>NC_136475.1:62611462-64035462 GCF_902686455.1 Sciurus vulgaris
GCCTTGTCAGGAAGAACAAAATTTTTGTGAGCCTACCATACCAGTAAAATGCCAAATTATATGCTGTAAGTTTCTTGTTTTATTATATCTGGGTCCAGTCAAAGAGAGAAAAGATTTTGAATCCAGAACTATTAGCATTTGGAGACAAAAGAGAGCCTTCACTGCAGCTTGGGGCTTGTTTCCCCCCGTCCCGGAGCCCCCCATCACTCAGGCAGGAAAAGCTGGACTCCCTGCACACTTCTCTTCTGGAGAGCCAGAGAGTTCCACACCCGATCAATTCTCTCGGCATCAGGACATCAGTCCAGTAACCACCCACCAACCAAAAGCAAATTTTTACTGAAAGTATTGTCAGTGCTGGGTTATTCTGGTCAAAATGCCATGGAAAGAGTTTAGATTTAAAATCACAACCAGGTGTGGTGGTGCACGTCTGTAATCCTAGCTCCTAGAGAGGCTAAGTGAATCTGAAAGTTCAAGACCATAGACATGGAAATCTGCATAATCAGTGCCCAAAGCCCTTTAACATTCAAAATAAGGATTTCAAATTTCAAAATTCTAAAAAAACCCTGCCTCAAAATAAAAGTTTTAAATTTAAAAAAGGATCAGGGATGTACCTCAGTTGTAGAGCGCTTGCTTAACATGTGTGAGGCCCGGGCTCAATCCCCAGTACTGCAAAAAATAAGTAAAAAGTAAAATAAAATTACAAACACCTGATGTGTAACCCAGTTCTACCCACTGTCTACCTCTGCTACTTTAGAGGTTTGCTTAACCTCTATGAACCCTCAGTTACCTCTTTTGTAAAGAGGAGATAGTAATATCTACCTTGAGGGGTCATGAGTAATGTTAAAATTATATATAGCCCAGTATGGTATACTCCTATAATCTCAGCAATTCAGGAGGTTGAGGCAGGAGGACCACAAGTTCAAGGCCAGCCTCAGCAATTTGGAGAGGCCCTAAGCAATTTAGCGAGACCCTGTCTCAAAAATAATAATAATAATAAAAAATAGGGCTGGGGATGTGACTTAGTAGTAAAGTGCCCCTGGGCTAAATCCCTCGTACAAAAATAAAATTATATGTAAGTGCCTCATGTACTAGTTCACATAGTTGAGCTCAGTAAATGGTATGCTGTTATTATGAACGAAAACTGGAACCATGCCATCTGAGAGACAAACCTGAGGTGCCACAGGAGGGGTACAGGGAAGAAGGCACTGATATCTGGTAGGTGGGTGGGGATGGAGAACTGAGCAGGGGACACCTCAGACAGGATCTCACACAATAACAGCAGCCAGAGTTTTGTGTGATGGAAAAGTCATAAAGAGTTTCAAGCAAGGGAATAAAATGACAAGATTTATGTTTTATGGCACTGGCTGCTGTAAGGAAAATTGACACAGTTGAACATGGAAGGGCTTTTCCTGTAGTCCAGGTGAGAGGTGATGGTAGTGGAGGGGATGGTGGGGGTAGCAAGAAGCGTTTGGAAGGGCAGTACCTCTTGGTGACAGAGTGCATAGTTGGATGGATTGGATGCATCATGTTGATAGAGGGGAGGAAAAAATGATGGCTTCTAGGCTTTTGCTTGGTGTAGTTTTTGAGAATGGAAGAGCCACGAATGAGGCAGGGAAGACTGAGGGAGAAGCCAAGTCAGAGTGAGTAGGGAATGAAGAACTCTGCATTCATTATATTTTTATTTAGATGTTGATAACCTTTATTTTATTCATTTATTTATATGCGGTGCTGAGAATAGAAACCCAGTGCCTCACACATGCTAGGCAGGTGCTCTACCACTGAGCCACTACCCCAGTTCCACACTGCCTTCATTATTAACTTATTGACCATCCAGGTGGAGATTGGAGACTGGACCTCAAAGGCGAAGTAAGGCAGAGATTACAGTGTCATCATCACTGCATATACATTTAATATCATCTTGTATAAAACTACAAGACTCAAGGAGATTGGCAAGGGAGGAAGTGTAGAGAGAGAAGAGACTTGAGGATTGAGGTCTCCGAGGATTGAAGTCTGGGATATTGAAATGTTTAGAGATTGAAAAAAATAGGAAACCCAGTAAAATACACTTAAAAGGAATATTCACCCCTGGATTTGGCTACATAAAAGTTATTGGTAAATGGAAGGTGGGGATAAAAGCCTGATGAGAATAAATTCAAAAGTGAATGGAAGCTGGGCACACGCCTGTAATCCCAGCAATTTGGGAGGCTGAGGCAGGAGGATTGCAAGTTCAAGGCCAGTCTCAGCAACTTAGTGAGACCTTGTCTCAAAATAAGAAATAAACTTAAAAAAAGGGCTGGGGATGTGGCTCCATGGTAAAGTGCCTCTGAATTCAATACCAGTATCGTATGCGCATGCGCGCGCGCGCGCGCGCGCGCACACACACACACACACGAGTGAATGGAAATTTAGAAAATTTTTCGCAGGAATTTCATTGTAAAGCAGATGGGGGGATGGGGCCTTGCTAGAAGGAAAAGTAAGTCCAGAGAGTTTGGGTTTTTTTGTTTTTTTTTTTTAAGATAGAAAATAATGTGACAATGCATGCCAGTGGAGATCATTCACAAGAGAAAGGGAACTTAATGTGCAAGAGAAAGGGACTTGTTTCAGGAGCAAACAAGTCCCTGAGTAGGTAAAAGAAGGAGGTGAGGTCTGAATGTAAATGGAAGGGTTGGCCTTAGATACAATGGATTATAACAGAAAAAAAGGCCAAGTTTATGAGCACAGATGCAAGGGGCTGGTAAAATAATTGTCTTGCATATTGTGGAACAGGACCTGGGTCAGGGCACATTGCTGCAGAGTACCCTATATGGAGAAGGAGGATATTCTAGTAGTGTGAGATTTCACAGCACAGTATAGGGGAGGCTGGTTTTATTGTTCTTCTAGTTCCCTTCCCATGGATCCTTCTTATAGTCTCTGTGGCTTTTCTAACCAGACTCCAGCATGGACACTGCATGCTAATGAGACAATACTTGGTCCAATCTCAGGCACTTGAATCTGAATAATTAGTCTGGCACTTTACCAGCATCTCCGAGCCTTGGTTTTTCTGATGATTAAATAAAAGGCCAAGGCTCTTAACAATGGCCCACTAGCTCTTTGGTTAGGTTTGGCATCATGTCATATTATCACATGAGGGAGCCTGGAAAGATCTGATGAAAGAACACCCTCTCTTTTCCCTCCTTTCTTGTCCCCCCTCTCTCCACCAAAGCATAACTGACTGCGGGAGGTTCGGCTTCCAGGAAAATGGAGGAGGACAGGATGTCCTGACAATTCCCACCCCTCCCATCCATTTCAAGTGTCATCTGAACCCTCCTGAACCCCTTCTAACCGTACATGTGTCTTATTTTTGTTTGCTTTCTGGCAATTTCACATCTTCCACTTCTGGAATTTCTTTTTTCTGAATGTAATCAATACCAGCTTAAGTTCTGCAGACTCAACAACACAAACCTTATATTCAAAATAAAAGAGCGTCTCCTTTCCACTGGGGGGAAATTGTTTTTAAACAACAGGTTTGTCTTATCTTAAGTGTGAAAATGCTGAACAAAAGCTCCAGCTTTTACACAAGCTTCAGGGCTTCGTTAGGGATGACTTTGAAAGATGAAAGAGAAAGAAGATCGGTCAGCAATTGGTTTTTGTGAAGTCCTGCTGGCACTGCACAGCTTCCTGAATTCACGTGGGACATTGGAGGCACTGAGATGGCAGAGATTGTTGTGGCAGAAGCAACTGGAAAATGTCCTGAGACTGAAACACAGACAGATTAACGTCACCCTGGTGGACACTAATGACTTGCACTTTGAAATGCCAGAGGCTCATACTGCCAGTTAAGACAAGGAAAAAACACATTTCTGGTCTCCAAAGACCTTAGATCTTTCCAAACTCTGCAGGCAAATGCAGCCACGTGAATTTCTGCAGCAAGGTTGGGCAGCCCCTTCCTGCCGCTAGGGGAATCATTGCCAGAGTTGCCATGGGCGGCAAAGTCAGTAAAGCTGAATAAAACAATCACTGAAAACCTCCCAGAGGTTAAGTTAGTAATGACTCAATTTATAATTCAATGCAATCAAGCCTTCAGCATTTCCAAATACCAGAATTATTTTACTAGTACTAGGTAGACTACTCTTTCCTCACAAGCTCAATAAACGGTTTCCAAACAAGTTTTATGATTTACCATCGAGGGCCAATTGGAATATTTTTCAATCACTGGCATCTGGGTAAAGTAATTTTGTACCAGCATGAGCATTTCTGGGAAGCAAACAAAAGTCAAACAGGAAAGAACTGACTGGAGGCTTTCTCAAAAGGAAAACCTTTCAAGAACTGCTCTCAGTTGCAGGAAGGGAATCATTCCCACATCAATTTGATTAACAAAATAAATGTGGATTTTGAGGAACGCAGATCAACAAAAGGATATCCGATGTGACTGATGGAAGGACCTAGTTAAACATCTAAAAATCAAGTGTAATATAAAACTCAGGATTTCACTCCTAAAGAAATCTAAAATTCATTAAGTACAGGGTTTTTTGTTTGTTTGTTTGTTTTTGTTTTTTGTTTTTTTTAAGTTTACTTATTTGTGTCCTGAGGAATTGAATCTAGGAACACATTACCATGGAGCTACATCCCCAGCCCCTTTTTAAATTTTTTTTTATTTTGAGACAAGACCTCACCAAGTTGCTGAGTCTGGCCTTGAACTTCAATCTTTCTGCTTCAGCTTCCCAAATTGCTGAGATTATAGGTGTGTTGCACCACACCCAATAAAAGGTTTCTAAAGCTAAGTTAGGACTTCCAAGTCGGGTTAACAAATAACAGGATACTGCTCACAAGCAAAGGGAGACAGGACCTGAGTTCTCAGTAAGTCCTTGTATAGTTGAGCAGGCAAAACTAACACAAGTGGAAACAATTAAATGCTGAATAACACTATATTTACACTAAGTACCAGGAGTTTGGAAATGAGAGAAATCAGGGTTGGTTGGAGTAAAAGAATTCCTGGGAAAAAGAATAGCAAAAGACCTCAGATGAACCCAAATCTGTCTTCTACTGGCCTGCCTGCATTGTTACCATTATTGCTGTGTCTGTGTACTAAGATTGTTCTTTGAAACAGAACATTTAGCAGTAGTGGTTAAATATATGGGCTTGGGAACCAATTTGCCTGGGTTTCAAACCTGGTTCCACTACTTACTAGCTATGAAATCTTGGGCATCTCATCCTTTCTGAGCCTCAGTTTCCTCATTTATAAAATGTGGTTAATACAGAATTTACTTTGTAGAATTTTTATAAAAGTTAAATGAGTTAATTTATATAAGATATCTAATAAATTTATAATTTGGTGTGCAACAGAATCACCAGGGGAGTTCATTTACAATACATGCTGTGGGTCTATAGAAACTGAAGACACTATGCTCTCTGGAGTATGTGATCATATTTGGGAAGATGGTGGTAGTACATGGCATAGAATTTAATTGAGACTTTTATCATTGAAAGTCTCATTTCTAGGCCATTTGATCACCTTGGCTTTAGGGTGTCTTTCCTTAACGTTTTGCAATATTTTGCCATGGGTTATTTTTGATATGTTAGTTTTGACTTAAAGAGTATCTGATTTGTTGAAAATTCACTTTCTTAAAAAAATTGCTTACCTTTGATTTGTTCTCTTTATTAAAATGTTGGAATAAAGCAGGTTCTGTTTTATCTTTCACTATTTTCAGTGTATCATTTTTTAAAAATGTAAGGAAGTCATGTTCAACAAAATGACAAAAATTGATGAGAACACAGAAAATTAATTAAAACCTTTAAATAATAACAATAAAGAGTGAACGTTTATTCATGTTTAGAAGAAGTGTGTGTTAAAGGAGTCATTCTAACACCACTCAACATTGTATTAAGTCAGATCTTTTCCTGGTGCAAGAAGCAAAAACTTCTCTCAAACTAGCTTAAGTATAAAGGTGATTTATTGGCTCATGTAACTGGGAAGTCTATAGCTGGATATAGAAACCCTGGTGATGTCATCAGGCCTGTCTCCATTCTTTGGCTCTCTGATTCTCTTCTCTTACTATACACAGGTTTCTTAGGGGGCAGGAGAATGGTAGGGAGAGAGGCCACCAGCAATTACTGATACCCATTTTCATGCCTTAAAAGATGATTAATTATTACAAATTGTTAGATTTCAGTTCCCAAAATAATCACTCCAGTCAAAAGGATGAGATTCTCTCGTAGGTTAGGCCTGTATGATATGCTGATCTCTGTGACCAGAAGGAGGACACTGAAAATCAGAAATATGTCTACAAGGAATCATTATAGAACAACAACAATAAAATGCCAACATAGTCGATTCCTTGACTTCAAACATGCAGTGGTAAACACATACCTCTCTTTTCACAATTAATTTTAAAAGTGCTTCCATTTAGTAAATTCAATAGAACCATAATAAGTTGAAAAAAATATCATTCGCTCTCCACTGGGAGACAACTCCAAAATTTCTACATCCTGCTCTGTGAACCATGTGCATTCCTTCCTGGATGTGGCTCATCATGATCTAAAAACCTATGGCTAAATTACAAATTTACCTAGCCCAACATGCTCAATACATCATAGTGGGAAGAAAAGCAGATAATCCAATATAAATTTACACTTGGAAAGGTGAAGGGGGAAAATAAACAAAAGTGGTCACCGTCACTCCAGAGATCCCTTTCCCTGGCGGTGGAGTGATTTTCTTGGTCTGCAATCTGGCTATAACAGTTCTACTTGACAGAGGGACTTTCTTGTCCCTTATCCTCCACGACCATATCTGAAATCAATATTGGAAAGATCTCTTATTCATGTATTCAGAGGGCCTGAGGATGCCTTAGGCTTTTCTTTGATAGTGCATTTTCCTTGAAACTCTAGTCAATGACTGATTTTTAGGGGTTACATTGGCAGTAACCAATGCCAAAATCTCATCAAGTTATGGTCCTTGAGTCTGAACTCTGTCTTGCCATTCTATCCCTTGATCTTACCTCAACAGCTTTTTTTCTTTTTTTTTTTTTTTGCGGTGCCGGGGATTGAACCCATGGCCTTGTGCTCCCGAGGCAAGCACTCTACCAACTGAGCTATCTCCCCAGCCCAACAGCTTTTTTTTTTTAAATATATATTTTTAGTTGGCAATGGACCTTTATTTATTGATATCCTGTGCTGAGAATCAAACCCAGCACCTCCCACATGCTAGGCAAGTGCTCTGACACTAAGCCAGCCCTCAACAGCTTTACTACAACTTCTCCCTCTGAGTGAAGTAACAGCACAGACTGGTGTGGTGGATGCTGTAGATCACTACCAAGATATTCCCCTTCATGACCAAGGCACGGCTTTCCTCAGCCTCTTAGAGTGTTGAAGCCCATGACTCTTGATGATAGTTCTTTGGGAATCGCTTTCAGCCTCACCTGGTCTGGGCCCTTGCTTCCTCCTTGATGAGTCTGTAGTCAATGACTGATCAGGGAGAGGGCATAGAGGATTTGTCCCAAGATTCTAGGATGAATTTTAGCTAATGGTTTGAGAGAGGCAGGAATATTACTTTAATCAGGGGAAGAAATACAGAAAAAGAAAGGTTGGAGACAACTTGAATCTTGAGTCTTCTATTTTTTCTGAATTTTCTTGGATCCCAGTTATATCCTCTTGTGATGTCCACTTCCTTGATTTTGCTCACAGCAACTAAAAGTAAAGACAGAGGTTCAGCCTTGGCAGTTCTCCAAGGCCTACATCTGAGAGGGACAGCAACTGGAGAGAAGCTGCTCAGCAAAACTGGATGCCATTCTTCTGCTTCCAGATGGATTAAGCATGAAGGGAAGTTTCTTTCTTTCTAGTGGAGACCATAAACAGGGCTGGGATGTAGTTCAGTGGTACAGCATGCACTGAGCATGTGTAAAGCCTTGGGTTACATCCCCAGCACCACAAATAAGTCAAAAATAAATTTTAAAAAATTAATAAACATGTTGAATATATACACATACTCCAAGAACATTGTAAGACTCCATTTCTTTATACCAAGTTCTACATTTGTTAGGATTCTTTCAGGTGTAAATAACAAAAATCCTACTCAAGTTGGGTTAACCTGATCAACAGGAATTTATTAACTCATTTTACTAGAGAATCCAGTAGTCCATCAGAATGTTGATCTTATTCTCTCCCATTGAAAATGGACGCTCTTCACGTGGTAGAGAAGGGACTGTCTGCAGGCAGGTCTTCATATCCTTCAAGTTCTAAGACCTTAAAAGTCAAAACACTCCCCCTATTATCTCCTTTATTTCATTTATTTATTTATTTTTTTATGTGGTGCTGAGGATAGAACCCAGTGCCTCACATGTGCTAGGCAAGTGCTCTACCACTGAGCCACAACCCCAGCCCCCTATTATCTCCATTAGAGAAAAACTTAGATTAGGCCAAATTGGGTCTCATATCTGGGATCGATATAGAATCACCACTTTGACCTGGTCTGGTAAAGTGCCCATCTCTGGGTTCTTGGGTCAGTATCTACTAGAAGAAGAAAAGAAAGCAATGTGAGAAGCCAAGAATAATAATCATACTAGTGTCTTATGATTTAATGGTATGGAAAATTGTGTGTGTGTGTGTGTGTGTGTGTGTGTGTGTGTGCAGATATGTGTGTGTATATATGTTTGGTAGAGGGGTGGAACACAGGGTCTCATGCATGTGAGGCAACTACTCTACCACTGAGCTATATCCTCAACCCTTCATGTATATAGATATATTTTTAATTAAGCTTATATAAACTCTTAGTCTTCTCACAGTTAAAATTATCAGAAGGCAAGTTGCATAAAAGTGTTCAAGTGAATTTATTTTTGAACCCTCAGGACACGAGCTAAAATAGAAGTTCCTCTTTACATATGTTCAGAGAAAATTAAATATACTTCCTACTTCCTTGAAAATAAAACAACATACCAAAAAATCAACTAAACAAATGATTTGAGAAACCCATGTCACATTTTAATAAATAACGATGATGTTTAATAAAGACTTGCTAAAGTTAATTTTTTGACTATTACAAGGATTATAACTATTTTCTGTCTCGAAGGGACTCAGTTGTGTGTACATTGAAATGCCCATTATGTTCGACTACCATACTATATTGATTTATCCAGACACTATCTGCCCTATGGGAAACACATAAACTTTTCAGCCTTCACACATGGTAACACTGGGAAAATATCAGCAACAAAGCCTTGTTGCCAGCATGGGTTACTTTCTCATAGTAAATGACCCTGCATCTGTCTTTCTGGTTTGTGTGCTTATGAAAAAATCATCCTTTGACAGAACTGTTGCTGAAGGGTATAACAATGACCAATTGGAACTCCACTTATGATGAGACTCTCAGAGCAGTATGCAAACAAGGGTCTGAGCAGAATATTTTTTGAATAATTAGAAATTACATACATGAATAAATTTGGATATGAAAAATGTGGTCACAGATGGGAGAAGCCCTTGATTTATCAGATAAGTTGCCTTAAGAGAAAACACAATCACAGCTAAACATTAAATCTGCTGCTTAAAATATGTTAAGGCTTTTAAGCAGAATAGGCATTTACACTCAAGGCAATCACTTGGTTCTTTGCTCACACTCTTCTGAATGTGTGCATGTGAAAACAGGAAGAGACTCCAAAAAAGTGGACAGACAGAAACAGTTATGAGGGATCAGTTTTATTTTCTGATTTTTTGTATTCTCATAAACTATTGTAAGGCAAAAAAAAAATCGACCAAGGAGAAACAAGACTTATGTCTTCTACCTTGTAAATCTGTCACCTAGGGTGATGAGTGCCATACTCTCAGCTCAGAATTTTGAAGATGAAAGTTTTCTTTCTTTTTAAACTTTGGTTGTAAATGAAAATATCTGTCTTAGATTATGAAGGATGCAATCTCAGATATTTAAAATTTTATGTAAAATTATTAGAAACAGCAGCAAGTTTTGATGTTTGAGTAACTATTTGTCAGAGAAGTCAATCAACCACATTGTTCCCAAGGATAGGCCACCAACTCTCAGGAGTATAGTCTGGTATATTTATTGACTATCTGATGCTATTTGACTATCTGATGCTTTTATCTACTTTTTCATTTATATCGACATGATTGAAGATGGTATTTTGCAAACTTCAAGTCATGCTGTATTAATGAATAGTGAAATTAAAATGAAACCAGCATTTTAGATTCCTTTTCTTCATGAACATTTTTAAAAACACACAGGTTAGAATAGTAAAATGATCTCCCAAATATCCATTACCTGGATTCAATTGTTAAGATATTTTCACATTTGTTTCTTCTATTCCATGGTTTTCTTCTCTTATTCATTGGGGAAGTATCTTACAGGCAATTTCAGACATCATGTTAATTTACTAATACATATGCCAACAGGTTTCTCTAAAAATGCATATTTTTTACATAAGCACTAAGCCATTATCATACCTTTAAAAAATAAGCATTAATTCTTGGTAGCTGGTTGGTTCATATTAGGATCACTCAACATTAAAAAAATGAAACAGAAGAAAAATAGTTAATATCCAAGAGCATCACATATGGTAGGACTAATTATTGCTTCATGAAATTTCCTTTTGCAAGTATGCATTTATATTCTCTATAACATGTAGTGTTTGCTATTTGTCACAGTCACAGAAGCTTGAAAGCCACTGGCTTAGGGATTCTCTCCTTTCCTTGAATTCTTTCCTTTCCTGCCCTCGCTCTGGGCAGATACCTTTGGGAGTCCTGAGTTCAAAAACACTTCCTTCAGATTAAGTAGTACAGGGAGGAGAGCTCTTAATCTTTGGTCTTGCTGTTCACTCTGCCTAGAAACTTCTGTCACCACCAGCTCTACTGTTTTGCATCTTCCCCAGCCTGCAAGAGATGAAATGCCATTCCCATTCTGGGACCTTCTGTTGTCCCAACCAGCTATCACTTGGTTTGCCTCTTCTGTGCTGTACTCATTACACTGCCTTATGTGCTTTATGTTTTATCTTTTCCCATAAACTAAATTCACTAAGCGTAGTATGCCTAACTTCTTTGCCCTGAGATGTAACTTGTCATGTTCTTTGTATAAATAATCACTTAACTGAATACCTGAATTCGGAGTTTAAGATGTTATCAATAGGTTTTTAGGTAGTGAGGATTTTGTGTCATAAATCAGACACCAACGGGAGATTGGAAAAGAACCCAAATTTATGAGGTTTAGACTGATCCTGAACATAACAATACAGGTTGAGGATTCATTATCTAAAATGTTCAGATTTTGGAGTTTTAAAAAATTTTTGGAATATATGGATACACTTTACCAGTTGAACAGCCCTTGCCAATCCTAAAATCCAAATTTCAGAAACATTCCAAAATTTAAAACTTTTAAAGTGCCATGACAGTTTTCAAAAAGTTTCAGTTTTTGGAGCATTTCTGATTTTGGATTTTGGAATTAGAGATGTTCAGCTGGTAATAGCTGCAATATTTTTTTTTAAAATGTGCCTTTCACAGTAAGCACTTATTCTACCTAATGTTCCCCAAAAAGCCTGAGAGGAAGGATGATTATCACCCATCTTGCACAAAAGGAAACCAGGGAGTTTAGTTAGTATTTTGGCAAAGTCTGGCTTCTAAGCTGTTCTTCCTAATACAATTCTGCTCTGAGGCAATTTTATTCACCAGAAACAGGATCCTAATTTTTAAGTCAGTATTTGAGTCCATTGTATAGTTCAGGATAACTTAAAAGAGAAACCAAGGGCAATCTCCTTGGTTTTCTCTTCTATCTATGCAGCTTTTGGAATAGGTCTAAGGAAATCTGAGAAGACCCTCAAAGGCATGATCCCTGTATACCTGGGAAAGGCGTTCTGATTCCCCAGGTGAGGCACATTATCTCTTAGAAACCTGTGTCTTTCCTTCACAACCTGTATTTCACTGTGTAACTCATTTAGTGTGATTATTTGATTACTATCTACCTTATCCTTGTAATATAAGTTCCATAATTGTAAGAAGCACTCCTGCCTTTACCCACCATATTTTTCCTGGCAGATTGCAGGTGCTCAATAAACAGTGAATAAATCATCATGAATAAATGAATGCCCAGACAAATTTAGTAGTAGTTATTACATACTTTGAGAGGCAGCATGGGGGCTTGTGGTATAGTTCAGTGGTAGAGTGCTTGCCCAGCATGTATGAGACACCAGGTTCAATTCCCAGCATGAGAAATAAAATAAAATAGGAGAGAGAATGTTGACTGGGGAGTAAGGTTCTCAGGGTTAGAAACACCTGGAAGAGAACATCCATTCATTCTCATCACTACTCCTACCAACTTTGTTGCACCTGTACCCATATGTCTATTTCCCCTCCTCTGACAATGCCTGGATTGTACACATTCTTTTCTAAAGCCAACCCCTTCACTTTTGTACTGAGTTTCATTTCATTGTCTGCTCAATGTATTCTGTTTTTGTCTTTTATGCATTACCATTTTTTCACTCCCTACCAGAATTTTCTATGATAAATGTTCTCTATCTGTGCAGTCCAATATGGTGGCTACTAGCCATTGTGGCTACTGAATTCTTGAAATGTAGCTAATCTAAAGATCTAAATTTTAGAACTTTTTTAATTTTTAAAATTTAAATGAAATAGCCACATGCAGATGATTCCCATCTACATCAAACATATTGTTTCTTCCATGTTAAAAAAAATAAGTTACTCATGTTGACTTCATCTTCCTTTTAGATAATATCCCATTTCTGGGCTCCTTCCTTCACAGTATATTCTATAAAAGCATTTGTCTATACTCTGTCTCCATCCCCTTCTTCTACATATCTTTAAATTAACTTCAACCAATCTTTTGACTCAACAAGTCATGAAAATGACTCTTTTTATGATCACTAGAGAACCTCAGAGTTGCCAAACCCTGTGTTAATGTTGACTGCTTATTTTACCAGGCCTAATAGCAAGTATTTTATTTATTTTTTTGGTATCAGGGATTGAACCAATGGGCACTTAACCACTAAGCCACATCCCCAGCCCTTTTTAAAAAATATATTTAGAGACAGGGTCTCACTAAGTTGCTGAGGCTGGTTTTGAACTCAGGAGCCTCCTGCCTCAGTCTCCCAAGCCATGGGGATTACAGGAGTGTACCATCACCCCTGGGGATAACAGCCACATTTTACATGGTTAATTCCCTCCTTGAAGGACTTCCTTCTCTTAGTTATTGGGGACCCTTTGTTCTTCTCTTCCTCTAGCTATTCTTTTTGTTTTCTTTGCAATATTTTACGCATTCTCCAACACTGAAATGTCACAAACTTCAAACCTTGAACCTCATTTCTTGACTACATTTTCTTCATAAATGCTTTCTTTCTTTCTGCAACTACAAATCTTAGAGATAGGCTATAGTCCCTGACAGATCTGTAGCTCTTACTTTTCCCCTTAATGCCAGGCTTGTATATCCTCTGGAAAACTCCCTACTCAAATATGACACCTGAATGTCACCTGTTAAATCTGCTTCAGCCTGAGTCTTCCCCACTTAAATCAGTGCCATCTTCATCCTATTGCTCAGGCCAAAAACTTTGGAGTCATCCTTGGTTTACACACCATAGCCAATCCATGAGTAAATCCTCTTGGTTCTGACCCTCTCATCTCACCTGTCACTCCCTAATTCAAGCCACTACTATCGTTAGTCTGAAGTATTGCAAGAACTTTCCCTCTGGTCTTCTTACTTTTATTTACCCTTTCCCCTCACCGACTAAAATCTCCTCTTCAAACAGCAGCCACAGCAACCCTTTAAAAAATGCAAATGGGTTCATACCACAGAAAAATACCAACCTTCCAATGTTTTCCCATCTCATTTTGAACATAAGTTCTGAAGGTTGCCCTTAAAGTACTGCATGATCTGGCTCCCAACTACCTCTCTGACTTTCAAGTTCACCCTCTACTCATTCCTTTCATCCACACAGTCCTCCTGACTGCTCTTTGAATAGGCTACACTTGTTTTGCACCAGGACTGGATTTTTGCTGTTCTCTAACAATGGAGGGCTCTTAATTCCTCCCTCCAGAAAATTCTTCTGACTTCCTCCCTTCCTTCATTTAGATCTTTGTTCAGATGGTAACTCTTTAAAGAGGCTTTTGTTCTGATCCTTCCCATCTCAAATAGCAACGCACTCAAATCCTTCCACTCTGCTTGATTTTACATCATAGTTCTTATTTGTCTTTCTAAACTCAACTTTGGGACGAGTTTCATTAGAGTTCAGACTTGTTCAGTTTTGTTTTCTGTTGTATCCCCAGGATCTCAACTAGTGCCTGGCACAGCATATGTGTTCACTAAATAAGTGCTGAATGAGAGAGTAAGTAAATTATATTCTAATGCTCAGTAGCATGAATTATTTAACCTTTTTCTGGGGGTGGATATCAACTCCCTCATTTTTCAAAGAGTAGATAATTTCCAAGTATACATCAATTCGATAAATACTGAATATGCCCTACCGTGTACCTTGCATTGTGTAGGAACTTGGGTTACAGTGAGAGGTCACAGTCCTCTTTCTCAAGGAGTTGGTACAGATAGCCAAATGGGAAATTGCCGTGGGAATTCCGGAGGGAGTATCTGAGCATTCACTGGGTGGATGGTCAGGAGACAGCTAGGTGAAGAGGGAGTGGAAGCCTTTTTCCGGCTTCCCAGGTGTGTACAGGGAACCCTTCCAGTCTACAAGCCCTGCAAAGGAAGTTTCATATTTAACTTGCTCCAGATTTGGGTGCAGACTCCTACTTCCAGAGACCTCCTAACACAGGTGCATTTACGGAAGGGTGGGTGAGGTAAGGGTGAAGGGACGGGAAAGAAATTAGTTCAACTCCAGCTTTAAAGCTATGTGATATTTGTTAGAATCACTTATTTCATAAACCAAGGCATCGTGTAGGGCATTTAGGGTTAGATCAGCACATTCCTTTACACTGTCCCCGGGCCTCGATAATAAAATTCACATTATACTTAACGCTGGGGGCCCACAGCACAGTGCAAAGGTCCTCAACGTTTTCTCTGTCCCGCGTTTCTGAAGCTAAGGAAGGTCCTATTGGAGCCGCGGCAAACTGCGGCGTTCAGCCAGAACTGCTGTGCGTCACTCAACATCCGCACTGGGGAAAGAGAATTGTCCCACACTCTGGGATCTTCATAGTCGGCTCTTCGCAAGAGCCTCCGGGTACTTTACCAGTTGGCCCCCCGCAATCCCCTGCGCTAACCTGGGAGGAGTTGACCTCTTGGGGATTCTACCAACTGAAAAGCGCAGGGGTGAAATGACTGAATGTGCTGGGATATGGGAGGTAGAACGGAAATGAAAACGCCTTAGATAATAAATCAAGCAATATTGTCTAACAAGATACAGGAAGAGATGCTCTGGACCTCAGAAAACGGCTCTTTTTATTTTCTTACAATCTAAAATAACCCCTGATTTCCCCTACACTTAGCGCGCCTAGTCTTTGGTCTCTCCCGCGCCGGGCGACCCCGCCGTCACGTGCTCCTCCTGTCCTTCTAGCTGAACGTGCATCCTGCTGAGGGGACAACCGAGCCATGGCAGCCCTCCTGAGACCTGCCCGCTGGCTTTTGGGTGCCGGGTCGTCTCCGCGGCTCCCGCTCTGCCTGCGTCTCCTCGCAAGCTGCCCGGGTCGGCCGCACGCAGCCCACTGTCTGCCTGCCGCTCGCGCCCGGCCTTTTGCGGGGTGAGTGTCCAGGCCCTGCCTCCAGCCAGGTTGCGCGGGGTCGTCTGCGCTTGCGGGGTTGGGCCCGTCCACACTCCTAGCCGGCCCACGACCTAACTTCCTGGGGGTTTTGGACCACTTGCTCCGACAGGGGTTTTCGGGTGACAGGGTCATGGGTCTACAGAAGGTCATGGCTGCGGGCAAGGCTCGCTTCCGGCTTGCTCCTGCCCTCGCCACTTCGGGACTGGGTCTCTTTTAGCCCTTCGGCTGCCCAGGGACAGTGAAGCTAAGGGTGGGGGGCTTGTTCCTGCTGTGAGGGTGGGGTGGTGTTCCCCTCCTTATGATTGGCATGCTTAGGTGTTGTCCCACGTGGGTTCACTGTTGGTGATCAGCTACTGTGTAGTATTTAGAACTGGAAAGCTTTTTAAAATCTTTATTGGCTGGGGGATGGTTGGGAGTTTAGGATGAGCCACGGATAGTTTAGAGCTGGATATCTGATTATGGTCATTTTGGACTTTTGCTTGCGTTTTCTTTTTAAAAAAATTTTAAAAATAAACGTATGTGTATTTTTAGTTGTAGGTAGACACAATACCTTTGTTTTATTCTTACGTGGTGCTGAGGATGGAACTCAGGGCCTCATGCGTGCTAGTAGAGCGCGCTACCACTGAGCTCAACCCCAGCCCTGCCTGCATTTTCTTAAATGGTATTTTCCTTTCATATTTACGGAAGTGTCATATGGGCTGGGAATTGTCGCAGTAGAATCTGACATTGAATGAATGAGTGAACACATGCAGAGTACTCTGTTGGGTGCTGGGGAACTAAAGACAAGTTAAAAACTCAGTAGCTGTTACATGTGTGATTAATGCCTTCATAGATTGGGGTTATGGGAAGAAAGGTTTGGTATCAATTTGTGGGGAGGGAATAAAGAAGGTTGATGAAAGTGTTAATTTGAGTAGTAGTTTATATACTTAGAAATGCTTAAGTTTAACATTGGAGAGAAGCGATGTTGGAAGAATTCATAAAGGTACTTTGAGATTTACCATGAAGACTGAGAGCTAATGATGTGGAAGGGGGGCGGTGAAGGAGGAAATCAGATTGTAGGCTCCTCAGTTTATTTGCATTTTGCCATTGAACAAATCACCTAACATCTCCAGGCCTCAGTTTCCTTAGCTATACGCTGGAAGCAATAGTAGTGTTGTTATTTGCATGGGATTATATAAAGTATTTAATATAAGGGCCTGACATATAGTGCTATATTAGTTACTATGATAGCATCCTGCCAGGAAACCTGATCTCTATATAAAACTAGAAGAAGGAAATGTTTTATGATTTTTAAACAACTTAGTCATAAATCTCAGGGAGCCAAAGATTAATTGGAGTCAGCCTGTGCTTTTTTGTATTGGACCTGAGTAGTTAGTTAGCCTTCAGAAATCATGCCTTGCTTTCATGGAATGACATCTCTTGGTTTTCAGAGTTTCTTTTGAGAAAGTTGTGCCAATTACTCTTATTTTTCTCTAGTCCTTAATATCCCTGTGAGAGCAGAGGAGGGTCGATGTCATTTTTCACCTTCACCCTTGGATTTGAGAGAAATTTACTAAAAAGTCAATGTAGTAGAAAAGTTATTGGTCAGGGTGTTTATCAGACCTGGGCTCTATTTCCTTGCTGTATAATCTTAGACATCTTACCTAAAATGTCTGAGCCTCAGTTTCTTTTTCTGTACATGTAACAAGGCCTTTTCCCTCTACTGGTAAAGCTAGTTTCTTGTTTTGGACTCATTTATATGTTTCTTCAGAGGAGGCCTACTTTGACATCAATCTAAAAATCTACATCATTCTATTTTAATTTTATCCCTGACATATTTCACTTGTCTAGTATTAGTATTTATTTGTTCTCTGTTTCCTTAGCAGAAAGCAAGCTGCATGAGAGCATGATTTTGTCTTTTGCCTGTAGGTTCAGATCAGAGTAGGCAATAGAGAAGTATTTGCTGTCTTTCTCCCGGATTCTAAACATGCTTTCTATACAGTCTGGTATTCCAGAGCCTGTCAGCAAGACCAGATTTTTCCCATTTGGAAACCAAACCTTTGCCAGGACTGTTACTGTAGAAGCTACAGTCTCTTTCCTGTCCACCTTCCCATTTCCTTCCTTTCCTCACTTCTCATTCACTCGTCAAGCCACTGCAGTCACACCACCGCCATAGGACAGCATTGTGTTATTAGTAAATTTTTGTTGTAATTTCTTTAAATTATAAAACTCATGTTTTTTGGGGAATAATGTAAGGTGTGTGTGTGGGGGGCAATAAACCAAAAATCACCCTTAATCTATCACCCAGAGAGAGGTATTGATGTGTGTGAAATGTATGTTTATTTTTAATTTTTGCAAAGGGTGTCTTAATTAGCAAATCCACTTTTTAGTCTTTAACCTCTCACTTACTGTTTTCTTACTTCCTTTTCATGAGATCCTTTCCCTGGCATTGATGTCACTTTTGATTCTCTTTTCTGTGGGATTTTTCTCTCTTATTGCTTTCTTCCCGTGTTCATTTATTGAATGCTTGTGTCCTCGGGGGTTTTAGCCTTGGTCCTTTATATTCTATCACTTTTTTTCATTCTCTGGAGGTGACCTTTTCATTTTTAGGGTTATCAGTTCTTGCCTACCTCTCTGGTGGTAGCTTTGTTTCTCCTCTTGGATATGGACTGTCTACTAGGTGCCTCTGCCTGGTTGAAGGACAAGTCCTTCAAATCCAAAACATCTGAAACTGGACTCACCTTTTCTCCCAAATCAGTTTCTCCTGTGTTCCCTGTTTTTGTGAATGTTGCTATTTCTTTCCCAGAAAGAACCTGGGCATCTTTGTTCTTGATCTCCTTACTATCGAATTCCCCTTAATTTATTTATTGCACAGGTGATTAAGTTCTGAGATCTACTTTGGAAGGTATCACCTCTTCCTCCAACCCCATTTTCATTCCCCAGCGTCCCTGGCAACTTGATCATGTCATTTTCCTATTTCCATTTAAGCCCTGTTGTGTCTTCTGCTGGTTTCAGTATCAGATCTAGAAGCTAGCATAGGCATTTGTAACCTGGGGATGCCTCTGGGATCCTCACAGCTGTGTGCCCCTAGAATATGGAAGGACTTCTGTTCTCAAAGTATAACAAAAACACTCATTAACATTATTGTACATGTAACCGCCAACACTTCAGATCTGGCTCTTAGTTCCTGGAAGGCAGAGTCTAATTCCTTTTGCCTCTAATTTTGTGGCCTGTAGTAGGTGTCAACTATTTGTTGAGTAAATCAGTGAACATCTTAGATGTTGGTAGAGGAATATTGTGAGATACAAAGTAGATTAAAGGGTTCTTCACCTATTCATATCATTACATGTGCTTCCACAAATTCATCCTAATCTTGATTTCTAGTTATGTCCTCTCTGAGAAGGACGCAAGAGAATTCTTGATTGAAATTATTGAAATTTATCAATCTGTTTTCAAAATTGAAGCACCAGAAAGTGTGCACTGATCTTTACTTTGGTTTTCTCTTCATTCCCTATTTTAGCACCTTTTTTTTTTTTTTTTTGGTATTGTGGGGGCTCAACCACTAAGCTACATCCCCAGTCCTTTTTATTGTATTTTTTTTTGAGACAGGGCCTTGCTAAGTTATTTAGAGCCTCTCTAAGTTGCTGAAGCTGGCCTCTAATTTGGGCTCCTCCTGCCTTAGCCTCCTGATTTGCTGGGATTACAGGTATGCACCACCTTGCCTGACACTTTTTTTTAAAACAAATGCTTTCTTCCAGTGCTTTGCTTATTCTCTGTGAGGATGGGAGGGGTAAATACTTTTGCTTTCTCACATTTTTCCTTATACTTCTGGATTAGAAGCTGCTTATGTAGTTCTTATGAGAGATTTTAGAATATTGCTTGTGTGCTTCAGAGGAAAGATAAAGTTTGAGCTCAATCTGGAGTGAATTTAGACTGATTGACTCAAAGGTGAAAAATCACATATTACTTGGTGATAGAATGGTGTGAACTCCTAAAGTTGGAAGAAAAGGAAACTTTCCTTTGTTTACCTCTCAGTTTGGAAAAATCTTAAGGTATTAAGAGTCTGTCTGAGTCCTTTGGTCTTATGAAGTCTGAAAGATTCACCTCTGCTCCATTTGTGTATAAGTCTGTGAATCACAGAAGACTATGACAAGCACATTTATACCTATTAGATGTGTGCTGTCCCTGAGAGGGGAATATAGTGCTGTGGTGTTTCAAAGAGAGGAGTAATCATATTTGTTTTGTGGTAGGGGACCAATCGAATTTTAGAGGCACATGATTATGGATGTGCAGTATTCTAAGGATCGAGAAGCCCATGAAAAGATTTAGCTGCACTTTTATCCTGTGCAGCATGGTGGAAGCTGATAGGCAAAGACCAGTTGATTCCTTGAAGCCCCAAGGTTGATTAGAATGTTGGTTGATTGGTTGATGGTTAGAACCCATTGGAGGATTTTGAGAAGTTACAGGTCTTGATAAAGTTTACATGGACTACAGGAGAGACAGACACTGGGAATGGAAGTTAGGAACAATGTTGTACTCGGGGGGCGGGGAGTTCATTGTGACTAAGCTTTATAAAAGATTAAAAGAGGAAAGGAAAAACAACAACCCAGACAACAGAAATCTATTGAGTACCTTCTATTATAATAAGAGCTATTATTTACTGAGCACTGCTTTGTTAGTCTTAACATTTTTTTTTAAACTCCTGATCTTCACAAGGTAGACTTTGTTTTGCTTTGTGATGCTGGGTATTAAGCCCAGGGCCTCACACATGCTAGGCGAGCACTATACCATTGAGCTAAATCCCCAGCCCTAAGGTAGACATTTTCATTCAAATGAAGAATCTAATAATATTTAGAAAGATCTAGTACATTTCTTAGAGTCACACAGCTGTTAAATAGCACAGCTTGGATTTGAACAGGCCTTTTAAAATAAGTCTTGTGATCTCTGCTAGTTCATTTAAAAAAGAAAATGCTTTCATGAACACTTCATTAATATTATGTGTACTTTGCTAGGTCCTTTATTTACACTTTCTTATTGTTGCTCAAACTTTGTGCATTTGTGTACTGCCTTCTGATTTTGTGCCAAATTTGAGTACTTCTAAACTGTTACTTAATATTTTTTTCTGTTGGCCTTAGGTTTAAACTAACATTTTTAAAATTTAATTTTGTCTTAAACAAAAATGCTAGTAAAATCAAAGGCTTGATGTCATAGGGTCTTTTTTTTTTTTTAATTGTGTTTAGAAATAAGTAAACCAATGGACAGCTTAGTCTCAGTGCTATGTAAAATCATCTTGACTAGCAGAAATGTGATATATCGGAAAGCACTGCATCATCTCATTTAATCTTCACAAGTAATAGCCTTGTAAAGTAAATACTGTTTTTATCCCCTAGATTATAGACTTAGAGAATATCTTGTGTTGTAAAAAAATACCTGAGACTGGGTAATTTATAATTAACAGAAATTTATTTCTCAGTTCTGGAGACTGAGAAAACCAGGACTGAAGGACTGGCATGTGGTGAGAGCCTTCTTTCTGCATCATCCCATGGTGGGAGGCAAAAGAGCAAGAGAACCAATTTCTGAAAGCCCCTTTTAAAAGTCATTAAACCACCTATAAGTGGCCTCTTAAAGACCCTACTTCTTTTTTTTTTTTTTTTTGCGGTACTGGAGATTGAACCCAGGGCCTCGTGCTTGCAAGGCAAGCACTCTACCGACTGAGCTATCTCCCCAGCCCAGACCCCACTTCTTTTTTTTTTTTTTTTTTTTTTTTTTTTTTTGTGGTACTGGGGATCGAACTCAGGGCCTTATGCCTGCGAGGCAAGCACTCTACCAGCTGAGCTATCTCCCCAGCCCTAGACCCCACTTCTTAATACTGTTACACGGGCAATTAAATTTCATGGACTGTTTTGGAGGGATAAACCTTCATTCAAACCATAGTGGAGAAAGTTGCAGTAACTTGTCCAAGGTCACACGTCTTACAAATAGCAGAGCCTAAAGGCAGGCCAGAATGTGGGACCCAAGCCTGTGTTTTTACAGTTGTGGTGTTTCCAGTATGCCGTGAAGCCTCTTGTTTGTAAGATTATGCTTATCAAGTGTTTATAAAAATGATACATAATCCAGTGGGATGTATACAAAGGATTAAGTAAGCCTAGTTACGGCACTTTTACACTAAATTTTCTTCATTGGATGGGAAATGAGAATTAACAAGGTGTATTGGTGAGACTTGTTGCCTGGAGTTTGTGTTTAAGTCAGGTAGGGGCCTTGGGAATATTTCTTTCTTTCCCTTCTACACTGCTCACTCTGGGCTAAGCTTCAGTTTGTCTCCCACCTGGACTATCACAATGGCTTCCTTAATGGTACCTATTTTAAATCATGGACTATATACCATTGGGTTTCTGGGGGGAATTTTTTCTAGTAGTACATAAGGATTTGGAACCACTTGGTGAATTGGAACAACAGTCTCATCTTTTTTCCTAAATGTTATCTATTTAAAAATTCTGGTGGCTCCTCCCAGCAGCTAGATAGTTTTTATTTTTTCAAAACAACTAGATCATGTCATAACTCCTGCATATAAATCTTTAACAGACTCTGATAGGATTCAATACTTTCTATAAGATCTACCTAGGATAGAAAGAAAATCCCAATTAGAATACATGACCTAGCCCAGTGTTTTCTCTCCAGCCTCATCCCTGATGCCATCTCTTGCTTGCTTACTTGGCATGTTGACTGTTCTGGAACACTCATTCCCTGCTATGTGTTCCTTTTCATCCTGAGCCCAGACCTTTAAATATCATTGTTCTTAAACATTTAAAGTAGAGCTTTGCTGTTAGAGTCTTTAATATAGAGTCACTTTTTAATTTTCTTCATAGCTCTTTCCACAGTTGGTGTTTTTATAAAAAGTTTTTTTTATCTGATATGCTCATAACTGAACAGAGATCCCAGCACAGTGTCTTATACGAGAAGGGTGCTCAATATTTTGTTTAATAAATGAAAGAACTTAGGTCCATTGTGATTAAAGTAAGGAACAATTTTAGGATCTTAAAGCGGGGATGACTTGAAGAAAGATGACTTTGGGGATACTGATCTGGCAGTTTTGTGGAGACAACTTGAAGCCTGAAGAACTAATGAAGATTTTATTGCAAAAATCTGTGTGTTCAACAAGGGCCTAAGAAAGAAAGAGACATTCAGGGACTCAGCAAATGGAATATAAAGGGTGAGAGATTGAGCAGTAAAATAATTAGCCTTAGATTTTTTTTTTGTACCAGGGATTGAGCCACATCCCCAGCTCCTTTTTTATATTTTATTTAGAGGTAGGATCTCACTGAGTTGCTTAGGGCTTCCCTAAGTTACTGAAACTGGCTTTGAACTCCCGATCCTCCTGCCTCAGCCTCCTGAGCAGCTGGGATTATGAGCATGCGCCACCATACCTGCCTCAGAAACTCTTTTTGTACATTGCTGGTAGGAATGCAGAGTGGCACACTATTTTGGCAGGTAGTCTAGCAGTTTCTTACAAACTAAAAAACAGGTTTATCCAAATGAGTTAAAAATTTATGTCCTCACAAAAACCAGCACACACGTTTATTTAGCCTTATTTGTAATTGCCAAAAGTTGGAAGCAACCAAGATGTCTTTCAGTAGTTGGAGGTACAAATTGTATACATTCATGTAGTGTAATACGAGGCAACAATAAAAAGAAATGAGCTTTGATACCATGAAAAGATATGGAGGAACAGTAAATGTATATAACTAGAAGAGAGCCAATCTGAAAAGGCTGTGTACTTTTTTGTGTAACTATATGATATTCTGGAAAAGACAAGATCTACAGAGGCTGGAGATGTGGCTCAGTAGTAGAGCACTTGGCTGGCACGTGTGAGACCCTGGGTTTTATTCTCAGTACCGCATATAAATAAATATATAAATATATAAAAAATATATAAACATATAAAAATAAAGTTCCATGGACAACTAAAAAAATATTAAAAAAGAAACAAACAAACAAAAACTATAGACACATGAAAAGATCAGTTCTTGCCATGAGTTCAGAAGGAAGGTGAAAGCCATGACTAGGTGGAGCACAGGGCATTAGGGCAGTGAAAGTATTATGTATGACATTATAATGATGGATTCATATATATTTCACCCTATAGATTTGTACAGAATGAACCCTAATGTAAGCGGTGGACCTTAGTTAATAATAATGTACCAGTATTAGTTGGTTGTAACAAATATAGGACAGTAATGTAAGACATTAGAAGGGAAACTAGGAAGGAAAGAAGGTATACGGGAACTGTACTTTCTGCACAATTTTCATGTAAACCTAAGATTGCTTTTTGAAAAATAGTGTAGGTTTAAAATGGGAATTCTATGGAAATCTGTTTATAATAATCTGGTTCATACACATACATATATTTGAAATATGGACACTTGCATATAAAGTTGTTATTATTATTGTAATAAAGAGTAAAAATAAAAACTACTGGGCTGAACCTGTACCTCAGTGGTAGAATGCTTGCCTAGCATGTGCAAGGCCATGGGTTTAATCTCCATACTGCAAAAAATAAAATAAAAAATAAAATTACTACCATCACTTATCATTTTTGTAAAACAAACAAACCCCCAGAAAAATAGCCATTTAAAATGCCAGGTGTTACCAGAGGAAGTTCATGTGTAACCTGAATATTAGTGGTGAGTGCCAGAGTTTGAGGAGGGAATCTGAGGTGTTGAACTCAAAAATGTGAATGAGCTATTACGATAGTTGGTTGATAAATTTCTCTTATGTGGTTATATCAATGTTGGTTATAAATTTGGAGGCAGTATGCACCAACTTACGTGTGCCTTTGTGTGGAGCCACCTTTACTAATACCATCTGTTTCTTCCATTACAACATACTCAGTTGCTCTGGTCAGTGAAGTACTTGTTTTCCTCAAGGTATATTAGAGTGGATTTACAAATACTAGACAGTATTTGTACTCAAGGCGTGGGTTCAATCCCCAGTACTACTAAATGAATGAGTGAATGAATTCTGGGCTGTATAATTAATGTAGAAAGCACTTGGAGAATCCCTTGTTTCAATATATAATTCTTTGACTTTTTAGTAAGGAAAATTAGCTTGAGAATGTTCAGAACGATTTACTGGTTTATACACACCTGCCTTCTGCCTGAATTTTGTTTGTTCTCTTTACCAGTTATCAGATTTGAGGTGTGTGAAAAACTAGCAAGAATACTTCACTACCATTTCGAAATTTCTGTGTTAATCAGCTTTTGTTAGTAGGCAATATTATTGCACACTTGCCTGAACTTGACACATTGTTATGGGTGATTTTAAATACTGTTTGCTTGACACTAACAAGGGCATAGTTCAGTATCACCCGATATAGGAACAAATAATTGGCTGTGGAAACCTTTGGGAAGTAAGGGACAAATAAGTTATATGGTATGTAGGTAATGCCACATTTAATTAATCTCATTTAATAGTACTTCATTGATTAATTATCTACAATTTGCTGATCACTAGGTTTGTAAAGATAAGACATTGTGAACTGGGAAATGTAACTGTGGTAGAGTGTTTGCCTGGCATGTGCAAAGCTGTGGGTTCAAATCTCAGTACTGCCAGAAAAGGAGGGGGAAAAAAAAGGAAGAAGGAAAAGAAAAGATAGTCTTTTTGGTTGGTGTCCCAGTTTTTCCTTTTGTATTCCAATTTATTTACTTAAATAAGTGGAATTACTGATAATCAAATTAGTTGTGATTTGTCCCAGATTTCAGTGGTAGAATTTCTAGTGTAGTATCAATTACTGCCTCTGTGATTTATATCATCTTATGATGAATCCTCTGGTATAGTTTTCTTTAATAAAACTTCACGTACATAATCGTTCCATTTGGGACTGGTTTTCTAGGTTAATAACATAGGAAAGCAATGGCTTTATTTTTCTTGGGTCCTGGGAATCAAACCCAGGACCTCATGTATGCAAAGCAGCATGTACTCTACCACTGAGCTATACCCTCAACCCCTGCAGTTTTAGTTTTAAACTTACCAATGATTGTGGTAGAAATGTGCACATGCCAGAAAAATGTGATTATCCATCCTGGAGGCATGTCCTGAATTAATAAGTATTTTTACATTTTGCTTATTAATTATATACTTAGTTTGTAATACTTGGTTTTACTTACTGGCTGCTATAATTAAGATATTTGTGGAATAAATGTGTAAATTTCCAAGAATTACAAGTGTTGTCAGTTAAAAATGATAGATATTTGAGTGCAGAGAAAGTCTTTAAATACAAGTATTTACATCAGGGCTTCTTTATACTTAAGAATTATTTATTAAGTCTGATATTTGTGGATCAGGTGTAGCCTTTATCACTATGGAGTGAAATACCTCTGATCTCATGTTGAGAGCATTTGGGAGTCACTGTATTATTAAAATACTGATTATTAAAATAAAGATTGCTTGCTTTTTATAAACATGTTTATTATTATGACCTAAGCTTATTTTTAAACATTTTTCTTTTTTTTCTGACTTTTCTAAAATTAATGATGTTTAAAATGCGAAGCTTAGTTTTTATTTATCTTTGATAGTTGTTTCAAATAATTAGGAAGTATACAACTCTTTTTGACACATGTAAAACAGATAAGAATTGATTCAAATTTATTTAGACTGATGGGAAATGATTTTGACCTGAATAATCCTGTAAAGAAACTACATAGTTTTAACTTGAAATTAACTTTTTATTCCACATAAAATAAGCTTGTTATTTACATTTTAAATATACAATAAACCCAGAAAACATTTGAAAGTGGTCTTCAGAATTTTGGGTATGTTTTAGATATCTTGTCTCACTTATAGAGGCAAAAGGAATTTTGTAGTGTAAACTGGTTCATTTTCCTTAATTAACCTGGTTTTGGTTAAGGGTGACTTAAAACACACCATATTTTTACTTTTTGAAATTATTTTAAATGATTTTATGTTGAGGGTTATGAAGGTATTCTTCATTGTTCAGGAGATTGTGTATATAATTTGTGTGTGTGTGTGTGTGAGAGAGAGAGAGAGAAAGAGAGATATTTTATCTAAAACAAAAGTCAACTTTCCTACCAATGTATACTTCTCTGAATATTCTATTGTGATTTTAGGTATTTATTAACTAATTAGAAACTTTATGTAAATTTTGCTTAGAAAGATGATCTATATAGGTAGCAGTTGACTTAGTTTATTCCTAATTGTTTCTTTTTATAGAGAGCTACTGAGCCAAGCAAGGCTATATGCCATTGTTGCTGAAAAAAAGAATGATCTTCAAGAGGAGCCCATTTCTTCTTCTAGAAGAAGTGCTAATCAGTTTGATTGGGCTCTAATGAGACTGGATAATTCTGTCCGAAGAACTGGCCGCATTCCAAAGGGACTTCTGCAAAAAGTCTTTGATAGCACTTGTCACTCAGGTATTTCGAATTGTTTCTGCTTAGAATGTTGAACCATTTAGTGTTTGGGGGAGAGGTCATTGTAGATTGTTTGGTAATTTGAATTTTGTTAACTATAATTATGATCTTGGTATCTATCCAGCTCAGTTAGGCAAAATTTGGAGTAACTGAAACACCTTGTTTTAGGCATTTATTTCAAAGTCGGCAAACAAAAATAGTCTTTTTTGCTTTCTGTGGTTTATAGAAATAGTTGCTTTCAGTGGTAAGTTGTCATTGAAGTTTCTAGTTTTTCTTACCTTTCTTTGTATATTGTAACTTTCCCTAAGATGATTTTATGACAGGATTTCCATAAAAGACTGATAATGCCCTTTCATTTTCAGTTAGCTACTAAAATTGATTATGCCTTTGGTAAGCTGATGGAAGCCATGGTTCTTCACCTCCCACCCCTTGCCAAAAGCCAGCATGCAGACATCTAATTTTGCATGTAGTAAAAGAAGACTCACACGCTTCCTGAAACTTACTTATGAATATCAGTTGCATTAAGAAGTGTAGCTATAAACTCTGATGATGAGGTATACCAAAGAATTGACACTTATAACTACAGTCATCTATATTTAAAAACCATTCTTGTCAATTTTCTCTCTAAATTTTTAAGAATTGTTCAACTGCCAACTGCAGTCAGTTTTAGAACATTTTTGTTACCCTTAAAAGAAACCCCTGCACCCCTCACCGTCAATCCCCAACCTCCTCAACCCCAATACCATCCAGCCCTAGTCAACCACTAGTGTATTTTCTGTCTCTGTAGGTTTGTCTCTTCTGGATATTTCATATAAATGGAATTATTTAATAGGTGGTTTATTTTTGTTTTGTCTTAAAATCAGCTTTCAGGGATGTGTAGATAAAGGTTATACACATAGGAAGGAGGAAATTTATATTATTGTGTAAACAATTATAAAACTAAATTGGATATTCTTGAGCTGGGGTTGTGGCTCAGCGATAGAGTGCCTGCCTAGCATGCATGAGGCACTGGTTTTGATTCTCAGCATCACATGTAAATCAGTCAATCAGTAAAATAAAGGTCCATAACAGCTTAAATAATATTTATTAAAAAAAAGCTAAATTGGATATTCTTGAGTTTTAATTATACTGCTTTGTAACATTTTCATAAGATACTGAGAAGTATAACCTTTGAATTTTAGCAAGTACTGCTTGTAAGTTAGGTTCATTGTTTTATATTTAGTCACACAGATTACATAGATTTTACACATTTCTTAAGAAATGTATAAAACCCCAGACTAGGGCTGGGGTTGTGGCTCAGTGGTAGAGCACTCACCCAGCATATATGGGGCACTGGGTTGGATTCTCAGCACTGCATTAAAAAATAAATAAATAAAGACATTGTGTCCATCTACAGCTAAAAATATTTAAAATAAAAAAGAGAGCAGACTAATATTAAAAATTTAACTTGTAATCTTTAGTAACATTGTGATTATGATTCTTCTAATATTTGGGTACTCACAATATTATCTTTGAGCCAAACATTTTATAGATTTCAGTTTAAATTTTGATATTTATCTACATTATGTTGCTACTATTAAACATTGTCAACCTTTCTTCCATAGGTAGCCCAGGTGGTAATCAAGCCTTGCTTCTACTGCGCAGCTGTGGTTCTCTCTTGCCTGAATTGAGTCTTGCAGAGAGAACAGAATTTGCTCACAGGATATGGGACAGACTTCAGACACTTGGTATGATTAGTTGAATAATATGATGTGTGTTAAAGGTATTTTTTTTTCATAATAAAGTGTTTTTTACGTAAATACTATAATTTTATGGAAGGGCTACTTGATTCATAATATTTTGGTCATATGTTATTTGGTGAGTTATAGTGACATCTAGGGGCATTAAGAATGCAGTAATTTTTCATAATAATTATTACAACTTAGGGAAATGAAGAATAAAGTAGGTATTTGGCCTACCACAGTTATAACTGTGCATACAATTTGAATCAAACAGTTGCTTTTGTTAGAATTTAGCTATACTCGCATGTGTGAAAGAGTATTCATTTTAGCTTGTTTGTAATAGCGGGGTATTGAAATCAATACTAATGCCCCTCACTGGGGATTAGATAAATAAAATTATGGAACATCCATAACAGAATACTGTGCAAATCTTAAAAAAAGAAGGCTCTATTGAAATACTAATGGGGGATTTGTTGTCCAAATTATAAATAAGATACAGAACAATGTATAGTATATAATAATACTTTGAAACTGTTATTTACTTATATGCATGTGCATACAATATTGAAATAGTTTTGGAAGGATGATAAACACTAGATACATTTTTATAGCATATAGTCAAAAAATAACTTTAAAGACCAAGGTTAAAAGACTCAATTTTAAGATTTAAAATTCAATATATATTCCTGATTTTTATTAACTTTAAAATCTAGAAGGATGCTCCTTAAGCATAATAGAATCTAAAACCATGAACTAAAAAATATAAAAATAAAACCATGAACTATTTTGCATAACACAATAGGATGTGAAATTAGTTTGACATAGTAAATGTTTGAGAATCCATAACTTTTCTAGTTTCAAAATAAAATTGGTAGAGGATCCAATTAAGTGGTACCACAAATATATAAAATATCTAGGACCA
Source organism: Sciurus vulgaris (assembly GCF_902686455.1). Classification (NCBI taxonomy): domain Eukaryota; kingdom Metazoa; phylum Chordata; class Mammalia; order Rodentia; family Sciuridae; genus Sciurus; species Sciurus vulgaris. The sequence continues at coordinate 62,641,195 of NC_136475.1, forward strand.
GTCTTGAAAATGTAGGAAAAAATGTAGAATACAGACCAATCCTTACCTCACAGTTTGGAATTTCTCTTGAATTCACATTGATGACAAGTTCATTTTTTAAAAGTTTAAAAAATATATATAAATGTTGGATATCAGAATGGAAAAGGATTTTTGTCAGTTTAAAAGCAGCAGAAAAACTGGGCATGGTGGCACACATCTGTAATCCCAGTGGCTAAATGAAGTTGAGGCAGGAGGACTGTAAGTTTGAGACCAGCCTGAGTAATTGAGAAAGGTCCTAGGTTGAATCCTTAGCACTACAAAACAAAAACAAAAAACAGCAGAAAAGTGATAAAGAATTGGCTGTTAAAAATTAGAAATTTCTAGTGCTGGGTACATAGCTCAGTGATAGATTGCTTGTCTAGTATAGGGGGAGCCCTGGGTTTGAGCAACATACTGAAAAATTTTTTTTTCTATTTATCAGTAAGTATATCAGTAAGTATAACTTAAGTAAGTTATGTAATTAAAAATGGGCTAAAATGAGAAATATTGACTTGAAAGATTATTATTATTATTATTATTCTAAAAATTCTGAATATTAATATTCTAGAATATAAATGGTCCTTTACATGGTAGTGAAAGCACTAAAACCTTAATGGATAGCAGAGGTACAAGAATGTGAGGTAAAGTACATAAGGCAATGCTGTTATATATAACTTTTGGTTGCTAAGGTGTAGGGTATTTTAGGATTATATCCCTAAATTTTGAGATTTTAGTAAATTTTAGTTAGATCTAAATTTCATTGGTACACAATGAGACCCTGTCTTGATATAACCAATAAAAAGAACTGGGATGTACCTCAGTGGTAGAAAGTCCTTGGGTTCACTCCCCCTCCCAACCCTAAAAATAATACGTCTCACTTCCTAGAATCTCTTAAACTGACACCAGATAATGACCATAGACTGAGACCAGTAGCAGTTGAATAAGGGTATGGAATTTAATTTATGAAAATTTAATGAAATATGTTAGCCTCGATGGATGGAATGACTATGCTGTCGTGAGTGGGGAGGGTAAGCCTAATTGTGGTAGCCCTAATTAGCATGGTCCTAGGCAGTATGGACGCAGAAAGAAAGGACACAGAAAGGGCATTGGAATACAGGTAAGTAATGCAAACTGACTAAAAATGATACTCTGCAACCAGGGATGGAGAAGTTTCTTCAAACAAAGGCTTGTGTGACCTGGTAAAGAAATAAGAAAAATTACCAGTACATTCCTATCTGTGTAAAAGAACTCCAGTCACATTCCATAAATAACTGCTTTATATAGAAAAAGCTTCAAGCCACTTTTAAATATAGAGGTATTGTTGGCCAGGTGTGGTGGTGCCCACATGTAGTCCAACAACTTGGGAAACTGAGGCAGGAGGATTGCAAGTTAAATGCCAGCCTTGGTAACTTAGGGAGAACCTGTCTCACTGAAAAGGGCTAGGGGTTATAGCTCAGTGGTAAAGTACCCCTGGGTTCAGTCTCTTATACCTAAATAAATAAATAGGTATTGTTAACATTTTCTAACAGGAAGATGATACACTGTGTCATATGTAATAGGCCTTTTAAAATCTAAAGAGGCAGTTACTTATAATTGTATAGTAATTATGTTTTATTGGCTTAACTTGCTTTGTTCTCATAGGGTATCTGTGTAGATGGGGTTAAGTGTTAATACACCTGGGTGAAATGCTACAGTGATAAATTTTACCTTTTTTTGGTGTTGTTAAATTTAGATACACATGATTTCTATTGTGACAAAGGATATAACTTTAAATGCTTTTCTAAAAATTTGATTTAAATTTTCTTTGTAGGCACTGTGTATGATGTGAGTCACTACAATGCTTTACTTAAAGTCTATCTTCAAAATGAATATAAATTCTCACCTACTGATTTCTTAGCAAAAATGGAGGAAGCAAACATTCAGCCAAATCGAGTAGGTAGTTGTTATGGTGAATATTGATTGGCCATACCAACTTTTTGGTTTCTTTTGCTCAGGGAAAAAAAATTCACTAGCCCATTTCATTGACAGGTGACATACCAGAGGCTGATTGCTGCTTATTGTAATGTGGGAGATATTGAAGGTGCCAGGTATGGATCTTGTTATAACTGTAGGTTTATGCAAACAATTTATAAATTTTATAAACCTAGAATGTTTATTTTTTTAAATAACCTTTTTCTAATAAGAATAGTTATTTCAGAAATATTTTAATGTAGCAAAATTTGGTAATATTTTAGATAAAATATAAAATTATAGATAAAATATAAAATTATATAAGAGGAAAAGATGAATAATCTGTTTTAATTACAGATGTTGTTTTTTAGCAGAGCTATAAAATTAAGATATAAATGTGCCTTTACTTTTTTTTTTTTAATATTTCCTAAGAGAAATGTTCTTAGTATTTTAACTGTGTTCATGTATAAAACCAGGAATCCCACTGATTCATATAAAACCAGTTGTAACATATTACTGCTTAGGTAAAATTTATTGCCACTTTTGTATTGAAGACTGGGGAAATAAGGCATAAGTTGAAACAGTTTTATTTTTAAATGTTTTATAAAAACTTTAAAGTTAATTAACAATGTAGAACAAACAATCCGATTTTCAAAAAATTACCTTGTAATTTTAACAAGAGTACTTCAAGATTATTACTAGTCTAGGGAGTAGGATTTCAGGAAAAGGGGATCATTTTCACTTTATAGTTTATAAGTAAGCATGTGTTGTTATATTGGAAATAACTAAAGGCCTAATTTATATGTGTACAGCCAAAGAGTGTCTTCATTTCTCTTTTATTGCAGCAAGATTCTTGGATTTATGAAAACTAAGGATCTTCCAATCACAGAGGCAGTATTCAGTGCTCTTATTACAGGGCATGCCAGAGCTGGGTAATGTTCAACTCAGGGTTTTCATTCTTATTCAGTATTTAAATTATAAAACATCGTAGAAATTATAAAACATCGTAGATGTTTGTATCATCAAAAATATGGAGAATTAGTACTTATTACTCTTTTTAAAAATTGCTCTTATAATTTGTTTTAAACATTATTTGAAAATACTCAGTTTTAAAAATTGGGCTTAATCTGGAGTAACTAAATTTGTAAAATTTATTAACAGTTCTGGAAAATTTTTAAAAAATTTTTATGGGTAATTTACTAAATGTTATTTTTAAAAGGTAAATAAATCCAAGTCATAGTGTACTTAGTATATGAGGGTACATTATTTAATATTTGTATAATCTGTGTTTTTGGGGGAAGGAATTACCTGAAAAAATTTTTTGATGTTTATGATCTTTGTTATTTCAGAAATATAGAACTAGTTTTATATGTATTTGTCCTTTTTTAATATCATAATTTCAAGTATTTAAAATTATTGGTAATATATTTTAGGTTGAATAATTATATCTGGAAATATCATAGTAATCTGTTTTATTTCTTTTGAATTAACTTTTAGAGATATGGAGAATGCAGAAAATATTCTCACAGTGATGAAAGACGCGGGAGTTGAGCCTGGTCCAGACACCTTCCTAGCATTACTGAATGCGTATGCCGAGAAGGGTGCCATTGACCATGTTAAGCAGGTATGACTCATGTAAAGAAACGTGAAAGTCATCTGCATAAAACATTTGTGTTTTATATGAAACAGGAAGTTGTAGCACTATTTTTAAAATGTCTTCTCGAAGAGAGTAGTATTTAAGAAAAAAAAATTTAGTGTGGTACCCTGGTGTTAAATATATATAAAATAGTTGTTGAAATAGAGTATTTCCTGCTTTATTAAAGAAGTTCCAAACCTTTACATGGCATTTGTTCCTAATTTTTTGGATCTTGGTATGTTATTTACTTAAATTAAAAACTGATTTCTACTTGTTCTAATTTCTGTAACTGTTTGTAGACTCTGGAGAAGGTGGATAAGTCTGAAGTTTACCTTATGGACCGTGATTTATTGCAAATTATCTGTAGCTTCAGTAAAGCTGGATATCCTCAGTATGTCTCAGAAATTTTGGAAAAAATCACCTGTGAAAGAAGATATATTCCAGGTAGTATAAAAATTTTTATGTACATTATTTTTATGTAAACCTGAATTGCTATTTCTTACATGGTGGAAAGGGCATTCTCAACAAAAATAGATTGTGGTAAGTGAATATAGGACTTTTTAAAAGCTTAATAAGCTAATAAACATGAATTAATGAGTACATGGGGATTTGGAAATGTTTGTTTATTAGGCAGACATATCCTTTTGGTGTTGGGAATTCCTAATTTTGTCTTTAGTATTGGTTGTAGTGTGAAAATACCATTCAGTTTAGTAACAAAAGATATCTTTGTTTTCTTCCCAGATGCAATGAATGTCATTTTGCTGTTAGTCACTGAAAAGCTGGAAGATACAGCATTTCAGATTTTATTAGCATGCCCTATATCAAGGGAAGACAGCCCAAGTGACTTTGGCAGTTTCTTTTTACGACACTGTGTGACTGTGGATACGGTATCTTGTCTTTTTTTACTTTGTAGATGGTATTACTGGCAGTAATATTCTTTAAAATACAAGGTTTATGAAAATAGACTAATTGTAAACATAAAAACCTTGTTTTTGTCTTGCAAGATTTTTGGGTAGAAAGAGGATGAGAGGTTCAAATTTTTCATCCTCAAAGTGGTAGAATATTTGCAGAATGTCCAGAGGTGGGATATTTGCCAGTCTAGCTGATGTGGTGACTTATTTTCCTCTAGCCTGCAGAGAAGCTGACCAACTACTGCAAGAAGTTAAAGGAAGCCCGGATGCACATGTCTCCTTTGCAGTTCACACTCCATTGTGCTTTACTGGCCAATAAAATGGGTATTCGGTTATTGTTTTAGTTAAAACCAACACCAGCAGGTTTTGCTGAGGTAGTTTGGTAACATTTTATGATATCTCTTTCAGATTTGGTAAAAGCTTTAATGAAGGCCATGAAGGAAGAAGGTTTTCCTGTCAGAACTCACTATTTCTGGCCATTGCTAGCTGGACATCAGAAGAAGAAAAATGTTCAAGGTTAAATTTTGTCTTTTACTGATTAGTAATAGTGGTTCAGAGAACCAGAGTCAGAGTTTGTGTACACATCTAATTCAGTTCTTTGGGAAAGCATACTTGTTCCTGAATATTAGATCTTGTGAGTCAGTGGAATTGTGTTAAATCATAGTGAAGTCTCTATGTAAGCATTTAAAAAAAAAAAACATAATTGATTTCTTTTTTTTTTTTTTTTTTCTGGGTGCTGGGGATTGAACCCAGGGCCTTGTGCTTACAAGGCAAGCACTCTACTGACTGAGCTATCTCCCCAGCCCTTTAATTGATTTCTTTCATCTTAATTTCATTTCTTAATTCATCTCTGATCTTGAGTAGTTTTAGATAATTGTCAGTCTTTTTTTAAAAATTTAATTATTTATAATTAGTTTGTCTATCCTTTATAAAGTTATACATAATCAGGTTCATGAAAACAAGAAGTGGGCCATTTCCTTTGTGGACCAGCCTTTTTCTTCTGAACAGAGCTTGGTTACAATAATAGGAAAGCCAGGAAAACTTTTATTGCAAAATGCGTGCTTGTGACCTGACAGCCTGCTGATTGAAGGACAGAAATGTTCAATCTTTCAGGTACTTAAGTACGTTTAAGCATTTAGCATACTTTTCCCTTGCACACATGGGATGTCTATAGGATATGAATAAGAATTGAACAAATATTAAATTTTAGAGTACAGTATCTAATTCTTTGGTTTGCATTATTGGTAATTCAGAAAGAGTAGTCTTATAAAAAGATGCTTTTAACAGAAGTACTTCCCCCTTGGGGAAACAAAAAATGGTCTTTTTCATTTTATCTCACAGTATAATGTGCTTTGGAATGAGATGCAGAGTTGTTAGTGTGACATTGGGTGACAAACAAAATGCACAAACAACAAAAAAAGTGCTTTTAGCAGACTTTCATATTGCAATTTTATTTTAAATATATAGCCGTCTTCTGGTTTAAAAGAAATAGTGAAACAAGTATTCCCTAATTGTTTCTGGCTATAAAAGTCTCTAAATCCTTTTTAGAAAAATCTTTGTGAAAACAATATGCTAGTTGATTAACTCTTTGTCTATCCTCCAGTTCTGAAAGCTACAAGAGATAACCTTTAACCCAGTATCTTTGAACCACAGAAAGTTTACATCATTGCATCAAACTCTGGGCATGTTAGTATTATTTACCTTTTTATACAGGTATGAAAATACTTTTGGTACCCTGTTGAAGTGTGTATTTATCAGGTAAATTCTCTTTTCTCAATCATAACAGGGTATGTAAACTTGAATTGGTTATGACATTATTTCTACTTAGTAAACATAAAAGAATTTAGGTAATTTCTTTCTGTAGTTATAGTGAGTTGAACTAGTAGAAAATGGGCTTTATCTTGAATCATTCTTTTCATAGAATTGCAGAATTTAGATTTCAAAGGTGCCTTGTTGAAAGCTCACATTGTATTAATGAAGGAACTGAGAACCACAGAGGGATTTAGTGACTGACCTTAGGTTCTCCATCTAGCTGTCAATAATTCTGGGATTAGAATGGAGGATTTATTTAAACATTCTTTTTATACCATAATGCCTCCATTTTAGACTTGTATAAACATTTTACCGTATTTCTTTTATAAAAATTCTCAGTTGTCTTTTAGAAATTAGGTACCAGTTTTTACATTAAGGACTTTTTTTTGTATGTGTTGCTAAGAATTGAACCCAGGACCTTGTGCATGCTAAGTAAGTGTATACCCTCAGCCATTATTAAGGAAATTTTAAAAAGAGGTAGCCTATTTTACTCAGTAAAAATTTTATATGGAAAAATACTGATGTTTATCCTTCATTGATAAATAGTGAATTAAGAACATAAAAGGTTGTCAGTTGTTTTATAGTTACATTTATTCTCCTTTGTGGGAGGTCCTGGAAGATCATAAAGTTTATATTCTACAATCTTCTTTCATACAGCAGGGAAATGGCTATATGTATTCCATATAGTTTCTGTAGAAAAAAGTAGCATTCTTATTGATGTAATGAACTTGATCTTTGTCTAGTGAAAGTCATATACATATATACTGGTAGAAATAAAATAAGATAATGGTTTTAGTGATGGAGGATATGTGGGAGTTTTATATAATGAATAAAGAAAACCCTTTAGGAAATCAAAGATGTTTGGAGGTCAGGTAAAACTGAACCAAGCATTTTCAACAATAGGATGATCAAATTTCTGATCGAATTTTCTGTTTGCAAATTTACCAGTCACTGTTCTCTAAGATACTTGTGTGTGTGTGTGTGTTACTGGGGGTTGAACCTGGGTATACGATCACTGAGCTATATCCCCAACTGTTTTTATTTTTTATTTAAATACAGGGTCTTGCTAAGTTGCCAAGGGTGGCCTTAAACTTGAATTTGTGATCCTCCTGCTTCAGCCTCCCGAGTAACTGGGATTACAGGAGTGTACCATAAGAAAGATTCTTAAAATGACTTTTGCATGTCTCATCTTACTAGTATTTTTCACTGTAGCACAAAGGAAAGAGTCACCACTTAGAGTAATGACATTTTTCAGCCCCTTGTCTACATGAGAGGAAATGCCCAGAATGAATGGGGATCTACAGCCTTTGGGATAGTTGGAAAACATAAAAATAAGAATATGAAGGGGAAAAAATATATAAGGGAGGGGTGATCTGAAAAATGTAAAGCCAGTTGAATGAAGTGTCAGAATATAGATAACTTTATTTTCAAAAAGTAAGACTTTACCCCTTAACAATATGAATGCATTGGGAAGAGTGTAAAAATCCCATGAAGCAGGCAGTTATAATTGCTAGTTGTTCATGTGAACCCTCTTTCCCAAAATGGTTTTAACTTTTTTATTTCTTATCAAACTTCTTTTTTTTTGTTTAACAGACATTTTATTTTTAGTTATTGATGGACCTTTATTTACTTATTTATATGTGGTGCAAGCACTCTACCATTGAGCCATAACCCCAGCCCTGTATCAAACTTCTTGAATGGAAACTGTACTCTAGATATATAAACTTTCTCGTGGCACTTGAAATATTTTTATTAGATTATATCTTAGGTTAAATTTTCGAAGTTCACAGAGGTTTGGAATCCTCTTTTTCTTTTCTTTTTTTTTTTTTTTTTGGTACTAGGGATTGAACCAGGGGTGCTTAATCACTGTGCTACATTTCCAGCCCTTTTTTGTATTTTAAAATATTTTATATTTTATATTCTTGCTGAGTTGCTTAGGGCCTTGCTAAATTGCTTAAGCTGGGTTTGAACTCATGATCCTCCTGCCTCAGTTCCCCAAGGAATCCTCTAATTTAATATAAGATTATATCTTTTTTTTTTTTTTTTTTTTTTAAATAGTAATGTGAGTTGCGTTACTTGTATAGATATATCATCTCAATCCTCTTCCCGCCCCCGCCTTTTTTTTGTACTGGGGATTGAACCTGGGCATCTTGCCATTGAGCTACATCCCTACCCCTTTTTATTTGTGATTTTGATACAGGGCCTTCTTAAGTTGCTGAGGCTGGCCTTGAATTTGTGATCCTCCTGTCTCAGCCTCGTAGGTTGCTGTGATTACAGGCATGTACCACTGTACCACACTATCGCTTTTCCCTTCTTTTTGATAAGTGCTTCCTTCTTTTTATCTGACCATGGTCAGTCAGGGTGCCTGAGGGAGTGACTGATCTTAGTTGGGCTTTCAGTGTGATCCCAGGCTTTCCTAAGCCTGTTTTAGTTTCAGTTAGAAATAAATGTATTTTGAAAATGCCAGCAATACAGATTATCTAAATGAGCAGAATATACTTTTCTCTCTAATAAAAATTCATGGAAAATTAAAGAATTAGTAAAGAAAATGCATTTGAGGCATAGCTGATGGAGCGAGGTGTCTGATATAGGAAAAAGAATCTTATCTACAGTAGCTTTATTGACCTGTTTTCAAACATTAGGAAATCTATTATCTAAGGAACTTTAAAAATTTTCAAGGGTACAGTATAATATTAACTGGTCACCAGGTTATACATTAAGTCTCCAGAACTTACTTATTTTGTAACTGAAAATTTATACTTTTCCACCAATATCTCCCCTTGTTCCTTTATTCCCTGGTCCCTGGTAGCTCTACCTCTGATTATGAGTTCAGCTTTTTTAGTACAGTCATACATCACTTAATGTTGGAATGTGTCAGGTGATTTCATCACAGTGCAGTTTTATGTACAAAAACCTTGATGATATGGCCTACTACATACATAGGCTGTGTGGTATGGCCTTTTGCTCCAACACTGCAAACCTGTACAACATGCTACTGTACTAAATATGATAGGTAATAGTCATATAATAAGTGGAGTGTCACCCAGTGGTAGGAATTTTTCAGCTCCATTCTTATCTTATAGATCCATGTTGTATGTGTGATCTGTCATTGATCAAAACATCTTTAAGCTGCATGACCATATTTGACTTTCTTTGCCTTTCTATACATACTCCACATAGCATAATGTCTAGATTTATCCATGTTGTTGCCAATGATGGGATTTCTTTCTTTTTTAAGGCTGAATAATATCTCATCATACTGTCCTTTGTATGTCACATTTAGTTTTCTTTTTTTGCACTATTGGAGATTGAACCCAGGGCTTTGTGCATGCTAGGCAAGTGTTCGTACCACTGACTTACATCCCAAGCCCTTTTTAAAATTTTTATTTTGAGATGGGGTCTTATTAAATTTTCCAGGCTGTCCTTAAATTAGGATCTTTTTGCCTCAGCCTCCAAGTGGCTGGGATTAGGCTGTGTACCACCATGCCTGACGTCTTTATTTGTTCTTTCTAGACATACATGACAGTAGAGTGTATTTTGACATACTGTACATACATAGAATAAGTATAACTTATTCTAGTTAGGATCCCATTATTGTGGTTGTATATGATGTGGAGTTACTTTGATTGTGTATTCATATGTTTTCCATTCATTTGCCAATAGAATGTTGTTCCCACATCTTGGCTACTGTGAATAGTGCTGTAGTGAACAATGGCATGCAGATATCTCTTTGAGATATGAGATAGTGTTTCCATTTCCTTTGTAAATTTATCCTGAAGAAAGATTGCTTGGACATATGGTAGTTCTATTTTGAAGTTTCGGGGAACTTCTATTCTGTTTTCCATAATGGCCAAATCAACTTATATCCCTACCAATGGTTTACCAAGGTTCCCTTTCCTGCACATCCTTACTAGCATTTGTTACCTTTTATGGTTTTAATAATAGTCATTCTGGTTTTTTGTTTTTGCAGTACTGGGAATCAAACCCAAGGTCTCACACATGCTGGATGCACTTCAGCACTGAACTATGCCCCAACCTGGTAATGGTCCTTCTAATAGGTGGAGGTGACATCTCATTCTGGTTTAGATTTGTTTTTCCCTGATACTAAGTGATGTTGATCATTTTTTCATAAACCTGTTGACCAGTTTATGCCTTCTTTGGAAATAAACTGTATTCAGGTCCTTTGCCCATTTTTTTATTGGGTTATCTGTTTTTTTGCCATTTAGTAGTATAAGAGATAAAGACATATATATTTACTATTACACATATAGATGCTACTAAAGATATACAATATATACGAATAGATAGATAGATCTCATAACTACTAAATGGAAAAAAAACAGATAACCTAAATAAAAAATGGATAAAGGATCTGAAAAAAAATATATATATATATAGAGAGAGAGATATATCATCAAATAGGCAGTTTGCAGGTATTTTCTCTTATTCTGTAGTTGTCTTTTTATTTTGTTGATTGCTTTCTTTGGCATCCTGAAGCTTTTTAGTTTGTTGCTGTCTTACTGAGTTTTACCTTTGGTGTTAAATAAAAAAAAAAAATCATTGCCAAGATCATTGTTTTCTTCTAAGAGTTTTATGGTTTTAATCTTTCATTATTGGTCATTGTTGATGTTTAATAATTGTTAACATTCCTTCATCCATTTTTAATTGATTTTTGTGTATGGCATGAGGTAAAGGTCCAATTTCATTCTTTTATATGTAGATATTCAGTTTTCCCAGCACCATTTATTAAAGAGACAGTTCTTTCTTCATTGTACATTCTTGGTGTCTTTGTCAGAATAAGTTGACTGCTTACGCATAAGCTTATTTCTGGGCTCTCTATTCTGTTTCATTGGTCTGTGTGTCTACTTTTATGTGAGCATAAAACTTCAAAAGTTAAAATATTCTGATCCGTAATCTGAATTTTATCTAAAAAATGTGAAGATGTTTCATAATGTAGTTAAAGTTGCCTGTATCTTTCTATACTCAGTGGGAATTTAATCATTTGTACTAGAGTATATATGATATACTCGATGTATATTATATATGTGTATATATAACAAAATCATATAGAAATATATTATTATATAACAAAATTTTATAGAAATGCAATTTGTAGAGGACATTGTAGGTCAGAAACAAGGACTTTTAGGAGAGGTTTTAATAATATGAGAGTAGTGCAGCTAAAGTAGTAAGTTTAAAACAGGTAAACAAATATGTCCTTTTTATTAAACTGTGAGTAATTTTCTAAAATTATTTGAATCTGATATAAAGAAATCAGTTTGTACTATTTGAAGGAAACTGTAACTTTGGCATATATGAAAGGACCTTTTAAGAAATTATTAAAATATGTTTTTGTGAGTGGGGAATGGAAAGGAATAATTACTAGATTTGTAAATTAGTCCTTGTTTTGTTTTGTTTTTGTGAAGCTGGGCATCAAACCCAGGGGCTTGACCATGTGATTAAAGTATTTTTTCACTAAGCTATATACCAGTGCTTTGAATAGGTTTTAAATACAATAAGACAATAATTCATTAGAATCATTTGCTCTCTATTCATTTTTTATTCTTATATTATAAAATATGAACAATTAAGAGTACTTTTTACTTAAATGCTTAATCAAAAACACTTTTTGAAACTGGTTTTGTGTTTGATAGATCCCCTTATTCTACTCCCCCAAGCCCTTCCCATTGCAGCATTTATTCTTGTCAAGTTTTTTTGTGCAAATCCATCACTGCTGTATGATAGCAATGATGTTTTATGGTCCATTCTGTTGGGATGCTAGAAATGTTAGGCACAGTGTTTAATGGTTTTAAGTTTTCTAATAGTCATATTTTTAAGAATACTTTCTTAGCACTCACTACTAAATTAATAGAGATTAAAGGAAAACTTAATTTTTTTCATTTATCATCATATACCTCCCAGTTTTCTAACTTTTCTGCTTTTTCTTTTAGACAAACAAAATGCGAGTAATTTTCCTGCATTATGATTCAGAAAGTAATTGAACTGAACTTTCTGTTATTTTGTTAATTTCTTCTGTTATTTTGTTAATTACTTCTGTGTTTTGTCTTCCAGGTATAATTGAAGTCCTCAAAGGAATGCATGAAATGGGAGTAAATCCTGATCAGGAGACATATTTGAATTATGTGTTTCCATCCTTTGATAGTATAAAGTCAGCCCGTGCTGTTTTACAGGTGAGTACAAAGGTAGTTTTAATTGGGTAATTGAAGAGAATATCTTTTCTCCTTAATATTTGATGGTCATCAAAAGAAGAAAAAAGTAATTGAACTGAGGACTAAAAATGGTCATGTGTGTATAATTTTTTGGAACTTTTAAAAAATATTGGCTAGTATATATAGTTGTTTAACTTAAAAAGGCAAAGCAGCATTTTCTGTTTTATGGGAAAGACAATAGGCCATTTTCAGGAAAAGTTAAAACGATATTCACTCCTTAATCCCACTCTAAAATGCAATTGCAGTATTTATTTTTTGATTCATTCTTCATTTTTATATAAATTTTCATAAATGCATCCATAGTATATTTATTAGTCTCTGTTTTTTTCTTATAATAATCTTTGTTTGACTTCAAAGCATTGTTTTCCTGCTGTATACTTCTTGTCTTCACCAGAATAGGGAAGGCATTGATAAAGGGGCACATGAAGAAATTGACTTGGACAGTGCAAGGATTGCATTTTCCACTTTCAATACAGAGCGCTGTGCAATTAGGAACAGCATGGCAGAGCACCAAATACTTAATAGAAAGTATCTTGTCCAAAAAAATCTGTTACCCAGGCAGTTATTTACATACCACCTTGATTTTTTCTAATAATGTTATAGTGTTCCTTTCTTTCCTAGAAATAACTACATAATTTCAATCCTCTAAATGTTAGTGTTTCTATTTTGAGTGTCTTTACCCTTCTTCCTAAGTTCTCAGCAGAGTATTTTTAGCCTGTGCTATAGGTATTTCACTGTTAAAATAATTTTAAAACATTTCCCTAAATGTTTTCTTTCTTTGCAGAACTATAACCCAAACTGGGCATGGTGGTGCATGCCTATAATCCCAGTGACTCCGGAAGCTGAGTCAGGAGAATCGCAAGTTCAAAGCCAGTGTCAGCAACCTAGTTAGGTGCTCAGCTACTTAGTGAGGTCCTGTCACAAAATAAAAAATTAAAAGGCACTAGGAATGTGGCTCAGTAGTTAAGTGTCCCTGAGTTCAATCCCTGGTAAAAAAAAAGAAGAAAAAGGAAAGAAAAGAAAACAAAAGAAATGTAATTCAAGATTCCAATGTTTTTCTTTTTCTCTTTTGGGATGAGATCTTACTATGTTACCCAGACTGGTTTGAAACTTCTGGGCTCAAGCAATCCTTCCACTTCAGCCTCCCAAGTAGCTGGGTTTACAGGCATGTACCACTGTGCCTGGCTTCCAGTGTCTTCTTGTTAGTACTCTTGCTTTCTCACTTGTTATCTGTTTTAGAAAAAGCTGATTTTGGAACTTCTCCTAAATCTGATTATATTAATTCTCATTTTAACTCATTTTCCTTCATTGCTGGAATTTCAGTGTTAAGCTTTTTGGGGTTGGAAACAAGTTAAGTGTTTAGTAGAGCTGATTGTATTGCTGTTATTTTTTATCTTTAGTTATATGTTCAAAATTACATCTTTTTAAAAAATTACATAATACATACTCATTGATTAAATTAGAAAATGCTATTAACATAAGACTACACAACTTATCCACTGTTCCTTTTGTTTAACATGTGTTCTTTCATATGAGTATGCTTTAGAAGTCTCTTAGCAAAAATTAATTATATTATTCATATTATCCAGCAACCTACTTTTTTTTTTCCATTTCTTACCTTTCCATACCAATATGTAATTCCACAAATTTTTTATGCTTATATACTAGTTTCTCGTATGGATATATCAGTTATTTTTATTCATTGCCTATTATTTATTATCCAGGTGATTTTTAATCTTGTGCTACTGTAAAATGATTCAATAAGTATATTTGAGCTAGATTCTGTTCCTATTTATTGTTAAATAAATAATGTTGGATGAAGTGATGAACTACTTGGAGTTAAATTTTTTTTTTTTTTTCTTTCTCCTTTTGGTTCTGGGTATTGATCCCATGGGTGCCAAACTACATCCCAGTCCTTTTTATTTTTAATTTTGAGACAGGATCTTGCTAAGTTGTTTAGGGCCTTGCTAAGTTGCTGAGGCTGGCCTTGAACTTGATGAGGCTCCTGCCTCCGCCTTCCCGTTGTTGGGATTACAAGTGTGTACCACCATGCCGAGCTAAATAGGTTTAATCTTTAGGTCACGACATGTCCCAAAATATCATTTAGTTCTATGCATTGAATTTTTGTTTTTTTTCTAAATGAGAGAATGTTAGTTTTCAATAGTAAACTCTTCCTAGAAAGAAGACTCTATTTGTAACTGATTGTATTTAAGATGAACATTCAATTTAGAATGTTGAAACTTCACTGCAGAACTTTTGCTAAAATTCAGTTATTCTCTATATTGGTCTAGAAGATAATTTTTTAAAGTTATAGAATTAGAGAATATGGTGATAAAAAGAAATATTCAGAATGTAGGAAATTTGATGTATTAGAATATTGTTAACTGAGGCATATTATTGCTGATATATATTTTATCCCTAGGAAAATGAATGTCTATTTGAAAGTAGTACATTTTCTCAAGCTGAATTGAGAAGTAAAGCCTTAAATGGGAACTTGGACTACATTTTATCATTTTGTAAGTATGCAGTATTGAAGTAAATTTGACGGGTATCAATTTCAGTTGCTGTTGAGGGCATGCCGATAGCCCAGGCAGTGCAAGCAAGGAAGCTTTTATATTAAAATCAGACTAATAAATCATTTTGTGAGTTGAACTTGGTAATTTGGAAGTAGTTTTTAAAGTTGGAAGGAGCTTAGAAATGACCTTGGAGATGGTATTAGAGTGGAGGTTTAGACTGGGGAACCTTAAGACTCAGGTCCTGTTTTTAATTCTGTAGCTGATATATGACCTGGAGGAAGTCTCACCCTCTCTTTGCTTTACTTTCCTTAAATTGAGATGGTACTACCTATGTACCCTGTGGGGGCTGTTGTAAAAACCAGATGAGGCACTATTTCTGAAAGTGTTTTCTAAACTCATATCTATCATGACCTTTAAGTTATGTGAAGCTATCTCCTAGACTTTCTTAACAAAAACATTGCAGATGTTTATTGTATATTTAAAACTGCTGGGATGCTTTACTGCTCATCAGTTGTTGATTAAATTGCCTCAAATGATAGAAAAAGGCAGAGTGAGGTTAGATGATTTGCCTGAGGTAGTTCAGAAGCAAGATTTTCTGACTTTAACTTCATTGTTCCCCATACCATATTTTATTTTTGTTAATAAATAAAACCTATCTTGATGTCTTCATTTTTAAATATTTCCATGATGTTACTAGACAGATTTTCAGAAGTTGTGGAAAATGCATCATTTAAAACCAAATACAAACCTAGCAATTTCTAGCTCCCTTAAAAGAGAAAAGTTAAGCCCTGATTAACGTATATTCAAATTGTATAGGTGGAAGCTTTTTAAAAGCTTTATTAGGTACATATTACCTGTGTATTTGTCATTTAAAATAGTTCATTAACCACACACACACAAAAAAATTCATTAACAGTAGTTAATATTGTAAGGGAAAGGCAACATGTCCCGTTGTCATGTTTTCCAGAGCTACAATTATCTTCAAATAGTACAAACCTATTTCTTTATATCAGATTGTTAGAGGTATAGTTTTTTGAGTCAAAGGTTGGGTAATTGATTTTGTCTTCCACCTCTATATAATATATAGATTTTCTATGCTGACAGGATGAAAACAGAAGCATTAGTGGAGAAGTCTGGCTCAGAAGGTGCATACATGAGAGCTGCCTTTTCCTTTTATCATACCATCTTTTCCACTTTATTGTCAACCTCCTGATTTTTCAGACTTGTTTGTTGCTAAGGAAACTAGATGCTTCGAGTCAGCAGCCTTCCAGTTTGCCAAGATATTTCTGACCACCTTTTAAAGGCAAAGAACTTGACAATATTTTATGAAATACTATTTTGAATAGTATGAAAATACATTTCAAAAGGTTGTTTATTAAATTGGAAAAAGAAAAATACCAGTGACTGTAAGACTAAAGAATATCTGAGCTGACTTCTGTCAGTACCCTCCCTTCCTCTTGATTTATAGGTCTTTGAAGAATAGTCCTTTAATTTGTGTTAGGCTGCTCTAAGATATGTACTATTGGTTACTACATCACAAGGAATGTCAGATATAATGCAGGATAGGTGTATTTTCTTAACAATCAAGTTTGTGGGGGACTAGGATACATCTTCCCTTTTTTATCTATAAGAATGGCAAATTAATTTGATCAAGCAAAATGAAAGTTTACTGAGAGGCATGTGGTTGTATCCACTTTAAAATTTACTTGAGTGCCTAAATACAGGTCATTTTAAAGATGATTTTAGGTTTGCAGATGCTATGAAACCTTTGGAAACTTAGACTTTTTGTTCAAGGGATATAATAGTTGATCTAAAACAATTCTTGGGTGTAGGTTAATTTTTTTTATTTACATGTAAGTGAGCTGAAATAAATTTTGAAAATTACTGTTTCTTCCCATGAGTTTTTAAAAAAATTAAACCAGGTAATATTAAGATTCATGTAAACTGTATTTATTGCCTTCAGAATTTGCCTCTACTTTGAATTCCTCTCTCATTCCACTCATCTTGAATCATTCAGAAGTCACATTATATTTATAGTAAAATGATTAAATCAGTTCTTATAACATGATGATATAATTTCAGGGGAAAATAATTCAGGAGCACCTATAGTGATTTCTTTTGCTAGTTATGGCAAAGTTGTCTGAAGAATTAGTATAAGGACTAATTCTTACACTAAGCAAATCAGGCTTATGATGTCAGCATTGAGATATTCAGAGCCATCAACTATTCAATGCCAGAGGGAGTAGAATAGCAAATAAATGCTCAGAAAGGTGAATCAGTATAAATCATTTATATAACAGAGGTAAAGATCTATTTTATTATGACTCTAGGTTGTCAGTTTTGTGTGAATGCAGTCATTAATCATGGGAAAAAAATGGAATGAGAAATGTGAATGGTTCAAGAGAACTCAGCATTACTCTTAGAAAAGAACTTTACCTTCTGTCTTTTAAGGACAAAAGTCATTTCTGTCTCATTCCATAGTGCCATAGTGTCCAGTAACATTCAGCCTCAGATTTTATTTTTATTTTTTAAATTTCCCAACTGAGAGTAAAAGGTGTTGGTAAAATATGTTGTCAACAAAGTTGGGAGTAGCTATTGTCCCAGCAGCTCAGGAAACTAAGGCAGGTAGATGGCAAGTTCAAAGCCAACCTTGGCGACTTAACAAGACTCCATCTCAAAATAAAAAAAAATAAAATAAATAAAAGGAGCTGAGGATTTCAGTGGTAGAACATCCCTGGGTTCAATCCCCAGCATCACCTATATCCCTCGCCCCCAAGTCCCCACCCCAAAGTTGGTAACTCAGGGTTTTTTGTTTATTTTGCTTTTTGGTCTGAGATTTATTGATGATCATTTTCTTTTGCAGTGGAATCAAATACAGTGCCTTTCTCATTGAATTCTTTGAGAAGTAGCCTTATTCTAGGCTTTAGGAGGTAAGATGATCAACTTAAATGTTATATGTACTATTTCTCTTATCCTTTTGATCTATTGAATGAAGAAAGATATTCTTAGAATATACTAGTTATCTGAAACAACCTTATCTGTTCTGTTCTTCTAGGTAGTTGAATTAAGTTTAGGCAGTCTCTTAGATCATGTTTTCAAGAAATAAGAGCTTTGGTGAAACTCCTGTTTCCAGAAATGCTAGTTGGAAAGGGCACGCTGAAGTTATAGACAAATTTGCATGAATATTCAGTTTATTCTTGGAGTATTTAATTACAAGGTGACTTTTATTCAGTGTAGTCCATACTTCTCTGTGTATTCAAAGAATGTTAATGACTTTTACCTTCCATATTAGTTTGTTTTCAGTTATTACAATGAAATACCTGAAGCGGCTAACTTTTTAAGTTTATTTAGCTTATAGGTCTGGAGATTCAAAGGCATAATAATGCTGGATTCAGTTCAGCTCTTTGGTGAGGCTCCTCCTGAGGCTCATACCATGGAAGATTATATGATGGGAGTGAGTGTAAGAGGGAGGGCACTTAACAAGGGAGACAGAGCAATTCTGCTATTGGCCTCACTCATTTAACAACTTGTTCTGACAAGAAATCTGAAGGCCCATGAGAACTATAATCCCTTCAGAGGGCATGTGAGGACCCTCATTAACTTCACCTTTTAACATTGCCACACTATGGACCAAGCTTCCCATACATGAGTCCTTGGGGGCTAAAAACAAACCATATCCAAACTACAGCACCTTCTAGTCTTGTTGTTTAGAAAATAGTCAAACAAAGAAAAGTTGAAAGAACATTAAACTCGTCACGCACATGCTTTTTATCTAGATTCACAAATTACTAACCTTATGCCATATTTTCTGGCTTTCTCTCAAATATTTGTCTTTCTACACACACACGCACACACTTTTTCCTTTTTGCTGAACCTCTTGATGTTGTACAATGATAATGGAACTTTCAGCATACATCCCTTAAGAATAAGGCATTATGTATACAATAATATCAGTATCCTAAAATGTTAACTTTGCTTTATCATCATCTGATATACACAGTGTCCGTGATTAGATTTTTCCGATTTTAAAAATTGCTGTGTAGCTGTTTTATTTTTTGACTGAGGATTCAGTTACATTCATGCATTTTATTTGATTGCAGTTTCTTTTTGTTCTCTAAATCCAGAAAAATCCCTTGCTCCTTTTGTTTTTTTGTGACAGTAACCTATTTTTTGAAGAGTCCAGGCTAGCTAGCCTCTCTCACATTTTGTATTTGTTTTGATTTTTTTCCTTCTCATGATGAGACTCATATTAATTTTTAGCAAGAATGCATAGGTTATGGGTACTTCTCATTGTATCACCTCAGGGAATATAATATCAGGTGTCTAATATTGATGCAGTCATCTAAGTTGGATCATTTTGGTGTTGCAATTTTTTTTTTATCCCTGTATCAAAATAGCTGAGATAATTAACTCAAAAAGAGAAAGGTTTATTTTGGCTTTGGTTGTACAGCTTGCAGTCCATAATTAATTGGCCCCATGGCTTTGTGCATGTGGCAAAAGCAGCACATCATGATGGTAGTGTGTGGTGGAGCAAAACCACTGAGTACTCAACCTGTAGTCATACTCATTTCTGAGATTTATTATAGGATACAAAGCAAAATCAACAAAGGGAATAGACACATGAGGCGAAGACTAAAAGAAACCACATACAAACTTCCCAGAGTCCTCTCCCAGTGGAGTCATATAGGACATACTTAATTCCTCCAGTAATAAGTTTTTTTAACGTATATGATATGTCTATCAGGGAAGCTTACCTGAGCCCAAGAAACCAAGGTTTTTATTGGGTCAGTCACAATAGGTACCTCCACTTAGCACATACCAAAATTCTAGACTTCTGGAAGGAAAGCAGGCATTGAGCCTAAACAAGTCAGGCATAGTAGCCACTCTTACCACTTAGGGAATGGTGGGAACTCTCCTGGAATCTAAGTTCACATATGCCAGCCAAAGTCCCGTCCTACAAATAGATCTTTCTAAGGAGAGCAGTCTTGAGGTTATAATGGTAAGTAATTTCTGCACGGATGTTAGAGCTCAATGAGGACTTTTGCAGTAGAAATAACAAAGGGATGTATAAGAAACTTGAAGTTGAGTTTACAGGGCATGAAGACTTAGTGGATATTAGAGGTTGGTGGTAAGGAGAATATTAACCAACATGGAGAAAGAGGTGTAGATTATTTTTGGCTATATCAGTTTTGGAATAACCATATATTTTCCATATGATGCTACTTGGTAGAGATAAAAGTTGGATCTGGGTGTCATCAGTAAGGGGATGGTTGAAAGCATTGAGGGAACAGTGTGGAATAGTGATTCTTAAATCCTCTGAGTCATGGATTCTTTTGAGAATTTGTTGAAAGCCAAGACTCAGCTTATCCCAAAGAAGGTGCATACTATAAAATTATGACTATAATTTAACAGGGTTAAAGTACTCCCTTACCCATATAAAAACCTGAGTTGTAGAAACCAAAGTTAAAAAAAGAAAAGTATTCTTCCATGTTTGTTTCTGTAAACAGACTCTGTAGAAAATAGATTTTGTATTTTTTATAAAAACAAAAGTAGTATTACATTTTATATACTACTCTTCATTCTTCATTTAATACCTGCAGAAGATTTTGTAGTATACCTCAGTAAGGTACTGGTGTTTTTTAGTCGTTTCCCTATTGATGAACTCAGATTGTTTTCAATTTTTGCCATTACCAAAGAAACCAAGTGCTGCAGTAGAGACTATGTACACCCATCTGTTTGTGTATGTTTCTATACACATATTTTTCCCCCTTAATGACTAGAATTTTAAAAAGAAACTTTAACCAGATACAATGTGTATGACTATAATCCCAGCAACTTGGCAGACTGAAGCAGGAGGATTGCAAGTTTGAAACCAGCCTCAGCAACTTAGTGAGACCCTGTTCCAATTAAAAACTAAAAAGACCTGGGGATGTAACTCAGTGGTAAAATATTCTGGGATAAATCCCCGATGCCAAAAAAAAAAAAAAAAAAAGGAGAGAGAAAAATTGAGTTTCTATTTCAAAGGGTATGTATAGTCTTATTTTAATAGCTACTGCCATATTACTTTGCAAAAGAAGTTGTATTAGATTCTGTCAGCAGTTTCTCTGCCAAATATGAGATTACCCATTTCTCTGCATCCTAGTAGGTACTGAATATTACAGTGCTTTTGATTTTGACCTAACTGATGTATGAGAAATATTGTATAAGATACTGTGCATCTTCTTACCTATTAAGCAGTGTTGGAACATATGTTCATCTGCTTACTGGCCATTTGGATTTCCTCTTCCATCTAAGAAGTACTATATAAATCCTTTGTGTGTTTTCTACTAGGTTGTATGCTTTTTTATCAGTTTGTAAGATATTGTATATTAGGGATGTTTATCCTCTGTCATGGGTGAAATAAGTGATTTTGAAGTTTTTTGTTTGTTTGTTTTTAATCTTGTAGAGAGTTGAGTGGGAAAGTGAAGATAAAATCCCAAATTGCTGGAAGGGGCCAGTGAAAAAAGGAAATTTTAATTACAGAAGTTTTATGAAAGGAAATTGTAGTTATTGTTGTTGTAAACTACAGAGATGTAGGAGAGGCCTAAAGAAAGAGGGTGTTCAGTTCAGGATTTTGAAAAAAGCATCTTCAAGAAAAGAGTTTTAATAGCATTATAGTTGGAGGGAAGGAGCTGACTGGAAGCTGTGAGAATCTTGGTGTTCTAAAGTGATTGAATTATATACTCCATTACTGAATTTATCTTTTCTGTGAGATTATTTTTATTTGAATAGATATGTTGAAAATATTGGAAAATAGATTGCTTTATTTGTAAACCCAACCAGGCTAGGTGTTCTTGCTTCTATTCTCATTTAAATCCTCTTTGTTCATTTTCCTATTTATTAGCATCTAAAATGCTTACTTGATTCCTGGCAAATAGCCACATATTAATAAAAATTTTAAATATGTTTCACAACAGACCCACTTACTGCCCAGGAGCCTCCAGTGTTTGAGCATTTGCAAATCCCTCTTTGTTCTTGCCATAGTCTTAGTAAAAATAAGTTTAATTAATCCCTTCTAGAAATAAATATGTAGGCTCTAAAACTTTATTTTGTTAATCAGTTTTTCTTATGGTAAAATTTTAGGTTGCAGTAACTTGGCATTATTCATAAAAATATATACATAATTGGAAGCATTTATGACATGAGGTGATTTCTTTCTTTCCCTCCCAATCCAAGAACCACAAAAAATTCAACACATGATTGATGTAATTAGAATCCTTTATCTCAGAATTAATGTAGCCAAGCCATTCTTTGATTTGATGTCAAATCAAATGTTATATATTTAAAAAATCCCTTCATCAGTGCATTCAGTACAGTCATTGTTATAGTCACCTATCGAGTTTGTCTGGATACCATTGTACTCTAGCAACTTTAGAATTGGCTGAGTGAGTGACTAGGAAAAAACTGAGTACAGATTGGCAGTGAATCCCAGGTCAACTGCATCATTGCTGATAGGGTCCATGTTGCCTAAGTTACCTGTAACTTCTGGACTCTTGAGCACATAGGAGATTCACCAAATGTTACTCCTTGCCAAAAATAAGTTAATCAAAAGTCTAAGAAGTTATAGAACATTATAATTAGGTAGCTTAGTCACGTTAGTTAAGAGTAAGGGAAATTTGAATATACATTTCATTGTTGGAATGCAACGATTTGAGTAGTTATCTGCCTTTTAATAAAACACGGCAAGTAGTTCAATGCAAAGTGGACAGTAGTATCTAACATATGTATGGTCTGCAACTTGTTTTGCTTCAGGTTTATTTTTTAGGCTATCCCATAATATTTATGAAAACATTGTTTTCTTTATATCTTTTGGGAGTAGTGTTTAAGTGGAAAGCTGTTACTTCTGTGTATTGATGAGCTCAGGAAATGGTTTTTAAAGCTCAGTCAAGTGTGATACCTTTCTGGAGTCTTCCATTTTAGAAATTATCTTAGCATATATCGGCAAAGTTGTCAGTCAAAAATGATTTAAATTTTGATACTGCTTAGTTAGAGTGAGATTATTCAAGAATACTAGGGAATGTTTACTTTTAAACCTTTTTTTTTTCCTAGTAAGGCTATATATAAGGGTATTTTTTTTTGGGGGGGGGGCACTGGGGATCGAACCCAGGGCCTTATGCTTACAAGGCAAGCACTCTACTGACTGAGCTATCTCCCCAGCCCCTATAAGGGTATTTTAAAGGGCATTTAGATCTAACTGATAAGTTAGTGAATTCTCATGTCAAATGCTGGAACTTGAAATTTAAAAATAAACGTGACTTTCTTTTCCTTCCTAACAATATCTCTAGTTGAACAAAGTTCAGATGAAAAGTATGCACTGTATATATTATGGAAAACACTACCACCTTAAGTATTGTGTCTCTTCTAAGAGGCAAATTGACTCTGAAGCTAGTTTAAAACTCAGCTGGGAAGACAACATATCTAAAAGAGACTGTTTTAGAATTAACCTGGAGGTATAAGTCTTTCGTGCATAGAAAAAGAGTTGTGTGATAGAAATTTTCTGACCCAATGGCAACAGCGTGAGCTTGGTAAGTGGGGGACAGTACCAAGTGCTGCTGCCTTCCATATGTTGAATGAAAATCAGGTTTCTGATTCTAAAACTTGTAGGATCAGATTTTAGCTCCACTAAAGTCCTCAAGTTTATTGCCAGATATTTTTTGTATTCACTATATTTTTATTTCATCTAATTAGTTATCTATGACAGTAGAATGCATTTTGACATATCATACATAAATTGAGTACAACAGTTGTACATGATATAGAATCACATTAGTTGTTTAATCATATATGCACACAGAATACTGTCGGATTTTAAGGTCCTCTTTTCAATCACTGAGGCTCCCAAAGATGATATCCTGATCTCACCAGAATTGAGAGATGGAATTCTATGTTTGCTTTGTTTATAGCTTAGTCATTGTAGAGAGTTAAGCAAAAGAAATAACAAAGGGTTCCAAAGTCATTCTTTTTTTTGTGTGTGTGAGTACTGTGAATTGAACCCTGCACACTATACCACCAAGCTCTCTTCCTAGCCCTTTTTATTTTTTGAGACAGGGTCTCACTACATTCCTGAGGCTGGCCCAGAACTTGTGATCCTCCTGTCTTAGCTTCCTGAGTTGCTAAGATTACAGATGTGTGCTATGGGACCCAGCCAGAATCACTGATTATTGACATTTGTATTATACTGTTATTCCTCTCAGTCAACAGAAAGTCTAGAGCTGTTTTTTCTTCCTTCTCTTACTTCATAAGCCAAACTCCTTGCTAGATAGTCACTGGCATACAGTGTTTATTTCCTAACATCGTATTCTTGATACAATTTGTTCTACATTGAACACAATACCTTTATCTTATTTATTTTTATGTGGTGCTGAGGACCGAACCTGGTGCCTCACATGTGCTAGGTGTCTACCACTGAGCCACAACCCAGCCCCTTGTTTTACATTGGAAAGGAGAAAATTTTTGCTCTGCTTTAA
This sequence comes from Sciurus vulgaris, assembly GCF_902686455.1. NCBI lineage: Eukaryota > Metazoa > Chordata > Mammalia > Rodentia > Sciuridae > Sciurus > Sciurus vulgaris. The sequence goes on from NC_136475.1 coordinate 62,665,774, forward strand.
ATTTAATATGAAATAAAATGTATTTTTTTAAAGACAAGGTTTAATAGAAAATTGAAATCAAATATGTATGAATTTGTATGAATTGTCAGAGCTAATGCAGAAATGTTATACAAAAAGAAGGACATTTGGGGGAAATATTAGGAGGAATGGGAGCATGCACACAAGGCAAATTGAAGAGAGCATGTGTTAGGTTAAAGCTGGTCACCCTCCTAAGCTGTTAGATAGAAATTGTTTTAGGACAGGAATCTTGATTTTATTTGTGTTCTCTATGCCTTATGGTAAGTTAACATTTCAGTGTCTCTGTTTTCTTTTTCTTTTCTTTTTTTCTTTTCAGTGGTGCTGGGAGTTGAACCCAGGACCTCATGCTTGCTAGGCAAGTGCTCTATCACCAAGCTAAACCCATAGCCCTAGTCTCTGTTTTCTGTATGTACAGTGGAAAGCAAAATATCTTAAGTGTGTATGATGTTTCGTCAATGCTGTGAAGAGTATGTTTTTGTTACTAGTTCCTATCTGTGTCTCTAAAGTAGTTTTAGAAAGTTGTTAAAAGGTTATTTGCAAAGCCAAACCCAAAAAAACAAAGGGCAAATGTTTTCTCTGATAGGTGGATGCTAATTCAGAATAAGGAAGCAGGGTGCGAGGGAAGAATAGTTACTCTAGATTAGGTAGAGGGGAGTGAAGGGAAGGGAAGGGGATTGGGGGTAGGAAGGATAGTAGAGTGAAACAGACATTATTATGTACATATATGACTGCCTGACTGATGTGATCTTACAGTATGTACAATCAGAAAAATGAGAAATTATATTCCATTTATATATGATTTATCAAAATGCATAAACATATTCTACTGTCATGTATAACTAATTAGGACAAATAAATTTTGTTTTAAAAGGTTATTTGCAAATATTCTTATTTATGAACTTTTGGGGGGTGTTAGCATTGTCATGTGAAAGTCAGAAAGTACTATCAGATTTCCCCACGTTTTAGACTCCAGAGTTCATAGTAGGGCTAGAATGTTGATGTTTCTTCATGGTTTTCTTTCACATCCCATTATTCCACTAGAAAAGACTCACTGAAAAGCTGAAATTGGCTCAGAACAAAAATGCTGTTAACATTTTACTTCAGACTTTTCTTCAGACATGAAGAAAGGGGTAAATTAAATTAGGTGTACAGAAAATAATATCTTTTCTCACCTCCTGCTTCTTCATAAACTTCTTAAGGTTGTGGGCAGAGGGGAAAGCAAAATCTAATTTGTTAATATCAAAGAACAAATGCCAAGGTTCATAGTCAAATTACCTGAGTTCAGGACATCTCTACTGTTCTATTAGTTGTAAGAACTTGGAAAGCTTACTTTTTTTACTTTTTTATTGTGAACTGTGTTGTACATTTGGAGGAGTAGGTAAAACTTAAATGTACCTTAGAAAAAGAAAGCAAATGCCTGTTACCCACCACTGAAATTAGGAAATAGAATGTCAGTGGTACCTGAAAAGCCTCCGTGTGCCACTCCTCGATCCCATGAAGCCTTCCCTGGTAATACCTGCTGCTCTGACTTGGGTGGAATCATTTCCTTGCTTTTCAGCATAATTTTGCCACGATTATATGTCCCTAAATAACGTATGATCAATTGTGAGAGACCAAAAAGTAAACAGAAACCTGGCAATATGGAAAAAGTAACACTGCTATTATTAGAGTACATCTTCCAGAATGTAATTTGAACAGAACCTCTGGATTAGGGTCTGGCTTCAGTATTTCTAAAAGTTTACAAAAGCTCCTCAGGGAAGACAGTAGGGAAGATCATCGGTGAGTCCTGAGAAGCACGGGGTTCCTTGTGTCTGGGAAGTATGTGGCCATCCTAGACTTCTGGCAGAAATATCTGTTCCTCAAGTGTGTGCTACATCTAAGCTCACTGTAGCCTTTTTTGGACTTTTAGTAGCAGGTAGAATAGAACAGTAGATCTTTAGCTGGTCTACACAACAGAGCAAGAAGGGGAAAGGAAATATTTCAGCAGTACATTGTCAAAACAATTGAAAAAGAAGTGTGGTTATCTTAGGTTAAAAGGAAGATGCAGTGACAGATACCCAGGTGGCAGTGACCCACAGTCTATTTTTAGTTATCCTTTGACCTGGGTGCTCCCTTCACTTTGATCCAGGAGACTGATTCTCTTTGTTCTTTTAGTGCAGGTTGAATCTTTGCTTTCTGGATCTTAGACTTTTTTGAGATCTGTAATGTCTGAATTGTAGCCTCAGACATGGTTGATAATTTGCCTTTAGTATTTTGAAGGCATTGATCCACTGTCTTCTTTCTTTACAGTGTTCTTGAAAGGCTTAAGTCATTCTGATTCCTAACCCTTTATATGAGACTTATTTTTGTAGAATTTCCTCTGGAAGTTTGTAGAATCTTCCCTTTAGTACTACTATTTTGACATTTGACAATTAAGCAATTTATGTCTGTTTTTATTTTTATCTCTGGAAATTTGAGGACTTTTCACTTTGTAATTAATATACTAGAAATTTCTAGAGGCACCTCTGGAATTCTCTAGAATCTTCCGGAATCTAGGAAGACCTTTTTCTCTACCATTCATATTCTGATATTTCACTATAGAGTGACCTTATGTATTTTGTGCTTATTTGTTTGTTGTGCTGGATACCCCGAGGGTCCTTTTAATCCAGACATTTGTATTCTCCAGTTCTGAGTTGTTTTTATTTATTTGCTTTTTAAAATCTTCTCTCTTTCTGGAACTCTTGGACTGGTACTTTTTCTCGCCTTTTTTCCTTTCTCCTTTTTGTATTGGTTTTGATTTTGGTTTGGTGTAGTTGGGCTTTGTTTGGTTTGGTTTTTGTTTCAACTTTCTGTGATATTTCTTTTACATCTTCCATTGAGCTTTTCATTTTTGCTCTCAAATTTTTTATTTCTGAAATCTCTTGAAGTCTCTAAATGGTCTTTTCCTAAAATAACATCTTACTATTTCATAGATAACAAGTTTTTATCTCTCACAGGATATTAGGAATAGTTTTTTGGATGCCTTTTCTCACCATGCTTATTTTCTGTGTCCTCCAAGTTCTTATTTGTATTTTTTTTTTCTTTTTTCCCCCAAATGTCTGAGTATATTTGAATAGGAAATGTAAAAAGTGATCGGAAGCTCTGAGTGTGTTGGTGGGGCTTGTCGACTTTGAGTGTCACTCTAGGATTAGCTGAGTGACTGTTGAGATTGTTAGCGTTAGTATCATCTTTCCTTTTAGGATTGGGCATTGTAATGAAATGTCTTCAGGATGCTGTATGAGGAAGAGTCAAGGATTAGCTTTTAGTGCATATTGTTTCTTAATTTTCAATTTTCTGGGGACTTTATTTTATGCTCTGAAGAAGAATCCTTAGATTTCTGCTGTGGTCAGAGAGGAGTAGTATCCCAATGTGGATTAGAGGGAGTTGACCTAGGGATCTGCTTGTTTTGGTTCTTTCCCTTTGCCTTAGGAATACAGAATCTGGCCCTTTTGAAGATTCTGTTGTATAAATTGGTTTGGACCCAGATCTCCTTACTGATGTCTTGGGAATTGACATTCTCTTTACTGCTAAATTGTTTACTACTTTTAATGTGTAATATTTATTTCCAGTTATCTGTACCTCCCATTTATTTTATGTGTCATGGAAAGAAAAAAAAAAAAAAAAACCTCTTTTTTATCTAAGTAGGGTATAGGGTAGGAGAAATTTAGATCCAAATTGTCAGTCTGGCATCCCCAGTTAATTCAGAAAACCCCTGGATATATTTTAAAACTAAGTACTTTGTACCTCAGTTTCTTAATCTTTATAGTGATTCTGGTAATTGTCCTTAAAGCAGAGATATTGTGAGCAGTAAATAAATTTAAAAATTAAAGTACTTAGAAGAATTCTCAAAGAGGTGGTATATGCTAAGAAAATATTACCTTTTAGAAGAGTGGGCCATGGACTACCAGTGCTGGATAATAGGTAAATCAAGGACAAATAGAGTTAAGTAGCAGTATGCACTAAATGCTAATCACTGGCACTCTGCCCCAGATTGTTCACAGTTGGAGACCAGAAAGCAACTACAAACTAGTCTTGGTGACTATTTTAGAGAAGAAGGTACTATTTCTTTCTGTGGAGGTTGGGAAATGGATGGGTCAGGGCAAGATGTACTGAGAAGTTGCTCAGATGAGTACTGAAAGATAAGAATTTGTGCAGTGGACAGGAAGGACATTTCAGGCAGAGACATTAAGACTGAGAGAATAGTGCATCTGTTCTCAATCAGGAAGCCATGAAATAATGATAAGAAGTAAAATTAGAATGGTAGCTTTAGGATTCCTCAGAAAAGTCTCCTAAATTAAAAGGTTTGGAGCCTGAGTCATGGCTTTAAGCCATTAAAAGGTTTACATGATGAAGAAAAGATTGACATATATTCAGAAGAGGAAAAAGGCACAAGTATGGGTAGATGGGGAACAGGCAGTGTTCTGATAAGTAACTATTTTTGGGATTGATTGAGGTGCCTATGGAACTTCCAGGTGAGAATATTTTTCTCAACCTAAGTCTGTTTCATCTTTTAAACAGGAGTTTAAATGCCTAGTGCAGGTTTGTCTTAAAAATGAAAAATGTAATGCATGTAGAATCTGCTGTAGAGGCTTGCTTCTGAGGAGATAAGAAAGGACAATTCCTAAAGGACATTGAGTATTATTACTACCGGGTAAGAGGAGCACCAGCAGATAGTGGTCAGCAACACAAGTCTCCATGCTCAAGGAAGACCAAAAAGTATTGAAATTTGAATTGAGATTAGCACGAGTAGTTTCAATGGATCTTGGACCCAAAAGTGAGATTGCATTAAATTGGGGAAGTCATAAACTATTCTTAGGTAGATTGATTATTCTTTACAAAAGCTTGATTTTGAATGATTCTGTATGTTTTGATTCTTTGTTTCAAATGTTATTCACCATGAAGCTGCATATTTAAAGTTGTGCTTTTTAGTCGTTTTCAATTGTTTTGCATATGTGAACAATTTTCAAAGTTTGTGCTTTCTGTGAGCACTTCATCCCAGGTTTGAGACTATTTTAGTATCTTTTAAAAATTGGATAATAAGTTGGTATTTTGATGAAAGATGTGATTAAAGTAGCTTTTCTTGGAAAAGGAATGCCAGCTTATGAATGCTGAGAGTTGGAATAGAAGTGCAAATTTAGACTAGATACAGCATATGCCTTTTTTTTTTTTTTTTTTTTTTTTTTTTAAGGGAGTTTTCAAACATTCACTAAAGTAGATCTCTGTACCTATCACTCAACTTTAATAGTTATGATTTTGGTAATCTTCTTTCATCTGTTTATTTCCTCCTTCCCCCCCTTTTTCTCTTGGACTTTTAAAAGTAATTTTTAGAACTCGTCATTCCACCCTTAGATCTAGCATATATCTCAGAATTTATTTTAAATGAAACAATGTAACTACATATTATCATCACTCCTGACAAAATTAACTGTTTGTGAGAAGAGGAATTCATCAGATTCCCAAAGGGGCTCAGGATACAGCAAAGGTAAAGTCTTGGAAGTCTTGCCACTAGAACTGTGCCCTTCGGGGGCATTAGGCTCTCACTCGCTACCAAATTCTGATTTTCCCCCTATTCATTAAATGTAGTAAGCATCTGTAGGTTAAGATTCTTTGGGCTGGGGATGCAGTGCAGTGGGACAGTGCTTACCTGACATGCACAAGGGCTCAGTCTGTAGCACAAGGCCTGGGTGATTCTTAGGAATTAAAGCTGTTTGTAGACTTTACAATATTTTATCTTCACATTATCTTGAAGCCTCACTTTTTTCCCCCACCTGTTTGGCAAAAAATTTTTTAAAATTCTTTTTTGGTATAGAAATGATAAGTAGTCAGAGGATCCTACTTTGTAATTGGTAGGTGGCTTAGATGAATATTCTTTTGTAAGTTGAGAGATTATTTTCCAGTACAACCTAGAAATATGATCTTTAGGTCAATTTATAATTCCTTCTCTTAACTGATTTCTCAAAGATTTTGTTCCCCAAATCAAAATAAACACTACACTAAACTCTACTGCTATTTTTGACTTAATAAGTTTTTTTTTTTACTTCTAGATTTTCTTTTTCAAATTTTTTTCTAATATTTTTCAGTAGAAGAGATGTACAAAAGGAAACAGATTCCAGAGGAACTTTAAAGCTGTTTATTTAATAAATAATTTTGTATTTTGCAATATAGATTACAGGAAACTGCAAAGATCGGACATAGATTGCCTATATTACCCCCCCCCCCCCCAGTGTTTACATCCCATATAACTAGGAATTTGATATTGATACAACTTGTGTTTATAGTTCTGGTATTTTTTCACATGTATTTTTTATGTAAGCATCACTGTAAAATACAGAATTATTCCATCACCACACATATCCCTCTACTGCTGCCCCTTAATAATCATACCCATCCTCCCCGATTCTTGACCTGTTATAACTACTAATTTGTTCTCCTAAGTGGGTTTCTAGAATGTCTTTTGACTTTTCACTCAGCATAATGCCTCTGAAATCTAAGTTGTTGTGTATCAGTAGTTCATTCTGAATGTCTTTTTAGAATAAAAATAAGTGTTCTGTTAACCCACTGTACCAAAATCAGGTCCACCCCAAACTGCACCTAACCTCACGTTTAAAAGGGCCTGCTGTTTTTGTTGTGTGTATTTGTATTATACAATTGCCATGAACATGTAATTAATCTTAAAATTTGCATTAAACGTAAACAAGGCTTTAGACACCAAGTGTACAAAGTTTAAAAATGATTTAAGACCAGTGTTTGTTAGGTTATTTTACAAATGGTTTTTCATTTAGGAGGCAAAATTTGTGTCAGCCATGTTTTTTATAGCTTTCTTTGAAATAATTTCAAATGTTCAAGCATAGTACAGGGATCTTCTCTATACCACATTCACCAACTGCTAGTATTTTGCCACATTATCATTATTTACTGCCTCCCTCTGTCTACCAGTTTGCAGAAAAAAAATTTTTTTTCCTGAATTATTTGAGCTTAAATTACACATATCATGACCTTTTAATATATCTGTAATCCCACAGAACAAGGCTATTCTTTTACACAACCTCAACAGTTAATAAATTCATGAACCTTAATGTTACTGAGATATTTTTAGCTAATGCTGGTCATGTTTAGTTTTATCATTGTCTTTTTTAGCATTTCCTTCCTTTCTGTACAGAATTCAGTTCAAGGATGGGTGTTGTCATTTCTTTTTAATATTCTCTAATCTGAAACAGTTCTCACCTTTGTCTTTTATATATTTTTTGAGAATGTAGGCCAATATTTTACAGAATATTCCTTATGTTTCCCCTTGATTAGCTTTAGATTGTATAACGCCAACTGGAATACTACTGTAGTGATATTTTGTTTCGTAGGAATTACATCTAAAGGCACACAGTGTCCATCAGCATCTCATTAGTTTGATCCATCACTCATTCAAGGTGTTCCATTTCTCCATTATGTAATTAACTATTTTTCCCATTATAAGTCAGTGTCTCTGGGCAGACTTTGAAACCATGCAAATTTCCTACTCCATTAAACTTGCACCCCAGATTTAGGGGTTCTTTAATGATTCTTACCCAAAACAATTTTTATTTTGAAGGTTCCAAGTGGATTAGGGTCATCCTTTCCAAATTACTTTGTTCTAATGATTCAACTTGATTTTGCAAACATTTATTTACTTGCTTGTATAAAAGTTTTGGTCTGTTCATATTACATAATATAATTGGCAATGCATTTTAACTTAAAATGTTTTTTAAACTTCTGGGTTTATTTTTAATCCTTTGCTGCCCTCTGCAGGTCTATGAATATAGATCTTTGGAGCAAGGTAAGTATGTCTGATAATGAAAATCACAAGGTGATACGTGTAAATAGCCGTTCAGAGCAAAAATTTTAATGTTTTCACACATTTCTGATGTACCGTTATAATTAGTGTACTTAAAATCTTGAAAGTAATAATTTTAAAACAGCAGGAAACTTTTTATGGAAGTAGTCTTTGACTTAGTCCTAAGTGTTTATAAGACTTTCCACCTTTCCAAAAGAAAACTATTGATTATTACAGTGACATTTGACCTTATAGGTTTAATAATTTTCTTTATATATGTATGTTTATGTTTCTATATATGAATGGTATGCAAACCAACTTCTACCTTTTTTAAGAAATTAACTGGTTTTATGCAGGAAGCATAATTACAGTGAATTGCATGAAAGATTTTCAGTTTTAATAAAATCAGAAGATACATTAATTGAAATTCCCAATTTAAATATTTTTTAAAATCTAAATTTTATTCAATTATTTTTTTAAATTATTTATTTGTTTATTTTTGCCAAACTACAGTCCATTCTAACATATACTTGAATTATTTATATCTAGAAATAATACTGTTTTGACTGGAGAGATTTTCATTGGTTTATTTATTAAATGTGTCCAAATTTGGCATCAAATGTTACTGTGATGTATTAGATGTATGGCACACGTTTCTGGTAGAATTTATTATTTTCTATGTGTGTGTTGATTAAAGAACAGTTAACAGGTGAAGATTATTTTTCTTCTGTACAGTTCTTGTTCCTACATTAACTACCTTTTCAATTAGCAATAACTGTAGCATTGTTTTTATAGTGACATATGATCAATTTTGCTTAATTTTTCAGGTTAACCAATAATAGTAGAAGTACAGTTTGGGCTATAAACATTTAAAATACATGCCAGGCATTGCTTTAATAGCACATAAGCTACCTGTTAAATATGCATAAAATACTTCAGAATTCTTCACGCATGTCATTTGGACAACTAGTGTATGGTCCTGTTTTGTCTTCATTGTGTTCAGAGTTTTAAGTCAGCACCATAGGTTGTATAATAATTTTTGTTATAAAATATGTTATTTGGATTTTATAAATTAGAAATTTGTTGGTAGATTTAATGTTGAAAAATAAGTATGTCTTTCTTTTAGTATATGTGAATTAATTGATAAGAATCCATAAGAACTAACACGTTAGAACTTTCAGCCTCTTTTGTTTTAGTGCCATTAAAATGAATGAGAAAATGTCATTGAACAACTAAAAAATTTTAGTTACTGGTCTGGCATATTTTACTAATTGTTTCTATAAAACTTAATTTAAAAGGAGCACACTAATCCAGTTTCAATAAGACCAAAATCAAAATGGCGAGAAAAATCATAATTCCTATAAGTTACTCTATTTATAACAATTACTTAAAAATGATAAACAAATCACTTTATAACCTTTCTTTGTGACATTTCATAAAACATTGCAGTTTTCCTTCATCATGGGTTTATTTTTATTTTTAGAAGACAAACCTATTATTTAAAAACAAAACAATCTCCTTGGTGGGTGGGGTGGTGTTGGATTACTGCAATATAGAATAATACCTTACTGGGGAGAGGTTGTATTATTTCAAGAATCCAATTTCAGATTGTATTTGTTCTTGTTTGCGTCTCTTGCTGCAATGCACGAATTTTCTGTCTTACCAGATAACAGAATTGTTGTACAAGGATGGACGTTATTGCCAGGAGCCTCCAGGACCAACGGGTAGCGTTTCAATTTCGATGATTGTAACTTATCCACAAATCCATTCTTCTGTGTAATAATGGACTAGAAGGATTATAGCAGTGAACACTTTTCTTTTTGAAAGTGAAATTTGAAAACATTTGGTTACAAATCTTTATATTGATAACCATAGCATTTTGAGATCTATGAGGTATTTGGTTTTATTATAATTATTTTTTAAAAGACAGGCTTGGGAGACTTTCTTTTCGTGCATCAAGGAAATGCTTCTTGTAGCATTTGTAGACATAGGCTTAAAAAATCAATGATTCTTAGTATTTATGTGTCGTTAATGTTTTGCAAGTGGCTATTTTTTAAAGTAGGAAAAAGATCTTGTGGCTTTTTTCCACTTAAATGTAATTTATTATATAAAAGACATTATTTGTTATTTAATGATTTTCATTTGTCATATAATGAAGTTTAGAATATATACTTTTGTATAAGAAAGTACCTTTCTTCAAAGTTCAAATTTCCTATCCTGGCCCTATACATTTTATGCCTGAATGCATAGGAAAATTACTGTTGTTACAAAACATCTTTGTTAATCTTGGTTTTTCATTGGCTAATAGGCAGCTCTCCACAGGATTACTGTATCTGCTTATTAAAATTATTTAACTTTCTATACTCAACATCTCCAGTCCTTTCTAATTTTGTATGTTTCTCTAAATATTACCCACAAAAAATTAGTGTAGAAATGTGTAAAGACATTTATTTATTTTCACTACTTGTGATTTGGACAGAAGAGGGGTAAGGCCTTGGGCAGGACCACTTCTGTCACAGAGTAGTGGAAAAAAATAGATTGAAGTAAGATTCAGTACTGAAAAGCTGTCACTCGGTCTGAAAATAATTAATATTCCTTTCACTCACCAGTTAGATATGTGCTCCCAAACCACATAATCTCTATGCCTCAGTGATCATTGTTGCCATTTCAGAGCCTCTCATCAGGGTGACATCTCACACCAAAATGATTTCTTATAAATTAATCTTGATAACATGACAGTCTCGGTAATTTTAGTGGAATGCTTTCTCTTGTTTTTTTCCACAGAAGCTGTTGGCTATTTTCTTTATAACTTGATTGACAGCATGAGTGACTCAGAGGTACAGGCCAAGGAGGAGCGTTTGAGACAATACTTCCATCAGCTGAAGGAGATGGTACCATTTCATTTTTTGCTATATAATGCCTGTCCTGCCTGACATGTATCTATTAGATTTGAAATTGCTGCTTTTAAGTACAACCAGACCACTTCTCAATGACATGCAAGAGTTGGAGACTTAAATTATGTCTGAGATAATTTCTGTTAGACAAAATTTCAGTTTAGTTGTCTAAAACTCAGGTTTTCCCCCTCCCTTCCCTTTGCACAGAATATAAAAATTCCTGAAAATATCTACAGAGGCATTCGTAATCTACTGGATAGCTACCATGTTCCTGAATTGATTAAGGTGTGTGAAATGCTTAATTTATATATAAAGACCTGTTAAATGTTATTTAAATGATACTTTTTTGCCAAAAAAAATGAAAAGAAAAAAGTTTCATTGGCAATCATTAAACCAAAGCTTTTCCCTTGATTGATAGTAAAAACTGTTTATATATTGAAGAATACATTTAAAACCTTAATTGTAATAGTAAAGTATGAACAGAATTGCTGCAAAATTTTGGAAAGGTAGACAAGTAGCAGTAAAATGAAGTGGGACTTTCAAAATTTTCTTTAGACATTAACTATATAAATTTTTCCTGTGTCTTCTAATTTTGTGCTAACTTAAATCCCAACTTTAGGATGTTAATATGATGGTTGAAAGAGAGAAGATAGACTCTCGTAAAGTAAGTAGGTTTTTGAGTGGATTCTACATGCTATAATAACTGCATTTAACAAACATTCTAGACTGTACCCTTATAAAATCATTTTAATCATTTTGTTTACCTGTAAGAATTTGGTAAAACTTATTTGCCATCTCAGAAAAATTAGCAGATCTAGGAAATGTGCATATAGTCTGGAAAGGTTCATTAACCCCTAGGGTGCATCTGTGGCTCCCCAGGTAAATATCCCTGTGAGCATTTATGACATAAAGGAAAGTCAGTTTAAAGGGAAGGGTGACAAGGGTCAAATTTTCTTTTTACAGTAAATTTTTCTTTTTCCTTTCTATTTCTGTAGACTCAGCAACTTACACCATCTGATTTGGAGACTACACTTGAAAATCTAAAAGCTGAAAATCAACCTATAGGAGATGTCCTGAAGCAACTGATATTAATGCTTTGTTCAGAAGAGGTAACATTTGTTTAAACATTTCAAATATGCTATTAGGATAAAAAAGTCTTTATGGTTCACAATAAGCAAAACTGAACATAATATTTATGATTTTTACAATTGATTATTATATGTCATGCTTGTGAACAATGCAATTAAATGAAAGGTTAACTAATTTCAGCTACACCTTGAATGGCATGTTTTCGGGTTGCTGTAGTTTGTTTACAATAATCTGCAAAGTGAATGATAGTAACAGCCGTGATAGGTTTATCATACATGCCAAATGTCCTTTCAAGCCATGGCTCCGGTCTCTTATATCTAGATTGTCAAGCAACTGATACATGCAGTAGTCATTTGCAAGTCAAATATTACTAGGTTGTTAATGCAGGGATTGAAATTCCATTTTCCTGCTGGAAAAAAGCTCTCTCTGAGATAAAGGGTCTCTTGCCTTTTTTCAGTGGGCATCCAGCTGTACTTTGTGTTCATTTTAGTGTGTGTCTGCAATTTGAGGGATATCACTAGACTTTTTTCAGTTTCTATTTCAGCAAGCCTGTGGTTTTAGGAAAAAAATATCATAACTGAGATTACAACATGGTACTGTTAGATTTAAAAAGATTTCTTTATATTACTTTGGTATTAAACTAGACTGAGGAACTTTTTATTGGTACATATTTCTGCATCTAGAAATTAAATTGTGATTAGGGACTGATTTAGGAAGTTTTTAATCTGGAAGTCCTCTCTAAACAGTACAGTACACAAAGCTAAAACATCAAATTTGGCATAAGTGGTGACCTATTTTACAATAAAAATTCCAAATTTGCATTTATTAAAATTATCCTACATATATATCTGGCCCACCTGCTTTTTTAAAAGGTAAATAAAAATACCAAGGGTCAGGACCAAGTTAATAACATGAAGCCATTTATTTTTAAAGTACTATTAACTTTTTCTAAACCCTATAACTAAAAATGTAACATTTTTACTTTTATATTAATTTCTTCTTTCTTTTTCACTTTAATTCTTTATTTTAGAATATGCAAAAAGCCCTTGAATTGAAAACAAAATATGAATCGGACATGGTTGTTGGTGGCTATGCAGCTTTGATAAATTTGTGCTGTCGACATGATAATGCAGAAGATGCACTGCACTTGAAGCAAGAATTGTGAGTACCCTGGCATTGAAACAACTTATCAACATTTATGCTGATGTACAACCCTTGATGGGTCACCTACATTGAATATTACTGCCTTATATAGTTCAAAGAAATTATTTTGTATTTTTGAAGTACTCTGATTAGTTCAGGCTTGTTTCAACAAGGTGTGTTTTTAAGTACAATACCAGTCCAGTCCTTAAAGCCAAGGGTTTTTTCCATTGGTTATACTGTTGGTGATAGTAACTGTTTTATAAGGCTCGATAACATTTCCCGTTCTATACTGTACTATAAACAAAATTCTGTCCATTTCTCAGGGTTATTCTTTAATCCCCATCCTGATATATTTAGCAAATAAAAAGTTATTTACTTTTTATTTAACACTGAGGTGTTTCAGTGTTCACAATGAAGGTTAGAATTACATAAAGTGCCATAAAGCAAAAGTGTCTTCATTGGTATCATTTGCAGGTGGAATGATGCAATGTGTTTGTGTGGTGTTAAGGATTTTTACTTCTGAAGTCACTAACTATACTGTACATATTAATTGATATATGGCTTCAAAAATAAATCCTAATTGAAATGTAGGTGCCAATATTAATAGGAATTTGTACCAGATGAACTTTTGGAAGTAATAAATAGATATTGTAGTCCTTTTTGTTGTAAATTGTCTTCTAACATAATGTAACCGGTTTTATTTCATAAAGTGACCGTTTATATCCATCTGCTGTCCTTGACATCAACAAGTATTTAGGCCTTGTGAAAGTATTGGGAAAGCATGGCAAGCTCCAAGGTAAGTCTCCCCACATAAAGGAATGATGAGATGCAAGTATTTGCCTCTGGAATAACATGTGAATTGATATTAATGGTATATCATGTCCTGCAAAGTGCTTGAACACTTTGCATACAAATTTGCATGTGAATCCAACCAGAGCCACATGGACAGTGTAGGCCATTAGTTTTAATGGATTGGCAAGCTTGTCATTTACATTTGCACAGCTCAGTGCTTTTTGCATTTCTGCAGCTAGTTTTTATTAGCATTGCTGTTTGGATTGAGTTTGAAGATCATGACTTATGGCACAATTTGCTTGTACGCCCGCACTAATGGCTTTGTTTTTGCTTAAGAAGATCTGAAGGCTCAACATAAAACCTATAAACATAACCTGATATATGAGAAACTGAATTTTGTACTCATTTTTAGCTGAACTTTTAATATATTAACAAAATGTTTATTTCAGTTGACGTTTTTATTTAGAATTTCATGAGAAAGGCGTAGTTGATTAAATTGTTGATTTGCATACTCCTAATTTTCTCATTGTTGAGATAATGCTAAACCTAATATAATTAAATGAAACTTGGTAATATATTCATATTATTTATTTGTTTCTTAACTTTCTGAATTTGACTTTATTCTGAAACTTCTTTTTTAGCCTTCCTCACTTCCTTTTATTTTTAGAAATGATTTTTTTTAAATTTTGTTTTGGGAATAGTGTACAGAGAAAATATGATTTGAACATTGAAATTTTTCCTGGGAAGCCTTTCTAACACAGAAAACTCTATAAAGATTAGCCTGCTTTTTAAAAATCACTTTTTGTAAAGTGGTCAAAACATTTTGTCTGTATAATAATTAAGAACAACGTTATAAAAATGCACTTATTCCATATCCTAAAATGTTTGTTTCTGCCTTCCTAATGAAGCTTAATGAATCTAATGTATTAACATGCAGTCTTTTGGAAAGCTTTCATTGGCTCTGCTTGGCTAATTAGTATCGACATAGCAAACAGGCCCTATCGGTATCAGACCATTAGTCTGGCTGTATATACAGTGTAAACACATCTTTATTATCTGGCCTCCTGACAAGCCATCTGCTGAAGAAACAATGGTGTGATTTAGCAGATGTTAGCTCTGAACGATAAAAGCATCCATTTAGGAGGATCTTACAGCTATAGGGCAGACTGTACAGGGTTATGTGGTGCAGAGTGGGCACACAGTCCCTATCTATAATTTGTAGTCAAAGTTGCAGGGAAATGATAAAACCATGCTATTGTGGATTTATAATTGTAGTCTCGTTTAGAAATGCAAGTAGTAATTAACTTGAAATCGGCATTATACACTAGAATTTACATTCCTGCTGGGCTTGAAATGCTGTTTTAATAGCAGTTTGTTTTCCCTACATGAAATTACCTAAGGGTCTTTTGTGTTACTTCATTGTAGATGCTATTAACATTCTAAAGGAGATGAAAGAGAAGGATGTTCTTATCAAAGATGCAACAGTCTTGTCCTTTTTCCACATTCTAAATGGCGCTGCTTTAAGAGGTGAAATTGAAACAGTAAAACAGTTGCATGAAGCTATCGTCACTCTAGGGTTAGCAAAACCATCCACCAACATAAGTTTACCATTGGTCACTGTACACCTGGAAAAGTAAGTTAAATTTTGGATTTTAAATGTTGGCGTTAAAAAAATGAATCTAATCATTTTGGGATTATACTTTGTAAGTGCATTGATGTGGAAGCCTTGGGGGTCACTTGCCAAAGAATAAGGGTACTGAGATGGTTTAGGTGACCTTTAAAATCACCAGCAGTCCTGTGGTTCTGTGACTGACTTCTCAATGAAGTGGTCTCTGGTGATTTTTTTCTAGGAGTATGTGATAATGTTACTTGAAATTGAATCAAATTATTGAGCCTAGTAAATGCTGATTATTAATAGATGTAAGAAAGAAAGGTACTCTGGGTTTTTGATTTTGTATCATGACTCTCTTTCAGGTAATAAACATAGAAATACTTTTGTAGTACTCCTGGTCTCCATATAGTATTTTAATCACCTGTATCAGTAGTTTTTCTAGTTTTGAAAAATGATGGAGATATTTCTGCCTTGTGGGAAGAAAAACTTTGTTGATAGGGAAAGATTTACTGAGTTCGAAAATTTTACATTTGAAATGCACTTGTTTGTACCCAGTTTAAGGCATCATCTGCAATGCAAATCATAAAATCAGTCTACTCTTTCGTAATGAGTGGAACATTTTAATAAGATGCTTAAGCATACCTCATTACCTTCCTTTACTTCTGCTTTTGTTTTATGTTTTGCTTTTTAATTTCCTAGATCTTACCTCTTTGTCATCTTTTGCATGGCTTAATGCAGTTTGTAATCTGCTTATTTTGTGATTAGGATTTTCTGATTTTAGTATGGATAATGTCCCATCAATGCCAGGAGGAAAATGAAGTTTATATTTTAACATTTCTCATATTCTCCTCGAATTTCTATTAGTTTTCATTTATTTAATATGGGGTATAATTAGCTGAATGTAATCACCGATTTGGTATTGAATTTATAGAATAAAAAATTTTTAAATAGTTTTGTTAGGAAGTATGTATGTTCATAATCGTGAACACATGCATCTGCACACAAACATCCAAAATAATTCCTTTGCCATCCAATCATAAACAGTTATCAAGTTGGGTGATTGACCAAATCTTAAGCTCTGCAATCTCAGCATTACATTCTTTTAAAGATATAGTGATTCAAATCGTTACTGCATTATTGAGTTCTCATATTCACAGCCAACTTTATATAGAAATCCTATAATTAATATGTTTCCTACTAGAATTTTTTTTCAATTGTTTAAAAGACCCATCTCTGCAAATTGCATGTGGAACTCTGCACAGGGATTTGAAAGAAATGGGCCCAGTGCCCAGAGGAATTAGGCCCTCCTACACTACTGGGCAAAAATAAAATAATTAACAAAGAAAACGAGGCCATGGTAGAAAAGTATCTTACAAATAGAAATACTTTGAAGACAGTAGAGACGTGAAAGTTTTCCAAAAGAGGTCTGCAGATGGGGCTCATGAACCAAGGAGAGCTTACCCAAGGGAAAATGAAAACAACACAGAATTCAGATATTAACCTGGAGCATGCTCTGTGCCTCTGATTATTTAGAACAGTTAGGTATTTGTCTGTCTCAGTCAAATATGGCTGTCTTTGTTAATTGGCTAACAAAATCTTAGTTTGTATCTTTTCCTTCATGGTATCTTAATACTTTCAGATACTTATAGAAATTATTGCCTTGTATTTTTATTTGCATTGAGTTTTAATTATTTTCTTTCACTATCTTTACTTTGCAGAAGCAATCTCCCTGATATGTTCTTTCAGTTTCAGATATCATTATAAAAAGGTTGTGTCAGCTGTTTTAGAGTCATGAGAAGAATAAAAAGGATATAAAGAAAATTTAATTTTTATAAAATTGCAGAAAGAAGTAGTAGCACTTCTATTAGAGAAAAACTGGAACACTGACTTTGAAACTTTTGTTGAATTCTGTTTTGTCTAACTGATAGAAGATGGCTAATTAATTCAGAATCATGACAAGTGCTAGGATTAACTGCACTAACCTGCCAAAAAGTCCCCATGTATTTGATTTGATTAAATATGTTCAGTCTTCAGTAATACCATGTAATTGACCCCAGCAGGTATGAGCTCATCTGGGGAGTGAGCCTTATTCATTCAAACTTGTGATAAAATTGTTAAAAACATTTCCAAATATCATTAAAAAACCTTCATTCTTTCAGAAGGCAAGCATCTTTTTGGCATGTCATTTCAAAAGGCTCTAAAGAGGATATCAGTTTCAAATTATAATTCTGAAGTAAATCTCTGAGATCGAGTTCCTTAGATAATCAGTTAAGATTCTGTGGATCTTAATTTTGAACCGATTTTTCTGACATTGGATAAAGCACAGGGGAGATGATGCCATGTCAGTTTGTGTTACTTGGATAATGCTTTGTGGATTTGGAAAGAATGCATTTTGTTTTTATTCATTTGCCAAGAGAAATCTAAAACAACATGTTTACCATATGATAGAGAAGTTGGTAACTAATTTTTGTTATCGGAATGATATTGCTTGTATTGAACAGAAAAGGAATATGAAGAGTTAAACGAATTTTTGTGTGCTCCTATTATATTACATTACAATCTGTAGGCCATTATCTACATGTACTCCAGATGAATATTATGTTAAATATTTTCTTATATAACTTTTATTTTAAAATTTATTTTTTATTAAAATCATGCCTGATTCAGGCAGATGACAGGGATCCTCCATATGTAGGAAGAAAAAAGTACTTTAATATAGTTTAAAAGAGCTTTTGATTAGTCTTCATGTTATGGTAAATGAAATAAAATTAATAAAATCTGGGCCATTAGATTTGAAAGCAGAGAAATTTGTAGGATGCAGTTTCAGATTCACTTGTTTTACAGCTGATCCATTTTGGTTTCATTGCATGTGAAAAATATTTGAAGCTGTTTAACTGGATTATATTAGTGCACATGATCAAAGCAGCTTTAATTTCTGCTTTCCATTAAGAATTTTTTGTGTGTGTGCTGATTTGTGCTATAATCTGCATATGCACAATATGTATTTAATTTAAGTGCATCATGGACTTTGTATACCTAATCCTTCCAGAACTCTTGCTGAATTAATCTTGAGTTTTTCATAAATGTCACAGTTTCTGTAAGATGAACCTATAACAGTGTAAGTTTTGAAAGTCATTGTAACGCTTTGATATGTTACGTAAATGGGAAATACACTTTTAAAATGCTAGTTATTCTGTCATATACACTCCCCTTCAATTTTAGTATCTTCATTTGTACTGGATACTTTTATTATTTATGGGAATGCTTGTCTTCTAGAGTAAAACTCTTTATGTGCTGAAAGGAAATTAAGGAGGTTTGGCTCTTTTACTCCATTATTGCAATTAAGAATTTACCATCATCAGTGCCAAAGGACAAAAAGTGTTTCATTTGCCCTAGGGGGACAGGACAGTGATAAGATGATTTTTCGTCAAGGATCATTGGGTCGTAATTAAGTTACATTCATGGCTATTGCTTTTTGAAGGATGATTGGTAAATGACAGGCTTCATGTGCTTAGTACGGACAGTGTGCAGTAGGGTTTTTTCTCCCTCTGTCAGAAAATCCTGTTGAGCCTGATAATGTAAATGTGGCATTTTATTCTGAACAAAAGAGCAGGGAAATGAGCTATCTTGTCTAATCATTCAGTTGTTTAACACCGACTTCCAGTTTAGACTCAATTGGCTGGAAAGCACTTGACATGTGAAGTTAGTGCTGTTCGGAACGCATGTTTGAGTAAATTTTAAAGTAAGTGACAGCTAAATTGTACCTAGGGAAATTACAAAGCCTTCAACACAGTTAATTTTTTGGGGAGGATTAGTTGTAATTGCAACACCAGTCTCCTTGAAGATTCCTCATTTGTAGATGATGAACAGAAGAAAACATTTAGCTCTTTAAGGACTGATTCTCTTAACAGAATAATTTTTGTGAAGATGATGGTTTCCCTTGAATTGATTTCTCCTCATATTAAAATCTGCTGAAGATTTATAGAATAGTTTGTTTTTAGGATGATGAGTTTGTTTTTTGTTTCTTTTTAAAAACTTCCCCCACCCCCAGCTCCATTTTTCTTGAGTGAATTCAGATTTGAGAGCTTTTCAATCAGTACGGCCTTTAGGTAAATTGCCACTTCAATAACACTTTATGCATAATGTTGAAGCACTTTATTCCAATTAAAAATCAATATTTGTCATCCCTTTTTGTTGTTTAAATTAAATACATGCTCTGGGTTGAAACGGTACTTCCTATGTATAAGTGAAGAAACTAAGTTGAAAACTACAGATAGGTGAATGAATATAGACAGTTGGCACTGACCATTCTGCTTTCAATTCAAGATCATATGGAACACCTGAGTTATATATATTATAGTTATATATTAAAGAATTTATTGGAGTTAGAATTTTGTTTTTTTGGAAGGAACTATTTTGTTTATTTTATTTTTTTTCTGATTAGTTATACATGACAGTAGAATGCATTTTGACACATCATACATAAATGGAATCTAATTTTTCATTCTTCTGGTTGTACATGATGTAGAATCACACCGTTGGTGTAGTCATATATGCACGTAGGGTAATAGTATCTGATTTATTCTACTATCTAGAAGGAACTATTTTTATAAAATCAGTGGGAGCCTGCATCCTGCCTTACATTTGCTTTTCTGTTGTTGATAATTATAGCATACTTTTAATTTCATTTTAAAGACTAAAACAAGAAGTAATATTAGATTTGGCATATAAGCTTTGAACTTGCCTTTTGTGTTTTCTCTTATGTAATAAATGAAAAATGTAGCTTTTGGTAGCTTTATATGTAGTCATATTTTCTTTAAAATGAATCACTGGTTCTAGAATGAATTTTGGTATGGTCCAAGTGAACTCATTCAGGATAACAAATGTAACTGTCTTTTAAGTTTTCAAATTACTTAAACGTTTGCCCCTGCCCCATATATGGGTATATTTTTAAAATTTAGAATTACAGAATCAACTTTCCCCCAAGTTTGCCTTTATTTCATAGGCTCACAGAATTTTGGCAAAGCTTACGTTGTTAATTTGTATCGATAAAAATACTATTATTTATTTATTTATTTATTTTTTAAGCCAAATGTGATGGTGCAGGCCTGCGGTGGTCAGAGGCTGAGGCAGGAGGATCTCAATTCCAGGCCAGCCTAGGCAACTTGGCAAGACCCTGTCTCAAAATAAAATTGATAAAAGGGCTATAGACATAGCTTAGTGGTAGAAGCTTGCCTAACATGTGCAAGGCCCTGGGTTTAATCCCTAGTACCACAAATACATGCATATATACACACATGAATAACTTATTAAATGGTTGTTTTTTTATTAGCATATATAGTTTTATTCATGAAAATTACTTTATGTAGTTCATTGAAATTTGGGGGGATGTTTGGTATTTAAAAATATTACAATGGATTTTTATTTTAGAGATCACAGTATGTTGTAGCATTGATTTTCTTTTTGTATTCTTTGAGGCTTGTGAAAGTCAGTGACTTAAAATTTTTTTCATGAATGAGCTTTCAAAAATATGGATACAAATATTTAGAAATTATGTGTATATATTGAAATAAGCAAAGAATCAAAGTTTTGAATGCAGAATTGATATATCAACAGGATGTTTTCAAAGGATTATTGTTATTTTTGAGAATTTAAAATCATTTCTGGTACACAAAGTATAAAAGGAAATCATAAATCACATTTGAGTCCTAGAAGTTAAAAGTATACTGATTGGAAATGTATCAGCCCACATTTTGGCTAAAAAAGCAGTTTCTACTTTTTTATATTTATATATATATATTGCTACTCTTACTCATTTTATTCTGTCTTATAAAAGTGGTATTTTCACATGATGATTTTGTCTATTAGTGTGAAACATGAATAGATGATCCGGATCAGCACAGATCCATAGACCCTTTGGGAGGGAACCCAAGTGTTTTTGAGGTCAGCCATGGTGATGACCTGCTGTTTATCATCATTTCTAGGAGTCTGAGCCATGGGTAGTACTTAATGGGTTGAGATCCACATTCAAAGTCCTTTGAGTATACAACTTTCTTCATAGTGATGCTAATTTTAGATGCTTTTTAAATATTTTAAAAATATTTTTAAATAATTTAAAAAATTTTTTAAAATACCAGCACCTGGGTGTTCAACTTTTTATAGGAAAGACCAATGATGACCTAAAGTATGGGAGGAATATACATTTTTATCTTTTTAAAGTGACATGATCCACTCACATGGCAGAATGCAGATACAGAGACAGAAAAGAACCAGTCATTTATTTCATTTCTGTCTTCAGTACACTTTGTATGAAGTGTCCACTGTAGATGTCTAAACTCATTTTGATGGCAATCTTAAGAGAAGTAACATTGGTCCTTAAAATTACTAACAAATGTATGGATTATTTCAATTTTGCTATTTTTGTCTTTTCTGTTGTTGTTCTGAGCATGTATAATCTTCCGAAGCATGTATTTGGAGACCTGAGACATTAACATGTCGCTTTGATTGGCAGAACAATTATTCATTCATTTATCAATAGGTTTAGCCTAATGTGGGGCAAATAAAATTGAGACAATACTATTCTAGTTTGGGGATTGATCTGAAAAAGCAAATCTTGCCAGTTTGGGGGGGCGGGAATCAAGAAACACCAGTATGTGTTAGTTTCACTCTTAAAAATGCTTTAGTAGTTTTCCACTGAGTGGAATTATAGAAAGGGAATAACTGAACCTGTGTCTGAACAAGGGAAAATACTGATTATATAAAGCTTTATATCATATGTGGTAGCTACTATAGCATTTCTCTTGTATGACAGTAATCTAGCCTGCAACATCTACTTTCAGTTTTGAAATTAACCTGTAATTTAGTCTTCACCCCAAATGACAAAAATTCAAATGACTCTGTGGGGTGCCAGAAGATGCACTGTAAACAGGGCTTAGGAAGGGGATAAGGTAGAGTTCCATCAGGATAGGCTCATTTTCACTGTGTCAGTATTATTGTACTGAAATTAACACTTCTTCATTCTATTTTCTTTTTTTTAGTACAGTTTAAAATCTTAATCTAGATAAAATAGTAATCTGAACTAGGGCAACGTAACATTTGTATAATGGACAAAAATGTTGAGACTGTAATAGGAAATTTGAAAAGACTTTCTTCCTTGTGAAAACTGATGTATATGTAAGATAAATTTATATTCTCTACGAAGATTATTGTTAATTTCTCTAGTTACACTTTAGTCTCTCTCTCTCTCTCACCATGTTTCTTTTTAAATCCAATACATAACTTCATTTAAAAAAAGTCTTTAATTTCTTATACCAGATTGTACCACCTTAGTAGGTTTTGTAGACAGCAGTGCTTTTCATAGACTTTAACGTGCAATGAGATGCTCTGAAGTGAAAGTGGAAGTCTTTAAGAACCTGCTGCCAGTATTTTGTTTACTTAGTTGCTTTAGGCAAATAAGTCAATCTCTAAATGCCTTAGTTTCCTCATCTCCTTAAAAATAAAGAAGGTGCCAAGTAGAACTGGATCACATAATCCCTATAACTCATCTGAGGTCTACGTACTTCTCACGCTGCCATTTTTCTTTGAAAGGAGAAAAAGTACTTTTGAAGAACCCACAAAACATTTCTACACTGTTGTCTAAGAAACTGACTGAAATGAAAATAACTTTAATTTATTGCCATGTAAAACAAAAGCTTTGACTTTATAACTGGAAATAATTTTTCTAAGGAAAAAATATTTAGAATTCTAGAATTCACTGATCCTCAAGTGTATCCAAGTTTTAGCAATAATACATTCCTATATACACGAACCTAAGGCTATTTCCTACTGGTCATACTGGTAAGGTGGCAGTTTGAAAAATATTATAATAAAGTTAAAAAGTGCTTAAAAATTTCTTGATAGCTATCGATGAACACTTAATAAAGTTTTATAACTGCAGTTATCAAAGGCCATAAAATCCTTTAATATTTGGGAAGAATATTTTACAGTAGTCCTTGTTTTTAGAAATAATAGATTCTTATGATAATTTATTACATCAAAGTCAAATTTTATTTATAATAAAATCAGAGAATGCCTTTATCTATTTTGACTTTTCTTTCTCCCTAAATACCTTTAAGCAAAATAATAAAAGGTAAAACAAGGAGAATAGTGAACTGCTAATATGTGTGTATTCTGAACATTTATTTATATATAAGAATTTTTTTTTTCCCCCAATTTTGACCTTTTGGTTTTCTACTGAAAGTGAAGTTCAGTTTACATTTTGATTGGACTCTGTGCATCTCTAAACTTATTGAGAGCTAAACTAAATTTCAATATATTTTATTCATTTTAATTTTTTTTAATTTTTCTAAGGGATGACTGGTCTGCTGCTCTTGAAGCCACCATTGACTGCTATGAAAAGTATAAAATATTACCAAGGATTCATGATGTCTTATGTAAACTCATAGAGAAAGGTGAAACAGATCTAATCCAGAAAGGTTAGTTCCCTAAACATATTAGTGTAGTTGGATTTTTTTTTTTCTTGCTTGTATAATCAATATGAAGAGAAAATTTAACAGAATGCAAACACATTGAGAGATGCTTTGTGACACTTTAGAATTGGAAAGAAATGTATCAGGTAGATTTTAAATATTGCAAATATCCCTTGATTTTTGATAAATGTTTCTTTTAGAAAAATTACCCCTCTGTTATTTGTTTGCTCTCTGCTACTTGATGCTCTGCCTTTATGAAGTTTTTTCTTTTAACTTTATCCTCACCATTTTTCTTTGAAGTTAGTCTTAGGTACTTCATGTTATATACTTTTAGATAAGGAATATGACAGAAAATTGGTTGGTAAAGCTATATTCTTGAAGTTATTCTCGATATTCATTTTTAAGATAAAGGTTTTTAAAAATTTATCCAGAACTTCATGTGATATTGTATTTTAATGTTTTTCTTCTAATACAGATTTTTTTCTTCTCTCCTATTTAGCAATGGACTTTGTGAGCCAAGAACAAGGTGAAATGACGATGCTCTATGATCTCTTCTTTGCCTTCCTACAAACAGGAAATTACAAAGAGGCCAAGAAGATCATTGAGGTGTGATTTTAACTACAGTATTCTAATTGTACAGCTATTTAGACTCTTAATTAGAATACATTTAAAAATTTTAACCTTTAATTACACTTGTTCTGATTCATGTTAATAGAATTCAGAGCCAATAATGGGGTGGGGGGGAATCGGCCAGCTTCTTTATTGTATATAATTACAGTTCAGAAAAGGCAGTCTGGTTGTATATTGAATTTGTTTCCTCACTTTGTTAAATTCACTATTATATATCAAAATGATATTTGCATATTAAATCTTGGATTGTGGAACAATTAAATTAAACTGGCATTCCTGGGTGTAAAGTTGCTAATCCTCTTTGCCAAAGAATTCTTTGTTCTTAAAAGCAGTAGAATTTAATTTGCTGCAGACCATGCTCAGATTTATTTGTAATGCTTGTCTACAAGTTAATCAGCCAAACAAGTGCTGTCTGCAACTGTTTGGCATTTAATTTAAATTTTCTTTTTCTTTTTCTTTCCTCACTATGGTAAGCAGCTTATGGGAAATGGTAGGTGACAAACCTGGCCTATTTAGGATTAGTATATTTTATCTAGGCTTTACTGAAATTTTCGTTACTGGAATTGATAAGGCAAAGGGCAACTATAAAGTCCATCCAAATTGTGATTATTTTCACTACTAATAAACAAGTCTTTGTCCAGTAGGAAAATAAAACATTCTACAGAAGGTAAACCATTGCTTTAAGAAAAATAATTTCATGTAATTAAAACTGTTCACTTACCAACAACAAAGGTAATCACATTTCTCTCAGATCATACTTTGCTTTTACTCTATGTCGTTTTCCAGAAATGTCCTTGGTAGGCAGGACACAAAGGTGGTATTTGGCCTCCTTTTCCTGAAACTGAAAATGTAGGCTTACAACCCAGAAAAGTATTACTGTTTCTCTTAATGTTTTTCAAAGAAAATCCTAGTGTCGGAAAAGAAGGCTGTGAAATTAATTCAGAACTTTCTTCTCTTTCTCTGTCTTCTAATTCAGATCTGCCCACCTGTCAGTGTCTTAGTGCTTCTGTAGTAGTTCATTTGTGTTTTCTAGAAAATGGTATAAATTCTTCCATTGCAAGTATGCAGTGAATTTAAAAATGAGAGTTGTTGTCTGCTTCTTGATTTTACTGCTCGGTGTGCACAGTCTTAGTATTAGCAGGTCACTGATCAGAGTAGAAATGGAGCTTGGGTTTTTAGATAATAGCAATGAAAGATTCTGCAGGAGGAAAGTATGTTCCTTTCTCTGTGTAATAAGCAAGATGTAATAGAAAAAGCCACAGGCATTGGAGTAGTCCTCCTTTTACCATCTACTTGCTTGCGTGATAATGGACAAGTTACTAAACCTTTCTAAGCTTTCTCATCTGTAAAAGGGAATATATGTCTTTAAGATTCAATCACATAATGTATGTAAAGCAGCTTGCGTGTTTCCTGGATTATGGTAAGTGATCAATAATATTAATTCTCTTTGCCCCTTGAAGGTGGGGATTGTGTTGTCTTTTTTCCCCCACATAATTTTCTGTGAGATCCTTAGCTTAAGGTACGTGCTTGTCACACAAATTGTTAAGAGAAGACGGTCTCTTAATTACTTTAGAGCTTTGCCAGTATGCATCATTTAGGAATAACTGTCTATTGACAACAGAATTTTCAGAGTGGATTGTACAGAATCGTTTAAAGGATAAAGAATAACTATACAGACCCAAAGATAGGATAACAAGGTGTGTAACATATGAGAATATACCGAAGAGGTTTTTCAGGGATTTTTTTTTTTAAATGATCCATTGAAGGTGAATTAAGGTGGGAATTTGCTTTTTTGCCATTAAAATTCAAGATCTAAAATTATCTAAGGATTATTGAAAATACCAGAAGTAATGAAAATTAATGAACTTGGGCTATAGAAGCATATGAAAGAATTCTCTACATATTTAGCAACATTCTTATCATTCCCCCAAAGTAATAGGGTCTTATCAATGGGTAGATTTCCCTGCAGTTGAATTTCCAAAGCTTCTTTGTATTTGAAGCACTATGGGTGATGAATGAGATAAGCCAAACCTAAAAATGTATACATTAAGTGATTTCAATGTATAGATATGACCTGTTTTGTTTTCAAAATGAGTTTGTGTGTGTATACACACACATATATATTTATATATCATGTATTATACGTAATATACACATTTTGTTTCTATACATAGATTATTATAGAAGGGTGGAATTAGCAGGTTCTTAAATATATCTTATGTATTTTTCCATTATGAGAATATTTACTTTTACACTTAGAAAAATTGTTGTTTTCTTCCAAAGGAAAGAGTAAGAGAAGAAAACAAGTCTGGTTAAACCAGATCAACTCTTGAGCAGCTAATATGAAATCCTTGAAGATGAGATTAGTATATAAAGATAACTACTATGTAAGGCTGAGAATTATTAACTAATATAAGAAAGTATAAATAGTTCTGAGAGTTCATGAAAGGAACTTATTCCCTGTGTAGGAAGTAGGAAAGACTTCTGGAATAAATGGGTTTTGGTGGATATGGTTACCTCTTTAATATTCATGTTTTTGATGGGATTGAGAAGCATATTAGAATTAGAAGTAGAAAATGGGGATCTCTAGTTCTCTCATTCTAGGTATAAGATTTGTTGAGAGTATTTGATTTTGGATACTGATACTTTTCAGTACGAGAATAAGGAAACTGGAGTTAATTCAGAAAACAGTAGAGTCTGATCAGTGTTAAAAATATTTTTATGTCATCAGATTATCATATAGGTTAAAGGGGACTTGGGGCAGTGGTCACAGAGGTTTTAAGCTTCTTTCTCATCCCAAATGATATATAGTAATTGAAGTACCGTGATCTTAGTTAACAGAAGGTGGGGTGAATTAATAGGAGCATAAGATAAACTAAGCTCTGACTTAGATCTAACATAGCCTCTTCTATCATGAAGATTGAGACAAGGCATTGGCAGTTTTCACCTGAAACTTCCTGAATGCAATCCTTAGAATAAGGCAGTTAATAGCATTTGGGTGGCTTCCCATTTTGACCATTTTCTCTCTCCCTCTTTTTCTTCCTTCCCTCCTTCTGTTCATTCTTCTGTCCCTCCCCCCCCCCCTTACTTTAACAAATACTTTTGATCTGTCTTACTGACTAGTCAAAAGACAGACCTTAAAAAATAAATCTATAAAATGCAGTATTTGCCAACTGTGATGGTGCACGCCTGTAATCCCAGCAGCTCGGGAGGCTGAGGCAGGAGGATCTTGAGTTCAAAGCCAGCCTCAACAATTTAGCAAGGCCCTAAGCAATTTAGTGAGACCGTGTCTCTAAATAAAATATATATAAAAAAGGACTAGGGGTGTGGCTCAGTGGTTAAGTGCCCCTGGGTTTAATCCCCAGTATCTGCCCTCCCCCACACTCCCACTGCAAAGGGACTGGGAGTGTAGCTCGATGGCAGAGCACTTGCCTAGTATGATTGAGGCCCTAGGTTCAATCCCCAGCACCACTCCCCCCAACCACACATACAAAGCAATAGTTGCTATAGGATAAAGTATTGTAGTGAAGATCTATTTCAGACTAGGTTTTTTCAAGGTAGTAAGTACTCTTGAAAGGAGAACTAAAACTAAAAGATTAATTGGGCTGGGTGCAGTGGCATATACCCATAACCCTAGTGATGTGGGAGTCTGAGGCAAGGAGGGTCTTGGGTTCAAGGCCAGCCTCAGCAAATTAGCAAGACCCTAAGCAACTTAGAGAGACCCTATTTCAAAATAAAAATAAATAGGGCTAGAAGTGTACCTCAGTGGTAAAGCACTTCTGGGTTCAATCCCCAGTACCGCCCCCCAAAAAAGGTGAATTGGAATTGTCTAGTGCATTATTAAACACTTTATGAATGTTAGTTTGATTTCCTTCATTTTTCTTTTTAAAATTTATTAATTATTACTTTTTTTTTTGAGACAGTCTCACTTAGGTTGCCGAATCTGGCCTCAAATGTGATCTTCCTGCCTGTCTCCTGAGGTGACTGGATTACAGGCATGTGCCACTGCACTCAACTCTATATGGCATGTATAACATTGTTTCCGATTGAAGTCAACCCTTTTGTCTCTTCTGCAGACTCATCTTCTGTGAACTATCTAGTTCCTTCTAGCATTCTTATGGCACATTCTGGAATGAATAATGTGTGACATTGAAGAAATGTTCACAAATGACTTTTTACAAACTTACATGATTTTATCGGGTAGATATAGTTTATAAAATATATTCTATATCTCACCAATAATGTTCAGTTTCATCTCCCCCCTCCACACCAACCCCAGATATGGAAACAAGTAGAATTATACATCTTATTATTTAAAATATGTCAAGTGTAAAAACTCACTGTTTTTTTTTTTTGTTTTGGTTTGGTTTTTTTTGCGGTGCTGGGGATTGAACCCAGGGCCTTGTGCTTACGAGGCAAGCACTCTAACTGAGCTGTATCGCCAGCCCAAGACTCACTGTTAATGTCATTGCTCAATTTAGTCTTCTTTATGGTTTTTCTGTTCTTTTATTCAATGCATACTTCATTTTTACATATAATCGAAATGAGTTGAATCATGTATCTTAATACTTTATTCACCTTTTAACACTGCTTCTTAATTCCCCCACAGTGATTTAGAACTGTAAGCTTTTTGGGGGTGGGGGCGGTAACCAGGGGTTGAACTCGGGGCACTCAACCACTGAGCTACGTCCCCAGCCCTATTTTGTATTTTATTTAGAGACAGGGTCTCACTGAGTTGCTTAGCGCCTTGCCATTGTTGAGACTGGCTTTGAACTTGAGATCCTCTACTACTGGGATTACAAGTATGTGCCACCACGCCCAACTAAACATTATTTTTAATGGTCACATCATCCCTTTTTATAAACGAAGTAATGTTTATTTGTCCCTTTCTCCTTTGAGGAAAATTTTTTATTGTTACTATTAATAATCATGATTCACACCTTTACCTACAGGGCATACTTGGTTTTCAGATTATTTATGTTGGATTGTACCTCAGGACTGGGTCAGCTGCCCCTACCATTTTTAAAGTGCCTCATAGTTAAAGGCAGAAATGCTAATGTCTTTTGGAGGTGAGGCCTCCTTTGTGGTTCATGGGAGTAGAAATTTGACTGAGTTTTGGTCACACATTTCTTTTGCTATGAACTCTGGTAAAATAAAGTGACATTTCTCTGTAAACAAACAAATTTAATTTCATTACTTTAATTATATCTTAAAGTACTTTAGTCACCTCCTAGGAAGGGCATGTTGCTGACCATTTAAAATAAAGTAACACTTATTGAATAATTCAGTTTATATTTCAAGACTGGATATTAAATCCAGGAATAGATGATATATATAAGATACAAAGTTAATTAACAGTATAAAATGTTAAATAACTGTATTAAAGGCTTCTATAAGGAACTATGTCACAATTTATCACTTACAGTATCACATCCTGAAAACCAAGTATGCCTGTAGGTAAAGGTGTGAATCATGATTATTAATAGTAACAATAAAAAATTTTCCTCAAAGGAGAAAGGGACAAATAAACATTACTTCATTTATAAAAAGGGATGATGTGACCATTAAAAATAATGTTTAGTTGGGCGTGGTGGCACATACTTGTAATCATATGCCAGGCACTGCTGGGCTCTCAGTGCAGTCCGGAGATGAGAAAGATCCTGCTTTAAATATAACCAGCATTTCTTAGTGTAAACTCTTCCCCCGGGGCTCAAACCTAGATTACCAGGTGAACAATATAACTAATAATGGTATTTCTTCTATGCTTCACAAATGGTTTTCATGTACATCTTCATATGAGCCTCACAGAACTACTTTTAGAAGTAACTGGGGCAAAGAAATTTAAGGTCCAAATATGGGCTGTGGAGCTTCTTTATGAGTAGTAGCTATGAAGTTTATAAACAGGCCCTTATTTTCCATTTTCTGTCATTTCTTTTGTGCCATCCCTACCTTTGCGATCTCCCAACCCCTCAGTATCCAAACTATGAAAACAACTTACCCTTTCTCTTTTTCAGGTTAAACTTTCTTGAAGTTTTCCTCTGTCCTAATCTTGATTTTTTTTTTTTTTCCTTTTAGTGGTCAGTGGATCTTTTTATTTCATTTTTATGTGGTGCTAAGCATTGAACCCAGATCCCCTCACATGCCAGGCAAGTGCTCTACCACTGAGCCACAACCCCAGCCTCTCATCTGATCTTTCTAACCCTTCTACCCTATAGCCAGAGTAACTTTGCTGTCTTTTCAGTGGAGGAAAAACTCTTTTGATCACTTTTGCGTTAAGACCAAAAGTTGGTATTCTAGTGGTTTCCCAGTCTTTGTTACTCTTCTCTTTGTTCTCCACTCGACTAAATTCAGGGCTTTTATCCCAGTATGCCTTCCTTAATAGGCCAGAATGGATCCTATTTGTACAGAGTAAATATTAGATCTAGTTTTTCTTCCCCTGACCTCCAGAATTTCAAGTTGAGTTAGTTTTCATGCAAATTCAAACCCCTCTCCCATGAGTTACTTTACTTACTATCTCCTGTACTGTCTCCTGTAATAACCAATGAAATGGATCATGTTTAGTTTATGGTGAACTGTTACCTTGACTTGCTCAGCTATGTTTTCCTCCTAATTAGACATGATGGTCAAGTCTGTACTGAAGAGTTTAGAGAAAGGTATAATTTCTAAAACACTTAGTAAGTGCCATGATACCTTGCTCTTTCCTAGCTATGGGGGCAAATAATTGAGCTGGATTCTTGTGCCTGCTCTCGGAAGCCCTGTGCACATGATTTTTTCTTCCTGCTCTACTAACTACAGGACATGAGGCGAGAGTGGAAATTTTGTTGATGTTGTTATTGTTTTCTGTTTTTCACTTAAACTATATGATCAGTAAAACTCAAAGTAGGTGAAAATTTCTGTTCGAGTCACATTTAAGATGATCTTCCATGAGATAGATTTGAAGTACAGTGGGAAAAAATTCCTCATTTCTTTTTACTTTAAAAGTAATAATTGCTTGATTCTATTTTTATTGGTCTACATAGAAGCTTGTTATGATACCAGCAGATTTAAATCAGTGTAATTTAATGAAACTAGAACAATGATGATTATTTTTTAGTTTGGTTTACTTTTTTGTGCTGATCAGTAACTGCAGAGCTATGTTTTGAAGCACAGTCACTCAGGTAGAAACAAACATGCCAGTTTTTCTATTATGATAATTAATTATCTTCACTATGTATTAAATTTTATGTAGCAAAATACAGAAAGAATTATATAAGTAATTTCACTGTTTTAATTAACATTAACTGGCTTTTGATGTTATATTTAACATCCCAATTAGAATTCTGTTCTTCTCCATGTTTTCATTACATTTTCTATTTCTGCTTTCAACTTGCAGTGTTTAAAATTCAATAAGATGTTAAGAGATAAGCCAGAAATGTTGACTATTACAGCAGCCTAGGAGATTTAGTTAATCTGACCTAGATGTTCTTTTGAGGATTGAGATTTATATGTGAAAACAGTTCTCAATTTCAAAATGAAACATAGGAAGATCTGCTATATAAGTCAGCTGTCCTGCTGGTGACAGGCAGATTAATCAGCCACAAACAGGAAGAGTTTACCTTGAAAGTTGTGCTATTTAGATCTTTGGCTTTTGGATCACCACTAATATTGAAAGTTGTAAGCGAATGTAGTCCTTGCATTTTGCTGTGTTCTAAAGAGGATTATTTGCTAGTTTTTGAAGGGCTTTTTGTATACATTGATGTTGGTTTCATTTTCACTATAATACATGTAAAACAAAACAGATGTGAGGAGAGTCTTGAATAGAAATTGTCTGAATGTGATATTAATGATGATATTTAGGAATATATTTCAATGGTTAATTTATCATTTATTTCTTATATCCCAGGATGTGGATACTTGCACCAGTAGAATGAGAACACTTAACGCAATTTTCACTGTATCCATGTTCCCATCTTTCTGACAATTGTAAGATGTTAGTTTCTGCTTCAGTTTTTAATTTAAAATTGTATAATGCTATTTTGTAAAATTAAAAATAATGGGGAAGCCAGCCACACTGGCACATGCTTGAAGTTCCAGCTACTCAGGAGGTTGAGATGGGAGAATCACTTGAGCTCAGGAATTCAAGGCTAGCCTAGGTAATAAGGCGAGACCCTGTCTTTTTAAGATAATATTATAATAACGGGGACTTGCCAGTAAGGGATCAGATTCAAGGGACACCTGGTTACATCAACAGAGCCCAGTAGAGAAGACAAGAAAGGTCCCTCTCCTCTAGAGTAAAGCAGCCAAGACTGATGAGTTCGTGGTTGTCTTATCATAGTGCTGGGATTGAAATTCAGTGTTTAGTGGTGAAACCCTCTTATAGATAATGAAAATACTGTAGTCAGAGGGACAAATCCTTGGAATTATGTTGAAGTAGTTTGTCTTTTATTCCAGTTTCCAACATTGTGAAGCCAGTTATTGACTAAATTATTTCTAATTGAGGATATAACACGTTGCAATTTTTGAAGCAAACTGTGAACTAATTTTAAGAACTTTGCTTGTTTTACTACTTAAACATTCAGTTTTAGATGCCAGACAGCATTTTTTTGTAACTGTTAGAGTACTTTTATCACTGTATATTTTACAAAGCATGTTTCTTTTGAAACAGAAAGCCATTGGTTTGTTATTGTGACAGTTGTTAATAATTCTGTGTAACATGTTAATAATTTTTGTCTCCTGAATTTGTTGAGATCTCTGAAGTATGTGTGTGAAGAGGGGGGGGGGCGGCAACCAAGGACATGTTTTTAATTTGATATATGTTAATTATTTCATCACTGCTTTTTGAACTAAGGGAAGTGTAACCATTTTCTTTTTTAAAGATTTATGGAATGAATATTGACCAGCAAAGCAGCATTTTCAAATAACCTGAATCTTGTAGACACAAGTTAAATATAGGTTTGATTTTATGCTCTGTTTTAATCCTTATTTTAGGTCTTTGATAACTATGGAATTGCATTATAGGTTTCTTTTAGTGTATTCTCTTTGAGGAAAAATATAATATCTAGCTAAAACTTACCTGTGTGATATATGATTATTCTGTTTTACAGACACCAGGCATTAGAGCTCGACCTACAAGACTTCAGTGGTTTTGTGATAGATGTATTACTAATAATCAGGTTTGTCTTTAATTTCTGATGTCTGAACTACTTAGAACTGAGAGAGCATATGTCTTACATGTCATATGACCATTTGGGGATTTCTAGCAGTGGAGCATTGTGGAAGTGCTCTTATCTTGATTATTCTTCAAATAAGTGATATCTTATTTTGTTACTGGGCCCTGAAGATTTTAACTTGCTTTACCCCAGTTGCTTTGAATAGGCTGACTTTGCTTGGCAATTTAACCTGCTTTAGTCCTTAGTGATTGGAGAAGATGCCTGATGGAGCCCAGTGGAATTTCTACTTTCTTTACCCCCACCCCCGCCAGTGCTAAGTATCTGTTCACATCATGCCAAATAAAAGCCACAGGAATTCAATGTTTTTTATTAATTTACAATATGCTGGAGTTCTCTTTACCCTGTTCTCTTCCCCATATATCTTTAATTCCCCAAAATGTACCTTGGTGGAGATTCCCTTATTTTTTGTTTTTGACTCCAGAGGGTCCATTAGCCCTTTCACTTTAAAGAAAAAAAAAAATTTTAATTGTGTTAAAATATGTATAACAGAATTGTTTTAACCATTTTTAATTGTACAGTTCAGTGACATTAAGTACATTCATGCGGTTGTACTCGACCCTTTAGTTTTTGAAGTGAGGTTAATCTGTCCCATGGGTAAAGCTAATTTGGATTATTCAGCTGCTGTCTGTCAACCATAAAATACATCTTTTACACAATGTAAATCTACCTGTTAATCTTATTTTTAAGGTTGAAGCTCTGGAAAAATTAGTGGAGCTGACACAAAAGCTATTTGAGTGTGATAGAGACCAGATGTACTACAGTCTGCTAAAACTGTACAGTAAGTGATTTGACTACTTGTCATGTTTTCAGTTATTTAGTCTGTTGAAGGCAGTGACAGGAAAGGAGTATTAGGCTTTGAGGAATCTCCAGGCATTGTCAAATATGGGGTTTTCAACAGAGACCAAAGTGAAGGCTAGTTTGAACTTTATCACAGAATGTTATATTATATTATTGGATGTTGTGTAATCTTCATAATTTCTGACACTCATACTGGAATATGAAGGTAAAATCTTCATCCTCAATTGTTCTCTTTTTGCATTCCTGGAGCCCAGAACTATAGGTGACACATATTCCATGTTGTTAAGGACCTACCATACTCACCCTGCCCAACTGGTCTAAAACCCCTGCCCACCCAACCTCCTGCCTGTGTTATGGGGGACTGGAGTTAAGGTGTGAAAAAGAAGAGGACTTCTTTTTGATATTTTTTCATTCTTTAAAATGAGAGGGTCCTCACAAAAAGGAACCCAGAAACATGATGTAGCCAAGATACCACTAGGAACATGGACAGGTGTTAGCATGCTCAGGGTTAAATGGTACCTTAAATGTTGAGTCCATCGATTTATAAACTGATTCTACTGCCTTAAAAGTGTTTTCACCTGTTAAATAGAATTTATAGGAGGCCATTAATGTGAACTGAGCTCCTTTTACACCAGGCCCAACAGACCAAATCAAAATGCAGTTACTTGTACTGAAGGTCTATACAACCAAATCCAACCTTTCAAGAACTCAGGAGAGAGAAAGAAATGATAGCCAGATCCCCAAACAGGCCAGTTTTAGCTGGCATGATAAGAAAGTCCTTCTTCAACCTTTACAAGGAAAGTACTTTTGAAACAACCATTTTTATTCTTTCCTTCAGCCCGCTTCTGTCTATAAAGTTAAACTCTGCTCAACCCATTGGAATACTTGTTCTATTTTATACAGTAAGGGGTTGCCCTATTCCATAATGGGAATTAAAAGCCAATTAAGAGCTTTAAACTGAAACAGAAGACAAAATAAAATCTTCATCAGAGCCACAGAATTTGATAAGACTTTTGTTTTTTGGTACCAGGGGTGCTTTACAACTGAGCTACATCCCCATCCCTTTTTATTTTTATTTTTTTATTTTGACACAGGGTCTTACTGAGGCCGGTCTCAAACTTGCAATTCTCCTGCCTCAGCTTCTTGAGTCTCTGAGATTACAGGTGGCCACCACTGTACCTGACTTAATAGGACGTTTTGGGGAGAAACCATTCCTTCTTTTCTTTTAAATCCTGAAGTAGTAGATTTATCAGTCACTCATTTTGGTACTTGTTGACACATTCATGTGTATAGATCTTTTTGCAGAAAGATGCATATCTATATATACACTCACTGCTAAACAATTTCTTTACTATATTTTATACTCAGTTATATTTTATAAGCATTTTTATTAATCATCTACAAATGACTAATATACTGAATAGATATGCTGGAAGTTAACCAATCCTGTTGCTGGGCATGTGAATAAATTTTAGTTTTCCATGTTGCAAAACAATAGCACAATATTCATCTTTGTATTTATATCTTTGTTTGTACCTTAATTGTTTCTGTATTACTGAATTCCTAGTATTTATATTAAGAGTAAGGAGTGAATGTAATTTCTGAACCTTTGACTTTTTCTACCAAACAGTCCTGTCATACATTTATATCAGTATACACATTTGGGAGTTTTATGTCCCTTTTTATCTTTGGAAGCTTTATCTTACTTCCTGATGATTTAAGTAAAATATGACTTACTTTAAAATGGACTTTCCAATTTTTGGTTGATTCAAAGTACACACTTCACAGTGTAATTCTTAGAACTTTGGCTTCAGTGATGATAAATTCTCACACACAGTGTAAGAAGCTGAATGTATAGAATGAAAACTTTAGACCCTTAGGTGCTTAATTCACTCTTCCATTCACTTCCACTTCATTTTGAAGAATTATTTCATGCTTAAAATGTAATTTTATGCAAACATTTTTTTAAAAAATCAACATACCAAATTTTATATTCAAATGTGACAACCCTACAGTTACAAAGGTAGTGCCCTGCAGAGAAAGCAGGTTTCAGAACAGCTGTGAGAATGTGTGGGGTCAGGTAGAAATCCCGGCAGGCCAAGGGGTGGCAAACCACACTTTTATTTTTTTCCTACTCAGATGAGCTCTTACTATTATTAAAACAAACACACAAAATAAAACAAAGAAAAAAGGAAAACCTTTAGATTCTTCTTAAAATTCCCTAAAGATAGTCAGTCTCTGAGGTATCAAGCCATTTTCTTCTCCTTGATTCCTCCTATCTACTCTGTTAGACATGCTCCGATTGCTTCTTGCTCTGAATATTAGCCAGTGGTCAGAAGAGCTCAACAGGAATCTGACTTAGGAATCCTTTTTTGGGAAGTAGACTTATTAACCCTGTTTTTATGCTTCCCACCTTCTGTATTGCCATAAATAGATCATCTGCTTGTAAAAGCCTTAATCCTTTTCTTTTTGAAGAAAAAGCAAATTCCTCTTTTATAACGCTTTCTCTATTTTGCCCTCTGACTTGGATTACAAGGTAAATATTGTTAAGTGGACACAGTATATTTGAAAAGCTACACATGGTATGGAATGATGTGTAAAATTTCCTGTTATACTTGAAAAATTATATTTTTCTGAAAAATATAATTTGTTTGACCTACAAAATTTTTCTATGAATTGTTCTTTTTCATGATAGGATTTTAGCCTCTGAAGGGGGTTGAATCAGTTATTTTGGAGTATTTTTCTTTTCTTTTCCTTTTCCTTTTCCTTTCTTTTCCTTCTGATATTGAGAGTTGAATCCAGGGCCTCATGCATGCTAGGCAAGCACTAAACTTTGTCCCCAGCCCTTGGGACTTGGGAGTATTTATTAAAAAGCACCTTTGGTTTATTTTAAAATAGGGCCTTTTGTACACTCATACACACTTGATTTTGTTGTGAACTACTGTCTACTACAGTAACATGCACAAAACAAAACTAGAGCTCAGTAGTTTATCTCAGCAATTTATCACAGACAACCCACGTAACTATGTCTTTCTTTTCATATCTTTAATGTTAGCTGTTCTAACTGTATTCATTAACTGTAGCTGTGTTAACTGTATTCATTTTCTACTGAAAATGTATTCCTACATGATCTCTTGAAAGATTCAGTCATAATTTGAATTTTAGTTCTGTTCTTTCCAGTATATGTTGACCTTTCTTTGCAAGTCCTTAGACAACAAACACTACATGAATGAAATTACTCCCTTAACTATATAAGGAATATTGTATTATTATATTATTTCTAAATGACAGTATTATCACCTTCTTACCATTTTCTTATGTTCTAAGTTCTTTAATTTCTTCTTTACATGGATGAAGTAAAGATTAGTTTATTCTTTGTATATACAAAGTATTCCATTAAAAAAATAAAACTGCCTTAACATTTTGCTTTAAAAATTCTTTAATTTTTAAAAAATGTATAGCCTCAGCATTTGTTCTTCCTCAAGAGTTAGGTTATTTCTTCAAGTATGTATGGCCATTGACATTTCTTTTCACACTGTGCAGTCTTTTCCCCCTCTGTTATTATACTAGTAAAATGAATATAAGTATTAAAGATTGAAACAATATAATAATATAGTAGCTAAATGTGAAAATGTCATTGTGTTCACTCCTAGCTCCAAACTCCCTGCCTCAGAGGTAACTTTGTCAGTTGTCCATCCTTCCAGGTCCCTCTCTCTACATTTAATTTATATTTATATATTTACTTATAATAAATATATGCATCTGCTATATTAATTATTTTATGTTGAGATTGTTTTATATTCTACATTTTTTATATCCAACATTGACTTATTAGTGATATGCATTAAATTCATAAGAAAGGACAAATA
This sequence comes from Sciurus vulgaris, assembly GCF_902686455.1. Taxonomy (NCBI): domain Eukaryota; kingdom Metazoa; phylum Chordata; class Mammalia; order Rodentia; family Sciuridae; genus Sciurus; species Sciurus vulgaris. The sequence goes on from NC_136475.1 coordinate 62,704,118, forward strand.
CTTGCTTATTTTTCCATTAATTACTAACTCATATACAGATGTCCCTGAAACCTCTAAAGTTGACAAGTGATTTTTTTAATGAATTCATGAATTTTAAAAATGTTTATTATTATTATTATTATTATTATTATTATTATTATTATTATTATTTTCCCCTATACTGAGGAGTGAACCCAGGGGTACTTTATCATTGACCTTCTTCCCCAGCCCTTTTCAGTTTTTATTTTGAGACAGGGTCTTACTAAGTTTCTCAGGCTGGCCTTAGCCTCCAGAGTTGCTGGGATTAAAGTGTGCTCCATCTTGCCCAGTATAGTCATTATTCTTTTTGGCCTTCAAATTGTGCCATTTTTGTCCAGTGGGAACCCCTTCCCATTAGTTCCTATGTCGTCTGATACACACCCCATTAGTCTTTGATAGCTCCTTGACTATCCAGACTTTTGTTCTATAATTCATGTCCCCAGACCTGGAATGATACTTAGATACCATACCTGAAGTCAATTGGGATATTTGGAAATTGCTCCATTAAATCAGTAATATGAAGTCTTCATTTCATACCATAGAGAACATGTGAAGTGCTAACTGTTGCACCCTCATCAGATAGCCATAAAAAGTAGCCCCACAACTGTGTCTGTTGTAAAATTCACTAAGCATCAGAAATCTTTGGTTTTATAGTTTGAGTCTTCAGAGGTCTTTTAGAATAGTCCTCCAGTCATCTTGTTCTTTAAACAGAAAACCATGAGATCCTGGGAAGTGATGTGATTAAAGAGGTCCCAGCCCAAGTTTATGGCTGACTGATTCTTGAATTCTCGAATTACAAATATGATCATTGTCTCAGTAGAGGGAATTTAAAGCGACAGGGGATATTATGAGAGAAAGGCTCTCTGTGCCTTTGTAAAATTTTATACATAGCTACAGATTTTGATACACTGACTGGTTTGATTGCCTCAAATTTTTGTTTTGTGTTTTGTAATCCAAGTAATTTCCAGGAAATTTTTCCCTTTTAAAATTGTATTCACTAACTGGTGGTATACACCTGTAATCACAGTGACCCAGGGAGGATAAGGAGGATTCAAAGTTTGAGGCCAGTCTTGGCAAGTTTTGGGCCAGCCTGGGCAACTTAGTGAGACTCTTATGTGAAAAATAAAAAGGCCTGGGAGTGTGACTCAGTAGTAAAGTTCCCTCGTATTCAATCCCTAGTACCATCCCCTGCCCCAAATTTTTTTTAATGAGTTGTTTCATGTTGTATTACACTAATTCCCATTTGTATTTATTTTTTTGTATTTACTTTTTTGTATTTACCAGGGGTTGAACTCAGGGTCACTTAGTCATTGAGCCACATCCCCAGCCCTATTTTGTAATTTATTTAGAGACTGTCTCACTAAGTTGCTGAGGCTGGCTTTGAACCCTTGATCCCCCTGCCTCAGCCTCCCAAACTGCTGGAATTATAGACATGTGCCACCATATCAGCTTGAAATACTTTTATGTCTATTTCAACAGGTGCATCTATGCAATGTCTTTAACCTCCCCGAATAGAAGTTTTTTAATATCGTTTTGTATCTTTTTTTAAAAAAATAAAATTATCTTCCCCGAGTTCTTAAAATTTGAAGGAACAGGGTTGTAAATTGCTCACATTTTCTTTATTGTTCAGGATAGTTTGTTAACTTAAAAATGAATCCCCTTTTAAAATACCTTAGCAGCACTAATAGTGGCTCTTGGAACCGCCCTTGTTTTCTTTCCCACCATTCACAGGTCATATTTGGCAGCAACCAGAAGTGCTCAACTTTTTTCCTTTTATGGAATAAGGATTCTGGAGCTCTGATTTTTCATTAATCAAATAAATTTTCTACTTTCACAGACTCAAAATACTTGAACATTTTAATGAAGGAAAAGTATAAGTACCTTATAAAATTCTTGTTTTGAAAATTGGTTATAAACATAAGGTTTTAAATTAATCAGATTAACTTTATTATCACAGTATGTATAAAATGCAGTTTATGTATGACCCAGGGAAATTTTCTTACTCATTTTTTTTTACCTTTTTCTTTATTGCTGATTTCTGATGGAATCGAAGTATATTTTGCTTTTTGTTCTCTGAATTTTTCATTTCTAGGAGTCATTAGTTATCAAAAAGCTGAGGGTCTTTTTGTTTTGTGGGGGGTTCTAGGAAATTTTCATTTATTTCAGTATTTTGTTATAATTCTCTAAGAGTCCATGGATTAGATATATTCATGTTTTCTGGAGTGTTTGTGTTCTAAAGCAAACCCCTTCCTAAAGCTGAACCCTATCAGGAAAGCGTTTAATAAAAGACATCTAAGACAGAATATTTCTTTTGATTTTGCTGTTTGTGAAAACTGGGTCACCAATAAGAGGAACTAAGTTTTTCAGTGTGAAAGAATATGCCTATATTCTTTCCAACAAACTTCCTGTTCCCCTTCATTTCTAGTCTGATTGCATTATCTATTGAAATAAGAAATCTAAGAAAATATATCACACACTGTCAGAGATTCTACAAGACAACAGAAGAGATAGTTGTCTCTACTCAGCTAAGTAAAAAGGGTTTGTAGATTTGTCATTCTTAGAGCAAAATCATTGATTTGAATGCTTTTAATCATTTCAGACCCACAATTGTGAACTATACATTGACCATGTGCTTTACATCTTTGCAAACACTGAAGGGCATGGCTGAATTGTTACTTGTTTCTAATTTGGATTTTGGCAATGGTCAATTCCTCAGTTACTTTAAAAACACAAACTTTTTATCAGCATAGTTTTCAGTCTTTAATAAAAAAGAGAGGGATCTTTTTATTGTTTTTTAACAGGTAAGATTATTTTAGTGGTTTATAATTCAAAAGGTTCAGAAAAAAGTCCTTGCTTTTGGGCCACAATCACTTGATTCTCCCTGAAGGCAGTATCTGGAATAAATTCAGAACAAGTTCTGAAGATTTTCATGAATTCTATTTAGTATCTTTAATAATTTCTGTTTAATTAAATTCTCCAGAAGTAAATGGTGACTGGCAAAGAGCTGACGCTGCCTGGAATAAAATGCAAGAAGAAAACGTTATTCCTCGTGAGAAGACATTAAGATTATTAGCGGAAATCCTTAAAAACAGTAATCAGGAAGTTCCATTTGATGTTCCTGAGGTAATTTGCTTGTAGCATCAGCTTTATACCAAAAAGATCACTGTACTTACAGTCTTTGTTTTACTGAATAATTTTGTTTTAAAGATGTGGTATGAAGATGATAAACATTCCCTGAATAATTCTTCATCACCCTCACCTGCGGAAACTAATATGGAGAAAGATTTGTTGAACTCCTGCCGATCAAAGAAGAACAGAGGTAGACATATCCACTACGATCTAATTTTTTAATAACAGCATGAAGTCTAAGCGCAGTGAGCTAGAGGTGGTCTAGGACAGGAATAGACCTTAACATTTATATATTACTTTTCTCATTTGGGCATAATTGGGAGAACTTAAGGTTTGTTGTTGTTATTGTTTGTTTGTGGAGTTTTTTTGTTTGGGTTTAGTTTTTTTGCAGTGCAGAGGGTCAAATCCAGGGTCTTGCTCAAGGTAAGCTAAGGAGCTCTGTCACTGAGCTACACCCCAGCCCACATGAAGTATTGTCTCTCTTCATATCTAGTCTGATTGAGGTATTGAGGGATGAAAAAACAAAAACAAAAAAACCAAGATTTCTGTAATCATTTTTAAGCCTAAAGAACAAAGAAGGCAAATCTGTCCAGACATTAATAATTATTAGATATATGTGATGGGTAGAGTAGAGATGGGGTTCATGATTCTGTTCCTTGTACTTTTCTGTAGGTTTTAATTTTTCTTAATAAAAACTGTAGTTGATGTACATTTTTATCAATGATTATATTCATGTGTCCCTTAACAGGGATATGTTCTGAGAAATGTGGCCTTAGTTGATTTCATTCTGGTGCAGACATCATGAGTATACTTACACAAACCTAAGATGTCAGCAGTGTCCCTAGTCTATGTAGTGTTGTTGACTGAAATATCATGTGGCACATGACTATACTTTGAAAATAACATGGTCACAATTTGGGGGGACAAATACGATTTTTATCTCAAAGCAAAAATATGACTAGAGCATTAACTACCATATTAGTATGTGTTAAAGTGATCAAGCAATCTCTAAAGGTTAAAGTCCTTTTTCTTGTTATTTCTCTTTCTCTATTAGTAAACTTTCCTGAAGACGTCTCATCTCGACTTCTTCATGCCCAAATCACATATTACTCTTTTCTCTTATTTTTATTAATTTCTTCCCATAGCATGATTTGATCTCTTTAATTTTTAGGTAGATTTCAACTATGATTTGTGATAATCTATTAAGAAAATAAATATAGCAGATTTAAAGATTGATTTGTTTCATTTTAGTATTGACAGCTTGGGATTCTATTCAGTAGAAAGGAATCAGTTAGAAATTCATAGCACTACTTAGTTTCCTTAACTAGAAATTTGGTGACACTGACATAAAATTTATGAAGTAAGAATAAGCTAATCATATAGAGAATATCTGTTTGCCAAAGTAAAACAGTTTTATTCCTTGAGTCATTTTCCTTTGCTTCTTATTCAGTTTATGCATCCTTGACTCTTTTACCATGTGTCTGTTAAAGTTTAACATAAAATTATCATTGTCAATACTGTGTAAATATTCTGGTGAAATTTTTATTTGACTAAAATGAATGTAAGGTTAGAATGTGGTTTTGTTTAGAGATTCTGAAACTTTCATATATAGCCTTTTAAAATTGTTTTTAAGTGACTACATATAATTAGTTAACTGAACATAATGCAGTCATTTATCAATTGGTTTTATCCTATTAATTCAGAGGTTTTTAGATACTTTTAAAAATGTGTCAGGATTTGAATGCTTAGCAGCACATAAATGCTTTGAAAATGGAATATTCAGATTAGTATTTTTCTGATAATTCTTAAGGGTATATTGTGATTGTCACACCAGTAACGAAGTTGTGATAATAATAGTAGAGTCTTTCTTGCTTATCTGTGCGTTTCGCTTTCTGCTTTTACCAGTGCCCTAGCACATGCAAGTGTTCACACACAAAATTTCAGAATAAAGCAGTTGGTAATAGAATGGCAACAAGGGTTATTCTTTGGAAAACTCATTTAAAATTTTTTTTATTAACTTGTGCCACAGTTACTTTCACTCACCCAAACCGTTCTCCTTAGTTAGGATACAAATAGAGATATTGTCATATCTTGTTCCCTTTTTTTCTCTCAGTTTAACGTGAAGAGATAAGTAAGTTTTTGACATCGCCACTTCAATTTAGTTAAGGGAATAATGCACACTCTCCTGGCTCGTGCATACAAGCATTATAGTTTTTGCTTGTTAAGAAACCTCAAGTAGCATAGAATGTTCTTCTGAACATTAGCGTCACGTCCATTCCTTGATTCCATGTTCTCCATGTCTTTATGTTGAGCCTTATGTACATAGAAGGCTGTACCTGATAGTTAAGTTATGCTCTCCCTCTATTGTGATGTGTTTATCCACACAGGGGAATGGATTGTAGTTTCAGTTGGCTGTTTATAGCCAGACAATTTTATTTCAGAAAAGTAAGTGACTGAAAAGTGTAGTTACTTCTCTTTTGGTAACATCTTTTCATTCACTGACAGTTATTGTGAACAAGTGAAATAAAACTGTTAATCAGTCAAACAAATGTTGCCTAGTTTACTTGTTAGATATCTGTATATTTGAAAATTGTATGTTTTTGTATAAGTCCTGTCGTAGCCAAATAATTTGATCTCCTAATTTTAGAATTATAGGCTATATTCACTTTAATGCTGTTGTACTGAAATGTTAACCATTGTAACCACCCACTTATAGATTAAAGATTGCTTTAAAATGAATCCTTTGCTCCCCTCAATCTAAATTATACCTCTGGTTTATTTGGACTTTAACACACATTTCACAATTTATTTTGAAACTAGCATCATCTTTTGGCAAATTCAGCAGAGCTATTTCTCATTTTTTACTGGCAAGAACATAATTTATTGATTTAAGAAAGCTAGTATGAAAAATAGTTTTAAAAGTAAACCCTTTCAGGTACCATCCACTTTGAAATAGGAGTTTCCAAAACTGTAATTTGACTTTAAAAGATATCATCTGCTTGCGCCATCAGCATGTATCTCTGATAAATTTTAACAGTTGGTGGGTATTTTAAAAGAAACAGAAATATATAGGCTTAGGACTTTGGTTTGGGGTTTTCCCCTTCCTTTTTTGCCATTTCAGAATAATGTCATCTTTTTTTGTTGTTGTTTTTTGTTTTTGTCTTTTTTCTCATAGATGCATATAGTATCTTCCTGAAAGCACAAAGGCAAAACATTGTGTTTAGCAGTGAAACTTACAACAAACTAATACAATTACTGTTGTCAAAGGATAGTTTTCCACAGGCAATGCAAGTTAAAGATTTGTAAGTATCAGTTTGTTTGTTAAACATTTTGCTTTAAGAAATACTGGCTACCATTAAGATTGTTTTAACATGTTGTAGTGGTAATCACTCATTTAGCCTTAATTACCCAAAAAGATCATAAGAAATGTTAACTCGTTTTTTTTAACCTATAAAAAAGGTAACCATTACTGCCCATACATAGTACATTTTCTTTTCTTTGTATGCTCACAGATCATTTTAGATATCCATGTACAGAAAAGTAATTATTTTATTTTTTTTCTTGTTCAGCAACTAATTGCATAGACCTTTTATAATAAGAGCAGTCCATTGTAATGAAGGTACAAAGGTCTTTGAAAAATTAGGGTTTGAATGTTACTTGAAAGCACTGTGTCCTTAGGAGAACTTCGTGCCGTCTCTGAACCTTGGTTTTTCTTCCAGACAATGAGTGCATAATATTACTTACATTAAAAACACCTTAGAGATACTAAAGGAGATAGGGAAAATATAGGTTCTCAATACATTTTCTATACCATTGCTGCTTCTCCTTTTGTGTTTTTAAATTTGGTTTTGGATTTTTGAAAGAAAATTTCTTTGGTGGTGGTGGTGCTAGCAGTGGTTTTGTCTCTTGGGCTAACCCCCTAGATGAAAATACTTTGCTAATCAAAATAAGAATAAAGGTTTCCTTACTGATGTGTCAGGTATCTTAACAGTCTGTTATCTTACCCCAAGTTACTATCTTGAAAACTTGAGTTATTAATCACAAAACAGTCTAGGAGGGAGGAATTGAAAGTCACCTGCCTTGGAACATAAGCATGTTGATGGGTCAATAGCTTTATTTTCAATGGAAAAGGCAACCTTTCCCTAATATCCCATGGATTCTGAAGTAATCCCTCAACCACTTTTTACCTACAAAATTTTTAAGTCCTAGCACTTTTGGAATATTAGAATTCTGAATAGAAAATCAATGCTTGCCATTCTTTCAAGTCACTAGTACTTAGTGTTAATACTACTGTTGTTAGAGGCGTGCATGGTAGGTCTATTCTTAGGGTTTGTTTTGGTACATTTTGGAAAATGTGTCATCTATGACTACTCATTTTGGGTAAATAAATATGTGTAGTCTTGAATCACTTGCATGATGGTATAGATTGTCAGGTATTTAATGTACTCTTATGTCCTTGACGTGTTTACTCAATTACTAATTAAATTATGTATCTTTAGAACTCTCAACGTACCGGCAACTAGTGACTTGGAAAATTTTACTGTTTCGTGCCATCTATAACCACTGTGGGCAAGGGGGTGGGTGGACTATCTTCTAAAGTTACTCTTCTCAAAAAATTCCTATGAAACTGTCCCATAATCAAAAGTGTTCTGAAACAGTGATCATTTGGAAAGATAGAAAAGAGAGAGGAACTTTTTATGTTGAAAATTAGCTATTAAAGTGAGGACATAGAGCGAAAATGAAAACTTTGAAAAACAAAACCATTTAGTGCTGAGAATACCTTAAAATGGTCTTAAAAGTACAGATAAATTTTTTTTTTTTCATCCTTTTTGGGTTTGTTCTAGAACAACAGTCCTTACTCTGGCAGCATAAAAAGATTCCCCACATCCTACCACAAAGATGGGCAACTGCTGTGGTGCCAGGTACAGGAACCTGCATTTTCCTAAGCCCCCCAGGTGATTCAGGAGTCACCGTCCCTAACATTTTGATTATACACCCTTAATAATTGTACTAACATATCACTGTAAGTTTATTATAGCACATACTTAAAAAAAAAGTTCATAAGATGAGATGGGAAAATGGAGTTTTAAACTTGTCCTTGCCTCTTAGGGCGGGCACTCATACAGGATCCTAGAGGAGTCTGCAGACTGCTGTTGCAATCAGTTAGTGGCTTGTGAAATCTAGTGGGACAGAATCAGCATTTTTCTTTTTTAAATGAAAATATCAAAGCACTTCACGTAGTGAAGATAGCATTTTGTGAAATGTTGACTTCAGTTTTATGTGCATGTACATGTCTGTGTACTGGGATATAGTATAAAACATCATTTCTTTCTATAGTCCTATGAGTCTTGACAAGTTTGAAAGACACTGACCTAAAAGAACACAATCCTTATATTCACAACCTGTCAAATACAGGTTTATCTTCTTTCCTTCCCTTCCTCTCTAGTTTTTTATAAAGACATTCTAACATATGATTGACATATAAAAAGATGCATATGTTTAATGTATGTGTACAAATGGATTTGGGGATAAGTATATGCTCATAAAACCATCACCACACACCAAGGCCATAAACATATCCATCTTCTCCCTCCTTTGTTGTTGTTGTTGTTATTGGGTTTTGTGTGCGTGAGAATGCTGATAATCTACCCCCTTAGTAGTTTTATCATACAATATTGTTAGCTGGAGGCAATGTGGGTAGAGCTCCAGAACTTGCCTCGAATAACCAGCTTTGCACCCTTTAACTATCCTCTCTCCATTTTCCCTCCTTCCAGCCCCTGCCAACTGCCATTCTACTCTTTGCTCTTGAGTTTGACTATTTAGATTCTACATAGAAGTGAGGCTTTCTGTACACTTGAAAGTGCTTTAATTTTAGCCATTATCACACTAGCATTATTCTACAGCTTCCTTTCCCACATAGCTCTGAGTCCAAGATCTAAAACCTCATATCAACCTGGGATTGGGAGCAGTTCCTTTCCCTTAAACCAATAAAATGTATCTAAATAGAATTATAATTTGGTTTAAATCTATTTGGAACTTTTGAAAATAACCCTGAATTGGGGATTCAGAAGTAAAAGTTCCAAGTTCCAGCTAATTATGTTACTAGAGTCTGTCACGCAGTATCTCTGCAGTCATGTCCTAGTTCATTGCCGATACTAAACTAGGCCATCTCTTCCTTCCAGCATCTGTATCAATGGTCAGTGAAAAGGGATTTTTTTATAGGCAACTTTATTGTAACATGGTGACCATATGAGCTACTGTAGCAAGGGGCAGTGCCCCTTAGAGTGAATTGTTTCAAGGGAGGAAAACTGCTTATTCAAAGAGCAGTAAGGGATATGAATTATTTTAAATCTCTGATAACATTAAACAGTAATCTGAGTGAATTTGAGAACCATGTAACAACAGCCCTGCTTTATTTTGTGAGAATTCCTCTTAATTTTCTTTTCTCCTTACTATCTTCCTATTTCATCCTTTCTGGAAATAATGCTAAGTCTATGGTTTTTACTGGATTAGCCAGTTTTTGTTATCCAGAGTAATATAAGTTATAATCACTGACTAATGTCCTATGTACTATTTTTTGTTGTTAAATCCCTTAAGGTACAATAAAGAAGATCCCCAATTTATGTTTATAACCATATCCTGAGTTATAAACTCTGTAATTCCAAGTAAATAATTCTAGGTACTTCCTTAGGCCTTAGTATCTAAACAACAACAACAAAAACTTCCCAAGTAAAAGGAAGACAGCCCAACACCTTTGTTGCTCTGTGATGACACTGGTAAAGACCTGGCAAATCATTGTTTTAAAGCCATTAACTACGTCAAGCTTTATTAAGTATATAAAGAACTCTAGTCCCAAGAGGAGGCTTCCATACTCTCCAAAAATATCTCTTGGGAGGTAACACAAAATTTATAGTCTTCACAATAATGATTTTTATTAAATTAGTTGCTTTATGAAACAATGTAGGTGTCATAATTGTTAACAGTTTACCAAACTGTGGTTAACTGGTGCAGTTTGCTAAGCATGTTTTATAAAGGAAAGGAAATGGCCAAAACCCTGTTAATGTTGTTCCATCGCAGCCTAGGAGAACAAAAAAGATTTGTTTCTCATACACTCGAATCAGGCAAATAAAAACAGGTAGAGTTTCCCTCCCCCATCTGAAATACTTCATCAGTAGAAATAGGTGGAAGACCTGGGGTGACAGCACTGCTGGTGGGGACCGCTGGGAAGGCTAGAACCAGGACAAGGACTTCAAGGATAACAGATGATGATGATGATGAAAAAAAGAGGAAGCAAAAGTAAAACCAGAAATAAAATTTTCAGAACAGAAAAAAAAAAAAAAAAAAAACAGAAAATAAAAGAGAAATAACAGCAGTAGAAGAAAAAGCCAGAGGAAATTAAAAAGAGGTTAAAAGAACCTGAAGAACCTAAAGTACTAATGCCAGAAGAACAATAAGCAGAGAAACTTTGGCTTAAGAAATCAGAGGAAGAGTCAGACTTGAATTAGCAAAAGAAGTTTTTGGTGTTAATTATACAGTTTATGGAATAGGTGCTATGAACCCATTTTCAAGAGATGATTTCATGGAATTCAGAAAGTTACTAAAACATAAAATTACACAATATGAAAAGCCACGCTATATTATGCCAGTTCAGGGAAGCCTCAGTTCAAGATGTATGTATTTCATTGAAAATTGATGACCTGGAAAGGATTGCCAATTCATTGACTGTGAAAAAGAGAAGCAAGAAAAGCAAAGCCAGAAAGAAGAAGAAAGGGGTGGTCCCTGGAGGGGGTTAAAAGCCACCACAAAAGATGATCTGGCACATTATGGTGGTTACGATGGAGGCTATGTTCAAGAATAGGAAGATTCACGTGACATTGTATGCCCCTGGCATCATCTTTCTGTTGCCTACCATCCCTTCAACGTGTAGCACAACTTCCTTTCCTTTCAGTTCTGCCAAATGCTACCATCAGAAGTGCAGTATCTTTCGTGCTGGTTATTTTACCCCTTGGCATTTAGGTGCTGATGTGCAAAAGAGAGAACTTGGATCTTGTTGTCAAGGGGTTAAAATTGGGGACCCTCAATTGCTACTAAATCATAGTTTTAGAAAACAAACCTAATGGGCTGGGGCTCAGTGGTAGAGCACTTGCCTCGCACATGTGAGGCACTGGGTTCAGCCTTAGCACCACATTAAAAAAATAAACAAAGGCATGCTGTTCATCTACAACTACAAAAAAATTAGAAACAAACAAAAAACCCAATAATGTTGTCACTGTTGCTATTTGATTCTGTAGCAGCAGTCACTAAATTGGAAACAAATGTAACATGACAAAAAATTATGGCAAATTATGTAGTATTTACCAGCACCATTCAAAATACAGCCTTAACCATACCTCCTATGAAGTACTTCATAACTTCTCAAGAAAAGCAGTTTGCAGCAAGGGCATATGGTGTGTACCTAGTATTAAAATTGCTTTGTCTTAAAATTGAGCATGAGGATGTTAAAAATACATTGTAAAGAAGACTGCTTATCTCAGACTGAAGATACTGCAGCTGAAAAGTACTAGTGTGATACTTAACAATTAAATGACCAAAAACCTCCAACTTTGAAGCTGAAAAGGTAAACTCCATTTTTGCAGTACAAGTTGTGGAATCACTTATCAGACTGAGTAGTGTTACATAAGCACAATCCATAATCGTCCATTCATTGCTATGAAATGTCTAATGTGGAACATTCCCTGTGATACGGTCTTCTTTTAAGATGGATTAATGTTTGCAGTTGATTGTAACATGAAAGATTGATACCCTTTCCCTCTGTAATTTTTTTCCTCTTTATTTAGTAGTTCTAAAAAAAGTGTGGGATTCTGTGCTGTCCCATTCAGTAGCCACCAGCCATATGTGATTAAGTTATTTAAAGTTAATTAGGTTATATTATTTCTCTTACTTTGTCATAGTAGCTTGTATAGCCACATGTGAGTGGTGAGCTGTATTGCATTGTACAGGTAAAGAATATTTCTCATCATCATAGAAATTTTGGTATCTAGGAAAATAATCAGAATTGCAAGTTAAAAGCAATATTCTTTTATTGTATGGATGACTGCAGTGCAGAGGTCCCTATCAGTAACTTTTTGTAGTTTTTCTCCTTTTACCAGTTTAGAACATATTTTGGTTGAGATTGGTCAGTCTCTCTCTATATTATGTAACAGATATGGGAGCTTTTCTGATCCTTAGCTCCACTCTCATATTTACAATGAATAGGCAGCTTCTCCACATAGGAAGAGATTATTTTAAAAGAATGTTACACGTTTTGAAGTTTTCAAAAACTTCAAAGTGTTTTTCACACTTGTCAGTTAAAAGAGTTTTGTTATGTGGTTTTATAACCTCAGGCAATATTTTTAAGGAGATATGGTATAATACATGTAATAATATTGGCATAAGGAGTGCACTTTTGATAGTGTCTAGTTTTTATTTGATCATGCCACAGATTGAGAAAGTAAATCCTTTATTTCACGTAATTTATAGTCTCATGCATGACTCGTCGATTTAGGAGCTTTGACAGATGGGACAAAGAGAAAAAGTCAAACTGAGCAATGGGTGCTTTGGCGGGATTTAAGAGGATTGGCAGGGGGATAAGAAAATCCTGTGTCCAGGGACTGCAGGGATGAACCTCAGAGGCTATAAGGGACTGAGGGGATAGGCATGTTATGGTGTTTTGGGGAGGATTTTATTGGGAGTGGCAAGAATAATTTAGCAGCGACCCTGCTTTCCTCGCAATCTGCTCAGCTAGAGGCTCCTGTGGTGGGCTGTGCAGGGTTGGGAGCGAGGTCAATGCTGAGCTTGGTAAGGCAGTGGCCACAATTGCTTTTGCCCTCTTTGACCTGTGATTTCCTGATCCCAAGATGAACCTGGGGCATTAAGGACACCCAGAGAGAGATGCAAACAAGTCATTTCCCATTGGATTTTGTCTTTTTTTTTTTTTTTTTTTTTTTTTTTTGAATCCTGTAGGTTTCATTGAGAAGTAAAGCGGTTTTTTTGCTCTTATGTTTAAAAAAGTCAGGGTTCTCCTTCAAATCTAAAACTGGAATAGGGTTGTTTTGTGAAATTTTTAATTTAAATGTGAACGATTTTGGTTCTGTAGTATGTTTAAAAGCTTTAAGAACTCTATGTATCTAGATGACAGAAATTTGAAAATTAATCAACCAAATGATATGGTGTTGGTTAGTAATATGCTGTAGTTTATGTTTAAAATATACAGTGCTAAAAATAAATGTTCATTTTTGTTGCAGGAAGAATAGTTTTACATTTTATAATTATGGTGAATATAGGAAAAAGTATCCAGCTTAGGATACAGCGGAACAATGCAGGGCATGCAGTTATTTTAGTCATCTAATATGTCAGCATTCAAGAATCTGAACCGATTGTTTAAAAAAAATCTTGTACTTTGTTTCTTTTGTTGCTCATTTCCAACTTTGTCATCTGTCAGAATGCAAAAAAAAATTATCCTTCTATAACCATTGACAGGATAACACAAAAGCTGTCTCCAGGTCGATATTTTGCAGCAATATTTTTAACATACGAACAGTAGTTTTTATAATTTCACCTTGGTGCTCAACCATTTATTATCGTATCAGAAGCATGTCAGTAATTCCTTTCTAAATGTCTGCTTCTTTTAGCGCTGAGACCCACATCAAGGGCTTCGCACTGAACGATGCTGCCAACAGCCTCCTCATCATAACGCAAGTTAGGCGGGATTATTTGAAAGGTATGTCACAATGCTTGACCTTTACGTCACATTAATGCCTCTGCAGATTTTTCTTGTAACGCCCTTCGAATACTTGGATAAAGGAGTCCATTTAGCAAATTACCTGCTTATCAAGAGCCTTTTGTGGTAGCTGAGAGACGTAAATTACTGTACATGCATTTATAATACAGCTTGAATATGAATGTACTTGTCATTTGACCACTTAGTCCAGTTTCCATTCCATTTAACACAAGATGGGTTTTCTTAAGATGAATCACAGCTCTTCAGACATGCAAAATTTGTGTTCCAGAAAGAGAGAAAGTACAGGCTTTCAAGTGCGTTAAAATTCACAGCACAAGTCATTTTGCTTTGGAAATTAACATACTTTCGGGTGTCTGAAACAATTCCCAGCAGTTGTTTCTTGCATATTGTGTTGGTGTGTGTGAGATAGCAAATGAGTTAAATTGAGTGTTAAATGTGTGGGATTGTGCACTAAATGATTATAATATTGATTTTTAAAACTTAATCTAATACTTTTTTAATAGTTCATAATATCAACAGCAATAAAATATGGTATTTGTTCGAAGTTTAGAGTTTGTAAATGAATGTTGAAAGGGTAACACCAGAGAGATGTAGAGATGATTTGGAGGAGTGCTGGCATGGGGTCCAGTGGTTTGGTAGAGGGTTTGCAGTGGGCTGGATTTGGATCTGGAGGGCTTATGAATGAGCTCCCAAGTGGGACGGTGATGACCCTCTTGAATTTAGGTAAGTAGCTTTTCACATTAAGTTTCACATTTGAATTTTAGTCAACACAGTAATACCACAATTTCACTAATATAACAAAACTCACTTAGGAGATCTTTAAGGTTGGGATAAAAAGCTCTTTAACTATTAAATATGTTTCATGTTTCTTCCCCAGTCTATAATAGCAGCATTAATCCTGGCTTACATGTTTATAAAATATTTCACATCTCTGAAAGTTGGTATTGCTTGTAATACTCAAACATGCTGGTCTTTAGCCATTTCCCTAAACGATTAGCACTGCATACGTAAGTTGTGATTTCTCCCTTTGCAAAATTTGCACCCCAGCATTACATAAGGCAGGGCCCACCTATCTAGATGTTCTCTTTCAGCAGCCTTAAATTGTAATTGAATAGGGTAGGGCATGTTGTTAAAACTTTAGATAAACAACTTAAAGACGTTGAAAAATGAAAATTTTCCCCCATATAAACTAGCTCATTGTTGTAAATAGCTGTTTCCATAGGAATGAAAAATAAAAAACACTTTTTTTTTTTTTTTTTGTAGTGCTAAGGATTGAATCCATGACCTCACACATAATACTATAGGCAAGTGCTCTACCACTGAGCTGCATCCCCAGATCCTAAACAAAGCATTTATTAATTTTAATTTCAAGGGTTCATTTTGGGGTTGAATCTGACCTAAGTTTAACTTGACTGCTATCCTTTACTAATATGTTAGGTACCCCATGAAAACTATAAGAAAGCTCACGGTGTAATTTCTCAACTACTCTTCCCAGCTGTTCAGCTCAAATAGAGGATGTTTGAGAACAGAAGCCACACCCATTGTCCCCCCACTGCATCCCCCACCCCCAGCCCTGATGCCCAGCCTGACCACACACTAACCACTTGTTGGAATAAAGTATTGTTGGCAAGGATAGGAGTAGTGTTGACCCTGTTTCTATCTCCACATTTTGCTCCATTGCCAGTGAGAGGCCCTGATTTTTAAAGAACCCTTCTGTTCTTCTGCCTTTATTTCAGGTTTCTTTTAATAAACCCAATCTAAGGCAGTAAAAAAAAAAAAAAAAAAAAAAAAAATGAAGACATATCCTAACTAATTTTATAAGCCAGTAGTGCTGTAGAATATTAAAAGCTGATAACATGGCATCTTTACAAAATACTCAGTATCACTAGTGAATGATGGAATTGAGTGGTAATGGGAAAAGACCTGGGGGTAGGGATGTGGGTAGGTATCATTTTTGGTGTCTCTTAAATCACTTGCTCTACAGTAGACAAGTTCTATGTGAGAATATTATTTAGGTCACAAGGTCTCATGTTCCCTTTGAATAGAAACAAAATCATCTATTCTACTCACCTCTCTACCCTCTCATGTACCCATAGATGCAGCCTCTGGGATGGTTAGACTCATTTTGGTATCTAGCATTATCACTTTGACCTTTGGAAAATATTTAAATTCTCTGCTTTAGCAGCTTATCTGTAAAATTTGTACTTGCCTCAGAAAGGTAGTTGTGAGTGTAGTTTCTTAGTAGCATTGTGTCTAGTATGTAGTAAATGCTCAATCAACATAATAAATGCTCAATAAATTTAAGTTACCATAGTCACTATCATTAACCTTAATTTTGTTTTTATTTTGATCCACTGAAGTTAAGAGCCTCCCTAACTTACTTAGGCACTAAGAATATTTACCTTGGGCTGGAGATATAGCTCAGTGGTAGAGTGCTTGCCTAGAATGCATGAGTGCCTGGGTTCAATCCCTAGTACTGGGGGGAAAAAAGAATTCTTGAACTTAATTATCTGTAGACCTCTAGTTAACAAGATAGCATCAAGCTCGTCTTCTGAAATTTATGTTTATTTTAATAATATAAAAAGTTTTTCTTTTCTACATTCTATGTGTATTCATAAAATTTTATTGAGTACAATTTTTAAATTACCTATTTTCCCTTTTCCTTATTTGAGTCACTGATTTAAATTATTTATAGATTTGGTGTAATGGTATATTCAGTAGTAAATACTAAATTCATCATGTCTTTTACTGTATTGTTTTTAATAGACTGTTTAATTATTACCCTTTCCCATTCTAACTGTGAAAGATAAGCCGTTCTTTTTTTTTTTTTTTTTAAGGTTTCTCATGAAGTATTAATATTTTCTGTAATCTAGAATAAATTATTCATAGCTTTTTGTATATAGCCATTTGGTGCTCAGATTTTCAAAATGCATTTAAGTCAGTATGGATCATATAAGAAAATTCCATCCTCTGCTCTTATATTTTAGCTGCTCTAACAACTCTGAAAACAGCCTTGGATTTGGAGCAGATTCCTTCTAGGTTGTCAGTGACCCGCCTTATCCAGGCCTTTGCCTTGAAGGGTGACATACAAAGCATAGAAGCAATTCAGAAGATGGTAAATGGACTTGACTCAATTGGACTTTCCAGTATGGTTTTCATCAATAACATTGCTCTGGCACAAATAAAGAAGTGAGTACTTAGAAGGTTTCTTGAATTATCTCAAATACTGCTTTTAAGAACTTTGTTTAGACCTTGGAAACTGTGTCAAATGTGGTGGAAATTTCAGTGCTGATTATTGTTACTGATTATTTCCTATTACCAATAACCATATGTTGAAAAATGTATTTTATCTTTAAATTAAACTTTAGAACAAACAACATTTGGGCTGAGGTTTTGGCTCAGTTATAGAGTGCTTGCCTAGCATGTGTGAGGCACTGGGTTTGAGCCTTGGAACCATGTAAAAAAAAAGAAACAGAATAAAGGTGTTGTGTGCATTTATAACTAAAAATATTTTTAAAAAGAATTTATCAGATTCATGAAACTTACTGTGCAGTTACTAACTTTTCTCATTTTATATAGATATGCATGTCAGGCCTCTTGTTGTCAAAACACTTCTTTACACAAGTGAAAATGATTTCATTCATTTGTCAGGAATACTTGAGAGTGACACTCTACTAGCATATTGTGAAACGGGCCCCAGCAACCTTGTTAGAAATATACATTTCCAGAGCTGAAGGTGCAGCTCCAGAGTAGACCAGGCACTTAGTGCATACAAGGTCTTGGGTTCCATCTCCAGCACTAAAAAGATAGAAAAAAATCATTTCTATACTCTACCCATCCATCCCTTCAGTACACATACCCACAAGAAGGGGAAGTATTTCGATTTTATTCTCTTACCACCATCTCCAGAGTCCTTGTTGAGAATCCCCACTGTAGAATTAGGTAAGGACTTGATTTTTTATTTTTTTTAATTGACCTCACTAGCAAAGTCCTTCATAGGGATAATGATGGAATTGACGTTCTTATTGCCTTTTGGGGAAAATGTTCTTTAGTGGTTAACCTTATGTATATTTCATAACATGTGAGTTTAAAAATTTTTTTTTTCTTCTCTATTCCTTTGAGCAAAAACGTTGTATTTTATTTTGTTTTTACCCTTTAAAACTAAGTCCCCAAATAGAACGTCAAACTTTCCCTTCAGTAAGAAAATATGATTGCTTTAAGTTAGAAGATCAAGGAAATTATTCAAGGAACAGTTGGATGAATTTTTTAAAGATGCCATACAAACAGTTTTATACATTGTGGAGAACATATGTTTAGACACTATTGATTGGACCCATGAGAAAAATATTGTAACAGGACATTTGTTTTTAGTTGGTGAGTTCTTATTTTTAATGTAGCAATTTCAATATAAGATTGATTATTTGGATTTGAAGTGCCATGACATAACTGTAAAGTATCAATTGTAGACCACCTTAATCACAAAGATAGCCATATATTTTTTCATAATTTTTTTAGTAAAGCCATGCATTCGATTTTTTTTTTTTCTGAGTTTTTTCCTGAGAATTTTAGTATTTTCCAAATGTATCTACCCAACAAAAAGAAATTTATGTTACTATGGGCTACAGATATGAAAATACAACTTTTGAAAATACGTCAGCCTCTTTAGAAATCCCGAGATGCCATAAATTGTCTTACCTCATATATTAGTGACCAGTGTGGATTATAAAACAAAAATTGTAGCAGTTAAACTTAAATTTTCATTTTATAGTCAAAGAGCTATAAAATCAAATATTTAAGATAAAGTTATGCTAATTAATTCTTCTAGAGTTGTTTGATCTTTTCTCTAGAGCAGTGTTTTAAAATAAGCAACTGTTTTAACTACTGTGAAGTAAAGTATGTAACTACTATAGCATGGACCACTCAGAGATTGCCTTTACCACCTAATTGTGATTGGATTTGTGTGTGTTTTAAAATCTGGTTAATTGTAAATATATTTCCTTCTTTTCCTTAAGTGTTTGCATGAGTTGATCTAAAAGTAAATTCTTCTGCTGATACTGGCTGCAATATTAATATAAAAGCAAATATTTCTTTACAATTTGTTTTGCTTCCTTTTACAGCAATAACATAGATGTTGCCATAGAAAACATTGAAAATATGCTAACTTCAGGGAATCAAACCATAGAACCTCAGTATTTTGGCTTGGCATACTTATTCAGAAAGGTAATAGAGGAGCAGATGGAACCAGCAGTCGAAAAGTGTAAGTTGGTTGTTTTTGTGAAAAATCACAGAAATACTTTTTCTCTCTAGTAAAACTGGACCAAATATCTTTGGTGGATGAGTCATATGCCTGTTTTAACGAGATTTTTCTTACCTATCATTTTTCCAGTAAGCATCATGGCAGAGAGATTGGCAAATCAGTTTGCAGTTTATAAACCTGTCACCGATCTTTTCCTTCAGCTCGTGGGTTCAGGCAAGGTGGACGATGCCAGAGCTCTCCTACAGGTAAGACTTCTGGAGCCAGTGGGACTTGCAACTAATGAGAAGTCAGTCGAAATCACTAGACGTGTGTATGGAGGATACTGGAAACAAAGTGTGGTGCTGCTAGAACCTTTGAACTCACTGTGAGTCAAGGTTGCATGACAAGGAACTGGATTGTAGGTTGTAGGTTGCTGGTTTTAAAAACTAGAAATGTCCTTAAAATTAAAAGAGGGCTTTGGGGTGGGGAAGATGGGTTTTGCTGAAGTGATTAAAGACAAATGTTTCTGTGCAGATAGGTGATGCAAAACGACGATTCCTTTGATCTCTCGTTTTAATTTCTCTAATGCTCTAAATACTGTGCATCACCATGGCAACACAGTTTGCAAACAAAAAGTAGGAAATGTTTGCTTTTCAAGTACAGCTTCTCACTTGAATACTCAAACATTCTCAGTGGCTTATTCAAGGTTTATTAAGAGTCGAATTTGCTTTCTATTCACTTGTGTGTCACAGACACATTAAATGACAAATGCAGGTCTCTGTGGCCCACACTCTCAGTTAAATTAGCAATCTTCAGGGAAGGAGACAACTGCATTCATGCCATTTTAACTGCACTAAATATAAAGCTGCGCCAAGTGCGACAGAACGGTGGGTGATCAGAGCTGCCACTGGCAGTGTACACAAACAGGCACCGCTGGGGAGCCCTTCCCAGCAGGTGGCAGTCAAACAGCCACCGTGATCCCGCCAGCGGCTGTGTTTGTGTAGACTCCCTGTGTCAGATTGAGGCCTGGAACCAATTTCTGATAGTAAATAGTGTTATATTCACTTACATTCCTACCAGCTGCAAGATGTCTTAAGTCGGAGATAGGGAAGGTAAAAAACTGTACCCATTTGGTTGAAGCTCCAGTTTTGATCTTTAAAGTTCATCTAGTCTGACAGTAGAAGCCAAGCCATGTTTTAAAAGAAATGCTTGCAAAAAATTTTTCTCCGGGTTTACAGTTGAATAAAGGAATGAAATTAGTGCTGCTTCCAAGGCTTTTGCTTTTGTTTCTGGACAGAGAGGAATTCTGGTTAGTTTGGTTTGGCTCTTTTACTCTCCCCCTCCTTTTTTTCTTTGTCTCCCCCCCCCCCCTTTTTTTTTTTTCTTCTTAAGGCTATTTATGATGGGTAGGGATTTCAGAAATCTTCTCATTGTTTTAGCATGCTGCTGTTAGTGTTAAAAGTTCTATCTTGAAAGGAATATATGCTTTGTCTTCATGTGTATGTATCTAAACACCTACTTCATAAATCCCTAATCGAAGTGATAATGGTATTCCTTTAACTGAACACACACAGTATTCTGATAGTGGTAGAAAATGGCACTTGGTACTTCCTCTGCCTTCTTGTTCTGAGCTGCAATCTGCATGGCCCTTCACAGAGGCCACAGTTGACAGCAGTCTGTGACCTGCTGCCCCCCCCAGAGCTGCCTTTACCCTCAGTGGCCTCACCTGGGCATGGGCTCCTGGGACAGCTGAGTGTTGATGTGGCAGCAGCATCTTTGTTGGCATACTTTCAGTAGACTGAGGTTGCAGATGATAAGCCCTTACCCATCCTTTACCTGCTTGTCAAACAGTAAAAGATTATTCTTGCTTTAGTGAAGAACACTTTATTCACAGATGTCGAAAACATCGGTTTATAGTGTAAATGTTCCATGTGTCCCCAAAAGTTCTTTTTATATTATTCATTTTAATATTGACAGTGTTTTAAAGCTTTGGAAGAGCAATGTGCCTTTAGAAACTTAAGAGAATGACATCTATGATGAGTGTAAACTAAAATATTGTCTTGCCATATTTGATTTGACTATAGCATCTAAGATTGGATAGACACTTGATTTATCTGGTCTGTCATATAAACTTTTTTTTTTGAGTTTAACTTTTGTCTCTTTCTCAAGCACTGGCTGTCTGTTGCAATGAAAGCCTTTTATAAAATAGAGAGATTGAAATCAGTCCTTTTGTATGCGTAAGTGTAGGTAATTATACTTTAAAGAGAACTTGCTTTGTACATTTTAATTTTTATAAAGAAACGAGCAGTTATCTCCCTGACACCTTATTAAATGTATAATTAACCTTATGATCCCTAGCTCACTTGTGAATGCTTGGCAGTATAATTGGAGAGGAATAGTGTTTCTTTTTTTCCTCTTTCTTTGCAGTCCTAAACCTTGTTCTGTGGTTGTTGAAGCATTAGTTTAATTTTTCCCTTTTCTTTTTAAACAAACTTTATACTTCCAGTGCCAAGGATGGCTTTGGCCAAAGCTTGGCTTAGTTTACACTTGTTTTCTTTTTTCTCACCTTTAAAAAAATGGTCAACTAATAGGCCTTCCTAGTGGTAATGATACACTACTGTATTATTGTGAACTTTCTTAATTGGAAATATTCACCTTGATCTGCTTGTTTATCAAAAACCCTCACTTACTAAATAATGTTTTAATTTTCAGAGATGTGGAGCAATTGCTGAACAAACCTCAATTTTGTCACTATTCTGTATCAGGAGTTCTCAGAAAGCAGGAACGGTACTGTGTTTTACTTGTTAACAAATCAGTGATGCTGTTAAGACAGTCTTCCTCATGGTTTAACATAAGAGCTTGTTGCTTCAGGATCTTACCTAAAAATATCATTGAGACTGAAGACTTTTCTTGCCTGTATTTGCTCATTTTTTTTAGGATGTTGATACAGAGTTGGTCCTGGCTCCTTAGTTGTGCTAGAAATGCAAGACAAGTTTATGCAGTGAATTCTTTGTTCATGTAGTTGTGCATTCAAGAAAGGGCTCTTAGGAATGGAAGATAAAAATTGTGTTGCTTAGGTCTCCTTGGTACATTTAATAATGGAAGCACTGCCAAGGGAGGCCGACCTCAGCAGTGCCCGTATCAGGTGGCTACTCCTGACCATTTATCAGGGATAAGCTACCAGGTCAGTGAGCCATTTGACTTTAAAATTGATGTGGTCAGGGGGCACGATGGCACAGGCCTATAATCCCAGTGGCTCAGGAGGCTGAGGCAGGAGAATTGCAAGTTCAAAGCTAGCCTCAGCAATGGCAAGGCGCCAAGCAACTCAGTGAGACCCTGTCTCTAAATAAAGAGCTGGGGATGTGGCTCAGTGGTCAAGTGCCCCTGAGTGTAATCCCCAGTACCCCCACCCACCAAAATATTGATGTGGTCTCCCAAATTAATGTTCTCTTATGTATACTTTGAAAGTGATGTGTATATGTGCCACAGAACAAAGATCCTTTTTGGGGGGTGGGGAGGGTACCAGGGATTGAATCCTGAGCCCTCAGGATTACAGGTGTGCACCACCACACCTGGCTCAAAATTAATTTGTATATATATATATATAATATATATAATTAAATTATATATATATAAATTATATATATATATTTTTAGTTGTAAATGGACACAATACTTTTTAAGATTTTATTTATTTTTTATGTGGTGCTGAAGATCAAACCCAGTGCCTCACACATGCTAGGCAAGTGCTGTACCACTGAGCCACAACCCCAACCCCTCAAAATTCATATTTTTGATGTTAAAAAAAAAAGAATAAAAGTCTAGTTTTAAAAAGTCTAGTTCAAAAAATTTATTTGCATCCGATTAACTTGCTGAATATCAGGAACCCTATTCTTAGTTTATTTTGGTATTTCAAACTGTGGTTGTAATGGCTTTTCTAGCTGAAACCATCTAAATAATTCACGTAAGATGAGGAGATCTACTTTTCCTTCTTTTCCACATACCTCCCCTAACTACACTTTTTAAAAACTTAATCTAATTTCACCTTTTAACTCTGGCTCATGTATTTATATACCACAAACAAATTTTAGAAAATATTTAGTTATACCTCTCTTTTCCTTTTTAAAGAAATTCCTTTCAGACTTTTAAAATTTGTGATTTAGGGGACTGGGGTTATAGCTCAGTCGGTAGAGTGCTTGCCTTGCATGCACAGGCCCTGGGTTCAATCCCCAGCACCAAAAAAAAAAAAAAAAAAAAAAAATTGTGATTTAGTGTAAGAATCTGGGCTGGGGGTGTGGCTCAGTGGTAGAACATGTTGTCATTGGCACACACAAGGCCCTGGGTTTAATCCCCTGCACCACAAAACAGCAATAAGAAAAAGTATAAGAATCTAAAAAGCACTTGTAAGTCCATGTGTGGGACTGGGCCCAGATTATTACTGCCTTGCTCAGGAGCTGGGACAGGAAGTGAAGAGTGACCATATCTGTTTTGAACATTGCTCCTAAGAGACTTTAAAGTGAAATAAGTCCAGAAGAAGTGCAGGTCTAGGGGTAGATTGAAAAAACATGCTAAAAAGGGGATTAGTGTTTTTAAATGCTAGTTACAATGTCTGACAGTTTGACAGTAGAATGGTTAAGCCAGTTTACCTCTGATAAGATGGAAATGGCATAAACATATGTAAAGTTCCTCATTAAGACAGTAAGCAGGGCTGGGATTTTGACTCAGTGGTAGAGCACTTGCTTAGCATGTGTGGGGCACTGGGTTCGATTCTCAATACTGTATATAAATAAATAAAATAAAGGTCCATTGTTAAAATTAAAAGAAAAAAAGAAATCAGCATTGGAGTGCTTTTAGAAGTGCTGGTAGTTGGCTTTTCCTTAGGGTGGGGCAGGTCTGGATTTTCCACAGGAAATAAATAAGACCTAGCTGAGGCTACATCCCCCTCCAGGGAATCCAGTTAAAAATCCGATGAGACCCTGGAAGTGCTCTCTTTGTTTAGCATTGGGGAAAACTTCAGAAGGTTTGACTGAATTCTTCACATTTCATCAAAAAAATTGGGCACCTAAAAATATAGCTGGTATCTCTTCCACTCTTGGGATCTCATGATTTTTTGATATGGATAGTAATTGACAAAAGAAACAATCTTCAGATGTTAAGAATATTACATTGAGATAATATTATATTTAGATATTTCAGAAAATATTCTTAGAAGTGTAAATGCAGTTCCATTAACTTCTGAAAAATGATGGTTTGATTTGTCTGGAAATTATCAAATCAATATTAAATGTTGAGATAGAAGGGAAAAATAGTCCATTAAATTATTGTGAAGATTTTCTGATATAATATTGATATATCATTGGCCTGTTGCACCGTTCTTTTGAATTTGTGGTAATGTCACCTGAATTTAATTTCCTAGGCACCAGTTCTTACCTCTTTAATAGAATTGATTCCTGAATTAAGTGAAAAGGAGGAAGCGTACTCTTCCATCATGAAAAGCTATGGTAATACATCTAATCTTATATTATTTAAATAATGTAAATATTTGTTGTATAGTCAACTAAGTCTTCAGCTCAAAGGTAGTACTCCTAAAAATCAGTTACTTACTGGTAATATAAGTCATTCACTAGCTCTGGAATGTTTTTAAACTATAAGAAGAATATGAAACTATTCACATAACTGTGATATTAACAAAGTATTATCATGTTCAGAGCAGCCCACATATATTGAGTAGGATCCCAGGTTCCTAGAAAGCCCTGGAAATTCACTCATACTTACATACTGGAAACAGTTCAGTCTCCCCTGTCCCCTACCCTGGTTTACTTGAAGTCCTGGTTGAAATTTCAGTCTTTTAACTAGTTTGTTCCCTTGTTGCCATTTAATCACATGAAAGGGAACCAGTCTAAAGTTTCTTCACTAATTAGATAAATGTTAGCATTTAAAAAAATCACGATCACCTTTCCATCTGCCACCTACTGGTTTGCTCATTGGAGGCATGGAGCAAATAAAGAATTGCCTTGTCGACTTTATTTTTGGCAGGGCATCTGATCCAGAATTTGTGAATTGGTTCTCTAACTTTCCACCCTTATGAGGGAAAATGGTATATTCTAATATAGAACTATAATCCTAAACCTTGAATTGCCAGGAATTAACATGAAATAGTGTCAAATGTATGAAACACTTTTATATGTTACTACTAAGTTAGGCAGCAGGTAAAGGGAAAGGAAGACACTAGTTTTTTCCTAAGCAGCTTCCTAGAGAGGAGCGGGAGCTGTGCCAGCAGCAGGGAAAAGACACGGGCCCCTTAGGGGGAAGCAGGGACTTTCCACAGGAGGGATTTACATGGAGAAAATTGCATCCAAACTTAGAGGATCTGGTCCAACTAAGAGTGCTGGGGAGTCCTTCAACCTCACTCTCTTTGGGGAGAGGCATGGATTGATCGATATACTTTTCACACCCTGTTACTTTATATGAGAACTTCAAGTTGTGACCATTTTAATTATCTTGGGACTTCAGAATAGTTTAATAACCAAAGCACCTGATACCATTAATATTATTCTCAAAGCCTCTAAATAGATCCATGTTTGTCATTTTCCTTCTTCGCAGTGAAGAAGCTTGCAGATGGTGGGAATAGCAGGTGGCATCCTGCTTGAAGGCATTCATTTGCCTCAAGATAGAGGGATCTAAGTCCCCAGCAGTAGTGTTCTGGTGCACAGAGAAAGCTGGGTCCTTTTTACCTATGACTAACAACTTTTTTTTTTCCTTTAACTTGGTCAGCCTTCAACAAAGATGTTGCATCAGCTAAAGCGCTATATGAACGTTTGACTGCAAAGAACATGAAGTTGAATGATCTGTTTCTAAAGCGCTATGCAGTTTTACTGAAGAATGCTGGAGAATCTGTCCCTTTCACTGAGCCCCCTGTGAGTATTTCTTAATTAAGGAGAGAAAATACCTCCACAGATTTATGTATGCCTCATAAGAATGTGTGGGGGAAAAAAAAAAAAAAAACATTGAATACTTAATTACATGAGGATTAGTTCTCTGTGGAGAACCCCTGAGGGAGGGCTCGAGGGACTGAGCAGTGGCCTTGGCTGGGGCTCAGGGGAGCACAGAGAGCTCTGGGGCTGAGGTTTAGGGGAAGGTCTGCCCAGACCTTCCCTGTGGGTAAGGGCTTATCGTATGTCCCTGGTGATTCTCTCATCATTTCTACTTAAAATAGAATTTAATGGACTAGTATTTCATTAGCCAGGCCTATTTTTGCCACTGTTAGTTATAAGTTCCTTTAAATAAGTTGGTTTTTATTTCTTTATTTAGTAAATTTGGTTTTCTTTAATAAGAGAAATCACACATGCAGAATTCCATTTTATTATTATCACTGAACTGAAAGTCACTACACTGTATTTATTTCAGACACTTCAACCCTCCATGCCCAGGTATAAATAAATACCTGCACACGTAGGCCTGTGCATGCAGACACTCCTGGTGCTGACTTTAACTCTGAACGAAAGGCCCTTGAACTCTTCATTTTATGAACAGGAAGATGCACAAAGCTTGGGAGGCCAGTTGGCCATGACCAGGCAGTCTTGGCCACCACAAAGACAGTGCTTGTGATTTTAAAGTTCAGTACCATCAGCCCTTGCTGGTGACTGTATCAGTAACTCCTCTTCCTTTTTTTTCTCTGTAACAGGAAAGCTTTGAATTTTATACAAAGCAGCTAAAGGAATCAAAGGAAACCCCTTCATGAAATGAGCAGTCACTGCTTTGTTTTGTGTGTATTTGTGACCCTGTGTCTAAATGTTATTTTTAAGATGTACTTGAAGGAAAAAATAAATAAATGAAAAATTACTTTGTTTATGTATTTTTTATCGCAACATATGATGTTCAGCACCTTATTGACAATAACCGAGTACACTTTGTTACTAGTCCTTTTTTTGATTTTCAGTGTACAGTGTAAATCTGTAATATTTTAAGTCTCATGTATGAATTTTTCAGGGATCTTTTCTCATGACTCTTCAGTTACTCTGTCCTCTTAAATTTATTACTTTCATAAAAATATTGTTCCTTTATTGAAGACTGGCTTACTAGTATTTATCTGAAAGATTTGAATAGAATGATGCTTCCTAATGCTTAAAATTCTAGGAGATAATAATAGCTTATATATGTGAAGTCCTGGTTAATTTTCTGGCTTTGTAGGAGTCACTAAGAGTCATCAAATCCTGCATTTGTCATTGCCTAGTGAGAAACAGAGACCCTAGAGACTGTCACTTGTCCTTGGTCAAGTGGATCCTTGGCACACTTTCTTGCCTTCTTCTGTGTTGATTTCCATGAGCTTCTATTCATAGAAACCTCTAAAACTGAGTCTCACTCATGACTTTTCATGAAGTAGGGCTATGCATTTTCTTTTATTTTGGCTTCAGGACTTTGCCAGCACAAGCTGCACTGTACACCAGGCTCATTATTTAGATTCAAATGCTGTAAAATAACATGATTCTGTATGTGAAAGGGTGAAATCTTGGTCTAATCAAATTTATCCCCATATCAGCTCTTAGGCTGTGAGAACATGAGAACTACATTGTGAGTAGTTACTTAAAACTTAAGATAGGCAGTCAATAAAGTTTAGCATTGCTAAGATGTTTTAATATGGAATATTGGCCTATTTAAGGATGAGGTAACTAATTAGCAAAAATACTGAAAATGTTTTATATTTGTGAACTATCCCCATTTTGGTTTACTCCTTGTCCATTGGAGAACCTGCTCTTCAGCTTCAGTGCTGACCTGGTTCACATTATTCATGGTAATGGGAGCCCCTGCCCTGAGCCAGAGTCCCTCCTGTTGTTTGTGCTGTTAACCCTCGTGTCTTGTGGGACCAGTCCTCCTTTGAGTGCCTGGAGAAGGTGGGAGACAGAAGGTCCACAGAGGGAAGCCAAAAAGTGTGTTTCATCATGGGATGAGCCATGCTTTCTTTTCCACTCTGTAAAGTGAGGCCTAAGCAGAAGGCTTGGTTAGTGCTGGGTCCCAGCGTGGGACTTTCTGCACTAGGAGTTTTGCTATTGTGTGATTTGCCTGCAGCCTCACTCCTGTGCACTTGTCCGTCTGTGATGACTCCACTAAAGCAGGCGTTATCTTTTGCAGTCATGCTACCCCCAAAGTAGTTGAGCTAAGTTTTACTGCTATGCATTAAGCTATGTCTCTAGGGTGTAAGACATAACCTTGGGGCATAATATGGATTAGGAAGTCATCTTTGGGGAAATGAAGTGCAATAAATATCATTTGTATGAGGTGGCTAAAATTCGGGTGTGATGTAAGTATAGTAATTGTATATCCTAAATATCTAATAGCTACACTGAAATAAGTAGAACTTTAGAGTGAACAATTTAATCTCAAATTAGAAGAAAACAGCTAATTCTAAAAAGTAAACATGTCATTGTAAACTTTCAGTATTTTGTATATAATTATATGTTCATCTATTAGAAACTAATATAATTTAAATGTGAATTGCTTTGAATAAAATGTACTCCAGCTATCTGTGAGCTGCTTTATTTTTATCTTATCAAATAGCTGCATAACTGTTTTAAGCCATTTCAGAGGACTTCAGTCTTAAAATTTTAAATTAAAAGTTGCGCTACCAGAATTTCCTAGGCTTATAATTGATGCATGAAGAACCACTGAAGTCACTGCCTTTCTGTAACTCTGAGATCTGTGAGGAACAAAGATGGCAAGACTTAGGAGACAGTGTTGGGCTAAGTGTTGGAGCATTTCACATTTCCATAGACAGTGGGATCCACTCCACACGCAGGGTCTTCAGCACCGTTAGCCTGTGCGGAATGGCCACTGGTGCCACCAGCAAGACCACCTCTGCTGCTTTCTCCAGCACCTCATCCCCAGCTAGCATTTCAACTGCTCCCTCTTGGAGGCTCTGATGTCCACTTGTGCAGAGCATGTCACCCCTGTTCCCTTCCAGATTATGAACTCTCAGAACTGGCTCTTCATCTCACTACCTGTGTACGCTCAGACTCAGCACAGACTGACCTTGGGGTTCCAAGTGGTTGACACTGAGCACCTGGCCCCCTCTTGCCTGATTTTCATGGTGAGAAAATGGACTTAAAGAAGTGAATTTGCACAGACTCCCAGCAGTAAATCTCATGGCTAGGAACTGAAAGCCATTTATCAGCCAGGCTTGGTGCCACAAGTCTGTGAGCCCAGCTACTCAGGAGACACAGGTGGAAAGATCACTTGAGCCTACAAGTTTGAGACCAGCCTGGGCAACAGGGAGACCCTGTCTGAAAATTTAAAAAAATCATTTACTTCTTATGAGAAACCAAAAGCTTGACATTTAAATTCAGTTAAAAAATTCAATTAAAAGTCAAATGAGAATCTAAACTGTAAATATTCTATTAAAAAAACACCTTTTGCATAAATAACAGGTGTTCACAGTTCTGGATACCTTGCACTATAAGGATGTTTTCTTCCATTAAACCCAGTACCTGGCATAATTGCCAACTTTATGAATTCCAGTAAATTCTTAAGCTTTATATTGCAAATTGTTCTTTCTGGTTTCATTTATTTCTTGTCTGAATGAGTCTACTCTGCACACTTTTTCTCATGTTTTTGAGCACAGTTTTAATATTTGTCTTTCTGAAAAACAATATTTACAGAATTTCTGTGAGGGAAAGCCACATTCCTCAAGTCTGGTGGACCTAATAGCAGCAGGGGGTACAAAATCACGGTAATTTATTGCTTTGCTGTTGTACAATCATGCACAGGAGTGTTTCCATTAGAAATGATCCTGCTTTCAGGCCCAAAGACTTTACAAAGCCCACATTATGAAGCCTTAGTACAAATAAAGGAAATGGCTGCATTAGCAAATCCAAAATAGGCACTTATCTTTTCCTTTTTTGCATAAAGAAAAGAAATATCAGATCCAGGTAAAGTGAAAGCATTTCCAGACTTCTACTGCCCCTGCACATTTGTTTGGACAATGACTGACTCAGGGATGGATCCATCCTTAGTTCTCTGCAGGAGTTTCTTCGCTGACCTGGCCCCTGGGCATGCACTTGCTGGAATTCTCTTCATTCTGTTTTTCTCTCCCAGAACGTGAACTCTGCCAGCGCTCTGCAGACCTACCAGCTTCAACAGAGCCTGGCACTGATGAATGCCCAGAGGGCCCAAAGCCACGTGTTGCTCTTTTGCAAGTCATGTTCTTCCTGAGACATGGTTTGTGTGCATCATGGGGTTTCCTCCCCCATGCTTGTGTGGGCAAGGGATTCAGACTTGCCACTTTTCGTCGTTTGTTCCATCTCAGCTGGGACGTTAGAGGTTGAGGCCCAAGACGCCTTCAAAACTTGAGTACCCACATGCCAACATTTTCAACAGGGCCAAATGATCATGATTTGAAACCTCCAAAACGGAGCCAAAGTAAGCCTTTTATAAGTTGATTATCTTGGCATTTGTTACTGTCAGGAAGAGGAGGCCTCTCAACAGGGTGGCAAAAGTCAAACCACCTCAATCTGAGCCCAAGCACAATGCAAGGATTCTGTGTAAATGTAGAATTAACAGAAATAAAGAGCCTGCCTTTTAACAAGGAGCAGTAAACCCTTGCAGTTTGGGGAAGCAAAAATACTTCCAGTTTTACAGGAAGACAAGACAATCTGATAAATGTAAGCACCGTTACCTAGCAAGCAGAGAAGTGGTACTGAGTTAGTGTTTAAAAATCAACCTGCTGCTAACATTATTGCTTTAATTATTAGCTGCTAACACCGTACTGCTGCTGTTCCCAGCTCCCAGCAGAAAATGGGCTGTGCTCCATGTACCTGCCTGCCTCCCCTACGCAAACTGCCTCAGGCAGGGACCCGGTGACGTGGACACAGGATATTGCTCTACAGCCAGGCTCACCCTGCCTTGCCAGGGGTAGGCCCTGCACATGCTCTACCACCAAGCCACACCACCCCCAGCCTCTACCCAGGCCACTTTAGATGAAGAATCAGTCGAATGTAAATGACTGATGACTTGAGATTTAAATTACCTAGTTCCAACTACTAACAATAAGGACACTAAGCACTGGATGTATTTTACAAATAAGCACAGGTCAGCCAGGAAAATGCTCCATCACTTTCCTGGTGCCTCCCTCACTTCAGAGTCCATTGGGTACTTTGGGCCTCATGGCAAGTCTGCCCCAGGGAAAGTGGTACTTGAGTCTGTGCCAACCTCTGCTAAGTGACCAATTTAAGTCTTGGTACACTTGGATTTGACATTGATTTCGACATCATTGTTGTGAGCTGTTTAATTTGAGATCAAGAAAAAGAGTTGAAGAAAAATGGGAGAAAAGAAAACAAAAGCAAATGCAAGATCTATCACTATAGACTGGCTTAACCCTGGGCAAGATTATGCCTTAAATAATCTTTATAGGAACAAGGGCAGTTTTTTTAAAATCACATCAAGAAATATTTGAGTCCACACAGGTAATTATTTTTGGTTTAATTAAAATTCCCCTGTCAATAGCATAACTTGAAATTGGAGAGCTTAAAATGCAAATTTCTAAACCTTTACCGTTTGATCAAGGATCTGCAAACCACGGCCTCAGGCCAAATCCAGCAAGCTGCCTGTCTTTGTAAGTAGTATTTTATTGGAACACAGCCACACCACCCATATTTACTATTATCTGGGGCTGCTTTTGCACGCAACAGCAGAATAATGCAATTGTCACAGAGGCTATACGACCCTCAAAGCCTCAAATAGTTATTATCTGACTCTTGTCAGGAAGCCTGTAACCCAGGCTTTTGAGAATTACAGTGAAGTCAATTCTGCCCCCTAAAAAGCAGGACAGGGCTTGCTAACAACATAGAGCCCTGGTCCTCCTTTTCATGAGCCTCACATGCCCTTGTGAGAGTTTCAAAGGAAACAGACCCAAGGAATCAGAATGGGGTGGGTGGTGGTCCACACTGGGCTTTGTTAAAGCCTCAGTGTGGGCAGCCAGGGTGGAAAGAGCAACTCTGAAACCCAAAGAAATGGCGCTGTTTGGGTCTGGACATCTCTCCTGCCTTCACACCTTTGCCATTGTCACCTGCAACCCAGCAGAGCAAAGCTCACCAAGTGGTTACAGCCATTTGCAAGGTGTGGCAACTCACAGGCTGTCGTATCTCAGCAGCTGCCAACCCTCACTGCATGCTGGAATCACCAGGGAATTAAAAAGCCACTGATGGAGCAACAATGGGTGTTGGCGAGGATGTGGGGAAAAGGTACACTCATACATTGCTGGTGTGGATGCAAATTAGTGCAGCCACTCTGGAAAGCAGTGTGGAGATTCCTTAGAAAACTTGGAATGGACCCACCATTTGACCCAGCTATCCCACTCCTCGGCCTATACCCAAAGGACTTAAAATCAGCACACTACAGAGATACAGCCACAACAATGTTCATAGCTGCTCAATTCACAATAGCTAGATTGTGGAACCAACCTAGATGCCCTTCAATTGATGAATGGATAAAGAAACTGTGGTATATATATACAGTGGAATATTACTCAGCCATAAAGAATGATAAAATCATGGCATTTGCAGGCAAATGGATGAAATTGGAGAATATCATGCTAAGTGAGATAAGCCAATCTCAAAAATCCAAAGGACAAATGATCTCACTGATAAGCGGATGATGACACATAATGAGGGATGGGAGGGGGGCAAGAATGGAGAAAGGAGGGACTGTATAGAGGGAAAAGAGGGGTGGGAGGGGTGGCGGGGGAAGGAAAAAATAACAGAATGAATCAAACATCATTACCCTATGTAAATGTATGATCACGCAAATGGTATGCTGTTACTCCGTGTACAAACAGAAACAACATGTATCCCATTTGTTTACAATAAGAATAAATTTTAAAAAATAAAAAAAAGAATAAAGGGAATTCTGACATATGCTTTAACATGGGTGAAGCTTGAGGACACTGTGCTAAGTGGAATAATCCAGTAACAACAACAACAAAAAAGCCACTGATGTCCTTCCTCCTGAGGTGGCCATAATGAGAGCGCAGGGAAGCCTCGGTAGGCCACAGCAGGCCAAGGAGGGCAGCTGTGCAGATTCAGGGACAGCCTGACACCCTCAACAGGGTAAGGAGGACATCCACACAGGAAAAGGTGTCAATGGGAGATTGGAGGCATATGGGAGGTTCATAAGTGTTGGAGTAATGAGAAGGAAAGGCAGCTTCCTCGTAACTGGAGAAGAGTGTTACAAATAGGAAAAGGCGGGAAACTGGAATCGACTCTGGTGCTGGATTGGAACTGGATGCTATCACCATAAACCCATATGTGTAGTTAGTCTGTGTACACACACACACATACATGTGAGCACACACACACTCATTCCCCAACTGTTTGCTTAGAGGCCTGGGAGCAGCGATGCCCAATAGCAGTGAGCAACTTCTCACTCAGATCTTGGCTTCTAACTACCATTGTCCACTAACCTGATCAATATTCATTAGGGAAACAGCCAATTCCAGGGCTGGGGTGGGAAAATAAAAGATGAGCCTGAAACTCTCTGGTGTCACAAAGTTGTCAGAGAATAATGGAGACATGTCAGGAGGATGCTGAAGCCAACTTGAAGGGACTTCCATTGGCCAAATTGGGGAAAATTGGAGCATCCAAATTAGTGATGGTAAAGAATTACAATGCATTGAATAAAATAGGAAATGACAAGTCTACGTGAGTCACAATAAAAAAATGAATAAATGGAAAGTTATTGCAAAACAGGCAATTTACAGAACTTTCAAGTGCCTCCCTGCAAAAGGGCTATTAATTCCAAAAGGAGAGAATATAGTCACTTGACTATGGAAAAACCTGGCAGACGCTCCTTCAGCCAAGTGATCCAAGTGAATATCAAGGTGGGGCAAATGGTATCACGTGCCACCTTCTGTGCCATTCCTGCCAAAGGTGGACAGCCTGGATTTAGTCATGAAAATACATCAGGTGAACCCAAATTGGGAGAGAGCCTATACGATCATTGAGTGTTGAGGTCAGGAAAGTTGAGGAACTGTTCTACACTGAAGGAAGCAAATGAAACACGACGGAATTCAACACTTGATTCTGAACTGGATGAAGGACATCATTGGCCATGAAGCAAGGACACTGTCAAAACACTTAGTGACTCCTGAGTGGGGTTTGGTGGTGGCAGTGTAAACATGTAAATTTCCTGAGTGTAAGGGGCAGATTGTAAAAGGATAGAGTTCAGGTGCTGCTACTCAAACTTGAATATGCATACAAATCACCAGGGGAGTCTTCTGGAAATGAAGATTCTGACTCAGTGGGTCCAGGTGGGACCTGAGGTTCTACCTGTCTAACCAGCTCCCAGGAGGTGCCATGGTGCTGGCCCAGGGACCACACTTGAAATAGCAAGGGCCTAGGGCTCTTTGCCTCCCAAACACTCACCTTACTGCTTCTTTTGGTTACAAACAATTGTTTTTCCACTGGGAACAATCCCTCTTGTGTGCCTGTTTTGAACCAGACAGTCTTCAGCACTTAGGCATGAAACCTATGATCTGGGCCTGATCACTGTGAGAGGTTCAAGGTTGCTCCTGAGTTAAAGCCAGGACCAGTGAGATGTGACTCTGAGGCACAGCTGAACTGACACAATGTCTTCTGGCTCTTCTGGAGCCTTCCTGGGCTACCAAGTCTTACAGTGGTTCAGGCCTCACCTTCTGCTAACTACTAAAAACCTCAGAGGCTTTTCTGACCCCCCACATGCCTGTGCTGCATAGAAGTTATGTAACCCTGGCAAACTGAGTTTGTCTCTCAGTGTCCTCACCTATAAAATGGGTTGTTCTGAAAATGAATAATGGCATCAACATAAAGTGTTTTTTGTACCATACCTGCTACAGAGTAGGTGCTCAATAAATCTTTAATTTTCATTTTGGTTCTTGGAGTCCATGACTCCACACAGAAAGAAGAAGTGGCATTTATATGATATGTTTTAGGTCACTTTCCATTTTGAGAGTGACCGAACATAGAGTTATGGGGACACTGGAAATTGAGGCTAGACATTCTGCAAAATATGATGTTATTGTACCCTTTGGGTTCTAGTAATTCCTGCAGAGCCCAGCTACTTAATTTTAACCTAATTTTATCCCCACCCATGCTGAGATGCCTATGTGAAGACATATCCAAAGGAAATAAATTAGCAACATTGTAGGTGCCACCAAGTACTGGTTTTCTCACTCCCAACTATCACAAACTCTGGCTGGTGATCAGAAATTCCTTTCAACTGTCTTTATTCTACTGCCATCCTGTGGCTGACCTGTGCCATTGCAGTCCGGGGCTGGATGTAGCTGAGCATCTCTATCATGCTTAGCCTCATTGTCACCAGGAAGGGGCTCCTTTGGAGGAAGGGAGGGAGTGCTGTCAAAGAGTCCCCATCAGCAGGCAGGGGTCTAGGTATGAATTACCAATTTTTGCAGGAAGGGGATTGGTACTGGGAATTGAATTCAGGGGCACTTTACCACTAAGCTGCAACTCAGTTCCTTTTCTTTTTGTTTTTTATTTTGAGACAGTGTCTCATTAAGTTGTTGAGCATCTTGCTGAATTGCTGAGGCCTGGTCTCAAACTTTTGATCCTCCTGTCGCAGCCTCTCTTGTCACTGGGATTACAGGTGTGTGCCACTGTGCCCGGTTATGAATCACCAGTCTTGGCTTGACTTCTGTTTGATGAACCTTAAGGAAATATAGTAGAGGAGCAGGAAGCCTCCGCTGATGCTAATGAGGATGAGGTAGATGGCATAGAGTGGGTGTGAATTCAGGTCCATGGCATTGACGAGCTGGAGGCACAAACATTCAGTGAGCTCATTAGGAAGGTGTCCAGTTGATTGTCCATTCATCCAAGGCCTTTGCCACTTACCATCTCTCCTGGGACAGAGAAAGTGAGGTTGCCGATCTGCGTAGTAAATAGGACTCCATTAAACTGGATCTGCATCAGCCCTGCGAAACACCACCGGAGGAAGGACACCTTGGCGATCCAAGCAGGCGCTGAAGATAGCAAGAGCCAGGTCATTCACAAGGTCTCAGCCACCTGCATAAGCCATCTGCTGTCTGTACCATGGTTCTGCCTAAGGCAGGTCTGTGCAGGCTCTGGCCCAGGGGAAGTAAGCCCTCTGAGGAGCAAGGAGGTGAGAAAGGCAAAGGGACAGGGGCAGTGGGGAACCGGATTGGGACTGAGGGTCCCGAAAGGCTGCGGGATCACCCACATGTTGGAGTCATGACAGCTCTAGAGAATCATTTAACTCCATGTCCTGTACGTAGTTAGGACCATGCACTCAGCATCCCCATACCAGAGATGACTGCGTAGCTCTGACCCTGTGGAGGATCATGGTGTGGGCAGGAGGAAGCACCGAGCCCCGCTGGACTTCAGGAGACCACGGGAGGTGGGCAGTGGCCCCCCTCAGAGGAAGGACAGGTTCTGAGGTGGGAGGGAGGGTGTGCTGCCAAGAGCCAGGAAAGCAGCTGGGAGGCTTTGAGGAAGGCAGGGCATGAATGTGTCCCCTAGAAAGCTCTCTACGTGGGTGAGCACTGAGAAGGGCCACAGGTCACAGAGGTCTAACTGTTGTAGTGACCCAGGGCCCAATGATGGGGGCTAGGGCTGGGGACAGAGCCAAGGGACATTTCAGAAAGTAGGAGGTGGATTTGACCTGGCTGGCTGCGAATGTGGAGAGGGAGGGGGCCGGGTGACTTCCCAGTGTCTGCCAAGGGCTATGAGACGGTGTCACTGAGTCCTCTAACCATTCTCGTGGCCTGCAGGCAGCTGGCAAAGGTATCTGCTTCCGGGAGGGCCAGGCTTGAGTGGACCTAAGTGGTGATTTTCCACCTTCAGATGGAAGCAGGCCCGTGGGGCCTACAGGGGCTGGACCAGTCACGGAAGCAGGTCTCACCTATCCACAGGTTGTCCAGGTTTATCATGAAGCCCCCGGTGAGGTAGAAGGAGTTGTAGAGAGCGTTGCAGAAGAAGGAGGACATGTGGAAAGTGGGTAGCATGGCGGCGGCAGCCAGGGCCATGGCCCTGCAGCAGAAGACCACCAGCCACACCAGCAGGAAGTACAGCAGGAAGGACTCCAGGCCCGGCCGCAGGTTGGCCAGCCAGTAGATGGGCATCACGTAGATGATGATGTAGGCACAGTGCTCTGGCAGCTCCCCGAGGATCTGCAAAGGACAGCCCTTGCAAGGACATGGAGACAATGCCTCTGTTCTCCTAAGACCTGGTTTCAAGTCCCCACCCTTCCTTCCCAGATCTAGCAGCTATGTGACCTTGGTAGAGTCACATAACCTCTCTGAGCCTCCTCTTCCTGGAAACACCTGCCTGACCTAATCTAGGGTTCTAGAAAGGTAAAGTGTGCTAGGTGTTTCCCACTTCTTCCCTTTTGGGTCCTGCTGACCAGAAAAGAATTATTCCTGATCCTGACCTTCTAGTGAATGTTTAAAAACTATCATGGGGCTTGGTGATTCACGCCTGTAATCCCATCAACTCAGGAAGCTGAGGAAGGAGATCACAAGTTTGAGGGTGCCCTGAGTTCAATCCCCAGTACCACCAAAAATAATAATAATAATTATATATATATGTGCACACATACATATATGCATATACATATATAATATATATGTATCTCAGGTCTCTGAAATTCCTCTGGAGAATGTGGCATCTGCCATCACAGACAACGCATCCCCCCCGGGCTTAGCAAAACACCCCTAGCAATGTCTGTACAATGCAGGCTGCTTCCCTCCCACTGTGGTCACCTTGGCAAAGAAATATGGACCAGCTGTGTACAGTCCATCTTCCAGTTCATGGGAAAGCATCGCCCTCTCCGAGTGACCTAAAGGTGGGGGGCAGAAATTGGAATAGTGAAAGCAATCTACGGTGTGCTGATTTTGCATCTCTATTAATATCATTAAAAGTAGTGGTGGCACCTACCTTTTTTATGTTTTTAAGAAACAGACCCAGTAAAGCCACCCTGATTCAGGTGTTTTGGGAGGCTGTTTAGGTGTTGTGGTTCTGTGGCTTGCAAGGTACTTGCAATTATAAACCCTGTTGGGGTCACCATGGCTAAGACACTGGTAATTTGCTTTCATTTGCATGCTGATATTTAATTTGCATACTTTAAAAACAATTCTCTTTTATTTCACAATTATGATGCAATTATTCTACAAAGCCATTTTGTAGCCATTTTGTGCTCCTCTGAGGAGCACAGAGGTCAGCCTTGGACCAGCTCAGAGGGTGGCTGACACCAAATCTGCCTGCTGCCTAGTCTGTTCAAGAGTGCAGGTGACACTCACATTTAGAGATGACATCCAGAATCACGTTGAAAGGGATGAGTGCTCCAATCATGAATAAGAGGGCTGCCATGTCCATAAAGGAGAGCTTGATGGCCCCGTGGCCATAATAGAGGAAGCCCATAATTAGGGACATCAGACAGGCCTCCACCCCATGAACGAAGAGAGTTGGCAGGTCTCGGAAGTCATTGGAAATCTGACGACTTAAGAAAACAAAAGAAAGAGGTAGCAAGGGAAATACATACTGGAGGGCTGACCTTGGGGATGTCATGTTATTTCTGGAAGCCTCATTTTTCTCATCCGTAAAATGGGATAGTGACATCTACCTTACAGAGTTACTATGAGCATTAAATCAGAAACATGATGAGAGTATCTGTCCCATGGTACATACTAAATAAATGATCATGACTTTTTTGATCAGAAAGCCTCCACCAGGAACAAGTCCTGAAGCTGCTGATTTTGAGTCATTTTTTTTTTTTTTTAAATGGGGGAGGTACTGGGGATTAAACCCGGGGGTGGGGGGGACTTATTTTGAGATAGTCTGGTTAAATTGGGAGGAGGCTGGCCTATAAACTTTCTTTCTTTTTTGTACATGATGCTGGGGATTGAACCCAGGGCCTTATGCACACAAGGCAAGCACTCTACCAACTGAGCTATATCCCCAGCCCAATGATCACAACTTTTATTATCGGTATCAGCCTGACAATTTTACTTTCAAAAATTGTGCTGAGGGGAAAATCAATTAGGTCCAAAAAGATGGGCAGGCAAGTATTAGTTGGTAAATCCGCCATAGCATTAATTGTAATAGCAAAAGCCTGAAAACTCTGACCATCAATAGGAACTGGAGAAGTAAATGAAGACTGACTAACTGAACGTGGTGAAGAAGCCACCCAGGCAAGGGTCAGACAAGAAAAGCTGTCTACTGAACAATATGCAGATCCAACTTGTGTATTAAAATGTTTCTATTCATGGAAATGGCTAGAAAACCATATGCAGAGCATGTGAGCCTGGCTTTCTTTGAAGGCTGAAGTGACAGGGACTCTTCTGTTTCCAGTGTAGATGCCCTAGGATTTCTGAATTTTTCCCAAATGACCCTCTGCTATGTCTATGATCACCAGGTCAGTAAGGGTATTTCAATTTTGTTTCACATATTATAATTTTTTGATTTTGATTTTTGTTTAAGGAGTTTAACAGGATGTCTCTCGTATCATGAGGGCTGGTGCTCGTCCCGAGGATGCTGTTTTTCAGACAGTTCTACCTCTTGCTTTCTCCTTCAAATTCCCTTTCTTTGGCAGGACCGGGTATCAAATCCAGGACTTTGCACATGCTAGGCAAGTGCTTATCACTGAGCTACACCCCCAGTCCCAAATTCACTTTAGATAGAAAAGGCTTAATTTGATACTCAGAGACTTTGGGGGGCTGGAGACAAATGAAAGACAATTACCGGATCAGGGTGATAAACTGCTGCACCGCCCCAGGCTGCTCAGTGGGAACTGAGAGGTGGCCAGGGTCCTGCAGGAGGGTCTGGCTGTTGGGAGACAGTATGTGGCTGGGTCAGGAACTGGCACCTGCCACAGAGAACCTACCACCCCAGGATGCTGGCCCACCGTACCTGGCTGCACAGGTGCCCACGTCAAGCTCCCTCATCTCTGCTTTCCACAGAAAGTCATCGAAGCCACGCACTTTTTCTAGAAACAGGGCTGCAAGTGACTGAGTCTTCTCCCTGGTGGCCATTTCCTGCTCCTGACTGTGCCTGTCAATGCTGGTCAAGTCCACTGTAAGCAGAGGATGCAGGGCCATGGGCGGAGGCTCAAAGACAAGCTCCCCGCCCTCTGAGTGGGAACCACCAAGTGATGGTCAGAGCAGAGAGTCAGAGATCCCCAGGGCTGGTCTCTCATCCTGCAAGGCCTGACCACACTGGCAAAGGCCTCGGGGGAAGCATGTGGACCAGGAAGTGGTCAACAACAGAAGTCCTGGCCCCAGTCCCACCACCCAAGCTCATTATGGGAACATCCCAGGACAGAGCAGGAGCCTTTGGGGACAACATCTGCACTACAGTTATGCCCTGGCTCCAAATCCAGCTGTCCAGGAAGCCAGGGCTCAGCCTCACAGGCATGCCTGCCAGAAGGCGGGCGGTCACAGGGCAGCGGGTACTCGGCTCCCGGCAGGTCAGTCTTTCCCTGTTAATCAATCATTTGGCTTCCCAAGCAGTTTGCCCGAGGCATGTTTGCTTGGAGGGTGCAAGGGACCAGCCAACTGCACAGAGAGCAATGCTCTCGGGCATCTGCTTTGACCTCAGGGAAAGGAGTCAGCCCACCCAGCTAGAGAGAGGCCAAGAGGAAAGCCACCTCCAGACCCCAGCGGGTGCTGCCCTGAACCAGCCCCGTGTCACAGCTAGCTCTTCTCACAGTGCTCTGCCTTAACCTCCAATGCCCCTGTACTGCCAGGAAAGAAAATCTCACAGTCAGAGCCGGGGCCTTCGACACCCCGCTGGTTCCAGGCCCAAGCATACCCTCACTCCCCTACCACTCTATCCTCAGAGCCTTGGTGTGGCCGCAGTCTCCTTCGCTGCTTTCTCTTTCCTTCTTCTGTTTAGATTACACATCTTGAGGCAGGATCACACCTAAGAGGGGCCTTATAAACCACGATACATTCCCTCAGTACAGGGCTATCGCTCAAAACACCAGATGTACTGGGCACCCTCAGACCCTATGTGTCCCATACTCCATATTGGTGAGGGCCCCACTCCTGCTTCTCCCAAATCATGATACAAAAGAGTTTTCCAGTCTGCTATGGGCATTTGACTTCTGGTAGCCCTTGTCCAGGGTTACATCAAATTGTCCCCCGACACCAGGTTGGCAGGTGCACTTTGTCCCCTTATCTGAGGGTGACTGACCAGAGAATAATATGCTGGCAGGAAGTCAGAATGGCACCTGAGTACTGGAAGGGAGGGTGACCTCTGTGTGAGGTCACCAAGGCCACAAATGCGGAGGGCAAGGAGTGGAGGCCAGGAAGAGTGGCTGTCCTCCTGGGGGAGGGAGAGAAGGTGGCCAGGATGCTGGGAGGAGAATGTGAGCAGCAGAACTGAACTCAGGCCTGGGGCTGGGCGTGTCGGGGCCTCAGCAGACACAGTGCCCGGCTCTTTCTGCTCCAGTCTTCCACAGATGGTGATGACCTTGGCCTGGCAGGGATGTGAAGGTCAAACAGGAGCCCCTCTGGAGCTTGACACTGAGGGCCCTTTTGTGTATACCTTTGAGGAAATGGTCCAGTGGTCAGAACTTGACCATTGGTGGGCCATTGGTGGTGAACTTCTTGCTACACTTTGCCATCCTGGGAAGAACCTGAAGTGACCTGGAGGACAGCCATAGCTGCTGCACCCCCTGACCCTGGCATACTTGTGCCACCTGTCCAGCAGCCACACCACTCCTCAGTGCTCTTGAGGGGTGCTTTCAGGGCAGGTGACTGAAAAGGCCACAGGTCTCCAGGAATACATAAACTCATCACACAGTGACAAGTGCGCACTGTTCAGAGTGCTCAGGACCCTGGAGAACAGCAATCAGGGGCTGACTGAGCCATTTTCATATCTAGAGGTTCACTGGCCAAAGCCGATGATGAAGCCCTGAGCTAGCTCGCCCTGGACCCTCCTCCCCACTGCACCTGCAGGCTCCCTGCCTCTGCAGGGACACCAGAGAGTCTTAAGACCAGGGCACAGTCTTAAGAGTCCCTGGTGGCTTGTGGATCTTAGATAGTCTGTTTCCCTAACAGTCTGAATAAAGACCACAATGGTAGAAATCATCCAAACCCTTTTGGATTCTAGCCCCTTGGTCAGCAGAGCTCCTGTACGTTCCTAACCTGCCAGTGGGTAGAAGGGTGACTATTTGTCAGAGGATACCTTTTTTCAGGTCCTCTTTCTCGCATTTGATCCTTGGCAAACTGACCAATAATTTTCCTCCTGGTTCTGCCCACCACCCACTTCTTCCTCCTTTCCTGATGCTTGAGAATTTTCTTTCTTGCATCTTTTCAGCAAGAGATGAAGTGTTTGGGTGGGGAAGGTCCTATGCACCAGGTCACCGGTCACTGGCCTTGCTGCCTCACCATAGAAGTCAGCAGGGTTGCTGTAGCGGGGACAGGGGTAGCCGATTGCCGTGAAATACTGGACCATGTGCTGGGCGGCTCCGAGGTAGATGGTGGTGCCGGACGTCATCAGGAGGACCAGGTCAAACAGCTTGAAGATGTCCGACCGAGGCTGGTGGAGGGAGATGAGCACCAGCCTGTTGCCTTTGGCCAGACGGGACAAGGTTTTCACCAGGTTGTGGGCCGTGAAGCTGTCGAGCCCGGACGTGGGTTCGTCCAGGATGAGGATTCCTTCCCAACGACAGAGCAAGGAGCCTGGTGACTTGGCTGGGCCAAGCCAGGCAGAGCGGCCGCCTGCGCCGCCGCCCCCTCCTCCCCCCGCCCGGCGCCCAGGCCTCACCTGGGTTCCACAGAAGCTGCACCCCGATGCTGACTCGCCTCCGCTCGCCCCCAGACACCCCGCGCACGTACGCGTTGCCCACGCGGGTGTTGGCGCACTGGCGCAGCCGCAGCTCGGCGATCACGTCCTCCACCTGCGGGCGAGCGCAGCCGGGAGGGGCTCCTAAGGGCTGCGCGTACTTGGACCCAAAGTGTAGAGGAGCCTGCTCCTCCCCCAGGTGTTAAGTGAAAGAGTCCTCCATTTCCAGCTCTTCATTTCCCTGCTGCTGTGTTCCTGCCCGGATCCTGTCCCCTCTCCTGAAAGGCCGGGCGTGGCCACGTGTCGGAACATGGGGACTGACAGTTGGGCTGACGCCCATGCAGAGGACCAGAAAACATATACACGAATCACACACTGGACGAGTTTGAAGGGACCCACTGGGGCTGAGATGGCTTCCAGGGGTCTTAAAGGAAGACTGAATGACGGGGGTGGGTAGTGACCACATGGCCTCTTCCCTGCTGGATTGCGCAAACTCCACCTGGGCTGGTCCCGAGGCAGGGCAGGGAGGGTGGGGAAGGGTAAGGATGGGTGGTTCTTCTGATGCCAGGGGTCACCACTGGGGTCACCTAGTTACCCTTTTGTCACGCTGAGCTTGGGAGAAGCTTCTGGGCAGGCGCATCTGGGCAACGAAGGTCAGAGTCTCTCGAACAGTCAGATTGGGCAGCAGCTGGTCGTGCTGACGCACGTGGGCCACACACTTCCTCACGACCTGAGGGGTGCTGGGCTGTCCGTTGATCCAGATTCTGCCTGACTTTATCTTGCCACCATGGTCGCGGCTGGTAATCACATCCAGCAATGAGGTTCTCCCACAGCCTGCAAAGCAACCAGACGTTCCTGAGGACAGAGCTTCTGCAGGGGCCAGTGGGCTGCTCTGTCCTCACAGAAGTGACCAAACCCCACTGGCACTGCTCCTAGACCTGGGTTGGATCTGTTTTCTGCAGCCAACTTGTGCACCCTAGAGGACCGGACACATTTACTCAAGGGGTTCAGGCCAGGTCAGCCTGGGACTGCATGACAGGAGAAGGCTGGAGTCCTGACTGCCACAGGCCTGCTCATTTCTGTAATCTTGCCACTTTCCACTGCCAGTCAATGCTCTTTCTCCCCAAGCAAGGCTGGGGTTAATTGCACTGTGAAACGGAACCTTCCTGGCTGACAAATATGCCAGCAATATTTCATCATTCATTGTCGTTTAGCTCAGAAGCTGGCCTTGCGGGTAGAGCTAACTTGGAATATTCATGAGGTGTCTTTTAAAAATGCAAAACCAGAAACTTCTTTTGAAACATTAGGAAGAAAGATAGTGGAAAAGTAATAGAGGTGGAAATGATTTTAAAGCATTGTGTATCTATACCCTTCTTTCTTGTTTCATTCGGTGGTATATTTTACTCTGAAAAAGAAAAAGAAAAAAGACCCCTGAGCTCAAGTGAACATCATCCACATCTGATGGTGAATTAAAAAAACAACAACAACAACAACAACAACAAAAAAAAAACTGCTATTGATTTGGGAGGTGAACATCAGATTGGATCTAATTTCCAACAGCACTTGATGTGGCTCTTTCTTCCACAGCTATTTAAACTGAATGCTAACTGGCCCCAGACTCTGAGAACACCTTCCTACCATGGAGCTGGGAGCAAGCTCTGCCCAGTCTCCTCAGGTGGTGTTTCGGTTTCCTTATGTACATTCTTTTTTGGAGAGGAAGTTTTCCAAGTTGTTTTCGAACCAGGAAGGTGGCAATAGACAACATGTGACAAGTCTTCCTGGTCACATGCCAT
Organism: Sciurus vulgaris; assembly: GCF_902686455.1. Lineage (NCBI taxonomy): Eukaryota > Metazoa > Chordata > Mammalia > Rodentia > Sciuridae > Sciurus > Sciurus vulgaris. The sequence goes on from NC_136475.1 coordinate 62,748,857, forward strand.
ATGTTGCCTGCAGGCAGTCCCATGGCATCCAATGAAAAATTCAAAAACCAGGAGGTGTCCCCATGTCATCTTCCTGCTTACTGTCCAGGGGCTCTGAGAGGAGGAGACCTGCACGCTGCCTCCTGCATGCACCTCATTGAGGACCCCTGAGAACCTGGGAACCAAAGAGAGGGGCCTCAGCCCTGCTCCCTGCTTAGCCTCGGACACCAGCTGTCAGCTCTGGGAGACTTTGCCAGTGATCACAGGGACCACGGATTCCCAGTAAGAGAGTAGGAGGACCACATTTCCTATGCAGAACTTTGTGAGAGGTGTAGGCAGTTATTTCAATGGAGGGTGCCTGGTGCATTTGGGGAGACCCTCTCTGAACCAGGGGAAAATACTTATAGATCCTCAAGACTCTTGTAAAATGGCTGGCGTCTCCCCATCAACAAATTTATTAATTGGAAGACTTTTGGCATTGCTGATTCTATAGAAGATAAATGACTGCAACCGATATTATTTTTAAAACTTTATGGCTAGTATTTGTGTGTGTGTGTGTGTGTGTGTGTGCATGTGTTTTAAAAGTCACAGGTAGTACGGTAGATAAAACTTTCTAAGAAATCATTTTAATAATTTCAGCCAAGTAAACCTGAAGCCAAACAATGTTGAACCTGGAGTCAAAAGACCTGGATATTACTCAATGTGATTCCTGCTCAGCCTCTCTGAATTTCACTGTCCTCAATCACAAATCAGTGAGACTAAGCTAGAGCGTCGTACATGCCATGTATTCACCAGATGACTCCACAGAAGGGCCTGTGCCCTCCAGATGCTCAACTCAGGAAGAAAAGGCAGAAAACACCAAGAAAACTATCAGAAGTTATAAATCAAAATAATGCTTTTTTCTTGTTTGGGTCAGAATTGCAAGGATAGAGCCAGTGGGGAGGGACTTAATGATTGTGCATATTGTTTTAGTTACAAAGTGCATTCACACATAGTAACTCATTTGATCTTTGGTTAGACAATAAACAGAACTTCTCTCTCAGAGGAGTATAAAAGTTTGGAGTAGATGTTCAAAACGTTGAGTAATCTCTTCCTCTGGAAATGATTAATTAAAAGGTATAAAGTGCTCTAATACTGTGTAAGGTATCCTGGAAGAAACATGAAACACCTGGATCTGAGAATCAGGGGACCAAGTTCAAGTTCTAGTTCTGCATTGAACGTATGTCCTCAGGAGAATCACTCCACTCCTTTGGATTTAATCAAATGAAGGACTATGAGTGTGTGTGTGGTGGGGAGGGGGATGAGCAAAAGCACCCTAGAAGTATGAATACTAGAGAATTTGAAAATCTTCCTCTAAAAATGCTTCCTGGTGGGGAGGAGGGTACCAGCTTGGTTATCTGAGTCCCCTGCAGCTCTTTGCTCTAATTTTAAAAGTCAGCCCTGGGAAGTCTCTGTCTGAAGCAATCCAAGAGTCCAGTTCTCTGCAGGAGGTTGCAGGTTGGCTATGACTTTGGAGGGGGAGAGTTGTGGCAGGGCTCTGCCTAGTCACTGTCTGACCGTGACCTGAATCGACGGTGGGGGAATGACCCGAGGGAATGCTCTGTGACTGGGGGCGTCTCTGAAGAGAACACTATGTTCTGAAGCTTCCTGATCATCCTCTCTCGAGGCAGGTGTTAACTACAGACCATCACTGTGGCTGCAGCTCCACGCAGGCCAGAGACACACGTGTGACTCGTAGTAGTAGCAGCAACCATTTAAGAGCTAGTAAATAGTTTCCAGCGAAGAGTTTTACAAGCAGCATCTATCTGCCTGAAGGACCATCCTACACCCAGGAGAGAGAATCCATTGCCCAACCGTTTGCTTTTCGTGGTACCTGAGCTCCCGATGATGGCCAGCATCTGCCCGCTTCTCACTCTGAAGCTCAGGTTCCGGATGCCCAGCTCACATGAGTCTTGGCGGCAGTGAGACATCCAAGGTATTTTGAACTGAGCCAACTGCTCGAACCACGGCACCTGGGAGGCCAGGTCCACCTGTGGGAAGCATCAGAAGGTTCCTCAGAAAGCCAAATGGCTCAGAGCGTTTCGGCAGACTCTGTTCAGGTCCCCTGTCCCTTGTTTGGCCCTGTTCACAGGGCACAGCCCCCCTGCTGATATACAACAGGCCTGAGGCACCCCCACAACCCAGGGTCTGTCAAAAATGGAGGCAGAACCCATCATACTGAGAACCTGAACAGCTACTTCCGAGTCCAAAGATGAGACTGGAAAGCATGTGCGATAGGAGAACAGAAAAAAAAAAATGAAGCAAAATTCTTTGTTTAATATTAATGAATTACTAATAATTTATGAGGTGTATACTGTGTGGACATTTTATTAATCATTTTATATCCATGATTTTATTCAATCTTCATTGCAAACCTATAGCATATGTCCTATTATAATTTCTGTTTTACAGACGAGTCTCAGAGCAGTTAAGTAAACTTCTCAAGGTGACACAGCTAATAAGGGGCCGGGCAGAGAAAGGTTATGGTGTGGTTCATTAGCTTGTCTTAATTCATGCTCACAAGAAGTCAGACTCTAGTCTCTGAGATTCACCATCCCAACCCTGCTATGTTCCATGTGGTCTGTCGCTGGGGAAGTGGGGAATCAGGGCCCTTGATTCTGACCAAGACATTCCTTAGAACCTCTTTGTATTCTGGCTATTTTTATTATTTTATTAGTTCTTGGGACCATACATTTTACAAAAATGTATAGATAAATAGATAAGGATGATAGATAGATGAAATCGGAATAAAATGTGTACTTTACTTAATAGCATTGCACATTGTGAATTTTTTATTTTTAAAATTTTTTTCTGGTAGTGGGGATTGAACCCAGGGGTGCTCTATCACTGAACTACATCCCCAGCCCTTTTTATTTTTTGAGACAAGGTCCTGCTAAGTTGCTTAGGGCCTCTCTAATTTTCTAAGACCCACCTAGAACTTGTGATCTTTCTCCCTCAGCCTCTTGAGTCACTTGGATTACAGGCATGTGCCACTGCATCCAGCTGAATTTCTTAGTTCTGATCATTACACTGAGGCATGCAAGAGGTTAACATTAGAGAAACTGGACAAAAGGAATATGGGAACCCTGAATTATTTTTGTAACTTTTTCAAAAATCTAACTGTATTCCAAAATCTAAAGTTATAAAAGACTTGCAGCCAGGCGTGGTGGCTTATGCTTATAATCCCAGCAATTCAGGAGGCTAAGACAGGAGGATCACAAGTTTGAGGCCAGCCTCAGCAAATTAGCAATACCCTTAGCAATTTAGTGAGAACTTTTCTCAAAATTAAAAAAAAAAAAAAAAAAAAAAAACCTAAACTAAAAAGGACTGAGGATGTAGCTCAGTGGTAAAGTAACGAGAGAGACAGAGAGAACACTAGACATGGTGGTACACGCTGCAATCCCAGCTACTCGGGAGGCTGAGGCAGAAGGATCACAAGTTTGAGGTCAGCCTGGGCAACTTAGTGAGACTCTATCTCAAAGTAAAAAATAAAAAGGGCCGGGTGCGGCTGGGTGAGAGAGTGCCCGGGATGCATGTTTTTCACAGTGGTCTCCGGCCTTCTTCATGCCCCTCACCTCCAGTTCCGTGTGTAGGTGATGAATGAAAGAAGTCTCCCTGGTGCTCACCCCCAACGAGTGAGGCATCGGGTGGTCCGGACTCTGTCCTTGGGAGACGGGGGCCTGCAGGGCGGGCTGACCCTTACCTTCCACTTGGGCAGCTCTTTGGCTTCCCCTGTCACTCCTCTACCCTTCAACCCAGCACACCGAGCCCTACCTGGTAGGTGAGGTCTCTGACTTCCAGGGTGTTGGACTGGCCACTGTAGGTGAAGTACAGACCATTGTCGCTTTCAGAGGAGAACAAGCTGTCCTGGAGGCCCTGCTGGGAGACATGTCAGGTGAGGGATCCTTCAGAGACTGCTGAGCACGTAGAAGGCAGGAGAGAGCAGCGGCCGGCAACGTGGTCGAGATCCACATGGCAGGAGAGGGGAGTCTTGAAGGCAGCTGCTTGCTTCAGGGGGAGCTTGGGATTCTCCCAGAACAGCTCTTCCCCCAAAGAACCTCAACCTCAGGCCGCTGGGCCTGAATCCACACAGCTCATGATGAATGACCCCCAGACTCCCGACTGGAGAGAGCCGAGTCAAGACCTGAGCCGGGAGCTGGCAGCCCCTCGGTCTGGCGGGGCAGCTCCTGGTGCCTTGCACCTTTCTTCCGTTTTGGGGCGGCTGGAGTAAGTATGGGCTCATTAACAAGCTCCCATGAGCCTCTGAGCTGCCCTCTCACTGACGCGTTCCTTTAATAAAGCATACGACGGATACTCACCTGGGAGTGCACGATCAACTTCAGGCTTGGAATTTGGGATGTAACAGGGAAAAAGACCATCTTCAGGAAGCTTGGATTTTAGTAGGTGGGACAAGTGTTAGGATGGAGGCAGCCTGGCCTAGAGGCAGGCCAGCCTCAAGTTTCTGGTCCGGGTGCATCTTCATCACATGCACAACAGACACAGGTGCCTTAGGCCAAAAAAAATATGGCAATCGCTCTGTCAAAGTACCCCTGCAGGGCTGGGGTTGTGGCTCAGTGGTAGCGCGCTCACCTAGCATGCGTGAGGCCCTGGGTTCCATCCTCAACACCACATAAAAGTAAAAATAAAGGTATTGTGTCCACCTACAACTAAAAAATATATTTAAAAAAAAAGTATCCCTGCAATGGTGGAGGAAGAAGATCCAGGGAAGGGCACTCCAGAGCAACAGAAGTTGGGGAAATAAACACAGGTGGCAGGCATCCTAGGTGGCGGCCTCCAGAGTTCCAGGAGTGTATTCAAAACGGCAGTCCGAAGCCACTTACATGGCTTAGGGTTTGAACCATGATCAAAATTACCCAGTAAAAGCATGGGAAAGTAGACACCTCATTCAGGAGAAGGGTTATCTCTGGGGAACCAGGAAAGATACAGGGGAGACGGTAACGGAGTGGGGGTGAGCAGGCTTCAGAGCTGTTGGAAATTAGTGGTGGGTGCATCGGAGTTCCCTAAGTAAACGGACATTTGAAATATTTCACAATATGTTTTCAAATGGAGAGAGCAAGCCTATGAGTAGAACTCCCTTCTTGACCCCCAGGAAGTCCACGATCCAAAGCAGGGGGAGGATGAGGGCAGCGTCACATGCCTGTGATCCCAGTTACTCTGGAGGCTGAGACAGAAGGATCACAAGTTGGAGGCCAGCCTCAGTAATTTAGTGAGGTCCTCAGCAACTTAAGCAAGATATTGTCTCAAAATGAAAAGGTCTGGGGATGCAGCTCAGTGGTCAAGCACCTCTGGGTTCAATCCCCAGTAGCAGGGGAAAAAATGCAGGGGTGGGGTTAGTGGGAGGAAAGAAGAAAGGTGACTCAGGAAGCTGCTGGACACCTGGCCAGTTAGCCCTGCACCCGCCCTCTCTGGCCACTTCTACTATCACCACCCTGCCCAGTTTCCCCCGTTTATTAACTATCAGAACTTGTATAGAGTGCTGAGGGACTTGTCTGGGCTAATGGCCATCCTGTTATCTTCTCGTTGTTTTTAAAGCCATTATCTGCAGAAGGGTTGTTAGTTAATTTTCATCAGATATGAATTGACTCAGAAATTGCTGCTGCAGGCCCAAAGCTCCCCAGGTTGGGTTTAGGGGCAGAGGAACTGCTGAGGACAGAAAGTCGCACATTTGGAGTCCGGAGCAATGTGTGGGGGTGACCTCAAGTCCCACCATCTACGATCTGAGGAGAGGTCACTGGGGCCAGGGAAAGAGACAGCAAGATGGAGGACAGATGAGAAGGCAAAGGTGTCAGTGGCTCCCTGCTCTGAAGCTTGTCCCCAACCCTCAGCCCTGAGACCATGGAGGGACAGTGCATGCCCAGAGGCATGCAGGCAGCTCTGCTTTTGGAAGAAAATTGGTGCCTGGGTTGAAGATGACTTCTGCTCCATTTTAAAATATTTTCCTTGGCTCCCAGGAAGGATTTGTTAGACTCTTTCTGAGGTTTTGACAAACTCTCTGTATTTTTCAAATACTTAAATATCTATTCAGCTGACATCTTAATCAGTACGACTGTCAGAACATCACTTGAATTTCTGACAGGTGACACCCAAAAAAGCAAAAGCAGGTTTATTTGTAGGTAACCAGCTCAGCTCCTGCTGGGCTACATTGTAATTTCTCCTTGTATTAAGTTCTGATCAAATTCCTGAGTCAGAAGCAGAGACAGGAGGGAAGCTCAACGCGGAGCTGGGTTCTGGGCCTGAGTCGAGGAGCGGTGCCTGCAGGGGTGACATGCTGAGGGCTTAGTGGCGCTGGTGGAGACATGCAGGGTTCCTTCCTGGCTGAGGGGACACTCCTGGGCCTTTATGGAAACATTTAGACCAGATCTCACACAGCTCTGCTTGAACCCTGTGGGCCTCTCGTCCTTCTCTGGCCCTGTTCCTGCCCCTGGTGAGGGGAGTGTGTCTGCCACAAGCACCTGCCATTCCAGGTACTTGACGCCAGATGTCCCTGTGCAACCCGCCTCAACCCCATCCCCAGGGCCGGCTCCACCGGCTCTGAGGTCCCTCTTCCCGAAAACTGACAGTACCACTCAAGTGGTCATCCCCAAGCCAGAGGGACATTTGTCTGTGGAGGGCATGGATGGAATGTGAGGCTGGGGTGCACAGGACTGGAGGAGTTGGTGTAGGTGGGATGGAGCTCTGCTGGGCAGAGAAGAAGACAGACAATGGCTGGGCTAAAGGCCAGCTCCCTCATGCCACCACATCCCAGCTGCTCCTCTGAGAAACCGGTGTGACAGGGGGCCACTTCGTGCTTTGAATGCAGCCCTTGCAGCTCTGCCACTGCAGCTGATTTTTAAAACGAACATGTTTCTTTCTCTTCCTCTCTCTTTGTTCCCCCCCAATCTCTCTCCCTCCTTGATCACAGGGGAAACAGGCTTACTGTTCTTCCCCATCCTAGGCAGAGTTACCTGTCCCTGAGCACACACCACCTTTGGAAGGAAGTAATCCAGACTTTGGGGATGGTACCAGAAGATCTCAGAAACGACAGTCTCTCAACTTAACACGTGCGTCACTCTTTAAAAGCCCCCTGTTCCTGCTGATGGGGAGAATCACAGCCTCTGGGACAGGAGTCCCCTGTGTTTCTCCTTTGCTAGCAAAGCAACAAGCCTTCTTTTCCCTGTTTCTCAAAACCGTGTCCTTGTTATTGGATTGGCACTGGGGACAAGGACCAAGCTTTCAATAACACCCTGACCTTTCAGGAAGGTATGTCAAGGTAAGAGGTTAGATACTATTTTATTTAATAGTACTTAGCTTGATTAAAAACTTTTTTTTTTTTTTTTTTTTTTTAGTACCAGGGATTGAACCCAGGGACACGTAACTATTGACTACATCCCCAGCCCTTTTTATATTTTATTTTTAGACAGGGTCTTGCTAAGTTGCTTAGGACCTTGCTAACTTGCTGAGGCTGGCCTTGAACTGGCAATCCTCCTGCCTCAGCCTCCCAAGCTGCTGGGATTATAGGCGTGACCTCTGCCCCCGGCTTGATGGATAGCTTTTCCTAGACATAAATATGTGATCCTCATCCTTTTGTCCCAGGCCCCACAATGTTAGGGGTCGGGGTTGGGGTGTAGTTCAATGGTAGAGCATTTTTCTGGCATGCAAGAGGCCCTGGGTTCTAGCCCCTGCACAGCAAACAAACAAAAAAAACTGGGGCAGACCACAGCATGCTACCTAGAGTAACAAATTGGATTGAAGAACAGGAATGGTCAGTGGCAGGGCCTGCATGCACTTTTGAATGTGGTGGTGACCTTCAGGGTAGAAGGTGTCCTTAAAACCACCCCTGACTTTTGTCCTGTTCAGGAGGTAACCATCGCTGCCCTGACTGGTAGGAGACGTTTCCCACAGGGGCTGGACCCACAGGAACTCAGAGAGCAGAGCTGGTCATCGCTGGGGTTGAAGACCGGGAGAAAGAGTGGGCTCCTTGGGTCTGGCCAGGTCAGTCCCGGGTGACTCTTGGCTAGGCTAGTCCAGGTGCCTGTGGCCTCCCTGTTGGGAGTGGGGTTCTTTCCCTCCTCTTCTGGCCCACCCCCACCACCAACAGACAGAAATGGGGGGCGGGGTGGAGCAGGGGCGGGAGCTGCCTCCCTTCTTTCTTCCAATGCAGCCTCACTGCACACTCCGCCCACTCTCTCCAGTCAAAGGCCATTTACTAAGTAAGCAATTCTCTGGTCAAATGAGGAGGAAGGCCCCTTGGCGGCTGTCTGTTCCTGCCAGTTCATTCCCATATCTTACAGTTGCCTACATTATTTGAGCACAGATTCTGATGTTCCCACAAAAGTCATGTCATCGATCTTTTTACTGCCATTGAGATTCTTGACCTGACCGTCACATGGACAAAGGAGACACCAGGAGAGCTCCTGGTATGTGTGAGCATGTTTTCATAGTGGATTCTCATTTGAAAAAGGCAAAATCAGCCCAAGTCTCAAATAAGAAGATAATCCTCCTTTAGGAGCATGCCTGAGGGCCACAAGTGATCCCCGAGGCCTGCAGGCCCACAAGTCTGCTCCCCGCCACCCTCTGACATCCAAGAAAGGGAATCCTTTCTCATTCTGCTTGTTATGAGTTAGGACAGAAAGCTTCTGAGGAAGCAGAAAACGACCCGTTGCTCCCCGCCCACCGAGAGAGGAGGCTCTGGCCACTCACCGAGGCGTCCTGGGGACAGGCCCCTTTCCACAGCCCTGTCTGCTCCGCAGCCTTCTCAGCCATGGAGCCCGAGGGATCTGTGCCCCTTCAGCGCAGCTCCTTTGGGTCTTAGTGGCCGCCTGCTGGGTCAGAGCTTTCTCTTTGTTCCCTCGAATGGGGCCACCTGGGTCCTCCTCTCCTGTGCCAGTCTCTCTCCCAGCATTCCTCCCACAAACCCTCCTACAAACACCGTGGGTTCTGCCCACTGGCAAGATAAGAACGCTCTGGCTAAAGGTACATCAGATAATGGCATCTGTGGCCAAGTCCCTGTCCTGCTGTTTCATGAGGGACTCCAGGACCAGCCAAGGAGCAGGCAGGGCACTCTGCCACTGTCTCCTCAGCTGAAGCCACTTCGGGGAGGGTCAGGTCACCAGAAAATTCAACTATTTTTGCTGCCTGTTGGCCATGAGCGAGCTCCCCTTTCTGAGCCCAGACGGGGCCTCAGGACCTCAAGTAAACAGAGGTTCCCAGAGCGCCCCAGAGGAGGGTCCTGCTGCTGCCGTGGAGCCTCGGAACAGCCTGGGCGTCCTCCATGTCTCCTACAGCATCAGGTAAGGCAGGACGCACAGGCGGATGGCCTGGTCTTTCTCCTGCTCTGGTGCCTTTCCTTACTAACAGGGACTGGGGGCTTTGGGCTGCCTCTTCAGCAGGTCAGGGTGGAGGAGAGGGGGTAGCGCTGCCACTGGAAAATGAAGAGCCACAGCGAACGGCCCCTCCTCCTGTCCAGGGCAAGGCCTGGACATAAAAAAATGTGCCTTGTCTCTTGCCGCTGCCCTTTCCTGCTTCCCGGTGCCCACACCCCTTGCCCATCCTGCCTGCAGCCTGCTCCCTGAGGACAGAGAGGGCTTGAGGGTGGGGGTTGCCGGAGGACGAGGTGGAATGCAGCCTGGTGAAGGAACGCAGGGTCAGCTTAAAGAATACACACTGTCCTGTTTACCACCTCGCAGCCAGAGAGAGCAGTCGCTGGGCGGGACTTTCCGTGGGTGGTGGCCAGCTTGCAGTCACTGTCCTGCCAGGGTCTACAGAGGAGGATGTAGAGGATAAAATAGGAGCTGCTCAGAGGAAACTGGGTGGGGCAGAGCTGGGATCAGTGCAGAGGGATAAGGGTCTGGCTCCTTCTAAGACCCATGCTGCCTTTGCCCTCATGGGGTTTTCTTTAAAGCAATCGTGTGGGGCCTTGGTGGAACATCACATCTGGCCGGCAGCGGTGGAACAGGCAGATCCTCAAAGATGTCTCCTTGTACATTGAGAGTGGGCAGATCATGTGCATCTTAGGGGCCTCAGGTAAGCTGCGGAGGAGTGCCCTAATTCTCAATGGGGACTCTGAAAAGGCTTTGGTTTGATTTAAGCACCACATTGAAGAAATGAGTAAGTCATAGCAAGGTCACAAGTTTGATATCAGACATGTCTCACTGTGAATGGAACTTAGTACCAATGTACAATTTTGAAAAAAATTATAAAGTCCTGCCTAACATGTAAGTGAATCTGAATCGTGGAGTTTGTTTCTTTTTGTTTCTTTTCCTTCTCTTTCTTTTTTTGGGGGGTTGGGTGGGGTGGGCCAGGGCTGGGGATCAAACCCAGGACCTCATGCCAGCTAGGCAAGCACTCTACCCCTGAGTCACATCCCCAGCCTTTTAAGTGAATTCATATTTCCAAGTACACAAAGTCCCCAGCACAGTGGCTGGTATATAGGGATGCTCAGCAAACACAATTTCCCCTCTCTAGATTCTGCCTGGAGAGAGGAAAAGGAATTAAACAGGCACAAAAATGCCCATTTAACCTCCATACTGGATCTCACAGGTCCCATTTCATCATGATGTACTGTAGAGATGCAGTCGGGAATAGAGAAGAATGTAAAAACGTTCAACTATTAATACCAGGCCTCATTTAATCTTACTATTATACCATATTTGCTGCAGAACGTTTTTAAGGAATCAAACATGACATTGCACTGAGGCCATCTGTGTGCCCAGTCCCCACATTGTCTTTCTCCCAAGGGCAACTACACTGGAGCCTGAATTCTAGGTTTGCTTTTGAGTCCAGCATCAGCCAGCCAGTCACTGTCCTGGGAGGGTACGACCTTGTTAGGCAGCTCCTTGTGGCTCAGGAGAGTCCCTGTGAGGGACACAGCTGTGAATCCTCAGGATCATCCAGCAGCTGGGGGATGGGAGCATTGGCCCCTGGACTGGGCTGTCACATATCTTAAAAAGGTTAAGGATTCTGACAAATGGACTTCACAGAAGCAACTGCTTGCAAATTATTGCCATTTACTACACTCTTCACTGTGTCACGCTCTGTAATGGAAAGAGGGAACGTAAATCTACGATGAATATCAGGCGAGGTACTGGTTGCATTTGGTTCGACTGTGTCCTCCTAAAGGTTCATGTGCTGGAAGTATGGTCCCCAGTGTGGAACTGTTGGAAGGTGCTGGAACTCCTAAGTCATGGGGCCTAGTGGAAGATGGTTACCCACAGGAGGCACTGCCCTCAGAAGCCAGGAAAGTAGTTCCTCTAAGAATCTGTTAGTTCCTGCCAAAACAAGTTGTTATGAAAAGAGTAAGCCTGGTCACTGAATTCCTCTGGCTTTCTGTCACCATGTAATCTCTCCCTCTTATGGGATCCTGCTATGATGCCATTTATCTTGTTGTGATGTACCCAGAAGTCTATCACCAGAGCCAAGCAGGGAGTCACTCAATTTTAAAGTTTAAGCTAACAAAATGGTGTGCTAAATAAACCTCTTTTCTTTACCAACTATTCAGCCTCAGGTATTTTGCTATAGCAACAGAAAATGGACTAAGATAGCTTTATACTCAGGGAGTTAAATCCATGACCATTCACCTGCTATAGCAGATGTTCAGCTGAATGGCAACAGTAGTATAGTAAGAGAAAATGAAAAGGAATTTACTGACTTAGTTCATCTGGGCTGCTATCACAAAATAACATATACTAGGTGGCTTCTAAACAACAGAATTTTATTTTTCACAGTCTTAAAGGCTGGAAAGTCCAAATTCAAAGGGCTGACAGATTTTGTACCTGGTGAGCGCTGATACCAGCCATCTTCTCACTCTAACCTCTCAAGGTTGAGGACAGTAGGCTCTGTCTTGAGTCTCTTTTTATAAGGGCACAAATCCCAAACATTAGGGCTTCATCCCCCAACCTAACCTCCTCCCAATACCACCTCCTAATACAACTCACTTCCTAATACCATCACCTTGCGGGTAAAGATTTCAACACTTGAATTCTGGGGGACATAAACAATTAGGCCATATCACTAACAGAAGCTATTATTCTTTTCTGAGATTTCCTGTCAATTCTTATTTCCACTTCTTAAACAATTTCTAACAATATACATGTACCATAACACCCAAGCTCATTCTAATCTTCCTTTTCATAAATATAGTGTGCTCCTTTGAAAAGAAAAAAAATTGAGGAGTTATCCTTATAATAATCTGTCACTTGTTGCATTCCTTATATGGAATTATGAAGGGTGGTACATAGTGCCCTTCTTGAGAAGCATGTCCCACAGACCAATGTCAAGCTGGGTCACATCTCAGCAGGGCATGGGGTGGGGCTCTTGATCTGGTGATGTGGACTGATTTCTGATGCTATACCTGACCATGGTTTTATGACAGTGTTTATCCTTTATTCTGAACACAAATGCAAAGTAGAAGCCAGTTCCACTATGGCAGGGACTTTGTGTCTTTTTCCTGCGATGTCCTTAACACCTGGAACAGGGTCGGTCACATAATAGGTGTTTAATATTTGTTGAACAAATGAATAAATAAATTAAGTCTATGAACGACTCATAGTATTTCATAAAATGACATGATTTTATCTCTATCTTATCCTAAGAAGTATGCTACCAAATCTTTATTAGTGAGGAAAAGATAACTTACTATTCAAAGTCTCACTAGAACATGGTCCAAAGCAAGCCTTCCTAACACCCCTGGGGAAGGCCAAAACTTACTGTTTGCTACTGATTAGGGCCCAGGCTCTGGGCTGAATGCTTCCTTGAAGATTGTTTAGTTATAAATTATTTCCGTCTTATTAGAGACATAATCCCAGAGGTCATGGTGGTATCACCTTTTAGTGTATTAACCATTTTTGTGTTTAACTGCTCTTATTCCAACCTTGTTTTCTCCACTCAGCTTTCTCCATATCAGTTTCTCATTTTTTGAATGGGCTTTGCCATCTTCTGATTCCCTCATTTATAAGTTAATAAATATTTGACACATACTTAAAAGACTAAATTAGATATCTATTTCTAAACAACATAAAAAAGTATCCTAAAACATAGTGACTGAAAATAACAAAGATATCATTGTTATTTCTCAGGGTTTCTAGGGGTCAGAAATGTGAAAGTGACTTGGTGGGTAGTTCTGATCAAGGTGTCTCATGATGCTGCAGTCAGACATCAGCAGGGGCCATAGTCATCTGAAGGCTTGAGTGGGGGTGACACGCTACTTTAAGGTTTCCTCCCAGCATGGTGGTGCTCACTGTTACTCAGTGAGACTGTGTGACAAGAGAAGAGCAGAAGGCCGAGGAGGCAACCGGGAGCACCACCCCCACCAGGAGGCTGGTGGATGGAAGAGGTTATGGTAGCAGTCTTGAAGGGCGGCAGGCAGCAGTAGCAAATGCTGCTGGAGAGCCAGATAACACACAGAGAAGTAAGTACCCATTGGATTCAGCAACAAGAAAGTAGCCCTGCTGTCCCTGGGGAGGTCAGTCTTGATAGAGTGGTTCTGTCAGAGTTGAGGTTAGATCCTAGAAATGCAGGGCCATGGAGGTTCTGGTCAGAAAAGGCCGAGGCAACGCACAGGCTCCACTACTGAGCTGAGGCTAATTCTGAGCTTCATGTCAGCCATGGGTTAGGAAAGAAGACAACCCTGCAGGAGCTTATTCATCTTTGTGCTCAGAAGGATTCCCTGGCTGTCTTCTCACAGTTCAGAACCTCCTGCCTGTGTCCTCTGTACTTAAGCCTAACTTCTTTGCAGCCTTGGGTAGGCAAGGCCTGGTGAAACCTGTTCTGTCTCCAGGAATTCTGTGTCCCTGCTAAGCTTGTGTCCAGGATGACTGAGAGGGGTTGGCAGGTTTCTTATCGCAGGGTATCTCCTAACCTCTAACAAAACAAAAACAAAAACAACAACCCACCAACCAGGAGAAGCTTCCTCCCCCAGGTGCCTCATTCCTAACAGCTCTGTGGCAGCGTTCTCACTGACAACAGGCTAGCTACTCTCAAGGCTTTTGGCGCAGGCTGAGGCCGACTTGGTTTCACCAAAGCCCTCTCCAAGCTGATGTTTCTCAAATCCTGATTCTCCTGGGAATCGCCCCGGGATCTTGTTATGAGGCAGAATCAAGCTCAGTGGGGCCTGCAATTCTGCCTTCCTAATAAACTCTCAGGGGATGCTCACCATGCTGGTCCTCAGACCACGCTTTGCCAGCTCTCAGCAATGCCACCTACATTCAGGTATAGCCAGAAGATCCCAGGGGACACAGACAGAAATTCAGATGTCCTAGGAACCAAACACTTCCTGTATTTTCCTTTTCAACCCAAAACAGTTTGAAAAGCAAATTTGCAGACAGAGCACCTCCAGGTCTGAACCTGGTGAGAGAAGTGGCTTGCCCCGGGTCGCTCGGGGTGGGGGTGGGGCGGTACTAGACAGACTCATTTGGGCGGTGAGAGTGTGACCCAGGGCCCTACGGAGGAAGAGCCACGCCTCCACAGCGGGTCTCGGGAAGTTCCTCCCCTGCGGTCACCGTCACTGAGGGGCTTCTCCAGGGTCTTCTCTTGTCGGCACCAGGCTCGGGGAAAACCACGCTGCTGGATGCCATATCCGGGAGGCTGCGGCGCACGGGGACCCTCCTCGGGGACGTGTGTGTGAACGGCCGCTCGCTGCGCCAGGACCAGTTCCAGGACTGCTTCTCCTACGTGCAGCAGGTGGGCGCGTCCCCAGCCCGGCCCGGTGCCCCGGGCTCGGGCCACGCTGATGTCCCCCTCTCCCGCAGAGCGACACCTTTCTGAGCAGCCTCACCGTGCGAGAGACGCTGCACTACACGGCGATGCTGGCCATCCGCAGCGGCTCCGGAGACTTCTTCCACAGGAAGGTGGGTGCGGCCGCGCCCCGTGTGGCGCTGGGCTGGGGCTGCTCCCAGGGCGCACTCCCCAGGGCTGGCAGCCCTCTTCCTCCGTCTCTTTGCTTGTGCATTCCTTCCCTTTGCTTTCGCACCTGAGTTCTGTGCCCCACCTGCGCCATCAAGCTGGCAGCCACGTGTGTACCTTTTGAACACTTGAAATGGGATCAGTCCAGACCAACACCTGCGCTAAGTGTAAAATAAACCGCTGGATTTCAGACCCTCGATCTGAAAAAAAAAAAAAAAACCGGAATGTGAATGATCTCATTCAGAATTTTAAGAAATAATTATGATAGATTGAAGTACCATTTTGGCCATAAAGAATATTATTACTAAAATTAATTTCACCTGGTGAATTTTTTTTTAATTTGCCTTTTTAAATATTCCCACTCCGTGTGTGGCTTGCTTTAGCTTTGTATTGGACCATGCTGTTCTGCTTGTCTCTGTTTGAATGGATATGTTATTTCCCCACCAGTATTTTTCAACTTCCTTTTTGAGGCACCTTGCTTGAATGGGCTTCATCTAAACTGGACTAAGTTACTGAAGAAAGAAACTATTGAATTGCTAACTCTTTTAGATTCCAATCGGGTTCTTAAATGTACTCATTTTGCAAGTAGCTGTAGACCTTACCTGGAAGCATTGTTCAGTTCTGTCTGGACTCTAAGGCCTGGGAGAATGCAGGGAACAATGACAGGTAGATGTGCCACCTTCAGAGAGGTGCAGCTCTCTGGAAAGGGACTTGTTTGTTACCAGGCTATTGGTGGGCAAACATCTTACTTCCATTTGAGATTCCTAGACAACTCTGGGGCACAGCTTTCATGCTAGAGGTTCCTTGGAGAGGGGCCTGGCCTTCTAGTAGGACCACCAACCTCGCAGACAATGACTGACACTGTTTCCTGCCTGGAGGTTAGGTTGCCTCTGTGTGCTCAGAGGCACTGTAGGGTTCTTGCTGTTTTACCAGGTTATGCTTGACTCCCATTTCTGGCTGGTATTCAGCAGGGCTTCACATACAATAAATACCTCTTTTCTTTCTGACATCAACATGGGAGAGGCATTATCTTCTTCTCGTAGAACAAGAAACTGACACCAGTGAGTTAAGATCAGACAGTTGGGGGTGGAAGAGTTGGGACTGGAACCCAGGCCCTCCAGCTCCAGCATGTTCCCTGAGCCCTTCTGTGATCTGAGAAGATGATGCCACAGTTCAGCCCATGGGCCTTTGGTGCACACAGGAAGGTTCCCATGGTTTGGTGGCCCTGACTCTGAGTGGCAGGTGAACAGCCAGGCCATAGAGAACCTCTGCCACTTTCCGCTTACCTTAGTATTTCTCTATAAAATGGATAGGAGACCCTGCTGGCATTTGGGTGAGAGAAATGAAGTCATGAATGGATTCTTCTGAGTTAGAGACCCACTTACATCACATACTCCATTGGGAAAATCTGAAAAAGCCACGTGCATAAACATTTAGCCAGTCTATGAGCACCTTGAAGTAGACTGACAGCAAATTTGCCCCTAGTCAATCTGCCAACCACAGGCAACCCCTAAATGTCCTGTGATGTTTGATAGTACAGAGTTGGACCTGCCTGAGCGTTCACATTCAGCCTTTAAAATCTTGCTGTAGTGATTTAGTGGGAAGGAAATTGTCTGTGATAACAGAGGAAACAGCTCCACAGAGGTCTGCTCCATCCTCAGAGGAACTTGAAAACAAAGCATGGCCAGCATGAGCAGGCTCCAGCTGCGGGGCTGGGAGCTTGGCTTTGGACTTTGTGGACCACCTGTGAGCCCAGAAGTTCCTGCTCTATATTGGTTTTCCCCTCTATAATAAATAGAACAATAATACATCCTGCTGGAGTTAATGTGAGAAACTAATCAGATTATGTGAAAGCACAGAGCACAGAGAAGGTAGGGCCTGAGGATCCCAACGGGACTGTGGATTTCATTTCCAAGAGAGTCTGCAAAACAGAAAAGGGTTTCTGTTTTGCATCCACCCAAGTCAGAATAAGTAAATGCCTTCTCTGTCCATCCCTCTCAAGTCAGAAGGGACAAGCTTATCCCTTTCCTGATATTGCCGGAATGGAGGGAAGCTCAGAAATCTGGCCTGACTGGTGAGTCCTCAAACCCAGCCATGGCAAGCAAAGCTCAATTCTAGGACCTTCCTAGACTGGTGGCAAGAGGAGACCCTTCCTTTTTCCTGATTATATCACACTACTTTATTATGCATTTTTACCTTCTCACAATTCCTTTGTGTCTATTTCAAGTGTGTCCCTCCTTTTGGCAGCTTTGTCATGCTGGTATCCTGCCCATTGTCTCCTCTGGAATTTTGTTCCGTAACTCATCCCTTTTCACTCCAATCTAGCATATCCTGTTGTTTTTCAACACAATGTGTTTGTTTCTTTTTTAATTATACAAAGAACATAGTCTCATTAGGGGCTGAAGACAACAAAATCATTATCATACCAGTATTCTCAGTCTCCTATATGCTTTCCCAGGGCCTCATGCAGCTGGGAACAATCTGTAAGGGGAGGAATGGGAAGCAGAGATTTTCCAACAGGCCTCTGGAGGGGGGATAAGCTGAGGAAAGAAAGAGGGAGAGAGAGGTGAAAGGCTCCCCTTCTAGATTCAAAAGTCAGTAAATAATTGGTTTCCATTGTTCTTGTTATGGGAGAGTTGGGAATGAGGAGAAAGGACAGGGGCTTCGGAAGCTGCTGGGCTTAAGTAGATTGGAGGAGAGGACATTTTTAAGAAGTATGGTTGTAGATTATAAATTGGGTCCCCTGTAAAGTCCTTAAAGAGATTCAAGTATGGTGCTAAAAGGAGGGTATTGTCTAGGTCCTTGACAGTGTAATTCTGACTCAATTAAAGTTCAGTGTTTTGATTAAGTAGGAAAAAAAGAGATTCAAATAAAGATTAAAATTATTTCTAATTATTTTTGTAGCTAGATTATATTCCTTTGATGCAAAGTCACACTGAGATTGGACCCCATGTGATGCCAGGATTTACTCAGGTTACATAGGGGAAACTGGGTTCAGTTCAGTCCATATTGGATTGTTTTAAACATATAAAGCATTTATTATGATAAAGTTTCAAATTCAAACACTTAAAAATATAAACTATATTGTAACTCTACCTTTGAGGGATTTTCTATATTAGCTAGATCAGCTATGACATTTGAAGAGGAGTTTGATGAATTATCTATTGTTTCATGGTGAATTTCCCTGAAGCAATATAAACACTTTTCATTGCTCTAGGAACTTTAAAAATAGATTCAGATTATTTTTTTAAAATCTGAGACATGTATAATATTGTGATTTAAACCAAACTGAATTTTACTACAATGGTTTGATTTCACCAGTGGTGAATCTGTGAAAGTAGCCCGTGCAATGTTGAGGTGTGTTGCCTCTTGTGAGCCTTTTCTAGCCCATAAACTGAAGTAGTGGCCACAGGCAGCAGCCAGTCATCCTGGGCTTTGTGTCTCCCACAGGTGGAGGCAGTCATGGCAGAGCTGAGTCTGAGTCATGTGGCAGACCGACTGATTGGCAACTATAATTTTGGGGGCATTTCCAGTGGTGAGCGGCGCCGGGTCTCCATCGCAGCCCAGCTTCTCCAGGACCCCAGTAAGTGGAATGTAGACCAGCGACTGCCTGGGCCTCCCCCGTGTGTCTGCCCTTTCTTCACATTCTTCATTTCGGAAAGGGTTTGTGTGGAACTGAAATCACTGAGGATTTCCAAACTGGGGAACTAGCTTTTTTGGAAGTACTATATATGGTTCATTTCCAGATGCTATTCCATCACCCAGCTATAGACAGTTCCTGACCTACAATGGTTTATGATTTTTCAACTTCAAGATGGTGTGAAAGCCATATACACTCAGTAGAAACCACACTTCAGTTTTTGAATTTTGATCTTTTCCTGGGCTTGTGATACATGGTAACATATTCTCTCATGATGCTGGATAGTAGCAGTGAGCTGCCACTCCCATGTGGCCATGCAATCACAAGAGTGTCATGACTGACACTCTACAGTGTTGCTAAGTGTTGCTGTGCTGTTTTTTAGGTTAGGTGTACTCAATGCACTTCTGACTTAAGATATTTTCACTTTACCATGGGTGTTGGAATGTAACCTCAACACAAGCTGAGAAGCATCTGAGTGAACTCTCTTGGACTCAGAAGCATTGCATGTGTGTTTTAGTGTGCAACTAGGACCTTCCATGAATAGGGGCCATCTTGTCCATCCTTATTTCTTTCTAGAGCAGTAACACAGTGTCCACTGGGGAAGGGCAGTGAGTTTTGGTATGAGAAGTAGTGTGCATGAAATGTCAGGAATCAAAGTAGGAATTTAAGTGACATGCTGAAAAGTGTGTATGCCATGGGGAAGTTCCTCTCCCTGCCTGGTATGGTCACTTTCCCCACCTGGGCAAAGCTCCCCATTCATGTGCATCTGCAAGTGGACATACTGCATCGAGATACTTTCTTTACATTGAGCTAGCCTAAGTCTGCCTGTTCTCCTGGTGGTGTTAGGTAACTAGAAGGCAAAGAAGAGAAATGCTCTGAAGAGCCCTTGCCACTTTCTAGGTAGAAATAACCTATGGTTAAACCAAATATCTGCCCCACTCAGAGCTTGTTCCATAAGCCAGATTTCTTTGCTGTGCAAAGAACCTGTTCGTGCTGGAAGATGCTACAGACATGAAATGGGGTTGTATCTTTTGGGCCAGTCTCCTCTCAACCTTTTCAAAACAACTTGCCACTTGCCTGCCAGCCCTTGTTCCCTGGATGGGGCCCAAAGAACCCATGGCACCAAGTAAGAGTCCTGATGTTGTTGATCTCTTATCCCCAAACATGCTCCAGAGTTGGGAATCGGGCCCTCCCAGGTCAAGTCCTTTCTCCTGGGCTTGGGCTGAAAGCTGGTTTACATGCAGCCTCTTCTCATCTGGCCCTGTTTAGATGGGGTACAACATCGCAATAAAGGACTAGTCCAAATTCTGAGTTTTAAGCCCAGAACTGGACCTGGGCAGTGGCTCAGATATCTGTCCTTCTTTGCTGGCAGAGGTCATGATGTTTGATGAGCCAACCACAGGCCTGGACTGCATGACTGCAAATCAGATTGTCATCCTCCTAGCAGAGCTAGCTCGCAGGGACCGCATAGTGATCCTCACCATCCACCAGCCCCGCTCTGAGCTCTTCCAGGTAAGAGGCCATGTCTCTTGTTCTCTCAACTCAAGGGTGGGTGCGTGGTGTATTGAGCTGGGAATGGAGGGGCAGGGTGATGATGTGTACTTGAGCAATTGGAGCTAAGTCCTGATTTGAGAAGAGCAAAGGATGAAACTTGCTTCTTTTAGCACCTACCACATTCCAAATGCTTTCTGTACACTAGCTTGTTTAATCAGTAAAACATCCTCTGAGGTCCGCATCAGGATAAGAGCATCAGTATAAAAGAGCAAAACAGGAATGACTCAAAATTGAGCCACTATCACACAGTTAGTAAAAAGCTGGAATTGGTGTTCATAGTTGAGATGGTTTCAAAGATTGTGTTTTTTTCCACTGAATCTTACAGATTTCCTTTAAAGAAAAGTCTCACTTGATCCTCCTCATATCCTTTTAGTTAGCTATTATTATAGATGAGGATCCGAGATTTCAAACATAAACAACAAACAAACAAAACATCCCAGGTTGCTCAAGGTCACTCTCAGTGGAACTTAAACCAGGCCTGGTAGCTCTTCTCTACCCCAGATGTGATGCTGGGGCTCAGGATGGGATAAGCATGATCCATAGAGGTAATACAGCTGGCAAGTTTAGGGATGCACTCCAAGTGTCTCCAATGGACCCATTAAGGATACTGTTTACGATAATCAAAGGACTGACTAACTGCTTGGAAATGGATTTCCCATAAGGACATAGTGACCGGATCACACACTAACACTGTCTATTGTCTGATCAGCATTTCGACAAAATCGCCATCCTGACCTACGGAGAGCTGGTCTTCTGTGGTACCCCGGTGGAAATGCTTGATTTCTTCAATGGCTGCGGTTACCCTTGTCCTGAACATTCTAACCCCTTTGACTTCTATAGTAAGTTTTTCTTTCACATTTCCCATCATGAATTATATTTTGAATTTTCTCACCTCAGATTTCAGTCTGGATGACGCAAGCTCTAGAAGGGTTTGCTTTTGCTTTTGTGTTGTGTTTTTTTAGTTTTCAGGGGACTTAATTTGGAGGGTCCACTAACCATCTCTGACCTACCAGAATGAGATGGGGGAAATCTCTCTCAAATAAATTGCTGTACTCTTACTTTGTCAAGAGAAAAAAGAGCAGAGCTTCTGAATTCTCCTAGGCAGTCTGTGGAATTCTCATGAACTTTAAAAAATTCTGATTTTAGAAGTGGTCATTAATGACAGGTTTGATTCTGATGGGATGAAGACATCCAAATCAATGATGAAACATATATTATTATCCATTGTATATATGCATTTAAAAAGACAATGAGTTATATCTTTTGGAAAAAAATTAGTGGACCTGACATCAGTGGATACCCAAAGCAAAGAACGGGAAATAGAAACCTACAAGAGAGTCCAGATGCTTGAATATGCCTACAAAGAATCAGACATCTGTCACAAAACTTTGGAGAATATTGAAAGAACAAAACACCTGAAAACTTTACCAATGATCCCTTTCAAAACCAAAGATCCTCCTGGAGCTCTCTCTAAACTTTATGTTCTCCTGAGGTAAGGAACTTTGGGATTGTAAGCAAGGCCCATTTTAGGTGTTTGGACATTCACCAATAATGAAAGAAAAGGAATTAAAATAGGGTTGTTTGGTTTTCAGGAGACTGACAAAAAACTTACTGAGAAATAAGCAAGCGGTGATTATGCGTCTCGTTCAGAATCTGATCATGGGCTTGTTCGTCATTTTCTACCTTCTACGGGTGCAGAACGAGATGCTGAAGGGTGCTGTCCAGGACCGTGTGGGTCTCCTGTACCAGTTTGTGGGTGCCACCCCATACACGGGCATGCTCAATGCTGTGACTCTGTGTAAGTGCCAGTGTGCAGGAGGTGTGCCTCTTCCCTAAATATCTCCCTGCTCCATCTGTCGCCTTGCAGAAGTTCACCATTAGAGGGGTACTCCTTTGAGCTAAACCTGGCTCTTTCCAGGGTCTCTCTCATTACTATGGAGTTATAACACCTCAGTATGTATTAACTCACCAGGTAGATCTCTCTGAGTTTCTAAGGACCCAGGGACACGTGAAGTTATGAGTTGTAGGTGGTGTACAGTTGGGTAAAGTTTTTCAAAAGATCATTCCTGGTATTTCATCTTGGCCTTTAGGATACACAGCCCATGGAGATCCAGCTACCAGGCCAACTTTGCACCATTAGTTTCTTTTGGGGGCCTATTTTGGAATAGCCCTCATCTAATTTTCAAGCTCATTGGGAATCAGAAGCAACTTCTAGCTGCCTGTTGTAATAGTTCATGCAGGAAAATGGATGCTAGAGAGAGTCCAATAATGTAGCTCTATATTCAGAGAATAAGAGGGGAGGATGTTACTTTCACAGAGTTGGTCCTAGTGATGGGCATGAGGGGCAATGACAAGTTTCTGCATTTACCAGGGAGAGTCAATATAGAGTGCATGTTGCTATGGGAACCAACATCCTGCACACAAAGAGGACAAAGTGCCTCAAGTCACTCATTCATGCCCCTCTTACATGTACTTTTCTGAACCCTCTGCTTTAGAGAAAAGGAAATAAATTATGTTATCTTTTGTAACCATATCTCAGTTTGAGTATAGACTTTTGGGGTGGGGAGTATTTACTGTTCTATGGATGGAGGGTCCCCTCCCCCCATGACTAGGGAATCTGCCCAGCTAGTCCTCACCATCCAGCCCTGACAGATCTCAGGTTGGGCTTGGGGTAGCCCTCCCTCCCCCTGCTATGTGTCACTGACTGTTCTGGACCCTGCCTTCCATGCCAGTTCCTGTGCTGCGAACTGTCAGTGACCAGGAGAGCCAGGACGGCCTGTACCAGAAGTGGCAGATGCTGCTGGCCTATGTGCTACATGTCCTCCCCTTCAGCATCCTTGCCACCATGATATTCACCAGTGTGTGCTACTGGTAAGAGGTGTTTGTGGGCATTCAATTCATCTGGGCCAGGCCTCCAAGGAGTTACAGAGGGCCAGTGGGGCATAGGGAGAGAGCTCCAGCTCAGCCCATCAGTGTCCAGTGCAAGGCCCTGTCCTTCAAGACATTTATTTCATTGTAAATAAAATCACACAGCCGTAGGCTGCATGGGATCTGAGAGCAAACCAACAAGACCACATGTTCCAGAAGAGTATGCCCCAGGCTCCCTGCAGGGCTTGAGCCAGGGAGGAGGGCTCTCAAGCTCTCAAGGAGCTGGGACCAGGTATAGGTGGGGCTCAGGAGCAGGCCTGGTGAGCAACAGTTTACCAGCAACTAAGTATGGCCTCCCCAGGCTGCCATAAGCTGGAGCAGAGGAGCAGCTCTGTCCGAAACTTCACTAATGGACCTTGGTGTTGCTCTCTGGGTGGGTGAGAGGGCTGGAGAAGTACGAGTAACTGTGGGAAGGCAGCACCAGGAACCATGAAACAGATGCTGTTGCGTTTTGATTGATGACTTCTTTTTATTTCTTAGAACATTGTAAAAATGTAAATCTAATATAATCACTACAGCTTTGGCTTAGAAAAACATGGAGGAAATAACCCAGCATTCTCTGACTTCATTAGTGTAACGGTGCCCAGCTCATTGTTCCAAGAGAGGCACACAGGCAGTCCTTGAGAGGTCTCTCCTCAATGCCTGGATTCATATGCAGACACTCCTGACCCTAGCTCGTATAAAGACCCATGATACACAGTATGAATCATTGTGATAAACTGTGTGACATGAGTGCAAGATAAATGAGGCTTGGTTAGTGTGAGCTCCTGATAGGAGTTTGAAGGTCTGGGTGCTGGCTCGTAGAAATTGGTTTTACTCTGGAGAATGACAGAGGCAAGGCCACTTTCCCTGTGTCAAGAGGAGAGTGGATTGTTAACTGAGGGCAAGAGCAAGAACCACATGGCCTTCCTTGTTGACCCTGATGAAGCCCCCTCTTTCTGACACACAGGAACGTGCTGAATCTCTGGCATATGATGCAAACCACAGTCCTGTCTGGTTCAGGCTCATGAATTCAGAAGAGCATGTTCCACATTCTCTAAAGGCAAAGTTTTTAAAGTTGACAATTTGTTTTTAGTGAAACCAGGCCAGGTAAAAATTGAAGATTTGTTAATTTAGAATTTTACTACTCAAAATGGCTCATAGACTAATGTCAATGTTATGTTGGGGCTTGTTTCAAATGCTGCGCCTCAGGTCCAAAATTCCTGAATTGGATTCTGTATTTATGAGAACTCCCAGGTGATTCATGTGAACTTTAAAATTTAAAGAGCACTGGTTTTGAAAAACATGCAGCATTTGAGATCCTGATCATGAGAAAATTTATTCTGTAGGAATTGAGAAAACAAGGTACTTTTAAACCAGGTTCTGTACAAGTCACGACTATTTTTGGTAAAAAGTCAGACATTAAAATGTAGAATCATTTCTAGTAGCAGCTCAGCTGTTAGCCATGTAGCAAATACTTCATTTAAATGACAGGATTATTTATTGAATGCCTACCCAATGCAGGCACAGGGTTGGTGCTGGAGGAGATTCAAAGAGGAATAAACCTCAAGTTTGCAAATATTCTAAAATCTAAACATCTCTGAGAGCCAACAGTGTTTTTGTAACTCTTTAGCAGCGTGACGGGGTGTGAACTCAATGAAACCAACAAGGGTCTCTTTAGACTTGTTCCTATTTCTGCTTAGCAGAAATATTAATGGATTTGATCATAGATGTGTTTTCAGATCACACTGCAGCAAGTATAGTGTACCTTTCCAAAACTGATAAATTTCCATATTCAAAAACACATCTGGCCAGACTCAGTGGCACATGTCTGCATTCCTACTCAGGAGCTGAGGCAGGAGGAGTCAAAGTTCGAGGCGTGCATCACTGAACCCTGCAAGGGAAAATCACTTTCAGATACTGGCAAAATAGAATCAAATGGACTCAGATATGGAATGCAAGGAGCCCAGGGGGTGAGGGCTGGGGAAATGGGAGGCAGAGGCCATAATAAGACAGGGTGCTTTTGGAATCTGAAATCTTGGAAGTGGAACAGTTTTGAGTAACAGATAAGTCTAAGATGTGCCCAGTGACCCAGATGAGATGGGCGGAGCCTCTGAAATGGAGATCAACTAATCAGGAGAAAACCTGGTTATGTTGATGATTCATCAAGGAGATTGAAGGCCTTGAGGAAAACGATAGCAATAGGAATGGAAAGAACGACCCTTGTCCAGATGCTACAAATCATCAAAGGTGAATGTTTTAAAAGTCACAGGACAAGCCAGGCAGACAAGACAAGTCAAGACAAGACAAGACTGAAATCCTAACTACTCAGGAGGCTAAGGCAGGAGAATTCAGTTAGAGCCAGCCTGGGCAACTTAGTGAGACACTGTCTCAAAATTTAAAACAAACAAATAAAACAAACAAACAAACAAACAAACAACAAACAAATAAAAATCTACAACGGGGAAGGGAATTGATAGCATAGACAAATGTCTTGATTTGTACAAGAGGCAAGGTGGATGGTCTTGAGCCGGGGGTAGGTATAAGAAATGCCAGTTTCTTTCCCTTTTCTACAAATGGAATAAAGAGCAACTAAGTCTAATGGTCATTTAAAACATACTGTCATCCTGTAAGATATAATTTGGTGAAAGCAACATAAGAGGAAAGGCAGGTGGATATAAGACAGCTTGTTTGCAAGGAAGTGAAAGTCAAATCAAGAAAAGGGTTTTTCAAACAAATAAGACAGGAAGGAATGGAGGTGGCCTGGGGAGGAGGGGAGGCTGATAACCCTCTAGACTGGGGATGAGGTCTGGGACTGAGGGGTTGAGGAGTACGCAGGGTGAGCCTCAATGTTAGGGTAGGAGTAGCGCTAGGTAAGGAAGAGCACGGTTATTTATGAAGAGGCCTAGGAGTTCACCAGCCCCACTTAGGACAGCTAGTGGGTCGAAGTAGTTTAATATTTTCCCATGAGAGCTGAAGGAGCTGTCATGGGTGACTGACATTGAGTTGAAGCCAACAGAACCCACTGTGGTAATAAATGGTCTCAAGAGTTGGCTCTTCCCAAAGGCCTTACTGAGGGGAACTGGGCTTGTCCTGCCGACTCCTCCCACCCACTAACCACCAAAGATTATTCATAGAAGGAAAAGATGGTATTTTTCTTAAATGATAGTGCCTGGAGAAGAAACTAAAGAACTTGTGTTTTTCTAGGACGCTGGGCTTATACCCTGAGGTTGCTAGATTTGGATATTTCTCTGCTGCTCTCTTGGCACCCCATTTAATTGGTGAATTTCTAACTCTGGTTTTACTTGGTATAATCCAAAACCCCAATATCGCCAACAGTGTAGTAGCTCTGCTGAGCATTGCTGGGGTGCTGGTTGGATCTGGATTCCTCAGGTAAGATATAATGATTCGAAGGACTTAGCTTGTTATGTTATTAATGACCCCTTGATAAGGATTGTTGTATAGGAACTCCAAAGAAGAGCTGTGGGTTCTTGCTAAAGATCCATAACTCCACCTTATATTGTGGAGTTATTTATTTGCTTGCTAATTGCTATTGCCTTAGACCTTGAGCTTTTCACCAGGTGTTCAATGAAATACCTTTTTATTGTGAATCAGGAAGTGACAAGGTACGTGTACTATTGACATGATTCACATATAATAAACCATTAAAATGAGAGAAGAAAAACCAGACCATCTGGATGCTCCAGAAAAACCCACAGCCTATGCAATAGGCTAAACCGTGTGCCTATCAGTTCACTTCTGACCTGGTACTGCTGGGTCTCTATTTCAGTTTCCAACTCCCAGGTTTTTTTTGGAATTAACAGTCTGATAAGAAAAGAGTCTGCAGGATGAAAAACGGCCCCCCAAAGTATCAAGACTTAAAATATGTGTGCCAAATGTTTATAGTAATTATGTCTGGGTGGTATTTAATTTTTTCTTCATATTGTCTATCTTTTATAAATATTCTGTAATGGACAAGCATCATTTTAGAACCAAGACTACACATGTGTGCATGCGCGCGCACACACACACACACACACACACACACACACTTCAAAAAAAGCAGCAGAGGAAAGGATAGAACATTTTAAAAGGGTAAAAATTATTCCAGGCAGGTGATGAGTGGAATCTAGTATGGAAACTGTGGTCCCCCAGGAAATGTAAAGAATGCTTTACAAAAAACCTACTGAGCATCTACTATACATAATTTCATTTCTTTATGTAGCTGTTTAACTCTCAGAGAAATTTGGGTAAGGAAACTAAGCTCAGGCTTGACTTAGCTCAAGTCCCACCACTTTGAAGGCTACGCATGGCCTCTGAGGAGAGGGCTGACCTAGGAGTCCAAAACTTCCTCTACTGCTTAGCTGTCCCATGACTATGAACAAATCACTTTCCTATCTAAATTAGTTCCCTCATTTGTAAAATGGAGGTTCTTATCTGGGCCCTGCCCATCTTCAGAGATCACAAGGAATAAATAAATTAATCAACATGAGAACACATTGTGAACTATACCAAGTCATAAAATAGGGAGATACTACAAAGCAAAGTGGGCTAGGTTTTAATCAATCAAGAAGGAATTTTTTTAATCATACATTGTTTGTCTTTTGCTTAAATGAATGGTTAGCATCTGTGAAAAATGAACAAATTAAATCACCACAAGGGTACAGAATCAAGTTAACAAGGTGCACATCCAGGCTCTTTTATATTATGTGGATCACTATAGTGCCCACCTGGCAGTGTTCCATGTGTGTGGTTTTTAGGAAAAGGGGACTAATTGCTCCTAACAGGAGGCAGTGACCAACATTGCTAAATGCTTTGGGTTCTCTCCAAAATCTTCCCATCCCAAGGGTTCATGCGGATTCCACTTCTATCACAGAATTAAAACTCCACTCTGAGAGGCCGCTTCAATCCAGGCACTACTTTTCTGTCTCTCCCTTAGGTTCTCATCTCTCTGACTGTACTGCCTGCAGCATTTGTCCTCCTGGTTCCCATTCTCTTAAACTCAAATGGAAATAGCTTTGTTCTTCCTTTTACTTATAAAATAATGCAAGTTCTTCAGGGAAAAAAACCACATGCACTCGAACTGCATGAAGAAGAAATAAGATCCAGAAATACTACAATCAGAGTTCAATTTTGTTGCATATCTCGCTAGACTTTAATAACATTTTTAATAAAAATGAAATCATACTTTGTGTAAGATGGGAAAGATGCATTGCATATCTCCTTCCCATGAACAACATAGCATGAATAGTCTCTTGTCAATAAGTTCAGACCTGTGGTTCCTCCCTCTTGAAAGCACAAGGGTTTCTGTAACGGCCTGCTTCTCCTCCTCTGCCTCTCGCCTGCCCGTCTGTCTCCTCTGCCACATGCACGAAGCCAATCTGACATTCCCACCTCTAAGAGCTCCCTTTGTTTTCTCTCATGCCACGTAGTGTCTCAGCCTTTCTTTAATGGATTGTCAACCACTTAAGGGCAGCAGCTGTCTCGTTTATCATGACAGTCATTTTTAGGTGTCAGCCCATGGCCTTGAACCCATTAGGTTTGCAAAAATTATTTGCTGAACCAAATGACTGACTGAATGTCATTCTTCTTAGGCTGCCTGCACACTGGATCAGTCACCAGCTCATGGTTTTCTTTTCTGATGTCAAGCCACAATACATGTGGAGCATTTCTGTTTAATCCCATGTAATACAGGAAGAGGAGGCACACTGTTCTTACCTTGAATGGGCAGCCAGCCAGGCCTCACCCCATTCCAGATGTCTGTCATCTGATACTCGAACTTCTGCTGTCGCCTGCTCCCTTTCTTGCTGTCCTTAATTTGCTCTTATTCTGGCCCATCCTGCTTTCTGGTGCCACATTAATTTTCTTTAAAATAATGATTTCAATATGACCTTTCTTAAGGTCATTCAATGTCAACTCATGTCAAGTCTCTCAGTCTTGTTTCTGGCTGTCATTCTAACCCACCTCTTGCTCCCGCTTCAAATCTTCTGCTCTAGTCTTCCAGTTCCATTCAGTCCCAGATACAGCCTTTGACAGGCCTGTGCCCAGACCATTTCTGCCTTCCTTGAATATCCTTTTTCTTTCTCTAAGTCCTTCCCCAATTCCCATCTATCCTTTTTAATTAACAGCCTCTTAATGTGGTTCATTCATTTTGTGCCTAAAAAAGCTGCCAATAACTGAAAGTCATGGAGTTTGGGGGTCACTTGAGATTAGGTGAAACCATAAAAACCAAATATAAGAATATTGCGGACCTGTGGTGTCGGGTTTTTATACTTTCTTGACACAAATTTCTCACTACTGTGCATTTTTGTCTTAAGGATGCACATTCTGTGTCTCTACATTGTGAGTTCTTTAGGCTAGGACACTTTTTTTTTTCCTTTTTTAATTCCTAAAGCACTTGGAACTAGTTCCTTATAAAGAGAATTTAATATATAAAGAGAATTTAATATATATTTTTCATTTGCTAGAAACTACATAGTAGTTCAATAAAGTCAACACTAGCATGAAGTTCCTCCTTAAACAGATTGGAGAGGAGACAGATTCCTTTACCCAATTAATGTCTGCTTGCTCTCTCCATCCTTTCCCCTTGTGTTCTAGTTTAATTCTCACTTCATACATTAGCATGTCAAATCTGTTTAATCACAAATATTATCCTCTAAAGTAACATGTGTTTGGTGTATATTTTCTTGTGTGTTTATACCAATGATGCTTATCCCCAGAATTAGATTTAAGAGGAATACAGGACCACCCAGCTGTGATTAAAAATAACTAAGTGCTCCATTTACTAACTTGGAAGGACGTCTGAGACACATGTTTGAGAGGGAAAAAAAGTCAAGAAAGAACATGATGAATCTAATTCCATTTGTGGAAATTTTTATTGAATTGTATAAATTTTTATGTATACATAGATATGTATATGTATGTAGGTATATGTTTATATGTATATTATTTTTTCCACCAAAATGTTAACAGTGGTTATTTCTGGGTAATGGTATTTTATGTTTTCAGCATTATTTAAAGATTTTTATAGTGAGCATAATTTTTATAATAGAGATGGAAAATTATGTAAGAAGGCATAAAGATTGCCTTTTTGTTTAGTAAAACTGTTTCCTATAGCATACTGAATTTTATCTCTCTCTTTTCCTTTTCTTAAGAAACATAGAAGAAATGCCTATTCCTTTTAAAATCATCAGTTATTTTACATTTCAAAAATTTTGCTCTGAGATTCTTGTAGTCAATGAGTTCTATGGATTGAATTTCACTTGTGGTAAGTAGTCTATTTTGGAATATTATTGTACATATTACTCTGAGGAAGCAATTTCCTGAGGAAAACATATTTTTGTAATAATTGCTATATTTTATAATAAACTGATTTAAAACCTTGTTTTGAAATAAAGTCCAAAATTTTCTTTGAAATTTAAAATAAAATAAGCCAGCCATGGTGGAACATGCCTGTAATTCCAGTGACTTGGGAGGCTGAGGCAGGAGGATCACAAGCTCAAGGCCAACCTCAGCAACTTAATGTTGCCCTGAGCAACTTAACAGGTTTGAGATGGTCACGCCATCCAAAATAAAAAGGGCTGGGGATGTAGTTCAGTGGTTAAGCACCCCTGGGTTCAATCCCCATTACCAAAAGGAAAAAAAAAAAAAAAAAAAAAAAAAGCAGTGATCAAGTTATTCTTCTGTCAATCACTTGATGTTATTAGAAAGTGACAGATTGTATGTACACTGAAGTAAACACTAGTACATTCTAGATAGGTTCAGTACCTATGTCTGCTGAACACACTGAAGCAGGCTGAAGTGACTTTTTGTTCCCCCAAATGTACATAGTATGTAACTGAATATTTGGATATTTGGTGTAAGTGGTCATGGTTTTTATCAGGAATATGGTAATGAATCTATACCCCAAATAGAAAGAAACCCATGTCCATCTTCAGATGAAGCTGAAACCCAGAACTTTCACGTTTGCTGCATCTAATTGTGGATTCCAGGCTCTCTAAAATGTACCTTTTATGAAGGGTACTCAGCAGAGTGCTAAGCTCTTTGTGAGCAGTAGGTAAATACTTGTTGATTAAATAACCCCACATATACCACAGGTGACACTGTCAATCTTTTCCTTGGCAGGTGGCCCAAATAATTCTATGATGCATCATCCAATATGTACCATCACTCAAGGAATTCAATTCATCGAGAGAACCTGCCCAGGTGCAACAACCCGATTCACAAAAAACTTTATCATTTTATATTCATTTATCCCAGTTCTTGTCATCCTAGGAATAGTTGTTTTTAAAATACGGGACTATTTCATTAGCAGATAGTAAAGAACACTGCTGGGAAAATGGGACTGAAGTCTAGATGTGCATATACTTGGACTGCCTGCAATAAGAATTCCATGTATTTCTTTCTCACCGGAACATTTTAAATCTTTTAACCATGAAGACTCCATTTATGCCTCTTGGATCCACACAGGACTTGAGTGCAATGGAAATGGTTCAAAGTCCCTTGCTATTCCAACTTGTGGGGATAGTAACTGAGCTGGTCCAAGAATGTAAATAATAATTCATAAACTTTGGGGAGATGAGTGTGACTAATTTTTTTCTTTGTTCTAGACACAAAAAGTCAATTTAAAAAATTATGTGTATATGATAAAGAATTAAGTAAAAAAATTTGAATGATTACTGACTGGAAGTAGTAGTAGTTTTAAGTTTTAAGTGTGTGTCACTTAAAACTCACATTTATTTGCTCCTGTCCACATGAGAGGTCTGGGTTATCTGATCACATTGGACAGATGGACAGTAAATGCCACAGATATAGAGCACCCAGTGGTTTTTTTTTTTTTTTTTTTTCACATTTAAAACTAAAGGAAGGGCACCTAGGTTGATTCTGCAATCTGGCTATTGTGAATTGAGCAGATATAAACATTGATGTGCCTGCATCACTGTAGTGTGCTGATTTTAAGTCCCATGGGTATAAACGAAGGAGTGAGATAACTAGGTCAAATGGTTGGTCCATTCCAAGTTTTCTGAGGAATCTCCATACTGCTTTCCAGAGTGGCTGCACCAATTTGCAACTCCACCAGCAATGTATGAGGAGTGTGCCTTTTTCCCCACATCCTCGCCAACACTTATTATTGCTTGTGTTCTTGATAACAACCATTCTAATTGGAGTTAGATGAAATCTTAGGGTGGTTTTAATTTGCATTTCTCTAATTACTTGGGATGATGAGCACTTTTTCATATATTTGTTGATCACCTGTATATCTTCTTCTGTGAAGTGTGTGCCCAGTTCCTTAGCCCATTTATTGATTGGGTTCTTGGCATTTGCTGGTAAATGGATGCAGTTGGAGAATATCATGCTAAGTGAAATAAGCCAAGCCCAAAAAACCGAAGGCCAAATGTTTTCTCTGATAAGTGGATGATGATACATAACTGGAAGGGGTTGTGGGGGCAAGAGAAGAGTGGAGGAACTTTGGATGGTGTAGAGGAAAATGGGGCGGGAAGGGCAGGGGAAGGAAAGATAGTAGACTGAGACAGACATTATTACCCTATGTACATGTATGATTACATGAATGGTGTGAGTCGACATTGTGTACAACCATAGAAATGAAAAGTTGTACCCCATTTGTATATAATGAATCAAAATGCAGTCTGTAAAAATAAAAATTAAAAAAAAAAAAACAAACTAAAGGAAGGGGCTGAACAGTGAACATCACACACCAGACAAAACCTCTGGTGATGTTTTAAAATATGAGTTTACTATTTTTCTCTTTCAGTCCAGTTTACTTATAAAATTTAAAGTAAATGTTACTAGATAGGTGTATGCACTGAGAAAATGACCTGTTTAAGGTTGGAGAAGAGCTATTACTTAAAGTCCATGTAGAAAAATGCTCAGCTGACACATTTTCAGCAAGAAGAATAGGGTTACACAATAGGATTCATGTTCTTGAATGAGAGAAAAAATGTTGATGAATACAAACACAGACACTTATATTACACATGTACAGAGATGAAATTATGGATACAATTAAAAATGGATTCTTTACTAAATTACTTATTATCCTGATTGATCTTCAAGTAATTCACATACAAGTCTGAAATGAAACTGTCTCAATGTCACCATGGAAACTTGGAGTGAGAATATCCTAGAGAGCATATGAACTTGTTCAGTTATTGTGACCTAACTTATAAAGAATGATAAATTATAGTACTTGAAATGGCTCACATGATAGCAGAAAAGATCATTTCATTAAGGAAACCACAGTAAAATTCTATTGCTTAGAATGGTATTTAAGGATCTGGAGACACTGGTAAATTACCAGAACAGTATTGTCAATTTTTATAAAAGGTCTTTGACACCAATGATTATGGTATAATAGTTACATAATGCCTTACAGATTATATATGTCACATCAGTTATAGACAATTCCAGAGATGATAATCTATTAAAGTAGTTCAAAGAGAGTCCCACAGGAAGCTCTTTTGAAATCACTGATTTTAACTTACTAAAGGTATGGGTGTACAAGGTAAGTGGAAACATTTTCTGCTATTCATATGCAGATGAATTTCATTCTAGCTCAGAAACATTTGGAAAATTGACATCGCACGTGCTTCAAGCTATTAAATGTTAGTGATAGCATCATAGAAAAACACAATGGCTTTCAACATATGACAGTTTGTGTCTCAAGTAAAAAATGGACAGTGATATGTAAGAAAATCAAATTATATAATAAAAATTCTGTTACTATTATGGGATAGGATGTTTCTTCCCACCATGTCAGTGATGTTTCTGAGATCATAATGTTCACTGTGAATTTAAAGGGAGCTCTTTCTCCACAGCAAACAGGCAGGGAATCTAACTGTTCTTAAAATTGAGTCCTTGAATCGGACATTACTTTCAATGTTCATATATGACTACAGGACCAATGTAACTCCATGTCCTGTACAACCAGAAGAGTGGGAAGTTGTACTCCATATATGTATAATATGTCAAAATACATTCTACTGTCATGTATAACTAAAAAGAACAAATTTTTAAAAAGATTCCTTAGAAACATGTTAAAAATTCTGTTCTCAAGAGTGTTAGAATTATGTGTGCTGCAAATAGTTTATCAAGTCCTATTGGTTGGCAGTAATCAGAGGTTCACTCAGATACCACTAGTCAGTCTGAGCGTTCCTGGAGCTGGTTAATGTGCTTCTTTGAAGCTGGATGCATGGCACATTAGAGTCAATATATTTTATATGTAGAAATGGAAAAACAAGAATAACTTTCCTGATCAATGATAGTAATTATACTTAAAATTGAAGTTGCTAGCAGGCACACAAATCTACAGAATTGGGAAGGCTTTTTAAAGGTTATACTATCTTGGACATCATCCTGGTTATCCCCAACTCATGAAGTTTTGGTCTACTTATTGATAGGTTATCTCTCTAAATTTGCCTGTTCTCCAAAAAGTGATATTTTAAAAAATGTGTTCATCTTACTGGGGACTACTGATTCATGATCTCTTGATGTGAGGACCCAGGAATGTGCATTTTAAATAATCCTTCGCTACTAAGTATAAAACGTGTGAAACGAATTCTGGTTTCCTACTAGAATACACCATGTATCCAACATGGGCACTTGACCTTATTTTACAAACTGTTACCAAATGCTTTTGGTTTCATATTCCCAAAAACATAAGCAATTTGAACCCAGTGCCTCAGTGTTCACATGCTTAATTAGGTCTACACTACTTACACAAGTTAGAGGTAGGTAGTAGAAGATTTTTTATTTTTAAAAAATATATTACATAGGGCTGGGGATATGGCTCAGTGGTAAAGTGCTTGCCTAGCATATGTGAGGTCCTGAGTTCAATCCTAAGCAGCACCAAAAAAAAAAAAAAAAAAAAATTCATATAGATACACACACACACACACACACACACACACATATAGTACATGTAGTCACACAATTTTTTTCCCTTTTGAAAAGACTTCAGAATATCCAGAGTTGCTTTTCCTCTAACAAATTTCACATCTCTTGTCACATATTAACACAATATTTAATAATCTTACTTGGTTTTGGGAAACCAGAAAAAAATACACAATAGTTGAATTAAGTCAAGAGTCAAGATCAATTTGTTTCCAAGACTTTGAAGAGCTTCTCTTGTATTGCTCTAGTTCCTGAAACAAAAATATGTAATATTTTAAGAAAAATCAATTTTATAAATTCAAGTAGACATATTAAAACTGCTTTAGCATTTTTAGATAGAACAATGTGTCCTTTATAGCATTATCATTCTTAAAACTTCTTGATAATTTTATAAGTGATTATACAAAAGATTAATTTTCTAGAAACAGTCTTCAGAGTCTCTGTGTAGTCTAAGTAGAGATGAATTTATTAAAGTTTCATATAAAATTATATATTTCATACAACATACAAATTGTCTTTCAACTAATAAAACAGCATTTGTCATACTTTAAATATTGATCTCATTTTTGTTTGCTGTTCAAAGCTGAAGTTGAAGTTAGCAAAATATCAATATTTAAGATATATATAATCTTTGAACTAGCAATGCTACATTTAGAAATTTATCATACAGAATTATAAAGAGGTATACAAAGATAAGAGGTATACAAGGTATATTTAGATGTTTCCCAGTAAAGACTGATGAAATATATCAAATGTTCATTCACGCATGGCTTCCTAAGCAGCCAGCAAAAACAATTGTGGACCTATGTCACCTGACAACAGCAAATAGCTAGGGAGAAGGCAGGACATTTCCATGTGCTATCTTTTTTTTTTTGCAGTGCTGGGGATTGAACCCAGGGCCTTGTGCTTGCAAAGCAAGCACTCTACCAACTGAGCTATCTCCCCAGCCCCCATGTGCTATCTTTTATGTATGTATGTATTTAGTTAGCTTTCAGTATTGAGAATCGAACCCAGGAGTACTTTAAACTAAGCTTCATCCCCAGCCCTTTTTATTTTTTATTTTGAGACAGGGTCTTACTAAGTTGCTGAGGGCTTCACTTAGTTGCTGAGGGCTTCACTTAGTTGCTGAGGCTGGTTGTACTTGCAATCCTCCTGCCTCAGCCTTCTGAGTTACTGAGATTATAAGTGTGTACCACTACGCCTGGCCTTTTTTTTTTTTTTTTAATTTAAACAAAAATATAGAAAAGGGATAGAAAGGCTCAGCAAATAATTTCCATATTGATATCCCCTAAAATCAAGAATGCTTTAAAACTAGAGGGATTTTAAAAACTAGAAAATAATGGAGTGTTTTCTTGTACCTATGTGAAATGGGGCAAAAGACAGACCTCAGAGTAATTATGAGATTTAATCAGGAAAGACCCTGGGTCTGCAGGAAAGGTAAAAGGGGTCTTCCTATTTGGCTATAGCTACAAAACCTTCTAAATCATCATGACATGACCTATGGGGACTGGTTTCACAGGTCAGGAGGATCTCTGTGCATCTCTAGGGACAAAGAGCAAGACAGATTCTGGACAGCAATCATAAAAGAAATACTTTACTACAGAGATTTACAGTGGGTTACCACAGAACGCTGGCATGGAATGCCTCCCTACACTGGCGGGATTACTTGGTGGTGGAGAATGGACATATCTTTCTTGCCTAATAATCTGACAGGCCTTGGGCTTTTTTGAAGGCTTGAGTGTTGGAGAAACTGAATGGAAGTCAAGAATGTGCTTTTCCATCCTAGAAGTGGCACACTCTAATTTCACTTTAAAAAGTTAAAGGTCTTGAACCTCATTTTATGTTCCATTCCTGATTACTATTTAGATCATTAATAATAGGGTTTAGGGATGGGGGAGTGTCAAGAGGAGGAAAATATCTGGTCTACAGGCTCAGAGCCAGTCCTCACTCATAGGCCATTTTGTTATATTTTAATGCTACATCATCCTCCCAAGAAGAACAAAAATCAGAAGCAACTGTTTGATTACAGGTATGCAGGCACCAAACACAGTCTAGACTTATTTAAGTATTTACAGGTTGTTTCAAAGCAAGGATACATTCATGTAATTCTGGAAAACCCTGAGTATTTAAAATTTAGAAGTAGGTAAATCATTCTTTTCTTTTTTAAATTAATATCATTGTTCTGAATGTCAAATCAAATAAAATCTGAAGATTATAATGCTGCTTTCACTGAAAAATGTTATGCAGCAATGATCATATTAAAAGACCAAAAATAACATGGAAGAAATAGCAGTAGACAACTGGCTAGACTTTCACCTAATGTAGACAATTTCTTTTATATGCTGTGTCAATAACACTAGCAGTGACTACTATACTGCCTATATAAAAATAAAAGTGTATATTTAAATGTTTAGAGGGAAACTGATAGGAATCTTCCAAAATTAATCTTTAGAGAATTTCCTCATGTCTAACTCCTCTGTGTATATCAGCACACAATTGGAAACAACTTATGGTCCTGTAAGTCCTTTGAGAGCACATGAAATATAATTAAAATTTAAAATTTTAGATATTAGAATGTCACATTTGAGAATCAGATATCAATTAAATAACTTAGCATCAAATAGTAATCATTTTGGTATTTTTAAAGCAAAAGCATAGCCGGGCATGGTGGCGCACGCCTGTAATCCCAGCGGCTGAGACAGGAGGATAGAGAGTTCAAAGCCAGCCTCAGCAATGGCGAGGTGCTAAGCAACTCAGTGAGACCCTGTCTCTAAATAAAATACAAAATAGGGCTGGGGATGTGGCTAAGTGGTTGAGTTCAATGACCGGTACCAAAAAAAAAAAAAAAAAAAAAAAAAGCAAAAGCATAAATTTATATTAAGGAACTATATGTGCAAGCTGAAATCAATTTAATCTGCCAGAACAAGAATGAAATTGGTTAAAAAGCAAAATTAGGATATTATAACTTTTCAGGTTGGTTTAAAAAATCTAGCTAAGATTTTTAAAAATAGATTATAGCAATTATTGCCCTAATAGCAGTGAGGTACCAGTCAAGAGAAGAATGATACCCGCATTGTGGGGTCACGTTTTGGTTCACTTAGGGAAGACAGCTTTCAATGTGAAAACTCACAATGCTCAGAAGTAACCTCGTCCTTTAAGAATCCCTGAGCAGGTTAACAAAATAAATGTGGTCACTGCAATACAAAGAGATACCTATCAATAATGGCAGTTAATCATTGACTCCTAAATATTAATTCAGGGATGACTTCCAAGTAATCTCTACAGCCAAGGTACATATATAACAAGGGTTATGTGAGGTCATTTTACAGTCTCTCCAACATGCTTCTTATTTGGCTATAGCTACAAAACCTTCTAAATCATCATGACATCGTTTTCAAAAGTCTTCCAGACTATTTTTAAATTAAGTCTTGCTTACTTATCCTGGGACACCCAAAGGTGAAAAGTAAGTGCTAGTAAGAATATCCTGGTCACAGCTCCCAGCAGACAGCTGCCTTCAGGTTAGTTGTGCCACAGTGAGACTCCCTGAGTTACAGAGGCTGTCAGGGCTTTCAATTTAGAGAGCTGCAGATTGTGCAGTGTCTTATTTTAACAAACTAAGGGGAGATCTGAGAAAAGCCTAAGTATATTAGTTGAGTCTTGGTGACTTTACCAACTCTTGTATTTTTACATCAGACTTTATATTAAAATGGGACTATCTAGGCATATAAGGAATGCCTCTACTTTTAAGCAGAGATACTAGGTTCTGTCAGGTATGTTTATGTGCTTTCAGACTAAAGTCCTTAACAGGACAAGATAATTTTTCTGGTACTAGCAAAGTATAGGTATGTCTGAATGTCCTAATGAAAAATAAAAACCTTTCAGATAATCGCAGAAAGGAAAGAATATTATGAAAGTTTCTCAGCAGCAAGGTAAAAATCACTACCCATCTTTAGCATTAAATAAAGCAGAAAACTGAAAAAGGATACATGAACAGTAAGTCATCTCTGGATGGTGGAATGATAGGTGATTTTAAAATTATTTCTTTATGCATACCAGGATTTTTTTCTACAGTGCAGACATAATATTTATTTATTTTTAAAATATTTTTTAGTTGTAGATGGATACAATACCTTTATCTTATTTTATTTTTAAAATTTTTTTAGTTGTTGATGGGCTTTTATTTTATTGATTTATGTGTGGTGCTGAGAATCAAACCCAGTGCCTCACACATACTAGGCAAGTGCTCTACCACTGAGCCACAACCCAGCTCCAGATGTCATATTTAAATAATACCGAAAGTAAAAAAAAAAAAAAATGACAGGTAAATACACTGAAAAAAAAAATAAGGAATTCCCGAGGCATTCCAGATTCTACAATAAAATAAGAGGAAATCAAGTAACTGTTTAGGATAATAAATACCTGATCCTTCTGAATTCTCATCTCATCAACTTCACTTTCAGCATACTGAGGATCTCGTGCTGGGTCCTTGATATTTTTTAGTATGTTGATACTCTGAAATTACAATTCTCCAAATCATTTTATGCCCATAACTCAGTTTCTTTAATGGCTACCATCTAACAAATCAAGCTCCCACCCCCATCCTGACACTGAAGCCATTCTAAGGTCAAGTTTTCATCATCATTTTGGGTCCATTTGAATGTCCTCTAGGTCCTCTTGCCTCCTTCCCCTTTCAGATGCTATTTCTTTTTTAACAGTCAAAGGGCTCTGCTTGAAGCCTTTTTTTTTGTAGGTCCCATGTCTGACTTATATTTTAACCTCCACAGTGCCTTATTTACAATAGTTTTTTTTTTTTAAACAAATGTTCACTTGATTTTGAGCATGAGAGAGAAAAACAAAGTAATCCTAAAAGTAATCCTAATAGGATTTTGAAATATTTCCTATAACTCCTGAATAGTGCTAAGAATTCTTGCTTTAAAAGAGTTAGAAGTGCATACCTTTGGTGGAAAGAGCTTTTCATACACCTTTTTCCACAGTTCCATTGGCGAATGGGCATGAAGCTTTCCAATGTCATTATCAGACACAGGAGGAGACCCTGAAATTTGAAACTTTATTCCAAATGACTGTATTGATTAAAGCATTAGAAAATATCAACAGAGATGACATTTAAAAATATAAAATCTTAGATCTCATTTCCAATCTCCTTAATATAGTAATCAATAAAATTTATTGCTACCCAGCATGGCAAGCCCCTGGCAGATTCTAGTATTAGAAGAAAAGGAGGCAAGAAGTGAATAAGCTGCAATTCTCATTTTCCACACCATGTACCCAAACCCACACCTATATCCTATTAACAGTAATGCTTGCATGTATTTTACAACCTTGTTTTTTCTTTTTCTTTTTTAAGTGGGACTGACCCCAGGGTCTCGCATGTGCTAGGCAAGCACCATTCCACTGAACAACTTCCCAGCTCCCAACATTTGTGCTATGAAACATTCACCACAATCAAAATATCCATCAATATTGGAGAGTAAAATAAATCACAATGCACAGCCTTGCTTTGTAACACTGTTCAACAGCTAAAATAATAAACTTATATGTAGTATTAATATGGAAAATAAGGCATATTAAATAAAAAATTCAAAATGACATAGACTGATAGAATTATGCTAAAACATAGTTTTTTTTTCTATACCACATTTACATGCATGTGAATGCATAGAAAACTCTGGAAAGACATAACAAACTTGCTCCTTATATGTTACATGTACTATGTTAGCTTAATTATTAGAAGAATATATTTACATATTGCCTGCATTATTTAATTTGAAAAATTATAAAACTTGCTGCTACTTCCTAGCAACTTTCTATCTATAACCTGAGTTTTAAAAATTCTATGTCTTCATCATTATATTTACCACAACTTTTTCACTGTTGATCTTCTAGGGCTTCCTTACCACTTTGGTAGGAAAGGCATAGATAAAGTCCACTGATCTCATTCAGCTTTTCCAGGTTTTACTTGTACTCGTGTGTGTGTGTGTGTGTGTGTGTGTGTGTGTGTGTGTGTGTGTGTAAGTTCTACACAATTTTATCATCAGATCCACATATCTACCACCCACAGTCCAGACACTGAGAAGTTCTACTCCCTCAATGAGCCCTGTGTTGTACTTTTATAGACATACCTACTCTTTCCCAAGCCCTCCCCTGACTTCTCTACACACAGAGCTTTTTCTACCCTAGGACAACTACTAATCTAACCACTAAAACTTTTTCATTTCAAAAATTGTGTAAGATAGAAACACATTGTAAATAACCATCCCTGATAGGCTTTTTCTAATTTAGTATGATTCGCTAGAGATACATCCAGGTTGTGTGTATCCATAGTTTGTCATGGTACAGATGCACCTCAGTGTCTTTAGCCTTTCCCCTACTGAAGGACTTCTGAATTATCTCTAGTTTGGGGCTAGTTTTTATAGTTAAAGCTGCTAGGAACACATAAATTTTTTCATGAGCGTAACTCTAGGATAAACATTCACTAGTGCAATTTCTGAACCATATGGTAGATATGTGCTTAATTTTTGAAGAACCTGCCAAACAGTTTTCAGAGTGCCTACTACTTTATATTTCTACCTGCAATGTATGGGTGACCCAATTTTTTGGCATCCTCACCAGTATTGGGTGGTGTCATTATTTTTAATTTCAACCATTTTAATAAATATGTAGTGATATCTCATTGTGGTTTCGGTTTGTATTTCCCTAATGACTGATTATATTAAACACTTCTTTATGTGCTTGTCATTTTAAAAAAAATTTTCTAGTTATATATGGACACAAAGCCTTTACTTTATTTATTTTTAGGCGATGCTGAGGATCGAACCCATGCCAGGCAAGTACTCTACCACTGATCTATGGCCCCAGCCCCATGTGCTTGTCATTTTTATGTCCTCTTCAGTGAAATGTCTGCTCATGTGTTTTGCCCCCGATTCTATTTTTTTTTTTTTTTTGGTAATGGGGATTGAACCCAGTGGTGCTTTACTGCCAAGACACATCCCTATCCCTTTTTAATCATTTAAATTTTGAGACAGGGTCTCACCAAATTGCTTAGGGTCTTGCTCAGTCTCTCGAATTGCTGGGATTATAGGTGTGTGCCACCCTGCCTGGCTTCTTTTACTCATTTTCTAATTGAATTTTAAAAAATTGTTGAGTTCTTTATATAGTCAAAATATTAGTCCTTGGGCAGATAAGTGGTTCCAAAATATTTTCTCCCAGACTGTAGCATGTCTTTCCATCCTCTTCCATGGACTTTCATTGAGTAAGAGTTTTTAGTTTGATGAGGTCTAAGCTCCTTGGTTAAAAACTTAAATAATTATCAACCCTTTTCAGATTTCTAATGTTTACATGGGCAAGAGAGTTTCATAGACTACCTGGATAGCAGCACTATCTACCAGTACACACAGTGATCCTCACTGCTACTAAGATTAAGGTGGCATTGATAATCATTATAAAAATCAGTCTCCATGATTGCCCACTGGGCAAAAACACCTTTTTTCCTTTTATTCCAATTCAATCTATAATCTCATTACAAAGATCTCTACATTTGAAGTCAAATCATCTTCAGCTTGTATGGGTCATAGAAAATAGGAAATATAAGAAAGAACTAATGCCCATTAGTATGTCCAAATCAAACCATGCCACCTCCAAAGTATAAAGAATTGCAAGGCTCAACGATTTTCAGAGAAAACAGCTTTTGTTTAAAGATACGGTGTTTGATAATACAAGCTCTTCAAGTTCCTTTTTTGTAGAAGACTGTGGAATCCGTGAGTTTAGGAAATACAGCTTTTGGATAAAGCAAGCTAGTTTTATGATGAAAAAGTAAGGCACAACTAGATGGCACAATCCCTTCAATCTCTTATTTGTTCATTGCTCATAACATGTAGCTTTGAATTTCCTGACCATCCTATACTCATGGCTTCTAAACTTAAGAAGATAAAATGTAAAAGACCAAGATATCACTGAGGGAAAGAAAATATGTGCGTGTGTGTGTGCGTGTGTGTGTGTGTGTGTGTGCGTGTGTGCCGTTTTTGCTTTCTTTCTTTCTTTTTTTTTTGTTTGAGTGGAATAAAGATCAGAAATCAGCCTCTTATGTGATGACATTCCTTCTACCACAAATATGTCAATGGACTACATGTTGCATCAACATTGTGTTAACAGAATAAATATATATGAAATAACCACAATGATAATGAAATCAGAAAAGGCGGTATGTTGGAAATGAAGTAAACGTGGTGTAGGATAAAATCAATAAGTAATTAAAAAAAGATTGAATAATCTTAATAAGCTCACCAACCTATTTGACACAAAGAATCCAATCCTGCTGTGATAAACAGTGGTTTATTCTGATCCACACATATTGATTTACTAGAGAGAGAAGAAAAGATTCTAATTTAGTTTAGCAGTCAAATATACTGCCATCCTCTACTGTAAACATCTGAGTCAAGTTTTATATCTACTCACTGATGACAGCAAGCATTGCGGCAAATGAACGAGTACCAATTTAAGAAACTTCAAAAATTAAAGGTCAGCACAAATAAAGGTTTTTCAGGGAAAGAAAATGACAGACCCATTACTACATAAATCAAAACCAAGAGAAATGGCAAAGCTAAGAAAGATACATAGTAAAAATTTCAATTCCATTTCATGTTAATAAAAGTGTAATAACTAAGGGAGGGCTACTTAATTGAGGGGAAAGAAATCAGGGAACAAAAAGCATAATAGTATCAACTTATTCTAATTTCAAACAAATATTTTAGGTGTAAAAAGTGAGAAATAGTTAAGCAATGTAAGAAGCAGGAGATAATATGAAATTGTCCCTTTAAGAATTGTCATTTGGAGAACTTACCTAGTTAAAGAAAAAAAGAGAGAATAA
Organism: Sciurus vulgaris; assembly: GCF_902686455.1. Taxonomy (NCBI): domain Eukaryota; kingdom Metazoa; phylum Chordata; class Mammalia; order Rodentia; family Sciuridae; genus Sciurus; species Sciurus vulgaris. Next base: position 62,792,668 of record NC_136475.1, read on the forward strand.
TAATCAGATATGGCAACAATACCAAATTAAATTAAGGGATATAAGGGACACTTTAACAGTACCTTTTATCAATGCCAAATGCCAACTGGTTGATAACTCCACGTATTTTTAGTAATAGAGCTTCTGATTTACTGGTAAACTTAAAAAAAAATCCAGAATAAATTAGAGGCTCTGCCTTCCAATCACAAAAACAGGTAAAATAAATACAGCTTTGAAGAAGTACAGAAAGAATTATTTGCTTGCCCAAGAAACACTTTTTAAGTGTGCACAACAAAACTTGAATAAAGAAATCTTGATCAATTTAACTCATTCTTTAAACTTCATGAGTGCATGGTGTGTAAAGGCCTTGCGTTAATTCACTAATCATTTCAGCTACTCAAATGGATCACAATCATTGTCAATTTTTAAAATGCATATGTGTGTGTGTATTTACTGTGTGTGTTCTTTTATGGTCTAAAAGAAAAATTATCTGCATGCATTTGCATTGGTTAGAAAACAAGAGGTATATATAAAAAATAACTTTCACAAAAAAGGGAATATTGCCACCTTCAAAGCAGTCAATGTGGGAGCTGCAGACTGATCCAATAATTCTGAAGCTCAATAAAATGATTTTTAAACTTCTCTTCTGAATTGCCTTTGGAGCCCGAAAAATAAACTACTAAATATTCTCACTGGTGGCATATAACTAGAATAACTATGACCAGAACATATTTGGAGAATGAAAGGAGGTAGATACTGTTAATAATTAAGCTGTCATATGAGGTGAAAATCAGGACATATGTTTACCCTACAAATCATTTCATTTTAAAAGATACAAAGTCATTCAGAATGTTATTTTGGCCAAACCAGAATGACTAAGATGCATGAAAATGGAAAAAACCTTAAAGGGGAAACAACCTTAAACTGCAATAAAATATAGTTATGAAACAAAGATATCAATTTTCTAGTTTCAATGGTAATTCCACAAGATAACCTTCATTCTGGAATAAAAATAAGGCTCCCAGGGAAAGTATTCCAGAAAATAAAAGATCTGATATGTTTATTTAAAAGAAAGCTCTGGAATAATTTTAATGCTTCTAATGAGTGTTTAAAAATATATAGAGAAAACTTTAATTGAATCATTGACTTTAATTGGAATATATTTATTATATAATAAATTTAATATTACATTATTAATTTAAATTAAATATAATTTTATTATTTATTATATGGGAGAGGAATAAACTCAATCACAAATATATTTCATAGAGATTAGGACTGGGAGAACATTAGAAGTTTTTTAATCCAATTCCTTCAGCTGCTGAATCAATCACCTCTAAAACAGCCTCATTACTTTCCAAAGCAATTTATTCCATTTTTAGATAATGTATTAGAAAGTTCTATCATATTTTGACTAAATTCTCTATACTGATTATTTTCAAAATAGTAATAAACATTTCAAAACTAATCTGTCAACCTAATGTATCAGCAAATACTGTTCAAACAAATACTGTTCAAATATTGGATGATTATAAGAAAACATCTAATAAAATATATTTGGAATGTTCTGAAAGTATAAAATTAAAAATATATTGTACACACATATATGATCTATAATAAGAAATATTTTTTCAGTCATAGTCTAATCATGAAAGCAAAGGGCCTGATCCTTGTCTCTAGGTTGCTCTGAGAACTCTGCTTTGAAGGGAAGAGAGACTGTGTTAGGCAATTGCTCTGCTACCAAGCCACATCCCCAGCTGGATCTTTTCTTTAAAAGATATCCAGCAAAATTTGATTCTGCCATGGAAGATAATGATAACAGTAATTACAACAACCAATATTTATTGGACTAATATTTTGTTCCAGGCCCTGTACTAAACATTTCACGTGTATTCCCTCTGTTAATACTCACAAGAATTCTACAAAAAAGGTAAATTTTTATCCATTTTACCCAGAGAAAGTGAGGCTTGAGTGAAATTAAATGACCTACCTAAAAGCATGTGGCTAGTAAACGGTCACTCTGAGAGCTAAACCCAGGTAACATTAGTATGACTTCAGAGTTCATGTTTTTAACTTCTACAACAAATAGCACTTTTTTTTAAACTCAAAAAAGAACATATTGTTAAAGTTTTGTTGTTGTTTGTTTTTTAAGGGCACAGAGATTCTAATTCTTAAGGGGAAACTAAAAATGAAAAAACAGTCAATTTATCTCTTGAAGCTTGAATGGGGTTTGTGGCTATAAGCAATTTAGAACTTTGGCTCCAAAAAAAGGGGAGGCCACATGGCAGAGTGTGTTCACACACTACCCAACACTGTACGAAGAGGTCTTTGACAGTGGCAAAAGGAAGGGAGGAGCCGAAGTGTGTTAGGAAACAGAGCTGTGCATTAAGTTGCTAACTTTTCCAAACTGGGTGCACTCCATTCAGGCCCAAAGGATAGTAAATACACGAACGAACCATTAGCGATGCTCCATAATAATGTGCAACAAATCGAAGTGTCTTGCATATTACCTTTCTCTTCTCAGAGTCAAAATCCTATAGAAATCATTTATTAAAAAGAAAAAAAACAAGTTGAGAGAACTAGATATCTGTGGCTGGAAGAAGCGAATTATTCAATCAGAGGTAATTTCTTATTTTTTAAAACCCACCCTGAGGGTAGTATTCTTCATCTTGATATTTGTTTCTATAGAGACTGGACAATAGCTGTAGCCTTCTCGAGCTACAGCTATCAGATCTTTTCTTTGTTTAAACACTTAGCTCAATAGAATTCAGATATAAGCACACATTTTATAGCCTGGAATACCCTAAGGATTCTCTGACAAGCACAGAAAAGAAGAAACTAATTTTCTACTTTCTTTAATTTAAAAGTAGGAAAGTAAGTCCTATCCCTCAGTGGGTTGAAGATTCGTTTTTTAAATCTTTCTTATCCCCATTCTAGCCACTATTTTTACTGTTCTAACTATATCTTCTTTTCCAAAATCTTTAAGATGTGTAACTCCTTAACCTACCCCTCCCAGAGCTATTTTTCTTTTATTTCATCATGATTTTTGCCTCTGCCCCATAAACCGCTGCCCTGTGTGTACAACAAAGAGTTGAAATTGGAAGAGCTTACCTGAAAAATATCATATTTACTTCCAATTATGACCAGCGGTATTGGAAATGGGTCAATTAATTCACGATCCTGTTAATAAAGGCATTTCATTATAAATATTACTTGCTATGTGCTCAGAAATTTCTATTGACTTCCAAAAGAATATCATTTTCAGTCTCTTCATAGGTATAGACTTTGCTATAGAATCTGTTCCAATATTAACCTCACTTACTAAGCTGTATTTCTTAGGATTAAACTGAAAGCAATTCCCTTAAGTACTATGATATTTATTCTTTTGCTTGTTCTGCCCTTTCATTTTCTTATGCAACACATCACTGTCAGGAATTTTTTTCCTATTTTGTGTTGACTGTTGCAATAGCATTTATACTGCATAGATTTGTTTTGTTCCAATACTGTCTATATAAAACTCAGGCATATAAACTCTAAGCAACAGAAAATGCTGCTTCTAGTTTTGTAGATTATGATACTCAGGAGTGTATTTAGAGAACCTGTGTTATCATCACAGCAACTTTATAATTTAATTCGTTGTCAGATGATCAAAAGATACTGAATATGTGACAGACACTAAATAAATGTAAAGTATAGAGTGACGATGAAAGTGTTGTAACTCTACTGCTTGCTTAAATTGGAAGCTTCATCTAGTCTTTGCCAGTGACTTTTGCACAGTCTGCTTTTTATCTTCATTTTACAGACATTATAAAATCAATATCAAACTACTACTTTAAAACTATTTCTTTTGACTGCTGTAATATGCCATACCAATCACAGCAGATGTCTAACAAGAAGACATAAGAAATCTTCCTTGTTTTGCTCTAACTGAGGTTTTATTAAATTGCTATAATTTTCCAGTGAACAGGTTCATCTACATCAAATGAATTTCAAGTCATGCATAAAAATCTAAAGAAGCTGTTCGTGATGTATGGGGCTTAGGATTCCAGGAATAAACCCAAAAGCAACTCACTGGATGGTCCTTTGGCATATTACTCCACATCTTCTGCCTCATTTCAGAAGCTGCTTTAGAATTTGTCTTTCCCAATTTCATTATCACTTTATCAACATGGCTTTTTGTGGCTTGCAACAGATTTTCCATAGTGAGCCAAAGGTCATTAGGCTTTGAAAGATCCAAAACAAGAATAATAGAAAATGTCCTAAAGAAATAAAAACATCCTTAAAATAAAAAGACTCAAAATAATGACCAGTTTGAAACTCTAGTGTACTAAAAATTACGTAAGAATAACAATACTGTAGGTGAAGAAAAAAAATAGCATTATTCTAAGACAAAAAATACAAGTTTTAGCCTTCTGAATTCCAATGCCTTTCTCTAATGATATTTCAGTGTTAAACTGGTAGTGGCACTAAAGTTTTTGTTGGAACTAAAAATAATCCAGTTCAAATAGAGACACTGCAAGCAACTGGATACAACAATGCCATGTTTAGACCAATTTTACTGTGTGCTCCAAAGAAGGAATGCAAAAACATGCATAAGAGGGGTAAGGCAAAGGAAACAGATCTATTGATGGACCTTGCTAGGAAACACCCATTTTATTTAAACTTTACAACAACCCTTTCTACAAGACATTATGATGTCTACTTATGGATCTGAAGTTCGAGGTATGAATTCATAGATCTAAAGTTACATGTTTTCCTGCTATACCATCTACCTTTCTGAAGGCATACCTGTGACCACAAGATCCACCACCACCATCACTACATGCATTTGTACTCTATTCATACACATCAAATATAAAGCTAAACTAATCAACCAAAAAAATTTCACTTAAAAATGGGCCAATAGGGGCTGGAGTTGTGGCTCAGTGGTAGAGCACTTGCCTGGCATGTGTGAGGCACCGAGTTCAATTCTCAGCACCACATATAAATAAATAAATAAACAAACAAATAAATAAATAAATAAAATAAAGGTCCATCAACAACTAAAAATATAAGAAATAAAAAAGAGCATATTTCTAAAAAAATTGGTCAATAAACACATGAAAATATGTTTATTATCACTAATTATTAGGGAAATATGAACCCAAACCACAAGAAGAATATAGAAACCTCAAAATAACAAATGTTGCCAAGGATATAGAAAAATTGGAGCCCTTGTGCATTGCTGGTGGGAATATATAATGGTGTAGCTTCTGTAGAAAACAGCATGACAGTGACTCAAAAAATTAAACAGAATTAGCATATGATTCAGCAATTCCACTTCTGGGTATATATCCAAATACTGGAAGCCAAAATTTGGACAAATATTTGTACACTGATGTTCACAGCAACATCATTCACAATTGTCACACAGCAGAAACAACACAAATGTCTATGGATAGATAAATGAATAAACAAAATGTGGTACATACGTATAATGGAATATTAGTCAGTCTTATAGGAAGGAACTTTGAACCATGCTACAACATAAACCTTGAAGACAGTATTCTAAGTGAGATAAACTATTAGAGAACAAATACAATTCCATTTCTATAGGGACTGCAACACTCAGATTCATAGAAAGTAGAACGATGCTTGCAAGGACTAGAGGAGAGGGAAACAAGGAGCTATGGTTTAATAGATAAAGAGCTTCGGTTTGAGTCAATGAAAATGTCCTGGACATAAATGTGGATACACATAACGGGACCAAATTATGCACCTTGAATGACCAAAATGTAAATTTTGTTATGTATATTTTGTAACATTAAAAACTAAACATATATAAAACTAGGAGTATTTAAGAAAATGGTCATAATAAGTATGCAGAAGCACAATCATGGGCCGACGTATTCTTGATCAATAGGGCTAACATTCTTCCACGAGTCATGGCAAGAAATTCTATGTTATTTAGTTATTTTGCCTAGGTCAAGCAAACCAACAATTTTGTGTAATTCATGCAAAACAATAACTAAATTCTATGTTGTTGTTCTAAATTCAGAAAGTAGTCTCTTAGGCATTAATTATCAAATTTTTCTATAAAATTACTGTGTTATTATACTATCCAATCATTTTTATGTCAATTTAATAAGCTCACAATTTTGTATAATGATAAAATACTATATTTTATGTTACTTTTAACTTATTTCATAGAAGATGGTAGCTAAAATTTAAAACAACAACAAAAATGAGGGAATCAGACCACAAGAAATGCTCTGTTTGAAGTCTGGAAATGTTCAATGCATTTATAATTATATGAGCAGTAATTTCAAAGATAAACAGTATCTAATGCATTTGGCAATATATTATTTTCTTAAGTTGCTGGGCTCTGTCCAATAAAAAGAAATTATGTGTCAAACTAATCCCAGTCAAAAAATGCTCTGAGATTAGCAACTACATTAAGAGTGAAATGTTTTCTATGAATTCTTTAACCATTAAGCAACCTACTTTGGATCCAGGACTATGATTACCTTTCCCTCTGTTGAGTATAACCCTGACCCTTTCTGTCCCTTAAAATGGGTTCCAGCTGCTTGGAGTTCCAGGGAAAAGAAAGATAAGATCTCAAGAAGTGAGGTATTAAAGAAGCCATGGATTGACTTCATTTCCTGTAGAACCCAGAATTTCCACAAGCCCATCAGGAAAGGGTCTCTGATCCAGACAAAGGAAGCGAAGTAATGTACCAAGTCAAGGCCAGAACCAGAGCCAACTGACAGCACAGGAAGAGCAGGCCTGTGTTTCCATCTTCAGTCTCTGCAAGGCAAAATGGCAGCTTGGGTTCCTTCAGCTCCTCCCACCCTCCCCACATCTTCTCAACCACCACAAACTCCGCTAATTCCCAGGAAGCTCTGCTTGTCTCCATGAAAGAAAGGCAAACGAAAAACAATGTAGTTGTAACAGTCCATGTTTCTGAAAACTGCCACAGGAAAAAAGTGGTTATAAGCAAAAGAGCAAATTTGTACAAAGTACATTTAGAAACACTGAAAAGAGTGGAAAACATAGCTCAACATGCTAACAGTCGTTATTTTTAATGTAATTCTGGGTTTTCTTACTTTGTATCTTTTAGTATTTCTCCAAGTTTTCTATATGTGCATATATTACTTTTGTAATAAGTAACAGAAAATAAATTATATTTCACTAAAAGAAAAGAAATCAACATTCTCTATATCCAGCCTGCTCTGGAAAAACAATTGTCCTATTAATAAAAAATAATTTCATACTCTAAGGCTCTTCATGCCTGAAATGGAACAAATACTTTCCAAGCCCTTTGTATTTGGTCCAGGCAGCAGTAATGTTTTGTGTTAATCTCTGACAAGAATAAGACATTTCAAAGTTTAAAAAATTTTTGCTTCTCTTGGCTAAGATCAGTTCCCAGGAACATTGTGAGAAATGTCACAATTTTCCACATCTGATTTGGCCAACATGTGGGAGTCATTGTCAGGAAAACACCACCAAAGGGTTTTGAGGTTTTCCCCTAGATTCTAATTCTTCAAGGTCAGCAAACAGAGAGACTTTCTCTCTCCTTCAACATGTCTTCCCTATGGATGTAGCTCAACAATGTTAATCTGCATTACATTCAGGATAGACTTATATAGTCCAGCTGAGGAAAAAGCTCAGAGCTGAATTAACTCACTTTGAGATGAATAATGGAAAGAATTAAGTCTTTCAAATTTATTTTTGCAAATGGACTCATTGCCCAAGTATTATCTGACATATTTTTGTTGTTATTGTTGTTAGCAGGCTTGCAAAATATGTCACCAGTGGGAATGCCAGCTATCTCACTCCAGCCTAAGCAGGGCCTTGTTTGTTTGTTTGTTTCTTTCTTTCTTTTTTAAAAAATTTATTTATTTTTTTTTTATTTTTACAGACTGCATTTTGATTCATTGTACACAAATGGGGTACAAATTTTTGTTTCTATGGTTGTGCATGAAGTAGATTCATATCATTCATGTAATCGTAGGTGTATATAGGGCAATGATGTCTGTCTCATTCCACCATCATTCATACCCCGCCCCCTCCCCTCTCTCATTTCCCTCTACATAATCTAAATTTCCTCCATTCTTCTCTTACCCCCTAGCCCCCACCCCCATTATGTATAATCATCCACTTATCAGGGAAAACATTTGGCCTTAATTTTTTGGGGCTTGGCTTATTCCACTTAGCATGATATTCTCCAATTTCATCCATTTATCTGCAAATGCCATAATATTATTATTCTTTACAGCTGAATAATATTCCATTGTGTTTATATACCACAGTTGCTTTATCCATTCATCTGTTGAAGGGCATCTAGGTTGGTACCACAATGTAGCTATTGTGAATTGAGCAGCAGGATATAAAACCAATATGCACAAATCTAATGCATTTCTATTCATAAGCGATGAATCCTCTGAAAGAGAAATTAGGAAAACCACTCCATTCACAATATCCTTAAAAAAAAAAAAAACAAAAAACTTGGGAATTAATCTAACAAAAGAGGTGAAAGACCTCTACAATGAAAACCACAGAACACTAAACAAAGAAATTAAGGTAATGAAAACCTTAGAAGATGGAAAGATCTCCCATGTTCTTGTTTATTTCAAAACCTCTTTTGGAAGGATTACAGCTTAAGTTCATAGAAAGGAAGTGGGCATAAACCTTCAGCAAAATAAAACTGTCCCCCCAAAATTATGACTCACAAAAGCCTACTCACATTCATGCTGTGGACACTTATGTGTACTTACAACGCTTCCTAGAACTGGCCTGCTTACCGTAAGGTGTCACTTGTGATTGGTATGCTGATTAAGTCCAATAAAGAGGTTCCTCCACCTAGTTCCCAAAAGTGAGCAATATCTTTTGGCTGAAAAACATTTTTGAAGAAAGTTTTTTATTTCTTGGGTTTTAAGTACTTCTTATACTTCATTAGCACCTATCAGTTTTAATTACAGACACGAAATATTGCAGTCTTCAATCAACCCTTTCTTGGCAATCAAAACTCTCTCCTTTCTCTATCCCATCCCTCAAAATGCACCAAGGTAGCTATCCAAAGAACAAAGATGAAACATTAAAAACAAGTTGTCTATGTGTATCTACATGCCAATTCTGGTGATACCTAATAGAAGACATACATGGTGCTCCAATTTTGCAAGTACCACACATAATATACACTTAAATTTTAAATAAAATTAACCAGTTGAACACATTTGGAATTCCAGATAGAAATACAACAGCTGAATAGGAAAGCATACTGATTTAAGAAGACAGAAGCTCATGAAATGAATTACCCATACAGATAAGACCTGAGGAAAAGGGACAGATACATGACTGTCTTGGCTGCAGATGACTTCACCTGAGCAGAAGCATCAGTAGAGGCTCTGCCTGATTTCCACCTGGAATCTGACAAGTGTAGATGGTGGGACAGGATGAGGTTTTTACCTTTTCTGCTTTTCTTTTCACAGGACGCTTAAACTAGCAGGGGATTGACAGGGTCGGGCAACCAAGTAATTTGAAAATAAGACCCTCCATTCTATGAGCACCTTTCTAGACTGCTAGCTAATGGCATCTCTGTTTCCACCTTGAAGCTGAGAAGCCTTCAGGCCACCAAAACTGTGTGAGGAGCAGAGTGTTTACTTAGAACTCTTAAGGAACATTAACTCTGAGAAAGACATGAAGCTTCCACAATAAAAATAGAAATATCCCACATTATGGTACAAAGTTTAGAGAAAAAAAAAAACAAGTGAAAAAGAATCCTATTGGTTTTTACGTATCTGCTATCGAAAGAGCAGATGGTCAATAAAGCAAGTTTTAGACGAATATATATTATTTTGCATCTTTAACAAATTCTCAATTCATAATCTTTAAAGTTGTTTTACTGTGTTGATGTTTGAATCATTAAAATTTGTGGGGGAAGTCATTTTTCGTTGGAAAATCTCTTTTGAATCACAATTTTGATGAAGGAAGTTTTTAGAACCCTTCTCAAATGTTTTAAGCTTATGAAAGTGGTCTCAATGCTTCCAGTGAAAAAGGATGATTATATTTCTAGGCTTATCACTCATGTTAGAATTCATATGAGTCATAAAAACCAAGTCCTCCCATATCTCAACAGATTCCTTTCTTTTCTCTTTCAGTTTTAATAACTGACTTTTGTTACTTCAGTTTTAATAACTGACTTTCGTTATGGATCCAGGAAGCAACAGCAGGCAGGTCTGATTCTTTGTGCATTGTCTAACGAGCAAACATTTGGACTAGGTCCAGTTTTGTTATGGGAATAGAAGGACCCTCTGTTCTAGATTTTTCTTTCATAGAACTAACTTTATTTAAGAAATAATCACTTTTAATGTGAGAACTCCAAAAAGGAGATTCTACTCAGGAATTTTCCCCCAAACATATACTATTATAAGTTCTCACTCTATCCTGAATAAGTTTGTAACATTCCTCTGAAGAGAAAATAGAAATATAATCAATTGCGACCTACAGTACTGTCGACTTTTAATTTTTTTGTTTGTTAGTTTTTGGTGGTGCTGGGGATCGAACCAGGGACTCATGCACATCAGGCAAGTTTTCTATCACTGAACTACATTTCCCACCCTGTATTTTTTTTTAAATGCTAATAATTTAGATTTTTGAACAGTATATTTAATAAACAATTCACAGGTCATACCCATTATTTTACCATGTTTTTATACTAAAGAATAATTCTTTAATATAAAGAGAGAGCAACTCACAATATTATTCTCATTTGAAAAATAGAAAAACTTGCTGGACCTGATGGAGCACATTTGTGATCCCAGCTACCCAGAAGGCTGAGGTAGGAGGATCAAAAGTCCAAGGCCAGTCTCAGCAAATTTGTCAAGACTCTATCTCAGAATAAAGAAAGGGCTGGGATATAGATTAGTGATAAAGCACCCCTGGGTTTAATTTTCCACATATATATATATATATATGAGGTCACATTGACACAACTAATACAAGCAGACCAAAGAAATATTCAATAAAGTTGCAAAAGTTATCTTATTTCAGCATTTAGCACATAATAAATAAGAAGACTGAAAAATTTTCACATAGCAGCTGAAGTGCATTTGAAGTTTAACAGTACATAGCTGGGATATGTACAGTGGGATATGTTTACTGATTGTAAATGGAAATGGTAAAACCAAGTTAGCATCATTACTTCCTCCCCACCTGTGGCATAGTGATATCACTTAAAAAAACACTCACTGTGTTATGTCCTTTTGCTCTTCTTCCATATGTATATTCCAAAGCTAAGGTTGGTTTTGCTGGCTCATCCCTGTATAATGAAGGCAAAGAGTATTACCATAATGGATGGCATTACTTTCTTATGCTATCATTTTCCCCAATTCTTTTTTATTTTTTTGGCACTGGGGATTGAACTCGGGGGCACTCAACCACTGAGCCACACTGAGCCACATCCCCAGCCCTGTTTTGTATTTTATGTAAAGACAGGGTCTCACTGAGTTCCTTAGTGCCTCATTTTTGCTGAGGCTGACTTTGAACCACAATCCTCCTGCTTCAACCTCCTGAGCTGCTGGGATTACAGGTATGCAATGCTGCACCTAGCCGCAATTCATTTTTGGTTCCTCTTAAAAACTTCATAAGCAGTTACCTCGAATAACACCATTGACATAGAAATTAAATTAATACGTATCAACAAATGATTTGGAAAATATTAAAATCATTTGATAAAATATCTACATTATAGTTTATATTGCTTGGTAAGTAGTTTTATGGTACATATTCATTTTATTTATTTAACTTTTATTGTGGTTAAAATCCATTAAATAAATTAACCATCTTCACCACTTTTAAGTGTACAGTTAGTAGTATAAAGCATATTCATATTGTTGTGCAACCAATCTCCAGAACTTCTCATCTTGCAAACCTAAAACTCCACACCCATGAATCAACAACTCCCGTTTTCACTCCCTGAGTCCCTGGTAACCATCATTCTATTTTATGTTCCTAGGAATTTGACTACTCTAGATACCACATATAAATGGAATCAGATAGTTTTTGTCTTTAGATGACTAGCTTATTTCACTTAGCAAAATGTTCTCAAGGTTCAGCCATGTTGCAGCATGTGACAGGATTTCTTTCCTTTTCAAGGCTGAATATTATTGATAAAAACCTATTTTTAGTTTAGAGAATAACAAAAACACCCAATTTTTAAATTTGTGATTTGTATATTTATATTTACTGTTTTAAATTTCACCCATGTATATCTTTATATTTGGCTATATTTTCTGGTAAAAATTTCCTTTTATGAAGCAAAAATGCTGCTTTTAGGATAAAATTTATAAAATCTGATATTTAATCTACAATTTGGAAAATTGTCCTTTTTCTATAGAGGAATTGAAATTAGTATTTTTCAATTCAATGTAGTAGTTTATAATATTTCAACCTAAACTAATGTGCATCAGATGATTTATTTACTGTGGGAAACATCTAGGAATGTGACCTAAGGAGAATCATGATTCTTGGACCTGGTAAAATACATAGGTCTTCTAAGAAACAATTTTGCTGCTAAGAGGACTGAAGACAAGATTCTACTATATGTATTCTTTATAATATTTTTCAAACAAATGATGTCTCCTTAAGGTGATCTTAAAGACCAAATCCCATCTCTTTTGATGTTTTTCAGGGAGAAAAAACATGCATTAAAACTGAAAGGAACAAAACGATATCTTCTAAAATTTATATAAGATTCTCTATATCAACTTCCTGCAATTCTACCAATTCTAATCCCAATCTCAACCTGACGGCATGCTTCTACAGTGTAAGAGGTTAGGAAGTGCATAAGGCAATGGGTAAAATGTACAGTTGAAGGACCAATACTGTGTTCCAAAATGTATCCCTGATCTTCTATTCTTTTTAACCACCCACCCCACATTTGTGGAGTAGACAAAGGGGAATGAAGGGAAAGGAGGAGAAATGGGATAAGGAAAGACAATGGAATGAATCTGACATAACATTGCTGTGTATATATATGTGTATATACATATATATATACATATATATACATATATACATATATATGTGTGTGTGTATATATACATATATATATGAATATGCCACAGTGAATCTCGCCATCATGTACATCCACAAGAAATCGTTTAAAAAATAACTCTGGGTAAATGGCAGGAAGATCAATAGAGGACAAGGGTCGGGGAGGCCAGGAGCGGGGGGGAGGTACTGGGGACTGAATTAGAGAAGACATATTCCATGCTTTTATAACTATGTCAAAATGGATCCCATTGTCATGTGTAACCAAAAAAAACCAATAAAAATAATAAAAAAGTATCCCTGAGTAATTCAGAGATTACAATTATTGTTCAAATAATCATATATTAGGTAGAGTAAAGATAATTTCAATACCAAAGTAGCACAGCCAAAAAGAATGTAAGTACTATTGTAGACTGGGTAATTATGATAACATTTCTCCCTCAAATAGGAAAATCTAATATTAATACCATATTTTTTTGGCTTGTCATCATTTTTAATCCTTAAAGGGGCTCTTAAAGGTTATAATAAGAACTCATTAAGAATTAAATATTTTGTTTGTGTTTCAAAATCATTCTCCTTCCATATAAAGTTAGAACCTAACTTGCCTTGTACAACTAGAATAAGCATAAATGTAGTCGAAAGGTTAACATAACACTTACCTGTCAAGACACCTTAGAATAATAGTAGTCTTCCCCTGGAAATTCAAAAAGAAAGAATACTGTATTAATGTCATCCATATGTAAAATTTTATTAGTGTTCATAATTGCCGCTCAAAATAGCTTTAAAAAAAAAAACCCTTGAATGATAAATTACCTGGAAACTAGAAACTTTCAGAATTGTTCTATAGTTTGATAAGTGGAAAAAGTTAACTGTCAACTTTCCATCACAGTGTAACTACACTGCTATTATTATAATTACAAAGCCCCACAGATGACAAATATTAGCAAATCACACCTCACTTTAGTGGTCAACTTGGCAGCTGTCTTAAATTTTCTCTCTACTCAACAATGCTAATTACTGGTTAAGCTGATGATTAGTGTCTTCTAAAATGTTTTCATTCCAATTGTTGAAGTGGAAATAAAGAAAAAAGATAACATACAAATAAAGGACATGTTGCAAATACGTTCCAAGTAGGCAATTCAGACACTGGGTTAGAAAACTTTGTTTGTTTTTCATTCTAAAGCACATATTTATTTTCAATTCTTTTTAGGAGTTAGGAAATATAAATTCTGGTCAATCTCTGCCACTAACCATGAAACTTAACCTCAATTCTTATCCAGAGACCAGCTCAGTGGTTTGAATCTGTGTGTGTGCGCCGTGCAATAGTAAGAATTTTTTCTTTTTTTTTTAAACAGGGATAGCTCTGCTAGAGGAAACCCTAGGGCTCCAAGGAAAATAGTTTGGAATGCCGTGGATTGCCAAAAATCCAGCACATTTTAATATATATTTTTTTAACCAAAAAGTCTATAATTTTTACAAAAAAGATAATAATAAATTATTCCAGATTATATGTGAAATCTCATCAAATTCAATTTTTTGTAATGAGATACATATAGAAATGAGATTAGTATCAACAATGAATATTGTCTAAAGGTATTTATTGACTGGTGTTATACTCAACTGTGAAGCTAGAAACTACCTAAATGTCCCAAAATAGGGAACTGGATAAATTGACTATGGTAATTCACATACTGGGAAAATATGCAGCTATTAACATTGACAATGTAGAAATATACTTACATGGTAATACATACATAATAAATTAACATGACTGTTTCCAGTTAAAAATCTTTTCCCACAAACAGATAAGTTTAGAGGGACATCACTATGTTAATAATGATTGTTTCTAGCTGATGAATTTGCAGGTTATTTATTTTTTAAAGAAAATCAGAATTTTCTAATTTTTCTACACCGGACATGTATCATAAGTAGTTTAGTTTTAAAGTTTTAAATAATTGAAGGCTAAATTATCTGAAGTATAATGTACTCTATGCACCAAAAAATACAGAATCAGAATTACTGTATATCAGAATTGTAACACATTCAGATATCTAGCCAATTTCCTCAAATTTTCACAGTACCCTAGTATTGATTTAAATAATTTTTATTATAATTTCATATAAATGTATCATACTACAAGATGTTAATTCCAAATAAATATAAACTCAATTCTGGGAACTGAAATCAAGTTTTAGATCATCATTAAAACAACAAGCCACAGGACATGTGGCCTACCTCTGTAATCCCAGCCACTCAGGAGGCTGAGTCAGGGGGATTGCAAGTTTGAGGCCAGCCTTGGCAACTTAATGAAATCCTGTCTCAAATTTTAAAATAAAAGGGGCTGTGGATGTAGCTCAGTGGTACAGCATCCCTGAGTTCAATCCCTAATATTAAAGAAAATGACAATCCAAATTTTAAAAAAATTCACTAGTCAACTGTGGCTCCTCAGGCTTCCTAATTCAAGAAACGCCAACCTAGTACAAATTCATTTAGAGACCATCAAAATGAATCACATCTTCCCTCTCATGACCTTGATCGTACCAGAAGCCCAGTCTTCTCCTCTGACCTACCTGAATTCTATAATATCCTATACCTTCCCTCCTCTGAGCAGATAACCTCCTCCTGCCCTTTCTTCCTCTGGAACCCTTTCTCTTACAACTCTAGCTCCAAGACTGGCATACTCCTAAATATGTCCACCTCATCTTCAGAATGTTCTCTCCACCTGATGGCCCTCACTAAAACGTGGCCTGGATCACTTCCTCTGCTGCATGAAGAAGGCTATTTACTCTCACCCCCTCCCATGAATTTCAGGACCCTTTTGCTCCCCAGTGACATCCCCAAACACCTAGTCTTCCTCTATCCTCTTGCCAAACCCTCAGAGGCTCATCCCAGTCTTCTACCAGGGCCATTACCTCTGTTGGCTCACAATCTCTTTCCCTCCCAGCTGCTGTCCTTCGTTTTATTAACTTCGTGCCTGTGTGGCATGGACAACCCGCCCAGCACCCTGACCTCTCAGTGCATTTGCCTCCTCACAGAAGCTTCTCCCCTTGCTCTGGGTGCCACATGTCATTTCTCCTCCTCTTCCTTCTCCTTTTGTGGTACTGGGAATTGAACCCAGGAGAGCTCTACTACTGAGCTACATCTCCAACCTATTTTATTTTGAGATGGGGTCTCACTAAGTTGCCGAGGCTGACCTCAAATTTGTGATCTTTCTGCTTCCACCTCCCTAGTAGCTGGGTTTGCAGGTGTGTACCACTGTGCCTGGTTCCGGCATTGCATCTTGAATCATTTCACCCCTGCTGGGAACTGCACCACTTCCAAAATCACACATGCAAATAACATTCCCCAACCACAATTCAGGAACCCCTAGAGTGGTCACAGGCCTTTGTGAAAGGTCTCAAAAATCCACTGATCCCCCAAAGTTTCTCCTTCCCCATCCTTCACTTCTTTCCTTCTCCATCTTAGAGTTTATAGTTTACCATTACAGTTATCTTTTGCAAATATCAGCCATGCCCTAGGCTTCCCACCAGCAAACACTAATCCCAGGGAAGCTCCATCACCTTCCTCCTCCCTGCCTGTACCCATGTAAGTGAGTGATGATGGAGAATGATCACACACACTTGGCAGATTAGTGTTGCCCTCATGTCCATCATCAAAACAGCCATCGACACTGACTGGCAGTCCATTACATTTGTCTAGTACATTCTCTCTCCCATTTGTTGCAATAGCTGTTTCATACACAGTTCTGAGTGTCTCCTTAGGCTACTCCCTAGGCCCCCCTCATCTGAATTGCTTCTTTTTCCTAACTTTAAGCCCTTTAAGTTTTCAACATCACTGTCTTATGGAGGCCTTCCCAATCTGCCAGTCTCCTGGTCTGGGTTAAGAGTCCTTCCTATTTTTTACCATAGCATTTGCCTCGTGGTAATGACATTACTATGCAAGTACCAGTACCCAAGTTCTTCACAGTAGAAAGTGTCTTTCATTCCTGTATCCACAGTGCCAAACAAGATACCTGGCACATGAAAGGTGTTCACTAAGTGCCTACAGAATGGATACATACGCGACTGAAAGGAGAGACAGGAGGCAGTGAGGCTGTTGCCTTCTATGGTAATGGGAGACCACTATTAGCCAGACAATAGAAGCGTTAATTTCTTACTTTTCTTTATCTTTGAAAATTAACTGATCTCTGCATAAAACACAGAATTGGGTACTTTTTAAAGAACAAGACTCTTGAAAGTTCTAGATATTTCAAGGGAGTTCCCAAATCTTCAAAAACATAATCAGTTTTAATTTACAATAGTGAAAAGAAACAGCTTGTACATGCCATATATTTCTATTAAGCAAAAGGAGTGATTTCTCAAACAACACATAAAACCTGAACCAAAGCAAAACAAACAGGCTAAAAACAAAGAAATGGAGAAATGTTCCAGAGAGTGATTAGTAGAGGTCACTAGTGGGGGCGTTTTGTGTGTGAGTATTTGTGTATTAGATAGTAGCATCTTCAAGGATACAGAAATAGTTTCTTCATGCAGAATGTTTTTTTGTAATAAAAATTTATTTGTAGAATAAGACTAGTACTGGCTATATCATCATTATGTAAATTAATGAATGTACATACCTACATGGGAGTAGGATAAATATAGGAAATTGTTAAAGTATTATATCTAATATGAAAATCACTCTCACAATAGTAAGCTCATGAAATGAGCTATATAGATTAAAATTTAAAAACAAGTGATTCCTAAGATAATTTTATGCTAAAAAATTAAGTTCAGGGTGGCACATGCCTGCAATACCAGTGGCTCGGGAGGCTGAGGCAGGAGGATTGCAAGTTCAAAGCCAGCCTCAGCAAAAGGGAGGCACTAAGCAACTCAGTGAGACCCTCTCTCTAAATAAAGTACCAAATAGGGATAGGGATGTGGTTCAGTGCTTGAGTGCCCCTGAGTTCAATCCCCAAAACAAAAAATAAAAATAAAAAAAGAATTAAGTTCAGAAAAAAGAAGTAAAGTGAGCCAAACATAAAAACTTTGGAAAGTACAAATTTAAAAAACCAAAATAAGAATACAAATTAAAACTTTGCTATCCGTATTTCTAATTTCTATCTTTGCATATTCATATAGTTGAGATCATCTTATATATAAAATTTATGTACTACTTTTTTCAATTCATATTATTTTCTTTCAGTACTGGAGATTGAACCCAGGGCCTCACGCATGTTGGGTAAGCACTCTACCACTGAGCCACATTTCTACCCCTTTTTATTTTGAGAAACAGTCTCCCTAAATTGCCCACCCTCCTGAGAAGCTGGGATTACAGGTGTGCACCATTGCATCCAGCACTAACTCCTCTTCCATGGTCATATCATTATTCCCCCCCAACAATATAATCTATGTAGATAGTATCCTGACATGATAGGTGCCTAGTTGTGCACCTAGACACAGCTGGGGACGAGAGAGGTGAACATACAGTCTTGCAGAGTTCAGATTCTAAAAACTTCTCATTTGTCAATGCCCTTAAATTGAAAGCATGAAGCAGAGGAACTGAACAGTAAAATGAACTCTGAAAAGAAATGAACTATAATGTACTTGAATTTTAGCATCTTGGGTCTGGCAAGCCTTGACCCATTTTAGACAGTGTCACCAGACATTCTGCCTCCCAGGCAGGAATTTTGTGTGTCAAGCAAAGTTGCATGAAGACATGATGCATCTGTTTCTGCTCTGTGTGCTTACTTCCAAAATGTTTCCATACACTTGGCTAAGAAACTAGATAAAGTGTGTGTGTGTGGGGTCTTTCCCACAAATTAGTGGTCCAACAGAAAGAACTGCTGCCTATTTCCCCCATATTTAAAAAAAATTCTTCGATAAACATTGATACAATTGAATGATTCCTGAAAAGTGATTTCTAAAAGTTGTAACTGAAGCCAAATATGAATATTATGAAGATACTGACTTACTCTTTTACATGCTGACTTAGATATTTAAATGAATCCTGGCCTTTATACTCAATTGAAATAGAAGATCTGAACATTTTAAAATTACAAAAAAAATTAGTTCAAAATCTCTTTCTAAAGTTTTTCTCACTGTTAAAACTTTTCCTAGATAATTAAGTACTTTCTAATTCAGACTAAACCAGATTTGTCATCTGGTTAGAGAGGTGAAAGTCTCTCTCTCTCTCTCTCTCTCTATATATATATATATATATATATATTTTTTTTTTTTTTTTTTTTTTTGCACAGGGGATTGAATCCCCCAGGGGCACTTAACCACTGAGTCATCCCCAGCCCTTTTTATTTTGAGACAAGGTCTCGATAAGTTGCTGATGCTGGTCTCAAACTTGCGATCTTCCTGCCTCAGCCTCCTGAGTTGCTGGGATTACAGACACACCACCCAACCTTAATACTTTTATTAAAGAATTAAGATAAATTTTGCCACTGGTGGTTAAATCATCTCAATGATTGGAAAAAAATTTAAAGCATTACCCCATTTTTACTTCCAATGAAAAAAACAGATTTTTCTCCGATTTCAATTCCATCACCTTCACTTCCATTACTTCCTCTTTTTTCCACTTCAGCTTTTGCAATTTCCCAGAGAGTTTCACTACATGAGAGGCAGAGAAACAAAAAGATCACTTTATTTCACACAGGGAAATTTTATTTCGGTAAAATTTATAAAAGAAAAAACTTTTTTCCTGGGCACAATAACCAGGTAAGTGTTTGAAGATTTGTCACTTTGTAATTTTTTTTTCTTTTAACTAGTTATTTGAAGAATACTGAAATTGATAAGCAGAGCCTTTATCACCAGGTTTTGAAGTGATCTTATTTTGGAGCTTCTCAGCAAGGTACAAGGCTGTAATGTGTTAGTTTCTCATACACACGTGAAGGTATGAGGACTTTTGGAAATGTACAATTTGTGCATCACCAACACTAAGTCACCTAGGAATATGAGAAGCATGCAAAACCAGTGTACTAAATAATCTTTGCTCCTTGAAACATTTCTTTTGTTTTTTTGTCCGGAGGTCCTTGTAAGTTGTTCAGAGAGGGTTTAGGTCTTGAATATAGGTGCATTAAATGGACCTCATAAACATGAACAGCTCAAATGTATTTTACAGGCCATCAAAATTTCACACCTCCTCGCGCCCCATCCCCAAAGCGATGTTACACTTTCCACAGTGCCCTTCAAGTTTCCCATTAATTGTGTGACTGGGAATTCTGGCACCAGAAGCGGGGTACACTGGGGAGGAGGCTTTGCGGTCTAGTTCACCCCGCCTATCCATTACTGGGAACAGTCCCTGGCCCGCAAGACATTTATTGAATTAGCGAATGGATGGAGTTGAGCTTTCAAAACCTCTGTTCTACCTGTTTGAGGCAGAATTTCATGCTCGAGGATAGTTCCTACGGGTCAGATCCAGGTGGCAAGCAAGACAGACCCACAATCCCCCACCAGCAGTCCAGGTGGGCTCTCTCCCCAAATGCGCCCTGTGCGGCCTGTCCCTCCCCTCCCCGTCCCCGTTGGGCTGGGAAAGAGAAGAAGTTCTCGAGGGGAGCGCAGGCCGGGCGCAGGCAGGGTTACCGGAATACCTGGGCATCGTGGCTGCGCTGCCAAACGTCGCGCGCTCAGCTTGGGGCCCAGCCTAGAACTCCGCGGGTGGCGGGCTCTGCTACAAGTCGGGGTGTGCAGGCTCCAGGGTTGCCATGGGAGCGACGTCGAGGCCGCGATTGCGTAAGAACATGGAGCATCATGGGAAATGTAGTTTTCAGCCTTCTTTTTCAAGCCTCACTTTTGACATCAGTCCCTGGAATGAGAGAGGATGCCGTGAAAGTTGTTACAAAACTGACATCTAAAAGCAATAGTTTCTGGGCAGAAAGTGTTGTATTAAAAAAAAAAAAAAAAACCACCCTTCGACTGCCGACTATATCCCAGGGTTTTCTGCTGTTTCTCAGTTTTTCCTTCTCTTCCTAATAGACATCATTTGGAAATAGAGAGTGAAACAATCTCTTGAGCCATTTTCTAGTAATTTGCTAAAAACAAAGTATTTAAAACTTAAATCCAAAAATAAGGCGTGTGAGTTTCACTTTTTCCAACTTTCAGAATGTTCTATCATGGTTTATGCAATAGCACCTTATTTATTAATGAGTTAAGCATGACTTCTATGTATTTCATTTATTTTATGAATGTAGATTTTCATTGAATTTAGTGATATCTTTATAGATCTCCAGGAATGTCCAGATCAATAATAAACATTGGGTTGTTACTACATGCAGGCCCTGTACCACACAGAATAAGGAACAGAGATGAGTAAGACAAGATCCTGACCCTCCAGAAAGATATACACACATAATTATTATTATAACCCAAGGAAGCAAGTGATGTAAGCTTTGTAGAAGAGGTACAGAAAAATTACATGAGAACAAAAGTGACTAATTATGCCTGAAGGAGTTGGCGAGACATTCATGACTGGGATAGTATTTGATTTGTTTTGAATGTTGAGTTTGACCCAGACTCTCTTGCCCAAGATATCCTAAATATTTGAAGGAGATACTCTCGCTCCAACCCGTCACTTTTTGGCTCAGTTTTATGGTATGATTCAAGAACATAAGCTTGAAGTAAGATGGACCTATGTTCAATTCCTGAGTCAATCATACAAGATAAATTCTATATTGCCGTAATGGGTAAATTACTTAATTTTTCAGAATCTCAATTTCTGATCCTGTTAAGCAGGAAAAGATTATGAGTTTTTAAAATAAGATAAATAAATATATGTTCTTGTTATTATCAATGGCTGCTATGAAGGATCTTGCCATTCTGGATTTTACCATGTTAGTTATGAGAAGGCAAATAAAATTTTAAAATAAGAGTGTGCCATGTCTAGACCTTAATTTCAAAGAGACAACTTTTTGCAGCTGCATAAAGGATGTTTGTTGGTGTTTAGCAGACCATATGGAGGCTATTAAGGATAGCAGGGAAAGCAACAGAGTTTTTACATTTCCCCACTTGTTTTCAAAATTGTATAATCTTCTTGTGAAAAAAAAAATAGCACACAGAAAAAATGAAGAGGAAGAAGTTTGTCTACCCCAGAAGCTATTAAACATTTTGATGTGCTTCATTCTAATTGTATTCTTATGGAGTTGAGATTATAGTTAATTAATATCCTTATTTTAAACATGTTTATTTCCCCATATCAATTTTTAAAAACTAATGTTGATGACTACATAATATTCCACAATATAGTTGTTTTTTTTTTTATAATTTACTTAGGCATTCTTCTACTGTTAAGCTTGTGGTTCTGAGTAAACACCTAACATGATTGGGCTAATCAGAGTCCTTTCCTGGAATTTTTCTAACTAGAATTGGGAAAAACAAGTCATTCCCTTTTGAAGGAAGTTAGCTTTCCTGTTCTACTAAATGAGGATGTTATTTTGTAGTTAGAAAACATAAAGTAGACACACATGAATATGAAGAGAAAGTTTTGGCATGTCTTATGGCTCTGGTTGTCTCCAGGGCTCTCCTGTGTCCTCACCCTTCTTAAGAATTTATTGTTCAGCTCTCCCTTTGATTATATGAGACATCCTAGGATCCCTGTAATAAGAATGATAAAAATGAGTTTCCTCATTTTTGTCTAAGTCAGTTCAAGTTTAATTTTGGAATTTACATCAAAAAGAGGCTATCTAAGAGTTACTAGACAGTAGAGAGCGAGGCTTGGGAAAAGGAAGAAAAGTCAATTCTTTCTCATTGATGAAGTGCCATCCTCTTCACCAACTGTTGGCGGCACAGCAGAGAAAAGTCTTAAAGGACATGACCAGATTGAGAAATTATCCAGCATCCGTGCATTATCCAAACCTAGTAAGAACTCTCCTCCAGCTTTTTAAAAGTTACACACTTTCTATAAACTTTTCTCTCATAAAAGGCTACTCTTACTGGACTTTGCAATATTTCCATAAATTCAGTTTAATAGCTTCTAAGTCATCTGCTATGGGAGCATCCAACATTCGGTTCCTAGGGAATTCATTAGAGGCACGTAGTGACGGAGGGGATTAGCTTTCCTTTGCCACAGCCACTGCTAATGAGGAGTCATCTGATTGTAATGGTACCACGACAGAACCTACGAAAAGAGAACACCCCACAACCCACCAGTTATTAATAGATTATGTTGGCAAAGCCCTGGGAAGGAAGTAGTTCAGATTCATGTGGGTGAACATTTGTGTCTTATTTTGGAGTTATTTGCAAATAGATATTTACCTACTGAAGGTTTTGTTTCTTATTACTGGCCTGCAAAATAATTACAAAGCATGTGGTTTTGAAGATTTTACAGTTGATGTTGATAATAAAGTCTCTAGAATCATTGTGATTATGTGCAATTTAGGCAATATTAAATTCAACAAGTAAAATTACAGTTTAAAGGAAGTGTTGATCTCATCTCCCTC
This sequence comes from Sciurus vulgaris, assembly GCF_902686455.1. NCBI lineage: Eukaryota > Metazoa > Chordata > Mammalia > Rodentia > Sciuridae > Sciurus > Sciurus vulgaris. The sequence goes on from NC_136475.1 coordinate 62,816,099, forward strand.
ACCCTAGCCTCCCACCCAGACCTACCAACTCTTCAGTGTAGGACTGACCTTCCCACTTAAAAGCCCAAGAAAAGCCTGCATCTTGGTCACATTGAAAAAACTGGAGAAATTTATTTCACCCTAAATATCTATGTATGGCTTACCTTAATTGAGCTTAAAGGGGAAATAAAGTTCTCTCATTGCAGTAAAATCCTTCTTATAGAGAAAAGAGAGTGGGAAAATGTGAGAGGTGATTTCTGTCAAAACTAACAGAGAACAAAGCTCCCTACCACTTATTGTTGCTCCTCATTCCCCCTCTCTAATTCACATATTGACTCTTCCCCTCAGAAATCAGCCCACAGTCCCTCAACCTTGAGGAGGGAAGATTCCATTGGGGCTGGAAGGGAGGTGGATGGGGGACCATATTCTTGGCATCCCAGGAAAACATAAGACCTTTAATTAGAGAAATATGGTTATCTATGGTGGTTAGTGCTTCAAGATTATACTTCAGCTCAATTATGAGTGATAAGTATGTTCTAGAAAACTGATCCCCTTTTTTTTTTTTTTTTTTTTTGGTACCAGAGATTGAACCCAATGGCACTTAACCACTAAGCCACATCCCTGGCTCATTTTCTAATTTTTTATTATGAGATAGGATCTTGCTAAGTTGCTGAGGCTGGCTTTGTACTTGGGATCCTCCTGCCTTGGCCTCCTGAGTCACTGGGATTACAGGTGTGCACCTCTGCACCCAGTACCATATTTTTTCTATGGAAAAAAATGCCAAAAAACATATTCTGTAACAAATTCTCATTTTAAAAAAAAAAATTTTTTTAGTTGTAGATGGACACAGTATCTTTATTTATTTATGTGGGGCTGAGGATGGAACCCAGTGTCTCACACATGCCAGGCAAGTGCTGTACCACCGAGCCACAACTCCAGCCCATAGTTGTGACTAACTTCTCCTGTAAATTGAGAGTTGAATCCATTTCCAAACTGTGGAAGTATTTGATCTGAAGAGCACACAGGCATTCGTGAAAACACACACACACACACACACAAATACAGAGTCCAGAATGTTTTAAATAAATGTTTAGAAAGTAGTCCATTAAACTCACCTAAGTGAAATAAACTCCCTTAAGGAGTTTATTATGAAATCAGGGGAAAACCGGAATTTCTATTCATTTATGTATTTATACCATTATATAAGATGCATCAATATGCATACATATCTATTAATATTACAATGTGCCAAAACAGTTTCCTTTTATAGGTATAAAACAAAGCAACATTGAAGACAAAGCATGAATGTAAGAGGAAGAAGTAATAACTACCATTTTCACTAGTAGAACACCTCAACTTTGACAATGAAAACATTAGGTATTTCATGAAGATTATTCAAAAGATAATGCTCAAAATGGGTTTTGTAAATCATTTATTATGATTGAAAGGGAAGAAAATGATAGGAGACAAATATTACAATTAAACATGAAACATTATTCTCTTATAACCAATCATAATAACATACTTTGAATTTTTAAAATGGCTATATAAGTAATTTTCCAGAAAATAAAATTTTCACATCATCAGTTACAGAAAATTGATTTCTTTCCATCAAAATATTTTATCTCTGCTCTATCAAAAATAAATGCCAGGTATAAGGTACTACAGTTTAAGCTAAGCCTTCACTACTTATTTTTAAATTAGAAGATTCCAGGGGCCAAGAGGGGGGAGTTTACCAGATGGTGAATGAACTATTGCCTGAGAATGAAGCTCTCACACATAATAGTTCTGCCAAGCCCAAAGCTCACCGATTACTGATTATTAAATAGTTTTCTGGGAGCTCAGAAATTCTATATCCCAGCCAAAAGACTCCTCAGAGTCAACCCAAACTGGTAATCAGTTAACTCTAAAAAACTAATTTATATAATTCAGTGAGTGGTTGTGGCTCAAAAGATAAAGAGAAAATGGTCAATGAAAATCTATTTCTATGGATGTTTTAAAAGTCTTCTTTTTGTTGTTACCAATAAAGTACACTATTACTTGAGTAATGTATCGCTTGACTCTGCTCCTTGGAAGGATGGAAAGCTTAGTGTGAGAACAGTGCATTACCACAGGGAGAAAGCAGCAAAGAAGAAATACAAAGGCTCCGCCAGAAATTAATTCAGCAGCTAACATTTTTCTCAAATTGGTTTAAAAAAAATGACATGAAAGTGATAAATATATGTCCAAAAATAAATATGAATATTCTACACATAAATAAAATTAAGTATACTCATGATTACTATGACAGTTAAACATTTCTATAATATCATTTTCATGTCTTATCACAGTTTCATTTTTATCATGAATTCTCATTACATTGTTTTGACACATACTGGAAAGTACTGGCCACTTACCCAACCTAGGAAAGTAATACATCTCAATATTCTTTCAACTAAAATTTTATCTCTTTTGATAGAAGAATTTTCTATTTCCCTTTTTTCAAAAACAAATATTTTTGGAATTTATTTTCAACTGTAATTAGAAAGGAGTGTGTGAGGGGCAAGCTTTAAGGATTATCTTTGTTTTCAAAGATATTATGATTGAACAAAGCAAGGTCAGGTTGACCCAGTTCCAAATGCAAGGAAAGGTGAACAACATTCCAGTGAACTTGTGCTATGCTGACAGTCAAGGAATGTCAGGAATCACTGCCTCGTTTTAAACTTCACACTCCAGTGATCTGCCAAGGCAACAGGGTACACTTTCTAATACCACAGAGGGGGTTCTGGTTACCTAACTCCCATTTTCTCACGTAATGATTCACAGTCAGAACATTTATTGCACCTGCTTTTAATATTTACCCTTCCACATCACATGCAGCTGCTTCTTACCTTGTGTACCCCGTTCCTTTCCAAACACCATCTCAGTAATTAAAAGCACATTTAATTACAGTACTTACATTTTTGGCAGTGAGCTTTTTCCAAATACTCAACAGGTACATCAAGTGAGAGACTGGAATTTCCCTTTGTAAAGATGGCCAGTATATTCAAAAGAAAAAAGAAAAGAAAAAGCTACACTGCTTGATGTCTCTGATGGTGAGGAAAATGGGGGGGAGACGACAAGTTCTAATCTATTTAAGAGAAAATGATCATTTTGGCAAATTGTGTGTTCATGTTTTATTACTATCTGAATATTTAAGAATCAGTAAGAGAGAGTAAACCCTATTATTGCTAAAACCTGGAATACTGGTGTGTGGGTGTCAGGACGCCGGAGTGAAGGAGCTTGCTGACAGCCGGTGAAGCCACCACAGGAGGCCAGGAATGAAGGTTCTGGCTCCTGAGCCTTCATAGGAGTGTGGGGCCTTTGGTGGGCCTGCTGCTTGAAAGGAGTAGCTGGCTTCCCAGGGCCCTGGCTTGGGGTCCCTGGGTCCTGGCTGAGAGCAGTGCTGGAGCAGAGAGGTGGTGAAATGCTGCCTTCTGCTGATGGAAGTTGTTGATGTAACTGGCGATCAAAAGAGTGATTTCAAGAATCTGAAACAAGAAGCAGAATGATTATGCTCCTGAGAAGTTCTCACCAATGACAAGAGAGGAAAGGGTTGGCTGTGGGTGATCTCTGTATGCTAGTGCCCAGTCTACCAGAATTCCCTTCTCTGTGGATCAAACAATGGAGTTTTTACAGGTCCAGCACTATCAAGGCACCGGCCCATTTTCCCATTACTGAAATCAGCAGAAATAATGAATCTCAAAAAACAACCAAGTTTTAATAGCAATATTAGGAAAAGTAAGAGCCACAACTCCTTCAATTACCTTAAAGCCAGATTTGTGACTATATGAACCAAGAAATTCAGTCCATCACACAGATCAACACCTTTCTTTAGATGAAAATACTGAGCATGCCACAATATTTGGCACTTGATGGTTAACTGCTTCCACTTAAATAGACTTAATTAGGAAAGAAAATCTGCCATATTTTTTTTTAAAAGCTTCAGATTCTGAAGAAATTATCTCTTTTTTATTTGATGATTTTAAGATAGAGTTTTATGAAAATCAATTTCTCATTCTTTTGACTACAGAACCGCATTTTAGAATGTGACCCTTTTATTGTTGGCTTTTACTTAAGAGACATTAAAAAATACAGTTTGTTAAAAAGAAAAGTAAAGGCACAGTAGTTTTTAGTGATAAAAGCAAATAACCCCCAGTAAGAGAATGTGTGTAAAGTACCTGACAACAATCACTTACTCTGTGGCCATTTCCTTTGAACCTTTTATGTAGTAGGTGCTAGGCTAAGGACTTTGTAAACCTCCTTCATTACATTTGTAAGCTAAAAGGTAGGTATTATCATACCATTTTTAAGACCAAGAAACCAAGACTGAGAAAAAGTAAGCCCGGATTTGGACCCATGGTGCTTAAATGATAAGTAACATTTGTTTTCCTATCTGGAACAGTCTTTGCTTGATAAATGATTTAATACGAAAAGAACTAAAGAACTAGTGTTAAAAAGTTGACAGAAAGAGTTCTACTCACCTTGGGTTTTGCCATGGCAAAAAGTAATTTCTCTGTTGGTTTGTCTTTTGAATGTGTATTGTTAATAACTACCATAAAATCATCTTGAAAACCTCCAAAGGTCATTAGACTTTTGTAAACATAGCTGACTATTAACCTCTTCAAAGAAAAGAAAAGGTAAATGTTATATGCTTTTTATGTTCAGAGAAAGATGAGAAATGAGTAAAATATATATCTCCATTAAAATGCTGATATTAATTAGGCATAATGCAAAAATTATTTCTAAAATCAAATCTATTATGATCTAAAATAGATAGTAGTGGTACTAAGTATATTTAGGCATCATCTACCTTTACAATTAAAATACATTTCAATTCTGAAAAAACTCACTTCAGAAAAATTAGAAACTAAGAAGAAAACAAAAAGACACTTGTATTCTACCATCCAGTGTAAAATCACTGTTAATTTATTTTCATATGTTCTTTTTTTTTTTTTGTTCTAGGAATTGAACCCAGGTGTGCTTCACCACTTAGCCAGATTCCCAGCATTCCCAGCCCATTTTAAGTTTTATTTTGAGACAGGGTCTTGCTAAGTTGCTTAAGGCCTTCCCCACCTTGCTGAGGCTGGCTTTGAACTTGGGATCCTCCTGTCTCAGCCTCCCAATCCCTGAGTCACCATCATGTCCAGCTATTTTCATATGTTCTGTCAGGTATCTCTTTATATATGAGGTTGAGCCACATGAAACTGATACTTTTTTATGAATAAAATGGTCAGATTCTATACTGGCAAATCAATGTTTTACCCTGATGGTGGATTGTTTTATGTACATAAACAAAAGCAATATTAAGCATACTGTGAGCACTGTGCTTTTTTAAAGTTGAGATGTCTTTCCATGACAACAAAAGCATTTGTATAACATCATTTCAATGACTTTATAGGCGATCTTTTATTTATCAGCCTACTGCAGTCTGTTATTTATCACCTATTGCAGGGTATTTTTTACTATCTTGTAATATTTTGGGAAATATTTCATAATGCACATACCTAATTATTTCTTTAGTTATGAAAGCAAACACCAAGAATTACCTGCTTAAAAAGTGAGGAAGATTTTTGAGAATTTTTCCAAACTCTCCTCCAGAGAGGTTATAACCATTTATATTCTCAGCTTTACAATCTAAGTAACATTGGATATCATCATTCTTTTAAACTGTATTTAATTTCTAGTGAAATTAACATTTTAAATACATTGACTGAATATTTGAATCCTTTGTGAATTGAGTTGGCCACTGGCCTATTGGTGTGTTTACAAGTTTCTTCTTCCTTTTTCTTTTCTCCCAACCCCCCACCCCATTTTGGCATTGGAATTGAACACAAAATCTGGCACATGTTGAACACCCTCTACCACTGAGTTACACTTCAACCCCATGATATTTTTATTGTCTTATAAATAATACATGTGTGATACTTTGTCATATATGAAACATTTTTTTCCCAATGTGTTTCTAAAACCATTTAATAGACAGAATTCAAGCATACACAGCCTAAAACTAATCTGAACATGTAAAGATCAGCTAAACAGACCACTTGGGCAGCCTGAGCTGGCCAGAGTCCCCTCCTGGGGCCTGTGGACTAGTTTACTCAAGAGAACTCAGTACAGGTGTACAGCTTTTTGTTGACTTAAGTCACTGATTGTATGATCTGTCTACAAGTTAACCATTCAGGAACTAAAAATTATTCAGAAAACAAACTCCTTCAAAAAGTTTTTATACTACAGTAAATACAACACTATAGGATAGTTTGATTTCCAAAAAGTTTTCAGCGATCTCTGATTATTATTGCACCTTAGAATCTATTAATTCTTGTCCATCAGATTAATATATATATCTCCATATATATACATATAGTTTTTACTAAGTAATCTGACACATGAAATGTGATAGAAAATAATGTAAACTTCAGATAAATACATGAACATATAAAAAGCAGAGTTTGGCTTTACTTTTAATTATGCGAAAATCTTTTAAGTTTTTGTATTTGTACATGTGAACTGGGAGGGGATATTACAGGAAATTACAGAAATGATGTTATAGAAGTCTTAGTAAAACTGAACTTAAACTTTGGTCATTAAAGTTTCTACTTTAATAATATCTTAAATATTTTTATTGTATATAAGACACAATTGTCTTAATTTAAAAAAAAATCATTTCACCATTATAACCAAGATTGCAATTTAATCATGGGATCATACTTTTCTCACACACAACAGATAACTATCTTATCTTGGTTTAAAAGATAAAATTGTAAGCATAGCTGTATTTGTAAAATGACCTTTCATTAGGAAGAATGTTATCTAAGCATGAGAAAAATCAGATTAAGGTGTGCTGTCTTTTGTTTACTATACACTGAGCAATGGAAATAGTGGACTCAATGCAAAACTTCAGGGCTTAATCTTACCATGGAGTTGTATTCTAAGATGCTCAAACCATTCTCATGTACAGCCAGCCACATGAAAGCATTTCCCAGTGAGGATGGAGTTGTGGGCTACAAAGAGTTGAAAATATGCTCATAAATGCTATGCAAAAGCATAGAAATATTTTCCGATCTAAATGTCATGTAACATTTATCACTATAAACAACAAAATGTACTACTAAAAATCTCTCTTGGGGAAGAGGTAGTGTGGTCTACTGGAAAGAGCAGTAAATTTGATCATAAGAGAATGTATTGAGATCCAAATCTGTCACTTAACAACATGTATATTCCAACAAGCTATTTAATCCCTTCGAGACTCTCCACATCTTTAACATGGGAACAATAATTTTTATATCTTATTTTTGTTTCAAAAGACTAATGGTTGGCAAAGCTTTGAGGGTTTCTGTGATAACCAAAATATACTGATGTGTTTTATAAGGCACGTAGTGCTCTTATAAATTATATAAAATTATTAAAGTCATTGTACATTGTAAGTGCTCTTACCAATGTAAAGGATCACTGTAGTAATTGTAACCTATCTGAAAGTTTATTAAATCTGATAGCAATGTCTAACAAACAAAAAGAAAATACATAACTATGTGATCAATAGTAATGAGAAATGCCAAAAATTTCTACCAAATTTTTTATTGCAAAAGCAATAAAATTGTATCAATAAAAATAATCTCTTTCCACAAAAAGTCCAGCTAAAACCCATGAATATTTTTGAGTATTTCACAATGATTGATTGTTCAGTTAACAACTGAATTCCTAACAAAAACTTAACTACTTCTTTTAAGTCTTTTAAAACAATGACAAGATTATAGATAAGTAACTGGGATGAATCTTGAATTATTTGTATATTGTAAAACTTAACAGAATTTCATACATAAAACACCCTGGGTTACCACCCTATGGAGAGTCAGCTTGCGAAAGACAGGCAAGCATTAAAAAGAATGTTATTCAACTCAAGTGTTTATCCATTCAGCAGCTGAATGGATAAACAAAAATGTTTATGTGCACACACACACATATAAACACACATATTATGAAATATTATTCAGCCTTAAAAAGGAAGAAAATTTTGACATAGGCTATGATACGGATGAATCTTTAAGACATTCTTAAAGATGTCTTAATGTCTTAAAGATACATATAAATTCCTTATATGTATGGTTCCAAGCATGGTCAAATTCATAGAGACTTAATTGTGGTTGTTAGGAGCTGAGAGGTGAGGACAAGATTGGACAGTTAGTGTTCAGGGGTGCAAAGAATTTCAGACCAGAAAGATTTTTAAGGTTCTAGAAGTGGATGGTGGTGATGTTGGCAATGCGAAGGTAATTAATATGGGTCTGTCCACTTAAAATGATTAAGATGGTCAACTTAATGTTATGGGTATTTAACCACATACACACACAGAGAAGGGATACCATAAAGCAAACGAAGGAAGTGTCTCCCTGCATAAAGAAAAAAAAAAAAATGTGCTGGTCATGCACTCTGAAGCACAGTATCATTATTTAATAATATTTTGTGCCAGTGAGCACAGAAACTATTGCCAAAGCAGAAAAAGATATTTAATAGTCCTTCCAATGCTGAAGTTAGAATTAAAATTCATGAAAAATGTTCTGCAGTTCAAATCTATTCCTTATATTTAAAAAGCACATGTTCAACTCCCTGCACATATATTAATTTTGTAGATGTTAAAGATCATTAACAAAATCATCTTTCTATTAATTCTGTGTATGGATTCCAAAAATAATTTCTTTCTTACTGATAACACAGTCACCCACAGATTCAGAGTTAGAAGCTATCCTAGGTTTGACTTTTTCTAGTCCCTGCTGTTTTTTAATAGGAGAGGAAACTGAGATCCAATTTTCTGGCCCAAAGATGCACATTTTTATTCAGCAAATATTTATTAAGTGATAATTATGAGCAAAGCATTATGGTGGGCACCAGAGGAGGATGGTAGGATCAGTGAGTCTGCCCTCTCAAGGAATGTGCAATCTCTTAGTGAGGATAAAAGAAACAACAGAAAAAGATAACACGAAATAGGATGTCTCTGAAGAGCCTACGCAGGCTGAAAGTGGCACGGTTCAGTAGAAAGGAGTTGAAAGGCGGTTTTTCCTGGGGGAAGAGCCCGCGGGCTCCCTGGCAGGGTCTGCCTCCTCCCCCAGTGTTTCTGAAGCGCTCCATTCCTGTCACTCCCGTCAGTGCTGGGTTTGCAGGGCCATTGCAACACTGGCCTAAGCTAAGTCAAAGAGCACTGGAGGTTTGTTCCGACTCAGCAGAAACCATGGGTGCATGCAGCCCTGGAGCTCAAGGTTTGCCAAACGGGACTCAGTAAATGCTTCCCGTGAGCAGATGAGTGTGAGAGTGAATGAGAGAATGGATGGATGGAAGAAGAGATGATTTCAGCTGCTGTTAGGCACCTCCTGACTGGCCTCAGGCGTCTGGGGAAAGACCTAGGGTGAGGGCAAAGTTGAGCAGAGGCAAGAAGAGGAAGACACGTCCCTGCCCTTTTCCCAACGTCCCTTGGTTGTTTTCTTAAACTGTTGGGAATTTCCTCATTAAAAAAAAAAAAAAAACCAAATATACTAAATTGGGGTAAATCTGGTGCACCCTGCACACAGAGGTTTCCTTACGCATTTCCCTCCCATTCTTTCTTACTTTTGCAAGAAACAAACTTGGCACCAAAGAAGGGCCACTGCCTGGCTACTGTCAAATAAATGCGCACACAATCAGCAGCATTGTGTCCCCGCAGGGCCATCCATCTGGTTGACAGTCGCTGGTACAGCTGCCTAAAAAAAGAAAAGGACAGACACAAACCAAACAAGAAGCACAAAAATATACCGTCCTCCCAAGACGAAGCTCTCCTGAGCCAACCAAGCCCAGCTGCGCCACCTTGGCATACCAGGCACGGCGGTTCCTCCGTTCCTCCGTGACTCTGTCACCATTGCCCATCCCTTCTCCTTTTTGGAGCATTCCTTTCACTGAATTCTCATGCTTTTTGTATTCTCAACATCAACTAGTACCCCCAGACTAAATGTTAAACATCTGAATAGCTAATGTCAAACCTTAGTGTAAATTAACTGAAAAGGTAATTTCTCCTGGAAATATTTTCCTTTTTTTTTTTAAGTAAAGAAGCAGAGCCCAAAGATGAATCCCTAATGACAGAATTTTAGGTACTGCCACACCTAGCTTGGGGAGATTGCTGGATGCAGGGATAAACTTCTCACTTCAAACTATGAAGGCAATTATTTATACCACAGAGAAAAAACTTATCTTAAGTGTTCCTATTTTGGAAAACTCACGGTAAACTGAATGTGCCTATATGTTTTAGTATAATAAACCTTTTGTGTTCTCTAAAATTAAAACTGCAAATTAATTTAAATTTTACTTTAAAAAGTCTTACGTAAGAATTTTTTTCAATTTGTTTATAATGGACTACCGTAGAAGAAAACAACTGGGGGGAAACATTTCATAAAATTAAACTTTTTATGAGCCACTTTTTCTTCTTGTTCATTATCATGATTAATTTGAACAAGAATGAATAACATCAAATAAGAAGTATATCCAAGGTAATTTTTTCCATTGAGAAAAAAATTTAGTTATTTCACAATGTATACATACTTCAAAACACACTGTACATGACAAATACATTGTTATTTACCTATTTAAAAATTTAAATATAAATTTGAAAGCATCTGGGCACATCTGGAATAGAAGTAACTATAACCTCTTGGGGCTTCTCAGTATTTAAATTTTTGAGAAGGCTGTCAAATTCTTTTCCACCTTTAAAATTTGAAATGTAGTACCAAAAAACTAGTGTGATCCTACCCTCTGCATAGTCAAAAATATTTCCTTACCTTAACTGTTCTTCAGAACAGCCATCTCTGTACCTTTAGGATAAAATTTCTCTACGACTTGTTTGAGAGTTTGGTTTGCTTTGCATTGATTGGTAACTTGTCCTGCTGGAGTTGAGAAAGGTCTTTCAAAATCTCCAATCTCCACCTAATTGGAAATCCCCCAAAAGAGAAAATATAGGATATTGAAAAGAGTTTTTTTTGTTTTTTAAAAGTCAGTTTAATTTTTTTTCTAAATATTCTTTTTTAAACACATAACACAAAAATCTGTGTTTCATGATTGATTATAAATTTATAACAATACATAAGAAGCGTTTTTAAGGCTAAATTTCATTTGAATTCTTTGAAAAGAAGTTACAATTTTAACATTTTAGTTCCATTTCTACATTCATCTTCCTATATTACTATCACCATCTAACAATGTTTGCTAAAGGCCTATAACAGGATAATTTTCATCCAAAGTACTGTTTTAATTGCTAATAATAAGGTGAAATGGAAGTTAAAAATAAAAGGAAAGTCAGTTTGCAGTGGCACTCACTTGTTATCCCAGTGGCTCGGGAGGCCGAGGCAGGAGGATCATGAGCTCAAAGCCAGCCTCAACAACTTAGCAAGGCCCTAAGCAACTTAGTGAGACTCTGTTTCTAAATAAGATACCAAAGGGGCTGGGGGTGCGGCTCGGTGCTAAGTACCCGTGGGTTCAATCCCCAGTAGCAAAACAGAACAAAACAAAAAGACTACACCCACTAAAATAAAATAAAATATAAGGGAAAAAACTTACAGAACTATAAGAAATCCCCAAAAAAGTATTTGTTGGACTTTTTAAGGGTCTCTACTGAATATAATGGCAGCAGGAACTATGTTCTCATTACTTGCTTCCCACATGTATTCCATACATGTTACTGGATTTAGTTCCTCATTCTACTAGTCTCTTAGTCCTAGAAATAAAGTCTTTCAGTCCCCTGTTTTCTGTGATGAGTGTTCAACCCTCATCTACTAACAGGTCACACTGATACCATCCTTTTAAGACCATCCAACTCCCCATCCATCCATCTCTCTGCTGACACATGCACCTCTCCATTATCCAAAGCTGCACTCAGGTTCCACTGTAAGTCAGACACTGTGCTAAGGGTGTGAGAGGGGAAAGCTGCACAGTCCCCATGTGCAGAGTTTACTAGCTAGTGTAAGGGAGAGCGAGGGATTAACAACTCATGGTAAACTGAATTCAGTGTTTAGTATAGGGTACCAACAAGGGTTCAAGAAGGAAGACAGGATGGAGACATTCAGGTGAATGCCCGACTGTACGTTCTCATCATTATCTATAGCACTTCCCAACCAGGAGATGGAAGATTCCATCAAGCCCAGGAGAGTCATATACAAAGCCCTGGTCACCGCTTACACTCCCGCCTCCAGTTAGCTGTGAAACAACCAGCCTCTGCGGTTCTGAGCCTTGCGTCCCCTCTAATTCCAGCTGAACTTCACCCTTACAGTCTACTCTTCTAACCTGCTAGGTTTTTGACCCTGTTTCTTAGTCATTGGTTATCTAGTGTGGCTTTGCTGTTGGGCTTCCATTTCTCATTTTTGCTGGTTTTTCCTCAATCTCCATCTCCTTCCTAGTCAAGCATTCTTTTTATATCCTCACACCAATTAAAAAAATATCCGCCAGCTCTTGACCACATCAAAATCCTTTCCCCAGAGGGAACTGCACCATTGCCACCTAGGACCAGGTAGACAAAGGTAGTTAAAGAAAGGTAGGCCCTTCAAGGCAATGCTGCCTCTTAGGGGAAGTCTAGTGACTATGTCCAGGCTCAGTGTCACTCTCCCTGGTGCTGACAGACTGTGCAGCACAGAATAAACAAGAAATGTTTGGAGAATAACTGAAAATTGACTGGGATAATTCCCAGCACTCCCCAGATGAACCCAATGCCATATCAGACACTAGTGCCACAAGGGGTCAGTTCTGAGAGTTTCCTAATTTAGACAGAGAAGAGCAACAAGAACCTATAGATATTCAAATCCATACTACCAATAACTTATCTACAGAGTTCAGGTTTCATTAGTGTATTTCATCTATCGTCATGAAAACTGCTCTGAGGAAAGAAGATCAGGAACATCATTTAATTTTCCACATACAAATGGAGAGATTATATTTTTAAAGTTAGTCATGTGCTTCTTGGTATGTGGTCTTACCTCTCTGCCTCTTCTTCTAACTCATCTAAAAAATGTTAGAAGTGGGGCTGGGTTGTGGCTCAGTGGTAGAGTGCTTGACTAGCATGTGTGAGGCACTGGGTTCAAATCTCAGCACCACATAGAAACAAATAAAGGTTCATTGACAACTAGAAAAGTAATTAAGAAATGTTAGAAGTATATGTTTATATATCCAAAGTAGGTTGTAATTTTTTGGAGTTTTCTTTTTCTTTGGTGGTGCTGGGGATTGAACCCAGGACCTTGTGCATGCTAGGCAAGCACTCTACCAACTGAGCTATAACCCCAGCCCATGGAGAAATGAAGGTGATTTTCACAGAGAATCTGTGCCCCTGGAGGGCCAAAACCTAGGATGGTGAGTGACAGGAAATCATTTATAATCTTGTCCCCAAGAAAATGGGCCCTGTTTCTCTTTTCCTCAGCTTTTTAACCTCTTATCAAAAGAGAACACACAGTGTAACCCTCAGGTTTAAAATGTGAATGATTGTCAAATTATTTTAAAAGTTAACTAATTTATCAACTACTCATTCCTCCAAGAACACTTGCAGAGAAAGGCTCCTGTGCAAAACTGTGCTAGACAGGAAGAGCCATGGCTCTTGGAGAGGCCACAGCAAATGGTACAAAGCAGGATCATACATAAGTATAAGCCACTGATGTTAGGACAGTGACACATATGTATAGAAATGGACTCCTCAAGAGGGACTTTAACCCACCCAGGCAGGATTTGGGAAGGTTTCCTGGAATAAGTCACACCTACAATGAAAAGTACAGGCTAAGATGAAATTAACAGGTGAAGGAGAGGGGTAGGCACTCCAGGCTGCGGGGACACACCAAAGAAGCATAAGAAGGAAAGAGGGAACCATATGCAAGTCAGGGAATTGGGCATGGACCCACATTTAGACTTTACTGGAGCACAAAGTTCAAGGTGGGGAGTGTTAAGGGAGTGCAGAGGCTGGAGAGGCAGGCAGAGTTCACATCGGGAAAGTCCCTGTACGTAAACGAGGGAATTGCAGCTACGTTCACTTTATGCTATATTTCTATCTTGTTTACTAGTGCTTTACCAGGGTCAAGGGCATAACAGCTGGCACCCTGGCCACTCTCCAGAGCCACAAAGATGATGCCCCAGCAGTGGCAGAATGGGGAGAAAGATAAAGTTCACTCCCTAATGACTTCATAAGAGGTGCCAGGATGTCTCTACAGAGAGACAAACATACTTGTATTTAAGTCACCATTAATTTGAGTGTGTGTGTGTGTGTGTGTGTGTGTGTGTGTGTGTATAGGTCAGACTTAATCCAAATTGATATAATAGGTAAATAAAAGAAAGTGCTCTAGATTTTTCAAGACTCATTCCTATTAGATTACTGAACTATTTCAACATGGCATCTCAGTCATGCAACTCAACACTCAAATTCCTTTATTAAAGTCTAGAGCTTTACTTTCAAGATAATTAAGAAATGAGGTTTTCTTCACTGAACACCATCACATTCTGCATCATTGCAACTGTTGGCAGTTCAGAGTCAAACTATAATTATAAAGCCTGCAAGTTTTAAGGTCTTAAACCACAGCAAAGTGGATTTAAAGAACTACTGAAGGTAAGTTGTTTTACTGCATTTAATTCCCTGAAGAAATTGGTATCTTATCATTTCCATATATTATTCTATTCAATATGGAAGTTACCTGAGCTAAAAGAGCTGCCATTTCTAGTGCCAGATCCTTGCTCACAGGAAAAAGTCCATTTATTATTTGATCATTTGTCTGATACATTAACAGCAACTTTTCTCTATCAGTCTCTCCACGAGTTTGCACTGAGAAATACAGTCTGTAAAAAAAGAAATAAAGGAAATTTCTCATTAAATTATATATATGTATGTATTTCTCCCCACCCCATGCTGGGGATGAACCCAGGGCCTTGTGCAACCTAGACAAATGCTCTACTACTGAGCTACATTCCCAGCTCCCAATGACATTCTTACAAAGGAAGAAAGTAAAGATAAATTCAGAGGATAGAGATGGGGTGGTTTTAACATAGTCCTCTAAGTTATATGAATTTAGACCATTACTATTGGTTGATGATCTCTGTTTCCATTCCACATAACATTCTCAGAAAAATGAAAAGAAAATTTCTTTAAGGTGCAATGCAATTTTTTAATTCCCTGAGGTACCAAATCCTAAAGTGTTACTGGAGAAGGACCTAAGACACCAAACAAAATTAAATTTGCTCTCTCGTAGGGAATGCATGATGTAACCTTCATTTCAACAGACCTTTTAATCATGAACATATCAAAGAATAGGAAATGAAGGTATCAACTTGAAATCAACCCCAAATCAACATCAATTAATGGGGGAAGGAAGTGAGGTCTTCTCTGAGATTCCAAAGGTAATATTTGTACATTTAGATGTGTTTTGACTTTTTAGCCACAAGTTGATAAGCAGATTTAGGTACTCAAAAGTAGTTTACATGTTTTCATTATTACTTGTTGAAACATGACATGTTTTTCTGTTTGTTTGTTGTTCGGTTGGTTGGTTTTGAGAGGGGGGGGTCTCACTATATTGCCCACATTGGTCTTAAATTCCTTCCTGGACTCAGTGATCCTCCTGCCTCAGCCTCTTGAGTAGCTGGTACTGCAGGTAGGTAAGCCACCGATCCTGGTTTTTTACCTCACTTTTAGTGAGGTCACAAACTAGTGGCCCTCTTTATTTATTCGCTGCGCTCTTGATTTATATGTGAGACTTGCAGGGCTCTGGCTTCAGATGAGGCATGGTGAGGTACTTTGAGCTATGAATGCTCAAAATGTTTTGGTAATGGAGACACACCTGAATATTATCATGGCAACACAGTGGCTGGAGAAGAGGGATTTGGATCCAGCAGTGAGGCGTGTGCCCAACTGGCTGTCACTGTGGATTTTCCATCTTTCTCTCTGTACACACTGGAAGGAGCAGACACAGCCCATTAGTTAGAGCATCTCTCCCAGAAATTAACTCAAAACATCTGGGGGAAAGAGAGGGCAGCATGCCCCAGTCTGGGTAACATGGTGGGTATACTCTGAAAAGTTCCTCCCAGCCCAGGGTTCTGATCATTCTTTCCTGTCCACATGCAGCTTATGAATCAGAGCAGTTTCCTGAAAAAAGTCAATCCTAAGCCCCATTTTATCTATAACTACATGAAGACAAATAATATAGGATTGTTTAACTGGTAGAAGAATACAGCTGGACAACAGAAACAGATAATACGTTTAAAGTGACGTCAGCCAAGTGATATAAAACAGAGATGAAGCTCTTAAGAGAAGGCCCTCCTTTTGGACACGGTCACATTTATTTTACACAGCTGATTTTCCCCACTTGAAGTAGCGCTATGTCTTTTTATCACTCGTAATCCACTAGGATCCGGGTAGGTGTTTACCACTGGAAGGTTCTTCATACACGTCTGAATGTAACACAGCCAGGGGAGACAATGAACAACTATTGAATGGCTACGGAAAGAGCCACGGTGTATTCGTTCTATATCTCTGGCATGCGGCAAGATAAACTTGAGGAAGGAAAGTGAAGCTCCTTTAGCCAAAAAGGGAAGACAGTCCTGGACCCGGGTGGTTCAGGTACAGCATCTGCAGGAACCTGGCTCAAAACACCTCGTGAACAGCTTGGCTCAACAGCTATGCAGGGGTTTGGGCGACACTTGGAGAGGAACGGGGGAATCACAGAAATGAACAGTAGTCAGAAAATCAAACCACAGAGCCGGAAAAGGAAGTGTGTGATTCACCTCTCTCAAGGTCAGTTTCTAGCCGCTCTGAATCTTAAGGAGGCCTGAGGCAGGGAAGAGTGCCTTCTTGCCGGCAGGCGGGGCTGGGACTGGATGGCAGGTGTGTGCCCAAAGGTGTGCCTCCACCCGGGCCCGTGCTGCAGACACAGTGCTGGAGCCCAGCAGGGGTCTCGCTGCGCACAGCAATGCTTTTGTTTGCCCTTGGTGGCTCCTTGTTCATTCTTCACAGCATTTATTTTCCACCTGTGGCCCTTCTCACCCTCGTGTGAGACCCGCTAGGGGGCAGCCCTGGGTCCTCCAGTCCCCTTCCTTCTACCTGCTTTCACTCCGCCGTTACTGCGGTCTATCAATTTCCTTTCACTGAAACCACAATCCTGAGCCTCCCCACACTTCCCTGCCCTCTTCCTGCCTTTGTGGCCTTTATGCCTACAATGTCAACCATCTGCGTGGAAGTCATTCCTCTGCCAAACCGTCCTCCATATTCTACAACATCATGTATGTCTACATGGTAATATGGTGCAGTCAGCAAATACGTATAAAGTGCTCACTAGGTGGCAGGCTCTGGACCCAGAGCTTCACATGGGCAAATATTTAATCCTTCAGAAAATCCTTAAGGTAGGAATATTTTAACCTACATTTTACAGAGGGTATTTGAGGCACAGAAATGTTAAGCAACCTACTCAGGGCTGCACAGCCAGTAGTAGAGCCAGGAAGCTAACCCAGGCAATGTGCCTCCAAAGTCATGGTCCTCACCACTGTGATCTGTTGCTACGGCATTAATCATGTTGCTAAGACTTCCCATCTGCCTGTCCCAAGGTATTGCACGATTCTAAAGGACAGGGAAATTCTATTTGCCTTTGAATTCCCAGGACTTCAAATAAGGCCTGACACTGGTAGACTGCTTGAATGGATAAATGAACGGAATGCAAGAATTGCCAACTACAGGAATTATTTGCTGAAGAAGGCTAAGGAAATTCCTCCCCACAGCCTTGGGCAAGTGACCACACTCTGAAGTCTCGGCTGCCTCATCTAATCACCTACCTGCTATGGATGCTGTTAGGATTTTATGAGATGGTGTGTATAATGAGCTCAGCACCAGACTGGTGTGGGGTAAACGCTCAATAAACATAGGTGATTGTTAGCAAGAGAATTCTTCTCCAGAGGTCTTTAGAATCACAACAGAGTCCCTCCATCTGGGACTTATAAAAATGTGAACATAACCAGAAGAAATGGGAAAATTAGAGGCCGTGTGGACCTTTTTGACTTGGGCATCAATGGATACAGGTGCTCGTCCGGTCAGCTAACAGTGGCAGAGATAGACATTTTAAACTGTGCTCTAGAAAATACCAGCTATGAAGCACTACTAAACAGAATCTTTCATTTTCACAGAGAGGGAAAGAAGAGTCGTTCCTTCTGGGAAGGACCCTTGCCAGTTTTGTTAAAAACATGCCTTGACTTTGGCAGTTTCAAATACATAGTAAGAAATCAAATTAAAGAAGAGGTTTTAACGTGGACAAAATTTAAACATTAATTTCCAAATGGTCATCTCTGGAATCAGGTTCAAAAACCATTAATTAGATCTTTAACCCCAGAATCTAAATAACTAAAATTCCATAACTTGCTAAATACAAATATTTCATGATAAAGAAAATTGGTATTTAGTTTTGTTTATTGTAGTGCAGCTTGGCAGATGAAGAATCAAGTCCTTGGTCACAGCCAGTTCCCCTCTTAACCGTGTCACTGGAAATGAGGGTGCTGTCTAAGCTATTTATACACAAATGCAAAGTAAGGCCATATTTAGAAACAAAGTACTTTCTCACAGCTGTGCCTCTTCATCCACTTCAGACTTAAAAATTAAACCTCTTAGTTGAGTGGGTTTTCTTTTTCCTTTCTTTCTATTTCAATGATATTATCATGAGTCTTTTATTTATTTACTTATTTTTAACAAGGCAATCTTCACTACGTGTTATTACCTCTTTTGTTTCTTTTGAGTGGTGTTAAACTTGGAGTATTAATTTTATCTGTGTCTTTTGACTGTCTTTGTCCATTTCACCCAATTTTAATCTTGGTTCCAATTGTAGTCATCATAATCAGAACTAGTATGTTTTAAACATTCATAAGGGTGGGCGCCATGGTGCATGCCTGTAATACCAGTGGCTTGGAGGTTGAGGCAGAAGGATTGTGAGTTCAAAGCCAGCCTCGGCAACTTATGGAGGCTCCAAGAAACTTAGTGAGACCCTGTTTCTAAATTTAAAATATATATATATATACAATAAAGGGCTGGGGATGTGGCTCAGTAGTCCAGTGCCCCTGAGTTCAATCCTCAGTACCAAAAACAAAACAAAAAACCACCACATAAAGTATGGATTATTAGAAATAGTCTTACACATAGAAGCTGTTCCATTTGGTTCCAGCAAAACCAAATGAGGATTCCTGAACCTCTTCCACAAAACAATATATGGTCTCCCACAAAAGGCAAGATGAATGGGAGAGAGCCGCCAGGAGGACCTTCAGCTCACTGTCTCTCAAAACTAGCATGTGTAAGAATTATGTGGAGAGATGCTAAAACACAGACTCCTGGCATTCAAACTCTGAAATTCTGACTCATTAAGTCTGAAGTGAGTTCTAATAATTGCATAACTTGCACTTCTAGCACTTTTCCATGTGATCCTCAGGCTATTGGTCTAGGGCCCACACTTCCAAAACTACTACTCCAGCACTCAACAGAACTAAAACCATCATCTGAAAGGTCTACATCTTTCAGCCTGATGTCCTTACCAGTCAATAACAGATCAAAGATGAAGGATGCCATCAAGGTAGCTTCCTCCATCAGTGTGGCCTATCCAATTTCCATGATCTAAACAATGTTGCAGATCTTTAGGATTTAAGACTCAGCAAAGCTTCATAGTCACCTTTTTGGTGAAGCTATTCAGAATGCTGGTACATCATCACAGCTGGTGAGCCCTGTTGAGTGGGGGTGACAGAGGATGGGAGAGCAGTTGCTGAGATCAGGGGTCTCTGATGCCCCCGTGGCTGTGGCATACCTGGTTCCTGGGAATGTTTCTGTGCAAGGGCACAGGATGCTTAGCTACTGTAGCAATGTCCTGCATGAGGAGGCTCTGTGCAAGAGCCCTATCAGTTCTAACCTTGATCTTAATTACACAGCTTCCAGGAAGAAAGGAATTCTTATGCTAGACAACCACAATGTTTCACCAGCTTCTCCAGTTCCTGCCTGCCTTATAGTAACTTTAAGCAATGGACTTTTTTGAGAGCTACACAAAGCTCCTAAGATTGCACTTTGCAACTATGGATTGCAAATGTGGAAAAGCTATATAGATGTCCTAGTTTCTATAACTTTCCTGAACACAAAGAATAATGGTTGCATAGGCTAACCTGATAATGAGACGTAAATAAATAAAGATTGCTGGTGTAACTCTTTAGACCTGCATCTCCATCAGAGAGCAGGCGCCACCTGATCCCAGCTTAATCTTCGAGATCTGTGTCTGTGAATCTTTATTTTCCAATCCTGCTTCATCCCTCGCCAGACCCAAGAGTTTGGTGGTGCTGGTTGAGACAGAGTCCCTGAATAAAGAGGCTCCAGTGATTCAGAACACCATTAAATCAGATCAAAGGAGTCTGCTCAAACAGAAGGTGGCCCTCAGTGGCTGACTGAGGTGGAGTCCAAACTGTGAATGCACCATTATCCTAAATAAATATGCAAATTTCTCCCTCTAACTTTTGACTGTTAAAAATACGTATGGCAAAGAAGATGCTGGACCATGTTGGAATACTCTACCAATCCAAGTACGCATTTCTGTGGGGCAGATAATTAGAAAAAGAAACATTGAACTAGATCAAAGGCTATTATCCTCTGTATGCCATACAATGCCTTCACTTCTTACATTCCAATTTTAAGTCTATGGACATCTTCCAAAAATAGGACTCTGAAAGAATTCAGTGCTATACCGATAATCCCACCAGGCTCCTGGCCCAACATTTTTTAGATCCTTTAATTAATGAGGTAGAAGATTCAAATGAAGCCAGCAGAATATCTTTATTCTAGTACAATCAATATGAGTTGATCCATTAATAGTGTTTATTAAGTGTCATGTTCAACTAATATGTGGAGGAAATGAAAATATTTTTTAAAAATAAAGAAAATATGGTTCCTGACCATATGCCAAAGTGCCCCACGGTTCTGTCTGTTGAGAAGGTACATGCTCCAGCTCCACTGGCACTTTCTCAATTCCTGAAACCAGCTGTGCAGCAACATCCTTTGGGACCCATTTTGAAGTTTCTGCTTGCAACCCCTCCTCCCAGCTGGCATAAGCATCATTTAATCAAAGTCTCCAGATGCCTCCGGTCTAGGTGGGGCTGCTAGGTGCTCTGACAGCAACACCTCTTCCTTCAGAGGATTAACATGTAATTACATATTCATGAGGGGGAGTATATGATTACCAACAGTCTTCCTCACCAACCTCTAAATTCCAGAAGATCAGGGACTGGGTCTATGTCTGTTTTTATTACGATTTTATCCAGAGCATCTAGCTAAGTGGTTTATAGTTGAAGCTAAATAAATAGATGAGAGAGACAGAGAAATACATATATATGAAAGAATGAGAATTAGAAACAAAATTTTATGTGATAGTTTCTTCCTATGGAAGAGAGTTACCATTTATACAAAAATAAACATACAAATAAACACTATAACTTCCAAGGTCACTCAATAGGAAAGTAAACAGTAGGTGCATGACTTGAAGACAACCTTGTACACACACTCTGGCATCTGGATACAGTATTACGTACCTGTTTTTATAAGTTAGACGGACAGTTCTTGTACCTTCACATTTCCCAGGCTGTTGTTCCTTGGATGCCTGTTCCCATTTAGAAATAATGTCGCAAATCTAGAAGGGAATTGGAAAACAGATTCACAAGACCTTAAAAAAATCAACACTTTTTTGAAGACAGTATATCTGTAGACTGAAAATTTTCATTTAATATGAACAAAACAAATGTGTTTAATATTTTTGTTTTCAGTTGCTATGTAGTTTTAAGTTTAGGATTTAATTGCAAATTGTTCTTTGGTCCATTTATCCTTTTGGACACACATTAACTTTGGACTGTGGCCATGAATTTTTTACTCAAAAAGGAATTTTAATGCAGGACTGCATGAAACTGGAAACAAAAAGATTCCAGGTATTTTCTTCGTGATTTGGTCACTGAAGAAGCAACTTTTCTACCTTCTGTTTTTATAAAGATTGGAATGACTGGGGCTGGGCATGGTGGCACATGCCTGTCATCTCAGCCCCTTGGGAGGACTGCAAGTTTGAGGTCAGCCTCTGCAACTTAGTGAGACCCTGTCTCAAAATAAAATTTTAAAAAGGGACTGGAGATGTAGCTCAGTGATAGAGTGCCTTGGGTTTGACCCCAGTGCCACAAAAATGAAAGAAAAAAAATTGGAATTACTAAGTTAAGCCAAATAAATCTGAAATACAAGGAAAATTTCTAGATGTTTAATTTGGGAGAAATCTTTTCCCTCTCTAAACCTCCATTTCCTCATTTGCAGAATAAGTGGAATGTTTTTCTAAGGTCTCTTATGGTTCTATAATTCTGTATTTCTAATCGTTGCCATCACTTGATGGAAACTTTATTAAAGTTATTTTACTCTGATCGAGGAAAGATTTTTAAAAAATATTTTTTAGTTATGGATGGACAAATTAAAAAAAAATTTTAGTTGTTGATGGACCTTTATTTTTTATTTATTTGTATGTGGTGCTGAGAATCAAACTCAGTGCCTCATGCATGCTAGACAAGCAAGCACTCTACCACTGAGCTACAACCCCATACCCAATCTGGAAAAGATTTTTTTTTTAAAACCCTCTTCTTTAAGCTGGGTGTGGTGGTACATGCCTGTAATCCCAGCAACTCAGGAAGCTGAGATAGAAGATCACAAGTTTGAGGCCAGCCTCAGCTACTTAGAGAGGCTCTAAGCAACTTAGCAAGATCTTGTCTCAAAATAAAAAATAAAAAGGACTGGGGATGTAGCTTAGTGTTGGCTTCCCTGGATTCAATCCCTAGTAAAACACACACACACGCACACACACACACACACACACACACACACACACACACCATTCTTTATTTCCACAGTTCATTTTCCACCCATCTTTCAAACTGTAGTTCAAGTCTTCCCTGGTTCCCAGCACAAACTTAATCTTGCCCTTCATGCAAAGTTCACAGTACTCTACTTTCAATTCCAGTTTAGGGTTATCAGTGAATAAATCTGTTCTTCCCTAAGCAAACTATAAGTACACAGTGGGAAAAAGTCATTTCTGGTCCCTCTTGTGTCCTCCAAAGGGTTCAGCCCAGCCCATGAAGTACTAAAAATAATTCAGAAATATTGAGTGAAAAAAACAAAGTCATTTTATCAGAACTTTCACACCTCCATTCCCGCTATCCCATTATTTAGAGTATCAGTATCATTATTATTCCTTTTCCTCCCTTTATTTTTTAAAATTAATTTTAATTTTAATTTAATTTTTTTGGTAACAGGGATTGAACCCAGGGGTGTTTAACTCTCCATCCTCCTGCCTCAACCTCCAAAGCCGCAGGGATTACAGGTGTGTGCCAGCTTCCTCCCTTTAACATGGAGTATTATGTGTGTGAGGATTGTCTATTAAGAATTCTGACTTTTGACAAAGTTCTGCAGTGTGTGTGTGTGTGTGTGTGTGTGTGTGTGTGTTTGAAGATCAGGGTCCTTAAATTTTGGGAAAACCTTGAACTAAACTCCTTGCAAAGACTAAAGAGTAGCTTCTTTGCTGCTTGCCAGGTCTGGCTCCTTAGGAGGCCTTGGCTTCACCTTGATGTTTCCTTGAAGACAATGCTCTAGGTCTCTGCCAGAAGGATCGTCAGTGAACAATGCAAATCCAGACTGCGCCGGCTTCCTCATTCCTGTATCCTGGTTCAAAGTATTCAAGAATTCTTCCACTGTGGTAGAAGCATCAAACCCAACTACCTGGACAGAAATAACAAAGCAGTGTTCTTTTAAAGAGAATATATGTTTGAAACAGAGACTTCAGGGCAGGGAACAGGGCATGCTTGATGCATGCTTAATGACAGCACATATTTCTGTAGGTGTTTTAACATTTTGTCCTAAAGCTCCACTGGAGAAAATTAGCAAGGTTACCGCAGTAGTCAGCTTGCTGTAAGAATTCAGAAACCTCAGCTACAGACAACAGATAAAATGCAAAACAGAATCAAATGATCTCATTTGATAGCTATCAATATCTTTCAGATATTATGTTTACATATTAGAAGCAAATCAAAAAGTACAATACAAAATGCAATCTTTAAGCAAATGAAAGAAAATAAACAAGAAATATTTTAAATAAATGAATACTTTTATGTATTTAATGTTTGTTTCTTTAAGAGGCAGTTAAGTATCTGAGTTTAGTGATAAAAGGCTATGACCACAAAGACTAATTGCTGGCTTTGGATCATGTTTCCTTCAGTAAATAAGTGACATCCAGATCTAAGAACTGGGAGGGCCTGGGAAAGCTTTCCTGAGATTTGGCGACTTTAAAAGAGACTAAAATTGTGCATACTCAAATGTTAGTAATTATTTCCTACCTAGCAGGGGGACTGATGGGGGGAAAATAACTTGACCAAAGTGTATTTGATTTTATCCATCACAATTATAATAACATTGAAATCATCACAATAATAATTGTAGTGAAATCTATTCCTTATTTTGTTCAATATGGTTTTGTTTTTAGTGTGAATCCTTTTTAGCAACACTATTTCAAAACTCAGTTGTTTTGATAAAAGATCTAATACATTTGAAGGTTTATCACTTCCAGGTACTGACCAAGCTAGGTGTAGTCTTACTTCCCTAGATTTCTTGGCCAAACACATTTTCATTACAGTAAAAAGGTTAACACACCTGATATATCCCATTCATGAAGTGCACTGGGATACTAAAAGGCAAGGAATGATGATAAGGGTTTCGAAGAAGGGTTGAAAGAATTTCCATTCTTGAGGGTCTTGCTTCTCGATCTCCATTTTGTTGAGTTCTTTCTACACATCGCTGGCAGTAAATGGCATATTTCCCAAATTCTGTCCTGAAATATAAAACTTAAAATCTAAGAATAAATTTAATTATGACAATCTAATACTGCAATCATCAAGAAAACTTCCCTTTCTATTCATTATTACAATGCATTATAATAGATTTGACAGTAGTTTTTCTTTTTTGAATAATAACAGTAAATCGCTATCACATTTCTCAAATTCCAGTTTCTTTACTTTCGCTACCAACTAACTCAAATGTCCTTATAAATATTCTTTAACTTTTTTGTATTAGTCACAAACTAGATTTAAAACTACCAGTCCCAATACAGTCAATATATGTAGTGATTATATTAATAAATATAAAGAAAGTGATTGTATAAAGAATAGTATAAAGTAATTTAAACAAGATGCAGCAGAGTCCTCTTTTGAAGTTACAGTGCCAAACAAGGCAAGAAGATGTCTTCAAAGAAAAATTTTAAAATATATTCCTTCTTTACCCTAAAACACACACGCATGTTAAAAATGTTAAGCATTAAACAAAACCACTAGGATAAATAATGTAAAAATTGGATTGAGATCTTATTTTTTCTCATTTGTATATAATGTAAAAACTTTGTGTAATTTTCGTTTTGTTTATAAAAGCAGATTGATAACACTTTAAAATATATTTATAGTCAGGTGTTTACTAGACAGACCCAATGGTGTCACCCTTTGTCCAGGGGGTTCAATGACTGCAACAGAAATCACATGACCTTGATCATAGGGTTCCTAGCACACATTATGAACTGCAGAATATTTTCCTCTTATTTCCAAGTTGCATTTTGTTTTTGTGTTTATTTGTGTTAGTCCAAGGGTCTATTTAAGCAACCTAACATGAACCTCTTTGGACAAAATGATCCTGGGAAAGCCTTAGCTGAGTGCCTTGGGTTTCATTCTAAGTGAATTTTAAATGTTTCTTTCAAGGGAGTAAAAATGCTGAAGTAATTCAAATACATACAATCATAAAAAGAGGAAGACCATAGGGGAAGTTCTCCACATAAAATAATTAAATGGTCAACCAGTAAAAGAGGAAACTAAGGAAAAAATACTTGATTTTATTGAATGAGCATCCATTCATGCTAAGTCATCCATATCTGAAATGAGCCAGACTTTTCACTTAAAAATATTCTTTTCTCAGATTTTCAAGTTTTTATTACAATTTTTCATAAGATCAGTAACATAAAAAAGGAAATATTTCCAAGCTCCACATAAGTAATAACTAAAGATTTCCTATACCAAATTTGTTCACATATTCTAAAAAGGTACCTGGCAGGTTTTTAAAACTTATGATTTATGGTAGATTTTCAGAGGCCACATAAATAATTCAGCTGGTAGTGTTCTGCACACCTGGAATCTGCGTTCCTCTTTAGATGGAGCCCAAGGAGCCACAGGAAAGGATGATGGGGAAGGAAGAGGCCAACACAGAGTGCCAAGAGCTGCCAGCCCTGGGCAAAGAGAAGCACCGCAGGTTAGATGTCATGCCAATCAACAGCTGTCAGAGGAGAATGCCTGACAAGAGTTTGGGAGAGCCACGGGCTGGTGGTTATCTCCACACCCAAATGTTTGCTTCTTCCCGTATACATTATTTAAAGCATTTATACTACATTAAAGGCAAAAGCTTTACATAGGGTCAGATGCATGATCCATCCAGTTGTGTATACTATTGTCTACAACTGAGGTACCAAGTGGACACAGTAGTCCTTTATGACATAACACTCAAAGATTAGGGACATTATTTCTTTTTTATTCATTTATGTGTTTACTCATTCATTAAAAAATTAGCAGCTTTGAGAAAGGTAGATTATAAAATGGTAAAAAAAAATCATATACTTAAAATCAAAACCTATCTACCCATACAAGCATACATATATAAACACATAAAAAGGGTACAAGTATAAAAATATTAACAGAGGTTTTTTTTTTTTTTTTTAGAATATACTTTTAAAAATTTGTTCTTATTAGTTATACATGACAAAGAATGTATTTTGACATATTATACATACCTGGAGTATAACTTCCCATTCTTCTGGTTGTGCATGATGTGGAGTTACATTGGCTGTGTATTCATATATGCACATAGTAAAGTAATGTCAAATTCATTCTACTATCTTTCTCATTCCCATCCCCCCTCTCTTCCCTCATTCCCCTTTGTCTAATCCAAAGTACTTCTACTCCTAACAGAGGTTATCTTTAGGTAACAGAATTATATGTGATTTTTACTTTTCCTTTGCTCTATTCCTTTCTATATACCTTTTCTTCATAAAGCAAGTTTAACTTTAGTGATTTTTAAAATGTAATATAAAAAAGGATTGAGGAATAGGCATTGTCCCTGCCCTTGAGAAGTCTACAGTCTACTACACAGTTAGATATCCAAACAGTGAATTATATAACATAATAACCCTATGTATTAATTCTTGAAAATAAAACTAATGGAGAGAAGGTCTATCTGCTAGGTGAGTCAGAGAAGGACTCACATGGAGGATGTCACTTGGCTGAACTATAAGGTCTACAAGTGGGAAAAAGGAAGGGGAAATCCAGGTAACAGGGATAATGCTAGGTTCAGGGTGTGTTTTAAGAATTGGGGGTCTGGTTTATTCATTCACTGTAAGCTGGGGGCTCGAAGAGGACAAAGAGGAGCCAAAGGAGTCGGATGATCAGCTTTGGCTTCAGAACCTCTCTCTTGTACAGGCCCTTTCCAAGGCACTGCAAAGATCGTATGTTTAAATGGTCATTATGTTTTAAAGACATGTGAAAGTAATATATTTTTCACTTTTTTTTCAGTATTGGGGATCAAACCCAGGTTCTTGAGCATGGTAAGCAAGTACTCTGCCACTGAGCTGCATCCCCAGTCCTTCTGCTCTTTTTTTTAAGTGTCTAAGTTTCAAGTCTCCCCCAAATTGGATCCAACCCTGAGAATCCTATACACTGGGGATAAAAAGTTTCCGTTTTATTCTTTGGTTAACACAGAGTCAATATGCAAAGATAAAAATAGACATTTAATTGAGAATAAAAACAAATGACTCCGAAACATCTAAAAAATACAATCAACTGCACTAACAAATAAATAAATGCATCCCAAATTAATAATGAATTACTATTTTTCTCCTGGAAAAATTTTGAAAGAATTGCACTGAATATTATTAAAGATATAGGGAAACACTTGAAATGTGTTCAAAGGAATTCACTGAACTCATACACAAGAATTTGATTCAAAATGTCTATTGTAGAGCTATTTATTATAGAAAAATAGCTGAAAAAACCTAAATGCATAGTGATTGATATTAATATGATCATTAAGGTTTTGAACAATGTTTAAGGATATAGGGTAAGTTATTCCATTCTATAGTTTTAAAAAAGCAACGTGCACATTGTGACTTTGGTAATACCAAAAAACGAGTGTGCATACATTTACAAATACATCTACATTAATATAAAAAATACAAATATATAAATAAACCAAAAGGATGTACATCAAAATACTGACAGCTATTTTTTTCACTTTTTTCATATTTTCCAAATGTTTATACTGTACTATTCTTACAACCAGGAAAACAGCACCATTTTACATTGCACATATCTGTATCAAAACATACCTGCAATGGTCCTGGTTGATTCTGGGGCTGTCTTCGTCTTGTCTGTTTAATAAGTTGACAGCAAATTTCATTCTGTAGCTCAGGATGTGTCAGACAGATTTGTAAAGCACTCTGAGCTAGAGATATATGGTAATCAATTGCAGGGGAGTCAACTGCTGCATTTATAAAAAGCTGGCAGGTCTGAATTAAATGAAAAAAAGTGATATGCTTAAGGTGAGAAATGATTAGATTTATTCTTCATGAATTAGATTCTCTTTTTAGCAATAATTTTTGTTTAAAATGATGGGAAAAGATATATTATGATAATACTAATCAAAAGAAATGTGGAATCACTTCTTGGCCTTTTGGCTAAGATCAAGTGAAGAAATATGGAGTAGATTCAAGAACCACAGACAAGGTAGATTTCAGAGCAAGGAATTCTGCCATTTTACAATGATAAAAGGATCAGTTTATCTGGAGGACAGAACAACCTTAAATGTTTATGTAAATAATAACAGAGCTTCAAAATATGTGTTCCTCTCATTCAGTATATTATTCACTTTGGCTGTTGCATTTTTATCTCTAAAAATTTGAGTCTTTTAAATATCTTCCATCAACCTCCTTAAAATGCTCATGCCTTCTTCTACCTTTTTGAATATATGAAGTATGAGTGTCTTCAAGAGGGCTCCCAATGATATTCACTTTCTGCTACTTAAACTCTCAGATAATGCCCTCTCATATTTTACCAGGGTTGGTCTGTGTGGGCAGATGAAAGTGGGTTGTCACCTTTGGGATTATATTATAAAAATGGTGTGGCTTTCATCTTGGTTGCCTTCTCTTTCCTTCTTAGAATACTGGCTCTGGGGGAAGGCAGCTGCCATGTCTTCAACAGTCACATGGAGAGGGCCACATAGTGAGGAACAGAGATGTCCCACCAAGAGCCCCAGTCAAGTCTTCCAATGACCATTGTCCCAGCTGACAGATCAACGGTTACCTCTTGAGACCCTGAGTCAGAACCAACCAGTTAAATGCTTCCAGATTCCTGACCCTTTCCAACTGTGTGAAATACAAAATATTTGTTGTTTTAAACCACTAAAGTGTTGAGGAAATGTTTAATGTAAGTAAAAGATAACCAAAACACAGAAACGTCCTTCTCATCTGCATCATATACTTTTATAATTGCTTTTGTTTATCAGTATATGTCATAATTAATCCAATTCTCTGTATGTCTGGTGATTTTTGATTGGGTTCAGACATGACGAATTTTATATCCTTGGGCCCTAGATTTTTTGGTATTCTTCAAAATTTTTGAGTTTGTTAAATTACTTGGATGCAGTTTGATTCTTTCAAGCCTTCCCTTTAGGTTTTCTTAGGGTGCACAAGAACAGACTTTAGTCTAGGACTGCTTTGGGCCTGTGACTGAGGCAACAACCTTTTGAGTACTCTACTTGAAACTCAATGTGTTGCCTCCCTTTTGGATGATGGGAAAGCAAACTTTTCAGCTCTGAGGGAGCTCCAAGAAATTTTTCCGCCTATTGCTTTCTGGTGGTTCTTGCCCTAGCCTCAGGTAGTTTCCTCATATACTTATGCTTGTCAATTGTCAGAAGAAAAATCGAGAGGGACGCTGCAGATATATCTCTCTCCTCTCTCTCTCTCTCTCTCTCTCTCTCTCTCTCTCTTTTTCTGTCTCTCTCTCTCTCTCTCTCTCTGTCTTTCTCTCTTTCTCTCTCTCTCTCTTTCTCTAGTTCTCTCCTCCCAGTCTGTGAATCCTAATCATCCTGACCTCCTCAAATTCTGAATTCTGTCTCTGCAACTCAGGAAGATTGCTAAGCAATATTGTGGTGCTCCTTCCTCCACTGCAATTTTGAAACTATCTCCAGACAGGACCATTACGCCCTGGCAATCATAGGACCTAACACATATGTTCTTAGGAATACCCTGAGAACAACTGTCCTGCCTGTTGTTCAATGTATGAGAACCATCATACATAAGATAAATCCAGTACTGTTAAGTAGTCCTTTCTTTTATCTTCTAACTGGTTGGTATTTGTACTTAAAAAAGGTTTTGGTTCCTGCATATATTTTTTTTTAACTTTGTGCCTCACTATCTTATGGAATTCTCCTTTTGCTTATAGTAGCTTTTTAGCCTGTTCTGTTGAGTTTTCTGGGTATATAATTATAACATCTCTAAATATTTTCATTCCTGATTTATATGCTCTAATTTCTTTTTTTTTTAATTTGTTTTTAGATGTGGATGGACCTTTATTCATTTATTTATATGTGATGCTGAGAATTGAGTCCAGTGCCTCACACATGCTAGGCAAGTGCTCTACCACTGAGCCACAACCCCAGCCCACTCTAATTTCTTTTTATTTCATAATCATATAGGCTAGTTTCCTAACAAAATGTTAAGCAATAAGAATGATAAATATTACATAATTTATACTTTAATTAAAAGTTTAAAAATAGTAATAGGAATAAACTTATTTTGTTCCTCACTTTAATGGAAAATATTCTAACATTTCTTCACAAAGTATGTGCTTGCTTTTAGCAAAGACAGAAATATTTCATCATGTTAATAATAATAATCTATTACTATTTTATGAATGTTGAATTTGTCAGCATCTATAGATGATGATGACTTCCCAGCATCTATTGAGACATTGAGATGATTACTTAATTAATAATGTTAATAGAATTGTTAATGGATTTTTTTTGGGGGGTGGGTACTGGATATTGAACCTAGGGGTGTTTTGCCACTGAACTCCACCTCCAGCTGTTTTTATTTATTTATGTATTTATTTTTGTTTTGAGACAGGGTATCACTAAGTTGCTCAGGGCCTCATTAAGTTGCTGAAACTGGTCTTGAACTTGCAATCCTCTGCCTCAGCCTCCTGAGTGGCTAGGAATACAGGTGTGTGCCACTATGCCTGGCCATATTGTATTTTGATTGTTATTAATTATTTTTGCATGAAATATTCTCTATTTAGTACAATCTTTGCTGGAGCCTGGTACCAAAGTTAACACTTCACAAAAAGTATATGGTGGTATAATGATTGGGGATTGTTTCAAAGTGATCTCAGGTCAGGGAACAGTGCACATGGGAAAATAATATAAAATCAGTCACATGCTGATGACTATAGGTCATGACCTCATAATATTCTCTCTATTTTAGGTTAGAAAATTTCCAAATTAAAAAATTAAAGGAAGCCAGGTACAATGATGCACACCTGTAATCTCAGTGGCTTGGAAGACTGAGGCAAGAAGATTGCAAGTTCAAAGCTAGCCTCAGCAACTTAGTAAGGCCCTAAACAACTTAGTGAGATCCTGTCTCAAAATGAAAAAAATTTAAAAAGGGCTGGGGATGTGGCTCAGTGGTAAAGTGCCCCTGGGTTCAAGTCCTGATACAAAACATAACAAACAACAACAACAACATTGATTTGGGAAAATTTCCTTCTTTTTCTATATTTGGGATAATTTAAATGGCATTGAATTATCACACATAAAATGTGGTAAATTCTGTTGAAAAATTTTGCTCATTTATATTTCCTTATAAAATTGATCACTTATGCAGATTTTCAAATATGTTTGTATGATATTTCTTAGTTTTGGTATTTGTATATTCTACAGGTAGATTTTTTAAAACATTCTATTATGGAAATTTTTAAAAATGAATGAAATAAGAGAGGAAGAATGTGAGCTAGGAACCAAAATCCTTAATGCCATTTGAGGAGTTACAGAAAGTGACTAATGACAAGAGATGGGATAAAGAGTGACATAGTTGAGTGGCAAGTTTCAAGTAGTCAGGGATTTCTAATGGAGATGGAGAATAAGAATTTGAGAGCAACATTAAAGGAGATGATCCCTCTCCCAACGCTGAGGCTGCTGTGATGTGCAGTCTTTCTATTTGAGAAGTCCAGGGGAAACAATTTCTGATATCAAGTGTTTGACACTGCCAAAACCATACACAGTTTATTTCAGTAAATCCCAAATACTGCTGGAGCCTGAAGTCTGAAATCATTTAAATTTACCTAATTTTATTTTGAACTGATTCTAGGAATGACTTCAAGTTCTTCTTTATATATCCTCCTATTTGGCTTCTCTAGATAGTCTCCAGATCTTCTCATGATTTTTCTTCTAGATTTTTAAAGATTTTTAAAAAAATTTTAGTTGTATGTAGATGGACGCAATATATTCACTTTGTAATTATTACTATTATTATTGATTGTTTTTTTTTTTTTTATGTAGTGCTAAGGATTGAGCCCAGTGCCTCAAAGTGCTAGGCAAGCACTCTACCACTGAGCCACAACCCCAGGCAATAGATTTCTTAATTAAAATAATCACATTTTCAGCTTGAGAAAATGAAACTATATAACCCAAGTTTTTATTATTTTTCAGTTCAATTAAATTATTTACATATAATAATTTTACCTTAAATAACTTAATGGCTTCTGTCTGCAGAGCTTCAGAAGGCAGTGTGGTCAGAGGGGAAAGGATTCCTTCTTTGCTGTGACACAAAGTAGGGTGTCTCCATATTTGGGAGGCTATACACAGAAGAATAGTGAAGAAAAAATGGAATTATTCATTTATTTATTTCCATCTCCCATTAGATCAACTCTTTAGAAATTAGCTCATTCACATTAGTTTCATCACAAAGATTAGGAAAAACATTTGACAACATTACTTTGGTTTCAGTTGCCAGGCCACTGTGCCGCTAATGTTTCTGTTTTAGATAAAATAATGTAGAAGAGTTGGGACCTAATTTACTAGGCTAGGACAAGTCCACCAGAGCACTGCTACATTGATTAACTGTGCCAACAGGTGGTGACCTAGGTATAGAGATGACAATACGTAAGAAGATCTGGGAAGCCAAATCTAGAGAAGCCAAATAGGAGGACGTATAAAGAAGAATTTGAAGCCATTCCTAAAATTAGTTTATTCAATTCCTACACTGGACACTGCAAATAAAATATGGTCTTTGTTCATATGTGTAGCATAGGATAGAATCTAGACTCTTAATGAGAATCCTTACCACAAAAGCTAATTTCAATGCAAAGCTACAAATGAATTAAATAGCAAAGTGCATTATGACACAGATTTAACATTGATTAAGGGCCTTTTGTGAGCCAGATGCCAAGCCGGAGTGGGGTGATCAAGGATAGCCTAAGACTGAGCAGGATTTCACTATGTTGGTGAGGACCACCAAGGAAGAGGGGTATTCCAAACAGAGGGAGCAATGTGAGCAGGGTCAGCAGGGCGTGACAGGACACAGCATATTAGGGAATGATGTCTCTGGAGTCTCAGTATCCCAGTGAGAATTTTGGCTCATGAAAAGCAAAGTCAATGTCAAGATGGATACATTGCAAGGAAACAGGAACCCACAAAGTAAAAACTCCATTAAGCTAAGGGGTTTGTGGTCCATTCCACAAATTGTAAAGCCTTAAATGCTTAGGAACTTACAAGATTCCCCTTCTATATTTAGCAATTTGCACACGAGTTGTTCAAACTCAGATCCAACATTCACATTGTTACTTCCAGCTGCAACAGTCAGGTGATAAAGCCAGGTGTCCTTAAAACCAGAACACAGTGATAGATATGTTAACCAAGATATAATCTTGATTGCTTCAGGAAAATAACAATTTGCAGCAACAGTAGGAAACTCTGAGACTCAAAATAAACCACTTTCTTTAATTTTAAAATAGTAATTAGAAGCCAATTAGTCAATCTGAGGTGGACTCAGTTGTATTGCACTCATAGTACCTTTTCCTGTTATTTATATATATATTTTTTTAATTTATTTTTATTGTAAACAAATGGGATACATGTTGTTTCTGTTTGTACATGGAGTAACAGCATACCATTTGCATATTCATAAATTTACATAGAGTAATGATGTTTGATTCATTCCGTTATTTTTTTCCTTCCCCCCACCCCTCCCACCTCTCTTTTCCCTCTATACAGTCCCTCCTTCCTCCATTCTTGTCCCACTCCCACCCCCCACTAAGTGTCATCATCCGCTTATCAGTGAGAACATTCCTCTTTTGGATTTTTGAGATTGGCTTATCTCACTTAACATGATATTCTCCAATTTCATTCATTTGCCTGCAAAATGCCATAATTTTATTATTCTTTATAGCTTCATTTGCCTGCAAAATGCCATAATTTTATTATTCTTTATAGCTGAGTAATATTCCATTGTATATATATACCACAGTTTCTTTATCCATTCATCAATTGAAGGGCATCTAGGTTGGTTCCATAGTCTGGCTATTGTGAATTGAGCCGTTATGAACATTGATGTGGCTGTATCTCTGTAGCGTGCTGATTTTAAGTCCTTTGGGTATAGGCCGAGGAGTGGGATAGCTGGGTCAAATGGTAGGTCCATTCCAAGTTTTCTAAGGAATCTCCACACTGCTTTCCAGAGTGGCTGCACTAATTTGCAGCCCCACCAGCAATGTATGAGTGTACCTTTTTCCCCACATCCTCTATTTATATTTTTATGATTTTCTATATATGCTTCTTAGAAAAACATGACAAAATTAAAGAGAGTAATACATGTTAAGAGACTAGAATAAATACCACCAGTTATTACTACTTTAAGACATACAATGAATTCTATTGAATTTAAAATCTAACTTCCAAAGTAACATATACAGAATACTTAGGGAATCCAGAAAATTTAAAGACGAAAATACTATCAAATTTTTCCACTCCCAAAGATAAGATACTGGTGTTTATTTCCTCTGTGAAAATATATATGTAGATTAAATTGATATGTAATTAAAATCAATATGTAGAATTAATCTGTTTTTACAAAATAGATAATTTCTGAATTTTGCTAACACAGTACAAGCACTCCTTCCTTTTTGCTACAAATTCTCTATAAACAAATTTGAATGCCTACAGGATATTCTATTAAATAAAAATACGATTTTCATAAAATTAATTTCTTGTTGACATTTAGATGGTTATGAATTTCTCACTGATAAAAATACTGTGACATCTAACATTTGTTAATTTAAAAAATGTATCTGTCATGTTTTATGTTTCAAAAATTTCAGAGACAATTCTTTTTAAAAGACTAATAAATACATTCATATAAATTTAAATTAGTTATTTAATATAATTATTTGGCTACATTTATAATTATTTCCTCCATTCTTGAAGAAGAATTATGGATCATTGCTAAGGCACAAACATTTGTAGGAACTCGTGAAACTGAATTTCAGAGTACTTCCCAGAGTGTTATGCCAATTTCTACTGTGTTTCCCTCATTACAGGTGCACCACATAATTTTTAAAATCTTTGATAACTTGAGAGACATAAAAAAATTATCATTTTTTATAAAATGATATATTTTTATAAAATATAAAATTAGCATTTTGTATTATAGATGAGTCTAAACATGAATTAACCATTAACTTTTCTCAGTTAATTGTTCACTGGATTTTCGTCCCATTTTTCTATTGGAAACAATACTTTTCAAATCGAATGGGAGGCAGCAGAGGTAACTAACTGTTTGGGAACACAGGCTTCAAGGCAGAGATTTGGGTCTAAATACCATCTCTGCCTCTTGCTAGACTGATCACAGGAAAGTGCTTCCATTTTTCCATCTGTTAATGAGAATAAGATCATCTCCCACAGGTATTACAAAAGTGAAGAAGAGGCACTTAGCATTTTGCCTTATACAAGTGTTTAAAAACAATTGTCATTATTAACAGTCATAATTTACAAGTTATTTATATGTAAAAGATATAGCAGCTATCCATGAAATATTTGGGGTGTGCTCTGTATTATCTTTTAGTTTTATTTATTATTTTATTTGATATCAAGAAGCATTGTAATTTTTAAAGTCAAGTTTATCCACCCTTGCCACTGTGACTTATTTCATTGTCTTTTTTACTTAGAAAGTACTTTCTATTCAGAAATCACATAAAGGCTTTTTAAGAATAATTTCAGCCAGGTACAGTGGCTCCTACTTTTATTCCCAGTGGCTTGGTAGGCTGAGGGAGGAAGATTACAAGTTCAAGGCCAGCCTTAGCCGGTTAGCAGGGCTCTAAGCAACTTAGTGAGATCCTGCCTTAAAATAAAAAAAGGACAGGAGATGTAGCTTGAGTGTTAAAGTACCCTAGGGTTCAATCCCTAGTATCAAAAGAAAAGAGAATAATTTCATAAAACTCTTTTAATTCTTTAATCTGGAATTCATTTTGTTATATGTGTAAGAAGAAAAATTTAAACAATGTTTTCCTTAATAGCCAATTTCACCAATATATAATAAACATACAATACAACTTACAATAAGCAAAAAATTCATTACTTCCCTATCAATTTGTAATATGTCATATTTGTCATATATGATTGCACATACATATAATACCTATAATAATTCATTTTCAATTATATCTGAACCAAATTTTTATCCAAAATGAGCAAAAAATATAGGGTAGAGGTCTTAGATTCACCAAAAAAATATATATGAGAGATTCACATTTTAAAACATAGGTTCCTTTATCCTCCACTCTCAGGCACTAGCTTCAGCCTAGAGATGACCTTCATTGATAGGACTTAAAAATGACATGTTGGAACAAGGCTTATTTCCAAGGTGTAAAAAAAAATCTCTGAAGAGGACTGAGGATATAACTCAGAGGTAGGGCCCTTGTCTAGCATGTGTGGGCCCTGAGTTTGACCCTAGCAGTGCAAATAATAATAATGATAATAAATTTAAAAAAATAAATTTTTAAAAAGACAGCTGAGAATCTTTAGCAAAAGTTTCTTCCTCATTTCCATAAAATTAATTTGAAAATTATTACCAATGCTTGTATAATATAAGTCTGAATCATTTTAAATCAACCAACAAGACTTTAAATACCTTTTCATGCTTGGATCCAATTAGGAGGTAAGTTGGACCTTGGTCTTTGGGGTGGATGACAATGGTGTAATGCGTGGACATCAGGCTGCGTCCACTGGCTTCGTAATCTTCATCTGAATCACAGGATCTGTCCACCTCTTCAACTTTAGCCTCCCAGAGTTTGATCTGACCTAAAGGAAACTAAAGCGAAGGTTAGTAATTGTAAGGAAGGCACTTTCTAAGTCTTTTCCTACAAGTTTTCATTACCGTTACCCTTTAAAAAGGATGCCTTTTTTTTTTTTTTTAAAACAAATGACTAGAGGCAACTTCTTACCCACATGGTTGCAAATGTGGTAGCCACAAAAAGTCCAATTGCAATATGAATTCTGAACATTTAACTTTTGAGGAAAAAATAAGAGATAATGATTCAGATTATTCATCTGGACTAAAATGACCCATTGCCTAGTCAAGTAGTTAGTGATAATTCAGACAACACATTCAGTTGATTTGTTTTCCCCACAGAATTGATCAGTGATTTGATTAAACTACTGGATCAAAAGGACAAATGTGGATATAGACTCAATACTATTCAGGGAAAAAATAACAAGAGTAGACAACCGGCACAAAGACTTAATTAGCCCCCAGATTCAGGCAGAGGAGTGTCCTAAGGCTATTTATTAAAGTATGTAATATATCCCAAAACAATGCAATGGTTTCCTCCACCTTAATTTAAGGGCAAGAAAACCTTCCTAAAGCTGATTTACATTAAGTTTATCTATCCTTTTATGGACCAAAACAAATATATCTGCCATGTTGGGTATTTAGTATATCTGTTTTAAAACTTTGGCTTTAATTAAGTATATTTATTCCAGGAAAATTCAGAGTGTGCTTCAGATTTATGACTTCTAAAACGTTTGGCCAGGTTTGCAACTGCAGTTCTGAAAAAGTTCATTCTAACCATGAAGACATTTACCATCCCACATTTTCACAGAGTTCCTGGGCTCAGGGCTTGGACTCTTTTTCCATCTGCACTCATTCCTTAGGTAAGCTTGTCCAAGTTCCTGGCTTTCATCCCAGCATGTGTTTCACTACTTTTCAAATGCATAACTCCAGACTCCTGACTTTTGTATAGGTGTCTGACAGCATATCAAACT
Organism: Sciurus vulgaris; assembly: GCF_902686455.1. NCBI lineage: Eukaryota > Metazoa > Chordata > Mammalia > Rodentia > Sciuridae > Sciurus > Sciurus vulgaris. The sequence goes on from NC_136475.1 coordinate 62,854,530, forward strand.
GAGTTCAATAAACTCACCTCAACACCCTGCTCCGCCCAGTCTTCCCTGTCCTCAGTTACTGGCAATTTCATCTTTCCAGCTGCTTTAGTCAAAAACCCCATTACTGACCTTTTTTCTTCTCTCCTATCTCACACCTTTCCAGTCAACAAATCCTGTCAGCAAGACTCTCAGAATATTCCAGAATCTGGACACTTTTCATACTTCCATTGCCCCAACTAACCCGCAATCATCTCTTGCCTGGATTATTGCAGGCAATAATCCTGACTGTTCTCTTCTTTATTCCCTTCAGTCTATTCCTAATAGAAGCTGGAGGTCCTGCTGGACACGGGTAAGATCATATGCCTGTTTTTCACAACCCTCCATTGAGGGTTTTCATCTCAGAATAAAACCTGAAGATGACGTAACACACCACTCCAAAAGATACTTCTTCAGTCTAAGGATTATTTTGAACTAAAGCCATTAAAAAATAATAATAATAAAAGACAGACGCAAGAAGGGCACTCTGACCCTTTTCTTTCCAAAGCAGGAGATAAAACTCCCACATGAAAGAGATCCTCCCTGTAACAGAAGGAAAAATAACACTCCACTCCTCCGCAGGGAGGGAAGTTGAGGCCAAGGGAAGCTTGCACAAACAAACCTTGCTAAACCAGCCCTTAATTCACTAGTGACTTCACCCAGTGAATGCTCCTTGGCTGTCCCTTTGCTTGGTGTGTTTTTCCAACTTCCTACTCGTCATCCAGTTCAATATGTAAGTGTTTAACTCCAGGTCTTTGGGTCTTCGTTTTCTTATGAAGGCTCCTGTGTCATGTAAAACTAATGTTAAATAAATGCGTACACTTTTCTCCTAGAATCTATCTTATGTCAGTTTAATCCTCCAGTCCACCAAAACCCTACAAGGGCTCCTTTGCCTCCTCAAAAAAGCCATGTTTTTACTTTGACCTATAAGACCCCATATGATTTGGCCCCTGTTCTGTCTCTGATCTTATCTCCTAGTATGCTCTCCTAACAGACTCCAGTCCAGTGACACACCTTCCTATTTCCCAAACACACCAGTTGTGCTCTTGCCGTGGCCCTGTTCACGTGCCTGTTCACGTGTACCTCTGCCTGGAATGCTCATGCACCAAATATGTGGCTGCTTTTACTTCCTTCAGAATATAACTAAAATGTCAGTTTCTCAGTGAGATCTTGCCTGTATGTCTTACATAAAATGCAATGTTATCTGTCCCATAGCTGATGAATAGCAAAAACTAGTTTCATTAAATTTATTGTCTTTCATGCAAAACATAATTTGCCCACATTAAGTTAACAACTATACACTCAGTAGTTTCTATGTGCACTGAATGAAGAAAATTCTTGGACACCAAATGAAAAAAATTATTTTAAAATTAAAAATGCAAAATCGTCTACACTTTTGGGGAAAGGTAGCAAAACAAAAGCAACATAACAGGGCACTGATAAATAAAATGCAGATTTTAAAAATGAGATGAAGAAAACTAATTCCACTATAATATAAAATAATATTAATCTATTGTGTTCTTTAGACATACCAATTCTATGAAAATCTGGGTCACATTCACTTCTTTTTTTTAAGCACTTTTTTAAACTTTATTTTATTTTTTTATGTGGTGCTGAGGATCAAACCCAGTGCCTCACACATGCTAGGCAAGTGCTCTACCACTGAGTCACAACCCCAGGCCCGGTCACATTCACTTCTGTATTTAATATGGTTATTCATTTAACCAAAGGATTCACCATGGTTTCATAAGCAACCAACAGAACTAGTGATTTGAGGGCTGGGGCTATAGCTCAGTGGTAGAGCACTTGCCTAGAATGTATGAGGCACTGGGTTTGATTCTCAGCAGTACATTAAAAAAAATAAATAAATAAAATAAAGGCACTATTTCTAATTACAACCAAAAAAAAAAAAAAACTAGTGCTTTGAATTATTTTGATTTAATTTAAAAGGACACTGATCAAGATTCCAAAATTGTTTTGGAAACACCTGATTAACATGTATCCTCAATACTTTTCTAGTAATTACAGTGGATTTCTATTGTTACTCTATATTCTTCTGACTTGTTTTCTTCTGTGACCAATACTATTCATAATTATTAAATTATAGAAACTTGGTAAGCATGGAAAGGTATTTTTATAAAGAAAGAAAAATCCCCCATAATCTATTATCACAGAAGTCAAGCAGCATTTTGGTGTAGTTCTTTGTGAGTTGCTATGTGCATTTTTACAAGAGGTGCTGGGCTGAGAATTATAAGCTCAGCATCCTAACCTCCCTCTTGGAAGGTCCCCTCATAATTGCAGAAGAGAATCTGGGAATGGCATTTGCCAACATCTCCTCTGCCTGGTTCCAAGTTAGAGTCTGCCTATGAGAGAATCTGCATGATGTTTGGGAATTAAGGGTGCAATAAGGGGTTACTCTCCTGAGACAGCTGCAGCCAGATGCCTAGGCTGATGTGAGATACACATCTGGGGAGCTTCTGGGGAACTCTTGAGATCATTGGTCTCAGGGCTTTGGGTTGAAATCTTTAGTCCTGACTTCTCAGACCTCCAGTGGAGGTTCCCTGACCTCTATCTCCTCAACTCTCCTGAAAGCAAGTTAAGTTATGTAATTTTTCTAAAATTACATGTGTCCCTAATTCTACAGTAAGTCTTTTATACATGGAACACATAGAATGGTTTCTCTTTTCCTGACTGATAAGTTAGACAGGACTATGATTGATACACAGTCTGTATTGTGCTTGTTCAGGTAACATTTATATATGAGCATTTCCCCACCTTTACTCAGAGGCCCTCTTTGTAATGGATATTGATTCCCATTTCATCAGCAATACTGAAAACAATGTTGCTTTTTTTTTTTTTTTAATATAGCTGATCAGATCCAAGAGTATTGCAGTATTTGTGAAAAGGGAACACACAAATACCAACTGACCCACATGGTCATTGGACCAGGAAGGCTAGTCTCATTAACACAATAATCAGTCACAGGCTGCTGTTACCTGGAGCTGACGTGATTATTTTATGCAAGTAGTTGTGGCACATGTTGGCACAAGTCTTATAAACCCCAGGTGACACGGCGAACCCATAATGATGACTTAGCAAACCTTTCATCTTTGGAAGATATCCCATCTTTCTGTTCTGAAAGTGAAGACAAGTCTTTTTGGAGAGGAGATTAATTTAAAAATGAATACACAGAATATCAATAGGCAGATGAATAAACAGTAAGTTGTAGCCAAGTATTCGAGGACCTGGGACAGGACCTAACTTCTTTTCCTCTCCAGCACTTCTTTTTAGTCACTGTTCCCTTCTCTTAACCTTATCTAATCTGTCAGAATTGGGGAAAACTTGAGAAAGTGATTCTTGGGGTGAGGTAGAAGAAGTTTTTCTCTTCTGGGTCTGAAATGATACACTAAAAGTTACTAAAGCTTACAATTAAGAATCAAGACTTGTAGGTGATAGGTGTGTGATTACCTCACTAATAAATTTAACACCAAGTTTCATCCTTGTCAAAAATTCTCAAGTTTTATCTAGCAACAGATGAAAGGGAAAATTTTAAGCCACAACAAGCAAAACTTTCTTTAATTAGCATATCAAACATACATACATACCTTATCTTCTTGACTGCGAAAATAATATAACGTCTTTCCTACAAGTGTACACCAGACTCTCTTGGAATAGCCATGTTTTACCTGAAATCATATTTCATTGAATTACAACATAGTTCAGAATGCTGAAAACTTTAAAGTGTAGCTTATATATTCTATTTGAAGTTCTATATCCAGTTTGCCTACAACGTATGTGATCTTTCAACTGTGCTGTACAAATGCTACTTAAAATTTACCTGTCATAGGAGTAGCTCAACATGTTTGCTTTGGAGATCACCACTCAATACTGAATGAATGTTTATTATGTGTCAAGTACTAAGCCTGGAAATGAGCATTCAAAGGTGGATTTAAGAAAAGGTGCCAATTTCACTATTGAGTATATTTCATAGTTCTCATATTTCGTGGGTTTCCAACAAACTATGGCTCTATACTTTAGTACCCTGATGTTAGAATTAATATTAAAACCTAAAGAATTCCAGTGATTTCCCAAATGTAAAACATTCATTCAAAACATAGATGCCTTCTCCAGAAGTAATCATACAAAATACAAACTAGTATTAAAAGCTAATTACTATACTGATTACCTCCTACATATCAGGCACTATATTAAGAGGCTAGGACAGAACTTGACAGCTCTTGACTTTGAAGAGTCAGAGACTGGTCTAGGTTCTGGAGAAACAGACATGAACAAGACAGTCTTTTTCTTAAGGGGTTCATAGCCTTATGAGGAAGACAGACAATTAAATCAGCAGTATACAATATAACTTCATTAAGAATACAAAGAGGTGCCATTTATACAAGGCATTTTATCAAAATTTTCTTGGGTATTGTAGGTTTACCATCATTTGGTGGTTTTACGAGGATCCTTGAGATTTCTCCTCTACCAAGTTCTGCCCAGGTATTGGCACCGAAGATCTTTACCAAACAGTAAAGGCTACATCCTCCATCCTAGAAAATCATGAAGAACCCCATTCTGTCTAACAGGTAGGACGGAGACAAAGCCCTGTCACCCCAGACCGAGAGCTGGCATCCTCAGCTGAGCTTGCCCTGGAATCCTGCTCCCCTGGCAGCAGTCCTGCCAACCTAGCCCTGCCAACTTCTTTTTTTTTTTTTTTTTTTTTTTTCTGGGTGCTGGGGATTGAACCCAGGGCCTTGTGCTTACAAGGCAAGCACTCTACCAACTGAGCTATCTCCCCAGCCCCCAGCCCTGCCAACTTCTGCCTGCAGGCTAGACCCTCTCCTGCAATATAAGAAACTAGCCAGTGCACCTAAAGCCCATAACACTGTTGTCACATTTGCCCAAGATGATGAGAACTATGAAGCAGAGAAAGAGAGAGACTTCAGGAAGGAAGGGGAGTGTTATCATTTAAAACATGGGGGCTGGGGATGCGGCTCTGCAGTGGTGTTTGCGCAGCATGCAAAGGCCCTGGGTTTGATCTCCAGCATCACAAAAACCAAAAAACGTGATGGTTAGGAGGATCTCACTGACACTGGGTAAGGCCCCGAGGGAGGGAGAGGAGCTATGTGGTCCTCTGAGGAAAGAGCAGATGTGTCTGGTGAGAGATGTGTCTAGTAAGTCCAAAGAGGTGCAAGGAGGCCTGAGTGTCTCTGGCTCAGCAAGGGAAGGGAGAGGATTTGGTAAGAGGAAGGGACTGTACAATTTTGCAGGATCTTGCAGGATCTTGTAATGATGTATATTTAAGTTGAGTAGGAATTTAAGTAGTAACTGTAATAATACGTTGAGAAGAATACTAAGTATCAACACAATAGTAGACAAGTCACTAGAGAATAAAAGGACAGGACTTGAAGTCTAAAGGACCAAGGCTTAAACTCCAGCTCTACCACATACTGGATGGATCCTCAGGCATCCGACTTAACCTCACTGTGTCTTTGTCATAACATGGGATTATCGTGCACCTCACTGGGCTGTTGAGATGACCAAAGGAGAAAATGTAAATAGGGGATAATAGCAGTTACACAGTAAATGCTTCCTTCCTCACTATGAATAAGAAGCAGAACACACATTTTCTTTTAAACCCACAAACCCAACTGGTCTTTGGACTTTGAAAGCTATGGTTTAAACAAATAACTCCACCACTAACAGTTTGATGGGTTAGAACACTCCTTGAGAAAAACAAAACAAAACAAAATAAAAAAATGTTTCTTTGGGCAAGACATATTTCAGCTTCATTAAATTTGGAAACATATATTTACAGATGAATACCCTGGCACTTTCAAATAGTGTTATAGTGTTTTTTTTTTTTTTTTTTTTTTTTCTCTCCATCTTTAAACAACCCCAGAAAGAAATCTCCTCCAAACTGGACTAAAACACATCTGGCTACAGACAGTGAACTTCTGAAATGAGTTATCGTTAAAATAGATCAGTGACTATCTTTGGAGAATTGCAAATAAGTGCAGACCCTTGCCAACTGACTGGAAAGCCTGCACCTCACAAACAGTCTTTCTTCACACTTTCTTCACATGTAAAACTTATTATCTCAGAAGTTCTTACAACTTCTGACTTAATCAGAAAACATTATAATAAACAGAATAACCAGAAGAATCCTTGGGAAGATTTAAAGGCAATCTCAAGGCTTAGATGAACTAAATAATTGAAAGAAGAACTTTTTACCTTGTATCCTTAACAGTTCTGCTCAAATTTTGAAAACAAATGGTACATAATATTCCAGAGTGTGACTGTTAACATATGCATCCATGGCCTTCAGTCTCCCTCTGTATCCTCATCCCTGTAGCATTGCCCAGCACAAATTGTGTCACCAGCTTTGCTGACTTCAATAGCTAGGTGAAGCTCTCATGATAATAACGGCTGACATTTTTTTGAGTGTTCACGTTGTGCCAGCTACTACCTGATTGTACCAGGTACTATCTGAATGTAGTTTACCTGCTCAAATCATTTATTTCATCCTCTGGCTACAGTATGAGGTTGGCATTATTATTATCCCCATTTATAAACGGGAATGCTAAGGCACAGGGCCGGTGAGGAACTTGTTCAAGGTCACACAAGTGGCCAAGGAGTTGTGCACAGGCAGTCTGGCTTTCAAGCCCCTGCCTGACCTCTGTCACTCAGCCTGCACATCCTAGTCTTCTCTTTATGTCCATAACCTTTGCGATCCCTCCATTTGTGCCCCCATCCCCTGCGCTCACCCTGGCTACTCACCACCCCCACCATGAACTCCTCCACTTCTGCCGTTTCCATTCTGTTCCCTGATCACAGCCTCCTCCCACCTCCCTCTCTCTTACATTACTGCTCTTCCTTGACCTCATTCATAGCTTTAAGTCCCCTGATCCTTCTCTTTTATTCTAGTTTCTCAGTTCCCTCCTGGCTGCTCTTCCTTCTCTACCAACTTGGGATTCCATGTTTGATCACAAAACAATTCTTGCTCCAAGGCCTGTGATTGAACTGCATTCTATGCTTGTAACAAATCCACTCAACAAAATTTGATCTCCATTTGCCTTTCAATAATCCAGTGCAGAATGTGGGAAGACAGCTAGGTGCAGTGGTGCAGGGCTATAATCCCAGTGGCTCGGGAGGCTGAGGCAGGAGGATTGTGAGTTCGAAGCCAGCCTCAGCCACTTAGCGAGGCCCTAAACAACTTGGTGAGACCCTGTCTCTAAATAAAATACAAAATGGGCTGGGGATGTGGCTCAGTGGTTAAGCGTACCTAGGTTCAATCCCTGGTACAAAAAAAAAAAAAAAAAAAAAAAAAAAAAAAAGAACATGGAAAAAGAGGGAAGGCCATGAGGGCTTCTACAAAATATTAGACACAGTTAAGAACTGTTGAAACTGGATGCTAACTATGTGAGGGGTCATTATACTGGTTTACTTCCACTTGTTTTAAAATTCTCATAATAAAATGTTGATTTCAAATCATGCCATCCTAAAAATGCCTCTCCTGAACTTGTTCCCTCCAGCTTAAAAGATGTCCAAACTCAAATACTGCCCCTACTCATCTCTATTTTCCCTCCAACCCACTGCAACGTGAGCACTCCACGTGTGACACCGAGATCACTTCCTCCTGGTCAGATGTTCCGCTCGCTGGCCTTCGTGACGCTAACTCTCAGGGTTTTTCATACATCCCCCTCGTGGGCCACTAATGTTTAGAAACCCAAGTGTTCCATTTGCAGTCCTGTGCTCGGCACACTCGACATGTTTTCCTGGCTGATTTCCCTCACTTTCATGGTTTCAGCTGCCACATAAATGCTGCAGAGTCTCTGGATCCTTCCCTTCAATCCAGCCCTCTCCTCTGATGTAAACTGCTGTTCCACTGCCTGCTGGGCTTCTCAGCAAAGATGTCTTTACGAGATCTAAACACTGACATTTTCCAATAACCTTTGCATTGTCCTAAAACTGCTCCTCCTTCCTGAGCTCCCTCTTATCTGGCACCATCTTTCACCTAAGCATCTCTGCCTCATCTACTTTCTAACCCCAAATTCAATCAAACTGAAGATTTTACCTCCCACTATTATTTAAATTTATCCTCTCTTCTCTTCCTCATGACCTCCCCAGAGCTCCCTCTTCTTCATGTCAATCACTCCTCCTAATCTTAGAATCTCCACTTTGCCTCCCACAAATTAGCCTTCCTCTCAGCAGAGTAATCTGTTAACAACAGGAGTATGTCCATGCCCCTATTAAAAATCCTGAAGGGTTCCACATATCCTCTAGGAGGAAGACCAAGGTGCTTCAGGAAAGAATAGCTCTCCACAACTGGGCCCCTCTGGCCTTTCTCCAAAGGACTTACAGTGTAGGTGGCACTACTTCAAGAGCTTATGTCTTATTCAAGCTGCCTCCTAGCCTAGGGAACCCTCCCTGCCACTGTCATTTGGTGTAACCAACTTCCACTCTTCCTTACAGACTCAGCACAGTCACATCTCTGAGAAGTCTCTGTGACCTTAGGCTACAACCCATTAACTCTGCCTTTCACATATTGTAAATATGTTTACGTCCCTCTCTTTCCTATTACATCATGACACTATCTGAGGAATGGAAAAGTGGCATATTCATTTTAATAACTTCCAGCCTATTGTGTTGTGTGTGGCAACTGCTCAATAATTTTTTGTTTTTTAAAGAAATGAATCTTCATATAGAAAATATTCTTAAGCATTAAAATAAAAATCACACAAGAGGATTTTCAGAATCAAATCAGCCAAGTTCTTAATGTCTAGCTGCGTATTTCTGTACTTAATAATAACAATGTGATAACTTGAAAAACCTTTCTTCCCTCTAAGGTATTCAAACCCTGTTCTACAGTATCTCAAACTGTAGCCTGATTCTGGGTTTGGGGCAAGTTACTCAGAATAACTGAGGGAATTTTTTCGCTTTGAAGGGGAAAACACAAGCGGGGGAGTGGGTAGTGGACAAGTCCTCACAAATGGCAGGAAGAAATCTAGTAAGCATCCCGTCTATAAACCCTAATGGTTTAGTCATTTGAAAACACTTAACTTAAACTCATTTAAAATGCAACCGTGGAGAGGAGATCCAAGATGGCAGACTAGAGGGAGGCTGCATTCCTTGTTGCTCTGTACCTCCAGTTTCAAGCAGAGGATATCTATTTCTTAGTGAGGCAGTTTTTGCTGCTTATGGATCCCCTGCTGTCTACCCCATTTGTCTTCTGTGATCACCTGCAGTCTGCCAGCATATCGACGCTTTTTTTGAGTGCAGATTGCTCACTGTCAGGCGCCTATCATCCTCATTTGCCTGCCTCTTGCCTGTCCATCACCTGCCTTTCACCTACCCATCACCCACCACCTGAGGTTCACCTCCCAATCATCCGACAGCTGCCAGCAGACTGACTGCAGACCGCCAGTGGAGCGCCAGCTGCCTGCCATTACCTGGAAGCTCACTGTTACAGTACCTGCAGGTTTGGTTACACTTGGCTGCCACCATTTTGAGACAATAGCCAGGCCCCATAGGACCCCTGGCCGAATTGCCTGAGCCCCGTCTGCAGGATCCCTCGCCCAACCGATCACTCCCTGCCTCCAGGGCCCTCACATCGACTGATTGCCCCTGCCAGAACCCCCAGACCAACTGATTGCGTCCTATTACCAGGACCCCAGACTGACTGATTGCACCCAGCCTCCAGGATCCCGCAACCACACCAAACACACCCGACCTCCAGGACCCTTGCCTGACAAACCACACCCGCCTCCAGGACCTCCAGCTGACCACGTCCACACCCCGAGCTGCAGCTCCCCATTTGCCAACACATTTGGAAGCAGAGCGGCCATCCTGGATAATCCTGGAGGCTGTAGCTCTGATCTTTAGGTGGGGCAAATCCCACCCTGAGATGCCTGCTGGAGACTTGAAGCTCATTGTCAGGGGTTATTGGTCTAGGATTGCATAGTGTCTGAATTGGGCACTACTAATATTGATCTCCCCTTAAAGAAAAGGTTTTGGAAACCTATAGGGCCACTATAAGCCTATAGGGGGAAATCTGCAATACCCCAGATATGCACTGCTAGAGGGGAAGATACATGAACAACATGAAAGGACAAGGGGAGAAAATGATCCAAACAAATCTAGATTCTATATTAATAGAACCCAGTGACAGTATGATAGAAGAAATGTCAGAAAAGGACTTCAGATTATGCATGATTAAGATGATTTGTGAAGCAAAGGATGAGTTAAGAGAGCAAATGCAGACAATGAATGATAATACCAATAAGCAGTTGAAGCAGTTGAAAGAACAACTGCAGGAAGCAAAAGATCATTTCAACAGACAGAGATTCTCAAAAAAAAAAAAAAAAAAAAAAGAAAGAAAAAAAACACAGGAAAATCCTTGAAATGAAGGAAACAATAAACCAAATAAAAAACTCGATGGAAAGCATCACCAAAAGACTAGACCACTTGGAAGACAAAACCTCAGACAATGAAGACAAAATATTTAATCTTGAAAATAAAGTCGCCCAAACAGAGAAGATGGTAAGAAATCATGAACAGAATCTCCAAGAACTACGGGACATCATGAAAAGACCAAATTTAAGAATTATTGGAATTATTGGGATTGAGGAAGGCACAGAGATACAAACCAAAGGAATGAACAACCTATTCAATGAAATAATATCAGAAAATTTCCCAAACCTCAAGAATGAAATGGAAAATCAAATACAAGAGGCTTACAGAATACCAAATGCACAAAATCACAACAGATCCACACCAAGGCACATTATAATGAAAATGCCTAACATTCAAAATGAAGATAGAATTTTGAAGGCTGGGAGAGGAAAGCATCAGATTACATATAGGGGGAAACCAATATGGATAGCAGCCAACTTCTCAACCCAGACTCTAAAAGCAAGAAGGGCCTGGAAAAACATATTTCAAGCTCTGAAACAACATGGTTGCCAACCAAGAATCCTATACCCAGCAAAACTAACCTTCAGATTTGAAGTTGAAATAAAATCCTTCCATGATAAACAAAAGTTAAAAGAATTTACAAATAGAAAGCCTTCACTACAGAATGTTCTCAGCAAAATATTCCATGAGGAGGAAATGAAAAACAACAATGGAGGTCAGCAAAGGGAGGAACTACCTCAGAGAAAAACCACTCACAGGAGAAACCAAGCCAGCTTAAAAACCAAAAATAAGTCAAATGACTGGGAATACAAATCATTTCTCAATAATAACCCTGAACGTTAATGGACTAAACTCATCAATCAAAAGACACAGACTGGCAGATTGAACTAAAAAGAAAGACCCAACAATATTCTACCTTCAAGAGACTCATCTCATAGAAAAAGACATCCACAGACTAAAGGTGAAAGAATGGGAAAAAACATACCATGCACATGGACCCAGTAAAAAAGCAGGGTTTCCATCCTTGTATCAGATAAAGTGGACTTCAAGCCAAAGTTAGTCAGAAGGGATAAAGAAGGACATTTCATACTGCTTAAGAGAACCATAAATCAGGAAGACATAACGATAGTAAATATTTATGCCCCAAACAACAGTGCATCCATGTACATCAAACAAATCCTTCTCAATTCCAGGAATCAAATAGACCACAACACAATAATTCTGGGCGACTTTAATGCACCACTGTCACCACTAGATAGATCTTCCAAACAAAATCCAACCAAAGAAACCATAGAACTCAATAACACAATCAATAACCTAGACTTAATAGACATATATAGAATATTCCATCCATCAACGAGCAGATTCACTTTCTTCTCAGCAGCACATGGAACCTTCTCGAAAATAGACCATATGTTATGCCACAAAGCAGCCCTTAGGAAATGCAAAAAAATAGAGATACTGCCTTGTGTTCTATCAGATCATAATGGACTGAGAGTAGAAATCAATGACAATATAAAAAACAGAAATTACTCCAACACCTGGAGACTAAATAATATACTATTGAATGAAATATGGATAATAGAAAACATCAGGGAGGAGATTAAAAAATTCTTAGAGGTAAATGAGAATGACAATACAACATATCAAAATCTCTGGGACACTATGAAAGCGGTACTAAGAGGAAAATTCATTGCATGGAGCGCATTCCAAAAAGAATGAAAAGTCAACAACTAAATGACCTAACATTACAGCTCAAAGCCCTCGAAAAAGAAGAACAGAATGACAGCAAAAGTAGTAGAAGACAGGAAATAATTAAAATCAGAGCTGAAATCAATGAAATTGAAACAAGAGAAACAATTCAAAAAATTGACAAAACAAAAAGTTGGTTCTTTGAAAAAGTAAACAAAATAGACAAACCCTTAGCTACACTAACGAAGAGAAGGAGAGAGAAAACTCAAATTACTAAAATTTGTGATGAAAAAGGAAATATCATGACAGACACCACGGAGATACATAGCATAATGAGAAGCTACTTCGAAAAAAATCTGTATTCCAACAAAATAGAAACTACTGAAGACACTGACAAATTTCTAGAGACATATGCTCCTTCTAAACTGAACCAGGAGGACATACACAAGTTAAACAAATCAATATCAAGCAATGAAATAAAAGAAGCCATTAAAAACCTACCATCCAAGAAAAGCCCAGGACCAGATGGATTCTCAGTCGAGTTCTACAAGACCTTCAAATAAGAACTCATTCCAATACTTCTCAAAGTATTCCAGGAAATACAAAAGGAGGGTACCCTACCAAACTCATTCTATGAAGCTAATATCACCCTCATACCCAAACCAGACATATCAAAGAAAGAAAATTTTAGAACAATATCCTTGATGAATATAGATGCAAAGATCCTTAACAAAATATTGGCAAATCATATGGTATTAAGAAAATTGTGCACCAAGATCAAGTGGGGTTCATCCCTGGAATGCAAGGATGGTTTAACATCTGTAAATCAAAAAACATAATCCATCATGTAAATAGACTTAAGGATAAGAATCATATGGTTATTTCAATTGACAAAGAAAAAGTGTTCGACAAAATACAACACCCCTTCATGCTGAAAACACTAGAAAAAATAGGGATAGGAGGAACATACCTGAAGATTGTAAAGGCTATTGATGCTAAACCCAAGGCCAACATCATTCTTAATGGAGAAAAACTGAAAGCATTCCCTTTAAAAACTGGAACAAGACAGGGATGTCCTCTTTCACCACTTCTATTCAACATTGTTCTCGAAACTCTAGCCAGAGAAATTAGGCAGACTAAAGAAATTAAAGGGATATGAAAGGAAAAGAAAAACTAAAGCTGTCACCATTTGCTGATGACATGATTCTGTATTTAGAGGATCCAAAAATCTCCTCCAGAAAACTTCTAGACCTCATCAATGAATTCAGCAAAATAGCAGGCTATAAAATCAACACGCATAAATCTAAAGCATTTTTATATGCAAGCAATGAAACATCTGAAAGGGAAATGAGGAAAACAACTCCATTTGCAATAGCCTCAAAAAAAAAAAAAAAAAAACTTAGGAATCAATCTAACCAAAGAGGTAAAAGAGCTCTACAATGAAAACTACAAAACATTGAAGAAAGAAATTGGGGAAGACCTCAGAAGACAGAAAGATTTACCATGTTCTTGGATAGGCAGAATTAATATTGTCAAAATGGCCATACTTCCAAAAGTGCTATACAGATTCAATGCAATTCCAATTAAAATCCCAATGATATACCTTACAGAAATAGAGAAAGCAATCATGAAATTCATCTGGAAGAAAAAGAAACCCAGAATAGCTAAAGCAATCCTTAGCAGGAAGAATGAAACAGGGGGTATTGTGATACCAGAATTTCAACTATACTACAAAGCAATAGTAACAAAAACAGCATGGTATTGGTACCAAAATAGACAGGTAGATCAGTGGTACAGAATAGAGCACACGGGCACAAAACGAAATAAATACAATTTTCTCATACTACACAAAGGTGCCAAAAATATGCAATGGAGAAAAGACAGCCTGTTCAACAAATGGTACTGGGAAAACTGGAAATCCATATGCAACAGAATGAAACTAAACCCCTATCTCTCACCCTGCACAAAAATCAACTCAAAATGGATCAAGGACCTTGAAATCAGACCAGAGACCCTGCATCTTACAGAAGAAAAAGTAGGTCCAAATCTTCAACTTGCTGGCTTAGGATCAGACTTCCTTAACAGGACTCCTATAGCTCAAGAAATAAAAGCAAGAATCAATAATTGGGACAGATTCAAACTAAATAGCTTTCTCTCAGCAAAGGAAACTATCAGCAATGCAAAGGGAGAGCCTACAGAGTGGGAGAATAGCTTTGCCACTCATACTTCAGAAAGGGCACTAATTTCCAGAATATATAAAGAACTCAAAAAACTCTACACCAAGAATACAAATAACCCAATCAACAAATGGGCTAAGGAAATGAACAGACACTTCACAGAAGAAGATCTGCAAGCAATCAACAAACATATGAAAAAATGTTCACCCATCTTTAGTAATAAGAGAAATACAAATCAAAACTACCCTAAGATTCCATCTCACCCCAATTAGAATAGTGATTATCAAGAATACAAGCAACAATAGGTGTTGGAGAGGATGTGGGGAAAAAGGTACACTCACACATTGCTGGTGGGGTTGCAAATTAGTACAGCCACTCTGGAAAGCAGTATGGAGATTCCTTAGAAAACTTGGAATGGAACCACCATTTGACCCAGCTATCCTACTCCTTGGCCTATACCCAAAGGACTTAAAATCAGCATACTACAGAGATACAGCCACATCAATATTCATAGTGGCTCAATTCACAATAGCCAGATTGTGGAACCAACCTAGATGTCCTTCAATTGATGAATGGATAAAGAAACTGTGGTATATATATATACAATGGAATATTACTCAGCTATAAAGAATAATAAAATTATGGCATTTGCAAGCAAATGGATGAAATTGGGGAATATCATGCTAAGTGAGATAAGCCAATCTCAAAAAACTAAAGGACGAATGATCTCGCTGATAAGTGGATGATGACACATAATGGGGGGTGGGCAGTGGGCAAGAATGGAGGAAGGAGGGACTGTATAGAGGGAAAAGAGGGGTGGGAGGAGTGGGGGAGAAGAAAAAAATAACAGAATGAATCAAACACCATTACTCTATGTAAATGTATGATTATGAAAATGGTAGGCCGTTACTCCATGTACAAACAGAAATAACACGTATCCCATTTGTTTACAATAAAAATAAATTAAAAAAAAGAAAATAAATTTCATTTTAATTTTGGAACATAAAAAAAAATGCAACCATGGAATGGGAAACAGAATTGCAGAAGTGTAATATGAGCAGAAACTGACAATGCCGTGCTGATAAAGGGAAAAGAACCAAGCAAACATACGAAACAAACTGTGGAAAGAATAACAAACCCTTAGCCATGGGGTCATACTAAACTCAGGATTTGGTAGATAAAGTCCTTGAAAGAAGAGCAAAGCTCATTACTATGAATTGTAGCAAGAGTGTGGCTTAAAGTGGCACTGTGTTCTTTGGAAAAAATATATTTGCACAATATTAGGGAGTTCCCTGTCCCGTTAGTGACTGAGAAAACCTTTTTGTAGAAATATAATATTTTGGAAAAAACACGGTACATATCTTTGTTGAATGCATAGGCGAATTCTTTCTTACTTTTAGTACAGTTGATCAGTCTGCAAATATTACTGAATAGCACCCACCTACATCCCACATTATTATTAAATATAAATTCCATGATACTATTGCTCCTTAACCTCTAATTTTTTCACCTCTTACATAATCATAGCACAAAAGTGATGAGTGATTATGTGTGTGCAAATGTTTTCTTTCATTTTCCCAAAAGCGACTAATAGGACTTTTTAAAATTTTAGGATACTATTAAGTGATCCTGTCCTTTATAATATTCACCCCATCCTGCAGTCCTCCGTGTAGAGAATTACATTGCTGTATTCTAGTAATTTGCTATGATTTCTAACAGAGCAGGGGTATCATTGTATTGTGCACTCTGCCAAACCTTTTGTTTTTAATTATTATTATTACTATTATTTGGCAAGAGTGAAAGGAGTAAGATTTATTTAAGAGAGAAGAAAAGAGAACTCCCACAAAGCAAGAGGAGAACTGATAGCAAGTTTTCCATTTAAATGTACTAGTCTAGGGAGATATAAAGCTTTTGGGTAGGGCATTGATCAAAATTCTTGCTAACCAGGTATTGGAAAAATGTTAAGGCTATTGGCTTGGTTTGTAATCTTCCAATTAGCTATGTCCTTTAGCCCCTGAGTTTGAACTTTCCTGTAATCTCCACTTGGGTCTAACCCCACATCCATTTTCCTGCTGTTCCAGGACAGAGGAGTTGGCTGGGATGTTTGCCAAACTATTTACTAGACTTTAATAAACATAGTATACTTGCTGACTACCTCAGAGGTCTATTAGTGATTTATATATTGCAAGAAATTTTCAATCTGGGTTTAACATGTAGAACCATTTTTAATTTCATAGCAATTGGAATCCTAATAGCTTAGCTAATTTGGAACTAACAATCTAGTACAAAAGGAAAAATAGCGCTTGTATCCAGTAAATGTTTGAAATAAATAATATTAAGTATAAATCAATATTTATTCTCTTTAAAAAAATTAGAAAACAAGTAAGCAAAAATATTGTAAAAGCACACAGAAATAACCAATATGCCTTGGTATATTTCCCATTTCAGACAGTTTTCTTTGAACACATAAAATAAAAATGGGACAATAATGTAATAACTACTTACCACTCAATAATATATCACAGCATATTTCTATAGCATTAAATATTCTTTTACTACATATAAAAGGTTGCACAGAAAAGCATTATATGATTGTATAAACATTTCTTTAGGCTATTCTATGCCCTGCATCTAAGATGATCCCTATATTTCTTTATTATAAACCATGCTGTGTAAGGAATCTTTCTGGGATAATAAAAATGTTCTAAATCTTTAATGCTGTACTTGAGTATGTTAATTTACCTCTTTTTTTTTTCTTTTTCCTTTTTTTTTTTTTTTTTTTTTTTTTTTTTTTTTGTGGTGCTGGGGATTGAACCCAGGGCCTTATACATGTGAGGCAAACACTCTACCATCTGATCTATATCCCCAGCCCCTCAATTTTTAAAATAGGGGGAAAAAAACCTGTAATGGACATCGTTGTATGTAATTAAATCTTTTGTAAGTTGAGATCACTTCCTAAGGATAAATTTCTTAAGAAATTTATACTAATTTAAAGTGAGAAATTTATAAACTAAGAAATTTATCCTTTCAAAGGACTTTTTAAAAAATATTTGATATTCATTCATTCATTCATTCATGTATTCAAAAAATACATATGGAGTTAACAGTTGGGTTGAAACATTGCCAAATTGTTTTACAGAGTAATATAATACTCTCACTAGCAGATTTCTTGAGGTGTATCAATACTGGGCTTCAGAATTTTTAAAAAACGTCTTTCCTTCTCTGTATAGGTACAGTTGAGAGGAAATAAGACTTTAGGATTTTTTTCTTTTTGTTTTAAAACATGAATAACATAGATCTCATAAATTTTTTTAAAAAGTCAATCTTCTCACCAAATTTTTTAAATGATATCTACTTCTTCAATTTATGCTTTTAAAAAATGATTGGTGATAGTAAAATGTTTTTCCTGATCAATAAGATCAGCAGGATCGTTTGCATTTGTCTCTACTCTCTCTCCTTCTCTCCCATTGTGACTTTGTGCCCCTCACTTCCCTGTTTGTATTCATCCTTCACCTACTGATTAGAAAAAACTTGCTAAATATTTAAGATATTAATCAGTTTCTACACCTTTTAAACACCTTTTCAAAATTTTTCATCTATCTTTTAGAAATTATGCTTGTAGAATTTTTAATAAGGCATTTCTATTTTTACGTATTATAATCAAATTTTTCATTTGCTATCTTTCTGTTTTTCGTTGTGGGCATCAAACTTAAAACATACTTCCCCACCCCAATACAATATGAACATTCAATACTCATTCCCTGACACCCACTTTTCCTGATCTGTGGGGCTAATCCACATAGCTGCCTGAGACATCACTATGCACACAAGGTTCCTACCTTTGTGAGCAATCCCTTCATTGTTGGCTTGCCCTCAGGCTGCAGGAAAAGTGGGTTAGCAGCTTGGATCCGAAGAACATTCTGTAACACTTTAATCCACTCTTCCAATATGTTGGGAGAATCTGCAGTCAGATAGTATGTGTGCTTTTCAGTGGTCAACTAAAATGGGATGAGAAAGCAGTAGGAAAGGCAACTGTGAAGATTTAGGATTATTAGCATGTCCTTGTCAATTCTTCAAATGTCATTTACTTTACATGGGAGCAAACATGGTAACCTTGGATCCTAGGTTCTAAATAAATGACTCCATAATTATGTATAATACTTTAACCACTTTTTGAGAATTATAATAATTAAATTTTTGATGAAATATTCAGTTTACTTTAAAAGTTTTCATAGTATTAAATTTGGGGATCATGATTTTACATTTTTGCTCATCACATTTTTTTTCCCCTTAAATGGGCTACAGGTGCTTGGTTGTTGAAATGAGAATGAGAATGACTGGAGACCATAATAAAATAAAAGTTTTAGCAATTAAAGGAGAGTTTTTTTGTTTTGTTTTGTTTTGTTTTTAATACAGAGAAAAGAGGAAGTCACCTACAAACACGAAGTTCTTGCATACAAGGAGAGAAATTCTTGGAAATAACATATGATCAGTTATTATGAACTCACAATTTTCCAGTCTCAAATTAATCACAATGTAAATTTTCCAAATATTTCAGAAGTTTACAAATGAGTCTTAACAGCCATGCTCCAAGACAAAGCTTTCCCTGATTCTCCCTTCTAAATTTCTGAGGAGTTCTCAGTCCACAGGAAACACTGATAATGTACCTTTCTGGGAAATGTTGTCTTCCACCCTCCAAAGGAGCAAGATAAGAAAATAATGGTTAATGAAAGCATTTCAGAAATAGTATCTGAATTTCAATTGCATACACCAAACTATCTTTTAACAGCCTGTGTTTTAAATTTAACAGACTTCAGACAAGACTGGCCTTAGATGTAGGTAAAATGGGCAGCTACTACCCCTCTGGTGTGACTTGGCAGGAAATCCCTCTGCTCACCAATAGTTTTCTTACATAGGTGTTATAGCACCTCAAGTTCATAGAAGAACTGTCATTGTCTAATTCTGTATTAAAATAAAGCCACTCCTGAATTTAATCATATAATGTATTACTAACATCTTATTGGGAATTCATTTATCATCTAACCCTTCCTAAAATAGTATGACATATTAAGAGCTGAGAGTACCTAGGACATTAAGTATGAGGAAAGAAGAGTAATAAAGAAAGAAAAAGTTAAAAAAAAAGTATAGTGGGAGTTACCCAACAGAAATTTAGCTTACCTTGCCATATTAGCTAAAAAGTCTTAAACAGTGTTAACACACTTTGAGGTATCAAATTGACTCCAAAGTGAATAAGAAACAGTGAATCACCCAATCTTCTTTCCACTAGTTTGGATCATTGAGAATTGAATTTTGTATGATACAAAAGTAAAAGAAAGTAAGTACCTGAACTGTTTGTTTGTTGTCTCCTCTTAAAATACTGCAGGAAGCACTAAGTTCAATATGGCCCTGAGGTTTTCTAATTACATCACTCTGTATGAAAGGAAGAAAATCAAATGAACAAAGATTAATAGTGATAGTCATAATAAGAAATGCTTTGCATCATTAATTACATTACAGGGAAGAAAATCAGTCGAAATTTCAACTTATAGTTTGAGGAATTCAGTTCTGAACAGTAAGTATTTTCTACTCACTGGAGATTTGTAGTAAAGTAATTCGCCACCTTTGAGAACGAACCACCTCCGCTTCCAAGTCTTGACCTTACCACTCATTTTTAGTAAATAGCCAGATTTTTCCAGTGGTTCCTAATTTTAAGAAATTAAAAAAAATTTTTTTAAAGTTTCCTTTGGAGGCTCAAACCAACTGATTCATTAATTTATTAAAAATAATTTTTTAGTTGTAGGTGGACACAGTACCTTTATTTTATTGGTTTATATGTGAAGCTGAGGATTGAATCCAGTGCCTCACACATGCTAGGCAAATGTTGTACCACTGAGCTACAATCCCAGCCCATGATTCATTAATTTTTTAAAAGTCCAATTCAGTGCTTACATTTTTCCCATTATCACTGGAAGAGGAGCAGGTTTTAGGAAGTTTCTGCTCGGGCTGTAGGCACTCTGTGTCTGTAGGGTAGGCATCAGGAGGAATGGCATAGTCACTTTCAGAAGTCACAGAGGAGACAGACACTCCTGAAAGAACAAGGAAATACATAAAGTAGGCATTTAATAGAGAGGTGGTCCCAACACTGGTTGTGAGTGCTCCTGAATCATAAACCTCCTCAGACTAGATTTATTCTCATTCCTTTGGCCATAAAAATCTGTTAAAGCTGAAAATAGGATAGGAACTGTCAGGCAAATTTCTAAGGAAGTCATAGGAATACAAATAATATTTTGTTGTAATGACAACCTCAGCTAATTATATACATATAAAATATGTGCAACAGTCTATTAATATATCTTTCATTAAGAATGAAAATATGTGTATTTACACATTGACATGTAGATAAACAAATGTTGAACATTAATTTACAAAAGTTTTCACAACCACATTTTAAATCAATTTCTATAATCACTTAAAGTCACTTCACATTAAAAAGCAACATGATTTCAGTAGTATTTTTTCATAAGTCCACTATAAACTAAAAATAGTTCACAGATTTAAAAAAGTATTACAGAAAATATAAGCAATAAGTCTTAAAGACATAAGGCTATTTCATTTGGCCGCTGCTAGAAGGTAAAATTCATTGGAACATGTACACAATAATTCAGATGCCTTTGTAGAAAACGACGTGTGACTTGCAATCCATATCTGGAGGAGGACTACAATCAGAGATTTTGAAATATTAAATAAAATTAAGGACTTAGGTTTTTATTAATTATAGTATCCAGCAAGTTTTTAAAAATTCTTATTAACATTTAAGGAGCATATTAGATAAAGCCACTCTTGTAACTCTACTCTTATTTTACTCAGACAAATAATGGCTGTGATACAATCTTTATTTTTTTCATGGACTAACACAAATCGGGGAACTCAGAGGTCATTGTGGCTAATAACCCAGCATTCTCTAAAAAGACTACAGCCCAGAGATGAAAGGATTTGCCCAAAGTCAAATAGCCTGACAGGGGCAGTGTTGCAATGCAAATCTGAAGCTTCCAGCCCCAATTTCAGTCCTCATGGAACAGATGCTAGTGGAAGGAGTCAGATAACAAACAAGTAGTAAGTGCTATAGAAAATAAAACACAGAGCATAGCAAAACAAGCAGAAAGAGCCGCTGATAGAAGGAGGGCAAGGACTACGATTTGAAAGGTGTGGTGAGGGCGGGTCTCATCAAAGAGGCAATGTTTGAGCAAAGCCCTCATAGACATCTGAGGGAAGAAAACCAGGTGAAGGAGACACTAGTGAAAAAGATTCTGAAATAAAGGCATGCCTGATATGTTCTAGGAATAAGAGCAGTGAGATCAGAGTTGAATAGAAGAAAGAGGAGAGAAGGTAAAAGACAAAAGAATAATGGAACACCTTATAGCCATTGTGAGGAGCCACAGTAGTATTCTGAGCAAAAATGTGACATATCCTGATTCTGGCTCTGGGGGACAAGGTGAAAGCAAGGAAATCAGTGGAAGTTCAAACTACTGAACCAATGAACACTTGGCAGCTCTAGTTGAAGCTGAAGGGTTTGAAAATACCAAGGGGTTCCATGGAATGCAGTTTGAAAACCACTACACATACAATGCCACATTAAAGACTTTCAGAAAATATAGACGAGAAGTGGGATTAGATATCTCTGTAACCTCTATCTACACAAAATTTCTTTAAAATCATCCACTAAAAATCATAAGCATGCCCAAAATAAAGTTGTAGATGATTTCTACTTTTGTATTAGATTAACCAACAAGGTCTGAGTTGTTGTGGCTCAGTAGTAGAGCACTTGCCTGGCATGTGTGAGGTACTGGGTTCAATTCTCAGCACCACATAAAAATAAGTAAATAAAGGTATTGTGTCCATCTACAACTAAAGAAAAAACAATTTAGATTAACCAACAAATTTTATAGTGTATTTTCCAACACTTATCCCACAAATTATCCAAAATATTCAAGGTAACTATAACAAAGAAGCCTCATTTTGGCCAATTTCCTTTACACCCACAATAAATTTATCTCTCTCCTATAGACAAGGTGTGGGTGCACAGGCATACACACTCTCTCTCACTTTCTCTCTCTCTCTCTCTCTCTCTCTCTCACACACACACACACACACACACACTATATGGTTTATCTGGAGTCACAGAGAATTGAAGAGAAAATTATGACTAGATTATAAATGTTTCCATCTTAGGCTAGTACTTCTTTCCTTATGGTTTGCAGCAAGTACTTTGATTCTCTTTAAAATCCTGTTATGGAGATAGTCAGAAATAAATACTCAGAAAGGTCTGGATGGATTTGCCTCAAGCACCTTTGCTCTCCTCTCACCTCGCTTCATGGCTCTGGGGCTGCCAGGCCCACTCCGGTTGCGCATGTCTGACTCTGATGTCTGTGAGCTGGATCTGGAGCTGTCCTCGTCCTCGGAGCCAGAGGAATCATCCAGGAAAGGGCTGCTACTTATTTGGGTTGCCTTCTAAAGAAAAGCAGAACAGCTTCCCTGTATCCACCTCTAAAGTTATTTCTTTTTTTAGACAAAGAATGTTTTGTAGGAAGAAGACATGGAATATGATTTTTTGAAGGAATACAAGAACATATTTTGCCAGTATAAAAGTCATGTTGTCAAACCTCAGATTCTAATTATCAAGGCATTTGTCAATTAGAAAACTTCTGAAAACATAAGGTTGTCAATATCTGACAGTCCTCATTTTTAATTAGGTACTTTTGGCAAGGAAGGGACCCTGGCACTGATAAAAAGATCTTTCTAAATTAGGAGTTTCCATTACATCATTAATAATAGGTTTCATTTAAACAATTAACAGCCTGGGGTTGTGCGAGCGTGCATGCGTGCATGTGTGTGTGTGTGTGTGTGTGTGCGTGTGTGTGTGCGTGTGTGTGTATCACATGAAAATGGAGGCAGACCTCTAATGCTCTAAGAAGAATAAATATCTTCTCCAGATCTTTCCATTTCTTCTTTTTTAATGATAAATTAGTGTGAATTTCTAAAACCTTTCTACAAAGGGAGAGTCTGTGTAAAATGTTAAGAATGGAATCTGGAACTTGAAGAAACAGTTTTCCTGATGCATTATGAAGAGAACCACATGTTTAACAGTAACAACAATGAGTTACCCCTTTCAAAGTTGTGTACACTGGGGTTGTCATATTCTTGTATATCAGAGATGTATAAAGTCCTGATGT
This sequence comes from Sciurus vulgaris, assembly GCF_902686455.1. Lineage (NCBI taxonomy): Eukaryota > Metazoa > Chordata > Mammalia > Rodentia > Sciuridae > Sciurus > Sciurus vulgaris. The sequence continues at coordinate 62,878,060 of NC_136475.1, forward strand.
GGTATAGGAAAGCATGGTGGCAGAATCTGAAACAGAAAACAATGTTGTTTTTTTAAACAAAAAACTTCTAACAAGCACATTGGCCTGTTTATTATGAATATGGATTAGCACATGTGATTACTAATTATGTACTGTTATGAATCATGGCATTTACAGGTTGATATACACCCCTTTTACATGGCTCATTATTTCCTCATGTATGCTAGTTCCCCAGTGAGATTGTAAGTTCTCTGAGAGCAAGAACCACGGCTTTCACTTCTTAGCATCTTCATGCATGCTTAATTCAGGCTGTGCAGAACTAGGTAAAACAACTACTGACTGTGAATTCAGTGGAAGGACCTATGAAGATGTTCTCTGACTATTCCTAATCCTGTTATTGACCTGGTATAAAAACATCATCATTCTTAAGCTTTTATCAGATAATGTTGAAAGGTCGGAATATGATTTCTTGGTAAAAACAGAAGATAGTTGATATGGAGCATAGTATCAATGGTTACCTCTAAGACATGGATTAGTGGTAGGATTGGGAGGACTGGTAGAAGGAACCACAGGAAAATTTCTCTTTTTATTCCAGACAGTCATATGTCATTTGGTTTTATTCATTCATATTCATTCATTTATAATGGGCATGCATTAGTTCTATAATAATTTTAGGAAGGAAGGGAGGAAGAAGAAAAAAGACATAGAGACCAACATGTTTACAATTTTCATTCTGAATGGCTAAAATGCCAGTTTCTCTACCTTAGTCTCTCTGAGGTCTTTCTACATCAGATTTGAATGTGGGGTTTCTGTACTAAGTAAGATGAATTTTAAAACATAAATCAACAACCTCTGAAATCATCTTCTGAAAGTTCATATAATTTGATTTATTTTTAGAAAATAGACATTTGGGAAGTTCTTGGCTATGAAACAGTAATGCAAAATCACATACTTTAAGAAAACTTTTATTGTAGTAAAAAAAATATAAAATAAAATTTACCATCTTAACCATTTTTAAGTATACAATTTGATAGTGTTAAGTATATTCACATTGTTGTAAAATAGACCTCTGGAACTTCTTTATTTTACAAATCTGAAATTCTAAACCCATGAAACCACAAACCTGCCTCCCCTGCCTATCCTAGCCCCTGGTAACCACCATTCCATACTGGCTAATTCACTAAAGTGGAATCTTACAGTATCAACCTTTCTGTGACTGTATCACATGTTTGTATTGTGCTATCACACTAAGCATGACATCCTCAAGGCTTACCCACATCACAGCATGCAAAAGCACTTACTTTTATTAACATTTTCCATATTGAAGGCCTCAGACATTCGAATGCCTGATTTGGCAACAGCATAAATTCTGCTTTCCTAATGTAAAAAAGAGATTTGAACAGGGTATTTAAAGGGAAGAAATGATGACTTTCAATACATATGTTTTTCATTTTTTCTTCACTTAAAGTTCACTAGAAGACAGAATTGTTATAGAACTTAGTGCCAATAAAACAGACCACAGTAAAAGGATTTCCATCTCTTTGTCGCTCCATTATTAGTTCCAAAATTTTTGCTGGATATTTTAAATTCTTTTGAAGATAAAGGGAGCAAGTAAGAGAAATTTATTCATCATTACAGATAAACACCATCTTTAATATTCTACCATTTTAGAACATGGGTAAATTTTAAAAAGAAAACAACTTGGACAGCCATAACATAAAACAAGAAACTATTCACACTCATTGGTTACATATAAACACATTCTTTAATATTCTACCATTCTGGGACACATTAAAAGAGAGATAAAAACGTGAAGTCAGAAAGCCTAGCAGAATAGCATTAAATGCCTTCATCCTCTTACTCCAATGTACATTTCAATAAAGTAGAAAAATACCTGAGGTCAAGTAATGAGAATTGCAATGGCATTTATAACATTGTCTTGTTCTAAAAGTTGGTTATTTTGTTTTCTCTTCTTCTCTAAGAGAGATCTCTAAACTTGCTGCCAAAAAGACTATTAGCCCTGCCTCTCCACCCCATGAGAAAAGGGACTCCAGGTGGCTGCTAATGCATAGATCACCAAGTCCTGCATTTTGTAATGCACCTAACCTGAACACAATTGGCTAGGCCACAACCTAGTAGGCAACCAGTGCCTCCTGCAGGTTAGCCAGTGGCTCAAGAGGTAGCTAGCATAAGATCTCTGATCTTCAGGGACACTTTAGATGGAAGAGCAGCTGACTGAATGAATCAGAGGCAGGTTCTATGAGCAGGTGATTATGAGATACAGAGTCTGACAGCAGAACAGGCAGGTCAAAAAGACAAAAAAGGCACTAAGCAGGAGATGTGAGGCAGTGAGGGGCCATGGGAGGGTGGGAGAGAGCAGGTAAGCAGTAAGAGAAGTGGAGAGAGAATCACTGAGGATGAGAGGATGGGCCGGGCCACTCAAGAGAGAGGGCAATGGCTGGCACCTCCTTCTAAGGGGTTGACCATTGGAGGGGCAGGTGAATCACAGGTTGTTCCACCAGGGTGACTATTGTATTCTGAATGATATTCAATTCACTACAGATAGGTCATGCCTTAAAATTAATTCTTATTAACTGAGACAACTAGAATACTTCTTTTCCTTGAAGCCTGAAAATACCTGAGAAACAGAAATAAAATCTCAAACCTGGCCAGTCAGTTGGAAGACATTTGAAAAGCTATGCTATTTTTTTTTTTTTTTTTTTTTTTTCAGGACTGAATAGCTTCAAAGAGGAGGGGAAGTGAGAAAGGCAAAAATGTAGTAAAATGCTTTGCCAAATAAAATGAACTTGAAAGCTTAACCTAAATGCCATGGCAAAATTTCAACTTCTGACTACCTAAAGGGTAACACGATTGGCACTCCAGAGATGCGCATGCCATTAACTTCTACTTTCTTCATGCTATCCAGAATTTTAGTAATATACTACAGAATGTTTCATGTGAATACCAAAATAAAATGTTCTCTCAAAAGCAAATACATCTCAAGGCCTGGATTTTACTAAGAAAACATGGCTATTCTAATTTGCATATAATTGGGGTGGTTACTAAATTGTAAAAGAACGTGGCTCCAAAAACTAAAAGATCCTGCAACCCAGATGTTTCTCTGGAGGAAAAAAAAGGTTAAATTATGCCAATATGTAACAGAAAACTTAAATCTATAAAATAGACCAATTCACTTTGTTTCAAATATAGGAAGAATTTTTTTTTTAAATCTAGCATATGGATATTCCCAAGAAGTATCACACAATTGACAGGTTAATTACTGTAGTAATGGTCAGTGACTCAAGAGAAGAGGATTCAATCTATTCCAGACCTATAGGGAGATGCTTTGGTTAAAGAAATTGATTTAAAAGCTCATGGGAGTAAAATGAAGCTTTTCTCGAGCCAGTCAAGTAAATGATTATGTTAAAAAATGATGTCGTCAGCCAACTGAGGTGATGTACGCCTGTAATTCCAGCGGCTCAGGAGGCTGAGGCAGGAGGTCCGTGAGTTCAAAGCCAACCTCAGCAAAGCAAGGAACTAAGCAACTCAGTGAGACCCTGTCTCTAAATAAAATACAAAATAGGGCTGGGGATGTGGTTCAGTGGTTCAGTGCCCCTGAGTTCAATCCCTGGTACCAAAACAAACAAACAACAACAAAAAAGAAAAACAAAACAAAACAAAAAACTGTTGTCCAATTACAGTTCAGTGTCCTGGTTCAGAATCTGCCCAAAAATATCACAGTCAAAGGGAAACCTTCTTCCCCACCCCTGATTTTTTCTTTTATATGAAAGGACTTCTAGCAATTAAATATTCAATTGTCCCAATACCCATTCACCTTCTCCTTAGCATACAGAGCTGTCACCTCTCCTTTCTCTTACGAAGTAGCTCCCATGGGAAACAGACACCTGCACTATTTCTTCAGATCATTTGTCTTAGCAAGGAATCAACTCACTGGAGGGAACCTGAAATGGTCCAGGGCTGCCTGGGCCTGGGTGAATAATTCCAAAGTCCAGTACTGGAAAGTTTATTTGCCCACCAATTCTCTAAAACCAATTTTATCAGTAAATAAGGTAATATTTTGATCTCCACCATCTTGTTTCTTATTTGATTCAGAACACAAGTGAGGGAAGAAAAGGGGAAACTGAAACTGGGTGTGGTGGTATACACCTGTAATTCCAGCACTTGGGAGGCTGAGGCAGGAGGATTGCAAGTTCAACATCAGCCTGAGCAATTCAGTGAGGCCCTAATAAGCTAAGCACTTAGTGAGACTCTGTCTCAAAAATAAAAAAATAAACAAAAAAAGAGAGAGAAGAGGAAATTGTATCTTGAAAACCAGAAATTGCCAGAACAAAGTTGGGTTTGCAAAGATTCAGAAAGTAAAACCTGAAAATACAGTGTTGAGAAAAAGAACAACAACAACAACAACAACGACGACAACAACAACACTAGGTCTATGATGCACACAGGAATATAATTACCCAAGAGGGAAACCGGTGCAGGGGAGGAGTGGGAGGTTTGCTGCATGCAGCCTTCTTCGCCGAGTCGCAGGTTTCCTGCTCGTCTGAATGTGGAGATTCCAGGGAGTCACAGCAAAATAATCCATCATCACAACTCGTGTCCATATTCTCTAAAGTTTCTGGGCTCTCACCATCAACTAGATCAAGATCAGTTTCCTGAGGTCTCAGGGGTCGTATCATGCTAATAGCATTTCTGTTCGTACCAAACATCCTGTCGGAACTTAACTGGGGTTGGCTCAGGTGCCTTTTGGTGAGAGCTACGCTTATGCTGAAAACGTTAGGAATCCTTAAATTTGGGGGTGGGACTTGTGCTGAAGACACTAATTGTGTTCCTTTTCCAGGGAGTGAGTTAGAATGCTTTGGCATTAAAGCAGGGGTCAAAATAGGACTTGGGGTGGTGGTCTCACTTGATGAGGATGAATAATCCAGTCTCTGAGATTGAAATTTTTTATTCAGTTCATCTGAGGAACTATCTTGCTCCTTTTTACTTGATTCGGAATTTCCCTTTCCAAGAAGATTATTGTGAGCTTTCCACTGTGCCTCCTGTTGCCAAGAATACAGCTTGTTGTGTTCTGGTCTCTTTACACCAAAAGTCTCTTCTTCAAACACAGAGCTGCTGTCATCAGAAGCTGTCAGGTACGCTTCGCTCCCCATCCTGCCACACGGGACCCCTTCCTCTGATGTGTGACTGGACAGCCTAGACGTGCACATGGACTTGGATCTTCCTTTACTCTCATTCTCCTCGTCAGAACTCCAGTCACTCACGGGAGCCCCAGAATTCTGGGATATGTCATCATCCATTGCAAAACTTACTCTTGTTTTCCGAGGCTGTTCTGAGACTCGAGGGATTTTTTGCAATGTTCTCGGGCCTCTCTCATTTTCTTGAACTTGATTATCAGCAGATTTCTCTAGAATTTCCATTTCTAGAAAACGATACAACATATTGGTAGGCTGCCTTTAATAATAAAATCTTTCTGTACATTTAGCTTTATGTAACTATACTCTGAAGACTAGTAACTTAATGTCATGTGAATAAGGTTAATTTACATTATCCTTTGACTTTTTTATGTCTTTCTTAAATAAAAGTTTGAAACACAAGCTTAATATAAAACAGAGCCCTGAGTCAGATGTGATGGCATATATCTATAATCCCAGCTACTTGAGAAGCTGAGGCAGGAGAATTGCAAGTTATTGGCCAAGTTATTGGCCTGGCCAGTGTGGGCAACTTAGAGAGAGCCCATCTCAAAATAAAATAAAAAGGGCTGGGGATGTAGCTCAAAGGCAGGGCATTTACCTACCATGCACAAGGGTTCAATCCCCACTACTACAAAAAACAAAAACAGAGTCTTAAAACTCAATATAATTGTATTAAAATTGAATTGGTTTCTACAAAAAAAATATTGAGGAACAAAATTGACAACAGCCTAAAAAGACATAATAATAAAAGTAAAATGTGAAATAGTGCAGAGACATGTTTAAGCAGCTCTAAGATGGTGGCTGGCGTTGGGCCAAGAGGTGGCACATAATTAGTGTTAACACGGCGTGATCTCTCATGACCTTTGCCTGATTAGTTAACGTCTCCTCTGCACTAGTGGTCAACAGATGTTCCTCATTCTTTCTTGATTGGTACTGTGGCACATGCTCCAATCGTGCTACTTAATCCTAAGCTGACTGGCTGCCTTAGTGTATATAAGACATTCTCTTCACCTGGGAAGAGATCGCAGAAAGCAGGACGAAGAACACACCTCTAGGTCGCAGGTCGCAGGACGCAGGCTGCAGGCCGTACGCCTTACGTCGCACCCCGCACCTCCAAGAAGTGACCCACCTTTAAGAAGCAGTAGACCTCTGAAAGCATAGCACCTCTAAAATTAAGCAGTCTCTCTTCCTCTAAGCAAAGCCTCTCTTCCTCTAAGCAAAGCCTCTCTTCCTCTCAAAGACTCTCTTCCTCTAAGCAAAGCCTCTCTTCCTCTATAACCTAGCGAATAAGCAAGCAAGCAAGGAAGTAGTACAGATAAAGATAATAAAAGTAGTTCATTTCCAGTCCACCTCTGATTCCTTCCCGCGGGATTGTTGCTGGCGGCAGCAACAAAATAGGGCAACTATGACTATCAAAGCAGTCACTCTCCCAAAACAATGAATAGCATTTCTCCATTATTTCCATTTTAGAAGCAAAAAAAAAAAAAAAAAGACCCTCTTTCCACTAAATTTCAAAGTCATCATAAAGTAAATCAGAGCATAATAAACACAAAACTATGGTTTAAGAAATAAACTTGGTGCCAAAACCTCAATACATGAAATATGGAATATCATAAGGAAAACATATACAGAAAAAATCTTCCTTGTTTTACTTTGTTTAATCACAACTACATAAGGTGTTTTTAAAATAATACTCTTTAAACATATCTTTAGATTTAGCTTATTTGTATTTATAACAATTAATGAAATGCACCACTGTCTTCATGGGCAGTGAATTTAAAACTTTAGACTGAAGAGCAGAAAAGGAGCTTTGAAAACATACATATGATCCTCATGGTCACAGAACCAGAGGCTGAACAAACACAACCTGCAAGTTCACATCAGGCAGTTTGTGGACCAAGTTTCGGTACAGGCAACCTTGGCTGTGCTCAACTGCTAGACAGAGGGAAGGAGATGGAAATGGCTTCTTGAGAAAGCAAAGCAAATTCAAGGAGGGCAAGAAAGTAAGTAGCTAAGTGGCCTTCTGATTGGAAAAACATGTTGTTTTCAAAATGTCATAACCCAGCAGAGGGACAGCTTTGAGAGCTGTAATTTTTCTCCTTTGGAGGAAGGTAATTGGAACTGAAAGGAGATCAAACCTCACTAAAATATTTGGGAAAAGCCAACAAAAAAAGATTGCACTGAGAGAATCCAAGCCAGTGGCTGCACAACAAAGCAAAATTAAGAGAGGCCGTAAAACAACGAGAAAGGTAGAAACCTGCACACAGGACAAGGGGTCTAAACAAGTAGCCAAATATTTTCCTTTTTGAAGCAACAAAGAAAAATCAAAGCAGTCACTGAATTATTCCCTAGGGTTCATTTCCTTATAAGTTTGCTAGGCCAGAATTAATTTCATGTTTAATATTAGGTGATTTCAATATTTTCAATAGATAACGAATAAAAATATTCTAATCTGAAACTCAGCTAAAACAAGTACTTTGAGGGCAGTACTGAGAACTTTAAAATTTTCAGTATCACTTCTATCTGCTGCAAGGAAAAATGTCAGGGTGAGAAAATGAGTTTCTCTTGCGTATCCCTGGCTAAAACCCTCAGAAGACACAAAATAATCAGATACACAAACTTCAATGCTACATTTCTCATTAGAAATATTCTCATAAAGCATCAAAGTTGACAGGAAAAAAATAAATTGTATTTGAATTAAGCATAGCAAATGATTTTTCGTTTTTAAAAAATGCAAAAGTAACTTGCTATGGTCCATAAATACCTTCTATGTTTTTTCCTTCTGTGGACTCAGGTTCTTTAGATGATATCTTGCTCATTTCCTCAGATTTCACTACATGAGGAGGACTCTTTGCCCGAGATAAAAAGCACCCAAATGTCAAACTGCTCAGGCGCTGTCCTTCTGAAAGCTTAGGAGTGGAGACGATGGATGACTTCTTACTTTGAACTTCTAAAAGACCATTAATCAAAATTAAGATCTGAATTTTTTATGCCAATTTGTTAAACATACAAAAAAGCATATTAAAAACTTTTAGACAAATTACTCTTTACATCAGAAAAAAGTCTCAAGTTTATCATTATTTAGGCACAGTAACATGGGAGCCTCAATGTTGAGCCTCACGGGTCTGCTTAAAATCTGTTTTCTAGGGCCGGGGTTGTGGCTCAGTGGTACAGGGCTTGCCTAGCATGAGTGGGGCCCTGGGTTTGATCCTCAGCACCACATTAAAAAATAAATAAATAAATAAATGTATTGTGTCCTCCTACAACTAAAAAACAAAATAAAAATAATCTGTTTTCTATATTTTGACTGTCCAAAATATTTTTTGACTGCAGAGAGAAAACAAATCCCTTTAAGAGCAGTTGTCAAAGAAAAACAAAAAACACAAACTAAAACCCGATTATAAATAACTAGAGCACTATAGTTTCTTAAAAAGTCAAATATTGTTAAATACTAGTTAAGTATTGATTACAAACTGTATGATAATGCCACTATCTGAGGTGCTGGTTGCCAAAACAACCAAAGGAAATACAGATTGCTGGGACGAATATCACTTAATCACTGTAATAATTTTTGCGTTAGTTTTAAGTGAGGGTGAAGGCAGCAGATGACAGGATTTGGTTTATGATAATCACATCATAAAGAATCTTAATTGCTTTGTTAGAGGGAAAAAAAGGGGAGATACAAGATTTAGACAGCTCGTGCAGTGATTCGCCTAGCACCTAATCAGGGGTTGAACTCATTTCTAGAATTCTTAACACTGCAGCTTGTGAGATCAAAAGCATGGCGAGCCCAGTGAGTTTCCAAAAATCACATTCTTATCTCTGGGAGAGTCCCAAAGGGATAAGCTAAATAGCAACTGATAATTGAGTAGAGGATAAGAAAAATATCTTCATATAATAGATTCCTTTAGATGTATCTTTTAATGTTTTTGTGTTGATCATCTCTCACAGAACTAATTTACAAGAATAATGTAATGGTATATGCAGTTGGTCCTCAGTATCTGTGGATTCAGACGTGGACTCAACATACTGCAGATCAAAAATATTCTGAAAAAAAACTGCCTCTGTAGTGAACATGTACAGATCTTTTTGTTATTATTCCTTAAACAATACAGTAGAACAAATATTTTCAAACATTTATATTGTATTCAGTATTATAAGCAATCTAGAAATGACTAAAGTTATAAAATGATGTGCTTAGGCTCTATGTAAATACAACGCCATTTTAAGTAAGGAACTTGAGTATCCTCAGATTCTGGTATCCACATGGATCCTGGAATCAATCCCCCATGGATACTGAAAGACAACTGTACATGCAAATATATTTTTAAAGTACTACCTTATATTTAGCATGTATATTATATCTTTTCTCCAAGCCTAATTTCCAATGATCAGTATCCCTTAGGGTATAAAACCTCAGAGACTGCCAATGATGACTACAATTGCAAGACAAGAATATCAGGAAAAATAACAATTTTGAGCAGGACTAGTATATTTAGTCTAATTCAACAAGGGTAGATGTCACATAAATCTGAAAGTTTAATTCTAAATATGGAACTCCAGATCAACCATGGAAGTACTTATTTTATGTCATACAGGTAGAGGAAATGATAGCAAACAAGTATTAATCAGCAGTAACAAAATGCCCTATAATCAACAAATCTATATATTCCTGCATGAAACTAGAAGGCACTATTTTTTAATATATTTTTTAGATGTTGATAGACTTTTATTTTATTCATTTATTTATATGTGGTGCTGGGAATCAAACCCAGGACCTCACACATGCTAGGCAATCGCTCTACCACTGAGCTACAACCCCAGCCCTGGAAGGCACTATTATAATTGCAATTTTACTAATGTAAAAGAATGTTCGGGAGATACAACATGGCTATTAAGGAACAGGGCAATAAAGCTGACTTCAAAGCCCATGTTCTTCCCATCATACAATATTTTCCCAATGCATTTTGTGAGACCCAGAGGGTGCAAGAGGAGGCGTGCATAAGGCCAAGTTTGCAGAACTATGGACCCCATCACCCAACATGGCTTTTATCTTTTTTGCCCATTCAAATTCTACATATTTTTTTTTCTTTTGAAGGGTCTGTTGCTAAAAACCTATATACTAGGTCATGTATCTAATAAGCATGAATTATACTATGCTTTTCTGGATTCACCTCTTCTTCAACCTGATGTGCACTTGAGTGGCTATCACCAGATTAGTGTACTAAGAAAATCTCAATCAAATGATAGTTATACCACTCAGGTTTTGAAGTTTCCATGTATTGGAAAATGCAAAAAATTCATTCATATCATAAAATTCTCAAAACACTCAGGTTGTAAGAATTTTAATCACTGTTGAAAACTATGATTCAAAGCAAAAATTGAAAATAACATAACTGATTTTTTAAAGCAAATACACCTGAAATTAAACATTCAAATTAGTTTATCCTGTTCAGATTGTTCACTAATGTCTAGCTGTACTGTTCAATATGGCATTTTAAATCAATTCAAATTAAGTCAAATTTAAAATTCAGTTCTTTAGTGACAAGAATCGTACTTCATGACTAATGAAAGCTCTGGGTATTTTTTATTATTATATTTTTATACCTTTATTTTTTCTTTTTAAAATTATTTATTTTTTCTAGATATACATGACAGTAGAATATATTTTGACACATCATGCATACATAGACTAAGTAACTTGTTCCAATTAGGATCCCATTAGTGTGGTTGTACACGATGAGGAGTTATGCTTGTTGTGTATTCATACATAAGAATAGGAAAGTTATGTCTGAGTCATTCTACTGTCTTTCCTATTTTCATTCCCCCTCCCTTCCTTTTGTTCACCTTTGTATAATCCAATGAACTTTTACTCTTCCCTTCCCTTATTATGAGTTAGCATCAGCATATCAGAGAGAACATTCTGCCTTTGATTTTTAGGGATGGGCTTATTTCACTTAGCTTGATATTCTCCAGTTCCATCCAATTACTGGCAAATGCCATCATTTCAATCTTCTTTATAGCTGAGTAATATTCCATTGTATATATATACCACATTTTCTTTATCCATTTATCCTTTTATCTAGGATAAAGGTACCTACATTGTAGAGCACCTAGGTTGGTTCCATAGCTTGGCTATTGTGAAAAAATTAAGTTGCTATAAACATTGAAGTGGTTGCATCACTGTAGTATGCTTATTTTAAGACCTTTGGGGATAAACCAAGAAGTGGGATAACTGGGTCAAATGGTCCATTCCAAGTTTTCTAAGGAATCTCCATACTGCTTTCCAGAGTGGTTGCACCAATTTGCAGTCCCACCAGCAGCGTGTAAGTGAACCTTTTTCCCCAAATCCTCACCAACATTTATTGTTCCTTGTATTCTTGATAATGCCAGTCTGACTGGGGCGAGATGGAATCTCAGTGTAGTTTTGATTTGCATTTATATCTGTCATTGCTAGAGATGTTGAACATTTTTTCATATATTTTTTGTCCATTTCTATTTCATCTGCTGTGAAGTGCCTGTTCAGTTCCTTAGCCCATTTATTGATCGGGTTAGATTTTTTTTTTGGTGTTATGTTTTTTGAGTTCTCTGTATATCCTAGAGGTTAATGCTGTATCTGAGGTGCTGGTGGTAAAGATTTTCTCCCATTCTGTAGGCTCTCTGTTCATATTCTTGACTGTTTTCTTTGCTGTGAAGAAGCTTTTCATTGGATACCAACCCATTTATTGATTCTTGTATTTCTTGAGCTTTAGGAGTCTTATACTGAAGTCAGTTCCTTAGCCAACATGGTGGAAAGATGGGCCTACTTTTTCTTGTAGTAGGTGCAGGGTCTCTGGTCTAATGCTTATGTCTTTGATCCACTTTGAGTTGAGTTTTGGGTGAGAGATAGGAGTTCATTTTCATTCCACTACCTATGGATTTCCAGTTTACCCAGCACCATTTGTTGAAGAGGCTATCTTTTCTTCAATATATCTTTATGGCACCTTTGTCTGGTATCAGATAACTGTATTTATGTGGATTTGTCTCTGAGTCTTCTATTCTGCTCCACTGGTCTTCATGTCTGTTTTTGTGCCGATACCATGATCATTTTTGTTCCAAAAGTGCTTTACAGATTTAATGCAATTCCTATTAAAATTCCAATGACATTCTTCATAGAAATAGAAAAGGCAGTCATGAAATTCATTTGAAAAAATAAAGAGGACCAGAAAAGCCAAAGCAATCCTTAGTGAGAAAAATGACACAGGAGGCATCACAAGAGCAGACCTTAAATTATACTACAGAACTCTACAGTTCTGTAAAGCACTTGGTAGTATAGCCATTTTGACAATATTAATTCTGCCTATCCAAAAACATGGGAAATCTTTCCATCTTCCATTTCTTTCTTTAGTGTTCTATAGTTTTTATTGTAGAGATGCTTCACCTCTTTTGTTAGACTGATTCCCAAATATTTTATTTTATTTATTTATTTTTTTTTGAGGCTACTGTGAATGGGGTAGATTTCCTGATATCTCTTTGAGCTGATTCATCACTGGTATATAGGAATGCAACTGATTTATGGGTGTTAATTTTATAGCCTGCTACTTTGCTGAATTAATTTAAGAGTTCTAGAAGCTTTCTGGTGGAGTATTTTGGGTCTTCTAAACATAGAATCATGCCATCAGCAAATAAGGACAGTTCAAGCTCTTCTTTTCCTATTTGTATCTCTTTAATTTCTTTCTTTTGTCTAATTGCTCTGGCTAGGGTTTCAAAGACTATGCTGAATAGGAGTAGGAAAAGAGGGCATCCCTGTCTTCTTCCAGTTTTTAGAGGGAATGCTTTCAATTTTTCTCCATTTATAATGATGTTGGCCTTGGGTTTAGCATATTTAGCTTTTACAATGTTGAGTTATATTCCTACTATCCCTAGTTTTCTAGAGTTTTGAGCATAAATGCTTGCTGAATTTTGTCAAATGCTTTTTCTGCATCTATTGAGATAATCATGGAATTCTTGTCCTTAAATTTACTGATGTGATGAATTACACTTATTGATTTCCACATGTTAAACTAACCTTGCAACCCTGGAATGAACCCCACTTCATTGTGGTGCATTATCTTTTTAATATGTTTTTGTATGCCAGGATTTTATTAAGAATTTTTTGCATCTATGTTCATCAGGGACATTGGTCTGGGTTTTCTTTCCTTGATGGGTCTTTGTCTGGTTTTGGTATCAGAGTGATACTAGCTTCATAGAATGAATTTGAATGGGTTACCTCTTATTCTATTTCATAGAAATAATTTGAGGAATATTGCTGTAAGTTCTTTGAAGGTAGAACTTGGCTGAGAAGACATTTGGTCCTGGACTTTTCTTGGTTGGTAGGCTTCTGATGGTGTGTTCAATTTCATTGTTTGAAATTGATCTGTTTAAATTTTCTATGTCCTCCTGATTCAATTTGGATAGGTCATATGTCTCTAGAAATTTGTGGATTTTTCATGACTTTCTATTTTATTAGAGTTTAGATTTTCAAAGTAGTTTCTGATTATTGTCTATTTCAGTGGTGTCTGTGGTGATATTTCCTTTTTTATCATGAATTTTAGTAATTTGAGATTTTTCTCTTTAGCTTGGTGAAGGGTTTTTCAATTTTATTTTTTCAAAGAACCAAATTTTTTAAATTAAATTTTTAAAATTTTTACAGACTGCATTTTTATTCATTGTACACAAGTAGGGTACAACTTTTCATTTCTATGGTTGTACACAATGTAGATTCATACCATTCATGTAATCATATATATATATAGGGTAATACTGTGCTTCATTCTACTGTCTTTCCATCCCCCACCCCCTCCAACCCCATTTCCTCTACAACATCCAAAGTTCCTTCATTCTACTCTTCCCGCCTGCAACACCCCCCCCCATTATATACCGTCATCTACTTATCAGAGAAAACATTTGCCTTTGGTTTTTTGGGTTTGGCCTATTTCACTTAGCATGGTATTTTCCAACGTCATCCATTTACCAGAAAATGCCACAACTTTATTCTTCTTTATGGCTGAGTAATATTCCATTGTGTATATATACCACAGTTTCTTTATTCATTCATCAATTGAAGGGCATCTCAGTCGGTTCACAATCTAGCTATTGTGAATTGAGCTGCTATGAACGTTGATGTGGCTGCATCACTGCAGTATGATGATTTTCAGTCCTTTGGGTATAAACCAAGGAGTGGTCAAGCTGGGTCAAATGGTGGGTCCATTCCAAACTTTCTGAGGAATTTCCATACTGCTTTCCAGAGTGGCTGCACCAATTTGCAACTCCACTAGAAATGTAAAAGTGTGCCTTTTCCCCCACATCCACACCAACACTTATTATTACTTATCTTCTTGATAATAGCCATTCTAATTGGAGTTAGATGAAATCTTAGGGTGGTTTTAATTTGCATTTCTCTAATTACTAGGGATGATGAGCACTTTTTCATATATTTGTTGATCACCTGTATATCTTCTTCTGTGAAGTGTCTGCCCATTTCCTTAGCCCATTTATTGATTGGGTTCTTTGTATTTTGGGTGTAAAATTTTTTAAGTTCTTTGTAAACTTTGGAAATGAGTGCTCTGTTTGAAGTGTGTGTGGAAAAGATTTTCTCCCACTCTGTAGGCTCTCTTTTCACATTATTGATTGTTTCCTGTGCTGAGAAAAAGCTTTTTAGTTTGAATCTATCCCATTTATTGATTCTTGCTTTTATTTCTTGCACTATGGGGGTCTTGTTAAGGAAGTACGGTCCTAAGCCAATGTGATGGAGATTGGGGTCTACTTTTTCTTCTATTTGGTGTAGGGTCTCAGGTCTAATTCCTAGATCCTTGATCTATTTTGAGTTTTGTACAAGGTGAGAGATAGGGATTAAATTTCATTTTACTGCATATGGATTTCCAGTTTTGCCAGCACCATTTGTTGAAGAGGCTATCTTTTCTCTTTTGTAAGTTTTTGGCACCTTTGTCTAATATGAGATGACTGTATTCATGTGGGTATGTTTTTGTATCTTCTATCCTGTACCATTGGTCTACTTGTCTATTTGGGTGCCAGAACCATGCTGTTTTTGTTACTATTGCTCTATAGTAGAGTTTAAGGTCTGGTATTCTGATACCTCCTGCATCACTCTTCCTGCCCAAGATTGTTTTGGCTATTCTGGGTCTTTTGTTCTTCCAGAAAAATTTCATGATTGCTTTCTCTATTTCTGTGAGAAATGTCATAGGGATTTTAATTGGAATTGTGTTAAATCCGTATAGCACCTTTGGAAGTATGGCCATTTTGATAATATTAATTCTGCCTATCCAAGAACATGGGAGATCTTTCCATCTTCTAAGGTCTTCTTCAATGTCTTTCTTTAATGTTTTGAGTTTTCATTGTAGAGATGTTTCACCTCTTTGGTTAGACTGATTCACAAATATTTTTTTTTTTGAGGCTATTGCAAACAGATTGTTTTCCTCATTTCCCTTTCAGCTGTTTCATCTCTTATGTATAAAAATGCTTTAGATTTATGCGTGCTGATATTATATCCTGCTATTTTGCTGAATTCCTTTATGAAGTCTAGAAGTTTTCTGGAGGAGTTTTTTGAATCCTCTAAATAGAGAATCATGTCATCAGCAAATAGTGACAGCTTTAGTTTTTCTTTTCCTATTCGTATTCCTTTAATTTCTTTGGTCAGTCTAATTGCTCTGGCTAGTATTTCAAGGATGATGTTGAATAGAAGTGGTGAAAGAGGGCATCCCTGTTTAGTGCCAGTTTTTAAAGGGAATACTTTCAGTTTTTCTCCATTAAAAATCATGTTGGTCGTGGGCTTAGCATAAATAGCCTTTACAATGTTGAAGTATGTTCCTACTATCCCTAGTTTTTCTAGTGTTTTGAGCATGAAGGGGTGTTGTATTTTGTCAAACGCTTTCTCTGCATTGTTGAAATAATCATATGATTTTTAACCTTATTGATGTGATGAATTACACTTATGGATTTCCAGATGTTGAACCAACCTTGCGTCCCTGGTACAAACCCCACTTGATCATGGTGCACTATATTTTAATATATTTTTGTATGTAATTTGTCAGAATTTTGTTAAGGAATTTTGTGCCTATATTCATCAAGAGATATTGGCCTAAAATTTTCTTTCCTTGATGTGTCTTTGTCTGATTTGAGTATGAGGGTAATACTAGCTTCATAGAATAAGTTTGGAAGGGTTCCCTCCTTTTCTATTTCCTGGAATACTTTGAGGAGTATTGGAATGAATTCTTCTTTGAAGGTCTTGTAGAACTTGGCTGAAAATCCATCTGGTCCTGGGCTTTTCTTGGATGGTAGGCTTTTGATGGCTTCTTCTCTTTCATTGCTTGAAATTCATCTATTTAAATTGTGTACGTCCTCCTGGTTCAGTTTCGGAAGATCACATATCTCTAGAAATTTGTCGATGTCTTTAGTATTTTCTATTCTGTTAGAGTATAGAGTTTCAAAATAGCTTCTCAATATGTTATGTATTTCAGTGGTGTCTGTCATGATATTTCCTTTTTCATCACGAATTTTAGTAATTTGAGTTTTCTCTCTCCTCTTTGTTAGTGTGGCTAAGGGTTTATCTATTTTGTTTACTTTTTCAAAGAACAAACTTTTCGTTTCATTCATTTTTTTGAAATATTTTTGTTTCAATTTGATTTCAGCTCTGATTTTAATTATTTCCTGTCTTCTACTGCTTTGGGTGTTTATTTGCTCTTCTTTTCCTAGGGCTTTGAGATGTAAAGTTAGGTCATTTAATTGGTGACTTTCTATTACTTTAGTGAATGAGCTCAATGCAATGAACTTTCCTCTTAGAACCACCTTCACAGATTTTGATAAGTTGTATTGCTATTCCCATTTACTTCTAAATTTTTTAAATTTCATCCCTGATTTCTTCAGCTACCCATTGGTCATTCAATAGTGTATTATTTAGTCTCCAGATGTTAGAGTAGATTCTACATTTTTATTTTATTATTGATTTCTAATTTCATTCCATTATGATCTGATAAAATGCAAAATATTATCTCTATTTTTTTGCATTTGCTAAGAGTTACTTTGTGGCCTAAAATATAGTTTTAGAGTAGGATCTTTGTGCTGCTGAAAAGAAAGTGTATTTAATCACTGATGAATGAAATATTCTGTATATGTGTTAAGTCTAAATTATTAATTGTATTTTTTAGTTCTGTAGCTTCTTTATTTAGTTTTTGTTTGTAAGATCTATTGAGTGGTAAGAGAGGTGTGTTAAAGTCACTCAGTATTATTGTGTTGTGGTCTATTTGATTCTTGAATTTGTGAAGGGGTTGTTTGATGTATGTAGATGCTCCATTGTTTGTGGCATAAATATTTAAGAATGGCCTTGTTGATGTATAGTTCCCTAAGTCAGTATGAAATTGCCTTCTTTGTCAATTCTGATTAATTTTTTCACTTTTATTTTTCATTTCTTCTTCATGAAATATTTTGCTGAGAATGTTCTGTAGTACAGATTTTTTAGTTGCAAATTCTTTTTGTTTATCATGGAAGGTTTTTTGTTGGGGGCTGTGCCATGTTGATCACATCAGCAGCGAGGAGGTTAATTGACATAAGCACACTCAGGTGATTTTATCGTTCACGCACACAATGTATGCGCATGTGTTCTCAAGCACTCCTAATTGTGCCTGATCTTTGTGTAAGAGGCGTGGCCCTGCTCTCCGCCTCCTTGAGGTGATATAAGCGTAGGCGGAGCGAGACAGAGACACAGCAGCCATTAGCAGAAAAGCAGCTAGACACACGCCGGCAGCAGCGAGTAGGGGCAGTGGCGGAAGGCAGATCGCAGAGCAGAGAACTGAGACGCATCACTAGGGCACCTTAGGTAGACACACCCTTAGTTCACAGGATGCAGGATGCACCAGTAAGCAGCAGACCTTAAGTGAGGTGTAGCAAGTCTCTCTTCCTCTAAGCTCTAAGCAAAATCTGTCCTTCTCTCAAAGTCTCTCTTAAGCAAAGTCTCTTTCTCTCTGCTAAGCAAAGTCTCTTTCTCTCTCCTCTCAAAGCAAGTAAACCTCATTTCCTCTATCCTCTATAAACAAGCAAGAAGGCAGTGCACTAAAGAGAAAGATAGAAGTAGCTCAGTTTCCAGTCCACCACCCATAAGACCCGTGCAAGTTGTTGCTGCAAGTGGTGACAAATATCCACAGATTTTGTACCGCAAAGAGCCAGCGACAGTTTTTATTCCATTGTCAAATCTGAAGGTTAATTTTGCAGGGTATAGTATTCCTATTTGTGTTCCATTTTCTTCCAGAGTTTGATATATGTTATTCCATGGCCTCCTCACTTTAACAGTCAGGGCTGAGGAATTAGCTGGGATCCAGATTGGTTCCCCTCTAAAGTAACCTGTCGGTTTTCTGTGACAGTTTTTAAAATTCTGTCCTTATTCTGTATGTTGAGTATTTTCATAATAATGTGACTTGGTGTGAGTCTATTGTGATTTTGTACATTTTGGGTTCTGTATGCCTCCTGTATTTTGATTTTCCATTTCATTCTTACAGATTGGAAAATTTTCAGATATTATTTCATTGAAAAGATTATGTATTCCTCTGGTTTGTATCTCTGAGTCTTTGTCTATCCCATAAATCTTAAGTTTGGTCTTTTCACATTATCCATATTTCTTGGAAGCGGGGTGTGTTGTTTTCCCCTGTAAAAACCCCGCTCCACTTTTGATCCTCTTCTGGTCTCTTGGACACACTATGCTGTGTGTTGTGGGTTTGCCAAACCTATTTTTCCTGTTCGGTGGAGTTGTCAGGATTCGCATGCCCTGGCGGCTGTCCCCTGGGCTGGAGCTGTGAAATGGCTCCTTCCTCTGATTTCCCCAGTAGCCAGGAGAGAGGGTTCTTCTCACCCGCTCTCCTCACAATGTGGTTGTGCAAGACACCTTTCAGGTTTCTCGTGCGGTGTCTTTGATCTCTGATCCTCTGTATCCATACACACCTCAGACCTCCTAAAACTGGGGGTTCCTTTAATCAATGAATCACTTTCCCCGAGAGATGGCATCTGCTGGGGCCACTGGCGCCAGCAGCAGCGCTAGGGATTTATTTTATTATATCCAACTGCAACTGCCTGATTCCCTGATGTACTGTGCATGTCTACAGTTAATTCCCAGAAAAGTTCCCCTTTCCCACCTTGCTGGGAAACTGTGTGTCTGAATTCTTGGCTTCAAGCCATATTGCGACCAGGAAGGAAACCTTCTCTAATCCACCAGATTTGAGTATCATTTATGCAGAACTGAGGTTTGAACCCAGTGCTTCACACATGCTAGGCACACACTACCTCTGAGCCACCACCCCAGCCCTAATAAAAGTTCTTTATTCTCAATAGTCATTTGTGGCTAATGGTCATCATATTGGACAGCACAAGTATAGAATAGTTCCTTCATCACAGAAAGTTCTATTAAAAAGTGCTGATTTATAGCTCAAAGACTAAATGTGTGGTCTAACAATATTAATGATTTTTACACTATGAAAAGTTATTTCAGAGCATATAAAATATTGTTATGAATTATCTGAAGAGTAGCAAATGTTACCTTGCATTTAATATTTGTAAATAGTCAAAAGTTTTAAAGAATTCTGGAGGTAAATATCTTTTTCAGGGACACATTCACAATGTATCCAGCCAAGGAACTTTCTCCAAAGCCTTCAGTGTACCAACTACTGTACCGTGTTCATGAATTCTTAATCCCCACTAAAAAGATCTTTTATTTCTGAGGCTGAAATATTCTTGGCCTTTTGAAGTACATACCTTTAATATAAATACTTATAAACTACTATCTGGCTTCATAAGGTCTCTGTGTTCTTTCAAGAAAACAGGGAGATAGAGCACTACATGGCTTGGAAGGATCAAAATACCATCATTATTGGAGATTGGCACTCATTGTCCATACTCCCTGATTTCCTGGGCTAACATAAACAAACATACTTTCAGCAAGTTGGACTCTAAGGAATTTAGGAGAATAGAGAAAGGCAAAATTAATATCTAGTCATGTTTTCCTAACCTATGTAGTGACCACTTTGGTAAACCTGTACATCATCAGTCCTATCTCTTTTCACCTTCCACATTTAGAGCTAACATTCACGTACATACAGGAATTCTGTTTGTTTAGATCTTTCATTTGTTTGTTTGTTCTTTCATTTCATAAAAATAAGTTATAATATTATATTCATAATTAAGTCTTTAAATCACAAGCAAAAATAGCAAAAGCTTATATAGCCAAATAAATCCAACTTGGCTAATAGTGAAAATGTTTGTACCTTGTAGCTTTGACTGTAGTGCTTTTATCTCTTCAGTTTGGTTTTGGTTGATCAAACGAAGATTCTGATTCTCCAATTCCAGCTAAAAGAATACAGTGATATTTTCTTATGTAAGAATAAGGTTTCTGAAATGTGGTAATAAATTATAATATTTAGAAAACGTTAGTGTATCATTACTCTAAATGCCATAAAATAAAAAAGAAATGACAAGCAAATATATGAATTTATCATCATAGGCTATCAAACTAGATAATTATGGCACCAATACCTATCTTTCCACAAGAGTTTTGAAAGTTTTCATCCACAGGCTTTTTCCACTATAAAATTATTTTAAACCAAACTATCTCAGTATTTAATCTGAACTTCTAGATACCAAATATATAAGTTTTATAATATATACACATATACTCTATAATTATTTAAAATTAACTAATTAGAATTAAAACTAACTAATTACAATAAGGCTATTTATACTGGTCATGATAAGTCTATCAATTGATTAATTTCAGAAATACAATGGATGTATGAAAGCTACCTATCTCAAGTTTACCAAAAGACAGCAGCACCACCAACCAATCAGAATTTTTTGTTTCACTCAGATGATCACATATTCTGATCCTTTACCTACTAAAAAAAAAAAAAAAAGAAAAAGAAAAAAAAGAAAAGAAAAAAATATAGCAATAAGTACCTCATTTAACTTAACTGTTACCCATTCTTTGATTTTAGCTGCTTTCTCTTCTATTATTTTAGCTTCTTGGATTCTTATTTGTTTCTGAAATAACATTTGCAATTTATTTAGTTCAAACAAACTCAGGGGTCTGGAAATGTTACCTGATAAATACACAAGACAAATCCACTTAAAACCTGTCTCAAAGTTAGGACATCTTTCTGCAAATTACCAGATTTTCAAGAGAAAAGTTATCTAGCAAATACAATAAGAATCCACAGATAGATGCAAGCTTTGCTAGTTTAATAACCACTCTTCTCTTTCTTTGAAAGATCGTACACTGAAGTCAATACATTGAATATATCAACAAAATAAACATTTCTGAAACAGTAGAATAGGGTCAACCAGATGAGAGAGAAGAGAACAAGAATCTGCTCAGGAGCATGGCTGTATTTCCCTCAAGCACTAGTTTATAAAAGACCCAGGAAAAATAAACACTTAGAAACTTTAGCTCATCAACCTTAAAATCTGATTATGATCACAAAACTACTGAGAATATGACTATCATGTAAGCTACATGGGTGAGGACTGGAGGCAGTAGAAAGCTGAAAACCACTAACGAAGAAATACTGATCCCCAGAGACGTGAAAAAAAATGCTGAAAATAAACAACAATTTAATGTACTTAACAATTTCATAATGGTCATATTTAAATTATATTTAATGACTACTTAAGTTTAATAACCCTAACACAATTTTTGTAATAAAAATCTAAAATAAACTGCCATACTTGATCTCAATAATAGTGGTTTAAAACAGTGCATACATTTCTAAGCAGAAGGATTAGTACCAAACATAAATATATAAAAATACAATGTTCTATAAATATTTCCAACACTGTAACAATCTAAAGCAAAGACTGATTGCAAACATTTTATGGACATAAATCCCTGCTGATAACTAAATATTTCCTACTTAAACTCTACACTTAAATTCTAAAGTCTGAATGTGAAAGAACTCTGTCACATCTAAAAAGTGCCAGATCTTGCCTGGATTCACCCTGGATTTATGCGAATGCCATTTGACTAGTACCTTTCACCAGGACATGTGATACAATCCTGTGGGTTGACTTAAGAAAGATTTCCCTCCAAATTTAGAAATTTAGACTCCTTTTAATCTTTGTGATTATGCACAAATGAGAGTGTACATTTATAAGTCTTTGATGATTAAAATTTTCCTACCTGCTCTTCAAGGTGCAGTTCCAAATTCTGAATGACGTCATCTTTTTCCTGTAGTAGAGACTCCAGATCTTGACATTTTTTATATAACCGTGTTTCTGATTCACTGGTTTGAATATTAGCTGCTTTTAATTTCTGTTCCATAACTTGTACCTAAGTTGAATGGATTAAACATCAAAATTGTGTATATACTTTATTTATCATAATATTTTAAACTTAGAATTTTATGGTAAAATTAGATTCCTAAAAGGTATCATTACAAAATGAAAATATTAACAAGAAGTTTTAATGTATTTAATAATCACAAATTCTGAGGACTATTCTGTCAGATGGTGTTACCTCTGGGGTACAAAAGGATACACAGGAGATGATATGAATATTGCTATAATATAACATAATGTATATGCTTACTAGAGCAGTGATAATATGCAAAGTGTTTATATAGAAGCAGAAACTTTCTAGCCCTCATTTTTTTATATTTTAAACAAGGTAGGAGGACTGAGGAAATAGCTCAGTTAGTAGAGTGCATCCCTTACATGCACAAGGCCCTGGGTTTAATTCCCAGCACTACCAAAAACAAAAAAAGGTAGGAATATAAATTTAAAATGTGAGAGGTGCCAGCATATCGATGCCTTTTTTGAGAGCAGATTGCTCACTGTCAGGCGTCTATCATCCGCCATTTGCCTGCCTCTCGCCTGTCCATCGCCTGCCTTACCCCTATCCATCACCCAACGCTCGAGGTTCACCTCCCGATCGTCCGACAGCTGTCAGCAGATTGACTGCAGACTGCCAGTGGAGAACCAGCTGACTGCTGCTGCCTGGAAGTTCACTGTTACAGTACCTGCAGGTTTGATTACACGTGGCTGCCGCCATTTTGAGACAACAGCCAGGCCCTGTAGGACCCCTGACTGGACTGACTGAGTCCAGTCTCCAGGATCCCTCAGCCCAACCGATCACTCCCTGCCTCTGGGGCCCTCACATCAACTGATTGCTCCCTGCCGCCAGGACCCCCAGACCAACTGACTGTGCCCTATCACCGGGAACCCAGACCAACTGATTGCACCCGGCCTCCTGGATCCCACAACCACACCAAACACACCCGACCTCCAGGACCGCTGCTGGACCAACTGCATCCTGTCTCTAGGACCTCCAGCTGACCACGTCCACCCCTGAGCTGCAGCTCCCCATTTGCCAACACATTTGGAAGCCAGAGCAACTATCTTGGATAATCCTGGAAGCTGTAGCTCCGATCTTCGGGTGGGGCAAATTCCATCCTGAGATGCCTGCTGGAGGCTTGAAGCTCATTGTCAGGTACCTCTCATACATCAGGCTACTGAACACTGGGAGGTTTCATTAGTATATGACTATTATACAGTAGATTTTTTTTCTCCTTTTTTAAAAAAAAAATTTAAGTTTTTATTTCTTTACGTTTCTCGCTTTCTTTTCCTTCTGTTTACATGTTCCCTCAGAGTGGCTTTCTCCCTTATTTACATGATGTTATTGTCTCCATAGGGGCTATTTGGTCTAGGATTGCATAGTGTCTGATTTGGGCACTGCTAATATTGATCTCCCCTTAAAGAAAGGGTTTTGCAAACCTATAGGGCCACTATAAGCCTATAGGGGGAAACCTGCAATACCCCAAATCTGCAGCACTAGAGGGGAAGATACATGAACAACATGAAAAAAAAAGGGAAGAAAATGATCCAAACAAATCTATTCTATACTAATAGAATCCAATGAGAGTATGTTAGAAGAAATGTCAGAAAAGGACTTCAGATTATACATGATTAAGATGATTTGCGAAACAAAGGATGAGATAAGAGAGCAAATGCAGGCAATGAATGATAATACCAATAAGCTGAAAGAGCACCTGCAGGAAGCAAAAGAGCATTTCAACAAAGAGATAGAGATTCTCAAAAAAAACCAAACGGAAATCCTTGAAATGAAGGAAACAATAAACCAAATAAAAAACTCAATGGAAAGCATCACCAACAGACTAGACCACTTGGAAGACAGAACCTCAGACAATGAAGACAAAATATTTAATCTTGAAAATAAAGTTGCCCAAACAGAGAAGATGGTAAGAAATCATGAACAGAATCTCCAAGAACTATGGGACATCATGAAAAGACCAAATTTAAGAATTATTGGGATTGAGGAAGGCACAGAGATACAAACCAAAGGAATGAACAACCTATTCAATGAAATAATATCAGAAAATTTCCCAAACCTGAAGAATGAAATGGAAAATCAAATACAAGAGACTTACAGAACACCAAATGCACAAAATCACAACAGATCCACACCAAGGCACATTATAATGAAAATGCCTAACATTCAAAATAAAGGTAGGATTTTGAAGGCCGCAAGAGAAAAGCGTCAGATTACATATAGGGGGAGACCAATACGGATAGCAGCAGACTTCTCAACCCAGACTCTAAAAGCTAGAAGGGCCTGGACCAACATATTTCAAGCTCTGAAACAACATGGTTGCCAACCAAGAATCCTATACCCAGCAAAACTAACCTTCAGATTTGAAGATGAAATAAAATCCTTCCATGATAAACAAAAGTTAAAAGAATTTACAAATAGAAAGCCTGTGCTACAGAATATTCTCAACAAAATATTCCATGAGGAGGAAATGAAAAACAACAATGGAGGTCAGCAAAGGGAGGAACTACCTTAGAGAAAAATCACTTAAAGGAGAAACCAAGCCAACTTAAAAACCAAAACTAAGCCCAAATGACTGGGGATACAAATCATTTCTCAATAATAACCCTGAACATTAATGGACTTAACTCATCAATCAAAAGACATAGACTGGCAGAATGGATTAAAAAGAAAGACCGAACAATATGCTGCCTTCAAGAGACTCATCACACAGAAAAAGAAATCTACAGACTAAAGGTGAACGGATGGGGAAAAACCTACCACACAAATGGACCCAGTAAAAAAGTGGGGGTTTCCATCTTGCATCAGATAAAGTGGACTTCAAGCCAAAGTTAGTCAGAAGGGATAAAGAAGGACATTTCATTCTGCTTAAGGGAACCATAAATCAGGAAAACATAACAATAGTAAATATTTATGCCCCAAACAATGGTGCATCCCTGTACATCAAACAAATCCTTCTCAATTTCAAGAATCACACAGACCACAACACAATAATTCTGGGTGGCTTTAATGCACCACTGTCACCACTAGATAGATCTTCCAAACAAAATCCAACCAATGAAACCATAGAACTCAATAACACAATCAATAACCTAGACTTAATAGACATATATAGAATATTCCATCCATCAACAAGCGAATTCACTTTCTTCTCAGCAGCACATGGAACCTTCTCGAAAATAGACCATATGTTATGCCACAAAGCAGCCCTTAGGAAATGCAAAAAAATAGAGATACTGCCTTGTGTTCTATCAGATCATAATGGACTGAGAGTAGAAATCAATGACAAAGTAAAAAAAGGAAATTACTCCAACACTTGGAGACTAAATAATATGCTATTGAATGAAACATGGATAACAAAAAACATCAGGGAGGAGATTAAAAAATTCTTAGAGGTCAATGATAATGATGAAACAACATATCAAAATCTCTGGGACACCATGAAAGCGGTACTAAGAGGAAAATTCATTGCATGGAGCGCATTCCAAAAAGAATGAAAAGTCAACAACGAAATGACCTAACATTACAGCTCAAAGCCCTCGAAAAAGAAGAACAGAATGACAGCAAAAGTAGTAGAAGACAGGAAATAATTAAAATCAGAGCTGAAATCAATGAAATTGAAACAAAAGAAACTATTCAAAAAATTGACATAACAAAAAGTTAGTTCTTTGAGAAAGTAAACAAAATAGATAAACCCTTAGCCACACTAACAAAGAGAAGGAGAGAGAAGACTCAAATTACTAAAATACACGATGCAAAAGGAAATATCACAACAGACACCACTGAGATACAGAACATAATGAGAAGCTACTTTGAAAATCTGTATTCCAACAAAATAGAAAGTACCGAAGACAGTGACAAATGTCTAGAGACATATGCTCCTCCCAAACTGAACCAAGAGGACATACACGATTTAAACAGATCAATATCAAGCAATGAAATAGAAGAAGCCATTAAAAATCTACCATCCAAGAAAAGCCCAGGACCAGATAGATTCTCAGCCAAGTTCTACAAGACCTTCAAAGAAGAACTCATTCCAATACTTCTCAAAGTATTCCAGGAAATAGAAAAGGAGGGTACCCTACCGAACTCATTCTATGAAGCTAATATCACCCTCATACCCAAACCGGGAAAAGACACATCAAGGAAAGAAAATTTTAGACCAATATCCTTGATGAATATAGATGCAAAGATCCTTAACAAAATATTGGCATACCGTATCCAAAAACATATTAAGAAAATTGTGCCCCACAATCATGTGGGGTTCATCCCTGGAATGCAAGGATGGTTTAATATCCATAAATCAATAAACGTAATCCATCATGTAAATAGACTTAAGGATAAGAATCATATGGTTATTTCAATTGACACAGAAAAAGCATTTGACAATATACAACACCGCTTCATGCTGAAAACACAAGAAAAAAAAGGGATAGTAGGAACATACCTGAACATTGTAAAGGCTATTGATGCTAAGCCCATGGCCAACATCATTCTTAATGGAGAAAAACTGAAACCATTCCCTTTAAAAACGGGAACAAGACAGGGATGTCCTCTTTCACCACTTCTATTCAACATTGTCCTCGAAACTCTAGCCAGAGCAATTAGGCAGACTAAAGAAATTAAAGGGATACAAATAGGAAAAGAGGAACTTAAGCTGTCACGATTTGCAGATGACATGATTCTATATTTAGAGGATCCAAAAACCTCCTCCAGAAAACTTCTAGACCTCATCAATGAATTCAGCAAAATAGCAGGCTATCAAATCAACACGCATAAATCTAAAGCATTTTTATACACAAGTGATGAAACAGCTGAAAGGGAAATGAGGAAAACAACTCCATTTGCAATAGCCTCAAAAAAAATAAAATACTTGGGTATCAATCTAACCAAAGAGGTAAAAGATCTCTACAATGAAAACTACAAAACACTGAAGAAAGAAATAAAGGAAGACCTTAGAATATGGAAAGATCTCCCATGTTCTTGGATAGGCAGAATTAATATTGTCAAAATGGCCATACTTCCAAAAGTGCTATACAGATTCAATGCAATTCCAATTAAAATCCCAATGACGTACCTCACAGAAATAGAGAAAGCAATCATGAAATTCATCTGGAAGAATAAGAAACCCAGAATAGCTAAAGCAATCCTTAGCAGGAAGAATGAAACAGGGGGTATTGCAATACCAGAACTTCAACTATACTACAAAGCAATAGTAACAAAAACAGCATGGTATTGGCACCAAAATAGACAGGTAGATCAATGGGACAGAATAGAGGACACGGACACAAACCCAAATAAATACAATTTTCTAATACTAGACAAAGGTGCCAAAAATATGCAATGGAGAAAAGATAGCCTCTTCAACAAATGGTGCTGGGAAAACTGGAAATCCATATGCAACAGAATGAAACTAAACCCCTATCTCTCACCCTGCACAAAAATCAACTCAAAATGGATCAAGGACCTTGAAATCAGACCAGAGACCCTGCATCTTATAGAAGAAAAAGTAGGTCCAAATCTTCACCTTGTTGGCTTAGGATCAGACTTCCTTAACAGGACTCCCATAGCACAAGAAATAAAAACAAGAATCAATAACTGGGATAGATTCAAACTAAATAGCTTTCTCTCAGTAAAGGAAACTATCAGCAATGCGAAGAGAGAGCCTACAGAGTGGGAGAATATCTTTGCCTCTCATACTTCAGATAGAGCACTAATTTCCAGAATCTATAAAGAACTCAAAAAACTCTACACCAAGAATACAAATAACCCAATCAACAAATGGGCTAAGGAAATGAACAGACACTTCACAGAAGAAGATGTATAAGCA
The DNA here is from genome assembly GCF_902686455.1 of Sciurus vulgaris. Lineage (NCBI taxonomy): Eukaryota > Metazoa > Chordata > Mammalia > Rodentia > Sciuridae > Sciurus > Sciurus vulgaris. The sequence goes on from NC_136475.1 coordinate 62,906,438, forward strand.
ATCAACAGATACATGAAAAAATGTTCACCATCTTTAGTAATAAGAGAAATGCAAATCAAAACTACACTAAGATTCCATCTCACCCCAATTAGAATGGCGATTATCAAGAACACAAGCAACAATAGGTGTTGGAGAGGATGTGGGGAAAAGGTACACTCATACATTGCTGGTGGGACTGCAAATTAGTGCAGCCACTCTGGAAAGCAGTGTGGAGATTCCTTAGAAAACTTGGAGTGGACCTACCATTTGACCCAGCTATCCCACTCCTTGGCCTATACCCAAAGGACTTAAAATCAGCATACTGCAGAGATACAGCCACATCAATGTTCACAGCGGCTCAATTCACAATAGCCAGACTATGGGACCAACCTAGATGTCCTTCAATTGATGAATGGATAAAGAAACTGTGGTATATATATATACAATGGATTATTACTCAGCTATAAAGAATAATAAAATTATGGCATTTGCAGGCAAATGGATGAAATTGGAGAATATCATGTTAAGTGAGATAAGCCAATCTCAAAAATCCAAAAGAGGAATGATCTCACTGATAAGCGGATGCACTTAATGGGGGGTGGGAGTGGGACAAGAATGGAGGAAGGAGGGACTGTATAGAGGGAAAAGAGAGGTGGGAGGGGTGGGGGGAAGGAAAAAAATAACGGAATGAATCAAACATCATTACTCTATGTAAATTTATGAATATGCAAATGGTATGCTGTTACTCCATGTACAAACAGAAACAACATGTTTACATTTGTTTACAATAAAAATAAATTAAAAAGAAATGTGAGTGGTAAGATAAGAGATGACCTGCTACAATAATATATTTGGAGGGAAAACTGAATTTAGACAAAAAAATAAAAGCAAAGGGGAAAGGAAAAGGAAAACAAGAGAAACTTAAACCCTCAAATTACAAAATCATTAAAAAATTTAAAAAATAACAATATATATATATATATATAGGTAGGAAAAGGCCTTTAATAAGGGATGATTGATTCATTCACTTAACCAATGCTCACTAAATACCTGGCAAGTGCCAAACCTATTCCAGGACCTGGAAAAGAATCACAAAAGAGACCCAAAAATCTTGCATAGAAATTACAATCTAATGGTGAAGAGAGATTTAAAAACATGTAATGAATAGGTAAAAATCACACAATAAGTTACACAGTCAATAAGAGTAATGGATATGTGGCCGGAGGGTGGGAAGTGCTTCAATTTTAACATCTAAGAAATTGGCTCTGCTTGAATCTTCTGCAAAACGCATTCAGGAGTATGACATCTTAGGACATGTCTGCAAACCTTGTTGTTGTCAGCCTACATGGATTATTTAAGTCTATTCAATTCACAGTGAAGTTTTAATTTTACTAATATCATCTTGTAGCTGTTTCTTTTTATCTTTCTGTGAATCACAGACCTAATCTTTAATTAGAGTCTAGTGGATCGCAAGCCTTATCAGACTTCACTAAGAGGGCTAAAAAAAGGAGGTGTTAAAGATAGCAAAAAAGAAAATATTGAGGACTGTATTAAGAGTTTACTCATATAGTCCAAATAGGTAAGAACGTAATTTTACCAATAAGGTGAAAGCATCTGAGAAATTAAAGATGATAGTTAAGATTTCTCTGAAAAATCAGAATGACTCCTTACTCGATGTTCAAAGTATTTGACTAATTAGATTTTTCAGAAAGAAGGTATAAAGGTTGGTTTGCTTTTATTCTTTTAACTGTGAATACCAGGTTTCATCTGAGGACTCACAGTATAAATGCCAATTCAATTTAGATGTCAAACTGTTCTACTTAAATACTACCCACATGGCTAGAAACTACGAAAATAAAGGGAGATCAAAAAAATAGGAGGAAAAATATATTCCACTATTCAAATGATAATTTCAGTTACCTTACATTTAGATTCTTTAACACAATAGAGTGGGTTTTCTGTATGAGCTGAAGGATTAACATTTGTATCAAAGTCAAAGGTCTATGTCAGAGATTTGTCATGATTAACAGCCCAGGACAGAGAGCAGGACAGTAAAAACCAAGGGTCAATCTGAAGATGGCATTTTCAGTTGTAAACAGGGTATTCTGGAGCAAGGAGAGAAGAGTACAGCCGAATCCAAAATCTCAGTTCTTCTCTGAGGACACAGTAATAGAAGATAAACCTCAAGAAAAACATAAGTAACTGAATAAGAACAGAAATAAATATTACTAGACCTTCAGCTACATTCTCCTTTTATTATGTCTGAGTAAGCCACCTTCTAGACATTGGGCTGTCACATAAAATTTCCCTGTTATTACTTAAGAAAGTTCCATGGTTCGGGACAATAATGATTATGATTTAAAAGTTGTATTCATTTTATGAATGAGTGCTACAGAGCTCCTTGGATGCATCTTTTTAATTTTTTTTATCTTTAAAATTTTTTATTCTTTTTAGATATACATGACAGTAGAGTATATTTTGACATATTATACATACATGGAGCATAACTTTATTCTAATTAGGATCCCATTCTTGTGGTTGTACATAATGTGGAGTTCACAGGCCATGTATTCATATATGAACAGAGGAAAGTTATGTCCAATTCATTCTATTGTCTTTCCTAAACCCATTCCCCTTCCTTCCTTTCACTCCCCTTTGTCTAATCCAGCGAACTCTTGGATGCATCTTTGCCATCTAAACTTTTTAATTTGTCACTTTTAGAAAACAACCTTCCCAGGCAAGAAAATGTGCAAAATTTCTTAGGGAAAGAGATCACAAAATAGTTATAGGCAACCTACTTACCAACTGGTCCTGTTATGACCAAGTTTCACAGGATTCACCAACCTTCCTTGGTAATTAGTATGAATAAGAGGTCTACAGTAAAGCTATGAGGCTTACAGAAAAAATAAGCAGCCTTTAAAAATATCCTACCACAAGCATGTGGAAAATAGCCTAGTTCTTTTTCCGTTCATTTGACCTGAACCGTATAAGAATTTTAACTACTCAATAACAAACACCTGTGAATTCAAATTGGTTTAAGTAAACTCTTGAAATTACCTATACATGTATGCCCTCCAGTACGGAATGTTTCCTATTTCTAGTACTTTCCTCTTTTACTTATAGGCATGCCTCTAGCCGCATCCACTCAGCACACTCCTTAGCATTTCCCCACAAACCATCTAGTTCTGAGCTTTCCTAAGTTCCTGTTCAGCAAAAGGTTAATTCAGCAAACTATGGAGTACTCGGATCCTGTAAATTCTGAAGAAAGAACCAGTGCTCAACTGGCTGTTGGGAGACTCTGAGCCACTTGAATGGCTTCACTGATAAGACTGCCTCTTCTATGCCTGAGGTCTTGGGTGACAACACAAAGTTAGTGTTAATAATTTGACTGATGGTAAAAACCTATTTTGGTTTACCTGGGGCCCTGGGCCACACTTTGCCGGTATTATCTCTGATAGAGGACAAAAGGATGGAGAAACTAAAATCTGAGTAACTAAGCTTAGTCGCACAGGTACTGCAATCTACATGACTGACTCCCAATAAAAATTCTGGACACCAAGGCTTGGGTAAGCTTCTAGGTTGGCAATGCTTCATACATACTGCCAAACATCGTTGATATAAGGATTAAGGGCATCATCCTGCAGCTCCAGTGCAAAAGAGCAAATGGAAACCTGTACCTGGGTTCTCCCAGACATTGCCTAATGAGCATTTCTCTTTTGATGATTTTCATCTGCAACCCTTCATGGTAATAAAGCACAACCATGAGGATAACAGCTTTTCTGGGAGTAGGAGATTCAACTGAAGATAGTATTGGGGACACCAAAATGGCTTTTCAATGCTCTTTTATATTTTCTTACCCATATTGGAAAAGTGAGAGCTACAATATTACTCTCATTATAATTATCCATGTTGCTATTTCCTTCCTCATCTCATCCCTCCCTCCCCCACTATAAGTAATCAAGATGTGATTGTTTTCTTTTTACCTTATGGTGCTAGGTATCCAACCCAGGGCCTTGCACATGCTAGGCAAGTGTTCTGACACTCAGCTATACCCCGGTCCTTGAATCTTTATTTTTGAGACGTGGTTGGCAGTTACTATTTCTACGCAAGTTGCAATGACATGGCAGATTCCTGATTATTCTTAATGAAGCAATTGTTAAGAGTATTTTGCATCCCAGACTATTTTTCAGTTATTTAAGATGTATTGTAAATTATTAATCTACATTTGAAACACAATGTTTTTAGAATTTTAGTTTTTATTCTGAGAGGCCAAATGTCCAGCTAAAAAGTAAGTTTCCCTTTCTATGTGAAAATAAAAAAGACAATAAATTTTGAGTACAACTATCAGTCTCTGCCACAATACAGCCCTCTGGTACCCAAATATCCATGCATACCCATTTTCCCAGCCATCCCTGCACTAAAAGAGATAGCTCTACAATTCCTTGGAGTTACTGAATCTGTTTCAAAGTTTAGGATCTGTTGGTCTTAGATACAGCCCTCTCCAGCAGGTCTAGATGTGGCTCCTCATGGTGCAGGGACTTAAAATGTGAAAGGTAGGTTATCTGCATCTCAAATACCCAATACACAAGGACGAAGCAGGAGCAGGAAAGCAGCAGCAACATTTTGGAGAGGGGACTTGAAACACCTCAGCCAGTGGTGACAGTGACCAAATTCCCGCTGCCATGAAGCAGCCTCCGACTCTCTTGGAGGAACTCTTCAGCTCATCATCCGTGGGATCTCTGGGTGTTAACTTTTTGTATGTTCTTTCTTGTCTGTCAAACACAATTATTTTGATATAGTACTCTAAAATGTATGACATATGATCCTTCTTGCTAAAGGTAAAAAATAAAAGCAGTAAATAACCTTGCTTTCTATGTAATGAAGAGTAGGCCTCACAGAGCAAAGCATTACAAAACCCTGGATATGAGGATGATGGAGCAGTTATAATTTTTTAAGAACCAAAAAATGGCTTCAAGACTAAGAGAAAGGGTGATTATTCCACATAGTAGAATGGGATCCAACCCAGGGCCTTGCACGTGCTAGGCAAGTGCTCTGCCACTGAGCTACATTCCACTTCCCCGTGGGAACTTTAAATCCAGCTCCTACCAAGCCTACAGGAAACCAAAGCACTAAATGGAGCTCCAAAGGCCAGAATGAAAATACTCCTACAGGTGAAATTATCTACCTGTCTTTGGTTAGCATAAATCAGTTACCTACCTAAGATAATGTACCTAATCAGGTACTTGAAAATGAATCCTGTATGCCAGTACTTCCCAAAGGTGCTGCTTGATGCCTTTCTACCCACTGGGTTGAACACTAATTGGTGCCTTGGAGAATTTGCAGTAAGATAAGAAGATCTTTAAAAGAATGTGGTAAGGAGGGAAATGGGGATCTGGTCACTCCCTTTAACTCCAGCTCTTGGGAGAGAATCTGAAGAGTGACCTTGGTTGTAAAGTAAAGGAATGTACTCCTAAAAATATCTGAGTATCATGTACAGTAGGCATGCAAACTATCCTATATATCCCTCCAGCTTGAAGGCACAGGGCCACCCTCCATTGTATCTCAACTTACCCCTGCCAAGGAGTGAGTAATAAAATGGCCAAAACCTCTTCATTGGGTCTTCCACCATTTTTTCTTTGGGATTGGTAAACAGTATGCTGGGGCCTTTAAAGCCCTGGGATTGAACACTGCCTCACAAGACTACTCCTAAATTATTCTGGGTTGATTTGTATATACTGCTTTCAAAACTCACAAACAACAATAAAGATATATTACACTATTAAATATAAAGATTGCCAAGATCTATCTAGCAAAATGTGCCTTCTGCAGACAACTTAGTTAATGCTTATGAAAGTAATGTCAATTGTTAATAAACAAAGAGAGACATGTACAAAGCCTAAGTGTAGAGTTGAGCTGACTACTACTTTTAGTAGAGAAACATTCCATTTTGGTTAATAGAAACACAGTCATTTAAATCTTAGGTTCAATAAAAAGACAAGCTAAATTCAAGGAACATAAACATTAGATAGGCCACAGCAGAAAGTGTTAAAGATAGCGAAGGATTCAGTTACTCTAACTTAACATAAAGGCCAAAAAGGTGACATAATCAGTGTATAAGAGTTCATCTGTTCTCTGTTTCTATTTCCTGCCAAGTTTTTAGATTCATTATGAGGTATTTACAGAAAAAAAATCTCTGAAGCCTAATAAAATAGGTATTGAATAAATACTTACTTCTTTATTCAACTGAGTGTTGTGACAAAGAGGAATTCCTACATATTTTGCTAGCTTACAGAAATGAGAGATTTGCAATTCCTATTATTTCAATTTAAGGCAGTATGCCTAAAGTAACCAATCATGGTGTGCTCTTGCTTAAAGATGTAGAGTCTAGAATTAAATGAATCTACATCTGGTACCTTCAAGGACAACTTCATATAATAAGTTCTTCCTATTAAACTTATTAAGGTCAGTGGTTATAAACTGCTTTAATGGTTACAAACTGCCATGTTTTGATTCCCTTGCACTGAGAATGAGGATATGGGGATTCTTATTTCTTTTCTTTTCTTTCCTTTTTTTTTTTTTTTTTTTTTTTAAGAATCCCCACTGAATCCAGTATATCTGAGGGGAAATATTAAATAAAAGTCACATAAAAAATTACTTAGTTTAATTTCCAGAAATAAATTTGCCACACATATAAATTAAGAATTTCTGGCAGATTGCTCACTGTCTGGTGCCTACCATCTGCCGCTTGCCTAACCTGTTGCCTTTCCATTTCCTGCTTTTCACCTACCCATCACCCACTGCCCGAGGTTCACCTACCAATCATCCAGCAGCAGCCAGCAGACTGACTGCAGACCGCTAGTGGAGCGCCAGCTGCCTGCTATTACCTGGAAGCTCACTGTCACTGTACCTGCAGGTTTGGCTACACGTGGCTGCCGCCATTTTGAGACAACAGCCAGGACCTGTAGGACCCCTGGCCGGACTGACTAAGCCCTGTCTCCAGGACCCCTTTGCCTGACAGAACACTCCTTGCCTCCAGGGCCCTCAGACCGAGGACTGCGTCCTGCCTCCAGGACCCCTGCTCGACCAACCACACCTGGCCTTCAGGACCTCCAGCTGACCATGCCCACACCCTGAGCTGCAGCTCCCCATTTGCCAACACATTTGGAAGCCAGAGCAGCCATCTTGGATAATCCTGGAAGCCATATCTCCCATCATTAGGTGGGGCATATCTCATCCTGAGATGCCTGCTGGAGACTGGAAGCTCATTGTCAGGTACCTCTCATACATCAGGCTACTGAAGACTGGGAAGTTTGAATACTATATGACTGTTACAGTGTAGATTTTTTTTTCTCCTTATTGAAAAATTTTAATTTTTATTTCTTTACTTTTCTCACTTTATTTTCCTTTTGCTTTCCTGTTACCTCAGAGTCTCTTTCTCCCTTTTTGCATGATAACAACCAACTTCTTTTGATTAAACTGTAAGTCTTTCTACAATCTAGAACTTCTATATACTCTTTTCTTATCCCATTAATAGCTACATTGTGCACCCCTCCCCATCCTCTTTGTCTTCCATTAAAAACTGCAGACCTTATTGCAAATCTATTTGTTATACTGTAGATAATAATTGAACTAATTCTGTTAATTATGACAATATTGTTAACATCCTCATAGGGGCTGTTTGGTTTAGGGTTGCATATTGTCTGTATTGGGCACTGCTAATATTGACCTCCCCCTTAAAGAAAAGGTTTTGGAAGCCAATAGGGTCACTATAAGCCTATGGGGGGAAACTGCAATACCCCAGATCTGCACTGCTAGAGGGGAAGATACACGAACAACATGAAAAAACAAGGGAAGAAAATGATCCAAACAAACCTAGATTCTATATAATAGAACCCAAAAACAGTATGGTAGAAGAAATGCCAGAAAAGGAGTTCAGAATATACATAATTAAAATGATTCATGAAGCAAAGGATGAGATAAGAAGAGCAAATGCAGGCAATGAATGATGACTCCAATAAGCAGTTGAAAGAGCAACTGCAGGAAGCAAAAGATCATTTCAAAAAAGAGATAGAGATTCTTCAAAAAAAGAATTCTTGAAATGAAGGAAACAATAAACCAAATAAAAAACTCAATGGAAAGCATCACCAACAGACTAGATCACTTGTAAGACAGAACCTCAGACAATGAAGACAAAATATTTAATCTTGAAAATAAAGTTGACCAAACAGAGAAGATGGTAAAAGATCACAAACAGAGCCTCCAAGAACTATGGGACATCATGAAAAGACCAAATTTAAGAATTATTGGGATTGAGGAAGGCACAGAGATACAAACCAAAGGAATGAACAACCTATTCAATGAAATAATATCAGAATATTCCCCAAACCTGAAGAATGAAATGGAAAATCAAATACAAGAGGCTTACAGAACACCAATTGCATAAAATCACAACAGATCCACACCAAGGCACATTATAATGAAAATGCCTAATATACAAAATAAAGATAGGATTTTGAAGGCTGGGAGAGGAAAGCATCAGATTACACATAGGGGGAAACCAATACAGATATCAGCAGATTTCTCAGGCCAGACTCTAAAAGCAAGAAGGGCCTGGACCAACATATTTCAAGCTCTGAAACAACATGGTTGCCAACCAAGAATCCTATACCCAGCAAAACTAACCTTCAGATTTGAAGTTGAAATAAAATCCTTCCATGATAAACAAAAGTTAAAAGAATTTACAAACAGAAAGCCTGTGCTACAGAATATTCTCAACAAAATATTCCATGAGGAGGAAATGAAAAACAATGATGTAGGTCAGCAAAGGGAGGAACTACCTTAAAGGAAAAACCATTCAAAGAAGAAACCAAGTCTAGTTAAAAACCAAAAATAAGCCCAAATGACTGGGAATACAAATCACATCTCAATAATAACCCTGAATGTTAATGGCCTAAACTCATCAATCAAAAGACATAGACTGGCAGACTGAATTAAAAAGAAAGACCCAACAATATGCTGCCTTCAAGAGACTCAACTCATAGAAAAAGACATCCACAGACTAAAGGTGAAAGGATGGGAAAAAACCTACCATGCACATGCACTCAGTAAAAAAGTGGGGATTTCCATCCTTATTTCAGATAAAGTGGACTTCAAGTCAAAGTTAGTCAGAAGGGATAAAGAAGGATATTTCACACTGCTTAAGGGAACCATAAATCAGAAAGACATAACAATTGTAAATATGCCCCAAACAACAGTGCATCCATGTACATCAAACAAATCCTTTTCAATTCCAGGAATCAAATAGACCACAACACAATTATTCTGGGTGACTTTAACACACAACTGTCACCACTGGATAGATCTTCCAAACAAAAACTAAACAAAGAAACCATAGAACTCAATAACACAATCAATAACTTAGACTTTAAAGACATATATAGAATATTCCATCCATCAACAAGCGAATTCACTTTCTTCTCAGCAGCACACGGAACCTTCCCAAAAATAGACCATATATTATGCCACAAAGCAGCCCTTAGTAAACGCCAAAAAATAGAGGTACTACCTTGTGTTCTATCAGATCATAATGGATGAAATTAGAAATCAATGATAAAATAAAAACAAATTACTCCAACACCTGGAGACTAAATAATATGCTATTGAATGAACAGAAAACATCAGAGAGGAGATAAAAAAAATTCTTAGAAGTAAATGAGAATGATGATACAACATATCAAAATCTCTGAGACACTATTAAACAGTACTAAGAGGAATATTCATTGCACAGAGTGCATTCAAGAAAAAAATAAAAAGTCACAACTAAATGACCTAACATCACAGCACAAAGCTCTAGAAAAAGAAGAACAGAACAACACCAAAAGTAGTAGAAGACAGTAAATAATTAAAATCAGAGCTGAAATCAATCAAATTGAAACAAAGGAAACAACTCAAAAACATGACAAAACAAAAAGTTGGTTCTTCGCAAAAGTAAACAAAACAGACAAACCCGTAGCCATGCTAACAAAGAGGAGAGAGAAAACTCAAATTACTAAAATCCGTGATGAAAAAGGAAATATCATGACAGACACCACTGAAATACATAACATAATAAGAAGCTATTTTGAAAATCTATACTCCAACAAAACAAAATATTGAAGACATCAACAAATTTCTAGAGACATATGATCCTCCCAAACTGAACCAGGAGGACATACACAATCTTAACAGATGAACTGCAAGCAATGAAAGAGAAGAAGCCATCAAAAGCCTACCATCCAAGAAAAGCCCAGGGCCAGATGGATTTTCAGCCGAGTTCTACAAGACCTTCAAAGAAGAATTCATTTCAGTACTCCTCAAAGTATTCCAGGAAATAGAACAGGAGGGAACCCTTCCAAACTTATTCTATGAAGCTAGTATCACCCTCATACCCAAACCAGACAAAGACACATCAAGGAAAGAAAATTTTAGACTGCTATCTCTGATGAATATAGATACAAAACTTCGTAACAAAATCCTGGCAAACTGTATCCAAAAACATATTAAGAAGATAGTGCACCATGATCAAGTGGGGTTTGTACCAGGGATGCAAGGTTGGTTCAACATCTGGAAATCCATAAGTGTAATTCATCACATCAATAGACTTAAGGTTAAGAATCATATGATTATTTCAATTGATGCAGAAAAAGCGTTTGACAAAATACAACACCCCTTCATGCTCAAAACGCTAGAAAAAATAGGGATAGTAGGAACATACTTCAACATTGTAAAGGCTATGCTAAGCCCACGGCCAACATGATTTTTAATGGAGAAAAACTGAAAGCAGTCCCTTTAAAAACTGGCACTAGACAGGGATGCCCTCTTTCGCCACTTCTATTCAACATCATCCTTGAAATACTAGCCAGAACGATTAGACTGATCAAAGAAATTAAAGGGATATGAATAGGAAAAGAAAAACTAAAGCTGTCACTATTTGCTGATGACATGATTCTCTATTTAGAGGATTCAAAAAACTCCTCCAGAAAACTTCTGGACTTCATAATGAATTCAGCAAAATAGCAGGATATAAAATCAACACGCATAAATCTAAAGCATTTTTATACATAAGAGATCTGAAAGGGAAATGAGGAAAACAACTCCATTCATAATAGCCTCAAAATAATAAAATACTTGGGTATCAATCTAACCAAAGAGGTGAAAGATCTCTACAATGAAAACTCAAAACATTAAAGAAAGACATTGAAGAAGACCTTAGAAGATGGAAAGATCTCCCATGTTCTTGGATAGGCAGAATTAATATTATCAAAATGGCCATACTTCCAAAGGTGCTACACAGATTTAACGCAATTCCAATTAAAATCCCTATGACATTTCTCACAGAAATAGAGAAAGCAATCATGAAATTTTTCTGGAAGAACAAAAGATCCAGAATAGCCAAAGCAATCCTGGGCAGGAAGAGTGATGCAGGAAGTATCAGAATACCAGACCTTAAACTCTACTATAGTAACATAGAGCAATAGTAACAAAAACAGCATGGAACTGGCACCCAAATAGACAGGTAGACCAATGGTACAGGATAGAAGATACAAAAACATACTCACATGAATACAGTCATCTCATATTAGACAAAGGTGCCAAAAACTTACAAAAGAGAAAAGATAGCCTCTTCAACAAATGGTGCTGGCAAAACTGGAAATCCATATGCAGTAAAATGAAATTTAATCCCTATCTCTCACCTTGTACAAAACTCAAAATAGATCAAGGATCTAGGAATTAGACCTGAGACCCTACACCAAATAGAAGAAAAAGTAGACCCCAATCTCCATCACATTGGCTTAGGACCGTACTTCCTTAACAAGACCCCCATAGTGCAAGAAATAAAAGCAAGAATCAATAAATGGGATAGATTCAAACTAAAAAGCTTTTTCTCAGCACAGGAAACAATCAATAATGTGAAAAGAGAGCCTACAGAGTGGGAGAAAATCTTTTCCACACACACTTCAAACAGAGCACTCATTTCCAAAGTTTACAAAGAACTTAAAAAATTTTACACCCAAAATACAAAGAACCCAATCAATAAATGGGCTAAGGAAATGGGCAGACACTTCACAGAAGAAAATATACAGGTGATCAACAAATACATGAAAAAGTGCTCATCATCCCTAGTAATTAGAGAAATGCAAATTAAAACCACCCTAAGATTTCATCTAACTCCAATTAGAATGGCTATTATCAAGAAGATAAGTAATAATAAGTGTTGGTGTGGATGTGGGGGAAAAGGCACACTTTTACATTTCTAGTGGAGTTGCAAATTGGTGCAGCCACTCTGGAAAGCAGTATGGAAATTCCTCAGAAAACTTGGAATGGACCCACCACTGAACCCTGCTATCCCACTCCTTGGTTTATACCCAAAGGACTGAAAATCAGCATACTACAGTGATGCAGCCACATCAACGTTGATAGCAGCTCAATTTACAATAGGTAGATTGTGGAACCAACCTAGATGCCCTTCAATTGACGAATGAATAAAGAAACTGTGGTACATATACACAATGGAATATTACTCAGCCATAAAGAAGAATAAAATTATGGCATTTTCTGGTAAATGAATGATGTTGGAAAATACCATGCTAAGTGAAATAGGCCAAACCCAAAAAACCAAAGCCCAAATGTTTTCTCTGATAAGTGCATGACAATATATAACAAGACGGGTGGCAGGGGGAAGAGAAGAATGAAGAAACTCTGGAAGGTGTAGAGGAAAATGAGGTGGAAGGGGTGGAGGACAGAAAGATAGTAGAATAAAACACAACAGTATTATCCTATGTATATGTGTGATTACATGAATGGTGTGAATTCACATTGTGTACAACCACAGAAATCAAAATTTTACCCCTTTTGTGTATAGTGAATCAAAATGCAGCCTGTAAAAATTAAAAAGATTTTAATAAAAAAGTATTTAAAAAAAGAATTTCCGATTTTAAAAAGGCAAGACAAAACAATCTTCAATTACTCTTTTTTTTTTTCTTTTCCTATAATGTGAGCAAGCAAAGAAGAAACAGGAAGGCAAGGGATGATAGGGTAGAACAGTCAGGGAGACATATAGAGACAACCATGGGTGCGGAGGTAAAGAGAGATGCCACTAGGAAAGGTCAAAATCAAAAAGTAAAGGAGAGGGAGGTATGAAAGAGAGAGAGACAAACTGACAAATGTACACTGCAACCATGGGGCTAAACAGGAATATACATACATGGCTCACTCTACCATTGCAGAATAAGATAAAGATATTTAATATAGAGTAAAAGTTACTCATAGAGTTTGAGTAACCTTTTATGATTTTATTATTATTGTGTCACTATAGTATAAGTGTGGATATCAGTAGTCAGTACAGTCAACTAAAGAATACTTAAAAACAGGCACAGCATAGGTCTTTACCATGCCTAATAGTACTTTACCACCACAACCATTTGTTGCAGGCTGACAGCATGCCAGGCACTTTCCTTAAATTAAGCTTCAATTTTCATAATAGCTTACACTTACACAGCACTTCTATGTCAGGAAACATTCCAAGTACTTTACTCATAGCAACCTATTCGATTTCCACAAAATCCTATGAGACAGGCATAGATTGTACTACATTTTACAGAAAGGAAGCTGAGGCCCAAGTCAAAGAAGTGGTAAAAGATGGAGGCAGATTTTGAACCAGGCAGTTTGACTTCAGAGCCTACGCTCTTAATCACCATGTTATAAACCTGTACCCAATACAGAGGCTATCAGCTCTGCCAATATGAGTTAGCTCTTTTTTATGAGTGACAAAACAAAGAATCAAATTAAGAAACTGTTCCAGTCAAATAAATGGTAGAGGCTGGATTTAAACTCAGTTAACAATTTAAGTCTATCCCCAAAGCAGAGAACATAAATTATCTTTATTTTTCTTTGTACAGAATTTACCTTGACAATCTCTGGTCCCTTATCCCTCCCCTTTCTTCATTCCTCTTTCAAAAAAAAAAAACCAAGAAGAAAGAGGAAAAGAATACAAACATTGGACTTTAATTCCATGTGTTTAAAATATCATCATATGAGAATGGGAATAACTGTACTCTAGAAACTCTGCCAGAAGTTAAAATTAATCTTGAAATTTGCCCAGTGCACATTTTTATGGGGACCATTTACCATTATCTTGGATTGGCTTTCTTTTATATTATAGTCTACATTCATCTTCTCTTATCTTGGTAGGAGAAACAGGGCAATATGAAAAATCTGTTTATTTTTCTAGGCAGGGATCGTTATTAGATGTCAAAAGATAAAGTCTAATCAAGGCAGATTAAAATGACGGAAATGGGATGTTTTGTGTATACATATTTGTTAAGCCAATGAGGAGAACTTAGATTAGCAAACTTTTCAACATTAACTTGGCCAGAATGACTAAAATTAAAAAGAACAACAATGCCAAATGTTGGAAAGAGGTGGAGCAACTGGAATTCTCATACACTGCCAGCACATTCACTTTGAAAAACTATTTGCCAATGCCTACTAAAGATATGCCAACCCAGCAATTCTACTCCTAGGTGTACACCCAAGAGAACTAAGAACACATATCCACCAAAATACAAGTACACATATGTTTTCACAGTAACCTTATTCATAAGAGCCACAAACTAAAAAGGAACCATATGTACATCAACAAATAAATGGTTAAAAGTGAGGAATAGGCACAATAAAATACTATTCAGCAATAATAAAATTACATTAACATGAATGACTTTTATAGACACAATGTTGAGCAAAAGAAGTCACTATAGGGTGGGGGATACAGTTCAGAAGCAGGGCACCTGTCTAGCATGTGCAAGGCCCTGGGTTTGATCCTCAGCACCACAAAAAGAGGGGGGAGGAGGAGGAGGAGAAGAAGGAGGAGGAAGAAAGAAGAAGGAAGGAGAAAAAGAAGAAGAAGAAGGAGACAGAGAAGGAGAAGAAGGAGGAGGAGGAGGAGGAGGAGGAGGAGGAGGAGGAGAATGAGAAGAAAAGAAGAAGAAGCCAGTACACCAGAAAGTACATACATCAAGAACAGTCAAACTAACCCATGGTGATAGATGTGAGAATACTGGTTACCTTTGGTAAAACAGGGTTGCTGCCTGAGAAAGAAAGGAGAACAAGAGAATGGGATGATAAAATGCTCTATAAGTTGATCTAATGGTAGAATGCTTTGTTATATTCATTATGTCTTAATTTGTAAAAAGCAACAGCAATAAATAACATGTAGTAATTTGTACAATGTAATTTTATTCAGCACTAAAAAGAAATGAGCTATCAAGCCATGAAAAGTCATGGAGGCACCTTAATGCATATTACTAAGTGAAAAAAGTCAATATGAACAGGTTATTTGCTGTATGGTTCTAACTATATGATGTTCTGGAAAAGGCAAAACTATGGAGAGGTAAAAATATCAGTGATTTCTAGGGACTTGGGAGCAGGAAAGTATGATTAGGTTGAAAGTAGGAAAATTTTAGGCAGTGAAATTATTCTATACGATAATAATATGGTAGATAAATATCATGCATTTGTCAAAGCACTGCATGAACACTAATACAAACTATGAACTTTGGATGATAGTGATGTATGTACCACCCTGGTGTGGGATGTTGATGTGGGGGAAGACTGGAGTATGTGTGTAGTAGGGAAGAGGGTACTCAAAAACTCTGTACTTTCCACTCAATCTTGCTATAAATCTAAAACTTCTCTAAAAGATAAAGTCTATTTTTTAAAAAGTAATTACCTCCCTTCTGAAATAACCGATAAAGTAGGATCATGAATGGCTGCTAATATCTCAAAAGAGTTTGTTATACATTATATACCTCCTGACAGAAGTACACAATATCACCTAAAAAATAGACTTAGGAGAGGGAGGAGGGAAGGAAGAAGAGGAAGAGGAAAAGAAGAGAAAGAAGAAAAGGAGGAAGAGGAACAGAAGGAGCAAAGAAGTGGAGGATGAGGAACAAGATGAGGAAGAGGATGAAGAGGGTGAAGAGGAGGGAAGGGAATCAAAATTTTAGGACCTAACTATATTTTACAGGAGATACAGAGGTAGAGGAACACAATAAATAACTATGCAATCAAAAAATTCAGAATGCAGAAAGCTTTAGAAGACAAATTAACCCATGTTTTTCAACGAATAAATTGAAAGAGAAAAGAAAGGGTAAAGAAAGGGTAGGAAACCCTATAGAGAGTTTAACAATCAAATGTGATACTGATTTGAACAAATCAACTATTAAAAACAAGAAAAATGTATATAAATAAAAGAATCAAAAACAGGTACTTGACAAATACTAGTATGTGCATGTTCACGGCAGTACTAGTCACAATAGCCAAAAGATGGGAAAAAACCCAATGTCCATCAACAGATGTAGGTCGAAATCATGATATGCTTTCTACAACATGAATGAATTTCAAAAATATCCTGTTAAAGGATAGAAGCAAGACACAAAATATCACATTTTATATGAATCCATCCATAAAAAATATCCAGAATAGGTAGATTCATAGATTCAACCAATCTACAGAAAGTAGATTGGTTGTTTCCAGGCCTTGAGGCAGGGAGGGGGGGAATGAGAATAAAGGTTTAATGGGCACAAGATTTCCTTTTGAGTTGATGGAAATATTTTGAAATTAGATAGAAATGGTAATTACACAACACTCTGAATTGTTCACTTTGAAATGGTAGATTTTATTTTACGTGAATTTTATCTCAATTAAAAAATAAAGATAGGAGCAATTATGAAACGTTGGGAAAATATGAATACTGACCAATGTAGTAAGGAATTATTGGCAAGTTTGCTGACATGATGATGGTACTGTTGTTGATTTTTTAAGAGCATTTACTTTTAGATTAGTTGCTGAAATTTCACTCATACAATTACATGATGTGTGGGATTCCTTCAAAATAATCCAGTACGGAGGTGGGTGGAAGGAAAAAGTAGGTAGCGATATAAACAAGCCATGAGTTAACTAATTGTTGAAGTTGGACATGGGAGTTCATTACATTGCTTTCCCTACTCTTAGATATGGCTAAAGTTTTGCATAATAAAGTTTAAAGATTTCTTTTCAAGTACAATAAAGAAAATCAAGAATTAAGTTAGATTAGCTTACTTAGAAAAAATTAGGCCTCTATTGAGTAAAATTAAATATTTCAGGTAGAAATGAGATTTGGTAGAAAAAAAAACCTAACAAACTTAGAGGAAGTGTAAGAAATTTAATATACAACTTCTTGGAAGAAAGAATTTTTGTATTTAAGCTTTTGGAAATTCTTGATTCAACTAAATATGAGAGAGATATTTTCATAAAATGAGAAGCTGCTGATTTAGGGTCATTAGATATTTTAAGCCTTTCTGTGCCCGCTCAACTGCTCATTTTACTGCTGGCAAGGACCAGAAAGGTTTAAGTTACTTATCAAAACATCATTAAAAATAATTTTAAAATACTAGAAAGCATATTTTAAAAAACTAGAAAATATAGAAAAAATTATTCCTAATTCCACAATTCAAACAAACTTCTGTTAAAAGGGTGTTTCCTCTCAGTCTTTTTTTAAAAAAATACTCTTCAACTTAACTTTTTTACCCACAAATATTTAGGGAGTTTTACAATTTTGAATGTTTTCCTGTTATAATTCTAAGCATTTTTACATATCCTTGGTAACAACTATTTTTAATGATTGTTTAATATCTCATGGTGTTGATAAAGTTCACTTATTTTCCTCTATAATAAGGCATTCATGAGATTTCCAACTCTTTATTACTAAAAAACTGTTATAAACATATAACACTTAAGTATGATTAGGATTACCATAAAAGTCACATTTGATTTCTCAGAAGACAGATTTTTGTAATCAAGGCCTCTTTTCCTTTTGAAATTTGTTAGTGGACAAAACAGGGTTAGATTCTCCACTTTGTGGATCGAGTTCAATAACAGTAAAAAAATGATACAATGTCTCAGAGGATTGACAAAACTAGCCTTCTATTTTGGGCAAAACAACCTTTATGTGGATAGACGCAGGAAAAAAATTATACTCTACCTGTTGAAAAGCTTTCTCTGCTTGACGTTCAGCATCAATAACTTGTCTCTCAAGCTGCTGCATCTGTAAAATGAGGGGGAAAATAAAATATAAAAATTCATGTTTCCTTTTTGCAAAAGGATTTTGCAAAAATGTCTCAATGCTATCAATTTGGTAAAGAATATTTAAAGTATAATATTCACTGTATATAAATGGCATACAATTACAATTCAGGATCCTTGCATATTTAAAAATTGATCAAACAAAATGCCAAAGTTTTGATACAGTGTAAATATGCCACAGGAGGGTACATGGGGAAGACTAGATAGAGACCAACAGACTGGTCAAACCATATTAAGAACAGTAAACATAAGAGAAAAGTAAGACTTCAAATGTCATATTTGATGTTTTGACCAAATAGTAGCAATAATATCAGGGAAGAGATGTCTTCTCATAAATTCCATAGGTGATATGTTTAAGTCAAGACTCTGGGGAGTTTTCATTCTTATAGATTAATGCAAATAGTAAAGAGGCTCTGACTAAACACCCACACACATTAAAATGAATATTGTAAGTAAGATTTAAAAAGCCTTATAAAGAACCCAATCTAATTAACATGAGAGATGTGTGCCAAGTGTTGAGTACACAAGCGGAACTCAATTTCAAATTCTTTGTTCTCAGTGTTGAAGTCTGGCCAACTTCAGAGCCATCGGTGGCAAGCCTGCTCTCATTTTCACTTTTCTTGTTGGCTGGGAGCTGGGCAGCCCAGAACTCTGGGTGCTCCTCCAGTTCTCCGCTACTGCGACCCAAATCCCGCGGAGCGCTCGGGACTCACGGCCCGACCCCGCCAGCTCCCCACACCACCGAGAAGCGGCCTCCCGCAGCTAGAGGGGCCCAACCCCAGGCCGCCGCAGCTGCGCGCCGCGGGGGCCGCCGGGACCCGACCCCAGGCTGCCACGCAGGGTCAACGCCTGGAAGATGGTGTCTGCTGCTGGGACGTCGTTTTTTCAGAGCAAGTTGACTGGAGCATTTCCTGCTTTAATAATTATGTTTAACCAAATCCACATTCGACTTCGAGGTCAAATTGAACACCAGGAGCACCATCATCTTGGCCCACCTGGCAGAAAAGATTGAACATTCCAAAAGCGACGCGCTTGAAGCTCAAAAGTATTCGTATTTTTTGCATCATCCTTGGGGAATCCGAAGATAAGAGTTTTGGGACTGTACTAAAAAAGACCTGGCCCAAACGCTGTGACTAAGCAGAGCGCTACGGCACTAGAACGGATCGTTTGTTCCATACAAAAACAAATGACAAGTGGATACGTCTTTGAAAAGTATAGCGACAACTACAACTGGTACTTTCTTGCATTTCCGACCACGAAAATTTAAAATACCTTTTGCTGACAAGGGATGCATCACAACCTTTCTGTCAGGGCCACACCACTGTATCGGGAGACCTCGAATACGTGACTGTGGAAGGAGGAATTGTCTTAAGGAGAGAGTCCATGAGGAGCATTACCAGATTAATCAACTATGGTCTGATTTGGAATTCATCTTTCAATAAGCGACTGGCAATCTGCCTGAAATTTGCAGGCGTTCTTGCAGAAAATGCAGAGGATTCCGAAGGAAGAGATGTGTTTAATACAAAACCAAGCATGCATGCATCCTATTCAAGAGTCAGTGCTTAATAACCCTCACCAAGTAGTAAAAGGCTGCTGTTCAGATATGGCTATTACTTTTAATGGATTGACTCCTGAAAAGATGGAAGGAATAAAGTATGGTGTGTACCTCCTCAGGGCATTTGGACATCATTTCAATGATACATGGCTTTTCTTGCCTCCAAGTGGTTCACAAAATGACTGAGGGCTGGCAAATAATAGAACTGTACTGTCCAAGGGCACTCAAAATGTGGCTGGTCCAAATTAAGGTGTAATATAAGCATAATATACACACATCATTCAATGTATTTTGAGGAAACAGCACAAAGAAATTAAAAATATGAGAAAGTTTTATTATATTAACTCCTTGTTGAAATATTTTGGATATGTTTTATTAAATAAAATATACTATTAAAATTAACAATCTGTTTCTTTTCCATTTTATTCATTTGGCCATTAGAAAAAGATTATTTGTGCAGTTTACCTAATATTTCTATTGGTAATACAAATGTAGAGCATCCATTGTCACCACATATGGCAATTTAACTGTCCACATGCCAGCACTTTTCTAAAGGCAGTTTATTCCGGGGATCTAAATTCTGGAAGAAGTTTTTAAATATCTGGATATGTAAATAGATATTTCCCAAATACATTCTCTGGATCTTTAATTTTTTGAAAATACATCAAATGTCTAATGGGCAAGTATTGTTGCTTAAAAGCACTTTACTGACTTATTATTAGGTACCATATAGAAACAACTGGACAAGAGACATTATTATGTCTCTTGGATGTTTCTAGGATATTCTTTAAACCAAAAACTTACCAACAGACACATGCCAAGACCACATTCTTCCACTACTGGCAATATGCTGATATTTGTCACCTCTACCCTATAACTACCTTCTATTTTCAGAGGAATTTTTATACTTCTGGAGCCTTAACTGATTTGTGTATATTGTTGGGGTTTCCAGGAGAAACAGAAAAATCCACAAAAGTTTGCTAATAATAAGTTTTGTCAAACTTTGCTAATGGAAAGAAAATGAATAGTTTCTTAAAAGAACTATGAAAATATTTTGTCTGATTTCTTCTTCTGAAGTATTTCATTTCTAGTGATAGCAGGAGGGGCAGAAGTCTAATTGCTTCACTATTATATACCTAAAACAGATCTTTATACATAGGAGGTATTCAGTATATTACAAAGTATTGATGAAATGACAAAGTTCTCACAGTTATCTATAAAGTACCATGCATATGTGAAGAATAGCATTGTCTTTATCACTGTCAAATATTTCTGCTTCTATAGCACTGGCTTCCTACTTTGTAAAATTTCCCTAAGTATATTGTAGGTTGCTAGAAATGATTCATGGGTGATACCCTTTAAATCCTCTGGGACACCACACTTTGCACATACCAGTCGACAAAATTCTAAAAGTTTTAAGCTTAGTATCAAGAATCTTATTGAAATTTTTCCATTATTAGAATTTACACACACACAAATGCACAACACACAGCAATTCAAAGAACGTGGTTATGCAAGGTTACAAATAAATCTGTTGCTAGGCATGAAAATTATCTGTATGTCTTTGAATACAAGCAGTTTATTAAAAGCCCATGTTGAAAAAGCCACTTGTGCTTTTTTAAGAAAAAGGGCATAGTCCTTTAAATATTAATATAGGAGAAAGTGGAAAGAGCAATGAACTTGGGGGCAAGAGGATCTAAATTAGAACCCAGATTTATTAGTGTTGTAATGATAAGAAAGCCATTTAACTTGTCTAGTCTCCATCCCTTGGATGTAAAATTAGATAATACTTGTTTTACAGTATTTATATGAAGAATAAACAGGAAAGCATCCAGCACAGTATCTGATACTTAATACGTATCCAATTAATATTTATATAGAAAGTTTTAAAGCAGTTTATTCTACCATATACATATATTACTTTCATAAATAATTGTGTTTAAGTTAGGATGGCTTAGTTTAAAATTAACAAACAAGATTCAAAAAATCTGGGTTTTAGTTCTTACTGTACTATTTACCAAGTTTCCCAAATTTTTGTATATAAAGTGGGGATAATATAACATATTCTAACTACCTTAAAGAATGTTGTGAGAATAAAAATAAGAAATCATGTAAAAGTGATATAAGAAAGTTATTGATACCTCATTTATTCAAAATTTGGTAGTGGGATTTGTAGTGTTATAATTTGAAAGATAAGAATAAAAGTCACAAGGTTAGGGGTGGAGCTCAGGGGTAATAGGGCTCTGGGTTTAATTCCCAGTTCTGCAAAAAATAAATCGATAATCAAATAAATTTAAAAATTAAAAAGGGGGAAGAATAAAAATCAGAAGTATCTAAAAACAGGATTTTCTAAATATATAAATAATGGCACATCCTCAAATACCATACAATCTTTACATATGTACATATATACTTAGGCAGAGGGGAGAAGTGGATCAGTATACAGGAGAAACAGGATTGGTCCTGAGTTGATAACCATTAAAGCTGATAGTAACATAGATGAGGGTCTATCATAATATTCTTACTGCTATATATTTGGAAATCTCTCCAAAAAGTTATAAATATACATATATACATACATATAAAAGTAAATAATGACATAGTCAAAGAAAAATGTACATGATATATAGAATGATGATATATGTAGGTGATATATGGGGGAAAGTTTACAAAGCAATGATTAATGTTTTAATCTCATTCTTGTTGGAAAAAAAGGCATGTGTGTCTTTTTATAGGATGATATATACTAAGGAGTTGACTACATTTGGGTGATAGGAATGTGGGTAAAGCATCTGTACCATTACATGATGAGGAACTAGTGGGAGTTTTATGGAATTGAGGAAGGATGAAAAAGATAAAGATGTTAGAAATTTGCATTGAAAACAGTAGCCCATTGTCAGACAAAAGTAATTCTGCTCACTCAGAGCAAATAGAAAATGAAGAGAAAGTTCTCAGACACCTTCTGGAAGTAGGATACAAATGAATGTACATAGAAAAAAAGTCTCAAATATTGAAGTAGCATCTAACTAAATGACAACTGGGATGATGCCATTGATAATTAGGAGGTCATTAGTGACCCTTGTGAGATCAGCTGCAGGGATGAAAAGCAAGGGCATACACTGGGATGCAAGAGTCTGAGCAAACTAAAGTAACTACTTAGAGCAAATTAAACCTTAAGGATAACAGAAATTACAGATTTAAGAAATATTAGAGGAGAAATCAACAAAATTAAAAACAGAAAAAAGAGAAAAACTGGTAAACCCAACAGCTGGATCTTTAAAAAGATCAATACAATTGATAAATCTCCAACTATACTGATAAAGCAAAAAAGAAAGATACAAATTATAAATATCAGCAATATAAATGGGGACATCAATATAGACCCCACAGAAACTAATGGCATAACAATAGAATATTATGAACAACAATGAATTGGTCAACTTGGGTAAAACGGGCAAACTCTTTTAAAGATATAAAATGCCAAAGCTCATTCAAGAGGAAATGTTAGCTTAATAGCCCAAAATCCATAAAAGAAATATATTTGTAATTAAAATCTGTCTACAAAGGAAAATCAGGACCAGATGGCTTCGCTAATGAATTCTACCTAAGATTTATGGTGGAATGAATACACACTCAACAAAAATATTCTTTCAGAACATAAGAAGAAGGAATGCTTCCCAATACAATTTATAAAGCTAGTTTTGCCAAAACCAACCATCAGACCAATATTATTGTGAATATAGAAGCAAAAATCTTAAAATATCAGCAAATCCAAACCAAATATATACAATACTCAGTACACCATGACCAAGTGGGGTTTTTCCTAGAAATGAAACGTTACTTCAAATTTTGAAAAAGCAATCAATGTAATTCACCATGTCAAAAGACAAAAGACAAAAAACCCATATGATAATTTCAGTAAATGGAGAAAAATTATCTGACAAAATTCAACATCCATTCACAATAAAAATCTCTTAAAATAAGAATATAAGGAACTTCTGAAACTCAACAAAAGACATCTATGAAAATCTATAATTAAGATCATGCTTAATAGCAAAAGATAAATGCTTTCTCTCATAACAATGTTCTCTTACCACTTACACTCAACATTTTACTGGTGGCCAGATAATAGTCAAGAAAAAAATTTGAAAGGCATAGACGGAAAAAAAGAAATGAACAACAGTTATTTAAAGATGACATGATTTTCTACATGGAAAATACCAAATAATCTACAAAATCAGTTTTACTAAAATAAATAAATGAGTGTAGTAAGGTTATAGGATATAAGGTCAATAAAAATCTATTATATTTCTATATAAAAAAATAAACAGTTGAAATTGGAATTTAAAACACTACCATTTAAAATAGCCTCAAAACCACAAACTACTTAGAGGCATAACTAATAAAATGTGTGAAATATTTGTAAACTGAAAACCACAAAATATTGATAAGGAGACCTAAATAAACGGAGAGTTTGAAGAGAAGAGTCAATATTATTAAAATTTCAGTTTTCCCTAGTTTGACCTAAAGATTCCATCTAATCCCAGTCAAAATTCTAGCAGGGTTTTTGCATAAATTAATCAGATTCCAAAATTTATATAGAAATAGACAAAAGAGCTTAAAGAACAAAATTAGAAGATATAATAACTGATATCAAAATGTATTATGTAGCAATAGTAATCAAGACAATACATTTGCATAAAACAGACATAATGGATTAACGGATCAGAATAGTTCAGAAATCTGCCTTAACATATACCGTCTAATATAGCCAGCCCCATGGCACACATCTGTAGTCCCAGTTACTCAGGAAACTGAGGCAAAAATTGAATTGAAGGTCAGCTTGGGATAACATAGTGAGACCCCATCTCAAAAAAAAGATTTTTTTTTTCAGTGCTGGGGATCAAACCAGGGTCTTGCACATGCTCAGTAAGTACTCTACCACTGAGCCATATCCCTAGTCCTTTTTTGTTATTGGTTTATTCTATCTTCATTGTCATAACATATATATCACCATTGTATGCTATAATCTCTAGTTATTTTGGTTATCTGAACCTCATTCTTTAAATTTTTTAAGGGGATTTCCTGGTAAAGATATTTTCTGACTTCTTTCATGCTAACAGCTGCTTTCTGTATTCTTTATACTTGAGAGTCAGTTTTGCAGGACATAAAATCCTTGGATCACATGTTCTTTCCTTGATATCTAAAATATGTATTCTATCTTCTCATGGCATAAAAGCATGAGAATAAGCTATCAGTGTAACATTATAATTTTATTCCCCTTATGATGTAAAAGTCATGGATTTGTTTTTGCCTACATACTGTAGTGTTGTTCTCTTGCTTTTTAACAACAGAAGTTTTTACTAAAATATGCCTTGAAGAAAATTACTCTACATAAATATTTTCAGGCACATGATGCATTATTTCAGTTTCTTTGGAATTACTTATTCTGTATATGAATAAAATCATATGATATGTGATTTTCTGTGTCTGAATTCTTTCACTTAGCATAGTTTTCAAGGTTCTTCCATTTTTAGCACATATCAGTACTTCATTTTTTTATGTTTGAATGATATTCTACAATATGGATATACACGATTTTGTTTATCCATTCCCCAGCTGATAGTAAGAATGGGCCATTCCGGCCATTACAAATAATAATGCTATGACCATTCATGTACGGTTTTGTGCAGACATATATGTTCAATTCTCTTGGACATGTACCTAAGAGTAATATGATTAGGTCTTAGTAAAACTCTATAAATAACTTCTTGATGAAATGTCAAACTATTTTCCAGAGTGGCTCCCCCATTTTACATTCCCACCACCAATGTATAAGGGCTCCAATTTTTCCATATTTTTCCATATCAGTGCTTATTATTGTCCATCTCTCTGAGTACAGTCATGCTGGCAGGTATAAACAGATAAGAGGAGAAAAGGTAGTCTTTTCAACAAGTGGTACTGGAACAGACATCACATGAAAAAATGAACTTTACCTACTAACATATCATCTTCAAAGTCTATCCTCCACAGAGGGAAAAAATCTTTGTAACTTAGGATTAGGTAAAGCTTTCTTAGAAAATAGACTAAAAGCATGAACCATAAAAGAAAAAGTTGATAAAATGTATTTCCTAAAATTTTTAAATATTGTTTTCCAACATTTGAGAATATGAAAATGCAAGGCATAAACTGGGGAAATATGTACAAAACACTTGAGATAAAGGACTTGTAACCAAGATAGATAAAGATTTTTTACAACTTAATAGTAAGAATGCAAACAACTCCATTTTAAAAATGGGCAAAAGATTTAGATAGAGATGTTCTAAAAAAAATGCATATGGCAAGAAGTACACACCAAGATGCTTAACATCATGTGATTTCCCCCTTCAAGAGATGGAAAATATTTCTTCTTTGCTTAACACTGTGTTGTCCAGTGACTGACTCCAAGTATTAGAATGTGATGTAGCTTCTGGGGCTGGGCCTGAAGATATATACTGCTTGCACCTGTTCTTTCCTAGATCCTTGAATCAGCATGAAAAAACGATCTGGCTGCTTTGCTGGAGAGACCGAAGGGGTTGGGGCAGGTAGATCTTGGACAGTACCTGTTCTACCACTTCCAGCTGAGGCGTAAGGATATGAGTGAAATCATCCTGGACGTCTCAGACCCAGCTGTCCGAGCAACCCCAGTTAGCCCATCCTCCAGCTGATTTGCCAACTGAACGCAGTCATACGAATGACTCCATTCAATGCCAAAGAAAGAATCACCAACAGCATTGTGAACAAAGAAAATGATTGCTGTTTTAAAGTCCTTTTTAATTGATAAAATTATATATTTATCATGTAGAACATGATGTTTTAAAATAAACATGTTTTAATGATCTGGTTTTCAAGATGGCGGCCTAGAGGGTGGCTGCATTTCATGTTGCTCCAGGACTCAGGATTCAAAAGAGGAGATATGAGAGACGTGGGACCAACTCAAAGCAGCCGGGTGAGTCTCTCCCACTGGGGAGGCGTCCCAGATGGGGCAGTCGTCCCGGAACGCAGGGAACTTTGTGAAGTAGAACTGCCGGTGAGACACCCCTCCCCCCCGCTGCAGCAGTGAACGCGGACAACTGGGAGCATCGTAGAGGAGGCCGCTCAGCACAGCGCTGGGACTCGGAGCAACCACTGGGGCTCCGGTGGCTGCCCGGGGTAGGAGCGGCGAGGAGAGCTGTGTGGACTCAGAACACCGGGGCCTGCCCTGAGGAGGAGGAGGAGGAGCGTGGCCGCTTGGATTCGGAGTGACTATACCAGAGCTACTGGCAGTTGCCAGAGGAGGAGTGACGCGGTGAGCTGTTTGGACTCAGACCACTTCTGAACACCGGGGCCTGCCCTGAGGAGTAGGAGGAGGAGGAGGAGGAGGAACGCAGCGGGTCTTTTGGACTCACAGTGACTGCATTAGAGCTCCAGGCGGCTGCTCAGAGGAGGAAGCGATTGGTGAGTTGTTTGGACTTAAAGCGACCACTCCTGAACACAGGGGCCTGCCTGAAGGAGGAGCGCGGTGGGTCTCTTGGTCTCGAGTTGCCGCACCAGAGCTCTGGGTGGCTGCCCAGAGGAGGCATGCAGCGGGTCACGTGGATTCAGAGCCACTCAGAGTGACAGCTCCTGAACACCCGGGGGGTTACCTGGAGGAGGAGGAGGAACGGGGCGGGTCACTTCGACTCGGAGTGACTGCCCAGGGCTACGGGTGGTTGGTGGGAGGAGGAGACACGCAGTGAGTTGCTTGGACTCCTAGTGACCGCACTGGAATATTGGGCAGCTGTCTAGAGGAAGAGGCGTGCAGTGGGTCTCTGGGACTAAGAGCGATTGTATGGGGCCCCAGGTGGCTGCTCAGAGGAGGGGCTACATAGCCAGGCGATTAGGTGCAGAGCAGGGTCCCAGGATCTAGGAGGCTTCTTGGTGGAAGAGCCTCATAGAGACACGCTTGGGGCGGAGCAAAGGTTCCAGGACTGCGGGCAGATTCTCTGGGGAGGGGCAGCCTAAGGAGATTCATCTGCGAAGGGTGAGGCTCCCAGGCCCAGGATGTAGGGCCGGGCCCCTGGGAACTTTGCAGAGGAAGGCAGCCTAGCCCAGGCGGTAGCTGTAAATTGAGGGGTACCTCTAGGAGGGGAACTGACCAGCGAGACCTCCCCACCGTGTGAGTCTTCCCTGCCGGGTGAGGTTTCCCCACAAGGATGGTAAAACCAGAGACACAGGCCCAAACAGGCCTTGCCTCAGCCCACAGCCTAGTTACCCTTTGGATGACCATTGGTCAACAAGTGGAGGCACCTCTGCCCACTAGCAGGGAATATACCCCACCAGAAGGCCACCACTCCTACAGAGGCAGCTTCCTTGTGGAGCACCGCACTATCAACTTCCTCCAAGACTTCAGCCTACTGAAGGCTAAAGGGGATATATAGAAATCTTCAGGGATATTGTAAGTCAGTGGAGGAAATCTGCAATATCTCAGCGGTCCACTGATACCTGAACAACATGAGAAAACAAGGAAAGAAAATGCCGCAAACAAATCTAGATGTTACATCAATAAAACCCAATGACAGCATGGCAGAAGAAATGACAGAAAAGGAGTTCAGAATGTACATAATTAAAATGATCAGGGAAGCAAACAATGAGATGAAAGAACAAATGCAGGCATTGAATGATCACACCAATCGACAGTTAAAAGAGCAAATACAGGAAGCAAAAGATCATTTCAATAAAGAGTTAGAGATATTGAAAAAAAAAACAAACAGAAATCCTTGACATGAAGGAAACAATAAACCAAATTAAGAACTCCATAGAAAGCATATCCAGTAGGATAGAACACCTGGAAGACAGAACCTCAGACATTGAAGACAAAATATTTAACCTTGAAAACAAAGTTGAACAAACAGAGAAGATGGTAAGAAATCATGAACAGAATCTACAAGAACTATGGGATATCATGAAAAGGCCAAATTTAAGAATTATTGGGATTGAGGAAGGCTTAGAGAAACAAACCAAAGGAATGAACAATCTCTTCAATGAAATAATATCAGAAAATTTCCCAAATCTGAAGAATGAAATGGAAAATCAAGTTCAAGAGGCTTATAGGACTCCAAATACACAAAATTACAACAGACCCACACCAAGGCACATTATAATGAAAATACCTAACATACAAAATAAAGACAGAATCTTAAAGGCTGTGAGAGAAAAGAACCAAATTACATTCAGGGGGAAACCAATATGGATATCAGCAGATTTTTCAATCCAGACCCTAAAAGCTAGAAGGGCCTGGAACAACATTTTTCAAGCCCTGAAAGAAAACGGATGCCAACCAAGAATCTTATACCCAGCAAAACTTACCTTCAAATTTGATGATGAAATAAAATTCTTCCATGATAAACAAAAGCTAAAAGAATTTACAAAAAGAAAGCCAGCATTACAGAACATTCTCAGCGAAATATTCCATGAGGAAGAGATGAAAAACAAAGAAGTAAATCAGCAAAGGGAGGAATTATCCTAAAGGACTTGTCAAATAAAGGAGGAACCAAGTCGTGTCAAATAAATAAATAAATAAATAAAATTTAAAAAATGAACCAAATGACCGGGAAACCAAATCATATCTCAATAATAACCCTGAATGTTAATGGCCTGAATTCATCAATCAAAAGACATAGACTGGCAGATTGGATTAAAAAGAAAGATCCAACAATATGTTGCCTGCAAGAGACTCACCTCATAGAAAAAGATACCCATAGACTAAAGGTGAAAGGATGGGGAAAAACATACCATGCACATGGACTCAGCAAAAATGCTGGAGTATCCATCCTCATTTCAGATAATCTGGACTTCAAGCCAAAGTTAGTCAGAAGGGATAAAGAAGGTCATTTCATACTGCTTAAGGGAAGCATAAATCAGCAAGATATAACAATCATAAACATCTATGCCCCAAACAGTGGCTCATCCATGTATGTCAAACAAATCCTTCTCAATTTCAGAAACCAAATAGACCATAACAAAATAATACTAGGTGATTTTAACACGCCTCTCTCACCACTGGACAGATCTTCCAGACAAAAATTGAACAAAGAAACCATAGATCTCAATAACACAATCAATAATTTAGACTTAACGGACATTTATAGAATATACCATCCAACCAAGAGTGAATACACTTTCTTCTCAGCAGCACATGGATCCTTCTCTAAAATAGACCATATATTATGCCACAAAACTAATGTTAGCAAATACAAGAAGATAGAGACACTACCTTGTATTCTATCAGATCATAATGGATTGAAGTTAGAAATAAATGAAAGAGTAAAACACAGAAACTATTCCAACATCTGGAGATTAAACAATATGCTATTATATGATGAATGGATAACAGAAGATATTAGGAAGGAAATTAAAAAATTCTTAGAGGTAAATGAGAACAAAGAAACATCATATCAAAATCTCTGGGACACTATGAAAGCAGTACTTAGAGGGAGATTTATTTCATGGAGCGCATTTAATAAAAGAAGTAAAACTCAACAAATAAACGACCTAACACTACAGCTCAAAGCCCTAGAAAAAGAACAGACCAGCACCAAAAGTAGTAGAAGACAGGAAATAGTTAAACTCAGAGCTGAAATCAATGAAATTGAAACAAAAGAAACAATACAAAAAATTGACAAAATAAATAGTTGGTTCTTGAAAAAATAAACAAAATTGATAAACCTTTAGCCACACTAACAAAGAGAAGATGAGAGAAAACCCAAATCACTAAAATTCGGAATGAACAAGGAAATATCACAACAGACAGGATTGAAATACAAAACATAATTAGAAGCTATTTTGAAAATCTATACTCCAACAAAATAGAAAATTTCGAAGACATCAACAGTTTTCTAGAGACATTTGAATTGCCTAAACTGGACGAGGAGGACATACACAATTTAAATAGAGCAATTTCAAGTACTGAAATAGAAGAAGTCATCAAAAGCCTACCAACAAAGAAAAGTCCGGGACCAGATGGGTTCTCAGCCGAGTTCTACAAAACCTTTAAAGAAGAGCTCATTTCAATACTTCTCAAAGTATTCCATAAAATAGAAGAGGAGGGAACCCTCCCAAACTCATTCTATGAAGCCAATATCACCCTGATACCTAAACCAGACAGAGACTCATCAAGGAAAGAAAATTTCAGACCAATATCCTTAATGAACATCGACGCAAAAATTCTCAACAAAATTTTAGCAAATCGCATACAAAAACATATTAAAAAGATAGTGCACCATGATCAACTGGGTTTCATCCCAGGGATGCAAGGTTGGTTCAACATCAGGAAATCAATAAATGTCATTCACCATATCAATAGACTTAAAGTCAAGAATCACATGATTATTTCAATAGATGCAGAAAAAGCATTTGATAAAATACAGCACCCCTTCATGCTCAAAACACTAGAAAAAATAGGGATAGTGGGAACATTCCTTAACATTGTAAAGGCCATTTATGCTAAGCCCATGGCTAATATCATTCTAAATGGTGAAAAACTGAAAGCATTCCCCCTAAAAACTGGAACAAGGCAGGGATGCCCTCTTTCACCACTTCTATTCAATATCGTCCTTGAAACTCTAGCCAGAGCAATTAGACAAACCAAAGAAATTAAAGGGATACGAATTGGAAAAGAAGAACTCACACTATCCCTGTTCACTGATGACATGATTATATATTTAGAGGAACCTGGAAATTCCACCAGAAAACTCTTAGAACTCATAAGTGAATTCAGTAAAGTAGCAGGTTACAAGATCAATGCTCATAAATCCAACGCATTTTTATACATAAGTGATGAATCTTCAGAAAGCAAAATTAGGAAAACTACCCCATTCACAATAGCCTCAAAAAAAAATAAAATACTTGGGAATCAATCTCACAAAAGAGGTGAAAGACCTCTACAATGAGAACTACAGAACACTAAAGAAAGAAATTAAAGAACACCTTAGAAGATCGAAAGATCTTCCATGTTCTTGGATAGGAAGAATTAATATTGTCAAAATGGCCATACTACCTAAAGTGCTATACAAATTCAATGCAATTCCAATTAAAATCCCAATGACGTACCTTACAGAAATAGAGCAAGCAATTATGAAATTCATCTGGAAGAATAAGAAACCCAGAATAGCTAAAGCAATCCTTAACAGGAAGAGTGAAACAGGGGGTATTGCAATACCAGATCTTCAACTCTACTACAAAGCAATAGTAACAAAAACGGCATGGTATTGGTACCAAAATAGAAAGGTAGATCAATGGTACAGAATAGAGGACACAGACACAAACCCAAATAAATACAATTTTCTAATACTAGACAAAGGTGCCAAAAATATGAAATGGAGAAAAGATAGCCTCTTCAACAAATGGTGCTGGGAGAATTGGAAATCCATATGCAACAGAATGAAACAACCCATATCTCTCACCATGCACAAAACTAAACTCAAAATGGATTAAGGACCTCAGAATCAGACCAGAGACCCTGCAGATTATAGAAGAAAAAGTAGGTCCAGATCTTCAACATGTCGGCTTAGGATCAGACTTCCTTAACAGGACTCCCATAGCACAAGAAATAAAAACAAGAATCAATAACTGGGATAGATTCAAACTAAAAAGCTTTCTCTCAGCAAAAGAAACTATCAGCAATGCGAAGAAAGAGCCTACAGAGTGGGAGAATATCTTTGCCAATCATACTTCAGATAGAGCACTAATCTCCAGAATCTATAAAGAACTCAAAAAACTCTACTCCAAGAATACAAATAATCCAGTCGACAAATGGGCTAAGGAAATGAATAGACACTTCACAGAAGAAGATCTACAAGCAATCAACAAACATATGGAAAAATGTTCAACATCTCTAGTAATAAGAGAAATGCAAATCAAAACCACCCTAAGATTCCATCTCACCCCAATTAGAATGGCGATTATCAAGAATACAAGCAACAAAAGGTGTTGGCGAGGATGTGGGGAGAAAGGTACACTCATACATTGCTGGTGGGGCTGCAAATTAGTGCAGCCACTCTGGAAAGCAGTGTGGAGATTCCTTAGAAAACTTGGAATGGACCCACCATTTGACCCAGCTATCCCACTCCTTGGTGTATACCCAGAGGACTTAAAATCAGCATACTACAGAGATACAGCCACATCAATGTTCATAGCTGCTGAATTCACAATAGCCAGACTGTGGAACCAACCTAGATGTCCTTCAATTGATGAATGGATAAAGAAACTGTGGTATATATATACAATGGAATATTACTCAGCCATAAAGAATGATAAAATTATGGCATTTGCAGGCAAATGGATGAAATTGGAGAATATCATGCTAAATGAGATAAGCCAATCTCAAAAAGCCAAAGGACGAATGATATCGCTAATAAGTGGATGATGTCACATAATGGGGGGAGGGAAGGGTTAGTGTTAGGGTTAGAGTTAGGGTTAGGGAGGGGGGCAAGTATGAAGGAAGGAAGGACTGTACAGAGGGAAAAGAGGGGTGGGAGGGGTGGGGGGAAGGGAAAAAATAACAGAATGAATCAAACAACATTACGCTAAGTAAATTTATGATTACACAAATGGTATGCCTTTACGCATGTACAAACAGAAACAACATGTATCCCATTTGTTTACAATAAAAAATATATATATAAAAAATAAAATAAAATAAAATAAACATGTTTTAAATATGTATTTTGAAATTATATTTAATATATCTGGCTAAATCAATAAAGTCACAAAGTTTTGAGGTGGTTTTCTATGCAGGCAGAGATAACTAAAATCCAAAGTTACCCTGTTGAGTACAGATCTGTAAAGATAATATTGTAACTATTTCTATTGTACCCACCAATCATCTCTGCTTATCACTCCAATGAAAGTCACTCTCATTTTGACATGCAGTTTCCGGGAATGATATTTTCTTGTTGCTCTCAGTTCTTGGATGTGACAGAGAAATTTAGTGTCTCAACTTCAAGGTGCATAATCATGAAAAGTACAGAGCTTTTCCTAACTTTCCATCCCACAGATTGTATGAACAGATCCAAAATAAATATATTGCACAAATTTGCTCTGAGGTTTAAAAATATCAACTTAAATAATTAGGATGCACTCCTGATTAAATATACAATGACGTATTAATGGCATGATAATGGATTTACCTTAAAAAAATACTTTTCTGAAAGGGAATTCATATTTTTCTTTTAGTGAAAATGCATCTAACATTAATCAGAAGTCTGCTGCTGTTGCAAAGTCATGGTAGCCCAAGGAGACGTTGAGGGCTTAATTTCTGTCCAAGATGAAAGGTGTCCTTCAGTTGCATTACTCATCCTACCCAAATTATCATCCTCCAACCCTATTCCAACCCGTTCCCACTCTGCCACAGGCTTTCAAAGTAGGCAGTTTTGTGGTAATTTTGGAAAAACCACTAGTTCTCTCTCTAGGGTAAGATTGGACATCTGAAGTCCTTCTGGTTGCCTGACGTTTTTCCATTCTATTGTTTGTTATGGATTTACGCAACACTTAGCATTTTCTAGTATCCATTAAAGCTGCATAATTACCTAAATTCCAAAAGCTTGGTTGAAAGTTTAAATGGAAGGTATGTTTTTAAAAATATTTTTAGTAGTAGATGAACATAATATCTTTATTTATTTATTTTTAATGTGGTGCTGAGGATCGAAACCAGTGCCTTGCACATGTGAGGCAAGCACTCTACCAGTGAGCTACAGCCCCAGCCCTGAAGGTATATATTTTTTTGTCCTAGAAATAAACAGTTTCTAAAAAATGTTCTCTAAAGAAAAATGAATGCTGGTCATTTTAACAGTTTTAGCAATTTGGGCTTTTAAAGATTTCTAACTTTATTGGTTTCTTATCCTTTCCCCCATCAGACATCATACTGTGATACTATTGACATGGACCACTGGCTGCCTAGCCACAGAACCAGCCCAATAATCCCATCCATGAAGTGGCAGTAGAGCAGTGGAGAGGCAGAGCAGATGGATAGACTGGATAGGCTGGAGCACAGGCCGGGAGCTTCCAGAACCTGCACAACCAGAACCTCAATAGTGCAGAGCTCACCATGCTGGCTGTGGGCTAGATCCCAGGAGAGGCAGGGTCAGCTGATTTGTCACCCCACAGTGGCCAGGCCTGAGCATGGTATGGGGGCATGATGTAGAAGCCCACTTCACACAGCAAGGCAGGTTCAGAACCTCTAAGTATACACAATCTGCTGGACCTCAAAGTGGGCAGAGCTGAATGGGATTGCAGGGCTAACTAATAGCATTAGTGCCTTTCCAAATCCTAATTAGCATAAGTGGTTCTTTCAAATCCTGATTAGCATAAGTTTGGACCAACAGCATTGACCCAAGTGCTATATCAAACCCCTAGACTAGCACATCCAGAGGGAAAACCTGTTATGAAGTCTGCTCTCCCACTGTAGGAGTTCTGTTCCTGTTTCTATTCTTATAATAAATCCTACTCTTACACTTACTCATCCAGTCTGCGAATTTCATTTTCAATTTTGCAAGCCAGGAATCCAGAAAGAAGAAACTGACAGTGACTTGCTGGGGTCTGCCGCAGTACCGGAGGGCACAGCCCACCATGAAGAGCTGCAACACCTCTTGACTACAGAGGCCTGTAGCTTGTGCAGACCTCACCTGCCAGCTGAAGCAGAGAAACTTGATTTTTATTTCTTGGTGCTCAACGTGGAGCTCTTCGGAAGAGTGAGAGAAACGGACCAACAGAACTATCTTTTTTTTTTTTCTGGAGTTCTATACTCCTTTTAGAAAAATCTCTATTAAAAATACTGGGCACCTGTCAGCCAGATAAAAGTAGTTAGTGAGGCCAAGGGTCTAAAGGCATGGTGACAGGCTTACTGGAGGAGGCTTGCTCAATTCCTTCAATCTCCAATGGAGGAATGGTGGTCACACTTTGCTTCAGTTTATCTCTGTGTCACACAAACCAGGTCGACATATGGGTTCAAGCATCCACTTCTTTCTTTCACTTTCGGACTGACTTAGCCAGGTGCCCTCACCTGTTGTATCTGACTGAGGCAAAAGTCTTAGTCTGATCCAGGTCTTTTGGAAGGAGGTGACCCACTGATCCCCAGAGTGTGAGCCAAGTGGTCTCTGTTTCTCTCCACTCTGTCTCTCATGTGTGCCACAAAAACCATGTACACAGGTTTCTTATGCCCCTCTGAATCCCAGTTGTTTCAATAGGACCCAGAGATAAGGTTATTGAGAACTTTTGAGTCCTTGAGTGCCTTTTGAGACCTAAACCCATCCTTGACCCTCATGTGCTCTCACTCACAAGGAGGGTCCCGTTCCCTAGGTTTCCAAACCCTGACAGTTTTCCTCTGGATAATTTTAAAATCCACCAAACAAAAAAAACATATACAATCCAAACAAAAACTCTCATGCAAGTAAGATCAAATATTTGCAACAATCAAGTGAAGTATCAAAAAATTTCCAAACCGATACCGTAAGTATAGATATGAAAAAGGACTTAAAAACTTGTTCAGGGCAAATGACCCTTGTGAACATGTCTCTCCCTTAGCACAATAACTGAGTTCCTCCAGGACACAAAACCCTGTCTACAGTGCCTTCATAATTGGGGGTAAGCACAGTACAGAAAAACCAGGGTTTCTCCTTTTAATAGGGATATGACACAAAGAAAAGGGATTCTTGCTAAGAGTGACTAATCCAACCAGCAGGTCTCGAGGGATGGTCGCCAATGGCCTTGAGGTCCACAGGGAATCAAAGGATACCTCAATCTGGTTCAGACAATGGAAGGATGTCAAGTGACACCTTCTTCACCCTTTGTCTTTCAGAAGGCTAATACTCCAGCTGGCATAAGCACCCACACACTGGGAATCCTTTAACCCTCAAATCTTGGGGAAAAAAACTAATATTTTTCTGTGCTTAAGGCTGACCTAAATACCAGTTGGGGATGAAGAGAGATGGCCCTTGAGGGAAACATAAACTAACACCAATTTCAGCTAGATTTGCATGAATAATTGCTCAAACTAATTTAAGACACTTTTAAATTCAAACTGCTAAAGCATTCTTGTATTCTAGGATTCTGCTTTCTCAGTAAGTCACTATCTAAATGCTACAGAAAGGAGGAGACAAAGGGAAAGGACTGACTCTGATCCCAAAGTGTACGCTGGTCTGATAAAGATGTTCCATGTGCTCCTTTACTAGAGTGATTATGGCCATTTCATTTTTTTAGAAAAACACTGTCTTTTGAGCTCAGTTTTTCTGGCGAATTTACCTTTGGTTGTGCATACTTAAGTTATTATTATTTTTAGTTGTAGATGGACATAATAACTTTATTTTATTTATCTATGTTTTTATGTGGTACTGAGGATCGAACCCAATGCCTCACCCATGCTAGGCAAGTGCTCTACCACTGAGCCATTAATTTTTTTTCTGATCATGCTTGTTTCATTTAACTGGAGTCGTTTTAACAGCAGTGATGGTGGAAGTGAATGTCACCCCCATGGAGGACAAGTGGCCATTTGAACCTTTGATTTCACTGTCCACCACTGCTGACAGACTACTCGTAATATCTTCAATTGCATAGGTTTTTCTGATGCTTAAGTCATAATGTAAGAATATGTGACAGGCTCTGTTTTACTTTCTAAAGGGTTAAATCTGATAGGCACTATAATCTCTTTCGTCTCCTACTTATGGAGATAACACATCTAGTGAAAGATAACAAATCTTTGTTTCCTGTTTTATGTACATTAGTGTATATTTATGTATTGTACGTCATGTCTACATATATGCTTGTATCACTATATTGTTTACATGGTACCAGGACTGACTTACAGATACATGAGCACTCATAAATTAAGAAAAATGGATCCACGTGCCTTTTAGTTCATGTGAAACTTCAACCAAAAAAATCAATTTAAATTGGTAAAAGCAAAGATGTCTTTGAAATTACTAATACATGCTTCTCTAGGTGATCAGTCAATAAAAAACATTAGTTTCTATAAAATGTTTAAAGTTCAATGTTTGTTGCTTTAAAGGATTTTTCTTTGGCAGGAATAACCTGCTTAAAGTGTTAACTAGGTTTATGTGGTATCCTGGCTTTCTTGGGTAATGTAAAGTTCTTAACTAAACATTTCTTCACAAATGTTTGTTAAAAGAGACATCCGATTATTATCTACATAATTTCTTACGTCTGTTAGGTTTTATTAGGAAAATCCTAAGTCTTAAAAAGTATTTGTAAACATTTTAAGGTCTTTTAAACGGTTACTCCATGACTGGTTAAATAGTAGCTGATATTTTAGGTTATTCTAATACAGTTGACCACCCTAAATATATGTGGCTAGAGATCTGTATACATCTGAGAACTAAATGGTTAAGATTTGCCTAAGTGTTATGTAAAAACACTTAGACAAATGTTTACAAACAAGTGTTACGTAAAATTTTCTAAAATTAGAGCTTATGTAGGTCCAATATATGCAAGGTGACCAATAAATGCTGTCTTTTATACACTGTCCATTTTCAAACCTGGCTGACATTTGGATGCTTTGAGTAACTTCATAACTGTTGCCTGTTAGTGTTTTGCAGGAGTAGTACTTCTGAGTTAAGACAATAAGCCATCACCTACAGGACAGACAGGATATAATGCTTATTTCCCAGTACCAAAAGTCAAAGCCCATTACTCTGACTTTAAAACTGGTGAAACTAGTCAGCTGGGTTTAAAACAAAAACATGGAAACCAAAGTCAAGGCAGTAAAAGAGCTAAGGAAAAACCAGCCAATATTTTGGCCCTTGCCAGAACTCAGGAAACAACAGGACTTAGGGCCCTAGCACTCTGGTGAGTTGCCTCACCTCCTGATCAAAGGGACTGTGAGGACCCTACAGAAAAGGAAGCCAATTGGTGTACTTTCTGCAAAGAGGAAGTTCACTGGAGAGAGAAATGTCCCTGATGCTTCCAAAGGAAGTCACATATAGTCAGCAAGTATCTGACCCTTCCTGACAGATGGCATAATTGGTAGAGGAAAGCTAAAGGAGCCAACAGGAGTCTCTGCAAGTTCCCAAGAATGACTCCTGACAAATCTTAGCTGACCCCTAAGAGTAGATAGGAACAAGGTCAATTTTTGACCAACTTGTTCTTGAATACCTGGCAGGAGAGTATAACTAAAGCAGTCATAAAAGGAAGACAATGTTTTGTAACTCGAGACATACACTGGTGTCAGCTCTTTCAAGTAAGTAAAATTGGGAGGTTATAAAGGGAGGGTTCTTAATACAGCAGTACCTGATAACTATCCTGAAAACTATCAGAGTCACAAGTCTATTCTAAGTCTATGTCAATGTGTCTATTCTAAGTCAATGTGAGACATAAAAATCTTCCCAACCTCTTACATAGGTAAGCTCAATTTATTTTTCACTGGTATTTTTTAGCCCCTATAATTATATTAGCCCCTATACTTATTTATATTATGTTTAAAAGATGTAATGTAACCATGGAAGTCCTAACCAACTTTTCCCAGGAAGTCCTACCTGACAGCTAAAGGGGATCCCTCAACCAAACACATACACTAATGAAGAAGCTATTTTACAAAAACTATAGCTCAAGAGAATGCCTAAGACAATACAGAAACTAAATATTATATGTTTCTAACAACTCTGCTGATGTTTCTAAAGTCTTAAATAGCCTCCACTCACAAATTAGTGGCACGTTAGACCCCACCTTAAGCTTTAATAAGTTACTCATCTTCATGGTTTTCAGGGACTTGCTAATAATAGATTGTTTTTGTGCTAGTTGTTGTTTACAGAAAATGTATTACTATCTTGTTTGTTGCTATCTTAATATGATCTTTGCTCTATATATACTTCATCCAATCATGTACCAACCAGACTGCCCCGATGTGTGAGATGTTCAAGTACCAAATGGCCTTAAAGATGGAATCCTAAACCAAATTCCCCTTCTACTGGAGGTCTTTAAACAGGCCTCTGTAGAAGGACCTGACTGCCATCCACTGCCCTTTTCAGCCTGCAGTAGCCAAAGCAGTCCTTGCCCTTTTCCCTAATGGGAGTTTGGGGCACTTCTTCAGAGTGGAGAATGGCATGGCCCACTGGCTGCCAAGCTGCACAGCCAGCCTGAACAGCCCCACCAGAAGCTCTTATTCAAGCAGTGGAGTGCAAAGCGAAGGCTGAGATCTCACACCTCAGCTGTGTGGAGCCTGCCATGCTGGCACAGCCTGAGGTGTGGCAAGCCAGCACCAAGGTGAGCCAGGGTGAGCCCACCTGTCACTCCACAGTGGCCAGGACTGGGCACAGTGTGAACACCTGCTGCAGAAGCCCACTCCATGAAGCATGGCAGATTCGGAATCCATAAGCACACACAACCTGCTGACCTCAACCTCCTGCTTCCTGATGAGCAGCAGGAAAACAGAAGTAGGGCAGACCTGAATGGGATTGCTGGCCTAACCAAGAGCATTAGTGCCTTTCCAAACTCTAATTAGCAAATTTTGAACTAATGGCATTAGTCCTTTTCCAAACCCTAAATAGCATCATTTTGGATGAATTCAAACCTTGATCAAGTTTGGATCAACAGCATTGACCCAAGTGTTAAATAAACCCCCAGATGAGCACACTCAGAGGAAAACTTGCTATCAGATCCCTGACTCACCGTGAGAGTTCTGTTCCTGTGGATTTCAGTCTTTGAATTCGTGAGACTAACACCCAGAAAGAAGAAATTGACAGTGAGCTTCCAGGGTCTGCTGCAGCACTAGAGGGCACAGCCCATCATTAAGAGCTACAAAACTTCTGTGGCGGCCTATAGCTTGTGCAGACCCCACCTGCCAGCTGAAGCAGAGAAACTCTGGTTTACGATCTTATACAAAGTTTTTTAAAGTTATTGCCAACTCCGTAAGGTGTTTTTTTTTTTTTTTTTTTTTTTTTTTAAAGAGTTAAGGAGTCATGAGTTTAAAGTGTTAAAATTTAAAATGGTGTGATATTTGGGTCTTAAATGTACCCCAAAAGTTCATATGTAAAGGACTGCTTCCCAGGGTGGCACTATTGAGAGATGATGGAGCCTTTAGGAGCTGAACCTAGTGGGAAGTCTTTGGGTAACTGAGTGATCTTGAAGGGAATTGTGGAATCCTACTCACTTCTCTCTCTCTTTTGCTCTCAGGCCATGAGGTGAGCAATTTTGCTCTACCACACACTTCTACCATGATGTGCTGCCTTACCAAAGCCTAAAAGCAACAGGTCAACCAATAATGGACTGAAATCTGCAAAACCACAAGCTGAAACAAACCTTTTCTCTTTATAAGATTATTATCCCAGGTATTTGTTACAGTGATAGAAAGTTGACTAACACAAGTGATTACATTTAAAAGAACAGAAATTCAGTCTCTAGCTTCCAAAACCACCAGGGGTAAAATGTGGATGAAAATAGGGAGAAATAAAATGCAGTCAATATGATATATGGAAAAGCAATACATTTGAGAGTGGATAAAGAAATCTAGCTATATACAATATATTTAAAGAGACTGGGTAAAGAAATCTAGCTATATACTATTTAAAAATTCCACATTTAAA
Organism: Sciurus vulgaris; assembly: GCF_902686455.1. Lineage (NCBI taxonomy): Eukaryota > Metazoa > Chordata > Mammalia > Rodentia > Sciuridae > Sciurus > Sciurus vulgaris. Next base: position 62,947,718 of record NC_136475.1, read on the forward strand.
ACATTGTTAAGAGGTTGAAAATACAAGAATGGAAATAATACACAAAAATATTAGCAAAAAGCTAATCAAATCAGACAAAAGAGACTTCATTGCCAAACTTTTGTTAGCAATAAAGAGGGTAAATAATTATAAATGGAGTATTTTTCAAGAAGATATAACAATCTAGATTCTGAGTGTGCCTAACATCAAAATATATAGACCACCAAAAGATTTATTAATAAAACAGTGTATTTTTTATCCAATTCTTTTTCTGTTTCCCTTCATATTCTAAGTAACATTCTTCTATTTCTGCTAACTTTTTTTGCTAGTGATTTCCTACTCACTTCATTGATGGTGTTATGGGGTGTGTGAGAATTATAAACCACCACGCTTACTGAGCCAAATTGAAAGGGGAAAAAAGGTCCTTTATAATGAGCGTGCCAGGCAAGCAAAGGCTGGGAGCAGGCTAATGCCTCAAAGAACTCCCAGTACCTGAATTTTGGAAGTACAGAGTTATAAAGGCAAAAACCACAAAAGCCACAAGAACAATTGAGGCACATGTAGGTCAGAAAGATCCTTCAAGACAGTTCATTTGGATTACATGAGAGAATTGTTTTGATTATACATTTTAGAGTCATTTTGTTATACATCAGGGCCATAGTCAGGGAGGTGGAAAGGTCCTACTGAACTGTCAACATAGATACAGCTTTAGGAGGCTGAAAGGAAAACATTATAAGCAGTCATACAATGGAGTCAGGTCAGAACAAAATGGCGTTACTTTGGTTCTTTTCCATTTCAATGGAAACTGAGGATTTAGCTTTTTGGTCACCAACATAAACACTTCATATATTCCATTCTCTCAATATCTTTATATCTTACCTTTGGTTAAATCATTATTTAACATCAGTATTATTGATCCTATGTATGATAATTAAAAATTTGTATGTGATGCTAAGTGAAATAAGCCAAAAAACCAAAGGTCAAATGTTCTCTCTGATATGCGACTGCTAACACACAATAAATGGGTGGGGGATAGAAGTTCATTGGATTAGATACAGGGGAATGAGGGGCAGGCAGGAAGGATGGGAATAGGAAAGACAGTAGAATGAATCAGACGTAACTTTACTATGCGCATATATGAATACACCACCATGTAACTCCACATCATGTACATGAAGAAGAATAGGAAGTTATACTCCATGTAGTATGACATGTCAAAATACACTCTACCATCATGTATATTTAAAAGGAAGAAATTTTAAAAATGTATGTGAATATCATATGTAGAAAAATCATGTAACAAACTATGGTTACTTTTTCCTTTTCTAGAAGATCTTTTCCTGGAGTTAAGTGTCTTACTTATTTATTTAGCTTTCTATGAACTTACCAATACTTGAACTCCAATTTCTGGCCACTGTTTAAACTCTCTTGGGATGTTCATTCACATCTAGCCTTCTACCAATTTATCTTCTTGAAGGCACTCATAGAGTCTCTGACCTTTTCCAATTTGGACTAGTTCACCTGTCTACCTGGGCCCAGCTACCTTCTTGGGTAGACCTTTCCAATTTCTCCTGCATTGGATCTCCTGTTTCCTATAGCCTATATCTGTCTTGGGTTTGGTTTATGTCCTCTTTTTAATGAAGCACATCCCAAAGGAAATTTCCCAGGAAGGTTCCATGGAATCTTGCATGAATCTTTATCCTATCTTCAAATGAAATTCATAATTGGCATCTGAACTGAACTCTTTGTTTGATATAATTTTCCTTCAGAATTTTAAAGTCATTTCATTATTGTCTAACTTTATTTGAGAAGTCTGAAGCCATTCCAATTACTGATCCTTTGTGTGTGACCTGTTTTTCCTCTCTGAAAGCTTACAGAATATTTTCTTTAAGCTATACATTCTGAAATTTCATGGTGATTGTGCCTTGGGGTGGAAAATATTTTATCTGTTGTGGTAGGATCTAGGTAGATGGCTTCCATCTGGAATCTCATATTCTTCTACTTTGGATAACTTTTTTGTATTGTTTTTATTGATTTTCTCTCATGTTACAGGCTTTTCTTGGATATTCAGTTATGCATGAGAAGCAACTTAGATTTAAGGGTGGAGGACTAAAAGGACTAGAGGCTTTAACACATGTATGGGATTTGCTGACCAAGAACTTCAATACTGAGTGATCTGGCTAGGTTCTCTGTTGGGGAACCACTGATGTCAACATCATTATCTCTTTCCTTCTGGACTGACAAATGAGTTCCAAGAGACTTTCAATACCCTTTTGAAGAATAGAGGCTGGCTGTCAGTGAGAGGTGTTTGGGAGTGAAGGACACGTTTACTATTACCCAGTCATATAGTCACTCAATCACTCTGTTTTTGGTGAAGCAGAATGATGGAAAGCACAAGCTAAAATAAGGTGTGGAGAGTCCTGAGCTTCTCCTCCTGCTGAGGACCCAATGCCCTGCAGAAGAACCCTGTAAAGACCCATAGGAGAAATGCTGTGTCAGGCTGAAAATAGTGGATGTTAATGGAAGTGGTGTGGTCCTTTAAAATAAGCTAATTGCCTTAAACCTTCTCACTTTCCCCCATATGCTAAATGTCCAGCAACTAATCATTTACTTCCTGTTAAAAAATTGGAAAGTTCTTCTGTTACAAAATTTAATAAATTGTTTGAAGCACACTCATCCAACAATTGTGGCATTTATGAGCTCACAATCTAATAAACAGTCTCCTGCCTACTCACCCAAAAGCAAAAATTTTGACAGGTAATTAACAATTAGTATATAATTGTCACCCAACTTTGCAGATGTCCCATTCTTTAATACAAATAGATCACCAAAGATCACCAGACATTTGAGAAAAGTTTCCACCTGAAAAAAATAGGAAAATAATCTTTCCCAGAGGAAGAAAAAAGAACTAGAGAATAGAAGATTATTTTTTAGAAATTCCAATTAGAATCCAGGAACCAGGAACTTTCAAATACATTATTTCATAGTCATACCATGAAATGGAAACTGTTACAAAGATTATGCAAACTCATATTCCTAGACAGTAACATAAGATTTCAGTCTTCATGTTCTCATTCCCTAGTGTTCTTTTAGAAAAACCACAGTTGTTACAGTATTTATAAACTACACACACAATGAACAGTAACAAAAAACTACATGAAATCAGTCCCAAATACATAAAACCGCAAAATTCTTAGCTGGAAAGCATTGGTCTTAATTTCTGTCATTTGCTATTCTTTCAGTTTAGGAATATTTTAATGGTAACTTATAACCATTTTAACATTCATAATAACAATTTTAAGTTACATGTTTTTAGGGAACCTATCATAGAAAGAAATGGAGGGATAGATAAATAACCAAAAAATGTCTCAATTTTGAATTTGGGATTCTAACTGAGTTCTATCACTGGATAGGAAAGAATTAAGAGCTCCCTTTCTAGATGTTAAGTGTGTCAATTACTTATATAACTATAGTAGAGGCCAGAATGATGAATACTACCTAACAAAAACTCAGTAAATATTTGTTGAACAAATGAAATAAAAAGAGCAAAATGAATGACTGAAGGCCTTAACTCTTTTCAAAAAAATTTAAAAGCCAGGATAAACACTGATCAAAGGAAATCACTACTATTTACCATCTATATTACAGATCATAACTACTGAATGCTTCACATCAAATTGATATAAAAATAGATTAAGTTTATCCAGTAACGCTTCAGACACTTTAAAACCATTGGGTGGAATGAAAGATAATTCTTTCATTTTGACTATTTTGTTTCATAATCATTCAAGTTGGAAAATAACTTCACAAATATTCAAAAAGGCAAGGCGGGACATATTCACATTAAGTTTTTACTCTCACAATGTAGACCACAATGTAAACCTTGGGTCAAGTCCACAACCAATTCAGACTAAGCCAGTAAAAGACATCTGAAATGATCAACTGCCCCATATCAAATTTTCGTCAAAAATACAGTAAGCATTTTATGAACAGGCCACTTATACAATAATAAAATGAACCAGCAAATTCTAAACCTCATGCTTGATTTACTACTACACAGTGCCCTCTGTAACCAGAGTGAACTTAGAGACAAGTGGCAGAGGGGAATTTGCCAGTGAGCATGGGTCATATCACCACTGGGAATAATCCTCAGTGATCCTCTTATTGTTACAGGCATTGCGCACAAATAAACTTGTTCAATGGATTGGTTAATTTGGGCAGAATCTTTAGGACCTTCACACTCACTAATGTGGACAGCAATTCCTCACCAAGGATTTCTTTCCCTGATTTTCACCCATAGACACCATGAAAGACTCTATCAGCAAACATTTTTATAAATTTTGTTAAGATAAATGTCACCAGCCAATAACCCCAAATATGACATTTGAGTTAGCCTGTAAAATCTATTAGTATATGTTGAATCTCCATCAGGTACTGTGCAACATTAGGTGAGCCAACAAAATAACCGAAGGGATGTACAGTTTAAATAGTTTAACAGCGGTATTGGGCTTGCTGCTATGAAAGCATATGCTTGCTGTCCAGGGACTCCTTATTCCTAGGAAGCATTCCTGGATCACCTCAAGGGAAACATATTCATGAAAGGAAGACCAAAGCAGGAAATCTCAGATGGCTACGCTGCGTCAGGTAAAGGCAGTAAGCATTAGGTTACAGGGGCCATGCTGATGCCCAAAGGGAAAATTCTTATTTTTCTCCTTTCCTTTTCACTGAAAAATCTAACGCATAGGAAATAACATTTCATTTCACCTTGTAAAGAAAGTTTCCCTCTTCCCTCCCTGACTCAGAAAACTAACCAGTAATCTTGTAAGGTAGGAAAACTACTTACATCGCAGCTTCCCTGAAGAGTTTATATTTGGCATACTAAGGATATTTCCAAAACCATTCCTTAAATTCCTCTAAAGACCTCTCCCACTTACAGCAGCACTTGTCCAAGACTTCAATAAGGTCTTTTTCTCCCCTAGCTTTAATATTCTAAGTTTCTTGAAAATTGTGATGGGGGTGAAAAATAAGTACAAAAATCACTTTCTAAAAAATCTCATGTACTCTACTCCATCTTCAAAAATAAAACAAATATATAAAATAGAAATTCATCTTTGATTCTAAAATACTCTGATAATCTCATACCTTTTCCCTTACAAAATTCAAAAATATGTCTCTTATCGATCTGTAATTATATTTAAATTATCTCATCATACATTTATACAGTGTGTCTATTCAGAATGATCCCTGAGAGCCTGAGAGGGTTTCTCCGTGGTAGAATGATTGCCTAGCTCGCTCAAGGCCCTAGGTTTGATCCAAAGAAAGAGGGAGGAGGGGAAGGGAAAGGAAAGGAGGAGGGAAAAGAAAGGGAAGAGAAGAGAGGAGAGAAAGAAGAAAGGAGAAAGAAGACAAAGAAGGAAAGAAAAAAGTAATAATGAGTCATTTCTGTGTGCCAGGTACTCTATTAACTGCATCACAATAAAGCCAAAAAATCTCAGGTTTAATGACAGCTCTGCTATTTGTTAGCTGTGTCATGCTGGACATATTAATCAATTACACTCAATCTTAATGTTAATATCATTAGAGTGTGGGAATAATAATTACCTCATAGAGTTGCTATGGGGTTGAAACTAGCTAGTGACTATAGTAAAGGCTTGGGTGCCATAGCTGGAAACTGGCATTAGCTGCCTACGGCCAGCACCAATAAAATGGAACCAAGAATCCAAATTGTTGCAGGAAGGAGTTGGCCCCAATTCCTGGCAAAGAGCTAAAGAATCAAATTAATACTCTCTTAAGAATCTTCAGCCTTGGGGCTACATTCATGTGGGGAGCAGGCATGGAGAATTATTAGGCAGAAACCTTGGGGCAGACTGGTCCTAACACAAAACCAAAGGTTGTGGATGGGAACAGACTAGTCTCAGGAATGCAACAATCGACTCAAGTTGGTATTCAGAAACAGTGCAATAGGGTTGCTCTGAAAAATATGTAATGTTATATAAATTGTTGTAACTGCAGACATACACACACAGATACCTGGCCCCACACAGAGATGAATTCATATGATGCACGGTTAAATAGAAGACAATAAATGAGAGGGTAGAAACATCAGAGAGAGCAAGGAGGATGGTAATAAAACTAGATTAGATAGGCCATATAGGGTGACCGCTAATCATTTAGGCTTTAAAAACAGCTTCAATTCTTGACTCCATCACTTATTTTTTCAGTGTAAACTCAGACAAATTAAATAATTTTCCTATGCCTAATTTTCCTCTTGGGTAAATATAGGTAATATTAGTACCTACCTCCTAAGATTGTTGAAAGGATTAAAACTTTGTGTGTGTGTGTGTGTGTGTATGTATGTGTGTGTGTGTATAAAACTTTGTATATGTATGTATAAGATTTAGTGTATATATATATATATAAAACTTTTTATAAATATATAAAACTTAGTGTGTGTATATACATATATAGCACTTAGAATAATTCCTGGCACAGAGTAAGCTTAAGTTTCCTAATCTATAAAATGGGGACAATAAAACTTATTCTCTCACAAGTGGTTAGACAAATTAAATAAATTAGACCTATAAAGTGCTTAATACATAATAAATCAATAAATATTACCTATTTTCCTTAAAATATGGGTGGAGACCAAAAGGAAATTTTAAACTTGGGAAAACATTTCATAATGAAATATAACAGAAAGGACTGTGAGAATCCTTACTCCCATTTTAGTGTTGAATATATTTAATAGGAAACCATGAGTAACTTGGCATACTTAGCCATTTTCCAATATATAAAATGCATCTGAATAATTCCATCTCTTAGATCTGTCAAAGGATTCAAGTTATAGACATAAAATAATGACAAAAAAGAAAGAAAAGAAACTACAACTAAAATAGCAATTTTAAAATAATATTCTTCTTGAGTACTCATTTACTGACAAAGAAAATATTAAATCTAATAGCCTAAAGATTGGTAATCAAAAAGTTATTTATGATTTTACCTACAGAAAAAACACCAATTTGGGGGGGCTGGGAATATAGCTCAGTTGGTAGAGTGCTTGCCTCACATGCACAAGGCCCTGGGTTCAAGCCCCAGCACCAAAAATAAAAGAGAAAACATGAATTTTATAATTTAAAAGATGGGCACTCAGAGAGACACTTGCTGCAATATGCTTTCTAAAGAACAGAACAAATGTTGCCACAAAATTTAAAGTTTAACTAATTGAAACCCAAATGAGCAGAATTTTTATTTACTCTGTATGGAGACTAAAACAATAGAGAAGTTAAGAAAACCAAGAAAATTCTGAGGAGGTGGTTCTGGTCAGCAGCGTCAACTTCACAGAGGCTAAGGCAACACCTGGCAAGTGTCCTTGAGATCTAGCAGCAAGGGTCTAATCGGTGGATCTAGACAAAAATTATTGTATGGGTTGGTTGGGGTTGTGGAAAATACTAGATAAATCACATACAACATGGGAGATGATATATATATAAAGAAAAGAGCAAAAGACAAAGGATTAGTCATTAACCTTGTTTTAGGATAAGTTTTCCCTATTTGGAGATATTCAATTTTTTTTCCCTGAGCTATAATTTTTATTCTAATATCATAGGGCGCATTGATATTGGGGTTTTATTCTTCAAAGACTTACTAGATTACTGCTGATCCAAAGTGAATAGGATAACCTTAGTCTTTCTACCTAAAATATGTTAAAATACAAAAAATTTAAGATGGTATATATGAAAACTTAAAAGGAATGATGTTTCACTGGATTTTAGCAGACTACTTCTCAGAGATTGTTGGCTAATGAATAAAGATTTAAGATCTTGTTTGGAGATGTGATATGGGTAGCAGTCTCTATCCCAAAAAGATTATGTGGACTAGAGCGTAAGAAACCACCTGCAAATTCTTCTGATGAGTTCCAAATATGTATCCAGTGCTGTCTAGAAGTATAATGTGAGCCATACACATAATTAAAAGTTTCTAGTGCACACATTAAAAAGTAAAATTAATCTTAATATTGTCCAATTAACCTAATATCCAAAGTAGTATCAACGCAATCAACATAAAATTTATTCCTTAATTACTTTCTTTCATACTAAATCCTTGAAATCCAGCGTGTATTTTATATTTCTATTTGAACCGCCTTCATCTGAAATGTAACCATATGTGGCCAGAAACTACCATATTGAACTGCATGGGTCTAAAATCCAAATTATCTGGATCAGAAACACAGGTTGTCTGTTTACATATGTAATTGTAAAATAAAGAACCCAATCTGGTACATAACTGGCCCTCAAAAAATTTGTGTTGAATGATTGATTGAATTAATGAATGTACTGGTTTTATATATGTATTTGTGAAAACAAAAATCCTGTGACACAAAATTCTAATTGCTTTATTACAACTATTAGGAGAAACATATAATTATATTCAACACAATTCTAGCCCCAATGATAGTTTAATGATGTACAGTTAATAAGCACAAATTTCTAAGCAGGTATATACTTTCAAATACATTATAAACACATTTTACTGTAAATAAGGATCTGTAGTCTATAATCACCTTAAAATTATATTCTCAAACATTTAGTAGTTTAAAATGCAATTAAATTCTTCTAGCAAAATCAAATGAACTATAGCTTTCTCTCCGAATGAATGAATGCCACATTCATTTAACATACACGATTTTCACATATTCCACTAGCATTTGCAAATAAATCTTTTTAATCCACTACCCAATTTACCCTAACAGTGGAGAAGGAATATGTCAAATATAGCTTCAAATCTTGGCAAATATTTAAATTATATTATTTATTTTACAAAATAAATAATGGGCTTAACCCCAAAAGTACTGAGTGTATTTAGTATACATGAAAAGGGCCCAGAGTAGCTGATACTTAATAACAAAGACAAGGAGAAAAGCTTACCTTGTCTGCTAAAAGCTCTCGTATCTTGCTTGCTTGAACTCTAAATTTCATAAGCTGAGACTCCAGAGCTACGCATCGCTCTTTCCAATCTATTGGTCCTTCTGGATCAGAAGGCTCTGCCATAATTATTCTAAAAAAGGAAAGCATTCAAACAGCATAACACTTTAGTATTCAAAATAAGCTATTAAATTACCCAATGTACACATTATAGTCACCATCTAATGATATCCAGGTACAAGTTTTAAATTCGAAGATAAATTCCAGAAGCTGGTATAGTTTATGGAAAAAACTGAGTGAGAGACAGGAGGCCAGGGGCCAAAGCCCAACTGTGCTACTTACCCTTTTTATGTCTTGGTTTACACAATCTAGAAAAAGAAAGATGCTGACAATCACAAACCATTCTTCCTCACTGGTAAGTTGTGAGGAACAAATTAAATATTTGCTGTTTCTAACAGAACTTTGGATAGTACAATAGCACAGCACAGAGTACTATTGTTTTTAATCCTGTCCAACAGTTAAACTTTTAAAATCTATCAGCTCACAATTTTACCACACTCTTAAATTTATAGAAGTATCACAGTTTGAGGCAATTGGTAGCACAATAAAATAACATAAACACCATACCAGTGCTACAAGTATGTATTAGATTTGTTCTAAAATTATTACTTAGCACCACTCTGAATTTGTCCAAGTCCAGGCTATTCTTCAAGCCAGAAATCCTTTGGCATATTTATCTAGGTAAGTTATGATCCTGACAAGTTTGCATAATTTTTATTTGATGTAATAAGAGAAAACCTATAAATATGAAATTTGGAAGCATCTACATTAATCTGGACTCAGTATTTTCCATGATATTAACTTTCCTTTTGGAGGAGAAACACTATAGGGAGGAAGACAAGAGGCCAGGGAACTGGTTTTGAAATAGGTGTTACTTGATTTTGGAAGCATGATTGTTCCTGGCTCTGAGAGTCATAAAAGCAATTTTAAATGTTTGCTATTTTTTTTTTTCAGTGCTGGGGATCAAACCCAAGGCCTCACACATGATAGACAAGTGCTCTACCAATGAGCTACCTCCTCAGCCCTCTGTTGATGCTTTATTGCATTATTATAATAAACAGTCTAAATAATGTATTTCTGAATTGCCCTTGCTATGAACTGATAAAATTTACATTAGGAATGGATCTCCTGCAGAAGCCAAATCCCAGGCATGAGGAACAGGTTACAGTAAAACTCTTAGGCCCTGGAGGGTTCTTCAGTGGAAGTGTGTTATTTTATTTTTTTGTTCTATAAAAATACAACCAAGTTTATTTTCCCAATATTTAGTGTCATTCATCCCCCTCCAAATCTATACCAATTTTTTAAAAACTTTATGCCAATAAAATCCCATTAAAATTTTTTCCTAGCATAAGTATTGGTTTGTGCTCAATCCACTTTTCATATTAATACTGGCATTACCACTCCATCTTTTAGAAACAAATAAATAAATACAAGCAGAATTGTTCTACTAAGGCTACAACTTTTAAAAGCACCATCTCAAAGCCTCCAGATACCCCTCAATCCTAGTTACAGTTTAAGGGAAACTCATCATGACAGAGTTGGACATCATTCTCTTCTTGTTTCTTTGCTTCTATAGAATCCTTGCTTCCCTGTTTTGTCAGTGGTTTTTTTTTTTTTTTTTTTTTTTTAGAATATTAGCCTTGTAAATAATCTTTTTCATTTCCCATATTAGCATTTACTATTAATGATTCACTTCAGCATTTACTGTTAATGATTTAGGAGTAGATAATACAATTTGTCAAACACAAACTTTTTATCATTCTACTGTTACTTATTTTCTCTCATTATTAGCTTGAGAAGAGACTGGGAAATAAAATATGGATGAAATATTTAAAAATAAAAAGCAGTCATAAAACGGACATCCTTAAACATTGAACCATTCATATAATTGTGCAGAAAGTAGGGACACTGCTATCTTAAGCAAAAAGTAATCTAGTTCATGCAGGTTAATTTTTTATCTTCATTTAGACTAACTTATTTGTGTTCTAGTGTAAAATGTCTACAGGTTTGCTTTTGTTTTCAGTGTTGGAAATAGAACCCAGGGACTTGCTCATGAAAGGCAAGTCCTCTGCCACTGAACTACATCCCCAGTTTATAGTCAGAAATAACATAAGGAGTAAATATTTCTCAACAAATAAAAATAAATCAAGGTATTATACCATTACGAAAACCACATGATCATTTCAACAACTCAGAAAAGCATCTAAGAAAATACATAACCCTCATAATAAAGGCATTCAATACACCAGCAATAGAAAGGGATTTCCCCAACCTGATAAAGGACATCTGTAAAAAGTCCACAGCTCATATCTCACACACTGGTAAATGACTGAAAGTTGTCCCACTAAAGTCATGAAAGACAAGGATGTCTGCTTTCATTACTTCTATTCATCATTGTACTAGATATTCTAGCCAGGGCAAGAAAACAAAATAAAATGCAACCAGGTTGGAAAGGAAGTAAAACTATACTTGCAGATGACATGATTCCTTAGAATTTTCTAAGGAATAGTTTAAAAACTGTTAGACTATTGCATTAAGCAAGATTTCAGGAAACGAGATTAATATATAAAAATCAATTGTTCTTCTGTATACTAGCAAGGAAAAATCCAAAACCTAAATTAAGAAAATATTCCATTTACTATATCATCAAAATAAATGAAATACTTAAGAATAAATTTAACAAAACAGATGCAAGATTTGTACTCTGAAAACTCCAAAACATCCATGTAAGTCATTAAAGATCTATATAAATGGAAGAAATTGCATGCTCATGGATTGAAAGATTGAATCTGTGAAGATGGCATACTCAATACAATCCTTTCAAAAAGTGCAACTATTTCTTTTGCAGAAATTAATAAGTTAATCCTAAAATTCACAGGGAAATTTGAAGGACCCAGAATAGCCAAAACAATTTTTTGAAGTTTGAGGACTCACGTGTTCAACTTTCTAACCTTACAGCAAAGCCACAGATCTCAAGACTGCAAGATACTTGCATAAGGGTAGACAGATAGATCAATAGAATAAAGTTGAATCCAGAAATAAAACCTCACCTTTTCACTCAATTGACTTTTGGCAAAAGTTTCAAGACCACTCAGTGGGGGAAAGAATAGTATTTTAAACAAATGATGCTTAGACAATTGGATGCCCAAATGCACAAGAATTAATTTGGATCCCTACTTCATACCATATGCACAAATTATCCCAAAAATTGATCAAAGACCTAAATGTAGGACCCAAAGTTCTAAAACTCTTACATGAAAATGGGTATAAATCTTCATGACCTTGAACCAGGCCCCAGTTTCTTAGATATGACCTAAAGCACAAATAATTGAAATAGATAAATAGACCTCATCGAAATTTAAGAATGTGAATTTCAAAGAACACAATCAAGAAAGTGAATAAACAATTTACAAAATGGGGGGGGGTGATTTTTGCAAACCATGTACTTGATAAGGGACTTGTTTCCAGAATATATAAAGGACTCATACAACTCAGCAATAAAAAAGATAACCTGATTAAAAAGTGGGCAAAATATCTGAATAGACTTTTCTTCAAAGGAGATAAAAATGGCCAATAAGCACATGAAAAGATGTTCAACATCATTGACTATACAGGAAAGTGAAAAATCAAAATCATAATGACATTCTACTTCATACCAAGTAGGATAGACACAGTAAAATGAAAAAGAACACATACTAACAAATGTTGATCAGAATATGGAGAAGGAACCTTCATATATTATTGGTGGCATTGCAAAAATATTGCAGCTGCTCTGGGTAATAGTTTAACATTTCCTCCAAAGTTTAAACATGAAATTACCTTATGACCCAGCAATTCCAATGTGAAGTATAGAGCCAAGGGAACTGAATACATGGTTCTCACAAAAACCCATGCACAAATGTTCATAACATCTTATCATAAAAACCAAAAAGAGGAAACAACCCAGTGTCCACCCTCAAATGAATGTATAAACAAAATGTGATACAAACACAAAATGGAATATTATTCAGATACAAAAAAAGGTATTAAATACTTCTACAGGCTATAACAATAGATGAACCTTGAAATATTATTCTAAGTGAAACAAACCAGACACACAGAGACAAAGCATTTAGTGGTTGACAGGGGTTGAGAAAAGGGCAATGGGGACTAACTACTAATGGGGATGGGGTTTCTTTATGGGGGTGATAAAATATCCTAGAATTAGATTGTGGTAATGATTTCACAACTTGGAAAATATACTAAACAATCACTGAACTGCACATTTTTATAATGTAAATTTTATGGTTTGTGAATTACATACATTTATGAACAAGTAGCAGTTTATGTGGATGTACACTAAGACAACATTTACACATGGACCGTTTAATGATCCATTATGCATGGTTATTATCTCTCCCAAGAATGTCACCATTAACTCAAAAAATAAAGAGGTAACTGTTAACTTCAAAAATGAAAAGCATTGTGCATATATCTTACTTAAAGCACTTTACAATGAAAAACAACACAACAAATAACATCAAAAATAAACACACCTATTTTAGTTATGCTAATTATGCATTTTACAGTGAGGCAGTAATGCTCTAAGAATTTTATTACATGCACTTAACATCTGCATTCCATTTTAATTAGGTCATAGTAAATTAAAAGTAAAAATACAAAACTGCAGGAGAAGCAGTGGAGATCGCATATAACCCCAGCTACTAAGGAGGCTAAGGTAGGAGGATTCCAAGCTCCAGGTCAACTTAGTAAAACCCTGTCTCTAAATAAAAATAATTTTTTAAAAAGGCTGGGGATGTAGGTCAATGTTATCACACTTCCCCAGCATGTGTGGGGCCTGGGTTCAATCTTCAGTAACACCACCGAGGGAAAAAAAAAAAAAAAAAAAAAGCAGAGTTGCAGATTGGTCCACACTGAGGTCTACACACCCGGTTTCCTCATTTCATTCTGTAATATCAGTGTATAACAAGTATAAAGTAGCTTGCGTTAACGCACCATCTTGAGTAAGAATTCTAAGAACAATAACATTACCACTGATGTTATAGAACTATACAACAATGGAGCTATAACCAATTACTTAAATATATCTAGATTCTGAATTTGAAAGTTTCTCTGCAGGGGACAAGGAAAAGTCTTGGGTTTTCCAAATACCTTCAGTGACTTTGGGGAATATTTACTGACACAAAATAAACTGTTTACAATTGTGGAGTGAATGCTCTTTTCTCTGAATCTCTGACTTCCTGTTTCTCTTACCAAACCCCAAAAGGAAAGATTCATCTACTTTGGTTTACCCTGATGGAGTTCAGGGTTAACCTCTCACATTCTTTAGTTTTCTTCTCTTAAGGGACAGCTTAACTGAACCAGGTAACTGTGCTTTTCTTTTCTTTTCTTTTCTTTCTTTCTTTCGTTTTATTTTTTTTTTTAAACATAAAAGATGCCTTTCTTGACCAGACTGAGGCATCCCTTGTTTAAAGAACCTTACCACCACCACCTAGCCCCATTTCGGCCACGCCTGCCCTTCGGTGGCACTGCCCCAAACAGCCTGCTCCTCGCCGCACACTCCTCAGGCACGCACGGGGCGGTGAGGTCCAGACTTGCAAAGACTGGAATTTTCACAAAGAAAGTAGTGACCCGCAGGTAGCCCAGCTCTAGTGCTTTCCCCGCGCAACTTCTCTCCCCACAGCGTCTCGCGCTCAAAATACCACGGCTAAAATGTTCCGTCTTTTAAAAAGGGGTCTACTGACTTCGGGGACAGCGTAGTTTCGTGATAGGTCACCTTAGGGCACTTTGACGTCCCGGCAACTCGAGGTGTAGAAAATGGCTCTTTAAAGTTTTGAGAAGTTTCGCCAGGAGATCACTGTGGGGCTCCCCAGAAGCCGAGGCCAAGCCGCAGCATCCCTAACTGCGGGGGCATCCCTAACCTGGGGCCCCGCTGCGCCCCCGAGGACCACCGGCGCGGTGCCAGAAGCCCGGGCCCCCGGTTTTCAAACAAAACGTCACAGGAGCCCAGGGGACGTAGGGGTGCGGGCCACCGCCCCCAGCCCACCCCTGCAGACCAGACCCAGACCTGGAGGCAGACCCGGGCTGCAGAGGGAGACGCGGGCTCCAGTGCTGCGCCAGCCGCTCCATCCCCAGGGTCCCAGCCGCCGGCTCGGCCCGCCGCCCCCATCCTCGGCTCGGTGAGCCCCCCGGACGGCGCGCTCCCGAGGGGGCGGGGATCCCGGAGTGGCAGAGGCACTGGGGTCGCCCCTAGGCCCCGGGTACTGCCCACCCGCTTACCTCTGCTGCGGGTCCCCGGTGCCAGCACCCGATGTCCCTGCCGGCTGCGCCTGGTCCCGGGCTTCCCCGGCTCCCCGGGCTCTCCGGGCTCTCAGCCCGCGCCCGCCTCTCTCGGAGCCCCTGGCGGGCGGGGACAGGGCGCCGCCCCTTCCCGGGACTGGCAGCCGGGATAGCCAATCGGGGGCCAGGGAAGACCACCCGTCGACACTGAAGAGTGTGTCTGTAACTTTTTGGCTCTTTCCAGTCCCATTCCTAAGTAGTTCGGTCCTGACGGGTCTACCCCCAGCCTTCTCCAGCTCTAGAAGACCTCAGACCTTGTTGTAGAGGTCGGTCACGTCCTTCTAGTCCCTCTGCCCGCACGCACTATTATACCATCCTCCTATTTAGCCTCCCAGCCTGAAGTCTCTCGTCAGTCCATCCTTCATCCTCCTGGGAAGTTAATTGTCCTTAAGAGCAGTTTTGATGTACACCTTGCCAGAAACCTTTATTGACGTCCTTTTGCTTACATTATCAAGAACAGATTCCCTTGCCCAGTACTCAAGGGTCCATCCTACCTGCTCAGGTTTATTTTTCACAGCTGCCTTTACACCTGAGACCACTGCTGTACACCTCCACACTCCAAGGATACCCACATTTACATGCTATTTCTTTGTATGCCGCCTTTGAAGGTTGTAACTACCCCCGAAGATACAGTTCAAAACAATCTCCGTGTAACCATGCCTGTCTCTCCACCTAGCAGATATCTCTTCTATTGTTTCTGCTCCCTGAACATTTTTCTAGGTTTTTTTCGCCCCTCTTGGCTCTTACTCATCTGTTTTATGTACACCCCCCTATATCTCCACCAGATGCAAACGTTTGAAAGCAAGGATTTGCATCCTCTGCAGCGCCTAGCACACAGCACATTGCATGAATGGTAATTTAAATCTAACTGAATTTTACATCCCAAGCTGAGGTCAGTCGAAGAGTAAAAAGAGAAGTGGAGAGGGGAAGGGGACAAATTTTGAAAGTTATGGGTATTCCCAGGTCACAAAACTAGGTCAGACAAATTACTCTCTTTGAGTCACAGTTGCTCAACAGAGAATATCGGAAGGCTTTTTCCACTGCAGTCCGTTTTGTTTTTTTAAGGTGATCTCGTCTTATATTAAAAAAAAAAAAAAAAAAAAAAAAAAAAACGCAAAAGAGATAGAGATTTACAAAGTTCCTCAAAGGGAAGGCAGTAAGTGAAAACAACGAAAAGGCCAGCAAGCGAGTATCAGGCTTCCATATTTCTTCCAGATGAGCACTAATTTTGGACTAGATCCCGGACTACCCCCACACATCAAATTCCTTTTGCCTTCTGTGGGAGCTGATGATGCATATCATATGAAAAATTGTCTCCAAACAGCCTTGGCAAACAAGCAGGCTGAAATGGGCTTATTTTACAGACCATGCAGGAGTTAAATAAACAGTTTAAGTGACTTGCATAATTTAACACAGTAAGTCAAAAGAGACCAAGCAGGAGAAAAAGAAAGAATGCCAAAATAGAATCACTTCCGTTTTGTGAGTCAGAAATACTAAATAGACTAAGAGAACTGAGTGAATAAGATCACTCATGAAAAGCAGCTTTCTAAACACGGCTGCCATCCCTGTAAGGCTCAGCTAACATTTACTTACTGTCACCTTTTTCTGGAAACATGACAAACTGAATTTGTTGGCTCTGGAGAAAAATATGGACCAGCATCCTGTTTCTGACTGTGCTAAAAAAACACATGGTACAATGGAATATTATTCATCAATAAAAAGAAATGAAGTACTGATGGAGGCTGCACATTGGATAAGCCTTGAAAAATATGCTAAATGAAAGGAGCCAATCACAAAACAGCATTCATTATGACTCCATTTATATGAAATGTCCAGAATAGGCAAATCCATAGAGTCAGAAAGTCAATTAGTGACTGGGGAGGATGGAGGTGATGGCCAATGGAAGCAAGCTTTCTTTTTAGGGTAATGAAAACATTCTAAAATTAGCAGTGATAGTTGTACAAATTTGTGAATATACAAAAACCCATGAATATTTACAATTTAAATGGGTGAATTTTATAATATATGAATTATATCTCAATAAAGCTGTTTTTAAAAAGAAAAGTACCTGTCAATTTTTGGTTTTATATTAGGTAGCCACAAATAGAAAATATCTCTGACCAGATCTCATGAATGTTCATAGCAATATTACCTTTGTTTTATACCTATTTATCTCAGTTTATTTGTGATTATTTGATTGTTTCCTCTCATGTGTTAATCAGCTTTTCATTGCAATGACCAAAATACCTGACATGAACAACTTAGAGTAGGAAAGATTTATTTTGGCCTTCAGTTTCTGAGGCTTCAGTCCATGGTCTGCTGACTCCAAGGCAGTATCATATCATGGTGGAAGGGCATGGAAAAGTAAAGCTGTCAGTTCATGGCAACCAGAAAGGAGAAAGAGAGAGAGATGAAAGGGCAGGAGAGAAGAAAAACACCTTCCTTGCCCTCAGGTAGGAACTTCCTCCAATTAGGTCCCACCTTTCAGTAGTCCATTCAACTATCAGTGAATTAATCCATCAAGTGGATTAATCCGCAGATGAGGTCAGAACCTCATGACCCAATCATTGCTTAAAATCCCCACCTCTGAACTTAAATGCACGGGGGACCATATTTTCAACACATGAGCTTTGGGGAGGACATTCCAGATCCAAACCATAACACCCCACTATACTGTAAGTGCCATGAGGGTAGAAACACTGATTTTGCTCTTTCATATATATTCAGTACCTAGCACAGTGTCTGGCACACAGTAGATACTTAATAAATACTCGAATGCACAATAAATGCACAATAAATATATCTTTAACAAAAGTGGCAAGGGATATGTTTTCTTAAA
Organism: Sciurus vulgaris; assembly: GCF_902686455.1. Lineage (NCBI taxonomy): Eukaryota > Metazoa > Chordata > Mammalia > Rodentia > Sciuridae > Sciurus > Sciurus vulgaris. Next base: position 62,965,856 of record NC_136475.1, read on the forward strand.
TACTGATTACATTCCAGGCATTGTACTAAGTTATGAGGAAAACAAAGATGTGCCAAAAGGATATTTCTGTCAGATATCTGAAACAGACGTCTTTGTCTTCATATATTTGTAGCCTAGGAAGAGAAATGTGCATTCACTAAATATTCACACAAATAACATATAATTACAATTTGTATTAGGTGCTCCAAAGGAAAAACACAAGGAATTGTGCAAGTGTATAAGGGGGCTTAGGGGCAAGGAGCTTTCTTCAAATGACATTTGAACTGAGGTCTGAAAGAATCAACTGGGAGCAAGCAAGGAAATGATGGGAAGAACATTCCAGATGTGCAGATGTGAACTGCAGGGACCAGGTCCTATGGTGAAGAGGAGCACAAGATATGAGGGGACAGAATGGAGGCCATCAGAGGCAGGGGCACAATGAGTTGCGGAGGAACATAACATGAGATGGCTACAAGGGAATAGGACCAGACCATATAAGGCCTTGAAGAAAGGGCTTTTCGTACTTTAGTAGAAATCTTGTTAAAATGCAGATTCCACATCAATAGGTCCTGGATAGCAATTAAAAGTTTGCATTTCTAACAAGCTCTAGGGACACACTTTTGAGTACTAAGACTGTAACTATATTATTCCAAGAGAATGGGAATCCCTTGAAACTTTGATGTATTTTTGTTAAAAGACAAAATCTGATACGTCATGACCTAATTACCTTCCACTAGGCCCCACTTTTGAAAGGTTCAACCACACCAAACCACCACACTGGGGACCATGCTTGGGTAGGGAACAAACTATAGCCACACTATAGCAGTGGATTCCCAGTGCCTGGGGCACGAGGACTTGCTCACTTCTTTTGGGTCCACAATGAAGTCAGGACTCTTAAACCTCACCTCAACAGGTAAGCTGGCCCCTGCTGTCACAGATTGGTTGTGGGCAACATCCCATAGGTGGTACAACGTCAGGGCCAGGATGGCTGGAACTTTCAAGAGTTTAACAGGCATTGGTAAGACTGTGGAAAGGAATAAGTGTGTACAGAAGGAATAGAAAAGCACTGGGTAGAAGTTTGAGCATCACTTACTTTAAGGCAATTGAGAAGAGAACTGCTAAAGTAGATGGAGGGATGGATTGTCAGCAATGGTTAGGTCAGGACTTGCGAAGTTAAAAAAAAAAGACACTGCATATGAAAGTCACAAAAGAAGATAGTGACCCATCAGGACAAAAGTGTCAAATGTGAGTAGATGATTTATCATGTTTGAGATCAGGACTTAGCAGGCAGAGACAGCCATTCTGGTACAGAGCTTTATTATAGCCGACAATTAAACATCAATTTATCTCCCTCTCTTTCATAATGAGACAGTTTAAGCCAGAAGAAAAGGAACAAAAACCATAGTAAAACTGACCATAATATGTCCTAACACAATTAGAGAAAAGACATGTTATAAGAAAATAATATTGTAGTTGGGGTTGTAGCTCAGTAGCATGCATGAGGCACCAGGTTAGATTCTTAGCACCGCATATGAATAAAAAGGTCCACTGACAACTAAAAAAAAAAAAACTTTAGAAAAAAAGAACAATATTATGTGTTGTGTGATAATTGTAAAATGAAATGGAATTTTTAAAAGATGTTGGAGAATGCTAAGGTCACCTGGGTGGTGACAAGCAGGAAATACTCAGTGAGGAGGTGGGACCTGAACTGGGGAAGGTTTGGTAAGTCAGAAGGAACTGGTCACTACATTGTTGGGGAGGGAGGGAGGCAGACAGTCCCAGCCTAACCCAAGACAGGAGGCACAAGCCTGAGAGAGTGAATGAATGAATGAATGATGAATAGTTGCTTGGGTGTCCAAGAGAAAGACTGAGTCATCCTAGGCCAGGTTAGGAGGTCTGGCATCAATTGATGGTCTCCAATCCTAACAGTTAAACACTGATGTGATGCGGAGCAAGATTCACCACAACTTAATCTGAAGTGTCTGTCTCAGACCTCTTCCATTATCATTGTCTGTGGAATATATAATGGAGGTTTCAGAAAACTTGCAGGGTGGTTAAAAGGGTATTTGATTCCACTGAACTAAATGAAGTACAATCCTACTATGCTTGATGGGCATTAGAAACTTGCACAGAACATTTATTTGAAAAAGAGCAGATACGCAGCAAGAAGGTTAGGAGAAGTGGGCAGATGAAGCAAAAAAAAAAAAAAAAAAAGTAAAAATGAGAAAGGGCTGCATATGGCTGCATAGTGGCACAGAAGAGAGTCAATGTCTAGTTGAACTCAAGAGGTCAATTTCTCTCTGAGCCTACTTAAAGTAAACAGGATAACTTGGCAACATTTTGAACTCGCAATTAAAATGAAAAAGTAAGTACTTGCATCCTTGTTTTTTAAGAAATATTTTTAGTTGTAGACGGACACAATGCCTTTATTTATTTATGGTGCTGAGGATCAAACCCAGGGCTCCACACATGCTAGGCAAGCGCTCTACCCCTGAGCTACGACCCAAGCCCCTGCAGCCTTGTTTTCAATGTCTTCTCCTTTACTTAACCAAATTCATATAGTGGCTTATACTTTGAACTTTAGTGCTATAGTTCTCTGTTATACCCTCAAATCAATATGAAGCTTAGACTACAGATACATACCACTGAGCCTGGCTAGACATTTTTTTTTTTTATTTAACCAGATTTTTATCGTGCTTTGACAAAATTATTTTCTAGTCCTCTAACACCTGCTTCTTCTCAACTAGCATTTTGAGTATATATCTATAAAAGGAAACTTCTGTAAGGAGAGAATGATGTAAGTCTAATAAATTCATCTTTGAGTCAGCCTCAAGGGTCAAAGGTCTCCACAGACCAGCTTGCAGTTCGAATAACCTTCTCCTTGGGTCACCTTTACAAACCTTATGAGGACTTCTCCCTCAGCCTTTGTCTTTGTTTCCCTGAGAACTGTTCTGGTGAATTTCATCTGCACTGAATTAGAAGATTTTATTCAGCTCTGTGTTAGCTACAACTGGCCTTTGGCCAACTTCCAGAGACACGAAGCAACCACCTTCCTTCCAGATCATTCTGTTCTCACGAAGTTTTCTCAGTATAAAACGAGCCTCAACACCTGCCTCCCTCATGCCTTTTCTTTACACGATGACTTATTCACTTAATTTTTTAACTGGCACCATTTTACCAGGGAAAATTTGGAATGCCATAGCCAATTTGGAGAAATTTTGACGTGAATAAGATTGTTCATTCAAGAGGCATACCAGAACAAAAGAGGGAAAAAATTCTCCAGAGGAGATTATCTGTCTCGTTTGCAAAAATTGTGTTTAACCTAGGAAACAACCCCTCCTTCGTTTTTGTACTTTGGGGATTAATAAGACCTGACATTTTAATTGTATGGCTTGATAAAATTGTCAAGGACTCAAGTTTTGTCGAAACCAACTGCATGTCGCTCTCTTTTGTGTGTATACATGTAGAATTTATTTTTTGAGTTCTTCCCTCTTCTTGCAGAGGGAACATAATTAGCTTTTTACAAAAATAATTTCATATTTGTCTGAACTTGGCTCACTTGCATATTTTCTATTCTTTTTTTTCTCATTTTCTTTCTCTTGAGAAACTTCAAGGATTAATCAATTTTGAAAAAATGTTTACTTGCATGCTCCCTCTAGGAATAGAGTCTAGATAAGCAGTCAACTCTATCTAAAAAAAGAAAATAGTTTTATTAAGCTGTGTTTCTTCTTGTTGACATTAAAAAGTATATTTACATAATGGCACACATAACAGCTAGGAGATAAGAGGAAAAGGCTTTAATTCTAAGATAAAAGAGTTTTTGTCATGATTGAGAGTCTGTAAAAATTAGTTTCCCATATAAAAATAATGTCAGCACAATAGCACAATAGTTTGTTCAAGATCAAGGTCAAATTTCTTTTCTTTTCTTTTTTTTTTTTTTTTTTTTTTCTTTTTTCTTTTTTTGGTACCAGGGATTGAACCCAGGGGCACTTAGCCACTGAGTCACATCTCCAGCCCTTTTTTGTATTTTATTTAGAGACAGGATTTCATTGAGTTGCTTAGGGCCTTGCTAAGTTACTGATGTTTGCTTTGAACTCTCGATTCTCCTTCCTCAGCCTCCCTGAGTTGCTGGGATTAGAGGTGTGCGCCACCACACCAGGCAAGGTCAAATTTCTTGTGATTCAAACTTCTTAAAATTCTTACACTGGTTTTATGAATTAGATAAATTATCACTGCTTCCATAACCTGCTTTAAATTTAAAATTACATGTATACAACTGTACATCTAGCCAGCTGCGTTGGCACACACCTGTAATCCCAGCCACTTGGGAGGCTGAGGCAATAGGATCCAAGTTCAAGGCCAGCCTCATCAGCTTAGCAAGACTCTATCTTAATATTGTAAAAATAAAGAAAAAGCCCTGGGGATATATTGTAAAGCACCCCTGGGTTCAATCCCTAGTACCACCAAAATAAAAAAAATAAAATAAAATACTGTATATGGCTAAATGAAAGGATAATGAATGTCTGCTTAAATTTTATGAACTCCTTGAAATGTTATAAATCATGAGAATTAATGTGTTTCCTAAATTGTAACTTCCAAATATTCAACTAACTTTAAGGTATTAGACAAAGATTAAATTAAATAATAAATGTTTGAATGCAAAGGCAGTCTCTAAAAAACAAATACAAAACACTGGTCATTGAATATAATTTGAAGTAATCCTAACAAACTAACAAACACATGCAAATGCATTTGGAAGATGTTACCTATATCTATACATCTTTTAGATACATATTTTTAGTTGTAAATGGACACAGTATCTTCATTTATTTTTTATGTGGTGCTGAGGATTGAACTCAGTGCTATACATGTGCGAGGCAAACGCTCTGCCACTGAGTCACAGTTCCAGCCCCTGTAGGTATATTTTTTAAGTTATTTTTGCCTCTATAAATTTGTTAGAATTAAGTGAAATATGTGTCAAGGAGAAAACAATAGCTGAGTAGATATTGATTTTCAATTTCTAATTTTCTTTTGTGTCTGGAGAAAAGGAAAAGTAGTTACCTTGGTTAAATACGACATCTAAGAACTGGGAGTGTATAGCTCAGTATTAGAGCAAATGCTTAGCAAGAACAAGGTCCCCAACACCAAAGGACAACACACACACACACACACACACACACTCGACAATTAATATAAATACTTAATTATACCAGACATAATAATATTTTACAATATAAATATATATACAAGATAATATAGAGAATTTATTAAGGAAATTATAGTTTATTAAGATGATAAATGTAGTATGATACATTCTTAGTTTTCTTTGCTATATTACTATTCATAATAGTTTAAAACTATAAAAATGTGAAATGAACCCTATTTTTATATTCATTTATTTTGTATGTATGCTGAAGTGTAATCATATATATATAAAACATCAATAAGTTCTTTACTGCAAATTATTACATGAATAATAGACAAAAGGAATACAATTAGAATTTTGATTTTTTTTCTTGTACAATGAATAATCATTTCATGTACATATTAGTTGAGGTCACCAAATTGTTCTGCTAACTCTTAGTGCTTCTTCACACAGTCCAAAATTATTTTAAAAAGAATCCTTATTTTTTTAAAAAAGTTAAGTTCTTAGTAACCATTATTGCTTATTGCTATGTGTTTTTACAGTTTCTCAGCAAACTCATCTCCAAATATTTATGAATGACCTTGTCTCTTTTAACCACTCTTGATGTTGCCTTTCTGAAATTCAGACTTCAAATTTAAAATAATAAGATGGTTAAGATGTCTTTTATGCCTAGACTATTTAGGTTTTCTTTTTTTTAAAATATTTTTTAGTTGTCAATGAACCTTTATGCTATTTATTTATTTATATGTGGTGCTGAGAATCAAACCCAGTGCCTTATACATGCCAGGCAAGCCCTCTGCCCACTGAGCCACAACCCTGACCCTCTTATGGTTTCTTAAAATGTCTAGTAGGTAACAGAGAGCTATTCCATCACCCTACAAAAGAGCAGAAAAAAGTAAATATTAGGTTTGTCCAAAATTCTCCAAAGTTTAACTAATTCAAAATTTGTATGAGAAGCAGCTCAGGAGCCTGAGGCAGGAGGATCATGGGCTCAAAGCTAGTCTCAGCAAAAGTGAGGTGCTAAGCAACTCAGTGAGAATCTGTCTCTAAATAAAATACAAAATAGGGCTGGGGATGTGGCTCAGTGGTCGAGTGGCCCTGAGTCCAATCCCCAGTACCCCCAAAAAACAAAACAAAACAAAACTTGTATGAGAGTCATTTTGTTTCCCAAACTTAGAATAATAATAAAAAAACTTACAATAAAAAAAGAGCTTACCTCTTTACACAACTTATACTTAGATAAAATGCGTTAATATGAATGTCTTTCTATGATTGTATATTTTTCAAGTTAAAATAAAGGCATGCTCATATATAGTATGAAAACTGTTACATTATCTTTCAAAATATTTTTTCCAATTCTGGACTCATAATCTCTATTTTTTCTCTATTCTTTTTTTTTTATAAAAAGTCTGAATAAACACTGTAGTAGTAGTGTAAAGACAGGGTGTATCAGTCTGTTTTCCGTTGCTCTAACAAAATATCCAAAGCCAGGTAATTTGTAAAGAAAAGAGTTTAGTTTACAGTTCTGAAGGTTCAAGTGTATGTTGTTGTCGTCTTTGCTCAACTCTGGTGACAGACTCATGGTAAATGGCATCATAATGGTAGAACTTGCATGGAGAAGATCACATGATGAGACAGAAAGCCAAAGAACAGGGAGAGGCCAGTCTTGCTTTTTTTTTCCTTTCCTTTCTTTTTTTTTCTTTTCTTTTCTTTTTTTTTTTTTAAGTTATGCATGACAGTAGAATCCATTTTGACATATTTATAAAAGCATGGAATATATCTTGTTCTAATTCAGACCCCAGTACCTCTCCCTCCTCTCACCCCTTCCCTTTCCTCTATTGATCTTTCTGCCATTTACCCATTATATTATTTTTAAAATTAATTTCTTAACAACCCATTTCATAAGAACTAACTCACTCCTTGAGTTACATTAATCTCTTCCTGGGGCAACAGCTCCAATGACCTAATTACTCTGCACTAAGTCCCACTTCTTAAAGGTTACCACTAGGGACCAAAATTCCAGCTCATGAACTCTGGGGAGACACGCTCAGTGAAAGCAAGCCATAACACATGGTAATAAGCCTATTGCTTATTTCAGAATTTCGTTGAGTAGCCAAGAAATAGCCACCTTGTCAAAAAGAGTAGCAGCAATAATAAAAAATATAAAAACTTCAAGTCGTTTTAAGTTCTTTATTGAACATAATGATTCCCCCACTGTATTTTCTTCCATTGATAGAAAATGTTCATGATTTATCAGCTCATCACCTAAACTTTATGAAATATTGTTGTTTGGTCTTCACATATCACTGCAACACTCACCCAGCCACTTTCCTTTCTTTACTGAAAAAGGAAAATTGTGATTACTTAACCCCTCCCAGGGAATTTTCCTTTCCTTTGAAGACCCTCAAGAGACTACCTTGAATATCTTTTATTTAATTTTGTGATAGTTCATACTTAAAAAGAAAGATCAAAGATTGCTAAGCAAGTTAGGCTATCAGATGTGAATTTACCCTTGAAATTCAAGCTTCTTTCAGAAACTAAAACATTTCAGATGGTCATATTAATTGCTCTTGGGCAGACCTGTCAGTTAAAAACAGATAAAAATGCTTGTACTGGTGGTATGTATTATTTGGTTTAGTTCATGATTTCCAAATGCTTTAGAAACAAAAAGATTTCCTGATCATGCAGAAACCCTTATAAAATGACAGTGAATTAGAAGAAACTTGGGATGTTTTGCTAGTACTTAAAGAGATTGCCAAGATAAAAGTAAGAGTTTAGCAAAAACCCTCATGACATTAACACCAGTAATAGAACCAACATGAAATGTAACCAACACTGGTGGGAAAATTTTTAAGTATTACTGATGATGTTACTAATACCCTGTTTTCAAGTACTTATAGCTGACTCCTTCATTTCCTTTGGGTCTTTACTCGGATATAACTTTGTAAGTAGGTCTTCCCAGATCACTCTATGTGAAATAAGAAACTTCTCCCTGATCCTGCCCCATATTTCTTTATAGCAGTTTGTCTATTGCCTGTCTTTCCCTGTTAGAATGTAAACTCCAAGAGGTTTCTAGTCACTCCAGTTGTCCTCAGTGCCTAGCAATGTCTAGTACATAATAGTACTGATCAAATGTTTCTTAAATTAAAAAAACATAAGCTTTTCTAACTGTACTGTACTTGGAAGCATTCATTTATTCATTCAATGAGCAGTACCTGTTACCTTTAAACACTGTGTTGACAGCTGGTGATCAACAGTGACTAACCCCTACCTTTGAGGAGGTTATGGTTTAGTCAGAGGAAAACACAGACGAGTAAATTGACAATTATAGCATGGTGTGATGAATGCTGTGATAGGCAGAAACACATCTAGACATTATGGAACCACATGCCAGACTCATTTAGGTTCCATCTTGGGGGAATTGGAATTTCTGGAGGAAGGAATGTCCAACAAAGACTTGAATGATAAGGAGTTTATCCAGGTGAAAATTAGGGTCAAGAGTGTTTCAGGCACTCTGGAAAGGCTGGCAGCAAGAGAATGTTGCCAGATCTGAAGAGACCCCTCCCCGAGTCCGCTGATTCCCCTCCTGTGCTCCGTTTTTGCATGTCTGTTATTCCCTCCATGGTGAATGGCTACAGTGCCTCACTGTTTAACCACGTACTCATTTCTAATTATGAAAAACCCTTTGCTATGTGGCTTCTCTCGATTCACAAAGCTAAAGGAATCACTTCCTTCACTGTCCCTTTGCTATAATCAGGGTTTTCCTCCGTGGCAGCCCTTAACAATGTTTTTCTTCAATAGTAGGTGGGATTCCTTAGAGAATAGAATGTATGTCTTACATACTTTGAATCCTTAGATACTAAGAATTCAAAGAGTCTGGCACAGAGTAGGCATTCACCAAATGTTTGCTGAATGAATGCATGAATTAATACTGCTTCTGAATGTAAATTTGTGATTTTATTACCAGGTGAAGACTAGAAACTTTTAGAACTATTCTGTGTCAAGAAAAGATAGTGCCACATTGCCTGTAAGGGCTAAAACTAATGTACATATGGATATAGAGCTAGATGTAGATATGTCTACTTGTATTTATCCATATTCTTGCTTTTGCTTGATTAATAAGGGGGTGAAGAATCACAAATAAGTACATACGACCCCAGTCAGAGTTGTCCTATAGTGACCTGAAACAGGCAGGCCTTTTCCCAGGATGCCATCATACGTCAGCAGTTGGATGTAGGCCTCCCAGGAAGGGCATGTGCTTGGGTGTGGCAGCCGTTCCGAGAATCCCTGATGGAAGCGGGAGTGGAGGTAGTCTGGTCACTTCATTCCCAGCAGCCAAGAACAGAAGTCCTTCCCTGAAGCAGGATCTCTGTATCCACTACAGTCTTTTTCCATAAACATATAAGGCATAATTTCAAATGATATAGGTTATTTTCAAATTTCTCTAACAGGAGTTTAATTTTAAAGGTGTGGAAAATAATAAAAAAATTAAAATAAAAAGTGTAGAGAAATATCAAATATGTATGATGGAAATCAGTATACTGGAAATATACAACAAATACATATTTTCTCAGAGATATTGCAATTTAAAACTACTGCCGCGTAGCTTCCTTTTAATTTGATGGGCAATACTTTTTTGCCAGAATTTTGATTTACTTCATCCCATAAGACATCTAACATTTTCCATGGCAGATTGCAGATCACTTTGTTCTCTGAATTTCATTTTTTCCATCCTTTTTCCATGACATCAGGGGCCAACTATCCAAACAAATTTTACTTAAACTGATTCATATGGTAGGCTTGTACTTTGAAGTTTAGTGTGATCCTTTTATGATATCAAATGATTCTTCAAACCTATTTTAAGGCAATGAAGTCAACTGACTTTCTGAAGCCTTTTCCATATAATAGAAATTATTGAAGAATTTTACTACAACTGGGACTGCAGCTCAGTGGAATGGTCCTAGCTACTTAGGAGGCTGAGGAAAGAGGATCATTTGAAAATAGGAGTTCGAGGCAAGCCTGGACAACATAGTTAGACCCTGTTTGGAGAAGCTTTTACTTTATATTCACCTTTTATTTGAGAAAAATGTTTTCCACTAAATCTAAGATTTTTTTCTCCTTTTTTTTCTTGCCCATGACATCTTAAATCATTCTATTCTGCACATTGTTCTTTCTGACTGCATTTAACTTGTGCTAATAAAAGTTTTTCTTTTCTACCTCTTTTCTTTCACAACTTACATGGATATTGCTAAGAACTGGATCTGGAGGTCACCTAGAACATACTAAGAGTTAATTCTACATTAAAAAAAAAGCATTGTGGGGGGGTTGTGGCTTAGTGGTAGAGGGCTTGCCTAGCATGTGTGAGACAATGGGATCGATTCTCAGCACCACATATAAATAAATGAATAAAAGAAAGGTCCATCAACAACTAAAAAAAATAATATATATATATATAAAAATTTTAAAAAGCATTAAACTAATATAGACAATTGAAAAATAGTCTGCCAGACCCTGAACCTCAAGAACCTTGGAACTCAGCTGAACATCCCCCTGTGCTTATGTCGCTAGTTGTTTGTTACTCAAGGTCATATTTTTTCCTCTGTATTTTTACCAGATCTTCACAAAATGGCATTCAGGTCAGTTCAGCTCAGTTCATTATTGGAGCACTTGTTTGCCAGATAGTGTAACGAGGACTAGAAGAATAAAGACAGTATCATCGCCCAGCTTCCTGCCAGTGGATGGGGTAGACATTCACATAAACAGTTCTTTTAATACTGCTTTGTCATTACTAACAGAGGCATATGCAATGTGCTGTGGGAGGACAAAGAATAGGCACTTAGCTCAATCTAGGGATTTAAGAAAAGTTTCTATAAGCAATGACAGCTTATTTGAGTCTTAAGAGAGGTGTAAGAGTCCGTCAAAAGGACTTTTATGTGAGTGCCACAGCGGAGGTTGGAAAGGTAGCCTGTGAAGTTAATGAATATCATACCAAGCAGCATCTACTGTGTTCTGTAGGTCATTAGGACCCAATAGAGAGTTTCAATCAAAGAGGCCTATTATGGTGTCCCCAAAAAGCTCAAGTGTGAGATAATGTAAGAAAGTTTAGAGGCAAAATGATTGAGTTATGAGATCTTAACCTAATCAGTGCATTGCTTCCCTGAAACTGATTAACTGGGTGGTAACTGTATGCAGGTAAGGTGTGAACATGGAGGAGATGGATCCCTGGGGTCATGCCTTGGAGTATATATTTTGTTCTTGTTATGCGAAGCTCTCTATCTCTGGTTCCTGGTTCCGAGTTCTGAGTCACCTTCCTCTGCCACAAACTTCTGCTATGAAATTCTGCATCACTTTGATCTAGCCATTTTCCTGCAAATGACAAAATTTCATTCTTCTTTAAGACTGAATAAAACCCCTTTTGTATATATACCACATTTTCTTTATCTTTTCATTGATTGATGGACACCTAGGCTGGTTCCATAGCTTGGTTATTGTGAATTGTGCTGTTATAAACATGGGTAGGCATGTATTACTATAGTGTGATGACTTTAATTCTTTAAGCCTGAAGCAAAAGAAAAACTGTGTGCACTATGTGAATTTAGACCAAAACGTCCTCTCATGTCTGGAACCATATAGAAAAGTTCTGAAAAGTTCTACAATAATGACAAAGAAGACCTGTGGTATACCTGGGTCATAATGATGGTTCCATTCCTAGTCTTTGGAGGAAACTCCATACTGATTTGAATAATACTTGTACTAATTTGCAATTCTATCAACAGTGTAAAAGAGTTCCTTTTCTTCCATATTCTCTCCAGCATTTATTATTGTTAGTATTCTTGATGGATAGCATCTGACTAGCGTGAAATCAAATCTCAGTGTAGTTTTGATTTGCATTTCCCTAACTACTAATGGTGTTAAACATTATTCCATCTATTTGTTGGCCATTTGTAGTTCTTCTTTTGTGAAGTAGTTTGCTTAGTTGCAATATTTTTAAAAGTTAAAATTAACGCAAAAAAGCCACGATGAACAAAACATCAACACTGTAAATAAAAGCAGGCTGTTGTTTGTTTTAGGTGCCTGTGCTATTGTGCAATAAGGGCAGTTGTTTCTGATCAGCTTGGGTTCCCAGGGTTCACATAGTTGTTGTATTTCCCATTAGGCAGATTTATGAGGATTGACAAAGGCGAGTGAGTGAATTGGGTAATGTGAGTTTCAGGGTCAGCTCATGAGACTCATGCAGTTACACAGGCCCCTCACCCCACATTCAGAAGGACCCCACACTTAGGAGGGCTCCACACTTGGTTTAATGCCCTGCTGCCACTGGAAACTCTTAATAATTTTTTAAAGAAGGGGCCCAGCATTTTTATTTTGCACTGGATCCTTAAAGTTTCTCTCAAGCTGTTTCTGAATGTCTTTATATTTTTTCCTTCAAATTTTTTATCAGCATAGACTGAATTCAGTCTTCTTTGTCATTATTGTAGAACTTTTCAGAACTTTTCTATGTGGTTCCAAATATGAGAGGACGTTTTGGTCTAAATTCACATAGGGCTCACAGTTTTTCTTTTGCTTCAGGCTCCAAGGTGGCTTAGCAGTGTACAGATTTGAAGATGTTTTTTGATTTTCTTGACAGGCAGGTGGGTGCTATTGGCATCTAGGGGGATGTGGTCAGGGATTCTACTAAAAATCTTATAATGTACAAAACAGCATCACCAAACAAGAAGTTATTTGGTCCAAATGTTAATAGTGCTGAAACTAAGAAACTCTAGGGACTAGGAAGTTGTTAACAATTTCTTGAACTGGGTTAGTGATAACAAATATGAATCTAGAACTTGATGATTAATTAGCTGGCAGGGAGGAGAGTTTGAGGGAAAGAGGGACTCCCAGAATTTTTCCTGATACAGCACATGTTAACATAGAGAATTCAGGAGGAGAAACTAGTTAGTTGGAGGCAAAAAGAGGCATTTGTGTTAGAACATCCAAATGGAGATGTTTGTTCAAAAGCACACATCTGAAGCTCTGAAGACAGAGATTTGAGAATTGTCAACAGGTTCCTCTGTTCTGGTTTTCTGCCCACCAATACCTCTGGGCAGTTCATCCTTCCCACCTTGAGAACGGAGGCCACAGCTAGGCACAATGTCATGAGCCTGTTAATCCCAGTGACTCAGGAGACAGAGGCAGGAGGATCTAAAGTTTAAGGCCAGCCTTAGCAACTTAGCGAGATCCTGTCCCAATACTTAAAAAAAAAAAAAAAAAAAAAAAAAAAAAAAGATCTGGGGATGGGGCTAAGTGGTAGGGTGCAACACACACACACACACACACACACACACACACACACACACAGCCACATCTAGACCAAGGGCAAGAAAGGCAATTTTATTTTTTTAATAGTCTAATGAATTTTCTGAATATCATGGTGGAGAAATAGTTTTGTACATTTCAAATATGTAATCCCTATGTCAATAATTATAGAGTTCAATGTTACGCTATTAAGTTACAGGCTGGGGATAACAGGCAAGGATCCAAGTACATTTCCCTGAGAGGAAATAAATATCCCATAGTTGTGTGAAGAGGAGGAACAGAGGGATGCAGAGGAAGGGATAGCTGTGACAACAGAATTGGATCAGGGACACCAAATGGATGGGGGCAGAATAGGCATGAAAACCTCCCTGGTTCCACCTAAGCAGGTAACAAGGTGCTGCGTTTCCTGATTGGTGCCACTGGGTGACCTGGGGATGGGGTAGGGAAGCAGCATAGATCAGCATCCAGACTATACCTAGCAATGACACCTGCCTATAGGCAGCCCTCCTTTCCAAAAGGTGTGAACACTTGCTGCCACAGGAGATGGTGAAAACCCTATCACCTGTTCTTGGGTGGAACTAAAGGGAGCCACACTCCATTACAGTTGAATGCCAAGGTAATCTCTCTTGCTTTGGGTAAGTTCCTCTAGAACTGTTTCTGAATGGCTTTTTTCTTCTTTCTTTAATTTTTATATCAGCCAAGAGTGAACTCAGCTTTAGCCAAATATTTTCTACCTCTTTTATTGCCATCAATTAAAGGCAAATATTTTTCTTTGATGTTTGATCTTATGGAATATACTGCCTGGGTATGATTGCTTTATACTTTCTGATTTTTAAAACCATGTTTCTTTATTTTCTCTGACTGAACTCCCAGGTGCCTTTGAAAGCAGAGATGTTATCTCTTTCTCATTGTGTCTCTAGGCCTTGGCACAGTGCCCAGAACACCACAGGTGTCTGTACTGGATGCTGTGGTGTGCCTCTCGATTCCCCCCCCACGCCTTAGGATCAATGTGCTCTTTCCTCTGGATGTGGCTCCAGTTGGCTGTCTGCTGCAACTCCTGGCTAGTCCAATGACCAGTGGATGCAGAAGTACAGAGCTCCTGGGATTGACTGAGGTATCTGTTGCAAATTTGTTCCTGTTCAATTCTTTCTGAACAGTTGTCTTTCCCTCAAGTTCTTACATGGGTTGTCCTCAAGAGTACTCCCCAGTCACCCTCCCTCACACAAATCTCTGCCTGGAATCTGTTTCCTGGGAAATCAACTAAGACAGTGTTTAATAAATACTTGTTGAAAAAAATGGATGAAGGAGCTCTTCAAGTGTAAACTATGCTGTTCCTCATCCTAAGCAGAGACATTGTGGAAAACCTTTGACCTTTATTTGTGTATTTAACATTCTATTTTGTCATCTCAGGCCTTAAAAGTCAGGGCCCAGACTAAAATCATTCACCTGGCCCCCTGGGTCATGCATGACTTACATGATTGTATCAATACCCATTTGTTGTAGTTATATTGTTATTTGACCACCAGATGGCAGAGGTGACATTTGGAAAGCCTCTCTGGTCCTGAGTCGCCTTCTCAGGTATTAACATTAAACCCAAATTACCCATTTGGACCATTAATTCCCAAGCCCTTGGAATTATGGCATTGTTTCACTTTGTAGGAAAATATCACTGCCATAATTGGACTCCTTTGCAGTGTAAAAAAAGAACTTAGAATATAATGGAAAGAGCCACGGACAAAGCATCAGAATCAATACACACCAGTTACTTGCTTCACTTGAACTGGTTTCTTCATCAGTAAAAGAGATGAGAATTCCAGACCTGTATGCTTCACAGGACTGTTGTAATGTTATGGGGCGCAACTTAAGAACAGACCGATCACCACTGAGAAGTCCAAGTTTATTAAGCTGGCCAGTTGACTGTCTCACACAATGCCCCCAAAAAATGGCTATTGGGAGAACAGCCCTGACCACAGGGTCGTAGGGGTTCTTATATCAAAAATCACATCAATCATAAGTGTCTGTTGCTATGATTCGAAATTACAAACTAACATCATGAGATCATCAACAGAGGGAGAAGTGGGTCAAAATGGCCCTTACCTAGGTACAAACTAAAGAATGGTTACTAACATCCACACAATCACTGTTCACATGGTACATTGTTTAAGAGCAATAGGAATCAAGAGAGCAATTTTTCTTTACATAGGAATTGTCATTCTGTATTGTTAAACATGTCACACTAAGTAAGGCGGGGCGTTCCCATGGGAGAAGTTTATTTCCTACATAACATGGCATCTTAGAGCAAAATGGAGTCTGTTTAGTCATTTCCCTTAGAGTCTGGACTATAATATTCTCATGGAGTCAGATCTGTCAGCCCATCACAGTAAGAAATAATGAAAATGATTAGGATTGTGGGAAGGGGCCTGATTGAATTCCTCCCTAGACCAGAAAGGCTCTGGGTATGGAGGACAGGGAGATCGAGTCTGTGTGCATGGAGGGATGGCCTTCTCAAAGCTCCCAGGGTTGGGGATTGGAGACAGGTTTTCCCTCAGGAGGCCCTGATAATGCACTTCAACCTAAGCCAGACTTCTGGGCCCACGACTCCTCCTCCGTGAGGTCCCCTGAAGTTGGTTCCCCCTCTTAGACCAGCACAGAGGTTTCCTGCATTGCGGTGCAGATAATGTGGCTTTTATCTCCCAAGAATCTTCAACTTGTGTCCTCTGTGCTTGTGTATGCTATGAGAGTCTGACTGATAACTCAGTTTTTCACACTGTTCACTGCCTGCCCCCAATCCCCACCACCAATGTCTGGTTGAGGGCAGAGGCTAGCAACCGGAAAGCCAGCAGGTCTGACAGGAGACACTAGGGCAGAACATTCAGTTGCCCAAAGAAGGTACTGTTTTTGGAAAATAAAGCTGAATGGCCTCATTTTGTGAACTTTCTTTCAGGAATGTCCACAGAAGTGAACCAGGCTTTGCCTGAAATGGACGAGCATGTTAACAGTGTTGACTGACACCTAAAATCACTCCGAGAAGCCGTTCTGCAGGCTCTCCACCTAGTTCTGCTAGAGAATGAGTTAGCATCAAAACTCAGATTGTAACCACCATCTTACTGTCTGTACTTTCTCTTATTACTTACACTCAGCTAGACACTGAGCTATCTATCTCAATTCAGATCTATTTATATACCTTGCATGAACATACTCGGTAAGGCAGTATCCCCTAGTTCCACCCAGAGGGAGGATTGAGAATTGGGACAACATGGACAGGGCAATGCTAATTCCCTATGTCTCTCTTAGACCTAAAGTCTATACATGAGCTCCAGAAAAATAATGTTTTGAGTGGTAGAATAATGAAGGGAAATGAGATTGCTTTTTACAACAGACATTTTTAAAAATTACTTTTTTAAAAAAGCATTTCAACCAAGGATAGTGCTATGCATTTTAAAGGTATAAGTTTTTCTTTGTCCAACACAACTGATGCCTTTCTTTAATATGATACTAATATAATTCAAATAGTTAAAAAAGGGTAACTTTTTGGTAATTTGGAGATGTTCCAATTAGCAACTCTAGAATCTCTAAAAACAGGCCTTAAAAAGATAAGTATAGTTGGGCTCCAAGGTCCATTCCTGTAATCCCAGTGAGTGACTCAAGAGGCTAAGGCAGGAGGAACAGATCACAGGTTTGAGGCCAGCCTAGGCAACTTAACGAGACCCTGTCTCAAAATTAAAAAAAAAAAAAAGAAAGGGCTGGGGATATAACTCAGAGGTAGACTGCCCCTGCGTTCAATCGCCAATAATTAACACACACACATATACACAACTCTTTTAAACCAGTGCTGAAACATTAAAGTTTGAGAAGGCAAAAACAAAAAAACTCACTTATCTTACCTGCCTGAAAAACTTCTGTTCTAAATACATTCTCTTCCAAATGTTCACAACACCTATATTTTATGAAGTTATAAACTTAATATATACTTAATTTTCTGTTCTAATATTTTCAGGTCATATTATATTACAACTTTTTTTCTTATTGCTAAATTATCCTTTAAAGTTTAAGTATTTGTTATTTTGATGTAAAAAGCAGAAGCAACAACATGGATAAATTTGTGAAAACAATATTGAGTAATTTTCACAAAGTAATTTTCTCTTTGATAGTTATATTTCATAATATATACGTTATTCAAACTGAATCGATAAGTTATTCTAACATACCTTTGGTTAGGAAGTTATAAGCTAACTTTATCAGTGTTTCTTTTATGTACTTTTCTGTATCAAGACTATATTTCACATAAAAAATGCTATTATTTAAATAATGTGGAAACACAGCATGGACATTGAGGGCCCCCTGTAATACTGCTTCCAGAAAAAATGTCTAATTTGGTAAATGCTCATGCGGCCTGAACTCCTTATGAGTTCGGTAGTCTGCTGCCACATAGTGGTAAAGAAAGTGACACTGCACACTAACACTGGCAGAACTTGCTTGCCCTATTATTCTAGCGTAATAATAAACATTTGCCTTGCTACCCATGGTGGGCACTGTGCTACATACTAGGGATCCAAAGATGGTTTCTGTCTTGGAAAAGTTTATAACTTAGAAGTCTTGAGAAAAACAAGACTAACTACTATGTACTAACAAAGTGACAATGTTCTGTGACAAAAATCTAAATTTGATGGAAGAAGAGGGACTTATTGTTAGGCTTTATTGAGAAGATGACATTTGAAGTGGATCCTCAAGTGTGAGGTTTCCCAGGGGGAAATACGAAAGACCTCCTACCAGATAGCATAACAAAATGTATGAAAGTGCTTTTAGGAAATATGGAGGTTACTCAAGCTGGAGACTGATTTATGGCAAAGAGGAGTGTTATATAGACAATGGCCCCATTTTTAAGTGGGGGAAAGGATAAGATTGGAATTTAAAGAGTTTGAAAAACATCTAAAATGCTCATTACTCATAATCAACCTAGTTTTATGTTTAAATTTTGTGCTGGCTTTTGTGAAAGTGTATGCCATTAAAGGTAAATAACTTTATATGGAAATATGAGCATTGATATTTCTTTAGGAGACACTGTAGAAATTATATTCAAACAATTCTTCAGTAAATCATTCCTTAGTTATGATCCATTAGTTAGCACATTTTAAGCACAAAGGAAAGGAAAGTCTACAGATATTCTATAGTACCATGGAAGCCAGCCTCCTAAATGATGCTCCAATGATACTGGCCTCCTGGTATTGACATTTTTGCATAGACCCTTCATATGGATGGTCTCTGTAACCAATAGGATATGATGAAAACAACAGTTTGTAACTTCTGTGGCCATAAAGGTCACTGAAGCTTCTACTTTGCTGACTCTTGCTCTTTTTAGGGAAGGCCAGCCACCATGTTGTAAGACTGCTCAAGCAGCCTGGAAAAGGTCCATGGCAGGGAGGAACTAAGGCCTTCTACCAGCAACAAGCACCAAGGAGTATCTCATTTTTAAAGTAGATCCTTCTACCTGATCCAAGCCTTTAGGTGATGGCAAGGTGAACCAATATATCCCAAAGTACCCAACCCTGCAACACTAAGGATTGAACCCAGAGGCACTTTACCACTGACCTACATCCCCGGCTCTTTTACATTTTTAAATTTTGAGTCAGGGTCTTGGTTGGCCTCAGTTGATCATGCTGGCCTCAATCTCATGATTCTCTGCCTCAACCCCCAAGTCATTGGGATTATAAACGTGCACCACTACAATCCATGAGAGTCAAAATCTTGATGGGAACCTAATGACTTAGGTGTTAATCTCTATGCTTAACACATAGCACCTAGCAATGTTGCTCTGAATTTGACCCACAGAAACTGAGAGGTAATAAATGTTGTTTTTTAGGCCACAGATATATAAGTAAGTAATAGAAGTACTTTGATTTCTTTCACTGACTTGGGGACATGTATATTAACAAATAAAAAAATTTCATATTAACGAATAGCAAAATGTTTATATTCATAGTATTAGTATGATTTTGGACTTCATTTTAGACAGAACTATAAATAAGGTTTTTTTATGGGGATTACTTATGTAAATTACAATGCATTAGTGGCAGATTACTATATATTATAATTGTATGGAATATAAAGGTGACTGAAACTGGGAGATTTTATTATGCTTTCTGTAGGGAAAACAATACTTGCAAGAGAATCATATCTTTGGTCAGTAGTATTGCTTCTGAAGTTTTGGTTGGTATAGAGATCTTTATGAACAGGCAATGAATATATATGCAATTATAGACTATTGTGGTCTTAAAAGGCTAGATTTTAATTATTCAAATGTCCTTATAAGTGTAAACAAATTTGAAAATTATATCTGAGGATTGGGGATGTAGCTCAGTGGCAAAGCTCTTGCCTATCATGCGGAAATCCCTGGGTTCAATCCCACTACTACAAAAAATAAAACAAAATAAAAATTATATCTGAAAATGTGTCATTAAATAATTTAAAAAAATTCCCTTCTCTAATTGAAAAGAAAATGTTATTTTAATAGATGCATATTTATAATGCTAAATTATATTGAATAAGATATGGCTATATGGATTACTTTTCATGATTTTATCTAGCCCACTTTAACTGTGTCATTTAAGTGTGTTTTCACTTACACTTTCATATACTAAAGTTTACTAGTCATTTAAGATTCCATTGGAATACACTTTTACAAACAAAATACATAGTGACTTTTAAAAAAGTTTGTGGTTCACATTTATGTTACTGTGCTCTGCAAAACCTCAAGCAGAGAATTTAAATTAGTTTCAACTTGGTGGTGCCACCAGGTGCCTATAGAAACAAAAGGTTTATTTTTCTCCAAATGTGTTAATATTTCAACCATTAAAACAAACCTATTGTCCCTACCTCTCCAGGTGTTAACCACTCCATTTATCTGTCCTTTTGTGTACTGGGAGGCCTAAGTATCCATGAAGGATTGGTTTTAGGCTCCTCCCCTCTAAGTAGATACACAAATCTGAGGATGCTAAAGTCCCTTATTTAAAATAGCATAGTATTTGCATTTAACCTGAGCATATCCTCCTATGCAGTTTGAATCATCTCTAGATTACTTATAATACCTAATACAATATAAATGATATGTAAATAGTTGTTGTGCTGTGAGGGACAAGGAAAAAAAGTCTGTACATATTTAGTACATATTGACACATTTTTTTCCCCCAGAATGTTCTCAATCTATAGTTTACCAATCTATGGATGTGGACTCTGCAGATTGAGAGTCAATTATAATCTTGCCAATTCCTCTCCCCCAAGTCTCTTTTAAACTCATTCAAACCTGCTCCAAGTGAACATCTGCCCCTACCACTCTGTGGATGACAACTTCATCCTTCTAGCTGCTCAAACCCAGAATCTTGGAATGATATTTGATTCTTCTTTTCTTTGTTCTAGCCTTCAGGAAATTTCAAATTACATCCCAAATCTGTCCATTTCTCACACTCTCCCATTGCTGAAGCTGTGATCTGAGCCATCAGTACTTCGCCTGCCTGGTTTACAGAAGAGCCTCATCACTGGTTTTCCTGCATCTTCTAAGGTCTCTTTCCAGCAAAGGAGCCCAGTGATTCTTTTGAAATGTAAACTAGATCCTATTACTTTTCTGTCCAAAATGGCTCTTCATTTCACTTAACGGTGAAAATCAAAGTCCTTATAATAATCTGAAGGCTTTACATAATCTGAACACCCTGTCTCACCTGGTACTACTTATCCCTTGCTCACTTGACTGGCCATCCTGGCCTCCCCGAGAGTCTTGCAACAGGCAAGCTCCTGCCCCAGGACTTTTCCACTGGCTCTTCCCTCTACATGAAAAGCTTTCCCCTCCCCCGATGTCTGTGCCACTTGGGAGTTTTTATTCAATGAGCCTACTTGACCACCCTATTTAAAATGGCAGCAAATCTTGTCTACACTCTCATGTTGTTCTACCTTTTTTCCCGTAGCAGTCACTACCTCCTAATATACATGTTTATTATGTTTGCCTCCTAGCCTGCCTCCCATTGGTGGGTGGTAGAGTGACTCTTCACAATGTCTGTTCCTTACTTTCAAATGGTTTGTTCAGAACCAAAAAAGGTTTGGAATCCATCAAGAATTATGTAATTATTTAATTGGGCTGGGAACAACACATTTTAAACACACACACACATACACCCTTAAAAATGGTTAGGATGATAAATTTTGTTATGTGCATTTTATCATAATCAAAAAGAAATGTAAATAGAGAAAATTTCAGAGCTCTTGTAGAGTAACAAATATTTCAAGATATTTTTGTTTGTTGTATATGAGTACTTACATGTACTTGGTTTTAAAGAACAATGTACTTCATAATATCAGTTCCCACCAACAAAATATTTTAAACAATTACTGCAGAGAAACTTCTGCACACACTCATCAGTTGACATGCATGAAATAGTTCACAGCCAGATTATTAGAGTAAAAGCTGGAAATAACGTAAATGTCCAGAGGTACTAAAATGGATACGTAAATGTAGTACAGCCCATTAAACAGTGGAATACTATGCAACAGTGAGTGAAAAAACTACAGTCACCTTTTTATGTGCACGAAACCAAAAAAACTATGCTGAAAAGAGCAAATTGCTGGAGAATACATTTACAATTTCATAAATAAAACTCAAAATCAAGCCGGGCCAGTGGCGCAGGCCTGTAATCCCAGTGGCTTGGGAGGTTGAGGCACGAAGCACTAAGTAACTCAGTGACACCCTGTCTCTAAATAAAATACAAAAATAGGGCTGGGGATGTGGCTCAGTGGTCGAATGCCGAGTTCAATCCTTGGTGTACACACACACACATACACACAACTCAAAATCAAACAAGATATTTAGTCACACATAGACTCGTGGCAAAACTACAAAGATAAACAAGGCACGGTGACTTAAAATTCACATAAATTATGTTTTAAAAGTGCAATATCTTTAACCTGAATGAAGCGTTAGGTTCCTGGAATGTATTTCGGCATACCCCTAATTAATGCTCCTCAAGATAACACAGCATCTTTTTCTGGAGTTTGCCGCCAGTCCTGGCTCCCAGTGTAGTGTTTGGTACTCCGTGATTTTGTTTAATTTTAAAGTCCTGAATCGTGTGACTATTTGTATGAATTGCATATTTCCCTTAAAGACCATTTTCAAGGCTAGTGCCTGGTAACGCTCCAACAGCAGAGTGCATTAACTAGATGCCGAATAAATAAATGCACTTTGGCATACTTTACTTCTCATTTTAGGCCAAATTCTTCTCGTGGCTTCGCTTCAGTTCCTGCCGATTCCTACCACTCTCGCAGCCTCTAAATTCGCTGGGCATCTCGTTTTCAGCAGCCCAAAGTCGTTTTCCCTTAGTATCATCTGCGCTGGAGAAAAGGAGTGGGAAACAGGTAGAGGATCGGGGTTGAGACCCAGTAGTGTGGAGGCCAGAGCCTAGGCCGCCCAGAAGAGGACGTGAAGGACACAACTTCCACCAGCTGGGACGGCTGGGACGCTCCAGTCCCATCACTGCGCAGACCCTACAGTCGCGGTTTAACTAAATTCGCTAGTCACCGCCTCTCCGCGGTGACGTCACGGACTTACGAACTTTTGATTGGAGGAGCTGCATTCTTTCCACTCTCGCGATGATTGCTCTCAAGGTGCGGGGCCCGCCTCTCTCCGTCCGGGCCCGGTAGTCGGCTGTAGACCACGTTGCGTGCCGCGGAGGCGACGTACAGTGGACCAGTTTCCGGGACTTGTTCAGATCGCTGCGACTCTGCTCGGACGCCCTCGAGGTTTGGCTCCCAGGCATCCTGTCTGCCAGATCCGCGGTAGCGCGGGAATCTCCACCGCTCGGCCGGGCCAGTTTTCTAGGGCCGCCTGGAGAGTCACATCAGTTCCCATCTCTAGTAGAGCCAGGATTTGGCGGCTGTGAAACTCATTTCCGGTCGCTTGGGTCTCCATGGAGACAGCCCTTTAACCACTTTTTCACCTGTCATCCTTGGACTCCACGTGGTTCGAAAATCGCCCAGAGAATGTTTGTGGGAGTCAGCCAGAAAGGTGTAGATGGGAGGGAAGCAACGATCGAAAGGGAGGCACTAAGTGGGGCACCTTTTGGCCGCTTACGCAAGGCATTAAGGTGGACAGGGGATTTTCCCTATTGGGGAGGCCCAGTTCATCAGGACACACGTTTAGGCATCCCTTGAGCATGCATATAATCACTGAGACTATTTTTGTGTAGTCCAGAGGACTCCAGCATCAAATTCTGCTATAGACTTTCTCACCATTTACTGGGGATGTCTCCCCAAATAAAATATTAAGATCTTTCTCACTTTGTATTGCTGATGGCTTCTGACGGAAGCAACCCTCATTTATTTCCGTAAATCGAATCATAGCACTTTTGAAATTCCTCTCTTGTCAGTGCCTCTCTAGCTGCGTCCATTTTTTATTACATTTTTTGATTAAGTGGTTCCTTACCTGCCATTACTGTACTGATATTTTACTTCCCAAATGGACCATAGGTTCTTGTTATCGAACGCACTGTAGATACCAGTTAGTCCACTTTTCTGCCATTAAAGGTGTATCCCTCTTTTAGAACATCTCCGCAGATGTTTGTTAATTCACCAAATATTTATTGGGTACCTTCTATGTGCCAGGTTACTCTTAGCAATTGAGAAGTAAAATCTGAACGAAATAGGTTACAGTTGCTGCCTTCATGGAGTTTACTACTAGGGGAGACAGACAATATAAAAGCGAACAAGATGATATAATTTTAGTTAGCTAATAAGTACTGTGAAGAAAATAAAGTCATGGCAATGTTAAGTGTGGTGGCATTTTAAAGCAGTCACAGAAAGCTTCCCATAGGATGTGGTTATTTAAACAGAAACCTGAATAATAATAAGTAGTTGCAAAGATGCTGCAGAATGAATATTAATAGGCAGATTGGGAAATGCAAAGCTCCTTAAGTGGGAGAAAGAACATCAGGAAGTGCAAAGACTTTTTCTTTCTTTCTTTCTTTTGTAGTACTGGGGATCGAACTCAGGGCCTTGTGCTTGCAAAGCAAGCACTCTACCAGCTGAGCTATCTCCCCAGCCTGCAAAGGCTCTTGAGGTGATGAAGAGTAGGTTGATTTGAGATGAATAGCAGAGGAAACCAGGACCTGATTATTTAGGGCCTTCATGGCCAAAATCTCAAGTTTGGATTTTACTCTAAGTGTAATTGGAAGCCCTTAGAAATTTTAAGAAAGAGAGCAATTAGATTTGATTAGTATTTTTAAAAGAATGAACTCCTTTTGAAGGCAAGGATAAAAAGAGGAGGCCAGAAGAGACCATGTCAGGAGTCCAGGAAAACTGTTTTTAGTCAACTTCTGTTTGTGTGTTCCCATGCTGGGAAATTCTGCTTAAAAGGTAGCCCATTCCTTAGTTGGAACATGGAGTTCTTCCTTTGACTTGAACTGGAATCTGTCTCCCTGAAACTTGTATTGATTTATTAATGCTTTAGCAAGGGAAAAAAAAAAAAAAAAAATCTATTGCCCTTTCTCCAAAGCAGTCCAGCAGCTATTTTAAGGCACTTGTCCTGTCTTTTCTCCAGGCTAACCACATTTGGTTAATTGGGCAGTTTTCGGAAGGAGGTACTTTCCAGGCCCTTCAGAAATCCAATTCTTCCTTGGATGCTCTATTATTGAGGTTCCTTCAAGTATGCTACCATCCCTGCACATACCCTCCCCATGTCACTTCACCTGGTTGGATGACTGAGGAATCAGCAACCCTCCTGATCTGACCAAATTCTAATGTGGCTTTTAGCAGTCAGGTTGTGCTATTGACTCACATATTGCACTGTTTCAAATCACATTTCAACTGTGTCTGGCTCCCCATCCTGTATTTCTGTGGTGTATGTTTTTTTTTTTTTTTTTTTGTTTGTTTGTTTGTTTGTTTGCTTTTGTTTTTTTTTTTTGTTTTGTTTTGTTTCTAATTTAAATGCAGCATTTTACTTTTATTTCTATTTTATCTTGGTAAATTCCATGTTGTTCATCTTTCCAGTTTTTTGAGCGATTCTATCACTCAACATGTCTTCCCAGTTTTATGTCTTTATAGAGGCATATGTTATGTCCTCTAGTGTTTATATCATAAACAATGCCAAGACTGCTAACTATCAAGAAAAGAGGCTCATGGCATTTCTCTGGTGACTTTTTCCAGATGGCATGAAATTATTAGTTTGTAGCCTTTGAGTAGGGTTCTTTAGCTCATTATGAATCCCTTGATTGGTTAGCTAAAAGCTCATTATGAATCCCTTGATTGGTTAGCTAAAAACAAACTCACAAAGATAGTAGAGTATCTAAAAATTTTCTTTATAAAATCATTTGCAGAAATCAAGACATAGCTGTACCTCTTGGCTAGTTTGGCCCAATTAATTGTTTTGGAAAAATAGCTGGTTTCTCTAATTTTTATTATAATGAAAGTTTGTTTATTTTAAAATATAGAAACTGGGTTATAATGGGTAAAAGTAACTTTGAAAAATAATAAACTCTTCTTGAACTTAAAAAAATCTTATGTTTCAAGGAAGAAACCTGTAAATCAGATTTTCTCTGCCTGGAGCATTTTGCTTCCCAGGGTACAGTTGGCAATGTTGGGAGACATTTCTTGGTTATCACAACTTGTTTGGGGGACCATGCTCCTGGCATCTACTGGGTAGAGGCTAAAGAAACTGAGCATCCTGTAGTGCAGGGAACAACATTCCTCAATGAGCAATTATCCCATCCAAAATGTCAGTGTTGAGGTTGAGAAGCTCTCCAGTGAACAATGCCTCACACTCTTTTTTCTTGCAGTAATTGCTGTTAATTCTATTTAAAATGGGTGTAAAGAAGAAGAGAGAAATGCAAGTTGCTGCACTGACAGTTCGTCATCAGGACCTTGAAATTTTGAGATGTAGGTGATTTCAAAGTTCATTTATTGAATACATTTTTTCAACCAGTTTGCAAGTAGAGTATTTTAATCCCTGGAACCCCACAGCACATAATATTCAAATTCAGTTTAATGTTTTCATGTTTCTTATACCCAGTTTTGGATCTAAAATGATTTTCTTGAATTTCTGACTTCACACTAAGGTCTACTTGCTGTTTTGGTTTATAACTTTAAAAATTTCATAGAATTCATAATGAAGGGAAACTCATCCATATGTTGTTAAATTATTGAATTAACTTTGTGTTTGTTATGTAGCTTTTGCTGATGGGGAAGGAAAAAATCTAGCTTCTTTGCTGTTACATTGTGTGCAACTCACGGATGGAGTGTCACAAATCCATTATGTTAAACAGGTAAGGCTGAATTGTTACTCATGGGAGTATCTTAAAAGTTATGCTATTATAGATTTTTTAAATTAACTGACAATTTTTGGCTTAAATTATTCAATATCAATTTATCACTAAGGAATAGGATTTAAAAAATCTGTTCTTTATATGTTATTCATTTATTCAAAGCAGTAATAGAAGCCATATTCAGACTTCCATTATAGTTAGAGCTGTATAGGAAGTAATTATACTTACCTTTTTTGTAATATTAACAAATTTATATTGATTTGAATCCTCAAAAATTTTCAGCAAGCACATTTTTTAAAAAATTTTATTTTTTTCATTCATGTGTATAGGGTAATAGTGCCTGTCTCATTTTCTACCGTCCTTCCCATCACCACCGTCCCACTCCTCTTACTCCCCTCTGTATAATCCAAAGTTCTTTCATTCTTCCCTACCCACCCCCTACTATGGATCAGCATCCATTTATCAGAGAAAACATTTGGCCTTTGGTTTTCTGGCATGGCTGATTTCATGTAGCATGCTATTCACTAGTTCCATCCATTTACTTGCAAATGCCATAATTTCATTATTCTTTAAGGCTGAGTAATATCCATTGTGTATATGTACCACATTTTCTTTATCCATTCATCTGTTGAAGGGCATCTAGATTGGTGAATTGAGCTGCTATAAATATTGGGTTGGCTGTGTAACTGTAGTATGCTGATTTTAAGTTCTTTGGGTATAAACTGAGGAGTGGGATGCTGGGTCAAATGATGGTTCTATTCTAATTTTCTTAGGAATCGCCATACTTTCTTAGGAATCAACCACTTTCCAAAGTGGTTGCACCAATTTGTAGTCCCACCAGTAATGTATGAGTGTACCTTTCCCCCCACATCCTCGCCAACACTTATTTTGCTTGTATTCTTAGTAATTGCCATTCTGACAGGAGTGAGATAAAATCTTAGAGTAGCTTTGATTTGGATTTCTCTAATTGTAAGAGATGATGAACATTTTTTCCTGTATTTGTTGATCAATTATATTTCTTCTTTTTTGAAGTGTCTGTTGTTTAGTTCCTTAGCCCATTTATTGACTGGGTTATTTGATTTTTTTGGTGCTAAGTTTTCTGAGTTCTTTATATACTTTGGAGATTAATGCTCTATCTGAGGGTACATGTGTTAAAGATTTTTTTTTCCCATTCTGTAGGTTCTTTCTTCACATTATTGATTGTTTCCTTTCAGCAAGCACATTTAAAAGTTTAAATATGAAGATTGTTCTGTCCTTATTACTATTTCAAATACTATTTGGATTTACCACTTGAACTTACATATTTTCTTTGGGAAAAATTAAATACATTGATACCATAATTTTTAGAGTGCTGCAGTTTTTCTCTACCTTTAGCCATTAATAGGTCTGTAAGTCTTAAAGGATATAGGTCTGGAGGGGGAAGAGGGAGTTAGGAGCATGGATTGAAAAGGTTAATAAATACTAAAAAGAGATATTTAAATCAGTACAATATGGAAAACATTCCACAGTGTAACTGAGATACAAAAGAGTATTTATAACCATATTACTTTGCTATAATTGATATTAGAAAAAAATTACTTTGAATTTTTTTGGATTATAGATTGTGCCTATACTGGAGAAGGTAGATAAAAATGGCCTGTGTGATCCCACTATTCAAAGTTGTTTGGATATTTTAGCAGGCATTTATTTTTCTTTGAATCTGAAGAATCCCTTGAAGAAAGTATTGGCAAGGTAAGGAAAAAAAGGAAGGGAAGTTGGGTATTATAAAAAGTAACCAAAGTTCCCTCCCTGTTCTAATAAAACTGAAATATACCACTAAAAATTTCATTCAATCACTCTCTTTTTCTTCTCTCTCTTGTTCTATCTCAATTCCTTTTTAGGTCACAGGCCTTAAGAAACAGACTGCTGGCTTTGGTCTGGGTGGTGGTTTGTTGACTCTCAGTGCAGTCCACTTACATTTATGTTTAAATCTCTCATCTTGCTACTTTTTTTTCTCTCTGTCCCAGCTCTTTTGATATAGATAATATAGAACTACATGCTTGATGTAAAAATGTCAAGCAGTGTAGAAATACACCAAAAATGCGGCTTGTATTTCACCATTTCTGGCCTACCTCTTTTTCCTTAGTAAAGTGTTGTCACTTAACATTTTGGTATCTATCTTTCAAGACTTTTCTTTATGTTTAGCATATGTGTGTTGTATTTTATTTTTTATTTAGTTTTATTTTTTATTTATTTTTTATATAAGTGAGATTATATTCTACACAATGCTCTAGGGTTTGTATTTTAACTAAACAACATCTTAGAGGTATTTCCATCTCAGTATAGTCCGTTTTATTTTGCAATAATAGGAATTGAACCCAGGTGTGCTCTGTTGCTGAGATAGATCCCCATCCCCTCCCCTTGCCTTTTCTTCAAATTTTGAGATAGGGTCTCAGTTGCCCTGGCTGTCCTTGAACTTGGGATCTTCCTGTTAGTCTCCCGAGTTGCTGGGATTACATGTTGTGCTGCTGAACCCAGCTGATTTAGTCTTTTTTTTTTTTTTAATTGTGGTAAAAAGCACATAACTTAAAATTTACTTTCTTAACTGTTTCTAAGTTTACAGTTAAGTACTGTGAAGTATATATTTATGCTGCTATGCAGCAAATCTCCAGAACGTTTTCATCTTGCAAAATTGAAACTTTGTGGTCATTAAGCGACTCCCCATTTCTTCCTCCCCCAGCTTCTGGCAACCACCATTCTACTTAATGTTCTTAGGAATTTGGTTACTTTAGGTACCTCATGTAAATGGAATATTTGTATTTGTCTTTTGTGACTTAACTTATCTCACTAAACATAACATCTTCAAAATTCATCCATGTTGTAGCATATAACAGAATTTCCTTCCTTTATAGACTGAATAATATTTGTTTATATGTATATACCACATTTTGTTCATTCATTCATTGATGGATATTTGGGCTGCTTCTACCTTTTGGCGATTGTGTTTAATTTAATGTTGATGTGGACATGAGTATGCAGATATTTCTTTGAAATCCTGCTTTCAGTTCTTTGGGATATACACCCAGAAGTGGACTTGCTGGATCCTATGGTAATTGTTTATAGTTTTTTGAGGAGTTATTGCCCTGTTTCCCATAATGTAGCATTTTTCATTCCCACCAACAGTTTTTATTCTAAGAGCTACAGATATATTCCATATTATGGAGATATCAAAAATGCATTACCTGATTTATTTAATCACTTTTTCCATTGATGGATATTTGGTTCATCTTCAGGCTTTCCTTATTTCAACAATTTTGTAATAATATTCTTTTTTTTTCTGGGGTGGGTATCAGGGATTGAACCCAGGAGTGCTTAACCACTGAGCCACATCCCAACCCTTTCTTGTATTTTTTTCGTATTTTATTTAGAGACAGGGTTGCTGAGTTGCTTAGGGCCTTGCTAAGTTGCCGAGGCTAGGTTTGAACTTGCAATCCTCTTGCCTCAGCCTCCCAAGTCTCTGGGAACACAGGCTTGTGCCACCGTACCTGTAATATTCTTCATGTATATGTATACCTGAGAGGATTCCTAGAAATGGAACTTTAAGACCAAAAGTTATTCCTGTTGAAATTTTTATAGATATTATTAAATTGTACTCCCCAAAAGTTATTCCACTTTGCCCTTCTACCAACAGTGAATAGTGCCTGTTTTTTCATTGCTCTCCAGCACTGGTTAATATCAGTCTTTAAATCTTTTAAAATCAAAGGGTGAGAAATGCTCTTTTGTTATAATTTGCATTTCCCAGAAGCTCATGTAATTGAACATTTTTTAATGTGTGGAATTTTTCTGCCTTTTTAATCATTGCATGTTCTTTGTAAATTTTTATTAGATTTTTTTTTCATTTATAAGCACTCTGAATAGATTATATGCCAAATATATTTCTTTGTTTTCTTGCTTTAAATTTTCTTCATGGTATCCTTTTATAATAGTTAAAGAAATTTTTTGTTATCAACACTACTAATCTATACTCTCTATAGATTTCTGAGCTTCATGCCTTACTTACATATGTTTTCTCTAAGATGATGACGATGCATTATTCCACTGAGCTATATCCGCAGCCTTCTAATGCAAGATTCTTAGAAAATTATTTACTTGTCTTATAATTATTTCTTTGTTCAGCTTTAAAATGCATCTGGAATTAAGTCCTGAGTGTCATGTGGGGTAGGGGTTCAACTTAATTTTCTTTTTCATATAAAAGTCACTAATCACCAAACTGTTGAATAGTCTGTCTTCCCCCTCATATTAGGAATGCCACCTTATTGTTTTATATATGCCTACATAAGTATGGGTTTAATTGATTTTATACTTGGCCATATTTGTTGATGTACCAACATCATAGTTTTATTTATTATAGTTTGATAATGTGGTTTAATTATGTAATTGTGTTTCCTGTCTACTGACTTTTCTTTTTCAGAATATTCCAATTTTCGAATTTTTTTTCCAGAAAAACTTTGAACTGTTCAATAAGAAAAAAAAATTTTTAAAGCCTATTGGTTTTGATTTAGACTAATTGAGGTAAAATCGACATAAGTGAAATTTATCCATTCAGTAATGTTTTATCAACTACCTACTGTTTCAAGCAGCCTTCTAGGAATTGGGGATATAATGAATCAAACAATCTAGAATGGGATTATATTCTAAGGGGAAGATAGAAAATAGACAAACAACCTACAGGATATTAGATGGCATGGGAGCTATGGGGTGGGGGTGGGGAGCATCAAGGATGGAATGATCGTTTCAGTGAAAAATATGGTGGCCATTTCAGATAGCTTTGCTCAGATGTGGTAAGATGATATTTGATTATTGGTTATTTGAGGGAAGAATGTTCTGGGTGGAAGAAATAATAAGGGCAAAGACTGCCAGGTTGTTAGAACAGAAGGCCATGTAATTAGAACTAAGTGAACAAGGAGTGAGGTGAGGTCAGAGAGCTAATGGTGGAGGGTGCAGATTGCATAGGATCAGTGAACTCCATGTTTGTATGCTTGTGTTTTCAGGTTGTTGGAGGCTTTTAGGCAGAAGGTCAGCCCTGCATATTTGTGGGTTTTGCATTCAACCAACCATAGATCGAAATATTCACAAAATTGCTCTGTGCTACACATACACAGATGTTTTCCTTGTTATCATTCCTAAACAATACAGTATACCAACTATTTACATAGGATTATATTGGGTATTTAAGTAATCTAGAGATGATTTAAAGTATATGGGAGGATGTACATAGATTATATGTAAACACTATGCCAATTTATCTAAGAGACTTGAGCATCCTCACATCTAGTATCTATGCAGGGTCTTGGAACCAATTCTCTGTGGATACTGAGGGAGGACTATAACATGGTGTTTTAGAAATATCACACTGGCTTCTCTGTTGAGAGTGATTTTGGATATGTGAGAGAAGCAATATGGAGCCAGGAAGACCAGAAGAGAAATGATAGACCAGGGAATTCTAGTGATGGTGATATGAAGTTATAATTTTCTGGTTATATTTTGAGGGTTTAATTCAGTATTTCTAAATTTGTATCTTCCTTCCCCACATGTGCTGGTGGTACAAAATTACCAGATTTTTAATATTTGATTCTTTTTCTAGCTCACTAAATGGCCTACCTGAATTTTTTCTAACTGAGGCTATAAACAGTTTTACTTCTCATCTTCAAGAAGAATTGAATACTACTGATCTGTACTCTTATAGGAAAGTAATTGACAATATATCTTCCTGTATGGAGAATTTTAATTTGGGTAAGCCAGCACTTTTCTAATACTTTTTCTGAATAATGCTTGTTATATCCTTGTTTTTAAATGATGTTAAATTTGGTGAAATTTCTTACCAATAGTAATTTTTTCCCCTACAGGTAAAGCAAGTATTAATAATCTGCTTAAAAATGGTAAGTTCTATTATTTTATTTTGTTCTTAGGTTATTTTGTTACTTATGTATCATTTTGGAACTGGTTTCTTTATGCTTTTTGGCAATAGGAAAAGATCATTAAAGAACATCATGCTCTTTTTAAAATTTCTGCTTCTCTATTATGATGTTTTAGGAAACTGATTTAAAATATTTTCTTGGGGCTGAGATTGTAGCTCAGTGGTAGCATGCTCGCCTAGCATGTGTGAGGCCCTGGGTTCCATCCACAGCACCACATAAAAACAAAATAAAGATATTGTGTCCACTTACAACTAAAAAATACATTTAAAAAAAAAAGTCTTCTTGTGCTGAAGTTAAAGCTCCTAATTTTAATTTCTGTTTTGTCATTATATTCTTTTTGTTTCAGTACTTCATTTTCTACAGAAGAGTTTAATTGAAATCCTAGAAGAAAATAGGCAAGTGCTATGTGTTTGCATGCTTGTGGTGTGTATATGTGCATGCTTATAGTTGTACATTCTTTTTGTACAAAGAAAATTTTCAAAAAGGTCTCAGAATGTACTCTGTCCTTCTTCCTTATTGTTACACCTGATTATTTAAATTTATTCTTCAAAGATTTGATATTTAATTTTAAGTGTCAGATTATGAGAATAAGTGGAAAAGGGAAGAGCTCTTCTACCTTTGATCCTTTTACATAACCGCCTGTTCTTATTTCATGGGATGAAGTTTCTAATGTTATTTCTCTGATGATATTAATGATAGTTGGTTTTTGTTTGTTTGCTTAAAGTATTCTTATATTCACATGTTTTTATTTCTTCTAAGTTGCTTTTCTTTCTGTTTTCTGGGTTTGGTCATTGTATTTCTTGCTAAAAACTTCAGAAGTCTAGTGATGTTTTGGGTATTCATATTTAACAATAGGGCACTGAAAATTGATTTGCATCTCTGTGTGTATGAATGGGGTTGATTGAAGGTTTTATTCTAGGCTGATCTGGCTAGGCTATATCTTGATGGAACCCTTTATGTCATGATGTTTAGGTCTTTTTTTGCTGCTGTGGTAGATTCACTATGAAAGAATTGTCAGACCATTTTCTTAATATTCTGGCTGAATGAGGGCAAAAAGTTGGGTTCTTGGCTTTAGGCATCCATTGTACATTTATACACAATTTTCCTGTCTATAATATGACATTGCGTATGATGTTTTCTTCCTAGACACTTGCTGGTTTATGTTCTTTAAAGGTAAATCAGTTGTCTGTTGGTGAGGGAATGTGATGCAAAGTTCTTAAGTAGACTTGTAACCAGTCTTCCTGTTTTCAGTCTTACATTTACCTCCAAATCAAGGAATACTTAGTGTCCACAGTTTCTGAGCCTTTTAGGACTACATCAGGTTGCTTCCGGACTTGTTCTCTGGCCTAGTAGTCACCTTTCTTGATTCTGCTAAGTCAGTTATCACCTGTTTTGCAACTTTTAAGTGCTGTGGTTATCTTGCTACTTGTTTGCTGTCCTTATGTATTTATGTCTTTCTGTGTCTTAAATCCTATGGTTGTTGGTTTAGGAAGGTTCTGGAAGGGAGCAGAAGAAATACCTGTATGCCATCTTTAACTCTATGTCCCCTGCCACACTAAAAACTCCTTCTCTCTTTTTAGATTCTTCTTCTTCAGCTCTTTTCTGAAATATGGGTCCAGTTCTTTTTATTTTATTCATTCTGACTAATTAATATCATTCACTTTTTTGGTGTTATTCACCATGTGTATATTCAGGATTCCCAAATTATCACTCCAAGTTAGATCTCTTCCCTGAGTGGTAGTTGCATTTCTGGACATCTCAAGTTGAATATTTTACAGGTACCTCAAATCCACTGTGTCCAAAAGAGAGTTCCCTCTCCACAGCCCCTAGTAATTCATAACTTCTATTCTATTTTATATGGCTTTTTGGATTTGCCTGTTCTAGGTACTCATATAAACAGAATCATATTTGTCTTTTTGTATTAGACTTATTTTACTTAATAATGTTTTCAAGAGTCATCTCTGTATAGTATCAGAAATTTATTCTTATTTACAAATAGTCTATGTATCTATATCCCCATTTTGTTTATTCATCCATCTGTTGATGGACATTTGCACTTTCTCTACCTTTTGGCTATTGTGGATAATGCTGCTATAAACATTGATGTTCATGTTTGAGTGTCTGTTTTCTCTTTTTTTTTGGGTACATATTGAAAAGTAGAATAGCTGGATCATATGGTAATTCTGTTTAAGGTTTTGAGGAAGGGCCAAATGGTCCCCCCACCCCTTTTTTTTTTGGTAATGGTGATTGAATCCAGGGCGACTTTATCACTGAGCTACTTACCTTCCTTATTTTATTTTTTATTTTGGGACAGGTTCTTGCTCAGTTGCTTAGGGCTTTGCTAAGTTGCTGAGATTGGCCTTGAACTTGCAGTCCTCCTGCCTCAGCCTCCCGAGTGGCTTGGATTACAAAATATTGTAGGCATGCACCACCATGCCTAGCTTGCCATATGATTTAATAGTTCTCCCGTGTTGAAAATAGACTGGGGGCTAGGGTATAGCTCAGAGATAGGACTCTTGCTTAGCATGTGCAAGGTCCTGGGTCAAAAAAAAAAAGAGTCTGGGAAGGGCAAGGGCAGAAACTGGAAGATCAGTTGGAAGCTATTGCAGTAATCTGAGAGAGGTGGAGCAGGGAGCGGGAGAGAGGGAGAGGGAGGAAGAGAGAAAGAGGGAAGGGAAGAGGGAGGGGGACGGAGGGAGAGGCAGGCTTAGGTCAAGATGGTAACAGTGGAGTCCATTAGATTCTAGATATTTTTTGAAGGTAGAACCAACAGGATTTTCTTACAGATGGAATGAATAGAATAGGAAGCGAGAATGATTGCAAATGTTTTTGTAGATAGAGATCCCAGCAGGTGGAGCAGGCGAGGAGTTAAAGATAAGTTCACATATTTTGAGATATCAGACATCCAAGTCAAGATATTGAGTAGGAAGTTAGATGTATGGGTCTGGAATTAAAGAGATCTGAGTTAGAGATAAAAGTTTGGGTATGTTAGTAGATAGAGTATAATTTAAAGCTTGTGATCTAGACAAGATCAACATCAAGGGAGAGAATTAGATGGAGAAGAGAAGGAGGCTGAGGACTGAGTCTTAGGAACTCTGGCGTAAAAAGATGGGAGAGCCTGAGGATATAGCTCAGTGGTAGAGTGCCTGTTTAGCATGCATGGACTCCTGGGTTTAATCCCCAGCACCATCAAAACAAAACAAAACAAACCCAAAAGACAATTAGGGAGGAAAGGGCTAGTGGTTGAGAAGAAGTGGTGTAGGAAATCTAGGAGAGCCTGGAATGTTGGAAGCCAGTTCAAAAAAGTGTTTGAAGATTGAAGGAGTATTCAAGTTTAAGATGTGTCATTCATTCTTGATTTTTTTTTTTCCCCTTTATTTCTTACCTTTGCCCTAAAATAGGAAGTGAGGGTAGTCATTGGCTAAGAAAGAAGGCCTGTTGAGGTAAGAGTGTTGAAAGTTTACAAAATTGGAATGTTTATGGAAGATAAAGGCATATGTAGTATAATCTAAAATTGATTTTGGCCCTTTGAGGAGTATATATTTTGGAGAGGTATAAAAATGGTAACACTTTTTTGAATTTCCTTTTTTAATAATGTCTTTTCTTCTTTGTAGAAAATTTGCTGGAAATCATATTGTTCAGACACAGTTGATGAATGACTTGTTGGTAGGCATTAGAGTATCAATGATGTTAGTACAGAAGGTGCAGGCTTTCCAGGGAAATCTTTGGAAGGCTTCCAGTTCTCCCATATGGCAAAGTATGTGTGACTTGCTGCATATTTTCACCAAGTTCTTAAGTGATGGTAAGTGTAACAGCAAACAAATGATGGTTTTGTCAGTCCACTCTTCCTAATAATAGTATGAAATATGTTTTACTGAGATATGGAACTTCTCTCCCAGCCTCTCAAAGTGGGGAAGGGTGCTGGATTACATGGTTTTAATGACTTTTCTATCAAATGGATCAGTTCAGCAAGTGTTAAGGTTGAAGGACTTTATGTGTGTGTGTGTGTATTCTGTACAAAGAAGAAAATCTAACAATTTTAGTGTTGGAAAGCGACAAGACTTTAAATAGCATAAGAAAATTCTTTGTAGCAGAAATTTCTAAGTTTAGAGAGAAGATTAGAAACATGAGTAAAATACATACATTTCTCCTTAGCAGCAAGAACTGTTTTCAGATAGTGA
The DNA here is from genome assembly GCF_902686455.1 of Sciurus vulgaris. Taxonomy (NCBI): domain Eukaryota; kingdom Metazoa; phylum Chordata; class Mammalia; order Rodentia; family Sciuridae; genus Sciurus; species Sciurus vulgaris. Next base: position 63,002,709 of record NC_136475.1, read on the forward strand.
TAATAATTATTGATTGTGGGCCTGATCAGTATTCCTTTTTGTATCTTATATGTCACTTCTGTCCATAGGAACTGTACCAGTAGGATACCAAGTAGATGAGAAGAAATTTCTATTTATTTATTTATGGTACTGGGGATTGAACCCAGGGCCTTCCGCATGCTAGATAAGTACTCTACCACTGAACCATATCCCCAGCCTTGTAAATTTCTATTTATAAAAGTACTTCAACCGGCAGGAATGGCGATGCACTGTGTAATCCCAGCTGCTCAGGAGGCAGAGGCAAGAAGATTGCAAATTCAGGGCCAGCACAGGCAACTTCACAAGACCCCGTTCCTAAAAATAACAAATGACTAGTCATGTAGTTCAGAGGCAGAATACTGTTGGGTTCAGTTCCCACTAAGAAAAAGAAAAAGAAAAAGAAAAAGAAAAGAAAAAAAAAAAAAGCTTCAACTAATAAATTAAAGTGAAATGAAGTGATTGAATATCATCATTTTGAAACTCCCAATGATTTGATATAGGCAGCATTAAACATCAACAATTGCTAACATTACAGAAACCAAAAACCAGGCTCTAAGAGGCTATTAAGGAGAAATGCTGTTCTCCAGAATTCTAAAGGTTCATGTTGCTGTATAGTGTTTAGCAGCGAGTAACAGAAAACTGAACTTAAGAAATTTAAGCAAATGGGCCTCCTCTCCCTTCCTTGTAGCAGGTGATCCAGGATTGTGATGGGCAGAGTAGGACACAAATGTTTTCTACCTTCCTCCTCTGTCATGGCACTTTCACCCATGTGTTTGTTGCCTCCTGTTTGTCATGTCTGCTGTAGCTCCAGACATCAGGTCTGTGTTCAAGGCAGGAAGAAAGAGAACCCACTGCAACTGTCCCTTTAATCAGTAAAAACAAACATACTGGAAGGACTTCTGCCTTTATCCCCGTAGTCTGAGCCCTCTATATGGCTGCCTTTAGTTGTAACAAATATCAGGGAAATGAGTGTCCTGCCTTTAACTGGACATGTGGCGGCCCCAAAGTTAAATTTGCTCTCAAGGATAAAGGGCAGAATGAATATTTAGTAGATTATTTATAGTGTCTCTCATACCTCTTACTAGGTTAAATAATCACCATATTATTAGAGGTTAATGAAGATAAAATAATGAAGATATTGTGTTAAAATTGTTTGGTTGCTTAGGGTACAGTGCCAGTGATAGTAAAGTTTGTTATTTGCATGGATGTAGATTTTTTTGTGCACATCCTGAAATTTCTTTAAGAGAAAGTGTATGCATGTGGGTTGGGATACAGAGGCATTGTTGGGTGGGAGGGGACAGGTGCCACTAAGCATGCTGGGAGCCAGAAGGTGGAGAGAAAGAGGGGATGCTAGAAGAGAAAGAAAATAATCACATTTATTGAGTATGTGGTTGGCTGAGAAACCTCTGTATTCATTGTTCTTTAAAACCTTGTGAAAATGTGTCAAATAGAGGTTATATTTTCCCAGTTTACAGAAGAGAAGGCTGAGTTCCTGGGAGGTTCAATAACTTGTCTAAGAAGTGGTCAAGCTAGAAGCTTTACCCAGGCCTGATGCTAAAGCGTTTGCTTTTTGCATGGCACTGGAGTATCTGTCATTTAATACATGCTGTCTGTTCTTTTGCCAAATAGATGACCTGTTACAGACTATTCAGAGTACATCTGGATTAGCTGTTATTCTTTTTATTAAGACTATGTTTCATCCATCTGAGAAGGCTCCTGAGTTGGTAAGTGTATCCTCTCCTTTTTAGAACTTACTCTATTGACGGAGTGGGACTGTAGCTCAGTGGTGGGTCACTTGCTTGGCATGTACCTGGTTCACCTGTTCAATCCCCTGCACTGCTGGGGGTGGGGGAATAAAAAGAATTTTACTGTATTGAGAATTGACCATTTTAATTTTTTTTCCCTTATTTTTCTTTTTATTGCAATGCTGGGAATTGAACTCAGGGCCTGTGCATGCTAAGCAAATGCTGTGCAACTGAGCTATTTCCCCAGCACCCCCCAATTTTTTTTTTTCTTTCTTTCTTTTTTTTTTTTTTTGATACCAGGGATGGAACCCAAGGGCACTTTAATAATGAGCTATAGCCCCAGTTCTTTTTATTTTGAGTCAGGATCTTACTCAGTTATGGAAGCTGGCCTTAAAATTGTGATCCTTTTGTTACAGCCTCCCAAGTTGTTGGGATTATAGGCATGTGCCCTTGGCTTCCCAAATATATTTTCTTATTAATTCAGTATGTATTTGTCTTCCCTCCACCAAACTCGGAGCCAACCACTTTCCCAAGACTGCCTTTGGAGGTATAGGAAAAGGAACAGACAGGGCAGACAAGACATGGGAGGAAGAAAGCAAGGTGGAGACTGCTCTTTCTCATGGCACAGAGGATGAGAATGGCCACCATCAGGCAAAAGAGCCCCATGACCTCTGAGAGGGCAAAGCCCAGAACAGGGTAACTTCAGAGAAGGATTTCTCATATGTCAGAGTCTCTGATCAGTTCAGCACCACTGCAGGTAGTGGTTGGCTCAGCAACTGAGAGATGCTTCTGACCAAAGTGCAGAGGAATTTAGAGCAGGCATATATTTTCATGGGGTCAGGGGATATGGCAAGAGAGCAGCTCCTAGTGCAGAGAAGACCTTCCTAAAACATATTTTTAAGGTGAAAAAAAAAAAAAAAAAGCCTGGTGTGGTGGCATATGCCTATAATTCCAGTGACTTGGGAAGCTGAGATAGGAGGATTGCAAATTTGAGGTCAGTCTCAGAAACTTATTAGACCCTCAGCAAATTAGTGAGACCCTGTCTCAAAATAAAGCATAAAAAGAATTGGGGATATAACTCAGTGGTAAAGTGCCCATGGTATAAATCACCTGTACCAAAATGAAAAATAAAATGAAATAAAAAAGTGTTTTTGAATGGATGTGAAGGCACATGCTTGTATCCCAGTAGCTCAGGAGGCTGAGGCAGAAGGATCACAGGTTCAAAGCCAGCCTCAGCAACTTAGCGAGGCCCTAAGCAACTAAATAAGACCTAGTCTCTAAATAAAATATAGAAAAGGGCTGGGGATGTGACTCAGTGGTTAAGCACCCTTGGATTCAATCTCTGGTACCAAAAAAGTGTTTTTCATAGACTGTACTTTCTGATGACCCTCTTGTTTTATAATAAGAAACAACTTGAAAAATTCAGCTGAATTAAAAAAGAATTAGTTGTAAATCTGTCTTACAATTATTGACATTTTTGGTATATATCCTTTTAATTTTTTTGGTTCTCTTTGTTCAGTTCTATCTCTCCTTAGTACCATAAAAGATATTTACAATACCAAAATTATGCAGATTAATGTACAGATACACACACAGTACAACCTTGTGATAAATAAATATTATTTTACTAAAAATAACCCTAAATCATGTACTTAGGTAGGAATCATACTAGAATCAGGTAAGTGAGTTTGATCCATTTGGAAAGAGTGTGTGTGTGTGTGTGTGTGTGTGTGTCTGTGTACACACATATATGTGTATATGCATATGTATCCACATATTTTTGTTGTTTTATGCTGGAGACTAACCTAGGGCCTTTTGACTGCTAAGAATAGGATCTACCATTGGGCTACATCCCTGGCACCTATGTGGAAAGTATAATTATTAAATTTAGACCACAGTCCTTGTATTTACCACTCGCATTTTTTTTCTTGCTGTATCTAGAAACTCGTTTTGTCTTTTTATTTAACTTTATGCTGTGTATATTATGTGTGCAAGAAAACAGTACAAACACACATGCACACACCCAATTCTGTAAGATCACACAAGGAATTATCAAATAAAATTGAAAAATTTTATTTTTCACATCACCTCTCAAAGTGTTAAACTCATCCACCTGTAGGTGGTAATGTAGTATGCTCTACCAGTACATTCAAACCAGTAAAATGATTCCTATACTTAGTTTTAATTTTTTTCCTTTTATGTTAACATAATTTAATGTTTATGGCTATTTTCCCTTTAGGTTTAGTTATTTCCCCAGGGATATTTCAGGAGAAAACATTTTTGATTTGTATTTTGAAGTATCTCTTGGAAAGTCTTAAACCTTTATATGTATTAGTTGTTTTATTTTTCCAGATCAGCAGTTTGCTTCTCCGTTCAGTAGACTGCACCAGCATCCCTGAGTGGCTTATGAGCAGCTGCAGGAGCCTCTGTTGTGCTGATATCCCTGGGTCAGCTCTCTTATTCCTGTGTCAGGGGACTCTTGCCATGTTGGACTGGCAGGATGGGAGTATGGGCCTGAGTGGAGAGGCCCTGCTTTTGGACACTGTGCACGTTTTGTTCACCTTGAGTTCACAGTGAGTTTTGATGCTACTGTTTCATATTTTGTTTTGCTCATGAGACATTTAAAAGTTGCAACTGTACCAGTACACTTAGTAATTACACGAAGAGTGGTCAGGGTAAATTCTAAATTAAAAGTGGTATATGTGTAGGGAATGAAATGGACATAAAAGAGAAGATGGGGTGAAGGGAAAGAGTTATAGAAAGTATTGGTACAGGTTTACTTGTGATTAATTTTAGAAATTAATTTTAACATTCAGTTTCTATGTTACCTTTTTTGGGGGGTGGTGATGGTGGTACTGGCTATTGAACCCAGTGGTACTCTACCACTAACCTACATTCCCCGTCCTTTTTATTTTTATTTTGAGACAGTTTATTGCTAAATTGCTGAGGTTGGTGTTGAACTTGTGATCCTCCTGCATCAGCCTCCTGAGTTGCTGGGATTATATGTGTGTGCCACCATACCTGGCTATGTTAGCATTTTTAAAAAACTATAGGGAGAACACTTGTGTGTGAGACCCTGGGTTTAATCTCCAGCACTAAAAAGCCTATAAAACCCACAAAACTATACATTTTTATATGTACAGTGCTATAGAATTGATAAAGATTTTCAGAGTAGGTAGTCTAATGTGATCATCACATGTTTGATAGAAACAATAAGAAATCTTAATTTGTTAATTGGTTAAAGTAAAGCTTAGAAAAGTAAATGCTTTCTTGAGCATATTGTTATTAAGAGCCTAAGCCAGCAACTGTACAAAGTCTTCTGAATTCACAGGGATGTATTTTGGGTTTTTTTGGTGTTTTTGCAATAATGATTAAAAGTGCTCATGTGCTTAAAATGTCAAAACTATAGATATGGCTTGATAGTAATAAGCATGTGTATAGTAGAAGAAAACTATCATGTTTTAAAATAATTGCTTACATATTGGAGCTATAATTTTCATACTGTACAAGTCACACATTTAGAAGTGTACAATTCAGTTTCTTTTAGTATATTCACGGATTTTTGCATCACTGCAGCCAACTTTAGAATATTTTCATCACCCTAAACCCCATTCACCCTAACCTTACCCAACCTGAGGCCCTTACGTTTTAAATCAGCTGTGAAACTCATCACTATGAAGATTGCCAATGTTTCATTCACTTCCAGTAGTTTCCAATAATCCATTTTGGATAATTTTTTACAAGGTGAAAAGTTTCATATACAAATTTGAGATCTGTTTTGACTTTGTAACTTTTAATTGTAAATTTAATAATTGTATTTTCTGTTTATTCTTTATATTTAAAATTTCAAATGGCTAAATGCTTATAAAATGAAATTACTTTTATGTGTCATTTTACAATAATATGGCTCATGGATCATTTTTCTTCAGGATAAAGGAATCAACATTGGAAATGTTTCTATCTAGAATCTTGGCATCTTGGACACATTCAGCTATACATGTCCTTGAATCAAGTTCCTCAAGCCTGAAGGACCGTCTGAATGGGAATTCAAGCATAATTGGGAAACTTTTGGAATATGTCTATACCCACTGGGAACATCCATTGGATGCTCTAAGACACCAAACCAAAATCATATTCAGAAATCTTCTTCAAATGCACCAACTAACTTTGGAAGAGGCAGACTCAGTCATTGATCCTTTCTTTTTGGAATTGACTGAGAGTGTTCTGCTATTGGAATGGCATATTAAAGGAAAGTACATATGCCTTGGGTGTTTGGTAGAATGCATAGGAATTGAACAAATTTTGGCAATAGATAAAACCATACCATCGCAAATCTTAGACGTAATGGGGGACCAGTCATTGGTACCTTATGCAAGTGACCTCTTGGAAACAATGTTTAAAAATCATAAGAGTCATTTGAAATCCCAGAATGTTGACAGCACTTGGATTGACCAGTGGCATGAGACTTGGGTTTCTCCTCTCCTTTCTATACTATGTGAAGGAAGCCTGGATCAAAAATCTTATGTGATTGATTATTATTTGCCAAAATTATTGAATTACAGCCCTGAAAGCTTAAGGTACATGGTAAAGATTCTTCAGACTTCTATTGATGCTAAAACTGGTAAGAAAAAAATATTTTTGTTTTAGTTGTTTCTAGTTATGATGCTTAAGTATAGCCACCTAGGCAGATGTTGACCATGTTACAATTTAAATATTACTATTTTATGAACAGTCCAGGAGAATATTAGTGACAGCTATTTTAGGTTGAGATGAGTGTTCCTATACAATGCTGAATGGAGTTTTTTGGCTTAAAGTCATTTGTACAAACTAAGGAGTTATTCTATTTACAGAAACTAGATAAGGTTTCCCTAATTACAAGGTTATAATTTTACCAAGTTCTTTGTTATTTTATTGTCGGACTGGAATAAAAGTATGTGTGCTTTATGTAATTTGCTTATTTAAGTGATTGAGACAGTAATTAAAAATTGTTTTAGGCAAGTTGAAAGACAGATACATTGGCAGTAGCAGTTTTTTGTCTCTGGGGAAGAGATGAGATTTGGAGTCATAACCTAAAGATACAACTATTTGGTCTGGGGTTGTGGCTCAGTGGTGGAGTACTTGCCGAGCATGTGTGAGGTGCTGGGTTCGATTCTCAGCACCTCATATAAATACAAAAAATAAAGGTCCATCGACAACCAACAAAAAAAGAATTTATATATTTATGTGTGTGTGTGTGTGTGTGTGTGTATGTATTAAAAAAAAGAAAGAGCTATTTGTAGTCCTTTAAAATAGGAATCCTTTAAAATCTTAGAATTCTAATACTCTAACACAGTGAGAATGGTATCCTACTGCATAATTTAAGCAGTATTTTTGACTAAAATGGTTAAAGACTTTAGATTTCTGTCTACAAAAATAAGCCATTATTTGTAATTTTTAAAATTTTTTGAGATGGTATTTCACATATCACCCAGGCTGGCCTTGAGCTCCTAGGCTCAAGCCATCCTGCTTCCTCAATCTTCCCAAATAGCTGTCACCATAGGTGTGTGCCACTCTGTCTGACTTCCATTATACCTAATTTTGTTTTTTTTTTTTTTTTTTGGTACTGGGGATCAAACCAAGGGCCTTGTGTATTTATTTATAATTTTTAACAACATTTGTCCTTGCCTTTTTGAGAAAAGCCCTCCTGAATCTGTTCTGAAACAAGGCTGTCTTTATTTTGATATCAAGGTACCCTGTGAACCAGAACTGGCTGTTCCTTTAGCAATGGCCAATGTGCTAACCTCTGACACCAATAGGTTCTTTGTGATTCTCCTTTTATCTTTATTAGTGAGAAACAGTGAATCTGAAATGTGCAGAGAGGGTCAGTGTTTGCTTTTAAAGATACAATGCTCTTTAGTCACTAAAGGTTTTTCCTATTTTTGGCAGAAAGTCATTTTAGTTTGTGTTATTGTTTTCAATACTTCACTTTTTTTTTTTTCCTGATTTACTTACTGGTTCACTTTCTAAGTATCAAGGAAAGATAAAAATATTAGCAAAAAAGTTATAATTTCTTTATAAATTTTTATACTATTTTCTTTAAAAGAGTATGAAAATTATGCTTACCTTAAACTTATTGACACAAGAGCAATTAAATAATTTTAAATAAGGATTACTTTAGGAATTTTAATTCATGTTAGAATTTATGTAAAATGATTTTTATTTCTGAAAATATAATTTTATAGAGACATGAACATGAACAACTGAAAATTGCAGTAGTCATCGCATAGCATTGTGATGGTCTTTGTTAGTGTACTTTTGGGACAAGAGCAATCATTTCCATCCTTAGGGTCTTGTAATAACAGAGGGGCTTTGGGAGCTTTGATGGCATGCCTGCGAACAGCTAGAGCTCATGGACATCTTCAGTCTGCTACTGATGCCTGGAAGAACCTTGTGTCAAGTGCAAGAGTCAAGCAAGGCTTAGTTCATCAGCACTGCCAAGTAAGGAAACAAAATACCTGGGGATTTGTACATGCAGTAGGACCCTGATTCTTTCAGTCCAACATAGAGGCCCCCACATGGGGCCTACCACTGTTTTAGGAAGTCTATAATGAGGATGACTAGAAAATAAAAAGTGTCATCCTTGTCCTCAGGCTACCTAAAATTTAGTTGAGGGACAAGAAAGCTTGCATAAAATACCTGGGAACTCTGAGAAAATAATACAGATACAAATGTGCCTTATGCATGAGGACTTGTCTGGGAGGCTCAGAAGAGACTATCAGAGGTGATTGATTAGAAAAGTGAAATACTGGAGCAGAATGACAGATAGACAAGACCTGGAGAAAAATTAAGGATGTTGTCTGGCAGGAGGGAAGTGTTTTGTTTATTTTATAGACAGCTCCAGTGCCAGGCTGATGACTTCATTGCTTCCCCATCACCAATTGAATGAAAGTATTTAGCCCCAGCCACTCTGACTTCAGCAAGGAAATGGCATTAATGGAAACAGAGATGAGTTTCCAGAGTGGGAACAAAAACAAACCAAGAGACTAGTTAGAAGTACATGGCAATAGTCTAAGCATGAGGTAAAGAGGTCCTAAGGTAAAGTGGTCACTGAGACAAAAAGAAAGGAGTGAAGCTGAGCACTACCATGGAATAAGACCGAAGATTGTTGATTTTTATCAATCTCCAATTCATACAATATAATAAACTTATAGAAATCAGCCACAGGATCTTTGGGAGATACATATAGTTAAATTTATTTTCCTTGGTGACCTGTGCAAATAACTAGACATTTCAAGTGGTTTAGGCTTTGCTTATCTCAATGGAAAATTAACATTTTATTACTTGGTATTTTAGGTACGGATAGATACATTAGGCTTGCTTTGTGAAAGTAATCGGAGCACAGAAATTGTTTCCACAGAAGAAATGGAGTGGATTCAATTCTTTATCACATACAATCTTAACAGCCAGTCTCCAGGAGTACGGCAGCAGATTTGTTCTCTTCTTAAAAAGGTAGAATTGAGCATTAGAAAGTGGTGAACCTTGCTCTGGGTATTGTTTTGAGGAAGAGCCCAGATTTGGGAGAGTGTGGGAATGATCATGGGATTGGGCTACCATACCTCTTCATGGCCCTTCTGTGACCTGCTCTCTGATATTGTAAAGCTTACATTTTTATTAAAATCCAGAGTAAAAAGACCATTCATTTAGGGGAAGCAAAGCAACCTTTTTCTTTTTCTTTTTTTTTTTTTTTTTAACCTTTATTTTATTTATTTATTTTTATGTGGTGCTGAGGATCAAACCCAATGCCTCCCCTCACACGTTAGGCAAGTGCTCTCCTGCTGAGCTACAACCCCAGCCCTTGAGCTCTTTTTTTGATAGAAAAAAAATGTAGTGCTGGGGTTCTTGGAATGGAAGGTGGTTTTAAGAAAACTTTGGTAACTAGAGGAAGGATGCTTTTGCATTTTTTATAGTTCTTTAAGCACCTCACAAAATGGTCATTTTTGAATAATTGAATTTGAATTTATCTCAATATGGGGTGAAGACTTGGTATAGAAATGAGTCTATACCATTTAGATTTTTAGTTTTTAGATTCATGTTGACGTAAAGGAAAATGTGAGAACTGTGGTTTAATGACTGTGTTCTGGTTGCACTAATACTGTTTTTGGTTTTAAAAACGTAAATGTTAATTTTTGTCAAAACACAAAGATTTTGAGAGTTTAAAAACCAGTACTCTGTTTACCTTAGATTTTCCCTTCCAGGGCTGACAGTTAAGTTTAATATATGCTTTGTTTTTCTTTGTCTCCAAAGTTGTTTTGTAGGATACAGGAAAGTTCCCAAGTACTTTACAAATTGCAGCAAAGTAAATCCACACATGAACCAGAGAATGAATTAGTGAATGAGCAGCCTTCTGTTTCCTTACAATTGTATAAGGTAGGTGGTGTCTTACCAGACTTAGAGCTTTAAGAAACCTAAAATAATTGTGCATAAGCATTAGAGAGAAACGGATGGAAGTATTTTGGTGTATTGTGTTTCTCTGCTTTTTCCTTAAGCTAGATGTTGCATATTTCTTCTGGTGCTTTGGTATTCCAAGCAAGGTTGCCTGACTCAGGGATCAGGCTGCACATGAGGACTGTTACAGGATGACATTAATGGACTCACCTGAGTAACTTGTAGCTTACGTGGGCCAGGTGAATTTAGTACTTTAACAAGCAGGTAATTGCTGGCTCTGGACTTTTCCAGGCCTCCCCAGGGTAGGAGGCTACTGTGACTTCTTCCTCTTTAGGCTGACATGACATTCAGTAGTTTGATGTTATTGACCCCTTACCCATAGTTCAGCTGTGGAGGGAGGTTTGAGTGAGCTTGAAGAGTAGAGTTGGTTCCAGAGCACTGCATTAATGGGATGGATGGAATCCCCAGTACGACAGCTCTATTCTGGACCAGGGCTCAGTTTGACAATCTTCAGTTTATTTTCAGAGGAATAGAATGAGTGTTTCACTGTTTTTTATTTTATTTTAATTTTAATTTTTTATTTTTACACTCAACATGGCCTTTCAGAAGCAGACCTTTATTTTCTCCTAAGGTGAAAAACAAAGACAGAGCCAATAAGAAAAAAGAAAAGGGCTGGAGGAAAGAGCTCATCTGTTTTTGTTTTAGTTTATTTAGGGGAACAGGATAATAAATTCATGATACATTTGAACTATGGCATACCACTACCTACTCTAAGCAATAGTATTGATGGTCTTGGTTTTTAATTTTGTATTTAAAAGGTCAAAATCCATTTAATGAAAACTCTTCTTATATAAAGGCTGAAATTAGCTTCATCATCTTAAAATCCCAACAGTGAAGATTAGAAAGTCATAACCTGAACCTTAAGGATGTAGGATTAGTCCCAGTTCATCTCTTACCGGTTGAGTGCCTTGAGTCTCCTCCACTATAATTGGGATTAGTAACTCCTCTCAAAAGGTTGGTTTTGAGGATTAAGTGAGAAAGCCCTTTTTAAACTATAAAGCACTCTTAAAAGCCTCAGTGGGAGTCATTAAAAATGACTGAGAGTATATATGGAGCCTCAGCTGTGTGTGACAGTTTTTGTTAGCTTCTCAAATCATTGCTAGATTTAAAAACACACATCTCTTTTGCTTCTTTCTGCAAGGGGTGAAATGACATTGGTGAAATCTCAAGTATGTAAAACACACAACTTATTTTTTGGATTGAGGTTCTGAAATTTAATGTGTTCATGGTTTCTTGGTTTGGGCTTATGGATATGTGGATATGTACTTTTTGAACACTGGTTCTTAGAGACTTAATCTGAGTCAATCTTGTGATTATGATCTTCTCTCCTGACTGGCAGTCACCTGTGGCTTTTAGAGGTTGTGACCATGGCACTATGTTGTCATCATCCTCATAACAATGGCTGCTGTACGCAGACCAAGTGTTGGGGAGGACAAGGAAGCTATTAGTTGAAAAAATGCCTTCTAGGCTAATGGAGATATTTCATACTTAAATACCTAGTATTAATAACTAGAGCACTTTAAATTTTATAACATGCTTTATATTCATTTTCTCATTTAATCTTTAATAAAAAAGGCTGTGGGGTAAGCATTATCCCTACTTAAGAAGTGAGAAAACTGAAGTTTAGTAAAGTTCAGTAACCTGCCCAAAGGGCCCTCACCTAGTGAGTGATTAGAGCCAGGACCCAAATCGGATCTGCTTTTCAATCAGACGTCTCAGTACTTTTTTCCATGAGACTAGCTTAAGTGAAGGCATGGAGGTAAAAAAAAGAGGAAGAACTTGGGGAATGGTGAAATCTCTGGTGTGAGTGACATAAGATATTTGGGGGAATGGAGGAATTAAGTAATAGGGAATGAGTCTAAAAAATCAAGTGGAGAGTAGAGAGTTTACCACGTAGGTGAGGGTATTTGGAAGCCTTGCTTGGAACCATTAAAGGAGACTAAGGCATACATTGAGCTCCAATCGAGTGTGCAGGATGCTGCGCTCAGGACTAGGGATCCTAGTGTATACCTGTGGTCTCTGTTTCCATTGTAGTTACAGTATGATTGAAGGAAAGAACTGTATCTAAAAATGTAAATGACAATACCATTAGGATAAGATAACTCTTACAAGACAAGTTTGTTGTTTAATGTGAATGCTGTTTTACGTCTAACTAAAATTAGTTTAACTAGGATTTTTTTTTGGTAAGTGCCCTACTTTTGAAACTCAGAAGAATTAATAGATGAATAAACAGTTAGGCTTGTGAGGGCTTAAAGGTTAAATTCCTGAGGTTGTATGCCTACCAGAAAAATGCAGGGATTTTCACATTCTTGACTTTTGTCTTGAGCCATTTGGAACTAGGGCTGCCTGTGGGTGCTGCTCAGGGTGGAGAGTAACAGGATGCTTGAGACTCAGAGTCATTCTTTATAATTTTTCTCTTTATTTTACACAGAAGTTATTATTATTGTTTTAATTAGAGAAAAAGACTATCCAGGACAAAGTATTTTTTACTTTGCTTTTTCAAAATTGCATTTTCTTATAAGTGTTCATTTTAAATAATCTGTATAAATAGACTAGTAGAGCAGGAATCTCAAAAGGGCCCGGCAGAAGAAGACAGTGGAATAGTTGGGTCTTTGTATGAAAAATGTCATACCCAAACTTATCAAGTAGTCTATATTGGGTACTTCTTTGTTCATTTTAAAATATTAAAAAGTATTCATACCTTTGATACCTGATTGCCTCTGGTTAGGAAAATCAATATTCATTTAGCTCTGGCACAAATCAAGAGCTGAATAGATCTTGCTTTCATCAGAAATGTTTTTTCTTGTCTGAGCTATAATAGGAATTGTATTTCTTGTTGACTCTACTAATATAGGTTCATTAAATCATGTTATAACTTATGGTCATCGTTATTGTCTTAGTCTGTTTTGTGTTGCTATAACATACTACCTGTGGCTGAATACTTGAGAAAGAAAAGAGGTTGGTGACTTAAAAGTTCAAATGTCATAGTATTGACATCTGGCAAGGGCTTTCTGGCTGTGTCATAATATGGCAGAAAGCATGCATAGAGTAGAAGCAGCATGTGTGTTAGTGAAAGCAAGAGAGCAAGCCAAGAAAGTTGTATTTGTATATAATAACCCCATTTCATAGATAGTAATTTAGTCCCATGAAACTTGACTAATTCTTGGGAGAGAGCTTTAATCCATTCATAAGGTGGAACCCTGTTTAGGCCTTGCCTCTTGGAGTATCTCCCATCTCAACACCACCACATTGGGGGCTGTACTTGGAGCACTTGAACCTTTGGGGGATAAGCTGTATCCAAACCATAGTACATGCTGAACTGAATTATCAAGAGATAGGAACAACTAGTATTATGTTAAAAATCTTTATACTCTTAATTAAAAATGAAAAAAACACTGACTTTCAGTTATACTTAATATAATTTTTTATTTATTTTTTTTTAGAATTTCATGTCATCCATTTGCAACAGTCTTTTTGAAGCATTGTTTCCTGGATCATCCTACTCAACTAGATTTTCTGCTTTAACCATTTTAGGTTCAATAGCTGAAGTTTTTCCTGTCTCAGAAGGTAAGTTTTCAGTAATGTTTGGGAAAGTTTTTTTTTTTTTTTTTTTTTTTTCCCTTTCTTCTAAGGCATATACTTTTTCAACATTTTTTCTTTACTTAGAAAGTTTCAGTTTATTGTCTTTTCTTTAGATTCCTTTGTACTATACAGTTCTTATGAGTACAAGATCAAGTTTGCCAGTAAAGGACAGAAGGAAAAGAAACTGCCTCCGCTTTTCATTGATCATTATTTGCCAACCCCAACTACAATTTTCTGTGCTTATTATGGGAAGAGGAAAGTGTTACTGCTCTTACGCCTTCATTTTTTTTTTTTTTCTTCTTTTTTTAAGAAAGGGCCCAGTCTATGTTTTCCCCACCTTGGTATTGGTAATTGAACCCGTGGCCTCACATTGTTCTTTCTGTTTAAAAATTAAAGTAATAATAGTCCCTCTTGTATTTAATATTCCTCAGTGAGTCTTTGTGGTTAAAATGTGGTTTCCCCTGTATGCTATGTGTTTCATATGCCTCAATCTGGTTTCGGAAAGACATTATGAAGATGTCATTGCTAGGCATTTTGGTTTAGTGATACTGTTTTCCTTCTGTGGGGTACTCAAAAGAATAAGCACTTAACTTTCCTCTTTGAATCATTTTTTTTTTCCTTTTTGACAAGAAATGATTATTTTTGTCCCCAAAATGAGTGTTACTTATAATTTAATGTGGATTTCTTTCTTTTTCTTTTCTTTTCTTTTTTTTTTTTTTTTTTTTTGGTACTGGGGATTCAGCCCAAGGGCTCTCAACCACTGAGCCACATCCCCAGCCCCCTTTTTTGTATTTTATTTAGGTGTATGGTCTTGCTGTGTTGCTTAGGGCTTTGCTAAGTTGCTGAGGCTGGCTTTGAACTCTTGATCTTCCTGCCTCAGCCCCCCAAGCTGCTGGGTTTACACGCATGCACCACTATGACCGGTTTAATGTGGATTTCTTACTTGCTGTGAACCTTCCTTGACTATGGTCAAGTAGGAAAATATTCTTCTCAGCTGCTCTTTAGCAGAAAATGGCCAGAGGACTGGAGAGTGTCACGTTGTATCTGATTTTTCCTCTCTTTTTAAAAAAAATTATTAGGCAAAGTATGTTTTTTTTTTAATGGGAACTTGAGAGTTATTTGCTGCTAATACATGTTTGCTTCATTTGAGGGAAATAATTTTTTTCTAGTTTTTGTTTCAAAAAATTCATTCCAGTAGCAAAATTTTAATAGTAGTTTAATGAATTTCCATGAATCTTCTACCCTAGATTCATTTGGTTTTAATATTTTGCTGTTTCCTTTATCTATTATCTCTTATCAGTTTATAACCATTATATAATGATCAAATTCAAGAAATTTATTGTTGATAAGTGCTATTATCTAATATATAATCCAAGTTCAAATTTTGCCAGTTGTCTCAACAAATGACCTATCATAGAAAAAAAATTTCCCATGAACTGGGAAGCAGTCCTAGATTACACATTGTGTTTCAGTCTTATGCTTCTCTTTACCCTCCTCTAATTTGGAAAGTTTCTTATCTTATGCCATTAACATTTTGGAAGATTATATCTCAGTTGGCATCGTCTCAGTATTTCCTGATGATTCGATTCCAGTTATGCATTTTTGGCAGGACTATTGCACAGCTGATACAATGTATTCAGGGCATCATAACAGGAGATACATGAAATTGGCTCTTTCCATTATTTACAATATAAACACCTCAGGTAGGGATGATAGCCTGAAAAAAGGCCCCCAAAAGCATCTTTGTCAAATCCTTAGAACCTGTGAATGTGAACCTTACATGGAAAATGGGGCTTTGTACAGGTGTGATTAAGCATCTTGAGATAATCTGTGTTATCGGGGTGGGCTGCACATGCCATCAAAAGTTTTCTCATAAGAGAGAGGCAGAGAGAAATGTGACACATCGAAGAGCAGGCACAGTGACATTGGAGGTGGAGGTTGCTGTGGTACGGCTGCAAGCCATGGAATGCAGGCAGCCACCAGAAGCTAGAAGATGCTGCTGCTTTAGAGCCTCTGGAGAGTGCGTGGCCCTACTGACTCCTTGACTTTGGACTTCTGGCTCCCAGTGCTATGAGAGAATGGATTTCTGTTGTTTTTAACTTCTAAATTTGTTATAGCATCCACAGAAAATGAATATGGGATTATCCATTAGTTCAGGGAATTTCAGTGGTGCTGCAACTGAATTTAAGGTTTATCTGAGAGTGATTAATTACTTTATGCATTCAGCAAAATTCTTTTGCACATTTAATGTATTTATATTAAACCTAGGTGTATGGGGAAAAACACTAGGCTGTATTAGATATGTATTTTTCTGTCAGGAGAATAATTTAATATATTTAAGTATACTTTGAAAATGAACAACCTAAGTCTTCTTCCTAATGGAAGATGAAAAGTTTCTTATCTGGAAAATTTATTTTTTATATATATATATATATATCTTATTATGTATTTATTATTTTCTTCCAGTAAATTAAAATATAATATATATATTTTTTATTGTAAACAAATGGGGTACAACTTGTTTCTCTGGTTGTACATGAAGTAGAGGCATACCATTTGAGTAATTATACATTTATATAGGGTAATGATGTTTGATTCATTCTGTTATTTTTTCTTCCCCCCACCTCTATAATATATATGATTAGGCTCTGTCTGATGTCGTAGAACGTGTATTAATTAAACAATGTACAAATTAATACATGTAAATGTAGCAAGCCATAATACATCCATTACTTTTAAAGAAGGCTAAAGAGCCATAGCTTTGAAATACAGAATGGAAAATGGGAATTCATCCTTCATCTTCATCATAAGAACTTTAATGGGATTGTATATTATTTTATAGAAGAACTGTGATTTGGAAATAGTCAAAATGATTTCTGCCTTTCCTCAAGTGTATTCTAGACTGTGAAGAATAATCCACAATGCATTTTTCTTATGTAGAATTAAATATAACAATATTCAATGTGAAAAATTGAATTCCACAATTAGATAAAAGTGGTTTGTTCAGCAAATATTAATTGTTTATTATATGTTAAACAGCTAAGGATAATGCAAAATTGACAAAATTTTTATCTAGACTGGACTAAAAAAAAACCAAGTGCTTCCTTTTTTGGAGTTTACATGTTAGTGAAGGGACACAGACTAATTAACAAGTAATATGTAGAAATTCAGATGGAGATGAATTCTATGAATAAATATTTCAAGAAGACAGGTGGGGGATGCTAACTCTTTCATATAGTAGTGTAAGGGAAAGTTTCAGATTTGAACAAGTCTCTGATTCAGTTGGTCAAAGAAAAAATACTTTGAGATCAATGAAGCAAAAAACATGACATGCCCAAACTTACGAAATATAGCAAAAGGAGTGCTCAGAAGGAAATATATACCTGTAAATTCCTATATTAAAAAATAAGCTCTCAAATCAATAATCTAACTTAATGCCTCAAGAGATTAAAAGAAAACAAATTTAATCCCAAAGCAGCAGAAGGAAGGAAATAGTAAAGATTAGAATAGAGGTAGATAAAATGAAGACTAGAAAAACAGTAGAGAATCAACAAAGCCAGAAGTTAGCTTGTTTTTAAAAGATCAACAAAATTGACAAAAATTTTTAGCTAGACTGGACTAAGAAAAAACAAAAAAGTTGCAAATAACTAAAAAACTAAAATCAGCAATGAAAGTAGGGACATTTCTACACTTGTAGAAATGAAAGGATCGTAAGACAATACAATGAACAATTGTAATCTAACGATTTAGATAATCTCCTGGAATGAGCAAGCCACTAGAAACATGAAAAATACTGGCTTGAGAAGAATTAGAAAATTTGAATAAACCTACAACAAGAGATTGAGATAGTGAGTCAGAAGCCTGCCAGCACGTGACTAGTGTAACTCCTCATCATGTACAACCATAAGAATGGGAAGATATACTCCATGTATGATATAGTATGCCAAAATACATTCTACTCTCAAGTATAACTAAAAAGAGCAACAACAAAAGCCTGCCAGCATAGAAAAGTCCAGGACAAGGGACTTCACTGGTGAATTCTATTAAACATTTATAACACCAGTCCCTCTTAATCTCTGTCACAAAATTGGAAATGGATCACCACCTCCTAACTCATTCTGTGAGGCTCTCCTTACCCTGATACCAAAACCAAACAAAGACACTGAAAGAATAGACCAATATCCCTATGAATATAGAAGCAAAAAATTCTCAGCAAAATACTAGTAAATGCCACAGTGTATTAAAAATATTGTACACTATGACCAAGTGGAATTTATCCCAGTAATATGGGAGGTCAATATAAAAATAATAGGACATAAGAAAATGTTCTATTAAAATAAACTTCAAATAAAAATAAACAAAGTAGCATTATTCTGTGTCATTTTATTCTAAGATACAGTAGGACTTTGGATTCTAGGTCAAGTTTTTAAAAAAATTAAAAAACATTTTATTGGTGCATGTTATTTATACAGAATGATGGATTTCATTGTGGCATATTAGATCAAGAAGTTTTATGAAGATTTTAAAAAATCTTCATAAAATTTATTTGGTTTTATTTATTTTTTAAAATAACTTAGGAATCTTTTATATGATACCTTTGGAAAAAAATGAAATTGTTTTAAAATTTTTTATAAAGCTTATTTCCTATTTGGAAAACTGATTCTTTTTATTTTGTCATGTGAAGAAACAAATTAATGCTAGTGTGGCAAAACATGAAGTAAAGTAGTATTGTGGGTGAAGTATGAAGTGTGGATTTTTGAACCAATTTTCTATAAATTTGACTAGTTAACTTTAAAAAGTTCTTTTCTTTCACCTAAATTCACTTTTAAAACTTTTTTTTTTTTTTTTTTTAGGTAGAGGCCAAACAGTGTATCAACTGAGCCATGATATTAATGTTGATCGCTTCCAAATACTAATGGAATGTTTTACCAGCACTTTTGAAGAAGTGAAAACTTTAGCATTTGATCTTCTGATGAAATTATCAGTAGCAGCTGTACAATTTCAGGTATTTGAACTTTTCCTATGAAATGTAAATGGGATATAGGCATGAAAATGTACTAAAATAGTACAATAGTACATCTATTTTAGCACGGATAAAACAATCTGAGAATTATCTAGATTCTTTGTGTCTTTTGACCATTTTCAGTTATTAATGTCTCTGTTGTTGTCGGTTGGAAATATTGCAAAAGAAAAAGTCCAAATCAGTGAACTTTGTTTCTTCTTCTTCATCTTCTTCTTTTTTTTAAATTTTAAATGGTTTATTTATTTATTTATTAATTACAGACCGCATTTTGGTTCATTGTACACAAATGGGGTACATCATTTTGTTTCTATGGTTGTACACAATGTAGATTCATACCATTTGTGTAATCATGCATGAACATAGGGTAATGATGTCTTCTTTTTTTAATATGCTTTGTTCAAAGGGGTAGTATAGGAAGAAGTAGGTTTTATTGTTTATAAGATTATTGGTAGATTTTAGTTAATAATAATCTCCCCAGTTCACTTGGGCATGTAATATTTGGTCAAAACACATCACTTACAGGAACTTGAGTTTTTTAAGTTAATCTTCCTGTTCCTGGGAAACTGAGTGTACATGAGGTAGAGAACATGTTTCTGGGCTTCCAATAAGGAGTAGCTAAACAGAGACTGAAACTCAAGAGTATTTGAGGTTAGCAACTGTTCTCTCCCTGGTGCTCTCCTGGCCTGGCCCGGCCCAACCCCCAGTCCCGGCCCTGGCCCAGCTCAAGTCCCTGCTTTCTTCCAGACACCTTGCTCTTCCTGTCTGGAGTGGGAGCCAAATATGGGCTACCAATTGAAGGCACAGCATGGGGTGGGTCTTCAGGGAAACCCCTTGCTAAGCTTTTCACTTTGTCCTTGAGGCTTGTTCTAGGACTGTCTGCTGGGGGCATCAGCAGAGTATTGGCTCTAGAGTTTTGCTATAGCTTTCTGTTAGAACTTTACAGAGATCAAGGGTGCCTGCAGGGGCTGCAGCTGAGCCATGTATAGTCTGGGCCTTAAGCTGAATTTAGGACTTTCCAACTTGTAGGTGCAGTGGTCTTCTGTAGGAACACATGCCAGAGTGCACAGTGTCTGTTTCTGTGGCTTCTATGGCAATGTAATATCTCAGGGTATCTTTTCTGATGTGAATCCAGATTGGGAATTGCTCTCCAGTATATGTCTGTGCCTGTGATCTTCCAGGTGCCTTGGAGAACAGAAGGTTCTTTGGTGCTTAGTTTGCTAATAACTCTTGTACCCTATAGAGTTTTAATGTAAGAGACTCTTCCTCTGTCAGCCCCTACTCTCTTACTGTTCATTACATGTAGCCTCGTATCATAAATAAAGCTATACCTCATTTCTGGCAAATATTATGAGAGTATTTGGAATGAAGAAGGTATATTGTAGCACATCTATGAAAGACCTGATTGTTAGATAAACCATGCAGGGCCTTTAGGGAGCCTCTACATTTCTAATATGGTAAACCTGAGCTTGGTTATAAAGACACTAATGTAAAATTCAGAAAATTTGGTGCCACATGTGACTTGCTGTAGTATATTCTCTGGTCTGGCTTGCATATTGGTAAAATTGTCACTGGAATAGGTGTTAAAGATTTTTAAAAATGTTAACTAAGTACCCTGTATTTAATACATATATGTGATGGCATATCTTTCTAAATATGTCTTTACTACTCACTTGGTTAACCTCCTTTCTTTCTGTGGAGTTTAGGTCTTTACATTGTATTTTGATTGATCTAAGATGGTAGAACAAAGATATTTAGGCCTCACAGTCTATTTATTATTATTTTTTACTAATTGGCTAGTAATACCATTCAAGGACTTACTGTCAGTTATCAAAATATTTTAGGTGCGTAATTGGTTCCTTCTAATATTTAGATTTAAGTTTGGCCTCTTTTTTTTTTTTCCCCCAGTACTGGTGACTGAACCCAGGGGTGCTCTACCACTGAGTTAATCCCCAGCCCTTTTAATTTTTTTATTTACAGACGGGTTTTTGCTCAACTTGTGCTCCTCCTGAGCTTCCTGAGTTGCTGGAATTATAGGTGTGCATCAGCACACCTTCTGGCCACTGTTTTTAAGTTTTTAGGTCATAGAAAATTAAACATCAAATGACAAAAAATTTAAACTGATAATCAAATCAGTACATTTGATATTTACTATTTTGAAATTGTAAGACATCTTTAAATATCTATAATCAGCTTTAAAATTCAGGTTATAATTATTTTTCCCTTATGCTAGACAATTATGGAATAATCCTAGCAGAATCAGAATAGTATTGAGAAATCAATCCCTGATTTCCAGAGTGGTGAGCTCATGGCCTATTAACTGTTGAGTTAGGACTGGGACCCATGACTCCTGTTGTCCACCCAGGACCTTCCATGACTACTGCAGTGAACTATTCTTTGTTCTGGCTTCCTAAAGAAGTAGACTACGTGAATGGATATTTATAGGAGATACAGGTGTGGAAGCTCAGACGCAGATTTCTGAGGCTGATCTGATTACTTTGTTTTCCATTTTTATATGTGGAATTTCACAATGATTAACCTCCATATGGCTTTGTAATTTTCCCCATTGAACTACCTCTGTGAGAAAGGGGAGGGAGAAGGGCAGACATACAATTTGCCTAGGTAAAACATAAACTGTGAGGAAAAAGACTACATTCTTTAGAAATAATGAAGGTGGTCTGAGTGTAGCCATAGTGAATTTCTATAGGAACATGTACATTTTTGCTGAAGATTTCAACTTTAAAAAAAGATAGCTTTATTAGTGTTGAATTTTCAAATTAAAAGCATTTTCAGCATCTTCATCTCTGAACTAATAATAATCATTAATTACTATAAGAAAAACTAACATGTTCAGGGAAAAATAATCTTTTTATTGAGTTAGTTATGTGGTAGGCTGTGGTTTTAATTATGTATTATTCCATCAAAGTACAGAAGTCTTTGATGGCAGTGACCGAGACTGTGCTTCATTCTAGGATTCTGAGAAACTACAAGGCTTATTCCAGGCAGCACTGGAGCTCAGCACAAGCACGAAACCATATGACTGCGTAACAGCTTCCTACCTGCTGATCTTCTTAATCTGGCAG
Source organism: Sciurus vulgaris (assembly GCF_902686455.1). Classification (NCBI taxonomy): domain Eukaryota; kingdom Metazoa; phylum Chordata; class Mammalia; order Rodentia; family Sciuridae; genus Sciurus; species Sciurus vulgaris. Next base: position 63,024,641 of record NC_136475.1, read on the forward strand.
GATGCTCTGCCGTGGTCTCCATCTGTGGCTACACCCCAGCAGGCTGCCTGTGGTGATGGAGATAAATCTGCTGCCGTGGTGGAAAGGAACACATTGTTAGGTTTGTATTGAGGAAATGACCTTTTGCTCTCTCTCTCTCTCTCTCTTTTTTTTTAAATTAAAACCATTATCCTCTCACCATTCACTGGTTAGAGTATCTAACACATTTACTTGTGTTGTTTTTATTTAAGAGTTTACCAACATATAAGTGCCAGTAGTTTCTTTTATGAGAATAAAAAGTTAACTCAGCTGTATTGTTTGTTTCTAAATAGAGGATTCATGTTAAATAAGTTGATATACAAATGTCTATTAATAAAGCACTTTTTAAAAGAGGACAACCTGTTTCTCCACCAAATGTCTACTCTTTTATTCTGCAGAAATTTTATGATGTTGTAGACAGATCAGCTTCATTATTTCTATACACACCAGAGTTCTTTTGTCTGTTGGGGTTTATGTTTTGATTGACTGTCATGCCCCCTTCTATTTTATGTTTTCTTTCTTTCTTTTTTTTTTTTTTTTTTTGTGGTGCTGGGGATCGAACCCAGGGCTCTATGCTTGTAAGGCAAGCACTTTACCAACTGAGCTATCTCCCTAGCCCTTATTTTATGTTTTCATATAGCCCGTTCTAAAACCTAGGCTGTGAAATGGGTTAGATCTAGTGGGTTTCAGCAAATATTTGTTAGGGATTTATGTATTTAATTTTATGCTAGTAAAATTTGGAATTATAGTGGGTGTATGAATAGATACAAATTTTTATAGAAAAGAGATATAGAAAGTTGCAAATTATTTTTCTCAAGATGATAGATAAGGCTTTGACAAAACCTGTAGTGAGAGAAAAGTAGGAGACTATAGGTAGTTCTGGTGGGAACATGGACTTTAAGTCTGCAGATAGATGACAGAACCATAGAAGATGACATTTGCCTACTTAAATTGCTTCAGGGCTGGGTTCAAAAGGAGACCCTTGTAAGATGATAGGAAGAGGACTGCAATTGGGGTGTGCTGGGGACTGCATGCATCACACAGTCTTTTTTTTTTTTTTTTTTGGCGGTGCTGGGGATTGAACCCAGGGCCTTGTGCTTGCAAGACAAGCACTCTACCAACTGAGCTACATCCCCAGCCCCACACAAAGTCTTTTAAGACATTTTAGAACTTCATTTCAAACTCACAAAGAACACTTGAATAAATAAGATTTAAATAACAGTAATAGAAAAACTTCATAAATTTTGTTCACAAGTTAGGTGATGACACCCAGCTTAAGAAGTAGAACAAGGGCTAGAGGTGCAGCTCAGTGGCAGAGCACGTGCTTAGCATGCCTGAGGCCCCAGGTTTGATCCCAGCGTGACAAAACAACAACAAGAACAACACTAAAAAACAAAAACAAAGCAAACAAAAAATAACCCCTTTGTTTTCTTAGCCTGGGATCCTAGCTCCTCTGGAGGCTGAGATAAGAGGATTCCTTGAACCTGGAAGTTCAAGGCTAGCTTGAGCAACATAGGGAGGCACCCATTTCTTTAAAAAAAGCCTCTTTTCTATTCTTTATTTTATATTGATCTTTCATCTTTTTAAAGGATTTTTTTTAGATATTGATAGACCTTTATTTTATTCATTTATTTATTTGGTGCTGAGAATCAAACCCCATGCCTTGACACCTGCTAGGCAAGTGCTCTACCACTGAGCCACAACCCCAGCCCTTAATCTTTCATCTTGTTTTCCTTTATAGTTTTACCACCTGTGTATGTCATGAAACAATATATTATTTGGTTTCACATAATTTTGAATTTTACCTAAATAGCACTGTATATGTTATACATATTTAACTGCGACTTGTTAATCTATTGTCCTGTTTCAGGGAAGCAACAAATGAGCCTAACATTGATTGAATCATCATGATAGCATTTTGAGTCTTTATATTTCCCACAGTACCTAAAATATAAGTATAAATACTAGATGTATGTCTAATATCTGCTGTTTGATTTGTTCATGACTCTGTGTGATTGAGGCCCAGTTTTTGTATTTTATTTTGAGACAGGGTCTTACTACTTTGGTTAGGGCATCACTAAGTTGCTAAGGCAGGCTTTTGAACTATGGATTCTCCTGCCTCAGTCTCCTGAGCCACTGGGATTAAAATGATACATTTTACATATAAAAGGATACCATCAAGAAAGTGAAAATAGGGGATGATGCCAAATGCCTGCCGTCCCAGCTACTTGGGAGGCTGAGGCAAGAGGAGCATAAATTTGAGGCCAGCCTGGACAACTAAAGTTGAGACCTTGTCTCAAACAAACAAACAAGAAAAGGGAGCTAGGGGCATATTTTAGTAATAGAGCTCTTGTCTAGGATGCTTAAGACCCTGAGTTCAGTCTCTAATACCAGGGTGGGGGTAGATGAGTAAAAAGACTGTCTTCAGAATGGGACATTTGTAAACCATATATTTAATGAGGGATTTGTATCTAAATAGAATATTTAAAGAACTTTCACAACTCACTAATAAAAAAGACATCCAAATTGAATGGGAAAAATCTGAATAGACATTCTCTAAAGAAGATATAAAATGAATAACATGCATATGAAAAGATGCTCAACATTATTAACTTTAAGGAAAATGCAAATCAAAATCACAAGAAGTAAATATTTCATGCCCAGAAGGATGTCTACAATGAAAAAAAACCCAGAGAATTGCAACTGTTGATGAATCTGTCGAAAAAGTGGAACCTTCATACAATGTTGGGGGTCAGGAATAGGGATACAGACATTTATTTCTTAACAGGCAATTATCTAGAGAAATGAAAACATGTGTCCAAATAAAAATTTGTACAGGAATGTTCATAGCAGAATTATTTATAGTAACCAAAAAGTAGATATAACTCCCATGTACATCAACTGATAAATGAAAAATTAAAATGTGATATGCCCATACAGTGGACTATTATTCATCCATATGAAAGAAATAATAAAGAATGAAGCATTGGTATATGTGGCAGTGTGAACATTGAAAACATGCTAAGTGGAAGAAGCCAATGACAAAAGACCTTTTATTGTATAATTCCATTTATGTGGTATGTCCAGAATAGCAAAATCTATAGGGAAGAAATAGATTATTGATTGCTGAGGGCAGAGTTAGGGTAGAGGTGTAGAGAGGAAGAAACTACAATGGGGTAAAAGGTCTTTGGGTGAACAAAGAAAATGTTCTCGAATTGTGGCATATGCCTGTATCTCTGATTATACCAAAACCATTGACTTGTTGCTTTAAACGCATACATTGTATGGTGTGTAAAATATATGTCAACAAAGGTATTACTAAAAGGCATCTATTGACCAACTAGCACGTGCCACAGGGGCCTGGGCTTTGATACCCTAGCTAGAGGAGGTTCAGATTGAATGCATAATGAACCCAGGTGGTTAAAGGAAGACACTTAGTTCTTTAACTAGTATCTTTAACTAGAAACAGGCAGTGGGCCAGATAACCTTGAAAAATCTCTATCTGGTTCAAGTATAAAGTTCAGTTGAGTTGAGTGTTTTCATGGGAACTGTTTTGTTGTCCACAAATTTATAAATGTGTTTTAAAACAGGCATTGTTTTCACTTTGCTTTTTTCTAGTTATCAAATGCTTGATGGAAAATCTTGAGGAGGAGATCTCTCAGGCTGAAAATTCTTTGCTTCAGGCAGCGGCATCCTTTCCTATGTATGGGCGAGTCCACTGTATAACAGGAGCTCTGCAGAAGTTACCACTAAAGTAAGAACATCCACAGCTGCCTCTCCTCTCAGAAATACACTCAGGCCTGAGCTTTCGCCTCTTATTGAATTGTGTCTTGGGAATCGGATGTAGTCTGTTGCCTTAAAGACAGTAGAAAATTAGACTTATAAAATCTACCTGTATACACTTTGTGTTTCAGATATTTCATGTATTACACAATTTTGAAACACATTCTTTAAATTCCTTTCATGTGTTAATTTCCATTATTAAAATGTGATTTTTGCTTTTAATATAAGTGTCCCTAATGTCCTTGTTGCAGCAGCCTGCAGTTGGTGAGTGAGTGGAGACCTTTGGTGGAGAAACTCCTGTCCATGTCCTACAGGCTCTCTGCCGTGGTGTCTCCGGTTATTCAGAGCTCCTCGCCTGAGGGCCTCATCCCCATGGACACTGATTCAGGTCAGCAGACAAAGAGAGCTACCGTGCTGTTGTTTGGTTGTTATATTATCTGTCTCTCTTCTTTGGTAATCATTTCTTTGAAGAGATATAAAAGCTAAGTTGAGAAAACAAGAAATTATTATTTTTTATGGTATATTTTTGTCTGTTGAAAATATTTTGAACTACTAAAAAAATAGCTCCCTCATCCCCAAACCAGGTGTTGAGCAAGTTTCTTTTCTTCCGGGTCAAATTGGGTTTGTAGTACTGTGAACTTTCGTTTGCCTTTTTCCTTTTGAACTTATCTGCCCCTTGGCGAGTGTTCCTACCACGGGTTCTTTATTGCAAGTCAGTAGGCCAGGACTGCTTGGTGTCCCTCCCTTGCTCCTCATAGCCAGTGTTACCCTTAAATATTTCTTGAGCCTCTTTCCTTTTTATCTTTGTCTTCTTACTCCTGCAAGCATTTAACCTCTTTTGCTCAGGCCACTCCAGGCGCTTCCCAGCTGATGTCCTCTCATATACTCTTATCTCCTTACATTTGCTTCTTGCTGTGTCCAGTATGCTTTTTTCTAATCAAATAATTAATCATGTTATACATAATCTTAAACTTTGCACCCCATCCTACTCTACCCCTCCCCTTGTTTAGCATACTTCCATGACTTCAGATCAGGTGCTAGGTGGTTTGGCTTCTGCTTCCTCTCCAACCTGTCTCTTCCTGCTCTCCTCTGCCCTTGGAACTTTCCCTCAGGGAACTGTAATTTAACAGGTATTCTGTCTGATTTTTCATTCATGTGCTTAGCATAGTGCTGGTAGAAGAAGATAAACAATAAATATTTATTGCTAATGAATAAATAAATGAATGAATAATTACTGAAAGGATAGGAGCTAAGTTAGTGTCTGGGACGTCCTGCTGGCATACGTGGGCACCATAACAAGTCCAAATAGACTGGCTATTAAAGATGTGCACAAACATAAAGTATACCTTTAAGCACACAGGAAGAAATGAAGTAAATTTGTATTTCAGGTTGAAATAAAGTTTGTGAATGCATTTTGTAGTGCAGATGAGAGTTTTTTATTAAGAAGAATTTGAGTATGAGTACACACTGTCCATACAATGAAATGCCTTGGGCTCATAATTAAGTGACCTGGAGCAGTGTATTTTACATAGAAAATGTTAGCTTTTGTTTTTTACTAAAAATAAGTTAAGTGATATTGGTTCATGATGCTAGGACACATTTATTTAGGTTAATGCTTTGGCTTTCTTGGTACATGAAACTAAAAACATGTAGTCTTATAGCTGATACTTGGATTAGGCAAGTACCAGATAATTCTGGATCAGAGGTCTTGAATTTTTCAATTACCTATTGTAGGAAGAGCCTGTAGTGTGTGCTAAAATCCTTTGTGTAGAGAGTTTTAAAATATCTCAGAAACTGTCTTTGGCCCACACACATTTTCTTAATTCTTTTTTCTTTTTATTGGCATCATTTTTCCTGCTTCTTCCTCATGTTATCTGTCATGCATTCTGAATTTCTTGAAAAAAGCCTCCCCTGAGAGCCATAGAATGAATGAATAGGATTTATGAAATTTTATTTGGATCTTTCTTCTTTTTTCTTGGTCTTTATATGGTATGTTTTGAGCTAGTGTTACTTTTTCATGGCTGTTGAAATTTGTTTTGGGCAAAATTTCAGGGAAGCAACAAATGAGCTTAACACATTGGTTGAATCATCATGATAGCAATTTGAGTCTTTATACTTCCCACAGTACCTGCAATATAAATAATAGATGTATGGCTAATACCTGCTCTTTGATTTGTTCATTGATTCTACATGATTACCTGTTGGTATTTTTAAAAAGTCAGAGCTTGGCTAACTCCTTACTACCTAGCCATCCATTTATTTCAGCCCATGTTACTGAACCCTGGCCATGAACCAGTTCCTGTTCCAGGCACTAGTACTCGGCAGTGAACAAAATACTGCATTCATGGAGCTTACTCCTAATCTAGTGGGTGCTCAGTGAGGAAAAAGGAAATTTAAACCACACCGCGAAAGCAGTATATTATATGATGCATTTCAATCCAACTATGGAGACTTCATGATATCCCTATATTTTGAAAGACTGGTTGTTGATTTAAAAATTTTTTTTAACATTTATATTTTTAAACCTTGATAGCTTATACTGTAGATAGGGAAACAACTTCTTAAAATTAATTGAAGTTTATTGGACTTCTTTCACATGATTAAGCATCATGCTTTAGATTCTTAAACAGACACAAAAGCAATGTAAAGGAGATGGCAGCCTTTGTTCTGTGAATGATTACAGTTCTTTTTTTTTTGTCATATCTTCAACCCAATTGCCATGTTTTAAAAGTACTCTTAAATGGCTAGGGCTGTGGCTCAGTGGTAGAGCACTTGCCTAGCATGCCTAAGGTTCAATCCCCAATGCTGCCAAAAAAAAAAAAAAGGCCACTTAAATATCATGAAGACCCTATACAAATAATTTTTACATTACCCACTCTGTGGGTCTCTAGTAATAGAAGTTATTATCAAACGTTGAAAATTACAGGACTTTGAGGTCAGGTACCCCAAGGGAATTATTGCATGTGGTGTGCAACTGGAGTTTCATGTCCTTGCATCTCTTTTCTTGCAGAGTCAGCAAACCGCTTACAGGTGATTCTCAAAGAGATTCAGCCACGAGATACTAATGATTATTTCAACCAAGCCAAAATATTGAAAGAATGTAATAGTTTTGATTTGGAGGACTTGAATATCAGTGTGTCAAATATTGATACTTCTGCAGAAATCAAAGGTAACATATGTAGAGTTGATATTGTAATTTTTTTTTGTGTGTGTGGTACTGGGGAATTGAACCCAGGTCCTGATGCATGCTAGGCAATAGCTCTACCATTTAGTTTTAGCCCCAGCCCCAGGTGATTAAGTAACAGTAAAATATACAGAATGTCCTTTTTATATAATAAATGAGAGGCTACAAATATGTGCAGAACATTTCTAGAAAGTGATTTTTTTTTTTAAATTTGGTTTTGGAAATGGTTTGGTTTTAGGAATGGATTTATAAGACTTTTACCAGAAAGTGATGTGTCCCAGTTCAACATACAAGGTGCTACAGCAGAATGCCTTCGAGAGCTAAAATCTGCCTTGATGGCCCAGGTGCTGAACGAGCAGTGATCTCGGTGGAGCTGAGTGGGGCCCTGGCCATCCTCTCCCTGCAGTGTGGTTCACTGGAGTCTGCTGTGGAAGTTCTTAAAGTGGAGCAGCCTTTTAATGGAAATAAACTTTATTACTCACCAAAATTGGAGGTGCTTTGTTGTACTAGGCCTCCAGAATTTCAATCCCTCCAGCTTGTTTTTATCATTAGTTGTTACTATTGAATTTTCTGTAATACTGTGAAGTCATCAGAAGCTGCAATTTCTTGGTGATTTATTACACATTCTGCATTCTCCACTAGATGGCGATATTGTTTTACACAAAAATTCTCCTTGCACTTATATTTTTAAAATTATAAAAAATAACGTTGTGTGCTTATTGTAATAGTTTCAAACATAAATATAAATTAAAAACAAATTAAAGTTGACTTTTACTTCCTTTGTCCCACTTCCCTGTTTATTATATGTCCTTTTATACCTACAGTATGTTATTTATGTACATTTATCATTTCGGTTTAGTGGGCTTCTTTAAAAAGCATGGGATTATAGTATAAATATTATTTTTTAAATTTGCCATTTTAATGTAATAGTTTGTTTTGGATTTTTTAAAATGCCAGTCCTAAAACACTCCTAAGCTAGAATAAGAGAGCAAATTAGGGTAATTGTAGCTTATTGACCATGGGTTTTAAATATATCTTGAAGGAGATTTGTATTTTCCTTTAATTTTTTTTTCTTTAGTACTGGAGGTATTGAACCTAGGAGGGCTCTACCACTGTGTTGCAACCCCAAGCATTTTTATTTTTGTTTGAGACATTGTCTTGCAAGTTACTGAGGGTGGCTTTGAACTTGTGAGCCTCTTGCCTCAGCCTCCTAAATTGCTGGGATGACAGGTGTGCACCACTGCACCTAGCTTTTCCCTCTGATTTTAAAAAAAGTTCTTTTCTACTTTTTAACTGATGTAACAGCCATGTTTGCCAAAATAAATTAGAAGTATATTCATTACATTTATTCACATAACACTTTATGGATGACAAAGAGGCAAAGAGAGTTTGTTTCATTAATTTCCAAAAGTTAGACTTAAATTTTGAGGAAATTACTGTTTTTTAAAAATGTATTTTGAAAACAACAAATTAAAAATTACTCAGCATGATTTTCCTCCTAGTACATGCTCAACAAATATTAGTTCTTTTTCTCCTGAATAAATAGAACATATGACAAATTGGTTTGTTTAAATGGATTATTCTTGGGGAAATTATGAATAAGCTCATTCTAAGAAACCTAGGGTGTGAGTAATCGAGTCTCTAGTGTTGCAATAGGTTTTTTTTTTTTTTTTCCTTAAGGTAAAGAAGAAAAAACATGTGATGTAACTGCTCAGATGGTGCTAGTGTGTTGTTGGAGAAGTATGAAGGAAGTTGCTTTACTTTTAGGCACACTGTGCCAGCTTCTACCTATGCGGTCTATGCCAGAATCTTCTGATGTATTATTAACAGAGGAGCAGGTAAGGCTCCAACAGGTAGCATTTTTGGTCAAGACATAAATCATAAACTTGTATTTATGATCCAACTTAGAAAAAGTTTTGAATTTTTCTTGAATCAAATTTTACAGCTGTCAACTAGAAAATAGTTCATGATAGCTTAGGATGTTAGACCTGTAGTACATTTCAAAACTATGGCATTTTAGAAATGTTTTTATATAAGTGTAGTTTTAACCTCACTTTTTACTGCAGTATTATTATTTTAATTTCTCTTTCTTCATTTAACATACATAAACTTAAATTTTAGCTGAAACTGTCTAGTAAAACTCCACAAGTCTCTTAAATTTTGCAGAGGAATACAAAGTAACATATTGGTTGATTATGGATCTTATGTTTCCCTCTAGTTCAATAATAAAGTTGTAGTCACTTTGGTTTTTTTGGCTGACTTTTATTTTAAGACCACAAAGTTAGTTCACCATCTGGGACTGTTCAAGGGCTTGAGTGCAGTGTTTACAAGAAATTAGTTTACCACAAGCATTTCATTTGGAAATATTTTAGATTTATTAGATTTCTGTTTTTAATTGATTCCCTCTTCCTTTCCATATGGTTTCAACAAATTCATTTCCCACAGTTTTCCAGCAAAGATATATAACACATACTTTCATTTTTAACCTTTTTCAAATAAAGATAATTTTTTCCCTAGGGTGTTACAACATTCAAGAACAAAACAAATATTGTAGTATGCTAATGCTGATTATTTCTATAATCATCACGTGACTCGTTCCATGGAAATAATGCTAATATTTTTATTCTCACACTCTGTGGCTCATGGGCTTGCATCTGGTTAACAGCTGGCTTGTGATGTTGCAAGGCCCCAGGAAGGAGAGAGGCAAAGGCGAATAGTACACTGTGGGCAGCATTATGTTCCTTATTCTCTTCCAAATCAAATAGGCGTTAGTGTCCTAGAGTTACTTGGAGTCATTGCTGGTGACTAGCTGTAGTGCCAATGCCAACATCTTTGCTTAGGAATCAGTTACGATTAATGCTTACTTCACTGATGTTCACCATCTTGCTATGAAGTAAACATGTGCCTTGATTTCTCAACTTCTCTTTCCAAGGACAAGTTAAAACATCTAGTTTTTTGTGTTGTTGGAGAGTATTTAAAATTAAATTAAGGGAAACATATTTTTCTTCTACTATAACTGAAAAAGACCTAAGAACTTCCTAAGAAAATTATTTTGCCTTGACACCTTTTCTAATGCACCTAAAGTTTTATGCAATGTAAATGAATTTAAGTGGGATAACTATGTTAAAATTTGGAATTAAGATTAAAGAGATGTTTGTAAAAAACCCAAAACTAACAATAACAAAAAGAGAGGCTCTTAAAAACCAAAAAATACTTTCAATGGCTAGTTGCTTGAATAAAAATAGGATTCTATTTTTTTTTGTGAAACCTTAGTTTTCATTCTAATACACTGCAGTCATTTTTCCAGTGTAATCTTCTATGATAACCTTATATAGTTGTGAGAAGAAAATAATGGCTTAATGAGGGAACAAAAGTCTACATGATACCTGTGTTCTAGTTTTGAAATCCTTCTCTCTATGGAAAACTTTATTTTTGATCTTGCTAACTTTAAAGAAATGTCTTAGTTTAGAAGTATTTAGTCCATGAAAATCCAAAGTCATCAAGAAGTTACATTACTGCTTTTAAACAAAACATTTTCCTTCTTTAAAAATACTCTCATGTCCTTAATACCTTTAAGATTTATAAATATAAATGATGGAGAAGAATGTAATTTACATTGGAATGGCTGGCCACACCTTAGGTATATATACTTTGCCAGGGGCTTTGTTGCCCTGTTGCAGCTAGATCTGCTGCGCCTAGTTGCAAAACTACCACTTTAAGAGTCAGTACCTTAGATGAATGTGACTGCAACAGACCTGGACACACTGAGGCAGCGACGTGACTTGCAGGCAGAATTCCACCCTCGTTATGGTGGAGAATGTGAAACCTGGGTTTCATATTTCTAGCAATAACAACTGTGAGCTGCTTTTCTATCAATGAATGGAGGACACTGTTCCATATAGCCTAACATACTGAAACTCAGACAGATTATTCCCTCCACTTGCCCTTCACTCTTGAAAAAGTAATATAATTCTGTTATAATTTGAAATTCCATGGCTTGAGTATAGAAGACAGGGGAGATTTCTTTTGGAACCCAGTTCTCTTAAGCCTGTCCTGATTTTATGGCCCTTTATTAAAGGGGGTGGCCACTTAAGTTCCACATATGTGAGTACAGTTTATAATAGGCTGACAAGAAGTAAGATTACAGTTTGAGGGCTTTTGTTGCTGTGTGAAGAGAAGAACTGAGACTTGTTTATAATTCTGAGTTTTCAGTGTTGTGTTCACAAACTATTAGAGCTGAAAGGGTCACAGAGATGATATTCTCCAGCTCCCTTGGACAGGAGGAAGCTGAAACCCCTGGATATTACCTGGTCCGCTCAAGATCACAAAGCTGGTTTGTGGCAGCTCTGGGAGAGGAACCTGATTCTTCTCCTTCCCAGCCATGTTACATGGCACAGTGCTGCCTTTGTCCTGAACTGCTCATTTAGTTTTTCTTTAAGTTGAATTTTTCCTATTTCTAATACTCCAACAAATTTTTGCAAGTGACAAGGCAATAAGAATTCACTACTGAACTTTTTAGCAAATGATCCTTTCCGTAGATCACTTCTTGTGAAGTAGTATGCTCTCACCCGCTGTTCCAAGAGGAAAATGTATTCATTCAGTGGCATGTCTGACTTGCCTCCTGCACTGTAATCATGTAATGAAAGGTTCTTTCATAATGTCCCTCTACAAGAAGCAGAGATAAAACCAGATTTGAGGGATGTAAATGGAGACCCTTCCCAAGTGAGCTGTGCACACAGCCTTATCGCACAGCTTCCTGGATAGTTGGTGCATGTCTAGGTTTCTAGCTCTGTTTTGCTGATACAGACTTTTGCTTGATATATTTTCTTGGTCCTCTTTCCATGGAATATCTGATACCTCTTGCTTACTGATTTTTTAAAACAACTTCCTCTACCTGGAGTATCAACACGTTTACGTATTTTTCCTAATATTCCTGAAAAGAAGCTTCTGTGCAGATTTTTCATATGTGCTTCCCTCCACTAGTGATTGTTGGCACAGAAATCATATGAATAAAAATAATTGCCAACTATTAGCAGAACTTCTACTTCAGATTTGATTGTAACTTGTATAATGCACGGGGCTAACTGGGTTGATATATTCCTTCTGTGTTTTTCATTACAGTTTTAGATTGTCTATAATGGACTACAAATGAAATACACGTTTATTAGCATTCATAAGTGTTAAAGTAATTGCCTCTTGTATTTTATTTTGCCCAGGATTATTTTTAGAATTTGAATTGTGCTGAGTGGAAGTTACTGGATTTTTTTTGGAGATTGAACCCAGGGGAGCTTAACCACTGAACTACACCCCAGCCCTATTTATTTTAATTTTTTAAATTTTGAGACAGGGTCTCACTAAGTTGCATAGGGCCTTTGCAAAGTTGCTGAGGCTAGCCTCAAACTTGCGATCTTCCTGCCTCAGCCTCCTGGGTTGCTGGGATTATAGGCATGCAGCACTTCCCCTAGCTGGAAGTTATCATTTTTAAGTTTTGAAGTGAAGTTGAGCATGAAACCACATCTTTTAGTCACCTGTTTATTGACTACCTTACTACGTGGGTATTGTGGGGACATAAAAAATAGTATGTGGTTCTCTGACCTCAAAGAACTTAGAAGGATAATAAGGGACCTAAGACAAATTCATTTAAAATATTTGGACTAAAGAGCAATGGTTAAAATGGCTCAAGATTAAGAATTTGCTAGAAAGCAAAAAATAAACATTCTGGTTTAAGATGATGTCTGAACACCAGAAGATTATGGCCTTTGTTGTTATCTAGGAAAACAATGTTTGGGTTTTGAAGAAATTCCAAGTGTTAAAGAAATCACTGTAGTAGAGAATGTACAGTTGAAAACATTAATTATCTTATTGGAATATAAACTTTTGTAAAACATCTCATTTAACCAAGGTGGAATTACAAACTCTTAACTGTTGACGTTCTCAAAGTTGTAAGAATTGATTTTGTCTTGAATTGAGTCTTACAGTTTAAAATACAAAGAAAAACCCCAAATGGACATTTCTTGATTGCTACTGTGCCAGGTACTCTGCTTGACACTTATATGTATAATCTCATTTATTTCTCACAATAATCCTGTAAAGTAGGTTTTAGTTTTATCCCCCTTTCACCGATGAGGGAACTGTTCTGTTTAATTAGCTTGTGATGATAAGGTAGTTGAGTCAGGGTCCTGAACACCACCCCGTTGGCTTCAAAGTCTCAACTCTTAACCACTGTATATGCCCTTGATAGAAATGTCTCATCTGTACTTAAATCCTCTTAGGTTTATGTTTATGAGTGGTATTACTCTTGATTTATCAACTATATTTATTGTGTAGGTAAAAGGTACATTTTAAAAAGTATATTTGCATTTGACTTTTGTTGGTTTTATGTTATATTCTAGATGAGCATTTGGGTTCCCTTATTTGTCTGGTAGTGAATTGTAGATGCCTGGAAACATAGAATGTAGCTGTCTTCCCCAATGGGAATTTACATGCTATAAATACAGAAAGCATATTAGTTTGCCCACAGAAGTAAGTTTATGAAAAGTTAGAAGCAGGATATGCTTAATTGAAAGAAAGTCACTTGAATTTAATTTTAAAACCCGAAATCGTTGCCATTTGTTTTGCATTTTTACCTTAATTCTCTTTTAAAAATCCTGAGGTGTATGTTATTTACAAAAAAAATATTTTGTAAACTCATCATTCAGAAAGCCACTTATGGACTTTTTTTTTTTTAAACCCAGGGGTGCTCTACCACTGAACTACATACCCAACCCTTTTTTATTTTTATTTTGAGACGAGGTCTTGCTAAGTTACTGATGCTGGTCTCAAACTTGAGATCCTCCTGATTCAGCCTCCCAGGAGGCTGGGATTACAGGCATGCACCTCTAGAGGCTTTGATGAACTCTAAATAGGAACTCAGTGGCACCTAATGAGAGGCAGTTGAGTTGGAGTTTTCAGATAACTTTTTAATTTAAAAAATAAAAATTAATTTAAATTTTTTCTTATATTACTACTTTTTTATAGATTTAGAATGTTATTGCTTTCCTAAAAACATTGTTTTGAACAAGATATCATATAAGTAATTTGAAGTCAAAGTAGTAATAAAAGCACTTCCACATGTTAAGTAAATAAGATTTTTTTGAAAAAAAAATTTAGGACAAATTCCAATCAAATTCCTCCATTCAAGGTCACCTACTAACAACAGCAAGCACTTTGTAATGTAGGTCAGTTCTCATACTGTCCCAGGAAATTCTTGTCAAATTTAGCCCTGCACCATGAAGGTACCATATGAGTAGGAAGAAAATTCACTTGGCATTTTTTCCTTAATTTTGGTTAAGTCAGTTATAGTTTTCCCTTTTTATTTTTTTGGTTTTTAGACCGTTTTCTTGACATAAAACCCACATCCAGCTGGGTACATTATTAATAATTTTTAAGTGGTTTGAATAGACCTTGTTCCCCAGTCCGAGTATCTGCTGGGAGGTTTCAGGAGGGCCCTTTTACATCTGCTCATAAATCACATTGCTTGTTCCTGCATCCTAGTTCATCTCTACTTTGCATCCCCATCTTCCACTGTTACGTAGCATGAAATCTCTATGTCTTTCATTCAGGTCTGCTAGGCTTAGCCTGTTTATGTTGCATCCATTCAGATAAAAAGACCTGGCTAAGTATCTCACAGGTGCTTAGTAAATGTGTATTTATTCATTCTAGCTTCCCAGCCTCTTCTCATTTCCATTACACCTTTCCATTTTGGTCCACCCAAGTGTATGTATCCTGTTCAAGGTCTGGGCATGAAGTCTTTTCTAATTCTAGTGCAGAAGGGTCTTTGATTTCTTGGAACTGGGTACCACTCAGCATATTGATTTTTCTTTGCCAGCCTGAACTGGAAGCCCACTGAGGACAGACATTTGTTTTATCTTCTCTATCTACCCTAGCCATTAAGCTGCTAAAGCATTTTGCAGGTGCCAAAGAAGTACTTGTTGTCTGATTAACAGTAATTTTATATATCCTACAAAAGTAAAAAATTCATAATAAGGCTCTTTATTATCTGTGTGGATTTATTGGGAGATGAGGAGCAAAAGAAAATAGGAAAAGACTATTTGCATCTCACTTTTGTCCTTAGAATGTCATTCTGATTTCTGAGGCCAGGATTACCTACTGTAGAGGTTCACCCTTGAGAAGACCACCCACTGGTCACCTTGCTGAGGTCTTTATTATATGCCTTTTGGTTTAGGTCCCTTTGGAGGAAGTTAGGATAAAGGAAGCAATGAAAGTGGAATCTCTGCTTAAGGAGGAGACTGCAAACCATTACTAAGTCCATAAAGAAGCACTTTTCTAATAACATTTTGTTTTCCTGAAGTATGTATTAATGTCTGTGGCATTTTGGAAAATAGATTTAACTAAGAAAGAAAGCTACCATCTCTATGATTTCCTGTTTTAATTTTCTCTGATTTGAAACACCATAAAAGTCTTTTATTTCTCTAATAATAGAAATGATGGATGTGATGAGTTTAGCTAATTGGTATTTCTTCTGGTCCCCATTTTGTAGGATTAGGTATTACCCTTCAGATCTATTTTGAGGACTGAATTTAGATTTAAGTCTTGATAATTTTGTTCAAAATACACTCTGCAATTACTGTTTTGAAGATGAAATAAGACCTGTTTTGTGGCTTGTAGCCACATATAATATGTGACCTTTAAAAAATAGTAAAGGAGTAACATCAAGATCTGAGGTGAATCATTAGATATTTATAGGAAAACTTTAACTGAAGAACATGACATGTTAATCTTTGGAATATGAAAGTGTCAGAATCTTTAAAAATTCATTTTCTACTGCTTTTCT
Source organism: Sciurus vulgaris (assembly GCF_902686455.1). Classification (NCBI taxonomy): domain Eukaryota; kingdom Metazoa; phylum Chordata; class Mammalia; order Rodentia; family Sciuridae; genus Sciurus; species Sciurus vulgaris. Next base: position 63,040,459 of record NC_136475.1, read on the forward strand.
GGGTTTTTGTTGGCCTCATTTCTGATTCTTCTTTCTCTATAGGCATCACTTGTCAGGTCTTCATAATCAGATATACTATGAGTGTAGATATTTTCCCTCTGTTTAGAACCCCACTCAGCTCATGTCGAACCAAATTGGATTATAGGTTATGGGCTAGTTCTGAACTTGCTGGTTTATTCATTTTAACAGAATGACTTACGAGGTAAGTACTGTTACAATCCCTGGAGTATAGATGAGGAGAATGAGATGCTTGCTGGGGTCACTTGCTTACTCCTTGTACTTCCTATCATGTATATAATACATGCAGAACACTAATTCAGTCACTCTGCTGAGATTAAGGCTGTTTCAGGGTAAGCACATCTAAAATATCCTGGGATGACTTGCCTTTTCACTATATTGGAATCTCTGGAGATGTGGATCAAGAGATAGTTGATTACAGCTTTAGTTCTGAGTTTTATACAAAACCAGAATATTCTGAAGCCTATAGCCTCCAAGTAACACTATAAAGCCCAGACTAACCAATTTAACATCATGAGAATCAAAGCCACAATCACAACTAATTGTGAGTTGTTTTCTTTAAATCATCATTTTTAAAGTTTCTCTGATCTTGCATGGAGAAAGAGTGTTTTGGAAAGAATTGGCTGGCATTCTGGCATATCCTATGATTCTGAGACAAGATGATAACTGTTGATTTTTCAGGATATCCTTTGTACTAAATCTTGCACTGCCATTAACAGCATATCACTAAAAGGCAATTATTGGGAGTTATTGTTTAATGAGTGTATAGTTTCAGTTTGGGAAGATGAAAAAATTCTATTTTATGAGAAAGCACGATTATTTCATCCAGACCTATGTGTGTGTTGTTGTTTTGTGTGATTTTATATTGGTGTCAAATGATACAGTGAAGTTTGTGAATCTGGCATAGGGAGGCAGTCCTATTGTGGCACTTAAAGATGACTGACCCTGGAGCTAGACTGCCTGGTTGTGTGTCCTGTCTCCACTACTTACTTTCCACCTGACCTTGGGTGAGTTACTTACCCTCTCTGAACTTGAGTTTCCCCATTGTGGAGTAGAGATAATAATTGTACTCATTTCATGGAATTATTCTGAAGATTAATTGATATAATAATAATAAATGCTTAAAACAGCTCCTGTCACATTAAGTGTTAAATGGATGGACATCTAGAGGTAGGTTCTATATTACATTGCTTATATACATCTAAATGTAAGCATAAATTGAATGTTTATTTTTTATTTTTTTAAAGGTAAAAGAAATAGGAGATTACTTTAAACAACACCTTTTACAGTCCAGGCACAGAGGCGCATTTGAACTGGCTTACACTGGTTTTGTGAAACTAACTGAAATACTAAACAGGTAAAACAAATATCCTTTTGTGTAGGTTTTTAAAAGACTAAACGTACAAACCACGTGCTTGGAGTATAATTTAGTTTTGTCTTTTGATGTTGAAAAGAATAAAGACTTGGTTGGCTCCAAAACTCTTGGATGGAATGGTTTTCTTAGGTTTCATTGTGTGATTTACTGCAGATGATTGAGTGAAATGTCCAAACCTAGTTGCTCTCTCATTGAAAGGTGATTTGAAGTCAACTCAAAAAGATTTTGCTAAAAATAGCTTTGAAATTACTATTTCTTTTCATTGAACAAAATGAATGTTTTGTCTGTTTGAAAATTACTTGGCATTTGGAATAAACTAAGCCCTGGAGTTTTTTGGAGATGTGTGTATTACAGACAGAGAAAAACACTTAAGGATTTTGTCTTTTTCTTCCTAATTTTGTTTTATGGAAAATTTAAAAAATAACAGTAGGTAGAGCAAAAGGATAAAAGATTTTTTTCCCTTACTTAGAAAAATACTGAGATATATTTCATATATTTAGCCAAATGTGTATTCTTTTGACATTATAGGTGCTGGTAGTTTCATTCATTCATATAATAGATTTCCTCCAAAGAGCTTGTGAGGAAACCTTAAATTACTTAATGACTAAGTGTTCATGGCAAGTGTTCTCTAAATAAAAGGTAGTATTTTCCAGGAAAACATTTCTTTTGCCTGGAAACTTTTTGAAATGAAGCAGAGTTCTGCCAGCCTTGTAGCTTCAGCAAACATTTTATTTTGGGCTGTTAAGACATCTACTCCTTGAATATTTTTGAAACTTTTTTTTCACACTTGTGGTAAAAACATTTACAAAACATCTTGGCAGTTATGGGCTGTACAGAATATCTTTGAATGATACATTAAAAATGTCCCTGACATTAAACTGCTGATCTTGAAAATATTTTGTTATCTTTTAAACTTTTTGTTTCCAGTGTAGACATGACCTATGAATATTTTTTTCTCACAATGCAATATTTTCCATTCCTTTAAATCAGTTAACCAATACATATGGAATATTAGCTGTGTGCTTGGTATTGTGTTTATTTTGGAGAATATGCTACTTATTTATAAGACATGGTTTCTGTTAAGAACTTATGGTTTAGTTTGGGGAATAAGCAGGGATGAAGTTCACAATGTTTAATAAATTGTGTGCCATGGGCACTGACTGTTTAGAACAGACATTGGATGTAGGCACCCAGCATCTCTGTGGGTATGGGTGTGTGCTACTTGCACACCAGCCTGGAACATTAGACCAACACACTTGTACCAGATGAAACTGCCAAATTTTGTATGAAACTGAAATTCTGTAGTAATGGCAGAGAGAGGTAGCCACAAGCATAGGCTGATAGGTCTTCACAGGAGATAGAATTTGTGATTCTCCATGGGTAAAGTTTAAGTACATAGGAGAAGAAAGAGGGAAACACTGTATTTGTTCAGAGGCTAGAATCAGCTTGGCTTATTCTCAGGTGACTAAATAGGCCAGTCTTCCTGTAGTGCTGCTGCTGTTGGTGGTGGCAGGGTTAGCTATTAGCCAGATAGATTGAGGCCAAATTCTCTTCAACATTGCAAGTAAATTTGCTGTAATAGGGATGGGGAGAGACATCAATTGTTTTTTATGAGATAGATCGTGGTGTCATAGAAGAGAGAAATAATTATGGCCTGTGCCTTGAACTCTTAGTTCTAGGTATACCCATTCCATAAATTGGTAGTGAAATTGTACAAAAGTTAACCTCCTTAACTTCTGATCTCTTCATCTCTAAAATAAGGAAAAGAATATTTGCCCTCCCGAACGGTCTCTCTAGCTTTGGTTGTATGGAGCAAATAAAATAGATTTTATGAAAACTCTTTTGTATTGTAGAATTATGGAATTTCCTACAAATGTGAGATTCTGTGAGGTTTGTTGGTTGTAGGGCTGGTGTATTAAAGTCGTTTTTGGTTGGAAGTGTTCGGTTACATGAACTGTGATTACGGATTACAGTGAGGAGAGCCTGGATTCAGTTAAAATGATCTGGAACCGAGGTGATTGGGGCTTCCTTTATGATGATGGCTGTGGGAACAGAGACAAAGGTGTGACATTTCAGTTAACATGTAGCCTCATGTAGTAATGATAGCACATTTGACGAATGGAATGATTAGAAGAAAAGCTGTGGACACATTTTATTACATTTAATGAGTTTGTGTGCCAGGAATTAGGGCAGTGCTCAACTGGGCGATTCTTCTTCCCAGGATATTACTGAGTTCAGTTGGTAGCATTTAACTGTCAGATAAACTGGTAGAAGGGATCTAAATCAGCTGTGATCACATTTCTGGTACTTGATGGGGACAGCTAGAAGAGTGAGCCTGGTTGGGGATTGTGTGTGACCTCTCACTCAGCATGGCAGTCTTGAGGTTGCTGAATTCTTACGTGGCAGCGGGCTTTCCCCAGAGGGAACAATCCAAGAGAAACAGGCAGAAGCGCTCTGATCTTTTCTGACTTAGCCTGGGAATTCTCACAGCATTGCTTCATTCACATTCTTTTGATTATAAGTAAGTCTCTAGGTGACGCTGGATTCACTTCACCTTCTGATGGCAAAGTGGCAAGATCATATTGTAGAAGATGTATGGATGAGAGATACTGTGATGGTCATCTTTGAAAAATGAATCTGCCACATGAACCATTTGAATGTGAGTGATGGGGGTCACTAGAGAGTGATCTAGGGAGTGATTGCTCCTTTGGTTTCAGTTTCTAGTGACTAGAAAAATGGGATTGATATTACCAAAGCTAGGGAAAATTTGACTTTGTTCTCAAGGAGAGAGGTAATTGGTTTGATAAAGATGAATGTTTGTTTTGTATATATCGAGTGTGAGATAACAATGGCATATCCTGATGGAAATATTGAAGTTTCCAGTTGGAAATAGGGAATTAGTTTAGGTGATGTATCAAAAACAGAGATGTAGATGGTTTCCATAAGTATTGTAGTTAGTAAGATTGAAGTCATTAGGGGAGAGCATAAATGAGAAAAGAAGAGAGGACCAGGGACAGAGGCTCCTGAAATACTGCGTCAGTACAGTTGAAGGCATTCCAGATACATGGAAGGCCCCTAATCTACTTCAAAGAGCTCCTTCATGGCTGTCACTGTTGGCTTTTAACCAACCCGTTATGAATTCTCGGCTGTTGCTTCCAAACCAAATGCTTCTTTCTCCTTTTGGAGACATTTCAGTTCTGCTGAACAGAATGTTTTACGTAGAACATCTTTACAGTGTGTGTGACTCTCTTTTGTTCGGTTTTTATTTTTAAAAGAAAATTTTCTTTTGGACTCCTTTTGAAATCTTTTTATAAGCTCTTAAGTTTTGAAAAATTTGTTTAGGCATACAACATTTTTTAAATTTGTTAAAAAGAAATCTGGGTGTTTATGAAAACCCACAGAAATGCAGGCTAACTGCTGGCCAGCTCTTGAACTACAGCTGTGTTAAGGAAGGAAGCTCTTAAAGAGATTAATGGATACATACCAAAGTGTTAAACATGAGCTGTACCATTTAACCTGGTTTTTAATAAAGTTTTTCAAAATGTCTTCAAATGGAAACCAATTTCACTGTTAAACAATCATCTAAGGATAAATAGTGAGAGGCACTATTTTTCTGGGAAATTTTTTGAAGCAACATTTGTACACACAGTACACATAAACAATATGTTTAATTTTTATAATCTGATTTTCTTATGTAGTGCTTTCTATGTAGAATTTGAAAAAAAATCATACTTTCTTTAAAAAGCATAATTACCTGTCATGCATAATTTGATTGGTTAATGGTTAACTAATTAAAATCATAACTCTAAACTGAAGTTCTGATAAAATTCGTAATTGTTTAATACTGTGTATGACCTTAGTATTTGAAGTTATTCTTTCAATTGAAATGAACAGAATCCTACACTAGGTGTTAAGTTGCAGAATCTAGTTTTCATTTATCTAGCCATAAATGAAAAACTTAATTATAAGTGAACAAATGGACTATAATTCTAAATCTAGAAGAGATGTTTATGAGTACTTGGCAACATCTTATTCTTTGTGTATTTGAATTACTCTGCTTATTGCAGTATTGGTAGGGTTTCCAACATGGTTGCAATGCAACCTTTTTCGCATTACCAGCTTTTAAAAAATGAATGCTGACACTGAGCAGTTTTTGTCATAAAAGACTGCTGCTGAGTCATGGAAATCAACAATTATGGTAGGTGGAAATAATTTAAATATGTATTTAAACTTCGTTAATCATAGCTATTATAATTCAAATTCAACAGAAAACCTTTTATGACAAATTGAAATATAATAGTAAAAAAAACAATTTCTTTTACCTTTCTGGAGGATGAAAGACTATGTCTTTAAGGAAAATGCAGCTGACTAAGAAATAAATGTTGAATGTTAGTATATGAAATTTTGGAGGGAAAGTCATTCAACTCTGAATGAAAGAATATACAATCTTGTCTAAAATTTATTGACATTTAAAAAATATTTTTAGTTGTAGATGGACATAATACCTTTATCTATTTTTATGTGGTATTGAGGATCAAACCCAGTGGCTCACAAGTGCTAGGCAAGCCCTCTACTACTGAGCTACAAGTGTCTAAAATAATGCTTATTTTGCCCTGGTTGCTCTGTGAATTTTATTCAAAATATTAATAAATAAAGGATAACTAAGTTATGAGCCACCTTGGGGAGCCACATGAATTCCTCATAGAAAAAAATCCTGCTGATTTCTCAATTTTGTAGTGGGTTAAAATGATCTGGGGAAAAGCAGAATGTCTTAATGTTTACCATCTAAATCATTGTGTATTTGGTTTATGATTTGTTAATGACTCTTTAATTTTTATTTTTAAATTTGTTCCTATAGTGGAGTCAAATATTATTTTCTTTCTGGAAACTCGTACACTGGTTTTCAATGCCCTCAAAAATATTGTGTCATTTAGACCAAAGCAGAGGGACCTATTCTCAGTGAATAACCTCTATCCTAGCATTTTTAGTAAAGTCTTAGAGCTTTTAACTTTTTCTCCTTGATCTCAGGGAAATTATATTAAGTATTAAGAGAACAATTATCTGTATGTTCATCTTCCGCCCACTGTTAATGGCCCTCTGGTTGCTAATCCAGTTTAGATTTGGTTGTTGGTACTATTGCCTGTGTCTGTAACTGAGGGTTCGGAGTTGCCCCTGAGGTTTTTAGCCTGCAGTAGACCTTGGCAGTGTGGCTGTGGTGAGGAGGCTAAGATGGCCCTGCTGAAGATGTAGCTTTCTCACTGGGTCTCATTTGGACAAATCAGTTTTCAGGCTTAAAGTTTCTCCCATACTTCAGGGTTCTGTTCCCTTTTTAAAACATGCTGTACACATTCAGCCTTCCTGCACACATCTGTCAGTGTTTAGTTTAATTGAAATAATAAACATGAACCTTGAAATAATAAACACAGTACTTGACCAAAGAATGAATGGAGCAGAGAATTTAGCTTATGAAATAATTGGAGATTGGAAAAATTTCTAAATTAGGAAAAATAACCAAACCAAAATAGTTTAAGGAAATAACAAAAACATTTCTCAATTGACAGTTAACAAGTGATATAACTAATTGGAAGTATCAAAAAATAGCTGTGTTACTACCCAGGTGGGTGGATGAAGCCATCAGAAAGCTACTTTGTAGTCAGGGAATCTGATTTATTGGCATAGAATAATCTAATGACCAATTTGAGGAGTATACAGCACATGTAATTTGATTTTGGTCTGCGGGTTTTATGCTTATCTTAGAATACTTATCCACTACGAGTGAGATAGCTCTCTGGATAGAAGTTGGACTAATCTGTTTATAGAAGAATAATTTGCTTCAGTGATCTGCTCAAGACAACCAACTCAAAGGCCTGAGCACTGGCTCCTACCCCGTGTGTTTCTGTAGGGACTCAGATTATAGCAATTGGCATAGGAAAACAGCAAAACTCCCCATCTCATTCCTGTCAGCATTTTTTCCCCTCTCTATTTCTGACTCCTTCTTGATTTTGATGAAGAAAATTAGTGGTTCTGATTGTCCCCCACCTGCACGAAAGAATTAGAAGCTGTGAATTTGAGTGAGTTCATGTGTCAGCTTGTTAACAAACAAAACCATTTACCTTCCCTGGGATTCTGTGTCAGCTTTCCACAAAAGAAGCGAGTTAGCTGCCTAAGCTTTCTTTGGGCGTTCTGCTCATTGCGCAGTGCTGCTTTCTAGTTTCTGAGTGGGAAAGTCTGGGGATTTGGGGTGTGTAAGATTGTGGTAAGCTGGATACATTTTAGTAAGTTTCCTTTAGAACTGGTAAACTGATCTCATAGAAGTATTTTGTACAATAGTATTAATGTGCAAAACACATGGTATTAGTGAGTCATTAATGATAAACTTAGAGTACTGGGAAGAAACCATTTTCTCAGTGGCAAAATACAAAGCATGTTGTATTATTAATCTGAAAGGATAGTCAAGTAAAACAGAAGAGTTTTCAGACAGAGAGGATGTCTCCTTTTAGCAAAGAGGCAGGCGGTCACTAACAAAAGCAGGATTTTGGAATTCCCCGGATCTGTGGTTGATGACTGCATGCAGCTGGAAAGGGACCAAGGGCTGCTTCTTTACTAAGGAACCTTTCCTTTTCCTTACTGACTCCTGGGTGTGTGATGAAGAACCAAAACAAACAAGGAGGGTTTTTTGCATTGTTCCTGGGCTCCTTGCCTGGCCCCCTTTATACCTCTCAGTTCCTTCATTATCATAAACACTAGCAACTCTAGAGCTTTGCAGTCACTTCCTTATAAAGTAATCTTTCCTTGCTGGGGAGTACACAGAAGGTTCATTGATTGGCCTCAACTCTAGATGAGTGGTACAGCATTCTGTTTTATTTTTTTGTAGCAGGGATTGAACCCAGAGGCACTTAACTACTGAGCTGTATCCCCAGACCTTTTTTATTTTTTATTTTTTAAATTTCGAGACAAGGTCGCACTCAAGTGCTTAGGGCCTTGCAGAATTGCTAAGGCTGGCTTTGAACTTGTGATTTTCCTACCTCAGCCTTCAAAGTGGCTGGGATTATAGGCCTGCACCACTGCGCCTGGCTAGAGTACTTCATTCTTAAAGGTAGTGACTTATTGCCATCAAGAAACCTTAAATTCCGGTTTTTCAATTTTGTGCCTACCAGGAAGCACAGCTAATGCGCAGCAGCTGCACCAGTGCTAGTTAGGCCTTATCATTTAAGAGAAGATTTCTTGAACATCTATTGTATGCCAAATGTCATGTTAGATCAGCTTCTTTGGACCATTGAGTGTGATGTGGAAGGTCAGTTACTGTGAACCTGGAGACATTTACTAGGGTCTAAATTTAGGGACAAAGGCTTATGTGGGGCCATGATAAAGGTGGCTGGGGACATTCCCATCAGGAGCTTTGGGAACTTGTATATTTTAGGGCCATTGCCTTCTGTTTGTAACAGTAGTCCAGGGACTCACGTCTCATTGGAATTTTAAAGCATTTCTACAGTGATTTTATTTTCATTTTTAAACACTGAGAAATGAAGTGATTCGTTCATAGCCACAAATAGGTGACAGAACCAGCACTCAGATCCATAATATTTTTCTGGAATTTTCTTAGAGATTAGCAATTTAACAGAAGTTCATGAATCACCTGCTTTATATAAGAGATTGTGCCAGCGAGGCACTTTACAGGGTAAGACTACTGGTAAAACATAGACCTTGTTCTAGCTGGGTGTGGTGGTGCACGCCTGTAATCCCAGAGGCTCAGGAGGCTGAGGCAGGAGGATCACGAGTTCACTGCTAGACTCAGCAAAAGCAGGGCGCTGAGCATCTCAGTGAGAACCCTGTCTTTAAATAAAATCCAAAATAGGGCTGGGAATGTAGCTTAATAGTTAAGTGCCCCTGAGTTCAATTCCTGGTAAATCGCCCCCATCTCAAAAAAAAAAAACACCAAAAAAAACAAAAAATGTAGACCTTGTTCTTAGAGGAACTTCTAGCCTAGCATTTTAATCTTGGGGATTAGATAAGTGAATTAGAGAATTTATTAGGCAGAAATTATAGACTTAAAGATCCACTTGTTGAACTATCCCAGGTGATGGGAAAAGTAATTCATGCTGTTAACCATAAAGCAAGGCAAGAAAAAGTGCTTGAGGGGAGGCAGAATAGTGCTTTCGACACATCATTTGATGTTGGGGCACTACCTAGGAGGAGTGCAGACAATTGGAAAGACTGCTTAGGAGGTTGGAAGAGGAGTCAGAGCTGGAGAGAGGGGACCTGAGACTCCCCCAATTTTTTCGTACTAGAAGCAGAGCGTCTGGGAAAGCCCTCAGTCCCAGGCAAACAGAGAGAGTTGGTCACTCTGGCTGGAGTATGTATTTGAAAGCCAAACAAGAAATAGTTGAAATTGTGGACCTGGAAAGAGGTCTCCTAAAGAACCTTAAGACAGGAAAAAGTTATAACCTTTGATTAAATGTTTTATCAATTGCTAAAACTTGAACCATTGATAATTTGCAGCATATTTTTTACCCCATGTTAACAAGTGTACACACATCAGTTAAATAACACTTTTCATGAACCTGAACTATACTTGGTTTTGAACATTCATGAACATTCATGGTTTTGTTCTTGAATTATGGAAAAATAGAGAAAGAATATCATTTGGAGTAACATTTAGGCTAATAGAGTTCATTTTGATAGGCTACTTGGAGATATCAGTAGAAAATTTTATCTTGATGAGAATGCTGTGCTTTTGGGATGTAGAGATTTGCTGCATGTGTTTATATTTAGGAAGCTAAGGAGCTGACTCGTCACTGACAAACATGTGTTTATGCTTTCTTTTCTAATGTGGCCTCTTCACTTGTCAGCCTGGCTCATTAGAATGGCATACTCAGCGCAGCCAGTCAGTTATAGGCCATTCATTTATTATTTAACAAATATTTCTTGAGTTCTCTGTTGGCTGCCAGGCTCCATTCTAGGTGCTGGGAATATAGAAATGAACAGAAGAGTGTGTTTTTATTTTAAAGGTCACATAGAAGTCACACACTATCAGATAGTAATATGTATTTTGATGTGATAAAGGCTGGTGGCAAGAAAAAGCCTTTCTTCTTGGACTGAAGTACTCTTCTGAGTAACAAGAAGTAGCAACTTTCTGGGGAAGAACTTTCCAAATAATGGGAGCAGCTAGGCAAAAGTCCTTTGTGTATTAAAGAACAGAATGGGATCAAATGAAGTAGAATGAGGTCATCCAAATGGGTAGGGCTTCACGAGCCACTGTAAGGAGTTTGGATTTTATGCTCCCTGGATATTCTTTCTTTTTTAAATATTCCACGTGGGTGGAAAATTAAAAAAAGGTATCTTGGGAATTGTACAAATATTAATAATGTGAATTCTCATAAGTACCTTTGAGATTATGAACAAGAAAATATGTATGTGTGTTACAGAGTTGCCTGAAATGAATGGGAAGGGATTGAATTGGAGAATGAGAAACTTTATGAATGTATAAAATAAATGGAGATAAAATTAGCACTATTCTTTTCTAAGCGGTTCATGTCTTCCTCCTGACTCTTTCCTTACCTGTTCTTGAACCTGAGATCATTTGCTTTGGTATCACTGGTAGATTTGTGTGTGTGTGTGTGTGTGTGTGTGTGTGGTGCTGGGGAGTGAACCCAGGGCCTGTGCATACCACGCAAGTGCTCTACCACTGAGCTATATGTCCCCAGAGCTAGTAGTTGGCTTTAGACTAGTGCATAGAATATTTAAAGTAAGTAGCACATGAAAGCAAAGACTTCTTTTTACATCAAAGATCATTTTTCTCTTCTAAATCTAAAGGGTGTACTGCTCCAAGTGTTAGGGTATAGGAGGGCCCCTCTCCACAGTTCAAAGTGAACAATCTGCATTTTCTTAATGTTACCGGTTGATAAAAGCTTGGCTTAGCTTTTATCTTGGATTGGCAGAATGATTGAGAAAACTAAAATTCTATATGACAACATTAATATGATATGGGTTTAGAGGTGATTCTGATATCAGATTATTTTCCCATTTACTTTCCCTGAAAGACTCTTTTTTAAAATGTATAAATAGATACATGTTTTTCAGTTTCTTATGATTTTATCTATGGGGAAGACAATAACTCTTAGATCTTTACCATATATCCTCCCCTTGATTGTCTGTGTATCATTTACTCTGAATGTGTTGTGAAGCATTTTAGGAATCTGAGTGCTCTTCTGAATAGCCAGTCTTAGGGTTTGTTATTGTTGAAATTATTGTTTTAATTCAGTTGATGACTGATGATGTTGTTTGAGTAAACACTTATCATTTACATATCAAGGATAGGGACAAATTCTGGTTCTGTCCCCAAAACTTTTCTTGGAATAATTCAGAATTCTTTAAATGGTTGGTAAATGAAAAATAAGGAGAAAAAAATAAGGAATCTTCGTAAGGCAAACATTTATTAATAATCAGCAAATAAATTGCTGTTTTTGTTGATATTTATTTTTCTTGACACAGTAGCTTGTTTGAATGAACTTTCACTCGGAGTTGTTCTTAAACCTGACAGAGTAAAGCCTTATATTTGTGGGGAAGAGAAAAGATTTACTTCCTTTTTATATTAAAGGCCCTTAGTGATGACAGCATGGTAAGCAAATTATTTGGTAAGCAAAGGTATAAGCAGAACCTTTGCCTTTACTCAGATAAGGTTACGCATGATTAATTTCCTAGCAATTGGGACTTGGTACATTTCTGGGAATTTTGCTTCATATATTAGCTTTAAATGTACTTCACATTTAGATGGGAAATTAGTTGCGTTGTGTTTGCAGGTGAGATAATTCCTTTAGGCTACCATGAATCACTCAGTCAATAAAAGAGAGCAGTTTATTAACAGAAATGCATTTCCCAGTTCCCCAGGGGGTTGGAGTACCTCCAAAATGAATGAGACACAGTTCATTTCATGCCAGTCACAAGTGGGTAATCCACCAAGAAGATTTTCTGTAAGATACTCTAATTCTCTGGGTAGCTTTCCTTCCATATCACTGAGTTCATTTAGAACCATTTTTTAACCCCACCCTGATGGTAGATGTTCAAGGATTGAAATCTTAAGGACAATCTAAATAAAACAAGATTAGGAAGATAATTTCTTAAAAGTAATCTATTCTGTAATACATCCCAAAGCCACATGAAAATGCTCTCTGATTTATATGTTGCTTGGAATTTTTATTCTACTGCTGTATTTCTAGGGCATAGCATAGTGCAACACAGCTACTAGGTGCTTCATAGATTTTTTTTTTTTTAATGAAAGAATGAAATCAATTAAGGCAAATAATAGAGAGTTGATGGTATCTTTGTCAGGAGACAGATCAAGCCAAAAGCGTAACTGAGCATTTAGAGCAGGTGCCTTGAAGTAATGGCTTCTTGCTAAATAAGCAAGAGCTCTGGTGTCAATCTGCATTTAAATTCTCTTTCCGTCACTTATTCACTATATGCCTTTGGGCAAATATTTAACCTCCCCTCCACCAATTTAGATTTAAAATTTTTTATCCAATTTATAAAAATGAATGTAAAATAGTTGAACATACTGGAAGGTCTAGTGAAAACTATAATCTAGAGTTTTAAGGCCACATTGTCAATCTCTGGAGGAAGAACATTCAGGGCAGAGAGATTGTCAGATGCAAAAGTTCCGAGAGGCATGGGCTTAGGGTATTTAAGGAATATCAGGTGAAACATATATGACTGAAGTGGTGTGCACCAGGGAAGGGGTTGTGGAAGATGAGATTGGAGAGGTAATGGGAACTAGACATTGTGTAAGAACTTTGGTTGTCCCTTTGAATAAAATGGAGAACCAGGGGAGGGTTTGTGAATAGTGGAGTAAACATTTGTGATGGAAATCGAACATTTAGTTGGTTTACATTTTCGTTTTTCTTAAGTAGGAGTTATTCCTTCATTTGTCATAGGAGTGTACTCAATATAGTTATTTTAAAGTGTTTGTCAGCTCCATAAAATCATTTTCATATGGAGTGAATTTATGTTGCAAATTACTGGCTTTTAAGAGTGTCTTAATATGAAATTTATTTCTGTATTACAAATTTTGGTTGGCTGCTGTGATTGGGAGATTTTTGGTTTGTTTACTTGTTTACCTGACCTCATTTCTCTGAGATACTTGATGAGACAGTGGCATTTTGGTCCCCCCTTCCAGTTTGTCCCCCAGTGATAATGGGGGATACCACAGATCTAGTCACTGAGTTAGTAGTCTGGTTCAGAGTCTCCTGGTGCCCATGACTTTCCTAAGCTGCAGGCCCAGGTAGCTATGGCAGTAGCCCTTTTTCATGAGAGAGGATGCCACTGAAATTCCCTGTTTCCTGGAAAAAGGCAAGTTACTCCTCAAAAATGGAATTCGTGGCCACCACTGCTGCTTATAAACGTGTCACCCAGCAAGTCTCTGGCATCAGCACACTCACTGCTTTATGTTTTCATTCAGTGTTACCTAGATGATTATCTTGTTTTTCAGCTCATCTGGTTTTAGTGTTTCTATTTGTATATTTTGGGTATTTATTACTAGGATGTGTTGTGTGTGTGGGTGTCCTGTCAAAACGCAAACCAACTAACTTTTTGGTCTTTATCACAAATTCCATTGAAACTCTTTAGAACTTGCAGTTTTTCATAATCATAGATCATATTTTTAGAAAACGGCTATTAAGAACTTATTAAACATGTTACAAGAACCAATTCATTGAACTCTCCCAACATCCTCATTTGATACAAGAGAAAAGTGAGAAATGGAGAAGTTTAGTAACTTACCCTGGATCACACAGATGTTAGGTGACAGAGAAAGGATCTAAACCTGATAACTTGGCTCTAGAGTTGTTATTCCTATCCACTGTTATACACCCTCTCATCTGTCAGTTGGGGAAAATATTTTCCCACAGATTCGTTGGGCAAGGATGAAGTAAGATCAGATGTGAAAAACCTGGTGTTGACCGGATGTGTCATAATCAAATTTAACAAGTGTTTTTCTTTTCTTTGTAGCAGGCAATATATTTCCAGTGTAACATTTTAAACAAAACTTATTTACAAGTTTGTTTGCTGTTTAAACAAAATAGCATGTTTCATAAAATGTAGTATGTTTCATTTTAGTAAAAAGCGTGGGAGTCCTGTTATTGGACCAAATTCTCTTGATGGCTATGGGGAAGAGGGGACTGGCCTGGGAGAGTTGCAGAGCCAGGAAGAAAGGGAATCAGAGAAATAGGATCCAGTGGCAGAGTCCAAATTGGAAATCAAACAATTAAAAGATTCTGCAGAAACCTCATTTGAATCTGGGGAATTTTGGAGCAGAACAAGAAGGTCTGGACTAACTGGTAAGAGTTAGTGCCTTGAGCATTTCCCAGAATTCCTGAGGTTTCTGGGTTTTCAGTAGTGGGCAGAGAGGGCTCTTTCTGTGGGCACTTTGCCAACCTTGACCTTGTAAAACATTCTTTTGGCTTTTGTTTTCAAATTCCCCAAATTAGCAAGGAGCATTTGGTGCTTAGTGTACAATACTTGAGGGAATAAAAGGTCTGGCCAAATGTTTACACTTAAAATAGCCAGGAATCTAAATCAGGACCTTGCCTCTGAGGCCTTGATTCCACCATTCCTATACAACCTTCAAAATGTAGCTCCGATTCTACCCCTTCCATAATACTGTACTGACGCTCTGTATACCTTATGCTAAGGAATCACTGTAGATAAAGTAGAAGCTTAGAGAACAGAAAGTTTCTGTGAGATGCACTTTATTTGGAGAAAGTATTATCAGTTTGGATGAATAGGGATATTTATAGAGAGCAAAAACAAATGCTTAGTTGGAAATAGAGGATGTGCGTTGTATGGTTAGCATGGAAACCATCAAAGAGAACAGCCTTACTAGAACAGAAGGTCTGTGTAGGAACTGAAAAAGCTAAGGTTTGATTTAAGAAAGAGGACTGGGTTCACATGATAGGTGACCTTTCAAGCTAGGAGAATTTGATTAAGATGGAGGAGTTAAATGGATCAAGATTGGTTGAGTCATGAGCCATTATAAGTTCATGCAAAGGAGGGTGATGCATGGTGAGACATCCTAGTCTGAACTCAGACCTGCCTGCCTCCTAGAACCTCTGTATGCCAGGCAGGCAGACCCATGAGAGACTCATTGATCATGTTGAGGATGATCACTGAACTAGGATTTGATGTATTCTTATTTCCCCTCATCTCCTGCTGTTCCTTTTTCCTTAGTTCTTCCTACATAGTTAGTCCCACGCAAGACTTCTCCTTGGTTGGCAGTTATTATCTATGTTCCATTTGGTGCTGTGGTGGGGAAGAAAACACATGTAAATGAAATCCATTGATAATATTACATCAATAGTTTTTACTCTCATCATTTGTATAACTCCCAAGTTTTTCTTAGGTGGTTAGATTATAAAAAATGACGCTTTTAATTCTTCCTTTTTCTTGCCCACTCATTATGGTTTAAATTAATCCAAATGCACTTTTTTTTTTTTACAGTGAAGAAGGAATAAAATAAGGCAGTAATCTAATTATAACTGTATTATTATTAGCATGTAAAAAATTGCTTTGAGGAATTTGGATTTTAGTTTTTGAGTGGGCTATGATGTGAGGATTGTACCAACCTGGCAATGTTAGTAATAAATTAAATAAATGATTCCATGAAGCATAATTTTAAAAAGATACAAAATCCAATGATTTATAATTATAATTTATTTTAAATCCTTAAAAATATAAAAGGTGTGAACATTATTTTAATTGCGAAAAATATCAGACATGTATATGTATATATCCTACAAACATAAGTTTAAAAGGAGAGAGAATAATAGAATGAATTGCCTTTATTCATCATCCAAATTCAACAGATATCACAGGTTTGCCATACTTGACTTTGCCTGTCTTTTTGCATTGCTGTTTGCTGAAGCATTGTAAAGTTCATTGCAGTTTGCGATTTGCACTTCTACGCATTCCAGTATGCATCTCTAAAATTATTTATATTTTCATGTCCATACTGCCATTGGCACATCTTAAAAATAATTTCTTGGTGTCATCTAATATCTGGAACTTATATAAATTTCCTGTTTCTTGGCAATATGTTTTTTACATTTGATTTGGCTAACTCAGTGTCTGAAGAGGGTTCACACATTGCAATAAGTCCTTATGTCTTTGAGTTTTATTTAATCCAGTGGTTCAGATTTTTGGAGAGCTGGTTTTGGTGGCCAGGGTCAAAGGGTGAGAAGCAAGATTGACCTGATGGCTTTTAATTCATGCTAACATGAAGGAAATATTTAAAATCACAGAGTTTGAGTAGGGAAATTCAATTAGAATGCTTATGGCTGAAGTATTTTTAAAATCCTGTCAAATTTTTTAAAATGCCTCTTTTAAAGTAGTATTGTTTATATATATTCTGTGTTATGTGAAACTTAAAGCTGAATTTAAGTTGCTATTTGCAATGTGTGTTAGTTAGTTTTTCTTCACTGTGACCAAAATACTCTATAAGAACAATTTAGGGTCCATGGTTTCAGAGGTTCAGTCCTTGGTTGGCCGACTCCATTGCTCTGAGGCAGAACATCATGGTGGAAGGAATGGTGGAGGAAAGCTGCTCAATTCATGGCAGTGGGGAATTAGGAAGACCATGCAAGGAACATGGGACAAAATATAATCTCCAAAGGGCATGGCCATAGTGACCTATTTCCTCCAGCCTTATCCACCTTCCTATAGTTGCTACCCAGTAATCCATTCAAATTATTAAGCCATCAGATGAATTAATCTACTGATGAGGTTACAGCTCTCATAAACAAATTAATCATTTTATCTCTGAACATTTCTGCATTAACACATGAGCTGTTTGGGGAATACCTCATAGCCAAACCACAACATTCTGCCCCTGGCCACCTAAAGCTCATTTTGCAACTTGTGGTGCAAAAACACATTCAGTTCATCTCCAAGAGCAGATAATTAGTCAGAAACTGAAGTTATTGCTGACCACAGTGGCACATGCCTGTAATCATAATGACTGCTGGGAGGTTGAAGCAGAAGGAGTGCGAGTTCAAGGCCAGCCTCCGTAACTTTGCAAGGCCCTAAGCAACTGACTCAAAAGAAAAATAAAAAGGGATGTGGCTCAGTGGTAAAGTCCCTCTGGGTTCATCCCTGGTACTAAAAAGAAAGAAAGAAAGAAAGAGAGAGAGAGAGAGAGAGAGAGAGAGAGAGAGAGAGAGAGAGAGAGAGAGAGAGAGAAGAGAGAGAGAGAGAAAGAAAGAAAGAAAGAAAGAAAGAAAGAAAGAAAGAAAGAAAGAAAGAAAGAAAGAAAGAAAGAAAGAAAGAAAGAAAGAAAGAAAGAAAAGAGGGTGGGAGGGAGGAGGGAAGGGTACAGAAACTGAAGTTATCTATTCTAACATAAGGAAAAAAAATCCCAAATGTGTTTCTAACTCTCACTACAAATTGTAATTCGGTTATCTTTCTGCAGACTTTTT
The DNA here is from genome assembly GCF_902686455.1 of Sciurus vulgaris. Lineage (NCBI taxonomy): Eukaryota > Metazoa > Chordata > Mammalia > Rodentia > Sciuridae > Sciurus > Sciurus vulgaris. The sequence goes on from NC_136475.1 coordinate 63,058,315, forward strand.
TTCAATTTAAAAAAGAGTATAATTTCCTTTGGACTTTTATATCTTTATTTTCACATTAATTTCAATTATATGTAGGTACTCTCCTTCTAAGAAAATTGTGAATATGCTATTTCTTTAGATGATGTTATAATATATAGGGTATATGTTTAAAATTACAAAAAACTTTTAAGTATTCTAGGAAAACAGTAGAAGGGCAGAAACCCACTGATATAATGTTTAAATAACCTCAGAACGTTTTGCCTCTTCTCACATAGCTTTCATTCTTAATATACCATAAGTTCTGGCTGAAAATTTTATTTGTGGTAGGCCACATTTTGAGAGAGATGAAAATAGAATTTAAAACATGTTTACTTTGTGTGTAACCTCTATAAATATAGAATATAGATTACAGTAAACTGTAAAGTTATGTTCTCTGTTGGGAAATTTTGAGTCTTAGATTAACTTTCTCTGAAACATTCTGAGTATGGAAGCAAGCCTATGTATTAAAGCTTAGTTTGCAGACAAGACACATGCTTGATACACGGAAGTTCTAAGATGTGGAATCTTCAATAGCTTCACATCCCATAGTAAAGAGGAGAGTAAGTGAAGAGTGCAAGGGAGGCATTTTTTAGTAGCACCCCTTCTATCCCCAAAGCAATGATATTTATTACTTTCTAATATGCAGCACTAGTTTGCATTTATATCTCTTGGTACCTGATAATTCCAAATGTTTGCTCATATGTACCTTTCAGGTGCCCTAGCGTGAGTCTGCAAAAACTACCAGAACAGTGGTTATGGAATGTTTTGGAGGAAATTAAATGCAGTGATCCTTCATCAAAACTCTGTGCTACAAGGCGCAGTGCTGGAATTCCTTTCTATATACAGGTATGTATCTATAGGACCACAGCTGTTTGTCTTTTTTTTTTTTTTTTTTTGATTCATTGTACACAAATGGGGTAAAAGTGTTGTTTCTCTGGTTGTACACCAAGTAGAGTCATACCATTTGCGTAATTATATGTGTATATAGGGTAATGATATTTGTCTCATTCTGTTATTTTTCCTTCCTCCCAACCCTTCTCCACCCCTCTTTTTCCTCTATACAATCCATCCTTCCTCCATTCTTGCCTCCCCACCTTATGTATTATCATCCACTTATCAGAGAAATCATTCGATTTTTGGTTTTTTGGGATGGGTTATCTCACTTAGCATGATACTGTTTGTCTTTTGAATAGTATATTCTAACCTCCTGGACATATGAGTGAGCATACTGCATTTCTGTCTTCTTAGTACCACAATAGTTATGATTTTGTTTTAATGTGTGGACAGTGTGTTCTGAGATAGGTCTTTCTCAGAATGAATGAGGGTGGTATAGATTTCTGCCTGTGGAATAAGTAGGCAGACATCTCTGTGGCACACTCACTGCTCACTTCCAGGAAGTACTCGTTGCCCCCTCTCCCAAAGAATAGTCTTGCTCTCATTTCAAGACCTCAAAACTTTCTATAGGCAACCAGCGTTAACAGTTTCTTTTGAATTCTTCCATGAAATGACCATCATAAAGTGATGATAATCCTAATAGTGGCTAACGTTTGTTAGAGGTTATTTCATGTGCATTACCTCATGTAATTCTTCCCCAAGCCCTATGAGATAGGTACTCTTATCATTCATTTATGTTCTAGATGAAGAAACTGGGATTTAGGAGAGTTAAGTGACTTGACAATGACCACAGAGATAGTAAGAACTCATAAAAAAACAAAAACAAAAACCCTTGAGCCCAGACCCACCTGACTCCTTATCCCTCTGCATACAAAAATGTGTGTGCACACCATTCCTGAACGAAGATGAAAACATGCTAGATCCACTCTTTGCTCCTTGCTTTTTTTCAAATGATACTTTAAAGGTTGCTGCACATCAGTTTACCCACACATTGCTGTTGCTTATTAAATATTTCACTTGTACAGTGCAGAAAATAAGAGACTATCACCTTCATGATCCCCAAAAATAAAAACCAATGTCCTCAGAATACTGTATTAAATGAGACTCCATCCTGAAAGGCCTTAAGACTCAGTATGGTAAAATTCAGGAATGAAGTAACATAGTAAAAACAATGAAAACAAATGAAGTCTCCTTTTAATGATCCTACATTTTTTTCCTTTTCTCTTTTATTCCACTCTCGGATTGCCAAAGTTCCTTCATGACTTCTTGGTGACAGTGGGGCCCCAATTGCAGAGGTCGTTGATAGAGATTGCTGGATGAATTTAGGTGACCTCCAGAAACAGCTTACCTGGGTCAGACCCATTTTGAATCATTGTGGTTCTTTTGACTGTATCTCTTTCTGGCTCTGTGTGTTTATGCATCATCCATCTGTCTCAGGACAAATGTGAAGGTGACAGTGAGGTCATGCTACATGTTGTGCTTTGTTCTTTTTCTTCCTTGGTTTTCAACTAGTATGAAGTATTGGTTATGGTGACAGAGCACTCAGCAGGCGCACCTTTCTGCCTTACCCTCAGCAGGAGCGCCATCACTTTGCCCAGTGCTTTTTGGGGAAAAGCCAAGGTTCCAAAAAGACATTTTGATAATTGAGTGTAGCTTTCTTTTTTATTTTAGTTGGGTGAAGTCTAAATTATTAGAAAAATATGCTCAAAGAGAGTTCATGTCTCTGAGCATGGCTTACCAGTAAAATTATATTCTTCATTCTGATGAAAACCTCAGCTTAGTGTTAGCTGTGGAAAAAGACTACCTGTTTAGTTTTGAGTTTACTTTTTGTTTAGATAGATATGAATTTTTTTGGATAGTCATTAAAAAATAATGTATATGTTTTTTGAGCTGAAGTATACTGTGAGGAATTTCTTTTCAGCTTGTTTTGTGGCTGTCTCTCTCTCTGGAGATGGCCCACATTCTCCCTTGAATGTGTATTTCTTGCTTTATCCCAAAAGCTTCTCACTCTCGAGATAGCCCACATTCTTTCTTGAATATGTCTCTGCTTTCCCAATTAATCCTCTTCCTGTGTCTCTGGTATGCGCTGAAATTCTTTTCTTCCTGTTTAAATGCCAAGGACCCCACTTGCCCTGAGTCGAGGTCCCTCTCTCAGGGATCTCCTCCAGTAATAGGTTCATTATCAGGGTGTCTACTTTGTCCTGGCGTTTCAGGGCTGAGTGTGTAGCTTAGTGGTAGAGTGCTTACCTAACGTGGCCAAGGCCCTGAGTTTCATCCTCAGCACTGCAAAAAATTAAAATAAAAGTAAACTTGTGTGTTTTAGATTTTCCTCTTTTATGGCTTATAAATGCTTAGAAAATGCTGAGTAGCTTACAATTTTTACTCTGGGGAGCCAGTAGCTACATACTTTAAGAAAAGTAGATATGGAAGAAGGGAATCTGAGAAGATGACTAAAGTGATTTTTCTTTAATAGCTTTGTGGAGATATAACTCACTTATGATACAACTCACTTATGATATAACTCACAAGTCAGTGATTTTTAGTATATTTGCAGAGCTGTAAACCATTAGCACAATCTAATTTTAGAACATCACCTGAAAAGACCTCCAAACCCATTAGCAGTTGCTCTCCATCCCCCTCTACCTCTGCTGCTACTAGCCCTAGGCAACCACTAATCTACCTTCTGTCTCAACAGATTTGTCTGTTCTGGACATTTCATGTAAATGGAATCATACAATATGAGAGCTTTTGTGTCTGGCTTCTTTCAGTTAGCATTATATTTCAAGGTTTATCTGTGTTGTTAAATGGATCAGTACTTCATTCCTTTTTATTGCCTCAAGTGGGTTGATATTCCATTTTTATGTTTCTTGGATTTTAGTAAAATGTTGGTCACAAAGTAAATAAGCAGCTCCTTCAAAATTCAAATATGGGATCCCTTTGGAGTTTATAGTGTTCCTTCTTGTCCTGTGGAGTTTCAAATACCATGATTTGATCAGTCTTCCAGGTTAGAGTCTTCTGTGAAAAACTGAGTCTCTAGGAAGCCTCAAAATTCTTATAGGAACTCTAATCTAGAGGGTTTATTGTTGTTGATTTAGGTAAAGAGAATTTTTTGTTGTATAAATTTGTTACCCAAAGTGACTTACTTATTGTTTCTGAGACTTGCCACCTAATTGTGGTCCATAAGGAGTATTCAGTAAGAGCTGGGTGCGGTGGCATATGCCTGTAATTCCAGTGAAAGCTGAGGCAGGAAGATTATAAATTCAAGGCCACCCTGTGCAATTTAGTAAGACCCTGTCTCAAAATAATAAAAAGTTCTGGGAATGTAGCTTAGGGGTAAAATGCTCCTGGGTTCTAACCCAGTATTTGGAAAAACTAAACAAAAAAGATAGCCAAATGTTTTTAAGAGAATTTTAAATATGGAAATTGATTATTGATGCAGGAAAGCAAGAAATTGGTGTATGTAAAATAACCCATTAATTCCTGTGTTGTTCTTTTACAGGCATTGTTGGCATCTGAACCAAAGAAAGGCAAAATGGATTTGTTGAAAATAACAATGAAAGAATTAATCTCCTTGGCTGGGCCTGCTGGTGACTCACAAAGCACAGTTCCTCAGGTAATAATGGAAATAAATAAACCCTGCTAGGAGGGCAGTGGTTTTTAAATCTTTGCTATAGATTTATTTTTTTAAAGTGGTAAAAATAAAGAACTCTAGAAGATTAGGCATTTGAAATTTGGATTTTGTTTTTTTGTCTTTCCTGTCCATAAAATAAGCTATTATTTTAGTTGATATGTAGGTCAAAATATTTTTAGCTTGGTGTGGTGGCATAGGCCTGTAATCTCCAGCAACTCAGGAGGCTGAGGCAGGAGGAATACAAGTTGAGGCCAGCCTGGGCCATTTAGTGAGACCCTGTTTCAAAGTTAAAAACTAAACTAAACTAAATTAAACTAAACAGGATTGGGAATGTAGCTCAAGGTAGAGCGCTCCTGGGTTAAATCCCTAGTATTATTTAAAAAACAAAAAACCAACTATTTTTAAACTCTGGGTAAACACAGAAGTATATTTTATAATATTACTATTTCATCTAAAAAATTGAAAATGAATATACAGTCACTTTAGAATTTCATGTTTGTTTCTTTGAGTTAATGTATCTTTTGAAACTCAGCAGTTGAATCTTTCCCAAAAATGTAATATCTGACTTTTTGATTTTAACTAATATTTCGTCCTTTTTAGTTACTCCTGTGTATCAATTTGTGTTAAATGCTCCTCACAACTCCACTCTATTGCTAAATAGTAAATAATAATTCTTTACTCTTATAATCTAAACTTCCTCAGTAAATGCTTCAAAGTTGGATGTTTCTGTCCAACTGTAGGAGGCCCATGCTCAGTCAAGGAACAAACTGAGAGCTAAAGTTTATGATAAAGTACAGTAAGTTCATATGTTTTTATTTTAGAACCCATGGGAGGTGTTAAAAGGAAGCCATTGACCAGAATATAGTTAGGCTAGGGAAAAATTTGTTTATTAACACGTGGTACATAGTGACCAATGACTCTAAGATATTTTGTTTAAAAATTTAACATGTTAATTAGTGACCTTTCAGAAATTATCATTTCAGATGTTTTCCAATGAAATATGAAAAATATAATTGGTTATATTTTCTTCTACTGTTACTTTAAAAATTCCTAGTTTTATAAGAGCATCTAAAAATAAAGGGCTTGCCTTTGAGGAGTGCTGGATGATTATTGCTATCCTCTATTTCAAAGTGATTAATGGCAGTTTAATTATTGTTTTTATGCAGCTAGTGAAATTTTAAAATTTAGTCTGTGATTAGTCTTCTAGGCTTTAGTTGATAATTTTTTTCCTTCTCCCTTCCCATGGCTTATTTATTATTTTTATTATGGATCTTCAAAATATGTCAGCAAAAAATAAGCTTTTTTATTGCTGTGAATAATGAATATCTATGAAACCAATTCAAGTGTAAGAAATTAAACATTACAGATACAGTTGCAGACTGGGACTATAGTTCAGTGGTAGAGCACTTGCCTAAGGCCCTATGTTTTATTCCCAGTACCACCAAAAAAATAAAAAAAATTTAAACAATTTTTACAAGCAGATAAAACTGCATATGCTATGGCTTTCTCCCCATCTTCTCATTCCCCTTTCTTCCCTCTCAGTTGTGATCACTAACCCAAAATAGTATTTATCATTCTCCTGCATTTTTGTTACATTCTTATGATCTTTTACACAAATGGTATTATTACACATCTTTTTTATAGTTTGGGTATTTTCAGTCAACATTATTTTTTAAGATTAGTAAACTTCATTTTCATTCCTGAGAAGTGTTTCAGCATATCTTATTTCATTCCTTCTTCGAGTAGACATTTGTGTTGTTTCCAGTTTTCTTCTATTATCAACAAAGTGAAAACATTCTTTTGTGTGTCCTTATACACAGTGTGTTGCTCCAGGTTGTGTACCGAGAAATAGAATTGCAGGGTTATAGCGTATGTGCATATTTAACTTTGATGCTGTTATATTGTCACCAAAGTATTTGATGTAATTTACATTCCTACCCACAAGGTATGAGAATTTTTATTGCTTACCAGCACCTTGGTATTATCAGACCTTTACAGTTTTTGTCTTTCTGTATGAAATGGTTTTTACTAATTTTGTTTTGCATTTCTCTGATCATTAGTTAGCTTTAACATCTTTTCATATATTTATTAGTCTTGTGAATTATGTGAATTGCTTGTTCCAGAGATTTTGCCTACTTTTAATTATTTGCCATCTTTTAAAAGATTTGTTGTTTTAAAAACATTTCTTGATATTAATTCCTTTTTGGTTATTTGATTACACATGTCTTTTCCTCATTGAGGGCTTCTCTTATTTTGCTTATGGTTTTGATTATTGTAGAGAAGTTTTAAAATTTAATTAAATGGAATATGTCAGCTTTTTCCTTTATGGTTTGTGCATTTGGATCTTATTTAAGAAATTCTTCCATACCCCAAGGTCAGAAAGATAGTTTATATTTTCTTTTAAAAGTTTTAAAGTTTTGCTTGTCACATTTCTTTCTTTTATGTCACTTGCAATTTGATTTTATGTAAATTAAGAAAATAATTTTGTTTTCCTTTTAGATAATTAACATATAAGCATTTTTAATACAATTTATTCTTCCCAATTTATAGTGATTTGTAACACTACTTCTAACATGTACTGTTTTCATAGATAGGCAATTCTGTTTCTGTCCTCTGTTTCTTTATCTATTGGTCTATCACTTCGCTAAACGAATGATTTTAATTACTATACTTTAAAATAACTTTTAATATCAGATAGGATGAATCTCATTTTTTTTTCCCAGAATTACCTTGACTATATTCATCCCATTACACTTACACTTAAATTTTGGAATCGCCTTGTTAAGCTCAACAAAATGTCCTTGTGAAATTTTTGTTGGAATTTAAAGCCAAAAATTGGCTTCTTTCGGAAAAATTACTTTTTTTTTATACTGAATCTTCCATGAAGAATGGGGATGTAGATGTGACTTGCCTAGCATGCAATAGGGCCCTGGATTCTATTCTCCAGAAATCTTGCCCCCCATCCAAGAATGACAGTGACATGGCTTATTTCTCTATTTATATAGATCTTCCTTAATGCTTTTCATTTTTTTAAAAAAATAATATTCTAAGCCAGGTGCAGTAGCACATGCCTGTAGTTCCAGCAATTTGGGAGGCTGAGCCCAGGAGTTTAGGGATAGCCTGGGCAATACAGTAAGGCCCCCATCTCTTTTTTTGCAGGAGTACCGGGTATTGAACTCAGGGGCACTCAACCATTGAGCCACATTCCCAGCCCTATTTTGTATTTTATTTACAGATAGGGTCTCACTGAGTTGCTTAGTGCCTTGCTTTTTGCTGAGGCTGACTTTGAACTCGTGATCCTTCTGCCTCAGCCTCCTGAGCCGTTGGGATTATGGGCATGCACACCACTGTGCCTGGCAAGACCCCCATCTCTTAAAAAATAAATTTTTCCTCATAAAAGTCTTAGAGAGCTTTTGTGAGATTTTTATATGTATATTTTATAATTTTTCTTATAATCATAAATGATATTTTATAATTTTATCTATTGCTGTTGTGTGAGAATGAAATTGATTTTTTTGGTGATTGTTGTGTTTATATTTAGCAACTTACCTGAACTGCTATAATACAACTAATGACTTGTCTATAAATTCTCGGGATTTTCTTTATAGATAATCATATCCCTAGTACATAATCCTAAATTCCTTTTAGCTTTCTAATGCTTAGTCTTTTAAAATTTTTTTCTTATCTTATTTTGCTACTGGGATCTGTAGCACAATTTTGCTAGAAATAGCATCTTTATGTTTTTGTTATTTGTTGAAATTTTAAATCTGTCCTTTATCTAATTAAGAAAACAATTTTTTGAATACTTTCTTGCATCATTTCAGATAAATATATTTTTTCCCCCAGGATCTTCAAATGTCATGAATTACATGTTATTTTTGTTGTTGTTTTCAGTGTGGGATTGAACCCAGGGCCTTGCATGGGGTAGGCAAGAGCTCGACCACAAACTACATTCCCAGCACTAAAACTGATTTTTAAATATAATATATTTGCATTCTGAGAATGAACTAAACTTTGATATGATAAATGTTTTTATGCATTACTGAATTTTCTTTAAAAAAATTTAAGGATGTATATATTTATGCTTCTCATTGGGTTTATAATTGAGATTGGCCTGTGGTTGTCCTTTTTTGTGCTGTCCCTGTCATATTATTATATGCATGTTTAGATTTAATTAAAATATACAGTGTGCAAGTCACATGTGTGCCTCATTGCAGCTTCACAGAGTGATCACATCTGTGTAACAAGCAAGAAACAGAACTTCTCTAGCACCCCACTGCCCCTTCATGGTTTCTTCTGGTCAGCACTCTTCCCAAGAGTAACCCCTGGCCTAATTTCTAACACATTAGTTTTAGTTTTACCTGTTACTTTAATGTTATAAAAATGAAATCATATGTTATAAACCATAATTTTGATAGGGTTTTGGCTCAATTTAGATTTATCACATTCATCCACAAATACTTTATTTATTCTCTTTGCTATTTAATAATATAAAATGTATACATTATATTCTTGATGAACATTTTTATATGTTCTCATACATGCTTAGTGGTGAACATTTATGTACATTTTTTTGAGTTTGTGCTTGGTATATATATATTCAGCTTGAATAATAACTGCCATTTACACTCATACATTGCTGGTGGGACTGCAAATTGGTGCAACCACTCTGGAAAACAGTGTGGTGATTCCTTAGAAAACTTGGAATGGAACCACCATTTGATCCAATATCCTACTCATTGGCATATACCCAAAGGACTTAAAATCAACCACTATAATGATGCGGCCACATCAATGTTTATAGCAGCTCAATTCACAATAGCTAAGCTGTGGAACAAACCGAGGTGCCCTTTAATAGATGAATGGATAAAGAAAATGTGGTATATATACACAATGGAATATTACTCAGCCATAAGGAAGAATGAAATTATGGCTTTTGCCAGTAAGTAGATGTATCTGGAGACTATCCTGTTAAGTGGAATAAGCCAGTTCCATAAAACCAAAAGTCAAATGTTCTCTCTGATATGCAGATGCTGACTCACAATAGGGAGCAGGGAGGAGTGGAGGTTCACCAGATTGGACAGTGGGAAGCAGGGAGAAGGGAGCGGGGATAGGAATAGGAAAGATAGCGGAATGAATCTGATGTAACTTTCCTATGTTCATATATGTATACACAACCACTATAACTCCACATCATGTACAACCACAAAAATGGGAAGTTATACTCCATCTATGTATGATGTGTCAAAGAACATTCTACTGTCAGGTATACCTAAAAGAACAAATAAAAAATTTTTAAAAATAAATTAAAAAGAAAAGATACTACCATTTTCCCAAAGTAATTATCTATATCTTGTTTTGATAACCAGGTTATCTTAGACTCAAATCTGTGAGTCTTCTCTCTCTCTTTTTTTTTTTTTTTTTTTTTTAACAGTGCTGGGGATTGAACCCAAGGCCTTGTACTTGCAATGCATGCACTCTACCAACTGAGCTATCTCTCCAGCCCTGTGAGTCTTCTCTTAACAGCTCATATAAAATGGGATTTATCTATTCTATGAATATTTATAGAATCAATTTGTAAAATCAGACCTGTTTTTTAGAATTATTATAGTTAATTTATTTATTTTATTTTATTTTTTGCTTTATTTTCTGCTGTATCTGCAGTCATGTCCTCTTTCCTATTCATAATATTGCTTATGTGCCTTACTTGGTTAGTCCTGTCAGAGTTTTGTTATAAAGAATCAGCTCTTGGTCTGTTCTTAGTTGTTCTGTGCTACTTAAAACAAAACAACATTCTGTTCTTTTAATTTCCTTTCTCTATTTTGAGTTTATTGTTCTTTTTCTGTCATTGTAAGTGGACACTTAGCACATTCATTTCTAGTCTTTTTTTTTTTTTTTTTTTTTCGGTGCTGGGGATTGAACCCAGGGCATTGTGCTTGCAAGGCAAGCACTCTACCAACTGAACTGTATCCCCAGCCCTCTAGTCATTTTTTTTAAACAGAGCATTTAAGGTACACTTTTAAAGCATACATTTCTGTTTTGTTTTTTTTTTCTACTTAAGGTACAGCCTATAATATTGTTATGTAGCAACTTCATTATTGTTCAACCTTAAATATTTAAAAAATTTTTCTTTGACCAGTGTTTTAAATGTGTCAATTTTAGAAGTATTTAAAATTTTATTAGTTCTTTTTAGTTATATATAACATTAGGATTCATTTTGACCTAATTATAAAAACATAGAATATAATTTGTTCTAATTCAGGCCCCAGTACTTCCACTTTCCCTTCCCTCCTCCCTCACCTTATTTTATTCCCTTTATTCTACTGATCTTTCTGCTATTTACTTATAGTTTTTTTTGTTTTTTTTTTTTAATTAATGCCTTGTGGGTATACATAAAGATGAGTCACTGTGGTATATTCATTCATGTAGTACATAGTAAAGTTAGGTCAGATTCATTCTACTGTTCTTTCCTTATCCTGCCCTCCTTCCTTATCCTCAGTTCCCTTTCTCAATTCTATCGATCCTTCTTCTATTCAGATGGTATTCCTCCCCACTCCACCTCCCCCCCCCCCCACCTTATTTTCCACTGGTTTCTGAGTCATAGAAAACATTCAACCTTTGACTTTCTGGATCTGGCTTATTTCACTTAGCACAATGGTCTCCAGTTCCATCCATTTATCAGCAAATGCCATAATTTCATTCTTCTTTATGGCTGAGTAATATTCCATTATTGATACATACCACTTTTTAAAAAACCCATTCATCTGTTGAAGGACATCTAGGTTGGTTCCATAGCTTGACTATTATGAGTTGTGCTGCTATAAACATTGATGTGACTGCATCACTGTAACATGCTGATTTTAGATCTTTTGGATATATACTGAGGAATAGGGGGATAGGTGGGTCATATGGTAATTCCATTTTGGAATTGTTTTTGAAAAACTATAACTCAGTTCCACTGTGGTGAGAGCATAATCCATAAGATAATAATTATTGGCACTTTATTGTGACTAAGTTTGAGGATATTTTCAAAAATAAATGTCCCTTGAAAAAAATGTATTTGTTAGATTCAGGATTCCACATATGTTCATTGGATGAAGGGTTTTTTAATACATTGTTCTTACTAATGTCTAAAAATTTTATTAATTATTTTACTAAATCTACTGTTTCATTTGTATGTTATTATTCTCTTCTTGTAATTTTATGTACAGGTTTAGAATCGCCATAGTTACTAACCCACAACTAATTTTGAACTTTTTGTTCTAGGTTCATGCTTTGAATATCCTTAGAGCCTTGTTTAGAGATACTCGTTTGGGAGAAAATATCATTCCATATGTTGCTGATGGAGCTAAGGCTGCGATTCTGGGCTTTACATCACCAGTCTGGGCAGTGAGTGCTTTTGCCATTTATTTTCATTGATTTAATTGTGCTTCCCTTTAGGTTTTAATGAACCTTTCACTGGATGATAAAAAAGAATATATTATATTTTAACAAGGAATTTCTCCAGGGGATAAATTCTTGGATCAGGTTACATTTCGATTCTTGATATTTTATAGTTTCATTTTATCTCATTTGTTGGTTTATTAGACTTAAGTTTATTTTAGTGATTGTGTTAGGGGTATAGTATATCTTTAACTTGTCACAGTCTGCCCTTGAGTGATATTTTGCCATGCCACTTAAAGTATAGGAACTTAATATTTTACTTCTTTTTTCTTCTCCCAATCTTTATTTTTAATATATATTTTTTAGTTGTAGGTGGATGCGATACCTTTATTTTATTTTTATGTGGTACTGAGGATCGAACCCAGCACCACACGCATGCTAGGCAAGTGCTCTACCCCTGAACCACTACCCCATGCCCATCTTCTCCCAATCTTGATGCTGCTATTGTTACACATTTTACTTTCTTGTATGTTGTAAGTCTACCCTAGATTGTTATTCCTTTGTTTAAAGTCAGTTTCTTTCCTTCCTTCCTTCCGATTGAACCCAGGGATTCTTAACACTGAGCCCCATCCCCAGGCCTTTTTAATATTTTATTAGAGACAGGGTCTCACTGAGTTTTTTAGGGCCTCACTAAGTTGCTGAGGCTGGCTTTGAACTGATCCTTCTGAGTCAGTCTCCCGAGCCACTGGGATTACAGGTGTACACCACCGTACCTAGCTTATCTTTCTTCTAAATTTATCATTTTAACCATTTAATGTAGCATAAGTGTGTACAATATTCACCACCATTACACATTTTCAGAACTTTATTGTCATCCCCAACAAAAGATCTATACCCACTAAACTTTTATCCCTATATTCCCTCATCCCCTGTAACCTCTGTTCTACTTTTAGACTCTGAATTTACCTAGCCTAATATTTCTTATAAGTGGAATCTTAACAATACTTATTCATTTATGTTTGGCTTATTTCACTTAATATGATGTCTTTAAGGTTCATCTATGTTGTAGCATGTATCAACATTTCATTCCTTTTTAAGGCTGAATAATATTTCATTGTATGTATGTACTGTATTTTCTTTATCCACTCATCTGCTGATAGATTGTTTCCACATTTTACTTATTATGGGTAATTCAGCAGTGAACATTGGCATACATGTTATCTGAGTCTCTGCTTTCAGTTCATTTGGGTATATTCTAGAGTAATTCTATGTTTAACTTTTTGAGGATCCACCAAACTCTTTTCCACAGAGTCAGTATCATTTTATGCTCATATCAGCAGTGCACAAGAGTTCCAATTTAATTACACCTTCTTAGAATTTTTCATTTTTTAAGATGATAGTTCCTCCTAATAGGTGTGAAGTGGTATCCTTTCTGGTTTTGCTTTGCATTTCACTAATGATTAGTAATACGGATCTGGAAGCAGACCACTCTTAGTATCTTAATGTGACTGAGAATTCTGTTTATCAGTACGTTGAGTGAGTGATACCAATATATTCTATCAAAAGTTGATAAAACAAACGTAAAACATTACAATGGAAGAATCTAAATATTGAGTCTCATTTTCTTTTGCAATATAACACTGTCTAGAAACCATTTGACTCAGAACTCTATAAAGATAATGGGTAGTACTTAGTATACTTCTTAGATTTAAGAAAGGAACCTTTCATGTGTTTTTCCATAATTCCTTGGAGAAACCCTGATTTTTTTCCTTCTATGTCCTTGTGTCTTTTAGAGTAAAGGAGAATAACCTGTGATTCACAGGTACTTGACACGTGGCTTTACAAAACAAGCGTGGCAAAGGGGAGGGGAGGAGAAAAGAAGCAAGGTCGTAAGCCCACAGAATGGAGTATTTACTAGAAAGCAGACTGTCCAATTAATAGGCTGCCCAAACCATTCCGTGTACCAGTTTGATAAGTCTCTAATTGAGAGTTGGTCTGTCGCAATGCCTGCCAAAGACACAGACTCCCAGTGTGAGGAGGACGCTTCAAGGTTGCCAACATTTGCCTAGAAAATTGGGCATCTTCCTGTAAGAGATGTAGACTTTTGGGATTCTAAGCATTGCATAATTGCCCTTGAGGGCAGAGTGTTTACCTTTTACATTTACAGGAAGTAGAGCAATACCTGTGTACTGTCAGTGTAGTCAGAGAGGTAGGAATGTGGCTTGATCATCAGGAAAACTAGAAATCATAAAACTGATGGCCAGCAATATTAATATTGTTTTCTTCAATCTAATCCAGTGTTGAAACCTGGTGATTTCTCCAACTTTTTTACCAAACCAAGTGTCAGAGATGAACGATTCCTTTCTGGAAGTCCATTTTTGAGACCCAAAATAGTAATAAATGTGCCTAAAATTTTTTTTTTTAAATAAAGAAAGGGGCTGGAGTTGTGGCTCAGTGGTAGAGCGTATGCCTGGCATGTGGGAGGCCCTGGGTTCAATCCTCAGCACCACGTAAAAATTTAAAAAAATAAAATAAAGATATTGTGTCCATCTACAACTAAAAAATATTTTAAAAAATAAATAAAATGAAGAAAAACATAATAGGAACCTTAAAATAAAAGTTATCTGTTAAACCCCCATACAGATATCATCATTCTGATGCGTTTTCTTCTTTTTCTGTATCAGTTTTATATACGAATACTAGCCATGGTGCATACATATATCCACAAAAGCCTGCAAAATATAAGTGCTTATGTATAATTTTATTAATTGAAATCTTCCCTTTGAACACTGGTTGTGTAGGAATCTTTTGTTTCTATTTGTTGTTCTTGCTTTGCCAGACAAAGTGAACATTATAGCTATGATGATCTATACTGTTGCCATAACTCTGTCACGAATAAGGTTTATTTAGCTCAGTTTCACAGGCTCCAGAGCTTAGTGCTGGCTTTGTTCAGTTCTGGTGGTGACCTTCTGCCTCGCAGAGTCCTGAGCTAGCATGTGGCATCATGTAAGGTGGGAGGGATCTCATGTTGCCATATGTTGATTGCTTTATTTCCTTTCTTATGAAAACCTAATGAAATTATGTCTTTGGCTATGAAGAAACTTCATTTTGCAATAACAGTTTGCCATAGCACTGTTCGTTTAAGTCATTTTAAAGGGCGATTTTCCCCTACTGCTTGGGAAATAGGGTTTGATTTACAGAAATTTGATTTGTGTGCATCTTTTCAGGAATATATTGTGCCTAAAGCTGGCTACATTTGCACTTTTGACTTAATTGTTTTTCCTGATAAGGTAGAGAGGCAAAAAACCCAGGTAAAATGAATTTAATTTCATTTGCAGTAAAGGGGCATTTTTTAGAGAACATGCATGTATAGATTTAATGTGTTTTTACAGATTCCTGACCATTTGTTTTGAAACCTTACAGATCTCTTAATCTATGCTATCTAGTTGGAATTTTTAAAATACAGAGAAAATGTACTATTGTAAACATTGTAGGCATTAAGCTCAACTACTGTGTAGCAGATGATGTATTAAGCACTGGAAAGTTTAAGTAAGATAAATAATGTACCTGGCATCATTTATATTACATTGATTAATTTCAGTAGGTTTTATTATAATTCCCATTTTATATATAAGTAAAATTAGGCTAAGAGACGTGAAATATCTTTGTCTAAGAATGCACAACTATTATCTGTCTGACTCCAGAATCTGGAGTGTGGTAAAGCAGTTTTGGGTGTTACAGGACTGCAGTAAAGGTCATTTTAGCTGCTTTGTAGGGCTTGGGCCCTGTGTCCTTAGAAAGCAGCTAGAGGTAAGGTTTTATTGAGTGATATAAACCTAGAACAGCAAGAGTGAAAGAAAACAGTAACTGAGGCAAGAAAGGAGGAAAGATGCTACCAAGTGGGCTTTAACCCTGCAGGAAAACTGAACTGGTTGCCTTGTCACATGGTACATCTTCTACCATGTGAAACTACCACCTCAGAATAGTCCCCTTGCTTGTTTCCTGTTGTTCAGAGTTTATCTCTTGGGGCATTAACCCAGCTTGGACAAGTGTTGGCAAAAACACCTGACTTGCAACTGTGACTCCCTCTGCTATTGAAAAGCCTATTGAAAACCCCTTCACAAGGGGGTTTTATAGCAGGACGTTGGGTTTTTATTGACGTAGAAAAAGTGGGGACTTGGGGCTGGGGTTGTGGCTCCACAGTAGGGCACTTGCCTAGCACATGTGAGGCGCTAGGTTTGATGCTCAGCACCACATTAAAAAATAAATAAACAAAATAGAATAAAAAAACATTGAAAAAAAAAAAAAAAGTGGAGGCTTGCATCTTATAGAAGAAAAAGTAGGTCCAAATCTTCAACTTGTTGGCTTAGGATCAGACTTCCTTAACAGGACTCCATAGCACAAGAAATAAAAGCAAGAATCAACAACTGGGATAGATTCAAACTAAACAGCTTTCTCTCAGCAATGGAAACTATCAGCAATGTGAAGAGAGAGCCTACAGAGTGGGAGAAAATCATTGCCACTCATACTTCAGATAGAGCACTAATTTCCAGAATATATAAAGAACTCAAAAAACTCTACACCAAGAATACAAATAACCCAGTCAACAAATGGGCTAAGGAAATGAATAGACAATTCACAGAAGATCTACAAGCAATCAACAAACATATGAAAAAATGTTCACCATCTTTAGTAATAAGAGGAAATGCAAATCAGAACTACCCTAAGATTCCATCTCACCCCAATTAGAATGGCGATTATCAAGAATACAAGCAACAATAGGTGTTGGAGAGGATGTGGGGAAAAAGGTACACTCATACATTGCTGGTGGGGCTGCAAATTAGTGCAGCCACTCTGGAAAGCAGTGTGGAGATTCCTTAGAAAACTTGGAATGGACCTACCATTTGACCCAGCTATCCCACTCCTTGGCCTATACCCAAAGGACTTAAAATCAGCATACTACAGAGATACAGCATACCACCACATCAGTGTTCATAGCTGCTCAATTCACAATAGCCAGACTGTGGAACCAACCTAGATGTCCTTCAATGATGAATGGATGAAGAAACTGTGGTATATATATATATATATATATACACACACACACACACACACACACAATGGAATATTACTCAGCTATAAAGAATAATAAAATTATGGCATTTGCAGGCAAATGGATGGAAATTGGAGAATATCATGCTAAGTGAGATAAGCCAATCTCAAATCTCAAAAAACCAAAGGATGAATGATCTAGCTGATAAGCAGATGTTGACACATAATGGGGGGGTGGGAGGAGGGCAAGAATGGAGGAAGGAGGGACTGTATAGAGGGAAAAGAGGGGTGGGGGGAAGGAAAAAATAAGTGAATCATACCATCATTACCCTATGTAAATGTATAATTATGCAAATGGTATGCTGTTACTCCATGTACAAACAGAAACAACATGTATCCCGTTTGTTTACAATAAAAATAAATTAAAATTTAAAAAAAAGTGGAGACTTTATTCTAGGGTGGCAGGAAGGAAGTAGGAAGACCAATCAGGAAGCTATTGTAATAGTTCTGCCAAAAGATTGATGACGGCTTAGAATAGAGAAATGTTACTAAAGATGGTAAGAATTGATTATGTTTGACATACATTTTTTGGAGATGAAGTTAGTTTAGTCAAAAGATTTAGGTTACAGAAAATAATTTATAGATACAAGTATATAGAACTTGAGTGTTTTCTGGGCAGTTGTTTTAAAATAGCATCTGTTTCTCTTCATTTTGTTTAGTGACTATGGGACAACTGATTGCCTTTCCCTTGGCAACTCTCAGCCTTGCCAGTAGAGCTTGCCAAGCAATCTGACTGCATATGCCACTTTAGCGTCCTCCTATGACCCACCCTGAGTTTATATTTTCACCTAGTATAGTTTAATCTTGCATATCTCAAGTTAGCTCTGAATCGCAGCATGCAGGAGTTTCAGAGGAACATAGGAAAAAGACACTTTCAGATCTTCCTGGCGGCACTGTCACGGGTACTTTGTGTCTCTGTTGGCACCAGTGACTCTGCCCTCTGGCAGTTGTGAAGTTGCTGTAAGGGTCCCAGGCTGAAATCTAGCTGTGCTCCACTCATCATGCTGTGTGCCTTGGCATGGAGCTTCATTTACTCAGAGGAAGTGCTACTGTTTTGTAATTCAACTATAGATGCTCTATGGGTTAGTGGAAACCCTGGATTACTTTTGTCCTCTCATGGGAGAAGTATCTTGCAGTTTTGGAAAACCATTGCCATGAACTCAAGTATTGCTGGTGCTCTCCTTAGAAGCCCAGAAAATCCAGGGGCTAGGGATATAGGTCAGTTGGTATAGTGCTTGCCTAGCATACACAAGGCCCTGGGTTCACTTCCCAGCACCACCAAAAAAAAAAAAAAAAGAAAAAATTGTAAGTGAGGAACTTCTTCAAAGTTGCATGGCTTAGAAGTTATGGAAGGAAAATTAGAACTCAAATCCTGTTTAATTCTTTCAGAAAATGTCTCTTTCTGCTATAAACTTGCGTCACATACCCTGGACAGATTATTTTAAAATGTCATGTCTTGATTCTATCTCTGACTGCCTATTAGGGGTGTATGGTATGTCAGTGATCATACTACATAGCAATTGCACAGGGTAGACTCCCCTTTTATATTTTTTGAATATTTATCAAGGGAGTTTCTGTTATGTTATATAAAAAGTGGATACATATGTGCCTACCCACACACGTACACACACACCCAACCTAGTGTAGCCTAATTTTCTTTTCATTTACTTAATTCTTCTGTATCTTATAGAAGTCTATATGGAAGCTTTCTCATGCCAAGAAGGAAAGAGAAAAATTATATATTCAGTGAATAGAAGAGAAAAACTTTGGAAACAGTTGTCACTTTGTAACTCACTACCAAGTCCCTACCAACCATAGGTTGGGGACTCAGTGGAGAAGAAGGTAGAGAACAGGAATGTATTCTGGTGTTTCCCTGGTAAGAAGGATTGTTTATAGCTAGAATTACTTGACAGCTGTTCTAATTTCTTCATTTTTCAACTTTACTACCAATTCTTTCTGTCTTTATTCTAACTTGCATACTCCTTCATTCATTCTTTCAAAAGGAATTTGTTTTCATTGCTTTACTATTGCTGTAGTTTGGATCTGAAATTTTCTCCAGAGGCCCATGTGTGAAAG
This sequence comes from Sciurus vulgaris, assembly GCF_902686455.1. Lineage (NCBI taxonomy): Eukaryota > Metazoa > Chordata > Mammalia > Rodentia > Sciuridae > Sciurus > Sciurus vulgaris. The sequence continues at coordinate 63,077,429 of NC_136475.1, forward strand.
GCTTGATCACCATCCTGTGGTACTATTGGAAGTAGTAGAACCTTTTGGAGGTGGGACCTAGTGGGAGGAAGGTAGGTCAATTGGAGGCACGCTCTTGAAAAGCATGTTGGGACCTATGCCCCTCCTCTCTTTTGCTTTACAAAAACTATTTAGTTGTCTGTTATATAACTTCTACTGTTTTAAAACAGTATATATCTCAGCTTGGAAAATCAGCTAATATAATATGTCATGAATAAAGGGCAAAAATTAAATGATGTTTAAGCAGATGCCAAAAAAGCATTTGAACAATAATCTAATTCCATTTCATGACAAAAACACTAGGAATGGAACTTTCTCAACCTGATGAAGAACAGCAGTGGAAAACATAGCAACATACTTAATGGTCAAAGACTGAAAGCTCTCCCTTTAAGATCAGTAGTAAAAGGTCAAAGATATGTACTCTTGCCATTTCTGTTCAACATTACACTGGAACTTCTAACTAGGGCAATCAGGCAAAAATAAGAATTATTTTTATTTTCTGATATCATGATCTTTTATGTAGATAATCCTAAGGAACACATACGTGTGTGTACACACACACACACACAAATTAGAGCTAATAAACAAGTTCAGCAAGGTTGCTGAATACAAGATTAAAACATAAAAATCATTTTAAATCTCACAATGAATAATTAAAAATGAATTACAGAAAGAATTTTAAAAAAAGAATAAAATAAAATGTATGCTTTGTGTGTGTGTGTGTGTGTGTGTGTCCTAAGGAACACACGTGTATACACACACACACACACAATGGAGTTCTACTTAGTCATAAAGAAGGATGAAATTATGTCATTTGCTGATAAATGGATAGAACTGGAGAATATCATGCTAAAGTGAATAAACCAGACTCAGGAAGTCAAGGGTCAAATGTTTTCTCTCATATGTGGAAGCTAGTGAGAAATAAGGAATAAATAAGTAAATTGATTAATTAGCTAATTAATTAATTTTAAAATGGGGATCATGAAAATAGAAGGGAGAATAGTATAATAGAGGAAGGTCATTGAGGGGCAGGGAGGAAGGCAGGGTATTTTTAAGGACACTATCAAGAAAGTGAAAAGAAAACCCCCAGAATTGGAGAAAATATTTACAAATCATATATCTGGTAAGAGAATAGCATTCAGAATATATAGAGAACTCTTAGAACTCAATAATAATAAAAAGACAACCCAATTAAAAAATGGACAATTCATTTGAATACGTTTTTCCAAAGAAGATATACAGATAGCCAATAAGTATATAAAAAGATGTTTAGTGTCATTAGTTATTAGGGAAATGCAAATCATAGCCACAGTGAGATACTATTTTATACCAAGATTAAAAAGGTAGACAATAAAAGTATTGAGGAGGATGTGGATAAATCACAGAACTGGTGAAATTGGAACCCCTAATATGTTGCTGGTGAGAATGTAAAATAGTACCACCACTTTGGCAGTTCCTATAAGCAGAGTTACTGTAAGACTTACAAACTAATTGTATACCTGAGAGAAATGAAAACATGTTGACATAAAAACTTGTGCACAAATGTTCAGCATCATTATCCATAATAGCCAAAAAATGGGAAATAAGCCAAACATCCATCAAATGCTGAATAGATTTTTTAAATGTGATATATCTGTATAATGGGATATTATTTAGCCATAAAAAGGAAGAGCATACTGAAACTGTGTGAAAGAAGGCTGATATAAAAGGCCACCTATTTCATGATCCTGTGTATATGAAATATCTGGAATAGAAAAATTTTTACAGACAAAAATAGATTAGTGCTTTCCCAGTATGGGTGGAGGGAAAATGATGACTAATGTGGATAAGGTTTCATTTTAGGGCCATGAAAATATTGTTGATTTAGTGGTAATAGTCTCCCACTTTGGGAATCTAGTAAAAGCCACTGGCTAGTATACTTTAAAATAGTGAATTTTATGGTATGTGAATTGTATATCAATGAAGGAAAAGTTATTTTTAAAATATTAAAACCAAGTATCATCATTCGATTACTTTGGGAGGTAGCTCTGCCATGAATGGAAAATTGGTTAATACATGTAAATAATTCTGTATTGAGTGAACAGGGTAACCAAATAGCTGATTAGGGAAAGTTTTTAAAAAGTTTTTCTGGGACCATTAAGTATTTAATGCAGAAGGCCTGATAGATTATTGCCATTTTGCTACACCTATCAGAATAGGTAAGAATCATCTTTGGCTACTAATGGGGGAACTTTATAATGAATATCTTGGTCTGTTTGAGCTGCTATAACAAAATACCACAGAATGGGTGACTTATAAGCAACAGAAATTTATTTCTCACAGTTCTGGAGGCTGGGAAGTCCAAGGTCAGTGTGCAAGCAGAGTCATTGTCTGATGAGGGCCTGCTTTCTGGTTCATAGAAGGTGGGTTAACTTGTAAAAGGTTAAAAGGGCAATGAGTCTCTTGCTCTGGCCTCTAATATGGGCATTTAATATCCCATTTATAAGGGGGAAGATTTCATAACTAATCACATTCCAAATGCCCCACCTCCCAATACTATCACTTTGAGGGTTAGGATTTCAACATAGGAATTTGGGGATGGGGTGCACAAACAGTCAGCCCATAGCAGGATGGATCGGGATGATGATAGTATTGGAACCCATTAGTCCATCTTAATATTACTAAAATACATTATATGTGTCCTGCCTTCATCTATTGATTCAAAAAAAGTAATTTTACTTCTGGGTAGTGCTGGTTCACTTTGTGAAACAGGCCCCTATGGTTTTGTTTAAAGTATATGTTTTCAACATCTCCAGATGTTCAACTTCACTGCATTTTGGCAGCCTTTGTCAGAAATGTGTGAAAAGGCAAAATGGAGTTTTTGTTTCTATTGTGTTTTTTTGTTATTGCTTGTGGTGCTGGGGATTGAACCCAGAGCCTTGTGCACGCTGGGCAAGCACTCTGTCACTGAGCCACGCTTCTACCCCTTCTTTTTGTGTTTAGTCATTGTGATTTTTGAGACACATGGTATCCTAGATGTCCTTACGAAGCCAGCTGAAACCTAGAGGTGTGGGAACTATTTGAGTAGATTGGGTAGGATAATCAAGACCTGAGGTGGGCAGAGGTGATACTGATAAAGTGACAGGATGGATTGATTTGTTACAGTTTGGGGATATTAAGCAGGGTTCGTAGCAGGGATTCCATTAATGTTTGCTGATATTAAACAGCATAGATCATAAGTAGATCAATCCAACTTTAGGGTTTCATTGCAATTTTCATATAAATTGTACTGGTATCTGTATGGTCTGCTTCCAGGGTTTCTGTGGATGAATTGAGGCAGCTCTGGACTTCTAGAGGAAAAGATTGCAAACTGGTGGCCAGTAGGACAAATGGAGTCCACCACCGTGTTTTATCTCGACTCTCTGGTGGTTTTTACCCCCACCCCTTTTCTTTAATTTGTTGCCAACATTTCAAAATAGTGAGATTTCACATAAAAATCGGGGTTTCTGGCTTCTCTTAAAAAAGCAGAAGATCTGGCCAACCACTGCTGCCTCTGTCACCCCCTGCTCCTTCTGGGCATTTGAGTTTGTGACCTTTATGCAATGGTTTTAGGAAGCAGTTTTCTAAATCTTACGTTATTATTTTAATGACTTTTCTGCTTATATTGCTACTTAACATACCATATGATCAACTACCTAATTAGAAAATAAGCTCTATGATGGCAGCAGATGTGTATCTTCTATTTACGGATGTTCTCTGTGGTGCTGGTATCGTGCCTTACACACCATTGGAAAGGCAGTACATACTTAAACCTCTCTACTCTGATTTGGCAGGGTAATTGATGAAGACGATAATACTAGAATATTCAAGACATTGTTATGAAATTCCAAAGCATCTTGGTGCATTGGCTTGGAAAAGGTTATACTATTAGTATCTTGGAGAAATGATCAAAGTTTATTAACAATAAACCTATTAACAATAAGTCTTGCCTCTTGTTTTTATTAATCAGTTCTATCATAATTTTAGAGTTAAGATCACTTGATTATGTTATTGGCACTTGATTATGTTATTGTGAAGTTAATGACATTTGTAATATTAACTATTTTCTTGACTAATAATTACATGGATTCTTTGAAATTAGGTCTTACAAGTATTTTCTCACAGGTAAATATAGAAAATAAGTGAAATAAGTTGAGGTCTGGAATAACAATTGTCAGGAATGATATGGAAAAATAGTTTTTTTTTAAAAAGTGTTATTTGATGATACAATTCTAAGGACATAATGAAGTCAATCGATTACATTAGAATAGGAAAAAAAACTATTGTGTGTCTGTGGTTGGATTATAGGGCTCAATTTAAGAGGTCATTGAGTCAGTTACTATTAAGATTTTTTTTGAAAGTTATCTCATTTTTTGAAAACAAGCCATATTTTCTTTAGTCCTACACTGGCCAATGGTGTAACGTTTGGAATATCTAGTTTGATCACTATAAATGTTGATTTCATGCCATAAATATTTCTTGACCCCTATTGTGTGTTTATTTTTATAATAGGTGAGAAATTCATCCACTCTTCTCTTTAGTTCCTTGATCACAAGAATCTTTGGAGTTAAAAGGGGAAAGGATGAACTTTCCAAAACAAATAGGTAAGCTCCATCTAATACTAACTTTACTTTTTACACAAAATTGTCCTGGCCAAAAATAATTGTTAAAATTTGCTTACTTTTACAGATTCATCTGTAGCATAAAACTATAAAAATGCTAAAATGAATTAACTTATGCTGCCAAATTCTAAAACCATGGGCAAAAATATCAACTGATTTCTAAGTAGATTTTTCAAAGCAACAAAAAAAAATAGCAAGGTAGCCAGGACTGAAATATAGACTTGTTTCTCAGTGTAACAGTTATTCTTTCTTTTTATCTTCTTCAAGTATTCCTGAAATGTCTTAAATTCTTTTTTTCTGATGCCTTATCAAGTATTGTCTGTGTAGTATCCTTAATCTTACAGGGGAAGTTTAAATGTCTGTGAAACTTATCAGAACACCTTCCAGACTACCTGTGCATTCATTACTCTCTTAGGAGGGGGAGCAAGTTGGAGATGTTGATTATGTGAAATAAACAATGCATTTACTTTTTGGTCTTTAATCTTTTTTTTTTTCCAGCAAGGTTTTTTAATGTCTGGAAGGAAACCTATGGAACCATTTTGATTATGGATGGGTTTTTTTTAAATATAACGTACAAGTTCTATTTATTTTTGAAGAGAAGTTTTGAATAGTTCTTCAGCATTTGAGGATTTAATGGTAATCTGGTTGGCTTTCAGTTTCTAACACTAGATGTCACTGTCGCTGCATGTTTAATTACTTCCTTAACTTTTAGGATCCAATTTGGCTCATTGGTCTTTGTCTTGAGGACCTAGACACGAATTCAGACCCAGTTTCTCTCCTCCCTAAACAAGTTACCATGCTTCAAATTTAGGTTTTAAACTGATGTTTATTAAAAAAAAATCTTCTTATGATGAAATCAAGTTTTAAGAACTAAAGGGTATGATGAACTGATTTTATGATACGCTGGTGGTAATTCTAGTGAAACCTACTGTGGGTGGTTCTGAATTGTCATTTAAATTGCTACTTATCACCCTGTAAAATTCACCAAATATTTCAAAGAAAGGTAACTGGCTCAAACTTTGAATCCCCTGAGTAAATGCAGGAAATACCAGAGAGTATTTTTCTCCCTTGAGTTGTATTTTTAAAATAAATATTACTACTTTGGCAGGATGATTATAATTTTTACTTTTTAGCCTGTTCTTAAAGTAATTTTTCCTGTCATTAACTGAAAATTACTAGTGTTTGTTTCTCTTTCACTTTGTCTATGTTTTTAATAATTCTACATTGTGCTTAAGTTTAAAATAGTTGGATCTTGTTATAAGGCTATGATGATGATTAGTGGTATGAATAAAATATGATATTAGGTTATCAAAGTAAAGTTAATGTTAAAACTGCTCTTCTTGAATGTGTATATAAATTTTACTAAGTATAGGAGAATATGATCATTAATTTTAAGTTACAGCTGAAAGTGGAGAGAAGAATAAAAGGGCTATGATATCACAGTTTCAATCTTTTAGCCAAAGTCACACTGCTGAGAATCTGTTATAAATTCATTCCCTTTGAATAGGACAGATTACAAAGTTAATAACTTTCCTAGAAGAAGGGAAATATAATTATTTTTAGTAAAGGAGAAAAGTGAAATGAAGACATTAGAAAGTTAATATTTTACTTAAGTGTGATGAACATTTTTTGGTAAGAACCTGTATTTCAATAATCTGAAGATTGGCATGTATCATCACCTATATAGGTTTCTATTCTCTGTTTAACCATTGAAGAGTCAGTTTCTTGGCAAGTTTCATTAGATAAGTTCTACAAAACCTTTAGTGTCTTCAATTTGCAATTGTTTGTGATTATTCTCCTACTTTTGTAGTTTATTTAATTATGTCACTTTTTGTTGAAATGTTTATATGCCTGTTCCCTGCATATTAACTCTCTAAGGACAGGACCTTTTCCATCTATTCTTTGTATAAAAAAAGGGCACTTTGAGAATGCTGCTAATGATGTCTTGTTGGTTGGTTACTCAGCCATTGAATAACTAACCTCAGCTGATGACACCTCTCCGGTCAGTTAAATTTGCTTTCACAACCACAGATTGTTCTGCACACAATCTTGTAAACGTGTGCTCTTGATCAGAAAGGAACTGAACATAAAAAGAACATCTGCTTTTTCCATCTAGTGTGAAAAGAATGTCTATCTTGGAGTAAATACACTTGGTTTCTAGGCATTTTGCTGTCACTGGAGATGACCTTAGTAGAGGTCCTTATTCACTGTATCCTTCAGTTTCTCTGTCTACATAACAGGAATACTAAGATCTAGACTTTAACCTCATGGGGTTATTAGGGGCCTGCAATATACTATTACAATGTTATTTTTATTTTTTAAATTGAAGTCCTAAACAATTAGAGATACGGTTTGCTGTCTTGTCTGTTGTCTTGCTGTTAGACTGTGCCTTTTGAGGACAGCATCAGGGTCAGAATCCTGTGTAGCTGGTACCTTGTATACTGTCTGGTATACAGGAAACATACAGAAATACTTTCTTAGTGAATAAGTAAATTTTATTGCTAGGGGAGGGATAAGAAATTTGATTTCTACTTCTGTCTTTATTCCCATAAAGCCACAATAACTAACTAGGACAAGTTAGTTATCCTCTCTATGCCTTGAGTTTCTTGTTATTACACTAAGAGAGGTTGGGTCAGGCCAGGGGTCTGGTAGAATATGAAGCTCAGACTTTATATAATGTTACTAGAATTGCTTGTTTGGTAAGATGCCTTGGACAGTACCTGCCACATAGTAGGGACAAGAAGTTTCTATTTCATATGTGGAGAAAGAAGCAGAGGTCTGCCTCTCTTTTAGTGTGTGGAGTGCACTTCTGAGTGAGCTTTTGAGCCCATTGGTCTTGGTCTAGATATGTTCTTTGGATTACGAACAGTGAGAAAACACAAGTTTTACAATAATGTTATTACATTGTAATTTTCTCAAACTCCTTTCCTTTCTGTTTGTTGACATTTAACTGACTCGGCCTGACAGAATGAATAATTGATTCCACGTAAAATCAGAACATGCCCAGCCCTGTGATCTGGGGAATGTGCTATGTTTCTGCCTTTCTACAGTAGCTGCCATCTGCATGTGAGTGGATTCCCCTTGATAGCTGCTCATTCTTTATAGAACGGCAGCTAAACCAATGGCATCTGTAACTCTAGATGTTTTCCTTTACCCACCCGTGTCTCTTAACCTTCGACTATGTTAGTCCAGCTAAATGGCAAGTGCCAACATATAGTAGTCTGAAAAGCTTTATTTTTGACTTGGTGGAGTGTCTGCTTTGCCAAAACTTCACACAGGTGCTCAGTGTACAGACTTAAATAGTATAGCTTTTCCTTTCTCCCTTTATTTAAAATCAACCTGTAAGCCAGTAAGAACTTAATAAGCACCTACCTTGAATTCAGTTTAAACATGAGGACTGTGAAACTTGGGCCTTGGAGCTTACAGTTCAGCTGGGAGAAAAAAATTGTTACTTGTGAATCAGATGAAAATAGAAGACACTATATAAGAATCACCTGTGCAATGTAATATGGGTAATGAATGCCTTGGACATCCATAAATGGAAAAATAGAGTGATGTATTTTGGGGGAAAATAGTATTTCTTAGTAGGCTTTGGGGATGAATAGATTTGAGGTACTTGGAAATAGACTGAAAAAGAGAAATGAATAAATAATTTTGTTTACTGTGTTATTAAGTGAACTCTCTATTCTGTCTTATTAAAGAGAACTGATATTCAAATTAATAGTTTAGTACAGTTTAAGAAGAAAATGGGTTTATAAAAGCATCGCTAGGTCCAAATAAAATTATTTCCAATGACTATATTAGGAGATGTTAAACTTATTTTATTTTCTTGGATATAAATGACAGAATTATTAGAATTATTTTCTTAACATCTTAATAGCCTAGGTCTGGAGGAAGCCTTCAAGGGGCATCTAACTCAGCCCAGCTTCTTGCTTATCAGCAGATTTTAAAGCCATTTCCAGACAGACTGGCTTCTTTCCTGTTCTTCATGTTTTCTAGGAAAAGAGATTCCACAAGTTTCTGTGGTTACCCACTCCATTGTTTAGAAAAGAATTGGATTCTTAAAACTAAAATTGAGAGCTTTAGGGCAATTGAGTTTTTATATTTTAGAGAATGTAGTTATTAGAATTCAGAATAGTTTATTTGCTTTGAACTACATAGAAGCTTGTAGCAAGCACCTATTTTGTCAAACTAAAAATTGAAATTTTCTTTGACTGAGGCCAGGATAATATTAACATCCTCAGTCCCAAAGAATTCTCATTTTCTCCATTGAAAAAGCATCATTATGTTTTCACTCTGGGCCAGGCACTCTGCTAGGTATAAGGATCCAGAGAGTAATCAGAAATATTCTGTGTCTGAGGGGAACTGACAGCCCAGTGAAAAATACGGTAGCTATCTGTTGCATTGGAGTCTCTATTTAACTTATGTTGAGGGAAGGGAGAAGTTCTGAAGGGAGGTGGCATGTCTTTTTTAGTGTCTTTTGCCTATTCCATGCTTGACTTGTGCCATTTGTATGTGTCTAATTTAACCTTTGTGGGATTCCTGACAAGGTGTAACATCATCACCTCCCAGTGGAGTAAAACCACAGGTAAGTGAGTTTTAGTTCTTTGCCTGCTCTCATAGAGCTGGAAAGTGGCAAGACTGGAACACATTATTTTCATGTGCAAAGCATTTATTCACCAATACACAGAACCTGTCATGAGCAGTATGTTACTTTTTTGGTGTCTGCTTTAGATTTTACATTGTCCAAACTATGGGAGATGAGCCTTCATTCATTCAAAGTCTGACTGCAGACCAATTATCACACATTTTTTATATGATAGGTTGATTTTAGCAGGAAGGGTGAGGCAGAACCAGGGGAGAAGTGTGCTTGAGTTGACTCTAAGATCTTTTCTGTGGGCCTTGGAAGACAATATGAATTTTGGAGTGGGGGTAAAGGGGAGGTCATTAGAGCAGTTTATTGCATGTAAGACAAAGGCAAGAGAAAGTAAGATATACCCCAGAGAGAGGAACAGGCAGATAGGCTAAGGACCAAAATGACCATGAGTGTTCTTTTTCTGAGCGAGGTCCACTATTTTCATGTGTTTAAGAGACGAGATAAGAGTAGGCCTTAAGGTTTCTAACATGTTGTTCAATCAGAAAGGTAAAAAAATCTTAATTTTCTGGTTGGCAAATAGGGAATGAATTAAATTCCCCCAGGAGGTTATCAGTTTTGCTAATGAGAAATTTGCCCTTTTCATAGTTAACTCTGTAAATCTCAATTGTTTGGTGCTATGGAGAGAGGATTTGGAGTTTACAAAAATTCTTGCCTTTATGATACAACACTCTACTGGCTGAGCTATCTCCCCAACCCCTATGGTACAATTTCTTTCAGACATAATGTTTTTCAGACCCTGTGTTTATAATTTCCATTCAGATCTTATATTAAAATGGCACAAATGTTAACAATTATTATTTGTTTTATTTTTGGAAGGACCTAAGAAGTCATCCAATCCCATTTTAATTTTACAGATAAGAAAATTAAGGTGCATTAGCAAGACTTTGCCTCAAAAAGGGCTGGGGGTGTAGCTCAGTAGTAGACTGCTTGCCTAGCCTGTGGTAACCCTCGGTTCAGTCACCAGTAGCACAAAAACAAAAACAAAAATCAATAAAAACCTAAAGGGACATCATGGGCACCACATGAAAAGTGAAGATGTGTCTCCTTCACTAATAAACATTTAAGAAAGGAAAAAGAAAAGAAAAAAGGTGCAGAAAAGTTAAGTGATTTGCTCAAGATCACAAAGCTAGCACTAATATAACCTAATGGTTATTTTTAGCTTTAAGCATGACTAGAACATTTGAAAAAATTAGCTGATTATTTAGAAATGAAGTTTCTATTACCAACAATAACACTCATTTGGATTCAAATGATTCTCATATAGAATATGAGGTTCATCCTCCTAAGGAGGTACTTTACTTGTCATAGGATTTTTAAATATTAATAATTTGAAATTAAGAGGCCCAGTGATTTGATATAGACTAGAGGTGTCATTCATGTGTTTTTCACAGATCTTGTAGGACAATCTGATTCTTTACTCAGGGTAGATAAATGAGTCTTTTTTAGAGACTGAGAAATAAAGTTTAAGTCTTGTGTAACCCTCATTGAGATGGTCTAGTCAGAATTAAGTCTATAGTGACACTGGTCTACTGGAGAGTTTCATGTTTCAAAGTTTTGTTTATTCATAGGTTCATGGATTATAGGTAGGAAAACCACAAGTGAAATTAGTAAACAAAAAAAAAGTTCTGAAAAAGAAATATGTTCATGAACTTGAAGTGGGAATTACTCATTGTATTCTTAAATATTGACTCTTGCATGGACCAAGTAATCTTTGTCCCTAAGTACTGCTTCAGGCCATTGCCCTCTTTAATAACTAAAGCATTGTTGCTTTCGTTTGAGCATGTTCTATGGAATCTTGGCAATGCATGCATCCTCTTTCTGCATCTTAGTAAAAGCATGAGTAAATATTTTTTCTTAGCTTTGGTATTTTTGTAGCTTACATTTTATATGAGCCAGACTAATATAATGTAATACTAGGATTACATAATTTAAGACGTCAGGATTGCTTCCAGGGCTATGAGATAAAGTCTTCATTTATCAGGGGGTTTACAAGCAGTGTTTGTTGCCCATTCACTACCTATAGAGAAACACCACAGAGCTATTTTCCAAATGAGAAAATGGAGTCAAAGAGGTTAAGACCAGAGGGAATGCCTTCCATAGAAGCTGAATGTTATTTCTGTTTTATTCAGAATTTAGTCCTTGTAACTTTTGATTTTAGTAATGTTTAGTTTTGAAATGCCAGAAATTTCCAACTATTGTTGTCATATGTGGAACTTTTTTTAATAAAATATAATCAATAAAATTTTCTCATTGAATATAATACTTAGTATGTATGTTGGCTACTTAGTATGTTTGTTGGCATTCTAGTATGTACAAAAGTAGCTTATGACCTGGTCTCAGATTTCAAGGAGTTTATTGAGAGATATGACCAACTTGTGAATTAGTTTAGAAAGTATGATTATCAAACTATGTTGTACTCATAGTCAGGGATAAGAAGTCAAAGGAGAATGAGGTCAGACCCCATGCATAGTCTGGATTTAATCTGGACTTGAAAAAATGAGCAGGATTTGGATAATGTGGAGAGGAGGGTGTTATATGTGGGATTATATGGCATAAATAAACATGTAGAGATTGGAATGCCTGTTGTATATATTTGAGGAAGTTAGATGATAAGCCAGACAAGGACAGAGAGCATGTGATGGAAGTGTTCATTCATTCATTCTTAGAGCAAGGATTCATTGACCACCTACTCTGTGTTGGTACTATGCTAGATTCTGGGGTTTTTCAAGTGAGTAGACATGTAAAGATTAGTTTGAATTTTACATGGCATTAGGAATTGTTTGAATATTTATGTATCTGAGTATTCCATGATAAAATCATTGTTTTAGGATTCATTTGAGAAATGATTTCATTCCGTATCACTGGCTAAGTGGAATTGGAGAACATGATGCCAGGCCCTGGGAGAAGGTCGCTTGTGAGTAGTTAAAGTGTTAAAGCACGGTCCCAGCTCGGTGTGATCATTTTGGCATTTATTCTTTATGTTGCTTCCAAAGTGAGTGATGTCTATGTTAATGGGGAATAAGCCCTATGTTTTAAGAAATACTAGTTTCTTCAAGAGATTAAAATGATACTCAGGGGGAAATTAGTTTTTCTGGTTTTCACAAAATAGAAATGTTAATTAAGAGTTTCTTTATGACCGAACTTCTTAGAACTTTTAATATGCCATAATGTATTTTGTGAATCTTCAAGAGTGGGATAGATCTATTATTTATTTGACCTTGGAGATCTAGATCACTCTCTCTCAGAACATCTACTACCATCTGCGTTCCATCAGATATAGTTTGAGGGATGCTACTGTGGGGGTACTGATTAAAGTGGCTGAAAGACCTTTTGCTGGTTGTTAGGAGCATCACCATCTGTGAGAATGAAAGATATTCATTTAGGGGTATCTTGGCTGCAACTGAAAAGTTTAGTTTTAGTTGTTGTTAAATATCAGGTTGTCAGATAAAATAGTATATGATGTTCTATATATAGTAGTCCATGTGAATCTATGAGAATTTTATGCTTGTGGACTTTTAAAGATTCTATGATAATTAAAGTGTCTCTTGGGGAAAATAAACTAGTTATTCTATATTAGAATCGACCATTTTATTAGGAGAAGATAACTTTCTGTTTTCCTAAAATCCTGATTATTGGCATGGAGAAAATAGTGCCTTTAGCGTGGTTGATGAACTGATCGGCAGGCTGAGGATTTAATCTGTCTGACTGTAGAATATGTATTTATGTGTTTGTATGTGGGGAGGGAGGGCAGGCAAGTAGTGAGCAGGGAACAGAGTAGTAAACAATTTTGATATATAATAGACTTTAGGATTCACTAGGAGGACTGAGTTATATACATTTGGGCTATGCATCTTAGTAAATTAAGTAGTATACTCTTATCATTGTCATCCTTCACCCCCAAATAATAGCTCTGTTTTTTAATATTTAAACATAAGTTTGAAATAATTCAGACTTACTAGTAGTTGGATTGCCTTTGGGTGAAAGTAATAGAAAGCCAAAATCAAAATATAAACAAGGAAAAGTTATTATATATAACCAGGAAGTTTTAAGTGGAATTGATTTCTTTCATGTTGAAGCGTCATTAAAGACACAGGTTTTTCCTGTGTTTCTACTGTGCCATCCTAGATGTGAAGGCATGGATCCAGGGGGGCTTCCTGGATGGTTACACGATGGCCGCCATCATACAGGTGTTGCATGTCGAAGCTCAATATTTAGGGGCCTGTGTATCTCTTATTTCTTTTTGAAAACAATCACACCTCCTGTACGTGTTTATATGTCCCCTCCTCCACACCCTACAGACTTTTCTTCACATGTTATTGGCCAAAGTTGACTTCTAGCTTGTCCCAATTTAACCCTGGTGGTGGAATTAGATCTACCATACTTAGCTTAAACTAATCAGGGTTCTTCAGCTGGGCCTGGAATATGTGTTAGCTTCCCCGAAGCACATGAGTATTCTGAGAAGGGTAAATTCCCACCCAAAGTCAAGTTCCATTAAAAGGAAGGTCAGGATGGGAGAAAGAGTGTTAATTAAGCAACTAGTGATATGTGCTACTACATTGTTCAAAGTCATCTCAAAAGCTTTGAAAATGTTTTCATTAAGAACAACAATTTAAATATAGGAAGATAATAGATGGATTTTAGCCTGATATGAAAATTTGTTCCCTTTATTTATTTCCTACATATAGTTATAAAGAAATGTGAAGTAGTACAAGTATCTAGCTATATGATTCTGTATAATTCATTTAAAATTTTTTTATTTGTTCTTTTCAGATATTATAATAGAGTATATTTTGACATATTGAACATATATAGAGTATAACTTATTCTAATTAGGAGCACATTCTTATGGCTGTACATAATGTGGAATTGTACTGGTTGGTAATCCTATATGAGCATACGAAAGTTATGTCTAATTAATTTTGCTGTCTTTCGTATTCCTCTCCCCCCCGTCCTTTCCCTTTGTTTCCCTTTGTGTAATCTAATGAACCTCTGTTCTTCCCCTCTCCACCCTCCCTTGTTGTGGGTTAGCATCCACATATCAGAGAGAACATTCAGGCTTTGGTTTTATGGGACTGGCTTATTTTACTTAGCTGGATATTCTCCAGTTCCTTCCATTTACCAGCAAATGCCATAATTTCATTCTTTATGGCTGAGTAATATTCCATTGTGTGTGTATATACCATGTTTTCTTTATCCTTTCATCTGTTGAAGGGTACGTAGGTTGGTCCCATAGCTTGGCTATTGTGAATTGAGCTGCTGTAAACACTGATGTAGCTGTATTCATTCTTATAAACAACTTGCATTTTAAATATTTCACCCAGTGTCTTAGTCCATTTTGTGTTGCTATAACAGAACACCTAATGCTAGGTAATGCATAAAGAAAAGAGATTTATGTGACTCATGATTCTGGTGGCTGGAATGTGATCCAAACAGCATGGTGCTAGTGTCCTGGAAAACGCTCTCTCCGTGGACTGCATCACAATCTAGTAGAGAAGTAGAAAGGGAACCAATCTATTGCATAGAAGTGCTAAGTGCATGGTGTGGCTTTGCTCTGTAACTGCCCACTTTATCAAGAACTAATCCAGTCCCATGAGATCTGACCTGTTCCTCAGTACAGCATTAATCCATTCATGGGGGTATAACCCTATAACCTAATTACCTTTCATGAGGCCCCACCCCTTAAAGGTTTGATTACTCCAACACCGTTACATTGGGTACCAAGCTTCTAGTATTATGTACCTTTTAAGGACAAACCACATCCAGAACCATAGCACCAAGGAACAAAATATATGTATGTCTTCATGCATCAACCAAGTTTTGTACAACATTAAATAGAGATTCTGAATACAAGCTTGGACAGTCTCTTTGGCAATATGAATTGCCTCCCTCGTTCACAGCTAATCTCTTTACAAGCTAACAATGTTAATGTGTTTGTTAATACAAACTCTGATTTACTTTGGAATTTGACCCATGTATTATAATATTGATTTTCTTATAAGGCCAAATGGTGTGAAGTCAAATGATCTTCCTAAATTTATTGCAATTGGTATTTAATTATTTTTATTTCTGAGTCAAAAATCCGTATTCTGTTTCAATTGAATGTGGTATTTTGATGTGACTTTTTTGGCCTCTGAACTCAAATTAAGCCAATTGTCCTGAATAATCTCTCTTTCTTTGTCTGCCAAGTTTCTTTTCTCTCCTGTAAAATCGAACTGTTTTGTTCTGCACAAACTGTCTCTATAGAATTGGAACATGGGTCTGTCTGGGTCAGGGCAAACCAGCTGGGCTTGACAGAAGATGGGGTTAGATTAGCTTCATTTGACAAGGATCAGTAAGTCTGATCCAGTTGCTAAATCTTGGAGGACTAGAATTTTCCACTCTATAAGCACAATTCTATGACATCTTGTCTTTTTTTTACTCGTAGGACATCCTCCTCTCTGTTGTATCCATTTCTACAGTCTCTCAAATCTGAATCAAAGCCTTCCTGTGACAGTAGTTCCATTTCTGTGTTACTGAGATCCTGGTTGTGTATTCCATTTTCTTCTTCATCATCCAGTCAGCAACTGTACTTAGTAGGTTCAAGCGCTGAGAGGATGACAGACATTTATAAAATTAGATGTAAATCTTTGAAGAACAGAGGAATAGAAGAGGTCAGACTTGGACTCAAGTGCAAAGTTACCTGTAAAACAAGGTAGGAAGCTGTAAGCAATGTGGACTTCTCTCTCCCTCATGGGAAGAGCCTGGGAGCCCAGCTCCTCACGTTTCCTCAGCTACACTGTGTAAATGCCCCTCCAGCAAAGCTCTCTCTAATGCCTTTTAAACACACTTCCTCTTTAAACCCCTTCCTTCCTGTGTCTCTTCCAGTTTTTCCATTAATGTGGAAAAATCTTCCCTCACCTTTTGTTTATCATGCTGCTAGAAAACGGTCAATGCAGAGCAGTACTGGTGATATGCCTCCCCTACCTGCATTTGGAAATACAATTACATGTATTAAAAACATGTCACTGACTTCTAAGGGTCGCAAATGCCCAGTTTCCCCAAGAAGCCCAGCACAGGTCATCATCTAAATCCTTCATGCTTTAATTAAGTCAACTTTCCCTGAAGCCTCAATACTACAGAGGAAATAAGTTCCTTTAGTGGTTTTTCTCTTTCAAGGGTCTAGTTGCCAATATTTCAAGGGTCTAGTTTTCAATTTTTTATCATTGTAAAAGTATACTGTTTCAGTGTGAAGTAAATAATTTCTGTGGCCTGCCTGCAGTGCCACCATTTGTAACATTATGTATTTCGTTTGTCATATGACTATAAGTTGTGGCCTTCCACCAAGGAACATACTGTCCCTAAGTACTTGATTGTGTATATCCTTCCTGTTTTCAGCCCTGACTGCATTTAAAATTGTGCCCTCATGCATTGCCAATCTGGTTGGCTTGCCCATGAAAATTGAATCCCATGGAATCCCTGGCATTTTCTGTGAACGTTTCTTCCTGCTCCCCATTAAATAGAAGTTTAATGATTTTCCAGGGCCTTCTGCGTAATAACCCTCTTCCTTTCCTTTCCTTTCCCTTTTTTTTTTTGGTGCTGGGGATATTGAACCCAGGACCTTGTGCTTGCAAGGCAGGCGCTCTACCAACTGAGCTATCTCCTCGGCCCCTCTCTCTCTCTCTCTCTCTTTCTTTCTTTCTTTCTCTTTCTTTCTTTCTTTCTTTCTTTCTTTCTTTCTTTCTTTCTTTCTTTCTTTCTTTCTTTCTTTCTTTCTCTCTCTCTCTCTCTCTCTCTCTCTCTCTCTCTCTCTCTCTCTCTCTTTCTTTCTTTTTTTTTTTTTCCCCTTTTCATAGTCCTAAGGTCTGTACCCAGGGCTTCATGCCTGCTAAGTAAGTGCTCTACCACTTAGGTACATCCCCAGCCTTCTTTATTTTTTATTTTGAGACAGGGTCTTGTTGAGTTGCCAGCTCTGGGATCCTCCTGCCTCAACCTCCCAAGTAGATGGACTTATAATGGTGTACCACCACACGTGGAGTAATGCCACTTTTTATAGAATTAAAAAAAAAAATCACAGTAGCAGAAGGAATTGTGTTTCTCAGTTTATCTGTCTTGGTCTGGAATGACTTTGGCTATCAATAAATATGTAGTAAGTATCTACTGCATATAGGGCTAGACCAGCCTATTCTCAGGGAACATACAATGTGCTTACAATGAAATAAACCAAAACATAATCCAGGAACAGGTCAGTCTTATTGTAAAGTGATAGCAGTGATAAGGAAGAAGAAGAGGGAGGAATCAAATATCATACCATTGGTTTAGTATAATCCAAGAGGCAAGCATCTGATGATTTTTCTGTATTTTTCTCTCTGGTGTATGTGCTCATGTGGTAGGAAATGCTTGGATTTGGGCCAGCTCTTTACAAGAGATTTCTCAGAGGAACTCCCTGATTTCTGATGTGTATTTTTTATAATCAGAGATACTCTATAATTGGTAATATCTTTATTCTCTTTGAGGAACAATAAATGATACATTAGCAGTATTCTCTCTTCTTCTCATTCTGTAGTTTTTAATCTGTTTACCTAGCAAAACCCAGAATGCCTTTATTTTACTTGTTATGTGGTTCTAAGGGTTGAACTCAGTGCCCCACATGTGCTAGGCAAGCGCTATGCCACTGAGCCATAACCCCAGCCTCTTCCATATTTCTTAATAAATTAATTTTCTTGAAAAGTTTTCCACCTTCCTGCACAGTATTTAGTTTATCCCTCTAATTGACCTTTTTTCTTATTTTATTAAGATTTATTTTAACCAACCGTCTTGTTATTGAGCATTTTATCTGATTTTTTTTTCCCCCACCATAGATGGTAGTGCAAGGAATATTCTCATGTATTTTATCTTTATTTGTGTTTTTTGGATTTTTGAAAGGGAGATGCTGGATTGAGGAATATAAACATTACATGAAACTAATAGTCAAGCTTGTTTTGACTGATATCAATTAACACATTTACCAGCATGTATAACTTCTAGTATTGGGAATATAAGTATTTTTTTAATGCAAGTTTCAGGGAATGTGAGGGGGAAAAGACCGTGTTGTTTCAATTTTCGTTGCTTTTATTACTAGGGAGGCTGAACATTTGCTCATGTTATTTGTTGGTTAATTGTATTTTCTTCAGCTTTGCTTTCAAGGCCCTCTATAATTTAGACTTGCCCTTTTCACCTTATCTCCTGTTTCAAACCTACAAATATTTATTAAACTCCTGCCAACTACCTTCTCCCACTACACACACACACACACACACACACACACACACACACACACACACACATATATCAAGCTAATCTCCCTATTGTTCCTTTGAATTGTAAGCTTTTACTTTGAGTGCTTTTGTTCATGCTTTTTCTGTTTCTGAATGCCTCTCCCTTCTTCTTAAGCTATGCTGATTTCCATCCTTGGGTCCAGCCCGACTTTTTCCTAAAGGTGGCTTTTTGGAGAGCAGGCTCTGGGGCTGCAGCTCCCTTGTAGCCTAATTCTGCCTTCAAGCTCTGCCTTGGAAGCAGACAAAGAAGATGCATGTGGAAACAGGCATGTCTACATTTGATTTTTGGTGTAAGTGACTTAGTCCCTTGTGCCTCAGTTTCTTTGTCTCAGCATCCTCATAAAATAGAAATGACAATAGAGCCTGCCTCTGGAGTTGTGAAGAGCAAATGTGATAAAGCTTGTAAAGGGCCTTGGGGCTGGTGCTTGGTATATAGGAAACTCTCCTTTAGTGCCCATTGTTTTAACTTGATTGAACAAATAAGACTGTTGTCTCAGCATTTGTTGTTCTCTTGTTCCATAGACCCTTCCTGTACCACCCTAGACTCTGTACTGTCCCTTTCTTGTAAATTAGTTATGTACTCTCAAGTGAACACCAAGTTCCTATGGGGAGGGATTGCATTTTAAATCTTTTGCACATCCTAATGCATCATGCTGCTTGAGTGTAGCAGGGTAGCTTTGGTAGTGGTGAAAATGAGAGGAAGGCAGTGATGAGGACCTCATTTTGAGTCTTTTATAAGACCTTTACTAGGAGAACTTTCTCTTAGGGCTTTTAAAAAATGTTCGTTTTGTTGCTCATTCAGCCAACTGGAGTTACTCAGTAGAAAATGTTTAAAAGATCCAAATTATACCACCGGATTTCACTTTTCCATATAGTGTTTCAAAGTGTTGTATTCATTAATATTTGTGAGAAACCTATGGTTAATACCACAAGCGGCCATAAACTAAACCAGATTCTTTCCCCTTTTAACTTCCACATGCCTTGGATTAATAGCAGTGTTATTCCCTCATTTACACCTGGGATTTCCTAGCATTCTCAAAAAGCTGAAACAATGATTCATGTTTAGTCACTATGTAACTGGCTATTTTCATTTATTTAAAATATAAACAACAAAAAATATCCTAGGTAAAGATCTCCATGTTTTTTAACTAGTGACAGATGCTCTGATCAGAATTTCTACTTAAGTCAGGCATTTTTTACATACACCTCAAGCCTTGCAATTAAGCTTTATGCCTTTCCAAGCATAACAGTTAACCAATAAACCAAAATATCAGCCTGGTCTGGCTTAGCTCAGCGGTCTTTTGATTTCTTCCAGTCTGTTTGATGTGGAGGCTTATTGAGATTTATCTACTGAGCTGTTCATAGTTTGTAGGGCTGGGAGCACTGAGTATATTATATAAGATTCCATTAGTGACAGAAGAGTGTGGACAGTCTCTGCAGTGTAGATAGTTTAGCCAGTTGTGCTGGTCATGATTTTGTTGAAATTTTTAAGACTGTTGTCAAGCTTTTTATTAAATACTCAATGGTTTTTCTTATTTCCCAGTTTATACTCCAAGCCTCAAAGCAGATGTGGTTTGATTGGTTCAATTTAGTAGAAAGTTTCTTAACCTTCAGCATGCAGATCTGAAAACTTTTCCAGTTATTTGGACTAGTTTATCCTCAAAGGAAGTAAAAATAGAAATATACAGTAATCGATCATAAGAATTCGCTAGATGGGGAGGTAAATATCATTCCCTTATATTGTTCATGGTAGAAATAGCATTGGCATATCCAAGTTTATAACAAAGCCTGATGAGGGCTTTCCTATAATTATCTCATGTATTCCTAATAGGAATGCTCAATAAATATTATTGTCCTCATTCTAGATGACATACTTGGAGTTTAGATGATTAATTTGCTACATGCCTCATATCTAGTGTGAAGCAGAGGAATTCAAATATGACTCCTAATCCAGTTATTTTTCCATTACATCAAAGCTTTTTTTTGTTGTTGTTCAAAGATATACAGTATTTCTAAAAGTAACAAAGTTTTGCCAAGCAGTTTTCCAGTGGTTTAATCACATCCTCTTTCCTGAGAAATAGAGTAGAATTACTCATGTGTACCCTGTTGGAGATAAGAAAATCGTGTCATATTAGAGGAATAATGAAACATATTCATTTTTTCTGCTTTAGTTGCTTCATGTATAGAATTGGGAAACTACCTCCTAAGAGTTTTTGTGTGATTAAGTTAATACTGTATGCATAGAGATTAGGAGAGTGACACAAGCAAATACACAGCACATTTAGCTGTTGTTAGCTTTCATTTGCTCATTTGGGTTTCTTGACCTACTACTATGTACTAGTAATATGCCGGGCATTAGAATATACGTAAATGAAAATCTTTGCCCTTAAGTGTCTCAGAATCAAGCAGAGTAGACATGCTCCAAACTACATGACCATAGCATGGTATTGGAGCTGGCAAGAAGAGATTTAGAAGCTTGGAATGGAGATGAATGGGACCTCTTATAAAGGATTCCAATAAGAGTCAGGGTCTGAGCTTGAAGGATGAGTAGAGATTAGCCAGATGAAGAAAAACTGTGTGGAGAAGGAGAGCCAGGAGAGCAGGTGATGGTTTAGATGTGTGGTGTGAACATATTTCTTCAATCCAGGATTTCTTGAAGACTTCAGTGTACTCTTAGGCATTATGAGTCTCCACAGCGTTGAGTACTCATTTAAAATATTGAGTCATGGAAATCCTTTTTGTGGGATATTTTGCAAAGAACTGTGTTTTAAAGAACCCATTTTGGGAAACTGGATGGACAAATGTTGAAAAGAGAAAATTGTGATTTTGGAAAAAAATGAGGCAAGCAAGGAGGATGGAGAGGGATATTGATAAGGAGAGAGTGGGACAGTAGATTTGACAGGACTTGATGGAAAATGAGGGGATGAGGGAAGAGGAAAGAGTGGAGTTTTGGCTTGGATGGTTTCTGGGGTGTCATTTGTAGAGGTGAGGATTTAGAAAGAGGAATAGATTCTTGAGGGAAGATTTCAAGTTCAGTTTTGCAACTGTGTTTTGAGATGCTTGAGGCATGTGTAGTAGGTCATATCCATTAGGCAGCTAGATATGTGAGTGAGGTCTGGGCTCGATGAAGGAGTCACCTGTGTGTAGACGGTATGCCATACCAGCAGTGAAAGAGATCACCGGAGGAGGAGGATAGTCTCCAGGAGACACCAGTAATTCAGTGATGTGTGCAGAAGAGATCTCTCAGCACAGGAGTATTTCAATAATCTAATATTGCCTGGGATATGCTTTTCTGTTTCAAGATCCGTCAGTTTTGTTTTGTTTTGTTGCGAAGTGCCTGAATCCACCCATACAGGAAGTCTATTCTGTGGATTACCCCTCTCAAGATTCTGGGTAGTTGTGGAGGAGGGACTTCACCCACACCCTCAACTTGCTTAAGGAGCATTGTGAGTCTCCACCCAACCCTTCTGAATTCAGTGGGTAAAGGTGGAGCCATCTTGCATTGTTAAGTTTTTGAGTGTTGGGTTCCTTAAATGTAACTGGAGAAATAATGAAAGAGAAGTAAGTAGTCCACTGGATTAAATGAATTCAATGGATTTTAATTTTCTTGATAAACTGTTATTAAGAAATTGTTTTGGAGATTTACTCCCTGAGTAGGATTAGCTAACCTACATTTTTCATTTAGATAAGTAGTTCTTTAATTAGAAAGCAAGATTGGAGTAGTAGTTCCTCCTTGCTTTATTTAGTGTAGAGGAGGTATGTGAAACTGCCAAATGAAGGTTTTCCTCACTATGGTGCGAAGCAGGGAAAACAAGAGGAAATTATAATGTTAGGGGTAAGGAATCTCTTCATCCAGTGTACCTGCTTTTATCTTCCATTCTGGAAGTCTCTGCTGGCAGGGTTTTCCCCCCCTTATTCTTGTCATGCTAAGAGTTGCATATTTCTGGCAAAACGTTCATTACTGGCTAGGAGTGCACAAGAAATCCTTTGCCAGAGAATTAAGCAAGCAGCAGTCTGTCAAAACAAATATTCTAGTTTGAAAATATAGTCCTGCAGAAGAGGCGGGGAGGTGTGGGTAGTGGAGGAGGCCAGGGCATGTTCTAAGACTGAGTATTTATTTCATAAGAATTCTGTGTTCTGAAGGACTGTTGTTTGTAGGAACTCTGGAGGAATCAGGATTGTGTTCCATTAAACGTACTGATGAGCACCGCTGGATTTTCTGGGGATTTGGGGTTTGCTCTTATGTTTGGTATGCAGCTCATATGATGACAGCCTTTACTGTGAGTGAAACATTTTGATAACAAATAGCCTTTAAAATTTAATTCAAGAGGCATTTAAGAAAACTTCTGTTTACATGGAAAAACTCTGAGGCTTGAGAATACTAAACACACATAAACAAACATGCACATAAACACCAGTCTACTTCATAAGCATGTATTTGGCTAGGAAATGCCAACTTTATGTAACTCCAATCTTAAAAACATTTGTTGGTTGATTCTAAAAAGCAAAAACCTGGGGCTGGGGTTGTAGCTCTGTGGTAAAGCACTTGCCTACCATGTGTGAGGCACTGGGTTCAATCCTCAGCACCACATTAAAAAAAAACTAATTAATTAAACAAAGCTATTTTTAAAAAAGCAAAAACTTGTTTTTCCCTCTAACTTTTCCTTCTACTTTTTTCTTATTATTTAAAAAAATTATATAAATTAATAAGAGCCTGGACTGGATAAATAGAAGTGTTTTAGACTTCCTTGCTGTATAGTTGCTCCAAGCTACTTCTAGAGAAGTCACTTTTCAAGTTGGAGAAACATTTTTGTAAGTTAGCTAACATTTTTGTCAGTACCCGCTGGGATGGGTGTGGGCGCTAACCATGTTAAGTAAGTTTCAAGATAGAAGTTATTGCTTGCATAAGTGGACTTGCATTCCTCTACAGGACTTCCTGACTGTGTTTTTACCTGCAGCTGATATTATTTTCTGAGAGAATTTTTAAAATAAAATATACTGCCTTATAATAGTATAATAAGTGATCACACACGATAGAAGGTACTAGATAAAAATAAGCCCTCAAAATAATATTAATAAAATACAGACCCTTTATTCTTATCTCCTTCTGGCAGATTTTAGACCTGTTGCCATAAGCAGTTCAAGGAACATATGCCTACATCCAGAGCACTGGGAGGAAGTCTGCCTGTGCTTTGATTCCCTGATTTGATACACTTTAGTTACTGAAAGAAAGATTAATTAATGTAAAATTTCTTTAGTTTTAGTAATTCAAAAGAATAGAAATTTGTTGAGGGCTTGAAAAGATCATGGTGCACCATTGGAATTTGACTTTAGTAAATGTAACATTTGTTTTCTAAAGAATTATAACAACATACTTAAATTCCAGAACAGTAAGCAAAATAGCTTAAGTTCACTGACTTGAAAAAACATTCTTTTATACTGCACGGTTCTAAAATAAATACTTAAAAGAAACAGAGAGCAAGCCATTCTATCTTGGATTTCATTTTCCTTCAGATAGAACAGCTAGAACAAACATTCTTGCTAGTTAACATTGCCTGTGTTTTTATGAAGTTAATAACTGACCTGTCAATCACGCCCTATATAAATACGGTAGTTGAATGCTTTCTGCTTTAGAAGCACTTTTATTTACAAGAGCTGCCAGCCAAGATTTCCAAAGGACTCCATGGGCTGTTTGCTTTGATCTGTTTTGAGGGCTGGTCTCTTTATACCTGTTGGTTTGCTCTTTATGATACCTTTGTGTAATCAGGTATGGGGAGAGCAGATGTGCAGAATAAACACATCTTACGGAAACCAAAGCTCAAGAGAAATCATGTAATTATGAACCAATAGGTCTGGAAAAGAGAGAGAATATTTTCTTAAATCTACTTAGTTGCTATTATGACAAGAGAACAGATGTCATGGTATTCACCCCAGAGAAGCCAGAACTTTTCTTTTAAATCTCAGCTTCTAATGGATGGAGGTGTGTGTGTGCCCCTTACCCCTTAAACTGTTGCTCTTCTTAAATTTGTAACTTGCTGAGATGTTGCAGCTCTTCTCAGTTGACTTTTACCTTTGACCTTTTTTCATTTGCTCCTTCCCTAGGAAATGTTTACCACATGTCTCTATCCAAATAATCGACTCTCAGTGGGAATCATTACCTTTGCATTTTGAACTGGAAACGCCTTTTAATGTTTAAGGGAGGTTTCAAAACAGGAGAGCTTTTGGTTAGTTGTTTTATGATTTTGATTTTGACTTCCCCAGCACTGAGGGTATTGAATGCTTGATTCATTTTTTTATCCCCCAGAATGCCAAACATAGTGCTCAGTGAATGAAAGAATGGTGGAAATGAAAAGAAACCACAGTTCTTGGTTCCAGAAAGATCTATTCTGAGTTTAATTTCTTTCACCTTCCAATTAAATGTAGCCCTAACAATTCCCATGTATTATATTCACATATTACTTTTCTTTAAGGATCTGAATGTTTGGTCATGTTAATTTGATTATTTTAGTTTGATTAAAACAGTTTCCCCTACCTTTTTTGAACTAGGAATTTTATCATTACTTAACAGAGCTTTAGGAGGAAACGAGATTTCCAGGCATTCAGAGCAGTTTGCTCCACTGCTTCAGGAGGTTCTCTTTATGCTTTTCATGTTGATTTCTCTGACATTTTTTGGTCAGCACTTTTAGCCTTTTGTGATACTGGCATCAACCTTAGATTTCCTGTGGAAGTAAAAAGCAGGTTTTTTATTAATCAGTTTTCTCCTTTGTTGCTCAGAAAACTTTCAAAATCTAAACTCTTAAACTGTTATTGATTTAATTTTTTTCCTTGATCATGGTTTTTAAATACTGACATCTCTATGATAACAAGGTATAAAATATAACCCCAAATACCCTTGGTTCAGCGACTGTCCTCAGATAATCACTTGCCAGAGTCAAAGTATTTGGTAAATGTTGAGGTACGTTAAAGCCAGGTTTTAAACTCTGTTTCCTCTGCAAAGCCTTTGGGGTCAAAGGTGGAAAAGCTCTGAGGTTGCCTGGAGCCAGTGCACAGTGGTGCAGTCTTAGTTGTGCTGCTTGCATTGAGGCAGAAGCCTCTAAGGGCTATAAAACTGCCAATATTATTTTTGAGCATCTTTGGGCCTTTGGTTGCAGAGCCTTTTGTCAGAAGTGGTTGATGCAGGACAGCCAGAGATCAGGCCAGAAGCAAGTAGGAATAAACTAGGGTTGGCGATGCCACTCCTGAAGGCGCATGGGTCCACTTATTTGGCAGATTAGCTGAGAGTCCCCTCCAGTGTTTTCCTTTTGCATTCATCCAAGGTTCAAACCTATAATTAAATTTTCTGAACAAAGACCCTATTAACCCACACCATCCAGATTGATGACTAACAGCTCTTCCTTCCAGGTACATAAAGAAACCTGTAATGCTTAAAGGAAAATAAAGACCCTAGTCAGGTTTGTGGGGGCAGGGTGAAGCAAGGGAGTGGGTGTAGGAGGATTGGATTTGCCTTTCAGAAATCATTCTTCAGTGCTGCTTAAAATGGACCTTTTACTGGTTATAGCACTTACTCAAGAATGTGTGATTTATTGCATGATCTAAAACTAAGTCACAGTGATATGATTTTATTTAAGTATCTGTGAAAATGTTGGTTTTTAAATTTTCAGCACATTAAAAATATAATAAAAATTCTCTCCACTTCTTTTGTGTGGGCAGTTGTATACTTACATAAAACTGTTTAGGACAAACCCAAACACAGTTCATTGGGATGCTTCGAGGCCACAGTGAACAGGTAGCTTCCCAGTAATTGAGAAACAAGGTTTACATTCATTAGTTTGGCGTTTGAGGTCTCCCACTGTCTGGCCTGAGCTCCACCAGAGCCTTTTGCTGCAGCCTTCCCCACTCTCCCTGGCTGGGCAGTGTCCTCAGGCCCTCCCTCCTCTACATACTCTCTTCTTCCTCCTTCAACCTCTCCACATTCCTGGGAGGGGTGAATCCCAGCTCTCCTTCAAGGCTGAGGGGCGAAGGGCACCTAGAACAGTGCAGGGCCCCTTTTCTGCTTTTCCCAGTCTGTCATCCTAGTGAGTCCCACTCCTTGTGAAACCAACCTTGTGGAGCGTCCCTCTTTGGGCTTTCCGCAATGAATTTGGCCTCCAGAGCAACAATCTACCACTTCTCTGACTCTGAGCATGTCACCCTTTTAATCTGGTTTGCATTTTTTTGTTTTTGTTTTTATTTTTCCATTCATTTCTGTTTTGTTTTGTAAACTTGTTTTAAAGTTCCTTGAGGCCTAGAATTATGTCTTTCTTATGTGTGACTGTGCTTCAGAGCACTTAGCATAATGCATAATACTGGCTTGTCAGTTGGTTGATTGATTGCTGTGTGTCTCAGGCCCAGAGCTTGATGTATTTGCAGTCTGTAAAGACAGTGAGCTATTTTCAGAACCACGGGTACCTTTGTACCAGGTTTATTTTTTGGCTTGTGAGCTGGGTAGTGGAGATGTTAGGCTCAGTTCTGCCCAGAAACTCTATTTTCCAAATCTTTGCATGAACAGAATGGTGTTACAGTCACACCCTGGAGCAGTTTCACCTGGGCACTGCCAACTCTTTCTTATGCTGACTGGCTGACCTGTGTTGAGTGTTCCTCAGATCTTATTTCAGCTTTCTGGGTTATTTTTATTTTTAATTAAAGGAAAGCTTATTTCTAAGACCTTTCTTGGACCAAAGGCAAGTGAATATTCATTAAATGTTTACTTTCTTGACTTTAATTTACTTCAGCAGGTGATAACTTAGGTAGGATTATGCCTTGACAGTGATCTGACAGGGTCCTTGTTCATGGTAGTTATTGACTTTTCCAGTATTAACCTTTTATATATAGCATGAAGCCAGCATCCTGGTGTCCAGACCATATAAGGAACTAGCTTTCTTTTAATTTTGTGTTTTGAGTTTGAGGAAGATGCATAATATGCCAAGTTGGGACTTTTGAGACTTCAGTGCTTAACTCATTTGATCTGAAAATTACTGGTAAAATTACTACTTTTGCCAACTGCAAAACCAAGTCTAAATAGTGAATGGCCTCGTATGACTGACGCAGCATGCCTCAGGCTTCTGAAAGCTTAGACCAGACTCTGAGAAGAGATTTTCATAGGCCAGTGTGGACCTAGCATACAGTAGACAATACTTTACATTCACATAGCACCTTTTGACACTGTTCTATTTTTTCATTCATTAAGTATTCCTTGAGCACTGGCTAGGAGCCAGGCATTGTCCTAGGTTTGTGGGACACAATGACTAGCAATCACAGATATTTTGCTTCATTGTTATTATTTCAGTGTTTATTTCTGTTGCTTCCTCTTACTAGAATGTCATCAACTCCATGGGGATGGTTCTTTGTCTCATTCCCTGTTGTATCTCAAGCACAGAGGGCAATACCTGACAGAGCAGAAACTCCGTATTTTGCAAACATGAATGAAAGTCTTCAAGGAAGAATTTGGAGTACATGGGAAATATATGTAATCTGGGGAATCAAGGAAAAACTCCAGAGAAAGAAAGATAATGGCAGAAAGGAAGGATGTGTAATATTTGGCTGGAAAAGAGGAGTGAAGGTGCAGGTAATTGCTTCTGTGCTAAAGCCTGGGGGTGAGGTGTGCAGAATACAAGGAGGGGACCTCCTGAGGTGAACAGAGGACCTTGTCAGCCACTTTGAGGACCTGAGAGTAAAGAAAGTATTTCAAAGCACAGGTGTAACAGGATTAGCTTTGTTTTAGTATAATAATTTTAGCTGCTGCATGGATGATACACTAGAGCTGGATTGGAAATAAAAACTGAAGACTGGGAGATCCATTTGTTTGCTTGGGTAGTCTTGTTTGTTAGAACAATGTAGACTAAGGTACTCAGATTTGGGGATTTTGTGCATCAACAATTTTTTTTTTAAATTTTGAAGATTAACATAGTAGAATTGTCAACCTTTTTGTTAAACAAGGACAGTAAAAACTGTCAGTCATTTCACAAAATAAAGGACATTTTATTATACATAGCCACATACCCCCACTGTATCTCAAATAAACATTAGATATTCAAGTGGAAATACATGTAGCTTTATGCAAAGTTTACTACATTGCCCTGATTTTTCTTAGTTTCCTAATGAATGGGCCCTGGTCCATGGCCAGATATTTGTAAACCAGTGATATAGGCTAGGATAAACATGTTGGTGATTGAAATTAGGATAGTTGACAGTGGGGACTGGAAGAGATGATTAGAAATTAAAAATGGGAGGCAGGTTTGGGCCGTGTTTTAGGTCAAAATATACAATATAGCCTGCCCTTAAACTAAAACAATATTTTAATGGTGACCTCGTTGATTCATCTTTGCCTTGCAACATCTTCTCTTACCAGTCCATGAACTTGAGTAACCTTATGTAAATTAAGCCAGAGGATGCGGAAAAGCTTCTTCAGCTGTATTTTCAACCACACTGTCCTTTCTGTAAATAAACCTTGGCTGTCTTATTTGTTTCTTTGTTGGGAGGAGGGCAGAGAGCAGTGAGGCGTTGTGTGTTTGTAAGGGTATTTATCTCCGATTACCGCTTTCTTTCTTTTTTTGTTTACTTTTTCTTTCCCTCCGTTCTCTTCCCTAGTGTGCAGATTAAGGTAATTTGGTGCTATATAAATTCCAGAAAGAATAGAATAGACTATAATGGTTCACCCCTTGTAGAAAGGCAAAGAAAAGAAGTGGAAAGGAATTAGAACAAAATTGGATGTAAGAAAGGAAAAAATGAAGCAATAACAAATTGAATTGAACAAAAGGAAAAAATGTGTTAGAAAATGTTTGTGGGCAGTTCCCTTTATAAACAACATTTTTGGTATATAGTCATAAAATCCTCTGACCTATGAAACACCAATTTAATGGAATTAATTTAAAATGAGATGGATGCCAAAATTTGCATGTGAAAACTATCAGTAACGGTTCCTTCAATTAGTTATTTTTGTTTAGTCTTTATATCAATCATTTTGTAGGCTCCTTGTTTTCTGGCAAATTAGAAGACATTTTGGAAAAATGCGAAGAGTGACTTTAAATTATTTCACTAGTCAATCCATTGTAATTACAAATAATTATGAGAAATATGATTTCCTTTTCAAGGTTGAATTATCCTTATTTTTAAAGTATCTGCACCTATTTGTGTGTATGCTCAGTTATGGAAGTGGTACTTTTACTACCAGAGTAGGCACATCAAAAATAAATGTTGTTTTCTTGTAACATGTGAATGAAAGTACATGAAAGCAGCATTGTGTACATAACTACCATTTTCATCTCCCTTAAATTACCTCAC
Organism: Sciurus vulgaris; assembly: GCF_902686455.1. Taxonomy (NCBI): domain Eukaryota; kingdom Metazoa; phylum Chordata; class Mammalia; order Rodentia; family Sciuridae; genus Sciurus; species Sciurus vulgaris. The sequence continues at coordinate 63,107,356 of NC_136475.1, forward strand.
ACACAGTGTGTGTGTGTGTGTGTGTGTGTGTTTGTGTGTTTGTGTATTCTAACCATGGTTTTTCTACTAGTGTAGATCCATCTATCCCAGTTTGTAGCTTTCTTCTTCTTGGCCTTTGGTGCATCCTCTCTCTCTTTCTCTCTCTCTCTCACACACACACACACACACATACACACAATTTAGTTTCCAATTCCTGATAAATTATAGGTGTTAACTTATTCAGAATACTGTGTAAAATTTTTTATGCCAAAACCACATTTTAATCCTATTTTCAATACCTGCATTTCATGTATTTTTAAAAGCGGTTGGTACTGCAAGAGCACAAGTGAGTTATGTTCTCTGGTAGTGTTGGGTCTTAGAAAATCTCCAAATGTGTTGATCTTAATGGTGATTTATACTAATCTTCTCTCTATTCCTTTCATCTCCTCTTTAAAGTGGGGAGGGAAAAAAAAAAAAAGGCTTGGGGTGGCGGGAGCCAAGCCCAAAGAACAATGTGTTTATAATCTGTTGAGAAGAAATAATGTTAGATTTGTGAATGTATTATCTCATTTCTCACAGTAATTCCACAAAGTAGGCATGATTATTCTCATTTTATAGAGGGGGAAAAAAAAATGTGGAAAGGTACTTAACAAGGATGAACAAATCATCCCAGGTCATGCTGCCAAATTGAGTCGTACTCTGCTGATAAGACTGAATCCAAACCTTGCTCATTTTCAACATCATGTTTCCTCATTTCTGCTTTACCACAGAGTAAATAATCTATAGAACGTGGTTTCAGATTTTATTCCATGGTATAGTAGCAGCCTTTTCTAAAATAAAATGCTGTGCATATTATTTTTTAAATTTACTATTTAAAATAGGTTTAATGTAGGCAGATAAATAGAATTTGAACTACCTTAGTTTATGTGGCATTATTATTACCTTTGTCTGAACCCATGGCCTTATGTTACTTTAAGTATGATTATATAATTAGGATGGGTATTTGGCTTAACATTTGTAAGTTTTACACATTTTTAAGACTACTTGGAGGTATTTATATACTTCAAATATTTACTGGGAAGTATCTTTGCAAGGTTAGGTAAAACATTTTACCAAACTCCCAGTTTCAATGAGTCTCTGTTGGGAAAGGTTAAATACCACTGTGGAGTAGACATTTGGCATTCAAGCAGTTCCTCTGCTCAAATAACAGTGAATATAATTGATGGTCTTAGTAATAAGGTCAGAAAGTCAGAAAGAGTTACCGCAGCGTGGTCAACATTTTGACCATGGGGAACAGTATGTAAAAGTTGGTTAGCTAGAAGGATTTCCTGCCTCCTTCGTAACTATTGTGTCTGCATTTCTTTGGAGTCATGGCTGAATTGTAAAGAAGGGAAAAATCTTTTAATTTTGTGCTCAGAATTGGTGTTCTTTAGATTCACATAGTGGAAAGCTTGTGTGGCCAAGTATAAACCAGAACTTATCCTTTGAATGAATGCCTTTATGCCATATTGCTTATTCAGGTGGTCTTCATTTGGGTCCTCTTCTTTTTGGTCTCTTTCTAACCTTTGTTTGACACATTATGACACTCAATATGTTTCTGTTTTTAACTGACAGAATTATACTTTGCATTGTAGGGTGGGGGCTGCGGGAGAGAAGAACTATAATTATACTGTGGCCACAATTATAAATTGGTGATTATCAATTGTAATTATAAACCACTAATAGAAGGAAAATAGTGATTAAAATAGAATTCAGTAGAAGCAGGTGTAATAAAAGGACTAGAAGAAAATTTTCAAAGAGTATATTCTCAGGTTAGATGAAATAGTTGTATAAAATAAGAACAGATTGATAATTTAAAAAAGCAATCTAAAAAAGCAATCTGAGAGTGAGAAAGAAGTGTAGAAGATTTTAAAAATTTGGTAGCCCAAATAAAAATTTTAATACACTGGTGGAAGAGTAGAATGTTTTCTTTTAAATATCATAAATATATACAGTTTTTATGCCTATTTAAGAAAAAACCCAAACAAGGACAGTAATACTTTATCTCCTAGGATTGCTGTGAAGATTGAGTGAAATTATGAGAAAGTGGTATATAAACAGTAAGGCATTACACAAATACTGTGTATTATCTTTTGTATGCCATGGAAAATAGTAAGAAAGAAGTGTGTATTTTTTCCAACTACAAAAGAAATCAAAGTTAAGTATAGAAATTATAAAACACATGGGTTAAATTAAATTTGGCTTGAGAATGCCTCTGTACCTAAGAGTAGAACCTTTTGAGAGGTTGAATTTTACAGATAGAGAGAGAGAAAGAGAGGGAGAATGAGAACATAGGAGAGAAAAAAAGACTGTTATTTTAGGCAGTTTGACATCCAGCTTTGAGGAATTCAAACAGGAGAGTAAAATGAAATTGTCAAAGAAATATCACAAGAAAACTTCCTAGAACTGAAGGAATCCCAGTACAACAAATGAAAAATGAATCACATCAAGACATGTCATCATGAAATTTCCAAAATTTTAGAGAGATGGGGGAAAGAAACTGAAAGTATTCACATACTAAGAATTAAGGATCAAACAGCAATGGACTTAGAAATTAATGAAGCATTACCTTCAAAATTAATGAAGTGTTGCCTTTAAAAACAATTTCCTTCCTGTTTTTCTGTGTTTTGAGAGACTAAACTGGAGGATAAAATAAAAAGAATGTATTTTTATTTAAAACATTTTCATTTAAATTAAGGACAAGAAAAATAATACCTTTGTCTTTCTACTTTTGAAACATAAATGAGTACAGTATCTAAAGATTACTAAAAAATAAGTTGCCAAGCAATATGTTCAACTGAACTTTATTTGCCACTCCTCTAAAGCAACAGTATATATTATATGTATAATTTGATGTTTTTATATGCATGTAGAAAAGGAATGTGAGATTTGTTTTACTACTTTTTTGTGTTTTGCTCTTTTAAATGAGCATATTTTAATTGTAATTAATAGAATATAACTAAAAAGAAGGAAAGAAGAAACCTGATTTATTCCTCCACTTGTTTTTTTAAAATGTGGTAAGTGTGTACTATGTCTGTGTCCTCTGCTAGGAGCTGTAGGAGATGGAGTTGAAGTAGCAAACACAGCTTCAGCCTTTGAAGGATTTAGATTTTGTATCTGGATGTTCTGAGAAACATGCGTAAAAGGGAATAGCTCCCAGTTGTGTGGAAAGACTGCCTCTGTGTGACCTCAATGTACAGGCGGCTTTGGGACCAAGCAGATGACTTTTCAGGGTCTGCAAAGAGATGGCAGCCTTTTAACTTCAGAGTACTTTTAAAAAACCAGTATTCGTGAGAACACTAAACCCAAGACCCTGATCTTGGAATGTCTAATTTAATAAATTGTATTTGCATTTATACAGAAACCAACATGTTTCCTCTGCCAGCCCCAGGAGCCAGAGGTTAGGGTTTTTAATAATAATAACAATAATGAGTTATACTTATTCCAGATTAGTTTTCTGGCTCTCCAAAAAACAAATGGCTAAGATGTCCAAAATGTTCCTTTCACAGCTCTGCCAAATGCTGGCTTTCCCTCTCTGTCTGGAGATCCAGCCAATCTGTTGAAAATTATCCCACATTTTGAGTACTTCCAGGCAGTTGTTCAGAGGGAAGACTAAATCCTACAGTCTGAGATAGTCACCCACTAAATGGGGACTTTTTTCCTACTTGTCTGTAGCAAAGGAAAATTACACTTAATATTCTGAGTCTTATTTCTTTTAGTTGTGAATTTGAGAAAATATATCTACATTGGACTTCACATCATACCTAGGTATGAACGACATTGTGTATTAATTAGGAGTGTAACATTTGCATAGTGACTGCTTGGTTTTTTGTTTTTTGTTTTCCTTGTAAATAAAAAGTCTCTGCCTGAGTATCCCCAGACTTATAAAAAATATATTCACTGGGGAAAAGGAAGCATTGAGCCCCCAAAAGAAGAAATGTTCACACTCTTTTCTGGTTTGATTTGCACAGGGACTAGGGTTTGTGGGGAGGCAGGGGATGATTAGGGGTATTCTAGTATATTAGTAAGATTTTCTTAATTTGAATACAGGAGAGACAGTAGACTTATTGGACCAAACAGAATTATCTGTGGTCCAGTGATCTCTGAAAATGCTTTGTAAGAGCAAATGAGTAGATTTTTACAGATTAGTTTAACTGGCAGTTTGCCTGCTCATCTTCTGCCTTTAAATTCAATGGGTGGTCCTGGCTCAGTGGGTGGAAGTGAAGGCTCACATAGGGAACCTTCATCTGACTTGACCAAGCTGATTGACAGGAATGGAGAGATTGCTATCTGACCCAACCATGGGGGCATGAGCTCCTTTGAAAACTGGCCTGTCTGGGTCACAGTGTGTTCTCTGCTTGTTAAGCAGATGCCTGTCTCAGGGACAGTTGGGTTACCTATGTAACAGAAACTGTAAAGCATCCAGTGACTAGGTTGGAAAGTTGGGTTCTAGTCCTGCCTTGGCTCCAACCTGTATTTTTATTAGGAGGCTCACTTAATTCCTAATTATTAATGATTAAAGTAGATTTTTTAGTTCTAGTATGTTCCTTGAAGACTGTGTACTGGTACCCCCCCTCATTTGAAAAATTTGAATTATTAAATTAATATTAGCCTTAGTGAACATGTCCATATGGCTTAGAAATAGGATCTTGAAAAAAGTAACTGAAGAAAAAGTTAGAGGAATAGAAACAAAAAACTTTGAAATACTGGACCTTATACTAAATTTGAGTTTTAATGAATAAAAGAAAGAAACTGCTCAGTGATTCCTCCATAATATAGTAGATGAAGTAGATGCAGCAGTTGGACATGTTGGTGTATTTAATGAATGTACTTGGCTAGAGTTTTAATGTAAATGTGCTGCTCTTTAGAATACTAGATGAGAGGTTTTTTTTTTTTTTTTTTTTTTTTTTTGACCTTGTATATATTTGTAGAGGAGGATAGGGATAGGACCCCTATAATTGAGAATACTGTTCATTCTTAACCAAGATAGGATTGGTGGATGGATTTCTAAGAAAACAGTAAGAAGACATCACATGTTTTCTGAATGCCTCCTATGTGCTAGTCACCATTCTGGGTGCTGGAGCTAGAGCAGAAACAAGGCAATTGTGGGTCTAAAGGAGCCAACATCCCAGTAAGGTGGGATAGGCTCTAAACAGGTTTCAATAAAACAAGAGTAATTTGTTGAAATTATGCAGAAACTAAAATCCGTATTACAGGATTTAATTAGCAAGGTTAGAAAGATGGGAACAATAGGCAATGAGGAGGTAGATGTGTAGATAGTGATTCTAAGTTTAATTCTGTCTTATAAAGCCTTCGAACTCTAAACTGTGCCTCTGGAGTTCAAGGTGATATTTCAAGAAAGCCTTTTCTTGCTGAGAATAAGAGGGAGAACAAAGTGATGATTGCGCACCTCAACCCTGCTTTAACCAGTACAGATTTGGCTTGTTTGTTTTAATTTAACAATACACTTTTTATTGTGGTAAAAAATGCATAATAGAAAGTTTACCATCTCAACCATTTCTAAGGTATTATTTTCTTATTGTTGTAGAACCATCACCACCACCCATCTCCAGCACCTTTTCATCTTGTAAAATGAACATTAAACACTAACTTCCTATTCCCTTTCCACCCACCCCAACCCCTGGTAACAACCGTTGTTTTTTTGTCTTTGTGAATTTGACTACTCTAAGAACCTAATATAAGTGGAATCATACAGTATTTGTCCTTTTTGTGACTGGCTTATTTATAGCCACTCCTGTTCTCTTCTATTTGCATGTAATATCTTTTTCTGTCCTTTCACTTGCAATCTGTTTGTCTCTAGAGTTAAAGCAAGTCTCTCATAGACAACATGTAGTAGATCCACATGTTTAAATCCATTTTCCTAATCTCTTGTCTTTTGGTTTAAGAGTTTAATCCATTTACATTTAAAGTAATTACTAGCCAAGCATGGTGGTGCTCACCTGTAATCCTAGCACTTTGGGAGGCTGAGACAGGAGGATAGCACGTTCAAAACCAACCATATCAATTTAGTGAGGCCCTAAGTAACTTAGCAAGACCCTGTATCAAAAATAAAAAAGGACTGGAGATGTGGCTCAGGGGTTAAGCACTCCTGGGTTCAACCCCCAGTAACCTCCCCCTGCAAAGTAAATTATTAATAAGGAGGAACTTTTTTATATCATTTGGCCTTTTATTTTCTATATGCTTTATAGCTTTTTTCTTCTCATTTCCATTACTGTCTTATGTGTTTAGTTGTTTTTTATAGTGAAATGTTTTAATTCTCTTTTCATTTCCTTTTGTGTATTGTTGTATATACTATGACTGTTTTCCTTGTAGTTACCAAAGATTACATTTCAATTCTCATGTTCTAATATTCTAATTTGAGTATAATTTATACCACCTTAGACTGGGGTGGTAGCTCAGTGGTGGAGTGCTTGCCTGCACAAGGCTCTTGGTTTAATCCCTGGCACTGTTTAAAAAAAAAAAAAAAAAAAAAAAGCAAAGAGAAAGAAAGAAAAAAGAAGGAGGGAAGAAGACAGGAAGGAAACAAAAATGAATTTATATCAAGTATCAAGTTATATGCTAACTTCAATAACATAGAAAATTTCTATATACAGTTCTAGTTCCATCCCCTTTTAGTTACTGATATCACATACTTATATCTTTATCCATTGTATTTCCAAAGCCATAGTTGTTCTGTATATGTTTATATACATTAATTTCAATTACATAGAAAACAGAATGTGAAGTTAAGAACCAAAGTTATAATAATACTGGCTTTTAAACTAATAATATTTTAAAAAGTTGTAGTCAGCTCTTAAGTCATGTAAAATATAAAAAGTAAAGTTACAATCCAAATTTACAAAAATACTTTTATAATTACCTTTTCTGAGATTTTTAATTCTTTATTGACTTCAAGTTCCAGCTTAGTGTCTGATCATTTCAACCTACAGGGTTGCTTTCAGCATTTCTTTCAGGCAGATCTAGTGGTAAAGACTTGACTCAGTTTTTGTTTATCTGGAAATATCTTAATTTCTCTCACTTTTAAACAATAGTTTTATAAAATATGTGATTTCTGATTAACAGTTTTTTCATCTCATTATTATGAATATATTGTCAGGCCCCTCACGTTCTTACTTTCAAAGTTTCTGATGAGAAATCTGCAGATAATCTAATTGAGGATCCCTGATGATGTGAAGAGTTGCTTTTGCCTTGCTGCTTTTAAGCATCTCTCTTTGTCTTTGTCTTTCAACAATTTGATTATAATGTATTGGTTTGTTTCTCTTTTAGTTCATCCTAGCTAAAGTTTTAAGCTTCTTTTATGTTGAATTTCATCAAACTTGGGAAGTTTGGGACATTTTTTCCCTCAGATCATCTTTCTGTTCCCTTTAAAACTTTCACAAAGCATATGTTGGTCTGCTTGATGGTGTCCATGAGTCCTAGAGGTTCTATTAGCATTCACTAAATTTTTTTTTCTTTCTATTTCCCAGACTCAATAATTTCAGTTTTCATAACTTCAGGTTCATTAATCTTTCTTCCTCCTACTCAAATATGCCTTTGAAGCCCTCGAGTGTATTTTTCACTTTAGTTATTATAGTTTTCAGCTCTAGGCTATCTTTTTGGATTTCTTTTAACTTCCTGTCTTTATTAATATTTCCATTTTGTTAATACATCATTTTCTTCTCTTTGCCCATATCCTCCTCTAATTCTTTGAGCAACTTTAAGTCAGTTGTTTTAAAGTCTTCCTAGGAATCCCACCATCTATCTGGTCTTTCTCAGGGAAAATTTCTGTTGTGATGGTTTTCCTTTGAATAGTCCGCACTCTTCTGTTTCTTGTGATTTTTCTTTGTGTTGAAAACTGGACTTTTAAATCTAATAACGTAGCTCTAGAAATCAGATTCTTTCTCTTCTCCAGAATGTGTTGATTTTTGTTTGTTTTTATTGTTGCAGGCTGTGCCTGTACTGAAGATTAACCTGAGGTATAAGCTTAAGTTCTTTTCAGTTCTTTTTCAACCTGTACCTTTTATTGGATGTGTATGGTGACTTTTAAAATTCCCTTGTATGTATGGTTGGTTTTTAAAATGGCTGACTTTGAAGTGAAAAGTGAATGATTAGATTAATAAAAGAAAGGAAAAAGTCTCTGGCCCATTAAGTCTCTTAGATTTTGCTTCAATCAGAGGAGGAGGAACTTGCTTAAGATGGGGGAGGATTGTAACAATGGCTGCCTGCCTATGGGGTTGCCTATCTCCAAAATCAGAGTAGCTATTTGTCATTAATCAGAATGCAGATCCCCAATTTTTGGACAGAATCTTTCTTGTCCTGTAAACTTTGCACAAACTGCTCCCAGAGAAGTTATATAGTTGCCTGCCATGAGGCTAGAGCATACTCAGCTGTTACAATGCTGTAAACTGAAATTGACCAAAATTTACTACTATCAAAATCTTAAGGTTAACTCCAGAGTTTCAGAATAATTACATTAGACATATTCTGCCAGTGCGTTTGTTGTCTGAGTCTAGAAACAGGTTCCTGGTGTTTCTTACTCGACCATCATCCTAGAATCCTCTCTTGTTTTTGTTTTAACTATAGGGATTATATTTGAGAAAAGTTTTCCATGCTTTAAAGCTTTAGAAAACAACTGCCTTGGAATAAACTCGTATGTTCATTCTTTTCCTTAACTCTTATCTGAGCAAATGTGCCAGGCAGAGTAATGGCCCCTAAAGAGACCAAGTCCTAATTCCTGGAACCTATAAATGTTACCTTGTATGAAGTAGATGGGCATGGGGGTGTTTGTTAATGTGATTAACTTATGGGCCTTGTTTAGGGTGATGTATTAGTCTATTTTTTGTTACTATAAAGAAATACCTGAGGCAGACTAATATAAAGAGGTTTATTTAGCTCACAGTTTTGGAGGCTGAAAGGTGGCCCAATTGGTTCAGTTTGTGATGAGGCCTAATAGTGGATAGCACGAAATGGTCAGGAGGATGTGTGGGAGCCAGAGATCACATCACCAAAGAGGAAGCCAAAGTGATTAGGAGTCTAGAGGCTGGGCTTGCTCTTACAACTACTCTCATGAAATTTCAGGGTTTTATGATAATTACGTTAATCCCTTTGGGGAGCAGCTACCTAATAACCTTAGGATCTTCTACTAGGCCCCACCTCTTAAAAACAGTGCCTCAGCTCCCTGGCCACATTGGGACCAAACCTCTAACACATGAGCCTTTGGAGGGGAGTGCTTTTAAACTTTATCCAAACCATAGCAGGTGACTATTTTGTATTACCTGGGTGGGCCCTAATGCAATCACTTATGCACGTGAAGTAGGGGAGTCTTCAGAGACAGAAGAGGAAAAGGCATGATCGCAGAGATTGAAACAAAGCAACTTATTATGGTTTGAATACGAAGTGTTACCCAAAAGCTCATGATCCAGGAATGTTTGGAGATAGAGTGATCAGATTATGAGAGTTGTGAACTAATCAAAGGATTAATAATTTGAGTGGATTACTAGGTGGTAGCTGTAGGCAGGTAGGGCATGGCTGGAGGTGGTGGGTCACTAGAGCTGTGCCCTTAGGGATTATATATTTTGTCCCTGGCCCCTCTCTCTCCCTAGTTCATGGCTGCCATTGGCTGCGTAGCATCCTTTCGCTACACCTCTCTGCCATGATACTCTGCCTCACCTCGGGCTCAGGGCAATGGAGTCGGCCGACTATGGACTAAAACTCTGAAACCATATGCTGAAAATAAGTGTTTTCTCCTGTAAGTTGTTCTGGTTAGGTATTTTGGCCACAGCAATGAAAGCTGACTAAGAAGTGCTGGCAGCTACTGGAAGTGGGAAAAGGTGAAGATAAGATTCTCCTGTAGAGCTTACAGAGGCATCATGCCGACACCTTGATCTTGATACCCTTGATACTGATTTCAGACTTCTGGCCTTTAGAGCTGTGTTCCTTTTTGTCAGCTTTTCTTCTATTTAGTATTACCTTTTCCATGGAGTTTAACTCAATGCCTTCAGTTTTATATCTGTGTTTCAGTGACATATTGCTGCATAACAAACCACCCCCAAATTTAGTGGCTTAAAATAACAATTTATGATACCTCACATTTCTCTGGACTGATTAGATTCAGCTGGGGGGTGGGGCAGGGTTCTCTCACTGTGTGATGTCATTTGGGATCACTCAGAAGCTGCATTCATCTGAGACCTCAGCCAAGACTGTAAAGGCCAAGATGGCTTCACAGTATGTGTCTGGGACTGGAATTGGGGGCATTAATGACTGGGGACTGATGGGGCTTTGAGAAGATAAACACAGAAGCTGCAATGTTTATTAAAGACCGAAGCCAGAACTAGCACAGTGTCACTTCTACCACCTTCTGTTGATCAGAGCAGATCACAAGGCATCCTCAAGTTGAGGAACAGGGAGTAAACATATGTCTTAACAGAAAGGAGGATTGTGCATACAGGGGAAGGTACGAGTTTGCCAGTCATCTCCAAAAATCCACAGACTGTTTAGAAAATGATTACTGAATTAAACTATTGAAGATTACTTGATTCTGACATTTAGAGATGATGGACTTCAGCAAGAAACATTTTCTAAGAAATAATATCTGATGAGAAAAAAATCCATACAAGCTGCCTAAATGAAAACCTGCCCACATGAGGAGTTTAAGAGATGTATGTTTTGTCTGGGTGCAGTGGTGTTTACCTATAATCCATCAAAATTAGAAAATAGGCTGGGCATATAGCTCAGTTGGTAGAGGGCTTGCCTAGCATGCACAAGGACCTGGGTTCAATCCCCAGCACCACCGAAAAAAAAAAGAAAAAGAAAAAAAAAGTCATTATCAGTACCAATAGGTAATAGTCATTTCCACTGAGCAAAAAGATGTTTACCCTATGTATATGTATGATTACACAAATAGTGTGAAACTATATTGTGTTCAACCATAGAAATGAAAAGTTATACCCCATTTGTGTACAATGAATCAAAATGCAGTCTGTAAAAATAAATAAATAAATAATTAAGAAATAAAAAAATAAAAAAGAATGAGGATGCAGCTCAGTGGTTAAGTGCCCCTGAGTTCAATCCACAGGTCTCCCTGCCTGTCCCACCCCACAAAGAGAGAGAGAGAGAGAGAGAGAGAGATGCTGTGAAGTGAGTGGAAATGTGCTTCTAGGCCTGCTTCTGAACCACTGACATCCCAGGTGAATGGCAGAGCACTTCTAGAACCAAGACCTTTCTCTGCTCTCCCTGGATGTGGCATTGTGATAGCCAGTTTAGCTATTTGGAAATTCCCCATCTTGAGAGCAGCTTCTGAAAGGTAAGGGTTACACAAGCATTCACCAAGTCCAGCAATCTCTCAGTTGTCTCCAGAGGATTAGAAGGGAAATGAAGAGTCCAGGAGGACAGCTGATCAGTCAGCACTTGGAGGCCCTGGGGCAGATCCTTTCCTCAACTTCCTATAAGGTTTGCCTGAAGCCAAATAAAAGAACTTCCTGGTAGAACCATTGCTTGGGTTACAAGGGCTTGTTTTTTTGTTTGTTTGCTTTTGTGGCACTGGAGATTGAAACCTAGGACTTCATGTGTGGTGCTCTTTACTTACCCCTGAGCTATGTCCCCAACCCAAGAGCTTGTCGAGTGTAAGATTCTGACTGTGGGACTCCAGACATCTTTCTAATCACTCATTCTTTTTGGTTTCCTTTCTATTTCTATTTTATTTTAATCCCCACATAATTGTTCATTAACTCCTTCTTTTCCTCTTGCTGCTCTAGAGATACGTGCTGATGTTAGCCCAGTCAGAGGTAGAGAGAGGATTCCAAGAACAGTCAGAGATGTTCCTCCTGGTAGGGTTCCAAAGCCAGATTTCTTTTTTATGAGTTGTTTCTACTTTATTAATTTTCATTTGATTATGTCCTTTGAAATGCATGTGTGTGCTTTGTCTTCCTTTGTAGGTTTGTTTCCATTTGGGGGATATTGTTTTTCTTCAGATGAACTTGCTGTTTATCAGCAATCAGTATGGCAGGGAGGCCTTTTTGCTGGTTTCTGTCCTCTGGGTTGGTTTTATTGGCCAGAATTTAGGGAGTAGCTCAGTTTTAGTAGTTTATTTGGTTCCCATTTGAAACACCAACTGAAAAGCTCCAGGTTTTTACCTTCAGCCATTGTTTCCATCTAATGACTAGATTTATGGTGTTTGCTCCATGGCCTATGAATAAGTCCTATCTTTTTCAAAGCTGGGCACAATGTATACCTTTGCTGCTGTTCACTGTGCAGTTCTTCATGCCTGCAGGTTTTTGTTTGCCTTCTCTAGCTTTCTCTTTTTGTATTTTTGCGAGTTGCTCTATTGATCCCGGTTCCTGGGATGATTGAGAATGATGTGGGATGTACACATAGGGACTAAGGGTGGATATACCTTCTTTTTCCTTAACACATTTTGCCAAATCCTTTTTTTTTTTCCATTGCATAATTGTTTTCATCATAATGCTTTTGTTATGAAGCATATGCTTCTGGCATTTTAACTTTTCCTATTTATCACATATCTTAAGATTTCTAAGATAAATCAAAGCTTGATTCAGGTTTTTTAAACAATTAGATTGTATTCTGGATCCAGCTTCTAACAAAATGGCCAAAACTCAGATGCTTTCATAAAACTCAAGAACTCAACAGACTCTCACCATTTACCAAGATCATATGTGGCATGTGCAAAGGGATGTTTTGAACATATAGGCAGAGTGAGGATTGCCTTCCACACATGACTTAGCCAAGATGAGGTAAATCCTGGTTTGATATCTCTGGAAGAACCTATGAAGACTTCTGCAAACCTTGGAGAAACCTAGAGTGTACTACACAGAGACTACTATGAAAAAGAAGGTTCGGATGGACATGGAAGTATTCTTGATTTATTCTTAAGTGCAAAAAAAGCATATTATAGTACAATACAAAAGATGGATGTAGGTGGGCAGACATCAAAACATAAGACTAGTGGCTAAATTTGGATGGTGAGATTAGGGTGATTTTAGGTTTTTCTTCTCAGAATTCTTTATTATCTAATTTTTCCTTTCTAAACAGTAGGACTTGAATGCTTTTTATATAGTTTTTAAATTAAAATGATTCCAAGCACATATCTTCATTAATTCATTGAATCTGCTACCTTCCTGGCTTTGTTCCAGGCCCTGACTGGGCACTGTGGAACTGGTGAACGGGTCAGGTGGAGGGTGCCTTGGAGGTAAAGCTCATAGCTACTGTTGCTCCCTGCACTTTATACTTGATGCCAGGCAAGCATGTAGCTTCTGTACTCCCCCAAGTCCTGTAAGGGAGTGAGGAATGGTCACCTCCATCCTTCTAGGTTCATTGTCTGGGTTATGAATTAAATTGACATAATACAGATTAGCCGGATGAATGCCATTTTAATTACGTGCATATACATATGAGAGTCCCACAAAATATGAGACTAGAGAACGGCCAGGCGATGGAAACATATGAAGTTTCCTAAGCTACAGAGAGGAATAGGGGATTGGGGATTCTGGGGAAGATGGGAACAAATACAGCAGGTGAGAGGAGAAATTATATATAGTGAATAAACATTGTCTTGTTTTGCAGATCAACAGTGTCTTGGGTAATACAGACTGTCTCTGAGCAGCCCTCTACCTGAAATAGATATTTTCACTAATATAGATTTCCTTTATAGACATAAATTATTTTATAAAAGCTTTTGAGAGTTATTCCTGTGACTGTAGTTTCTCAGAATAACCAGATAAAAATGTGGCAATGAAGCATATTTGAGTGTGGCATGTCTGGTCTATTCTCATATGTGCAGTCATATTCTCAGGTGGGACACCCTGAGTCCCAAGAGTCCCTTCCGTGGTGCCTGTGGATCCTCCCCGGTGGGCTCAGGAAAAGCGCCCCTCTTGCACATTCTGGCAGTTCTCAGGTTAAAGCTGCCTTATTGTCACCCTGTAGCCTGGCTTGTGTGTTTTCACCTATGTCTGCCTCTTTATCCCCTTCACAATTTTTGGTTGTCTTTTCCTAGGAGCGTGAACTTACAGCGGTTTAGCTTTTCCTTTTTGGTTATCACTTCTATTGTTTTCATGAAGCTGCTGAACTAGTTTTGACCACATAAATAAACAGGTTTGAAACGCCTGTCACTGGAGAATTCACCCTCAGGGCTTGCTGTATCTTGTGGAGGTAACATCAGCCCTTTTGCTTGTTTGGATGAACTCAAATTGAACTGTTTATAAACCAGTGAAACAAGCTTTATCTGTTTGTGTTTAAGAAAACGTCAAACCCTGGCAGAATACTCAGTTTATTAACTTGAGTGATGATTCTGAATGCCATTAGGTATGTCCAATAATGAACTTCATGAAATTGTTTTGCTACCATCTTCATCATAATTCCTTTTCTCCTGGTCTGTCTTAAGGACTCTGTCCTTTTGTTTGCTTCACGCAGCAAGTTTACATTGGTTACCAGCTGTGAACTCGACATCATACTTAGTATCAGAGAGACTGTGGGAAAAAAAGATTAGTTAGACGCTCTGCCTGGGCAGAATTTATCATCTGGTGGGAGAAATACACAAAGGAAGAGGAAGTTCCATATATGACATGCTGCAAGTGCTATGAGGGGAGAGAACAGGTCACAGTGTAGAACCAGGGACAGGTACCTAACCCAGACGCTGCTGTTGGCCTGTGGTTTGAGCATGTCCCCTAGGGGATTCATGTGTGTGGAGCTTGGACCTCAATGTGGCAGTGTTGACAGTTGGCAGAACCTTTAAGATGTGGAGCTTAGTGAGAGGTCATTGGGGGCATTGCCCTAAAAAAGGATTAAGGCCATTCTCTCAAGATTGAGTAGTTAGAGTGAACCTGACCCCAAATCACTCTCTGGCTTCCTTCCTGGTGTTTTGGAGAAAGAACTCTTATCACAACAGAGTTAGATTGAAGGGGAATGGTGGGAAGCAAACAGGCCAGTGTAGCAGCAGTAAGGATGGAGAGAGGTTGGCTCAATCGACCCTCTGGATGTAGAAGCAGCAAAATTTGCTGGTTGATTGTGCATAGGGTGTTTCTGACTTGGGAAATCAGGTGGCAATTGAGTGGATAACAATCAATTAGAGAAATAAGAGCACATTGAGGGATAGGTTTGAAGTCAACCATAATAGAAAATTTATCTTCTCTAATTTTATTTATTCATTTATTGCCAAAATATTTTCTGGCCAAGTGGCATTTACATAGTATTGTGCTGTGTAGCAGGAGGGATGTGAGGAAGTACCAGTTCCAGTCTTCTACAGAAATTCAGCCATAGCTGAGGTAACAAGGTACACGTTTAGTGACTGTCTGTTGGGTCAACATGTTTCTACTTTCTCCCTGCCTAGTCCATCTGCTTTGTCTCTCTTTCCTACTCACAAACTTTTCAGCCAGGCACAGAGTTACAGTTAGATAGGAGGAGTAAGTTCTGGTATGTGATCACACAGTAAGGCGAGTATAGTTAAAATAATATATACATATTTCAAGAGAGGATTCTCAATGTTTCATCACAAAGAAATAACTTGTTTGAGGTGATTGATATGTTAATTACCCTGATTTGATCATTACCTGGGTATACATGTAATGAATCATCATCACATTGTATCCCATAAATTTGTACAACTCTTATGTCAACTAGAATTTTTAAAAAAGGAAATTTTCAAAGCCTATAAAACATAAGTGAAGCTGCTTAGCTTAGCTTGGCATTCACATTTTTAAAAAAATTTATGCCAGTCTTTCTTTTCTACTTTCTTTTGTCACACAGTCCTTTTGTCATCTAGCCAGCTGGTCTGCCTACCCCCCTGTTTTATCTCCTCTTCTTTTTAATCCATTGTTACTAGTATTTCAAGGCTTATCTTGTTTTCCCTCTTTCCCACAAAACCTTCCCTAACATTTTCAGCCCCTAATGATATGTTTTCCACCTCTGAACTCTTATTATAAACATCATTCATTTGGCCCTGATGTATGTATCTTGTTTTCTAAATAGATTTTAAGCTCTAAGAGCAGTGACTGTCTTATATTGTTAGTTATCTCCCATAGGATCTAGCCCAGTGCTCAATAAGAAGCTTGTAGGTACTTTAAAAAATATTTGGTACTTTCATGAGAAAAATACAATCTAATTATAATTTTAATTGAGTAGCAAGTGAAAGATAAAACTCATATGTTTCAAGATTCAGAGGAGAAAGATTCCTATATGACCTAAAATGGTGTCATGATCTTAGCCTTTTAAAGTAAGACTGTATTACAGACCTGTAGCTATGGTGGCACTGCCTATAATTCCAGCTTCTCTGGGAGGATAAGGCAGGAAGATTGCAAGTTTGAGGGCATCCTCAATAACATAGTAATACCTCGTCTCAAAATAAAAAATAAAAAGGGGATAGGAATATAGCTTGGTTATAAAGTACACATGGTTTCAATTCCTAGGACAAAAAAAAAAAAAAAAATTACAGACTTATATAATCACCTCCAAAACTATGAACAACCTCCACAAAGAGGCACTATTTTCATTGGTGCTTTTGCACTTACCATGTCTGTAAAAACCAATGTAGCCTTAGTTAGTTGGAGCCTGGTATTAGCAGATTATCAATCTAAGATCTATATTCAAGGTGCCGTAGACGATTGGTGTATTTGAGAGTCATAGATGAGTAAAGTTTGAGATTAAGTCCCTTGATAGTAATATCGCCCTATCCTTTACCTCTTGGGGCTCTTTATAATATACAAGAATTGTTAATATTGCATATCTTTCAGGCAGTCTGTAAATATTTAGCCAAGTCTTCAGGAGCTTTTGGCAGATACAGAGTTGAGATGATGCTCCCTGGCAAGCACACAGAGCTCAGCTCTTTTGTTTATAATAAAATGGAATCCTGGTCCTTCAAGTGAGCTGAACCAGAAATAGGGTCAACATTTTCTTACAGGATGGAGGAGCCTAGAATGTTAGACTAGAAGAACACCTCCTATGTTCTCAGAGTGCTCAAGTAAAGTTAAAATTCTTTTTAGAAAATAATTTTGGTTTTCCTTAAACCCTGATAAGTGCACAGTTGATTCTTTAAAAGTCCTAAACCTAGCATGGTGGCAATGATTTTAACAGTACAGTTGGCCTTCTGTATTTACAGGTTCTGCATTCATGAATTCAACAAAGCATGGAATGAAAATATTTGTGAAAAAAATGCATCTGTGCTGAACATGTTCAGACTTTTTATTCCTGTAATTAGTCCCTAAACAATACAGTATAACTATAGCATTTATATTGTATAAGGCATTATTAGTTATCCCAAAATGAATTAAAGAATACAGAAAGGTGTGCATTGGTTATATGCAAATACTATGCCATTTTGTACAAGGGAGTTGAACATGTATACATTTGGGATCTGTGGAAGTCCTGAAATCAAACCACCCATAATGAATACTGAGGTACAACTGTATGTTTTTGAAAAAATGTGGTCAAAATCCTACTTAGCTCCTAAAACAATTAAAATATTCACCAAATGTTTAGCTTTGAGTAATATGTCTTCTTTATAAATCTTCCAAGATAGATTAGTTGGTAAATATTTGATATGGTATCTGAATGAGCTAATTTTCTATTTGGGACAATTAGCTTTAATTCAACTAAAACAATGACTTCAATCTTCATTAGTGGTTCTGCAGCCCCTTTTCTTGGCAGTATTGTGGTCAGCAAAGCTAGTTATCCGTCAGGGCAATTTCTCAGTCATAGTGCTAGAACCATATGGTCTGCATATGTGCAATTGCTTATTTTTCTACTCAACCAAAAGATACCAGGCAACTAAGAAATGGCGTTATTCCCTTAGAGATTAATAGTTGATTCCTCAAGGGGACATGTTCACTGACCTTTTTGGTGGTATATGCAGAGTTTCTGTTGGGCAAATGCACTCAGAGATCCTCCTGTGAGTTGTGATTTTGTTAGGTTTGTCCAACTTTATATTGAATTGTTCATCTTTTGCTTATTGATTCCCTAAAGTTCTTGGGTCAATTTTGGATATTTATTATGTAATCTTAGATACATTTATTACAAATTATCTCCTCAATAGTGACTTGTCTTTTTTTAATTAAGAAGTTTTATGAGAATTTTTAACATATCTAAAAATGAAGAAAGTACTATAATTGACCCCTGTATACTCATCATTTGGCTTCAGCAGTTAGCAACATTTGCCACTCTTCTTTCCCCCATTTCTTCCCATAAAGAAGATTGCAGATAACGTTTCATTTTATTCCTATAAATCTGCTCATTATGTACTAATGAGCGATAAAGAAGTTTAAAAAGAAATACCACCATGCTATGATCACACTTAATAATTCTCTAATATTCCCTTTGTTCTACAAATATCTTTTTACAGTTGATTTATTAGGATCAGGAACCAACAACTTCCATACATTGCTTTTCAGTCTCTTTTTTTTTTTCTTCCCAGTACCAGGAATTGAATCCAGCGTCACTCTATCACTGAACTATATCCTGAGCCCTTTTTAAGTTTTTATTTTGGTCTTACTGAATTGCTGAGGATAACCTTGAACCTAGTGATTCTTCTCTCTCGGCCTCAGGAATAACTGGGATTATAGATGTGAGCCACTGTACCTGGCACATTTAGTCATTTTTAACTCATAAGTTTCTTATTCTTGTGTCTTTCATTTCATAACATCTTATTCTCCTCTCCTGCCATTTATTTATAACTGAATCTCTTCAATTTCCCTATGGAGTTTCCCAAATTCTAGATATCACTGAGTGTTTTCTTATGTTGTTATGTAACTTGTTCTTCTGTTCTTCCATATTTCTGGTAAAAATGGTACTTAAAATTATAAACTTGATAATATTCATATTGTGATTTCTTTTTTTTTTTTTTTCAATAGTATATGGACCCAATGCCTTTATTTATTTTTATGTGGTACTGAGGACCAAACCCAGTGCCTCACATGTGCTAGGCAAGCTCTCTACCACTGAGCCACAACTCCAGCCCCTCAGACTGTGATTTCTTTAGGCCAAACTATTTTATAGGTAGTGTGTGTGCTTCCTAATGCATGAAGGCTTTAAACGTGTATAGCAGTTTTTAGTAATGCTAAGATTGATCAGTGAATTTATTGCAGATTGTGTCATCTTGATCTTTCCATTACAAAATTCCTCATCAGCCTTTCACTTAATAGCCTTAGAGTCCATCAATAATCTCTGCCTGGACTCATTATTTTTTTAATTAGGGGTTATAAAATGATTTTATAGTTGTATTTTCTTTCTACATTTATTAGCTGGATCCTCCACCTTCACCCCCTCTGCCAGTACTGGGCACTCTATCACTGAGATACCTGCCCAAATCTTTTTCTTTTTTTATTTTGAGAGAGTCTCACTAAGTTGCCCAGGCTGGCCTTTTATTTGCTTGTCTTATCTCAGTTGCTGGGATTATAGGCATAGTCTACTGTACCTGGCTGAAATTCTTTTATAAAGAACTGCTTTTCATCAATTACTTTGTTAGTATACAAGTTCTTTAGGAAATGTAGGAAAATATTTATCTTTTATTACTAATTTTCTTCATTAACTTTCATACTATTAAGTTGCTGACCTAGCAGTCTCTAGTAACCAAATTATCAGCAATTTTGTGCTAGTGTCCTGAATCCAGTGACCACAGGAAGTATGAAGAGGGATGGAAGATACTTGTATGTGCTGTGGGTTGCATCATAGGAGTGGATCTCAGAGTTAAGGAACCAGAATCTCTTATAATGGGTAGTATACATGTCTGTCCTTTGCTCCAAATGGAGATAGTCTGTGTCCCAAGGCTGTTCATTACATAAATATCCTTGAATAGAGTCCGGAACATAAACACTCAGTGCCTTACTTTGCAAGATGTGAGAAATTCATGGAGGATTTCTCTCAACTATATTCATACCTCGTTTCTTTTCTTTTCTTTTTTCTTTGCGGTGCTGGGGATCGAGCCCAGGGCCCTGTGCTTGTAAGGCAAGCACTTTACCAACTGAGCTTTCTCCCCAGCCCGTGTACCTCATTTCTATACTATCTTGATTTCTGCAGAATTTTCCTATAAGAACATCATGCTGTCAGCTCTTTTGATTAATTTGACTGACAAGTTGGGACTCAGTCCATTCATTTTGTCTCATACAACACTTAGGTTACTGTTAGCAGAGCTCCAAGCAGCAGGATGAGTGTAGCTTTCAGCATAACATCAACCATGCCCCCGCAGTATCTCAGATCCAATCAGTTGCACAAATTTAATAAGCCAACAGAGTCTGATTTTCTCTTGAATTTTCTGTATTGACCTTTCCACTAAGCCCAAGGCATTAATCCAGATTGCTCAAAATGTATTAGGGATTGTACAGGGTTTGTCTTAATCGGTAAATTGGAAGTTAAGGACAGTTTTTCATCCATAAGAACCCTGTCCTATGATTTGAAGCAAATCTGAGTGACTATCAGTGAGGTACTATCAGTGACTACTTCAGTTGTAGTCAGCTGACAAACATTGTACCATGTTTTCTAATTGAAGGACACTCATCGTAGCATGTGTAAAAATTGAGTCACATATCTTTAGGAAGCTGTGTGAATAACAAAGCATGGCCTCATTTTGAGTGATCTTCACAGTCACTGGAGGGCTACATGATCAACTCATGGCATTCCCTTAAACATGTGAGAAACTCATGGAGAATTTACCCCTAAGATGCAAGTCACCATACTTTGGGGAGGGAGGCAAGTTAATGCCTGCTTTCACAAAAGAAAAACAATCCCAGGCACATATGATGATGTAAAAGATGGCACTTGTACTTTTTGGTACTCTTTAGGAGCATATGTGGTCACTGCTTCTAGCATTACCTAACAACCAGCTGGTAAACTTTAGAGTTCATAGTTGAGTCCAAATAATTGATTCTAGTCTTTGAAATTGGAGATACTTCTTGTTGGTGGTAGGTCTAACCTGTTTTGCCAGCTGAGAGGCCTTCAGTTGCCTCAGGCTGAGCTTGAGTGATGGCCACAAAAAAGGGGAAGACAGCCAGGCATGGTGGCACTTGTCTGTAATCTCAGTGGCTCGGGAGGCTGAGGCAGGAGGATCATGAGTTCAAAGCAACTAAGCAACTCAGTGAGACTGTGTCTCTAAATAAAATACAAAATAGGGCTGGGAATGTGGCTCAATGGTTGAGTGCCCCTGAGTTCAATCCCCGGTATCCCGCCCCCTATAAAAAAAAATTGTGGGGGAGACATCTGGAGTTCTTCACAGGTGTTTTGCATGGAAGGGTCAGCCCCTGGAGGCGGGGCCATTACATAAAATTTTTGATAGATTTCTCATGAGGTTAAGGGGAAAGGAAATCAAATTGTGATCTGATGGAGGTTGACAGACTCAGCAGTTAAATTTAGTGTAGTCACAACAGTTTGGGAGAGCCACAACAGAGCATTTTCCTAGGAGAAGGGTGTAGGGCCAATTTCTTTTTTTCTAATTATTAAATATATATTATTTCTGACTGCATAGTATAGGTGTAAGTGCCAACTACAGAGTTTCTATTTTGTATTCTGAGTTACACTCATGAAAACCCCACACTTTCTTCTCATTGCAGTTCTTCTTCTGTAGCTGCTACTCTAAATCCAGCAAGAATTTGGACTGAAGTTCCATATGGCATGAAGGGATATATATTACTGAGCAATTTGCCAACATTCTGCCTTGACATAGTTGACTTTAGAGAGGTCCCACACATTCTGCTGACACTCTACCACCCTGAAGCAAGAGGGATGCTTCTTTTTAAAAAATTTCTTCCAAGATGTCTGTTTTCTGTTTTTCCTTCTTTGGGAAACTGATTTTTTTTTTTTTTTCCTACTATAGCGGCAGTTTCAAATCACAGAGAACATTGGCATTCTTCCTTTTGTTGCATCTTCTAGGGTCAAGGATGTTCTCTTCCCAGGTGTCAAAGTTGTTCTCCTTCTACCACCACCACACAAGCAACTGCCCCGCTTCAGTAGCCTCACCCCATTATTCTCTACTGCAGCGAGACCTTTTGTTCAGAAGGATCAGGTACAAGAAGGGCAAGGAATTTTTATAAAACTCCACTTTATCCCACATGGGCCACCAAAGGATCAAAGAAAGAATAAGCAGTGTACTCAAAAAAATGGTTATTGTCTTATACATAGAACTCCATGCTATAAGAAAATTCAGATGGCTGAACAGAATGAAGTCTTCTGGGTACCCTTTGGCTAGAGTATGTAGAGGATGTACCAACTAGGCTGTCTCAGGATGTGCCTAGTAGAAAAAAAGAAACAGGGCAGGAATAATCAGAACAGAGCCACAAATTTCCAAAATAGGGAAAAAACTTTATTATTTCTTATTTTACTTTATGGCTATTTTTGAGTCTTCAATTCAATAGAATTTAATTTTAAATGTAGTGAGATGGCAGGATCCAATCTTAATTTTGTCTATATGGATATTCTGTTACCAGACCGTTCTCTTCTATAATCTGCAGTATCAACTTTTCCACAAATCCAGGTGTTTTTTTTTTGTGTGTGTGTGTGTGTGTGTGTGTGTGTGTGTCCTTGTGCTCTTGATCCTTTTTTATTGGCTTAGTTGTCCCACACTGTTGTAATTACTAAATTTTTCTAATATTTCTAGCTATCTGATTGGTGAGTCCTCTAACCTTGTTCTTTAAGATGATCTTTGCTCCTCTTAACTCTTACCCTTGGTATGTCTATATTAATTTTATCGGATCACTTACATACCCGTACACACACACACTCCCCCCATTACCATTTATTGGAGTTGCATTGTATTTATAATAAATTAGGGAGAATTTCATCTTTATACTATTAAATCTTTTAAGCTGTGAGCATAGCACATCTCTCGTATTTGAGAAACATTTCCTTGTTAAAACATGATATACCAGTGCAGG
Organism: Sciurus vulgaris; assembly: GCF_902686455.1. Lineage (NCBI taxonomy): Eukaryota > Metazoa > Chordata > Mammalia > Rodentia > Sciuridae > Sciurus > Sciurus vulgaris. The sequence goes on from NC_136475.1 coordinate 63,130,236, forward strand.
GGAAAAAAAAGGAAACTTGACCTCTCTGTCACCCACACACAAAAGTTAATTTTAGATGGATCATAGACCTCAACATAAAAATTAAAACCATAAAGCTTCTAGAGAAAACAGAACATGTTTTACTTTGAAGTAGGCAGAGATTTCTTAGAGAGGCCATAGAAAGCATGAGACATAAAAGGGGGAAAGAAGGGAAAATTTCTTATCAAAAGACATTAGGAAGAAAATAAGTTGACAAGCTACAAACTAGGAGAAAGTATATGCAATGCATATTTATGATATATAAAACAAAAGAAAGAAGCAGCCTATTTTTAAAATGGGCAAAAATCTGGAATAGAGACTTCACAAAAGCCATGCCAATGACCACAGCACATGAAAAGTGCTCAATGTCATCAGTCATCAGAGAGAAGCAAATCAAGATGACAGAAAGATGCCACAAGGTACTTCACAGGATGGCTGAAATGGAAAAAGATAAGAGCAAATATTGGAAAGGATGTGGAGCCCCCAGAATTCTTGTTGGAAGGGCAAAATGGTACAGCTATTTTGGAAACTGTCAGTTTCTTAAAATGTTAAACATATTGCAGTTTTAGTCCCAGATATTAATCCAAGAGAAATGAAAATATATGTCCACTAAAAAACTTGTACAAGAATGTTCATGATAATTGTTGTATTCACAATAGTCAAAAAAGGAAGTGCCCATGTCTGTCAACAGGAGAATGAATAAACAAATTTGTATGTTCGTGCAGTGAGATAGTACTCATCAGAAAAAGAATCACACTATTGATACATTGAAGAACATGGATGAATCTCAAAAACTTTATATTGAGTGAAAAAAATCAGACACAAAACAATTATGTAATGTATTATTACCTTTTTATGAAATTCTTGAGTAGACAAAACCAAACTGTGATAATAGAAATCAAATCAATTGTTGCTTTGTGGGGTAGGAGTTGACTGGGAAAGGGCACGAGGGAACCCTATGGGAAGGTTTCTGAGTCTCAATGGGGTGGGGAGTATTTGAATGTTACATGTTTGGATTGAACGATGTGCTTAAGAGCTGAGAATTTTGCTGTGTTATAAAATATACTTCAATTTTAATAACTGTTATGCTGTGTCTTCTTTAATAGGAGCATACATATAGAGTTGATAAAAGTAGCAGTTTAGGACTGTTTATGCTTTTCTTCAGAGTAGTTTAATAGTTACAGAGACAGACTATTTTCCTAAATGTTATTTTCAGCTTGAGCTTTTTGGTAACTTGTACAGTCTGTGGGATTATTTTTAGAACCTTGGCAAAGTTCAAGAGTAGTTTTTATAACAAAGAAAAGGCAATCCTTTTAGGTATAGCTCCAGATCCTCATATGCCAAGACTATACCCCTGGTAACCCTTCTCCAGAGCAGTGATTCTCAGTCAGAGACCATTTGTTGTTTTTAGATACACATGACAGTAGAGTGTACTTTGACATATTATACATACATGGAGTATAACTTCTCATTCTTGTGGTTGTACATGATGTGGAGTTACACTGGCTGAGTATTCATATGTGAACGTAGGAAAGTTATGTCTGGTTCATTCTACTGTCTTTCCCATTTCCATCCCCCCTCCTTTCTGCCAGTCTGCCCTATCCTGTCTGGCGAACCTCCCCTCTCCCGCCCCACCATGTATTATAAATCAGCATCCGCATATCAGAGAACATTTGACCTTTGGTTTTGAGGAATTAGCTTATTTCACTTAGCATGATAGTCTCCAGTTCCATCCATTTACCAGCAAATGCCATAATTTCATTCTTCTTTATAACTGAGTAATATTCTGTTGTGTATATATACCACATTTTATTTATCCATTCATCTGTTGACGGGCACTTCGGTTGGTTCCATAGCTTGGCTATTGTGAATGAACTGCTATAAACATTGATGCGGTTGTGTCACTATAGTATGTGGATTTTAAAGTCCTTTGGGTATGTGCTGGGGAACGGGATAACTGGGTCAAATGATGGTTTCATTCCAAATATTCTGAGGAATTTCCATACAGCTTTCCAGAGTGGTTGCACCAATTTGCAGTCCCACCAGCTATGTATGAGTGTACCTTTTTCCCCACGTCCTCACCAACATTGAGTGTTACTTATATTCTTAATAACTGCCATTCAGTCAGAGACTGTTTTGTCTCACTGGGACATTTGGCAATGTCTGGAAATATTTTGATTGTCATGATTGGAGGGAGGAGTATCATGCTATTGGCATCTATTTGGTAGAGACCACAGAAGCTGCTAAATAGCCCACAGTGCACAGGATAGTGCCTCCACAACTGCCCACCAAAACAAAGAGTTATTTGGTCCAAAAAAGCTTGATGCTAAGATTGGGAAACCTTGTTCTAGACCTACCCTTATCACCAAAGCTGAGTAAGTCTCAATCAAGTATTGACTGTGTGCATAGTTCACATCAATTGCACAAACTTGGCATTTTCATGTTAAATATTTTTTCCTGACAGAATTAATATCAAATATTCATAAATATATGTAATCTTAAATTTGGAGGTAGAAGTCCATAAATCCAGATCACTTCCAAAGTTGAAATTATGTTTCATTTCTGTTAAATTTAAGATGCTATAGGTTTTGTTTTTAACTTGCATTAAATATCCAAACAAATGACCGTAGTTATCTTTCTTTAAAGTGTATGTGTGGGGGGGGTGGTATCAAATCAGGGGAAATAGACGATACTAATTTATTTTTTTCTCTCTCCACAGAATGACAGGCAGAGAATTTTTCTCTCGTTTCCCAGAACTCTACCCCTTCCTTCTCAAACAGCTGGAATCTGTAGCCAGTACAGTGGACAGGTAAGAAGAAGATAGGATGAGGCAAAGCGAAGTTAGGTGGTGAAGTACTTTATTAATCAAGATTTTTCTTCTAGGCAACAGTTTATATATATACTTTTTTCTTTTCTTTTTTTTCTTTTTTTTTAATTGTCAGTGAACCTTTATTTTATTTTCATGTGGTGCCAAGAATCGAACCCAGGGCCTCACACATGCTAGGCAAGTGCTCTACCACTGAGCTACAACCCCAGCCTAGGCAACAGTTTTTATTCAACTTCTTCCTTACAGATGACATTTTTTTAAAAATGGTGCTTTTTATAATTATATCATGTTTCCTGGCTCTCTGTAGATTTGTACCTAAAAAGTTGTGTAAAATCCTATTTTTATATTTGATTTGATATTTTAAAAGAATATTTTTAGTTATGGATGAACACAATACTTTTATTTTATTTATTTATTTTTTATATGGCCCTGAGGATTGAACCCAGTGCATCATGCGTGCTAGCCAAGTGCTCTACCACTGAGCCACAACCACAGCCCCTGATTTGATATTTTAAAAATCCTGTTCTATGTTAAATTTTGTTAAATTCAATCCTCTTTCAGTGTGACATAGAAACTAGCTTCTTAGAAGCACATGATGATTTCTTTTGTTAAGAATTATTTTCTTCCTTTTATTTTTAAAAATCCGTTGATTTATATCCTGAGTTCACTGAATGGGTACTTGTCATTTCTGACCACTGGCATATTGCAGCCTACCACTGTGAAACTGTAGCAGTTGGCTGACTAATCTTGTCAGCTGTGCTCAGAAATGGTAGTGGTCCATCTGAGCAAAAGTAAAATGGCCAGTGACTTCGGAAACACTAAGTTATTAGAAGAGCTTCCAGTCTCATCAGGGCAGATAGAAAAGTTCATCATTGCCCTTTCAACCACATCCTGTAGCCGGGGTAGTGGGATTTTTTAGTATGAACATTAGAACACATGCCATTGTGTTCCCTCAGCAGTGTGTTCACTTGATGTGAACATATGTGAGTGGTCTTTAATGAGAAAATAAAATTATATCAATGAGTTTTTCTTCACAATGATATATTTCCTCACATTAGTTTGTGCAGTCAGATTTCTCTGGCCCTAGTATGTTCATGCTTTCTTAAATACGTTTGGACACCAAAAGTTTCACATTTCATACTTTAGAATAGCAGGCTCTGCTATTTTTTTTCCTTTTGATGAACACTAGGAAGATATAAAGTGAATAGAGAAAAAAGGCAAAACTTACTTCATATACATAATTACTTAATGATCAAGAGTCTCACTTCATATAAATAACTACTTAATGAGAACGTGTTTGAAGATAGTGCCTCAGTTCTTAAAGTTCAAATCTTTTGTGTACAATCACTTTTTTTCAGTGATCTGGCAGAACCAGATCGTCATCCAAGCATGTTCCTCTTGCTTTTGGTGTTGGAGAGACTCTACCCTTCCCCGATGGATGGCACTTCTTCTGCTCTCAGCATGGCACCTTTTGTTCCCTTCATTATGAGGTAGTGTCATGCCACATGGAAATAGTGAGGGTGGTCGTGGGTATTTTATGGGGGTATGTTAGCTTCTTTTCTATTTCAGAAATTATTATATAATAGTTTTTAATTAATTCATTCATTTTTTACCTTGGGAGAGATCTTGCATATGCATGAGGCTTATTGCTCCTGCCCTGACTTCTCTCCAGTGTTTCAGAGGAAAGCTCTTCTATCATGGGTACACCTACTGTGTAATTAGTGTTTTCCTTGGAGACCTTCCTGCTAGTGGGTGTGTGATACTGATATGAGATACTCTTCTTGAAAAACATAGCCTGGGTGTTTGCATTATCTCTGTGTTGAGCTCAGCCAGCATGGTGCAGACTTGCTCCTGGCATATATCCCCTGTTCAGCAGTTCAAGAGGACATCAGGACACCTGGCTGTTCACTTGGAGGAATGTGCTAGGGCATGCAGGAGGTGGCTTGTTGATGGCAATGCCATATAGCACAAGTTCCCACTCATCTCCTTCAAGCTTGGAGTGGGCTGAGAAAGAAACATAAACATAGAATATGCATAGAATTCAGAAATGGGCTTTCCTACTTCTGGAGCTGTGACCCCAGGCATTATTACAGTTGGGAGCTATCTGCCACCTTCTGATCACCTTTTTCATTTTAGATTAAACACCTTAATAAGTAGGCTTCAAAAAATATTCACATTTTCTTGAAAAACACTTTGGAAGCCTATCATACTGGTTAACTTTGACCTTTCTGCTTGCTTCTTGACAAAACAACAACTTCATTTTATTGTATCTACTGAAAATTGAAATGGACTTGGAGCAGAAGGATAAGAATACCAAACTCAAGTGTTTTTTATTTATGTGGTACTCTGGGTTCCATTTCCTCATTTCACAGAGCTGACTTACACATTTTAATGTGAGAACCATTAAACACAAGATTCTGGCGTGTGATTGCCATGGCCATTTGTTCACAACAAGCCCCGGCTGTGGCTGTGTTATCTTTGATCACAAAGATGACTCACTCAGACTAGTTTTTGTTTCCTGATACACAAAGTTACCAGTCTCCCTCATCCAGCATTTGGTGATTCATTTTAGGAATTTGGGTGGTCAGTTTTACTTTCAAGGACCTTTAAAGTGTTCTTTAATGAATATCTGAGTTTAAAAAAACCCAAGATACAGTTTTAGAGAGTTGATATAAGGGGGAAAAGGCCTTTGAAGAGAATCACAGTATACATTAGAAACAGAAAGATGGCATAGAACTTGTCATCAGTCTGTGTGGAAAACACTCCCTTTGTAGAAAAATTTTTTAACTTATCAGTCTGTGATGAGTTGCAAGCCAGAAATTACCGCATTGAAAATATCTTCCCAAATTTATTTGTTTACATATAATCAGAATGCACATATTACTTAGTATCTTCAAAGCAGCTAATATATATAACAAAATTGCATTAATACAGAAGATTTCAACACTGCTTTGAAGCTACTGTACTTAGTGTGTTGTTTTTTACAACTCCAAAGACACTAAGAAGTTTTCAATCATATTGTCCTGATGAAATTGCTATATTCAATAGTTGCTTTCTGCCTGAATGCAGATTTATAGTGCACCACCAGAGCAGAAGCTCTGCATTGTTCCTCAGTCAGGCACTAGGCTAGGATTCATGGAGGGTCTGTGTGTGTGTAATAGAACAGTGTTTTTCAGATTTTAAGATATAAACATACCACTTGGGAATCTCGTAAATTTGGATTCAGTAGAGTCTGGGGTGGGCCTGAAAATCTTCCTTTCAAACAAACTTCCAGGTAATCAGTGCTGCTGGTCTGAGGACCACACTTTGAATAGCAAGATTACATTTGGAATCTTAAACATCATCAGAGCCATACACATGGAGACATTTAATAAAATAGACAAAAGGAGGGTCATACTCAATTATACTTGCTTAGGCTCTTTCAGGGGTTTGTAAGAAGTAGATTTTGACCCAGAAGTATAGAAAATAAGCAATGAAGTGTTCTGAGCAGAGAGATCAATAGAAAGTAGTCCAACCTTTGTTGACCCCTGTTTTTTTGCCAGACACCGGGCATTTTGTTCACCATGACTTCGAGAGAAGGAACTGGCACCCCTATTTTCCCATCAAGGAAATTGAGGTTCAGAGAGTGAGCCAGTTGCAGGGTTGAAATTTGAACCCAAGAGTGCAGGGCTTTGTCAGGAGTATTATATGTTCTCTATTACACCAAAATAACTGGCTCCCTTTTGAGTTGCCATGCACTTAAGCCACATTGAATGTGCCTGTGAGGCTTAAAATTTATGCAACTAAGAGAGATGAAGACTCTATAGCCACAGTTGCAGCATCTGAATACAGGCCATTTTCAGGGTGTATCCTTTGGTGGAATTGCTCCTTCTTTTGCTTTGCCAGTACTAAAGGTTAGCTGACAAGCCATATGTAATCAGACACACATCTGTGGGGTGGTTGGTCCATGGCCAGATAGATACAGAGGAAGTCTGCCTCTTCTTCCTTGACCATCTACTGTGGTAAATGGAAGGAGCCTAGATTAGAATTAGAAAACCCGGTTCTGAGTAGCATCAATCTGCTATAGGAATGAAGAATGTAAAAGATTGATTGTGAAGCCTGTTATTACAAAGCAGCATCTGTGGTTCTGATAAAGATTGGGCCATTTTGGCTTGGAGTAACTGCTGAAAATGTGGATGTACACACAGGGAATGGGTGGTGTTTTATCTTGATAGCTTCATTAATGGTAACATAAGTACTTGGAAGAGCTTTCAGGCCCAAAGATACTCTGAATCTTGCTAAAGAGAAAATTTTCATCTTGTGGGAGTTGTGAGAGTTGCTCTGACCATACTAAAGTAAATTGTACAATGCAAAGATGATTAAAAGCCTAACAAAAGCTTTTTATTTCCCTTGATTTATCTTACCTGCTATTTCTGTCCTCTGCATTGGTAAATATTGTTTCTATTTTTAGTCCTTTATTCCACATTTAAGAATATATCCAAGCTTATTTGATTTTCTTTGTTAACTGAAATCTTAGAAATTGCTGTTTTGGATTTTCCAAGTGCGTGTGTGTGTGCGCATGTGCAGTGTGTACATGTTGCAGCATCTTAAGACAGAAATGATAATAATAATCCCAACATCTTGTTTACAAATTTTCTTTAATCCACTGTATTTTATGTGCCTGATGCTGTGCTGGATCTGGGTCCGCAGCCCTTTACCATGTTTATATGATGACTCTGGTTTAGGACTGTTCACTCTTCAGTTGCAATACCAGAAAGCAGAGTAATTCACATTTTCAAAGCAAGTGTGAATGGCTCTGTGAAAACAGTTCACTAGTTCCCACTAGTCTGGATTTTCTAGACACTAGAAGTCTTTTCAGAGACTAAGAAATCTTCTGACATGCATCTTTGAATTTCCTTTCACAGGTGAGTTTCAAGTTTCCATTGAAGAATTGGATGCCCCAAACTTAGAACCCTTGAGTCCTGAACATAGCAAAGACCCAGGACTCAAGAGACTGGGTTCTGTCCAGGATCTGTCATTTACTGGTAGTGACACTTGGAGCTCTTTACTCTGCAGTAGTCTGGTGATCTGTGGGGGGTGGGCAGGAGGCAGTTGAGAAAGTGCCTCTACTGCTGAAAACTGAAACTGCAGCATCTGATTAATATCTGCGGAGAAACCCTGATGCTGCCTTGCATTTGCTTTTGTGGGTGCTTTTAAAAGGTCTTCCCTCCTATCCTCACCAAAGGTCTTCCCCCTTTAGACTTATTTTCATTACAAATGACTTTTAGCACATCTTTTTCCCAATCCATTTTTTTTGTCATTGTTCTCTTTAGACAAGTTTTCAATGAAATCCACTCTTTCTTTGACAAATACTAAAGTACAAATAGCAATACAGTCTTAAACACATGGTATAGAAATTACCCTTAGGGACCTATGCAGGAGAAACTATTGTAGATGAAATATGAAAATCTGACAATCAAAGAATGGAAAAATATGTGTTTTATGTATTTTAAAAATATTTCATGGAACCTTTGAATTGTTCCAGTCTTATAAGAGAGAAGGGTGGGAGTATAAAAATGAGGAGTTGATTCTTTTAAGCCTGTGTCATTGGGAAATAATATTGAATCTTGTTTTGCTTTCCTTGAAAGTTAGATAATTCAGGGATTATCACTTTGTTCCTTACCCAGGTTAGAAGGGGAACAGCTCATTTTCCATGGTGTCATGTTGGGTTTTTGCAGGAGATGGTAGCTGGCTTCTCCTTCCATTTGTGATTGTAACACTGGGAACTCTCCTTGAAGACTGCATATCACATTTCTATAAGCCATATTCCCAGCATCCTTGTAGATAAGTAAAGGGCAAGATTAGCTTTACAGAGAGATAATGGAAGCAGAGAGTGACTCAGCACTGCTGAACCGAAAGTCAGAAGATTTCTCCTTTTCTCTCCATCTCAGCTCCTGACCACCTCCCTTCTTCTGTAGTCTTTGTCATTAAACCTCTTTTCTTGTCATTCATCATGACCATAACATACCGTCATGCTCAGTGCTTAGTCTTTCCAAATAAATCTTAATCTCTTTGCATGAAATAGTTGTGGGGTTTCTGTGAGGTTGAGTGTGTGTGTTTTGTGGTACCTTTCTCTGCCTCGTTTAGGTTTGGATGCTCAGCTAGACTGAGTCACGGAAAAATTAAATGAATTTTGGGATTGTGACTTCTTTGTCTGAGCAGATCTGTGTATCTCTGAAGTACTCAAGAAATTCCTAGTCCTACTATATTAGAGCCACATTTTGTATCCCACTGGTTACTGGTTATGTAAAAAAGAGGCCCAGTGTAAGTTTCATATTTTACCTGGCCTTTGAGGAATGTTATGTTCTAATATAAGTTCTGACATTTTGCTTATATTGTGAATTCCCCTCTCTGACCCTGTTTCCTTTTGTGTCAAATTAAGATAGAGCCTGGTTGTTACCTAGGTCTGCTCTGGCCTCATGAGCCTGTGACCTGAGACCTTTCTGGACTGTGAACTTCCCTCCCCTGACTGCCTTTTAGGGATTGTTGTGGAAGCCCATCTTTCTGTCCCCTGCTGCAGGTTCTAAAACCTCTAAAGCCATATGAGAGGAGCCTGGATTGATAAGAATAGAAGGGGGACATATATTTTTCTGTTCAAATCATAGAGTTGTAAGTGAGCCAAAAAATGTGGGGGAAAGCTTCTCAGATTAATAGAAGACCCATGTAGGAGAACCCTGTATGCTTCAGGCTGTAGATCTGAAAATGGGAATAAATAATCCTGCTTATGAAATAGTGTTTCTAAGTTTGCTTGTTAAGAAAAGTTCTAGAAAAGTTCTAGAGAGAGGAAGGGGTTGATAGTATAATGGAGAGAGAAGAGAGGGAGAGAGAACACTTCCTTAAAATTATTTCTTTAATGTTCAATTGATATATGTATATATGCAATTTATATATTTAGGGCAACAATGTATCCTTTCAATACATGTACACAATGTGTAATGATCAGATCTTTACACATTTACCCTAGACATGTACTTTTTCTTTCTGTTGGGGACATTTAAAATCTAGGAGAACAGTCTTCTTTGCCCTTATTTTGGCATGTCTCTGCTAATAAACTAGAAAGAAACCCTTGTAGGTGAGCTGCTAAAAAAATAGAGAGACCCCATGGTGAATGCATATGCCTGTATCCCGACAAATGAGGTGCAAGTGAGCCCACAACCATATCAGTAATTTGGGGGAAGTGTGGGATGGGATTGTTGTGCCGGGGGCTGTGGAAGGATTTTTCACAAGCAAGGGAAAAGGCATATTTTATTAAATACCAAAGAGTTGTGTCGATACCAATTATTTTAGACTGGATCATTAAATGTATCACTTGCAAGTGCTCTGTACTCCATGTGCTGAAAACTAGTAAGGATTCCCTAAGAATAAGTCATGCCTGAGTCACTTCATCGTTGATGGCATTACTAGGCTGGTGGATTTAGACAGTGCAGCTTTATTTGATATTTGAGTTACTTTAGTGAAAACAGACTAGATTGCATAGTTTATCAAATTTGTGTATGAAGTAAACATTACAGGCAAGGGAATCAAAATTCAAAATAGTTTTCAAGCATAGGCATGACAAACACAAATTCAGCCATGTGGCCATTACCTCTGTGTGACTGGAGGGGAAGGGTACAATTGAGAAGCCTTGTACTCGGTTTCAATTAATTTGTGATGAGTTCTATTTTTTTCTGTATGTCTAATATAGTCCATAATTGAAAAGTAGCATTCAAAATAGCTTTGGATTGATGGACTGAGACTATCAAGATAACATATAATGGAGATTGGTATCATATTCTGATTTTTAAAAATTCAAAATCATACACATGCAGAATGAGGGATATCTGGCTTCATAGAAGTTTTTTTTAGAAAGCAACAATAAAAAGTCAAGTCTTGCAGAATGGGATTTCCTTGTGGCCTGTGAGACAGCAGTGTGACAACTGCCACTTTTAGATAGCAAAGGCTATAATCCCCCTGAACTCTGATGCTTAGACTAAACTCACATTATTCTGTTTATTATTGTGCTCTGGTATCCCCATTTTAGAAGGGTCATTGATAAACTAATATTTATCCATGGGAGGTGACCAACATGAGGAGGAAGCTAAACATCTGGAAACCATTTGAATGGAGAAGACTTAGAGGCAACACAGTAATTGTCTTTACATACTTGAGAGGCCGCCATATGGCAGAAGGCACACAATTTCTTTTTTTCCCCTCCCAATAGAAAAGTTGGAGATTTCAGCTTTTAATATAAAGAAGAGTTCGTGAAAGTCAGCATTCTCCATCAAGGAAGTGAACAGATTTTCCTAATGCTGAACCCTATAGTGAAAGTATTAGAGGAAAACTGATCATACATTGGGCATATTTTCTAAAGGATTTCTGCAGTGTGTCTGTAGTTGGGCTAGATGACCATCAGACCTTTATTTGGGATGTTTTATTTCAGAACAGTGGAACCACTCAGGTATAGATTCTAAATGGGCGGTGAATGACATGATACAATCTCCCTCTAAACCTACGATGCATATTTGCACATTTTTTAATGGGTTAATTTCCCAAAGAGTAGAATTTGGGGTGCAGTTTTTAGTTTGGTCCACAAGGTTATAGTGATCTGCTCCTAAGTGATACCCTCCAGGAATTAATCCACCTATTTAGCTTCTAAATAACTTCTATAACTTTATAGAAAATGGTTATAGAAAATGGTTTTTGGCCTATGTGATGTTATGTCTGAAAAGCATTCCTTATTAATTTAATTATCTTTTTTTTGTGGTTGCTGTATTTTTCTCTATTCCAGATGTTGGCTTAAGACACATTTGTTTTCTGAGCAGCATAAGAAACATCTGAGTCTTTGAAAAGTCAGAGATGCTTTTCTTTATTGATTAAAATAGATAACTCTTTGTGGTCCAGACTTACCAGAGGGAACTTTTTGAATAGAAATACCTGCAGAGAGAGTACCAGAGTCCCCAAGCCTTGCCCATTGCAGAAGTAGAAACACCTAAGAATCAGGCTTTGCCAGTACTGTTAATGTAGAATATCGTCCCCCACCCAGTGTAGAAATCCCAGACTCCACCCTTCCTGTGACTACCATTGAGTTCCAGGAGGCTTAGGGAAGGTGAGAGAGTATAGGGAATGAGTCTCCCTGCACTATCGTCATTTGCTAAGAGTTTTTAGGTGAAAGAAGGAACCTGCTACTTCTTCAGTCTGAAAACCCTGACCCCTTGGTTTAAATATTGTTACTGTGTGACACCAGGTCAGGCTTTGGGCCAAATGTCAAGATGCAGATGTCATTTCTGCTTAGGGGGTTTCAGCCGCTCAGTTTTCCTCTTTGCCTGTGGGCTAAACTTGTGCCCACTCTTGTTTTCACAGACGTGTCAATGGTCCCAGCGTTAGTTTCCTTAAAGCTAATTGTATCACAGGGACATATATTTGAAATAATTGCATGATACTTTGGTGGTGGCATTTTAGGTCTTAAATAGGGAAGACATAGAAGCAGAGATTAGAAAGTTTTTTCCCAGTGCTGATGGACTCAACTCTAGGCAGCTATCTTCTCTGCCTCCTTACTGTGACTCTGCATAGTTTTTTAATTTGGAGAGTGGCGCTGTGGCCTTCTGAATTTCTCAATTCCACAGAGCAGTAGCTGAGGTTCAGCATGTGGAAGGAAATCATGGGTTTTTGTATTGTATGGCTGTTTTGCAGAGAGTTTTGGCATAAAGATATACTCTGTCGTCTGTCACCAGTTTTTTTCTCTCAGTTCCTAGAGAGGGGCCCAGCCAATTTCATCTCCGATGCCAGATCTCTTTAAGACTTTTTTCTGAGTATGTTTCTGAGCAAGAGGAATGAGGAGTTCACCTCTTATGGAATGCATTGACAAAGCAAGCTAGAAAAACAAAACTTGTAGGGACCAGCTTTTCTTAAATGTTATCTGTTACTTTAACAGGCCAATTCAGTTCATGTTAGAACAAGTGATTTGATCTCAAACTATCTCATTCTTAGGTGAAATTTCTGACAATGATGATAATCTGTGGCCTATTGCTGCCATTCACTCTAAAAGGTAAAATCCAATCAGTTGATTGTTTGCTAAACATTCCTTGTGTACCTAGTGGTGTTAGGTCTTGGGTAAAATGCAAAGTAAAGAAAAAGGTCTTACTCCTTAAAGAATATCCAATCTAACTGGTGAGAGAAAGCACAGGCCTGTAGACCTGACCATGTATATTAACCACTTCCTTATAGGATATATACCCTAAGGACAAGACTTAGTGGGTTCCAGAAGTCCAGGAAGCTTTCCCAAATAGCAGAGCAGGGGAAAAGAAGGGAATTCAGCCCACCATCTTGAGGACTTTTAGAAGTCTCTCATGGTGTTTATGTGAGAGCGAAGTCAGGCCATCAACTCTATAGACAGTGGGCCCCAACAAAGGGAAGATTGTGACAGAGCTTTAATGATTCATAACTTGGAAGTCATCATAAAGAGCTTTGCTTCCACTTGAACCATGGGTGACCCAAGAAGTGCACAAAATAAATGGCTTGTTGTTTAACGGAAGAAACCATTGATGCAGGATCTTTGGTAACTTTAATAAAGAATAGTATTTACCCCAAAGATGGCCTTTAAGTCTTTTGGAAATACTGAAGAGTAATGGGGGAAAGTTTAAATTTAGTAATAGTTAAAATTTTTAAATGCTTTAGCAATATTTTTCCATAAGGAACTTTCATTTTCTTGATCATAAATATTTTCTCAAAAATAGTAGACAAGGTGCTCAGCAGGCATTTTTAATGCTAACTTAAGGATTTCACAGTACTAAGTTCCAAATGATGACAAAATGCAGTCATTTTATCCTGTGTAGTAGGTGACACTTTAAGACCAGAAGTATATATATATTTTTCTTTTCAGACAGAATATGAATTAGGAAATAAAATAGGCAGAGATTAATTATAGTATGCTTCGAATGAAGACATGGAAAATAACATCATAGTATGTTTTGGTTATCTTCCCCTGACTGGCATAGTTTTTTCTACTCTGCTTCTGAGCCTTGACCCTTGCTAGACTATAGTAGACCCCCTTCGAACTTTAGTCTCAGAGGACAAGTTCAAGACCCCCAATGGGTGTCTGATACTATAGGTAGTACCAAATCCTACATAAACTATGTTTGTGGGGGCTGGGGATATAGCTCAGTTGGTAGAGTGCTTGCTTCACAAGCACAAGGCCCTGGGTTCAAATCTCCAGCACCGGAAAAAAAAAACAAAAACAACAAAAAACTATGTTTGTTACTATACATGCATACATATACAAATTTAATGTGGCTTCCACCTTAATTAAATCCTTACTATATACTAGCTGCTGTAACTTAAATTGTGGCAGAAAAAATACCACGAATTTCTTTTTTCTCTCTTTACAGTTTCACAGGGACTACTTCATTTGTTCTTATCATAAATCTTACCAGCAACCTGATCATTCTATTTCCTTATTAAGTTGAGAACTTCCACTTTTTTTTTTTTTTTTTTGGGTGCCAGGGATTGAACTCAGGACCTTGTGCATACAAGGCAAGCACTTTAAGCTGTATCTCCAGCCCCGAGAACTTCCACTTTTTAGGAAGCACCTTACAGCTTATCTTGGGCCTATTTGAAGTGTCAGCATCACTGCTTTTATGTGTGGGCCATTATTAGGTATAATATGACTTGAACCCAAACACTGTGTTGGTCACAAGCACTGCCATGGTCAGCCTGATAAGTCAGGTGGCTGTCTCTTCATGGGTGGGTAACATCTGTAGTGTGGATACACTGCACAGAGGGCTGATTCACATCTCTGGTGGGACAGAGCAGGGTGGCATATTTTAAAATGGTACCCAATTGTTTATTCCTGGAATTTTCCACGTAGTATTTTTGGACCCTGGGTAACTGAAACTGCAGAAAGCAAAACCTCAGCTAAGCAGGGACTTCTTCCTTTATAATCTAGTTAAAACAGGCTTCATTAGTCATGTCAGCAGTACAAGATGCACTGTGACCTGCATGCTTTTGCTTGTTCCTCCCTAGCTTCTTTTTCTCACTCACCTGGAACATGAGATTCCCAACTGCTTTTCTCTCTCTAAGTTACAATATATGCTTTCTTTTTTTATGATCAAAAAGTTTATTTACGGTATTGGAGAATGTTTACACTATTGTGTGTGAAATGAAAATATGAAAAATATGTGATGAAATTGGATGGGCCCCTCTCATGAAAGAGAGAACAAGAGTAAACGGACACAGATCCGCTTGAGTAAGCATTGGTTTTACTGTGTGTTCTCATCTCACTTGAGTTTGTGAGCACTCTTCATCACCATGAAATATATGTACTGAGGGCCTGCTCTGTGCCCTTGTCTAACACCCTTGTTCTTATCTCTTATTTGCAAGAGAATAGAGGCCTGCAGGCACCTTCTGTGGCCAAATATTGGAAAAAATTCTGTGTTCACAGGCTCCTACTTCCTCTCCTCCCAGTCATTCCTCAGACCACTGCGGCCAACTCCTTATACCACTTTACTGAAACTGTACCTACTGAGGTGAAATTGGAGTGACCTCCTAGTTACAGAAGCCATTGGGTGCTTTGCAGTCATCTTTTTGGTTTGTATCTGGAGTTGACACTGTTGTAAACTTCCTTTCTTATGACAGTTTCCTCAGTGGCCTTCTCTGGCCACTTCTTCCTGCTTCTTCCTGTTGCCTTTCAGACCTTGATGTGCCTATCTGTCCTGCCCTCAGCCTACTTCTTTTTCGCTCTCATGCACTCTCTGGAGTTGCCACATACCTACACTGATGAGTCAATTCTAGATCTGGAACTCAGTAGAGTCAAATGCAGCTTGCTCCCCCCCTACACACACACACACTGGGAATTGAACCCAGAGGTGCTCTGCCACTGAGCCACATCCTCAGCCCTTTTTATTTTTCATGTTGAGACAGGATCTCTCTAAGTTGCTTAGGGTCTTACCAAGTTGCTAAGGCTGGCCTCAAACTTGGAATCCTCTTACCTCAGTCTCCCAAATCACTGGAATTATAGTCATGTACCCCTTATTGAACAGTTCCTTTTGCCTTGCCAGGGGCACCCAAAGTCAGCAGTTTTAGTTACCTTGGCACACTGAGGGCTGAGCATCCAGCCGTCCTTGTCACATATATTGTCTGACATCACACTCCATTCACATGGCTGGAAGTTCCCTTCTCCAAAGGACATGATTGAATCTGGCCTCACAGAGGCCCCTTCACTATAACTGACTGTTCATGCTTGCTCAGTCTGCTTTTCTTTTCTCCTCCTCCTCCTCTTCCCGTTCCTCATTTTTTTTCTTTCCCAGTGCTGGGAATGGAACCAGTCCTGAAGCCTCTGGGCAGTGTCTCTCAGGGGCACTCTACCACTGAACTGCAGCCGCAGCCCTCGTGCCTGCGCAATAACTAAGGAGCACTGGTCTTTAAAAAGAGTCACTCCTTCTGAAAGGCCTTTAGGTAGTGTGAAATGATTTTTTTTTTTCCTTAGGTGGAATATCATCAGTGTAAGCTAGCAAGTGCCAGGCGTTGGTGACTTTCTTTGGAGATGGAAAAAGCTGGATGACAAGCCAGAGCCCAGGAGGAATAAATCTAATCTATCCACAGTAAAAAAGTGACTGTTGAAGGAGTTAGGGATTGTGAGTCACTCACTCAACAGATATTTATTGGGAACATCAAATGTGTCAGGCACTAGAAAAATGCAGTGTTGAGTCAGACCCAGGGTTTTGTCATGATGTGCTGTGACGCTTCTTGTCCCTATCTTTTTTGCTTTTATTTTTTTCCATCGTTATTAGTGATTAATGATAACAATTAGCAAATGTTTACTATGGGCCAGGCACTGTCTTAGGACCTTACACATACTAACTCATTTAATCATCACAATGACACTGTGAACTTGTTGTCATTGTTATTATTATCTAGGGAGGGAGAAGACCAAGCAGAAGAAAATTTAGAAATGTACCCTAGCTCATTCTGCCGGTAAGTGATAAGGTGTAGATTTGAATCCAGGTGATCCACCTCCAGAACCCATCTGCCACTGTCTTACCTCTCCCAGCTCCTCACCCCACAGTGTGTCCTTCCCCCTATCTCTTGATGATGTTCCATGACATAAGACAAACTAGTTCTCAGCATGCCAGAGTTAACCTGTGGTTTTAAATAACAAACATTTGGACTTGGTTTTCTTGAGGTATTTGCCCCCTTTGGCATTGCATTGACAGCGGTCTCATTTTCTAATATGAAATCCGCAGAAAAGGAAGAAAAAGTTGCAGTTCAGTCCAAGTGGTTGTGACAGGTTGCTAAATAAAACTGGCCTAACTGAAGTTCTGAGATTCTTGAGAAATACTGAGAATTTCTTACAAAAGAAATTTTCCTTATTATAGGAAATCATGGGTCATTGCAGTTATAAGTGTCTTAGTAAATAGAAAATGTGTCTGGAGGCTAAGAAGCATAAGAGCTTAATGAGATTATTTGTGGGTTGCTATTTATGCATACCTTTTAAACCATTAGAAAATGTTTCCTATCTGTCTTCAGTGTGTCATGTTAAGTTTCCACTGTTGAAATCTTACATAATTTTGAAAATCTCCAGGGTTGCTGAAAGGAAAGAAAAAACAATAGCAACAAAAATTCATGTAGAATTTGAAATTTACAAAATACTTTCACGTACAGTAATGTTCCTGATCATCCCTCTTTTTACTCTCTTAGAAAGAAAATAGGATCACAAGGTTATCAATACATGTTGAAAGCTTTTTAAATTGCCCATGTTTTCTTTTGTGGTAATTCTAAACTGATTTGGAAAAACTCAAGTCTGTATCAGTGACATGTTTAAATTACTAAGTGTTACTCCAAATTGCATGTAGTGACTTCGGGAACTGCTCTGATGAACATGACAGGAGCATCTGGCTAACTGTAAGCAAGGCCTCTGAAGTGGGTTAAAACCTCCTTTGGTTCCTCAGTTTTGAGTTTTCCTTGTGCTCAGTCCCACTTCCCTCTACCAACCTGAGGTGAGGTCACACTGAGGGCGAGGTAGGCTCCTCTGAGGCTGTTGGCAACAGAGAGAACTCCTAGACCATGTATGCCCTGACCACTGGCTCCAAGAAATCCCACATTTCTCCATAGGTGAACTATAGTTCAGCTTCAGAATAGAAATTAGGCATGCTCCCATTAGTGAAATTTTCCTTTTCAGTGTGTACAGTGAGAGCATTAACCAAGTATATATTTGTAGGAAAGGAGCTGCTCTGTAAATAAACCTGCTTCTTTTTGATTATTAGAATCAGACAGGAAGAAACCATCTGTTTTGGCACAAACTATGGAAATATATCTAGGTAGCCAAGGAAAAGCTGAATTGTTACTGAAGGATGTGTCACACAGACAAGAAATAATTTTCAAAGCAGTGGGTGGAAACTATTTTTAAACACGAATCAAGTGAGTCCCTTGAGCTGTCTTTGTGGGTAATGGGAGAGTAGTGTTGGTTTGGTTCTTGCTGGGCTGCTTATTTATTTGTTTTCCCCAGATGAATCCTTCTTTCCTGTACAACCAGAATTGAAGGTGCAACCCCAGTTCAGTATGGATAAAACAAAAAGTAGGATTCATAATACTTACTATAACTTGCATAAGTCTAGTGAAGAGAAACACAATTCTTGTTTTCTAGCTAAACTTCGATATCATATAATTAATATAATGTGATCATTTTTTGTCTTTTTTTTTTAAACTACACAACTTAAGACATTTAAGACATTTAATTCATAGGAGATTGAAAACTGATCATAGGAGAAAGACTAGAGAGGAACTTACAGTCTGCTCCCTGGTTGAACAAATTCCTAAAGTGGCAGCCTTAGAATACCATGTCCTGATAGAACTCCCTCTTCTTTATGCCTCCCTCTTATCTGAAGCACTGTGGATTGTCACCAGGGCCCTGGGTATGAACGTAGGTGGCTCCACAGGATTGCTACTCAGTCTGAGAGAAGGGAATTAGTGTCACTGGACAATCCATGCTCTGGTTTAGAAGTCCCAGGCTGTGGGTTTGGAATTGGCCAGATACCCTGGCTCAACCTTGAATAAATATTCCTGAGGCCTAAATAGGATAGGGAATTCAAAGCCCTGTTTATCCCAAGTCCTTCCATAACCAATCCATGGCTTCTTGTTATAAAGTCTGAGTGGAGAGGCCATGTTTGGAGGGGAAATAAGAGATCCTTATTTACTATTAATTAATACTCCCATACCAGTGCCCTTTTCCTTTAGGAATGAAGCCACTAGGAGGCCAACTGTAGTCTTAACCAGGACCAGCTTTATCACACACCCTGCCCACTGTAGTAATAACCTGTGTGAAATGGCTTGAGAAATCTTAGGCAGTGCCCTCTCCCCACCCAGACTTCTCAGATGCAGCCTTCAGGTTGAGCCAGGTCTTGAAGACTCAGGTAGACTTTCATTCTTTTAGAATTTGCATTTCATCCTTTCTAAGAAAATGGACAGCTCAGTAGGAGGTTGTTTTAGGCAGCTTTTTCATTGCTGTGATTAAAAGACCTGAATAGCACAACTAAAGAGGAGGAAGAGTATATTTGAGGGCTCATGGTTTCGGAGGTCTCAATCCATTGACAGCTGGCCCCATTCTTCAGTGCTCCAGGTGAGACAGGAACAACATGATAGAAGAGTGTGGCAGACTGTCTTATGTGATAATCAGGAAGCAGAGAGAGTCCACTCGCCAGGTACAAATATATACCCAGAGCTATGTACCAATTCCCACCTCCTCCAGCCATACCCTACCACTTCAGTTACCACTCAGTTAATCCCTATCAGGGGATTAAATCACTGATTGGGTTAAGACTCATACAACCCAATCATTTCTCCTCTGAACCTTCTTGCACTGTCTTACGTGTGAACTTTTGGGGAACACCTAACATCCAAACCATAAGAAGGTAAATGACTTTTAAGTTATTATTAGTCACTTATGCCATGGTGTAAATTAGTTTAAGTTTCTTTGGTTTTGACAGAAAGATAATTAGAAGACAATGGGGAGAAGATGCAGAACTGGAACAAAGGCAGGAAGCACGTAGTCATCACCCTTGTGGTCTGGCTGAGGACTGCATGCCTTCTTTCCCACTAGAACTTGCTTCTGTGCTTTCAGGGAAACAGGGCATCCTATTTTCCATTTACCTCTCCCTTCTGGCAAGGAAAGACTTGGAGGTCTTTTTACGGCTTTGACTCTTCCTTACCCCTTCTAGATGTAGTTCCATTTCCTTTCCAAGATGAAAGCATGTCTTTGTCCCCTCCCAGAATAGTTCCAGGCAGCAGAACACAGTGAATCCTTCCAGATAAAAGACCCTGCTGATAAAATGCCAGATTGTTATCAGAGAAGCAAAGTGAGGGGAGTCAAGTCTCTACCATTAATTACCTCGTTACAGCTTTGTTTATATCCTGTTCATTTGGGGCATGTTTTTCTTGGACAGTTTCTTGTCTGTGTTCTGAACTGCAGTCTGAAGTTTGCAAAACTCCCAAAGGTCAGGGAATAGTGGGTTCCTTCTTTGCTTAATGGCAAGGAAGAGAAGATCAAAGTTTCTATCTTCCATCTGGAAGGAAATGGACAAATGCTTGGTTTAGGCGGCTCATTCCTCACCTTCAGTAGACAATCCTACTGTGCTGATTGAGCTCTGGCTCCAAATACTTAGGAGGTTACCAGGAAGTAGAATGGCATTTATCTCTGTGAAACCATGAGTATCAACTGGTGATTGTATATGCAGACATGGAGGCCAGACTCCAGTTGAATCTCAAGTAAAACTTCTTGGTAAATATACTTGATGCCACTGAACTGTATCTCTAAAAATGGCTAATGTGGTTGGCCAAGTTATGTTTTTTTACTGAACAAGTTTATATCTGACCTCATGTTATCTTGTTAGGTTCTGTCTGCAGCCCAACCCATCTTTGCTAATAAGACTACTGACATGTTTCCACCAGCCCTCTCGACCTCACTGGTGATGGGGGCTTCTAAGGACTAGACCCTTGTTCTTTTCTTAAGCCAAAACCCTATAAGCATGTTATCTGGTATACCTGCAGTATGAATTTTAAGAATAGAAGAAAGAAAAGTAAATGAGTAGATATACCTCATTCTAAATCATGAAACTTGTTCTTATTAACTCCAACAGCCCTTGACTCAGAGCTCTAACTTAAAAGTTGTCTTGTTTTTACCTTGCATATATGTCTCCTGATGTCATCCCTATCATCACTTGAAGCTAGCTGTGAGACAGTCAACATAATTTTTGCAGTTGCTTGCTCATATTTGAATTTAGTGCTTGCTTTAGAAGAGGCTAGGAAAAATTAGGGACTTAGGGAAAAATTAAGGTAAATTTGAAATATATAAAAGCTCACTTTGAGTGAAAATCAGTGAAAAACAAGCCCTGACCTTCTCATAGGTAAGAAAAATTGGAATGGCGATAGGGGATGTATTCTTTAGGAAACAAAGACTTTGCCAGAAATAGCATGGGTGGTTAAAGCAGTCTGGTGTGAAAGTTGCATCATTTAAAAAATAAGATATCTTTACTTTCTTCTTGACTAATGGTTTTGTCAGAATAACTGTTTAGATAATAAATGAAGTACTTTGAAGTGCATAGGGGAGTGAACATTTCTGTGCCTTGTACTAACTGGTGATACAGATTATAAACTAAATGATGCCAAACTCCACCAGTTTACCCAGGAACCACACACTAGCAAATGTAGTCAAAGCCATAGAAATCTACTGAGGAAACCATGAAAATGAATGGAAGTGATCCAGAGTGTTTAATTTTCTTCCGAAATGTTATATTTATTAGACCTCAACACCCAAAAGTTAAACAATATTGAATTTCACACATAGCACTTTATTTGTAATCTTAGGTTAAAGGTTATGTCCTTGGCATGACTGAAGAAAAATGACTCATACATTTTGCACTGACTTTATTTTTGATAGGCATAGAGGAGAGCTAGGGAGTAAGATGATACTGCATTGAGGCTGAATTTATTAGTTGATTGAACACAAATGGAAATAAAGAATGTCACTTAATGATTTTCTCGTTTCTGTTGATATTTGTACGTGTGCCTTGGGTGAAGACTTGTGGAATGCTACTTATGCTGAAAATGCAACTAAAGTATCTCCTGACTATTAAAATTAGGAAGTGAGAATTAGCAGTGATTTTTTTTTTTTTTCCCCTAGTAAATGTCTCAAACTGTACCATAGCTAAAATCATGTTATGTGGACACTTTGGACAATGTGACCAGTATTCTGTATTGAAATGTACCCCATGTTAAAATACAGTCACCATGAAATTAATACATTAAGCCAGGGTCACAATCCAGGAAAGGACTTGAAGGTAATGTGAGTCCCCTCATAATTAGTAACCTAATTAAATGCTAGCCAGCTTCAGCTTTATAATAATGTACCATGCTTCTGAACAAAGATAACACCACTACTGAAATTGTATACTTGTAATACTAGTATATATTTAATTAGTGGCAGCGTATGTGTGTGTAATCAATTTTGTTTCATCTTTGGACTTTGCACAGCCGTCTCCATTGTGTATTCATTTGGACTATATTTAATGATACTGCACTTATTTGGCTTGTTTTTTCAGAATTTGGGATCATTCAAAGTGGTATGAGCTGCAAGTTACCTTCTTGCTATGGAAAAAGCAACTTTTAGGGGCTGTTTACTTCTTAAAAACTGGTTTAATTTACTCAAGATGAGGAGAAAAATCTGTTTTACCATAATAATCACATGGAAAATTGTACTTCAAAATGCAGATGAGCTTATTAATGATGGCCCAACAGATTTGGCATCACTTTGTTGAATGGTTTGAGTCATGTGTACTTTAAAGTAATACAATTGAATTTCTTTTAATATGTATTGTTCACTTCTTTGATGGTAAAAATGCCTTAGAATTGGGGTGTATTGGTTTTGATAGTTAGTGTAGGCTTATCTATAAACCACCATTGTCAACATAGGTAGCATATCCATCACCCTTTGTACTCCTTGCTCAGGCCGCTGGCATTGGCTATTCCATGCTGTCACTTTAGATTAATTTGCACTTCCTTGTATTTCATGTAAATGAAACCATACAGTACACATTCTATTTTGTCTGGCTTTTTCACTCAGCCTAATTATTTTGAGATTCAGCCATTTGTTACACATACCAATAGATTTTTTCCCTTTTAGCAGCAAATAGAATTCTATCATACTGATCTACCATGTATTTTTTTTACATAATCAACTATTTTAGACATTCATGTTGTATCCAGTTTGGGGCCATTATAAGTGAGTTTTTAGGAACATTTCATGTATAAGTCTTTTTCTGGACATATGCTTTTATTTCTCTGGAGTAAATACACAGAAGTGGAATGGGAGGACTCTATGGTTGGTGTATGTTTAACTTTTTAAGAAACTGCCAACTTGTTTTCTAAGGTGATTGTACCATTTTACCTTCCCACCAACAGAGTATGAGAGTTCCAGTTGTTCCATATTCTAGCCAACACTTGATATGCTCAGTGTTTTTTCATTTTAGCCTCTCTAGTGAGTATGTAGTTATAGCTCCTTGGAGTTTTAAATTGAACTTCCCAAATGACTGATGATGTTGAGAATCTTTACATGTGTTTATTTGCTATCCATATATCTTCTTCGCTGAAGTGTCAGTCAGAGCTTTGACCCAATTTTTTTATTGGGTTGTTTGTTTTCTTATTCTGAATGTATTCTGGGACCTAGTCTTTTAGGCATAGATTCATTTATTTCCCTGGCATGTAGAACCAGAAAAAACAAAATTAAATTACAGCAAGAAGGAGTCTACTTATACTGAAGGAAGTACTTTTCAACTGTGGCAGTCTAAACATGGGTATTGGGGCAACCAAAGGAGGATGTAAAACTTTCCCTGGACTTATTTTAAAAAGGGCTGGCCGTAGTCTGTTTGGGATGCAATAGGCATGCAGAAGTATGACTTGGTTTACCTAATTGCAGTCTTCATTTGAGAGAAGACATCTTCCCTGGAACAGGCCTTTTGCTAACATCCAGTATCCCTTGCTTTTTTGTGTTATTTTTTCCAGGCCAAAAAAAGAGTGCAATTTCTTGGGATTTTTCAAGACTTTCCATGTACTTTATGGTTTTTAAAAATTCATTCTTTCTGATTTTAGCTTGAAGTGTTGCTACGAAACATCAGGAAGGTCATTCAGGGGCATTAATTAACTTCGGCAAAAACAAATTGCAATCTCTACAGAGCAATCATATTAAAAGAAATGCTCAAATTTCTCTCATCCAGCAGTAGCACCAATCATTGTTTTTGCTGATGGTATTGGACAGATTAATTTAACTCTCTGTAGAGGCAAAATAATTAGCTAAATTCTAGAGGGGGGTTCTCTGTGATTAAAGGACTTGGGATTGTTGTGGCCCTTGGATGGGAAGAGTCAGGGGTTCTTTAATGACAGGATTCCACTGGAGTTAATGAAGGGTTTTCCTGTATGTAGAAAACACTGGTCATTTGTTCTCCAACTCCACAGAGCCCCAAACTGGAGGAAATTGGCTCCAACTGAAGGGAAAATAGAGTGTGGTTAGTGTTAGGCATAAAATTTTTATTATCAGCATCAATATTATTATGAGATTAAGCAGTGGAACAAGTCAAGAGAGATCATAAAGATATGTGAGAATTAAAAAAGATAGCTATCTGCCTGGACTGTTTAAATGCCCATTGATTTACAGGATCTTGTTAGTGAAGGAAACTAGAGATCCCTTCTTCTAATATCCTTTTACAGAAGAGGATATGAGAGGACATTATGTAACTTGCCTCTGGCTGCATTGTTAGATACTAATATTTTAATTTGAGGATGTTTCAAAGTAATCTCACTTAAAAGAGACACAAAAGGAAACCATGTATTTCTGCTTCATGAGAAGGTTTCACTTCACAAAAATAGTTGCTTAAAGCTGATGACTTATGTGTATTATTTTTTCCTAAGTCCATGAAGATTCTGACCTACGTGTGTTTTTGCTTGTCACTAAAAATGTTTCTAATCATGGGCATTTGGAACTTCTCTCCAAATAAATACAATACTTGAAGTGACTGTAGGGTGCTTTGACATGAAATGATCAATAATGATAGAGGACAGCAGGGGACATTGCCATATCCTTTATGGAACCTAGCCCAGTCTGTTATGGGTTCTTTATTTTGAAGAAGATCTACAATTTGGTGGATGACTTTGGCTCAAAGTCCTGTGGCTAATTTCCCTTCTTTAAAGTAGTGCTTTATAGAGCTTTAGGCTTTGTTTTGTTAAAGACTAGTTAGAATGGTAGAAAACATATTTAGACTGTCAATTCATTGTGAATGGGATCTGCAAATACGGATTCTAACCATTGGAATTAGTGGGATAAATTTCTTATAAAGGATTCCGCATCCATGATCATAACAGAAAAAAATCGGTAAAAGTTGCTTTATTTGGGTTTGGTTATATTTTATTTGGTAACTCATCATTTTGAACATGTTCCCAGTAGAGTGAAAACCAATGTATATTTATGTAATATTGTATACTTGTTGCACAGGGTTATCTGAGTATAAAAGTGGGATAAAATACTTGAAAGGATCCCCCAAAGATAGTTGCCTAACATCCAACAGACTCATCAAATGTTCCTACTTTCCCTTCCTTTTTTTCTTCCTTGGATTTTAGCATGGGTATGGGAATCTTTCTGAAGTGTAATGAATTTTTGTCAAAAGGGAAATTAATAAAATTGTTCACATTAAAATTTTTTTTGTCGGTGTGTTTTGAGTACTCACTTGAGTCACAGGTATTTTGATTTTAATACCCTTTCAAAGATAGTCACTTGAAAAAGTTAAGTTAAATTGGTCAAAGAAAAGTTTACTGGGCACCTATGATTTGTCCAGCCAGTCTTGGGCTAGGTGTAGGGTACTTTGAACACCAGAATAAGAAATTTGAATTAAAATAACATTAGAGAGCTATCATAGGTTCTGGAAATTTAAAAAATTAATTAATGGGAGCAAAAGCACTCTTTTCTAAATCTTCCCCCAGATATTAAAAAAAAAAAAAAGTAAAATTTCTCTGCACCTTTGTGTAGTTTCTTAAATTGACCACGCAGTCCTGTGTGAACTAAAAAATTGCTTGCTGTAAATATGGAACCACTCACTGTACGAGTCAGGGGGATGCATGTCAAATGTATTAAATCACTTTGAAAACTCCGAAGGGAGATGGACTGTTTTTTCAGACCCGTCCACTACCTACAAGGAAGGAGGACATGCTGAAGCCAGCATTACCTTCCACTCTTTCAAAAAATCAGTGGCTGCCTGAATGTACTCATCTTTTGGTCTTTGGTAGAGCCAGAGCAGAAACATCATGAGGGGTTTTGCCACTGAGAGGGGTGTGCAGCTCTGTCCCTCAGTCTGTGTACAGTGTGTCCTCTGCTTCTCTGTGCATGGGCCTCATCCCAACCTGGGAACCCTCAGGGTAGATCTGGAAGTGCTTTTCCAGCTGGTGCAGGCAGTCACGGGGAGACCAGAGCGCAGCTCATTGTTCCAGTTAAAGGGAAAACCATCAGATGAACTGGCAGGGAAAATGACACGAAGTTTCAGACTGACTCTACTCAGTACTTTGCCTTTGCTTAGGAATGTTTTACACTGCTTGTGTTAGATCTTCATGTATTTTTCACTTTTTGATTCTCCATTTTACTTTAGATAAAGACAAATTAATGATTTCCCTTTCCTCTCTAGGGCTTCCTATGTCTTTGTATGGACATTGCTATAGTCTTTTTTCCATGTTTTCCCCAGAATCAGGAAAGAATTATTGTAAAGGTAGACCACATTTCAGTCCTCCAGAGAAAAATTTTCTTTCCAGCTGCCTAAAACATTTGGTTGGAATCTCAAAAATTTATTTTCAAATTGTATTTGTTCTTGTCTAGGCAAAAAATGATGAAAGATTTAAATGAAACATAATTTTCATACTTCATGTCTATTTTGATAAGAATGAGTAATAAGGGATTAACATTCAGAAATCATGCATCTTTTCATTTATTTAAAAAATATTTGACACGCTGGGGGCATGCTTGTAATCTCTCTGAAGACTTGAAGTGGAAGGTTCACAAGTTCAAGGCCAGTCTGGGCTACTTGATGAGACCCTGTCTCAAAATATAAAGTAAAAAGGGGCAAGGAAGTAGCTCAGAGGTAAGGCACACCTGGGTTCAATCCCCCTTAATGCAAAAAAAAAAAAAGAAAGAAAGAAAGAAAAGGACTGGGGCTACAGCTCAGTGGTAGAGTGTACCTGGGTTCAGTTCCCAATACTGCAAAAAGAAACAAGGAAGAGGAGGAGAAGGAATATTAGTAATTCTGATTTTAGGTGTGGGGTGGGTACAGGGATTTGAAACCAGGTCTTGGTGTACGAGGCAAGTGCTCTATATGCTCAACCCTTTTTATTTTGAGATAAGTCTTCTCTAAATTGCCTAGGCTGATTTTGAATTTACTATCCTCCTGCATCAGCCTCCAGAATAGGTAGGATTACTGGCATGCATCACTACACCTGGCTGTAATTGTTTTGTGGCTTCCTGCCCCACTCCCCACTCCCCCACCCCATATTGGGGATTAAACCCAGGGCCTTGCACATGCTAGGAAAGTGTTCTATCACTTGAGCCACACCCCCCAGCCCCTGGCTGTAATTCTAAATAATTAAAGCACATTCTTCCAAGAGCTTTTTAAAATAACTACCACACTGTAAACCTTTCCCTTTCTTTGGTGGAAAATTCCCTCACTTTATTTTCTTGCACTAAAAGGAATGGCATGAATGCTAGCAGCCATTATCTCTGTGACCTTGTGTCCTTGCCACATTATATGGCTGAGTGCCGGGTTCAGTTCCTGTAGGGGCAAGTGAAGAGATGTCAAGGTGATGGAGGCCAGTTCCCAGCTCTCGGCAGCTCCCTTTTTCACAGCCTAGAATTTACATCCTGTGGCAGATCAACCTGGGCAAAGCCTTGGTAACTGGGAGGCAGAGTGGAAGTGGCCCCAAAAGCATGCATCTTCTAAGGCCCAGGCTCTATGGCTGAGCTTGTCCCAATTGGTCGTGCACTGAAGTTTTCATATATTTTATCATGGCTTATTATTGTCAGCATAAAATATTGTCCTGAAAGTATTTTTAGAAAGGTTTTAACATGTTGAGGAGACTTAATTTTTGAAGAGCAATGTTACTTTGAACTTCTTATAGATCCAAGGATTTAAACTAAACATTCTACCTCTAAAGCGGAATAGTTTTTGCTTTATTTTGAATGTTAGATCTGGAAGGCTTTCCACCCAGACTTCTGGAAATGTGCAATTTTTAGCTCAGCACTATTTACTGCTCTTATTTTCCCCTCACTACTCAAATGAAGGACTTTAGAAAATCAGATTTGAAAAGTCCTGAACCTACTGCTTTTCTAAGAAATGTATTTAAGTAAAGAAATTCATGAGCTGTGCAGAGTGCACAGTTACAGTAAATGCAACTTTTGGGTTACAGGAAGAGGAACAAGTAGTTCAGGTGATGTTAATCCTTCGATGACTCAAAAATTGGTATAGGAAGAACAAGTAGAGAATCTGGCAACCTTGACCATCACTGCATTCCCCAAGAATGCAGAAGAATTGTTTTGAGGAATGCCACGAGTTACAACATGGTTAATAGTTTCAAAGCACACAGAATGTCTGCCTTTTCACATTGACTGGGTACAAACTTTTTTTTTTTTTTTTTTTTTAGTGTTTCTCTTCTTTATATATGTACATGTATACACATGTACATGTTTTTCTCAAGGTAAGATTTAAACCACATGCAACAAAAATGGAAAAGAAGTCTGGTGTAGTATCACCAGAGTCAACAGAAAATAGACTTGGACCTTGAACCCAAAGAATAAAGTCAGTAGGTACCAAAGAAACCCCAGCTTATTTGGCGGGGAGGGAGAAAGGTAGGCCTAGTGAGCATGAAGAGCCTCTTTGGTACAGGCAAGGCTGTTTCCTGGACAGTTGTTGAGACAGAACACTAGAGAAAAATAGAGAGAAAGTGATGCATATGTTGATAGAGCTTGTAAGTTTTCAAATTATTCCACCTACTAGATTTGATAATACTACTACTTCTCAATCACTATCTGTCTGATAGTGTTGTGTTTTACATGCTTTATCTAATTTAAGCTTCACAATGACCCTATAAGGTAATTGAAAAACTTAGAAAGTTTACTTGCTTGTACAGGGTCACACAGTAGTAAGTGGTAGGACTTGGATTTAAACTTAGGTGTCTGCTGGATTCCAGAACATATTCTTGACTCCTGTCCTATATGCTCTATGAAGACCCTGTTTCTGCTCTCCTGATCCTTTCATTCCAGTAGACATGATGGTCCGAGGGATACTGTGGGGAAAGTGAACGAGATCCTCCCCTGTCCCGACAGCCAACTGCGCAAGTGCAGTACCTGCTCTGGGAAGGAAGTGATTGATTCTGAGGTCGTTCCTTATACAGTTCAGATGAGTTGTTTCCCAAGGATTCATTGCAGTGTAATGCAGGGCATTACAGATGAAACGGTAGTCGTCTTGACAAAATAAATATAGGAAGGGAGTTTTTTGAAAAAACAAACAAACAAAAAAACAAAAGAACCTTATAATCGGGAGGCTGCCAAGTCTTACCTAGCCTTCATAGATAAGGTCATCTCAATTTTGGTTTGTCAGTGGGTGACCATTACCCAAAACCAGGCAGCCATACCATATGAGAAACAAACAGTAATGGCCAGGCATTCTTGAATTCAGGTTCAGTGGGGAGTGTGAGGGTAGACATAGCTTATTTGTGAACTCAGCCCAGCTCCCAAGGTGCTGACTTTGATTAAGTGGGGACTCCTTCTCATCATCATCTGAAGTTTGGAGGCCTTTACTTTTTATATGGTATAGCCTGAAAATCAAAGAGCAGGACTAGAGGCGGAGACTTGGAACGAGGAGGAACCAGGGGAGCATTAATAATTATGTTAATGAGGAAGAGTGGAAGAGGGTATTGACTGAATCCTGAAGCCAACCAAGACTTTTGAAGACAGGTTCCTGTGAAGTAGGGGAACTCACCTTAAAATAGGATGACACTGACATTTGCCCTAAGAATTGTTGGCTGATTTTCCCATCTTCCCCACTAGACTGTAGGTTCTTTGTGTAACAGTAACTCTGTTACTGTTCTGTCTGATGCTCTGGAACCTAGCCCAATGTATGTTTGTGCTAGGTACTCAGCAGATCTCCCTAAGGTTTGGGTGGGCAGAAACAGTTCTGGTGCTATCCAGCCACTTAACCTTTGAATCCTTTCAGGAAAGGAACAGGTTCTGAAGGTGAACGTACAAGGGGGAACACCTTCTAAGTGCTCACCTGCCACTGTGTGAAAGGGAAAGTTAGAATGGTCGCAGCAGAATGGCCTCTGTTGCTCAGAATATTGCATTCTAAACTCACCTAGTTTCTGAAGTGTTAGGGACAAAAGCCGTAAGGGTGATATACACCTCTGTGCTATCTCCTCCAGAAAGCCATTCCAACTGTCTCTCCCACTGCGCTTTGCTGTCCTGCTCCACAGCTGTGTATGTCTCCATGGGTGCCATAGATTTGTGACCAGCAGGTATTCCTCTGAGGTAGTGGTTCTCTGTGAGCAGTGTCCTAATTCTCCATTGCTGTGTCACGAGGCAGAGCACACACCTGAGTGCCACACTGTGTGATCATCCAGTGTGTACCGTGGAACCTGGGAATTCTTAACCTGGATCTGAGGAATACTGCCCCAAGGATTTTGGACATGTGTCATGAACCTCCTGAAACTGTATGGGAAATTGTGTATATATGTTCATAAATCTCTCTTTTGAGGAAGTCCATAGTTTATATTTGGCTCCAATGTGTTTCCATCATCCTAAAAATATTAATAAAAACTATAACGAAAAACTCAACTCATTTGGAGATTTTCCATGTACTTGTAAATGAGTGTGTGTTTTTATTAGCTGGTAGATACTTTTAGGTTCCCTCGATTTCCAGGTGTGGGCGACAGCTTGGGGTAGCGGTTGCAAGTCTGTCCTGGGTGCTGCTGCCTACACATCCTAACGGGTGAGTCCACCTAACCTTTCTGAGTTTCACCTTACTTTTCACCTGTTAATCCAGGTGTTTAGTGCCCTCTGATCCTACAGGAATGTTGCATAGTAAAGAGATCACAGGGATACAGGCATCTCATAAACTGCCGAGAGCTGTACAGTTGCAGGATACAAGTATGGTTATTGCGAATATGTCATTTCTCTTGTCACACAATGCCAGGACAATAAATATGTGATTAAATGAACAAGAGGCCAGGTGTGGCTGCACAGGCCTGTATTCCCAGCTAGAGGCAAGAGGATCACTTAAGCCCAGAAGGTCAAGGCCAAACTGGGCAACAGAGCAAGACCACATCTTAAATAAATACATAAAATGAACCTGGAATGAGTTTATTGGAGTGAGAGGCTAGAAGTTGAAAGGCATTGGTATCTGCCTGTCTTGTATGCTTTGTGGACACCTGGAACAGGCCTAGAGCACACACAGGGCTATTGAGGAAATGATTTTCAGAGGATGATAAAAGTAAAAAGACCTTCAAGACCTCAAATTCATTTGCTTTACTTTACAGAAGAAGTGGAGTCAGGAAAATGGAGGCTACCCTTTTTTCAGAAAGACTAGAGATGGGCAGGGGATGTAGCTCAATGGTAGAGTGCTTGCCTAGCAGGTGTGAGGTCCTGAGTTCAACCCCCAACACTGCAACACACACACACACACACACACACACACACACACACACAGGCTGGAAACTTCTTCATCATTATTAATAGAGGCTAGAGAAAGAACCTGTTTGTCTTCATGTCATCAGTTTATTGTCTTTTCTCTTTAAAACAGTGCAGAATTTACCCCATGGTCTATCCCTCACTGGGGCTAGCTGGAGGCCTGCAGTTCAACAGTATGCTGGCACTTGGCGAGCCATAGGCACAGTGCATTGAAACAACTTTGTGTTTCCTAGCACCTTCTTGGAGCTCTTGCTGGAGAGTCCTGAATACAGATTATTGCACCCCTCTCCACTGGACTGAGACTCAGAGGTTACCAGGACTTGCCAAGTCACAAAACTCAGTGTCCAAAGCAGAATGAAAATCCAGATGTTCCAATTTTTTATCCTAGTAGTCACTAGGTTCTAAATTTTCTCACTACACCGGCCCCTCCCCTCAATAGCTGTCAAAATGGTAACTGGAAATAGTTACCATAATAGCTTAGTGTTTATGTATACATATATGTGTAAATTCAGCTATCATCTAACCTTTCATTTAAACAATTTGTACTAGAAGGAAGTTTGAAATTATATTTAATCATTGCTTTATAATGAATGTCATTTAATTAAATACTTCTTTAAAAATTGGCTTCTTTCTTCTTTGGCAATTACATTACTTTTTCGAGCAGTTTTGTTTTGCTTTTTAACCTGGTTATGTGGGTTTAGAGAGTACCCTAGCACAGGGTATCTGAAAGTAGAAAATTCTGGCACTTTTCCCACTTTCCATTCTTTTTCCTGTATGGATGCCAGATTCCTTTGGGAAATCATCATTTGCAAAAGGTCAGGAGCAAAAGGAGGGGCATTCTTGAGTGTAGGGTTACTGCTAATTGGAAACTAAACATCTGTAACCATGTCAGAGTTATTTGTATTTGAAAGGAAACATTTATATACAAGAGTCCTTTCGGTAACATAAAACACACTATAACACAAAGTGTGTGCGTTGGAGGGGTGGGGACAGACAACCAGGGAAGCTCTGACAAATGACTGTGCTGTGCTGAGTGAGGTCATTTGCTAATTAAATCTCAAAGCATTTTCAGAGTATTTTCTTTTCTTTGTCAAATAACGTTTTCTTCCCCCCATAGGCCAAAGCAAACATTTTACTGTGTTTGCCAATTACAAATTAAACATTTAATCATTTTAAAGGAAAAATACGGAGAAAATGGGTGTGTGTTCAGAACCTAGTCAAAGACCAGTGGGAACTCTCTAGCTACCTACTATCACCTTAGCCCTCAGTGTCTTCCCATGTTATGATGTGAGGCTGGTGCTTCTCTGCCCTGAAACTGGGTGCCCATGAATCTCCCTGATGCACTACTGTTTTAGGGAAAAATTAAACTGTTTTCACACTGTATCTCTTTCTTCTTTCTTCCTATCACCTTCTTCCAACCCCCCACCCCTCATGATGGAATTTTGCTTGGGTAATTCCATTTGTACCAAAACTATATCTGTATTTTTATTGTCATATTAAGATAAATGTTGGTGATATCTCTAGGGTTTTAGAAATATTTTGGTTATATAACTCTGCCCCTCTACATGCTAAGTCTGTATGAACATGGCCCTAATGAGCCACGTCTTACCAGTAGTTTCTTCTTAGAATAAAATTTCTTCAGAATTCCTTTTGAAGAAAGTTGAGAATCCATCCCTTTTCCCTGCAGAGTCTACTATCTTCTGATCTTCCCTACCCTTGCCTTGGCATCTTAAGACATTTCTTAAGTTGAGGGGTTTTTTTTTGTTTGTTTGTTTGTTTTGTTTTGTTTTGTTTTGTTTTGTTTTAATTGGATGAAAGATCATGAAGTCTAAGAGAGTTCTAGTCAAGAACTTACTTAATCTAGGAACTACCATTTTGTACTTCCCTCTCAAATAATTAATACTGTGTCTGTGGAGACAAATGCACAGCTTCAACAAAATGGTTGAGGCCTCTTTGGTTCTAAACTTTACAGAGTCAAGGGACCTTTCCAGTGACCTTCGTAGAATCTCAAAATACCACTTGTTCCAGACTTAAGGCAAGGATTTGGTGACTTGAGGTCCATCCTTGTCCTCCTAACAGCAAGTTCAGAGCATGTAGTCTGGTGTTTGTGCACTCCCCAGGTGGCCTGACCCACTTCTCATCCTTAACTTCCACTGTTAAGAAATGCCTACGGGCATTTCTACCTTTGCTTTATACAACCATCTGTGGTTGGAATAGCTTCCTGTTTTCTTTTTGCCTACTTGATCTTGCTTTCCTGATTCCAACCCTTCCTCCCCTGATTTCCTATAGGCATAATGTTAAGATTTCTTGCATATCATTGACCCATATTGTTTTG
This sequence comes from Sciurus vulgaris, assembly GCF_902686455.1. Lineage (NCBI taxonomy): Eukaryota > Metazoa > Chordata > Mammalia > Rodentia > Sciuridae > Sciurus > Sciurus vulgaris. The sequence continues at coordinate 63,164,184 of NC_136475.1, forward strand.
TGCCTTGGTCAGCTTTTCAAATCTTACCAACCAGAGCATGGGCTTCTCAGAAACACTGGTGGTAATCTTAGTTTTCATTGGCACTTACCAGAGTGCTTTTTGCTCATTAGAGGTGCCCAGTAAATATTGTTTTCATTATTGAGGAGTAAGCCATTTTTTGCTACTACCTGTTTATTGTCTTTCCCCCAAAGCCTATCTACATTTAAATCCTGTCTGACTTTGCTTTTGTTAAACACGTAATTATTAGCATTCTAGGACTGACTGGGAAGGAAGTCCAATATAGTAAGTCGTAGCTAACAGTGCTAAAGATACGTTGAACAGAAGCAAAGTCACCTCTGGAACTAAGGCAAACACAGAAGAAGTATCATTTGGGATAAGGAGCAGCTCCCACCTGACATCCACAAAGATACAGATGTGGAGATGAGCATTGATGGTCTTATGTTTCCTTATCTTCTCAGGTGTGGTCACTCGCCTATCTACCGCTCCCGTGAAATGGCCGCTCGTGCCTTAGTCCCATTTGTTATGCTAGACCAGATGCCCAATACCATCCGGACGCTGTTGGCCACACTCCCCAACCGCACTGACCAGTGTTTCCGGCAAAACCATATTCATGGGATGCTTCTCCAGGTGAGTAAAGTTACTTTGTGTGATCTCTGTTGAATACCCCAAGATGCACTTTGGTTTCTCATATACCATTAGCAGGTGAAAATTTGATACACAGGCTTTTCACTCTGTCTGTACAACTCATTCGTACTGAGAGAGCACGTGTCTCCAGGTATGCTTTTTTCATTCCAAATATGAATACAGTGTTACACTTTGCTTCTGGTAGATTATCTTTTGCATTAAATTAAATCCTGTTTTCTACAACATACTTTTTCACTAAGTATCCCTACTGAGCACTCTGAGTTACTCCCTGTTGAGGGTGAAACTGTGAGCATTCCTTAAGAGAGGGAGAGGCTTGCCCAAGAGTCACAGGGACAGTTATGCATAGCAGAGAGAGTTTGCTCTGTGGCACAGAATCATAATACGTGGAAATATCAAACCTTTCTTTCCTGTTTTCTCTGTGCTACACAAAAAACTTTTTATTCTGAATAAATATGCAAGTTTATTTACTTCTGTTAACATTTCTCCTAGAAAAGACTGGAGTGCACATATGAATGAGAAATAGACTTCTTATTGAAACTGTATTATTTAAACCTTTCTTGGGGACAGGCAATGTTGGGGAACTCTGTGTGCATGACCCATGTGTTCACTCACACAGGGGCAAGGGTAGAGATTTATTTAAATTTGAAATCATATTCCCAGTTTGTGAGAAGAATTGAGGATTGACCTTGAGATCTCAATACTAGTTGTAAAGTCTGAGGTCTACTCTGCTAACATGGAAGCCAGTGTGCAGAGGGTCACAGCATGGGACTCTGCAGCCAGACTACCTGGGTGTGAATCTAATACCCACCCTTCTTCACTATCTGGGCATCAGTGCTTTCATTTATATATATATAATTTTTTTCTTAAGTTGGACACAATGCCTTTACTTTATTGATTTTTATGTGGTACTAAGGATCAAACCCAGTGCCTCACACGTGCTGGGCAAGCAATCTACCCCTGAACTACAACTCCAGCTCAGTACTTTCATTTTTGAAATTAGGGTAATGATAGCTTATACTTCATAGGGACTTTGTGAAGACTAAATTAATACATATAAAATACTTAGACTAGTTCCTGGTACATAATGATGTATATAGATAATCATTATGATCATAATTTTAATAAGCCTGTCCTATAATGAAAACTAATATTTTTAGTAACTAATTCCATTTAGATGAAAATGCAAGGTAGACCTCTTCTCACCTGTCATCTGTGAATGTTTTATATATTCCAAATGTATTTATTGAATGCTCACTACATACTGCCATGTCTCAGAACACAGTGACTTTCTTGCCTGGAAGGAGACAAAGACAAAAAGACCAGAAAATAGGCAGTCACGTGAGGTGTGCTGATTGGTGGGGGAGCTTGTGGCAGGGCCACTTTACTTGTCATGGGGAAGTCAGGGAAAGGATCACAGAGAAGTGACATCTAAGCAGAGACTGAAAGAAGCCAGCCAAGTGAGGGAGGGGAAAGTCTTCCACGCAGAGAAAACATCTTAAAGAAAGGCTTGGGAAGTCAGCGCATCCAAGAACTGCAAGTTTAGGTAGGACTGAAGTCCAAGGTTGGTGATTCTTAAGTTGTTCTCAGAACTTCTTTATACTCTTGAAAGTTCTTGAGGATTACAAAGAGTGTTTTTTGCCTATCAGTATTTTTTCTTTTGGTACTAGGGATTGAATTCATGGGCACTTGACCACTGAGCCACATCCCCAGCACTACTTTGTATTTTATTTAGAGGCAGAGTCTCGCTGAGTTGCTTAACACCTCACTTTTGCTGAGACTGGCTTTGAACTCACAATGCTCCTGCCTCAGCCTCCTGAGCCACTGGGATTATAGGTGTGCACCATTGTGCCCAGCATCTATCAATATTTTAATTAGAAAATAAAACTGAGGAGATATTAAAACACATAAACCCACATGTATATACTCTCTTAATCATCAGAGTGCATACATCATTACTTTGCTGTAGCCTCTGACACACTCCATTGCACATCATGACAGAATTAAAGTGAATGAGGAAATGTCTTAGCATTGTTTTGAAAGTAGTTTGATTTCATGGATCTCCTAGAAAGATGTGTAATGGGTCTTTTGGCTTTTTTTGCTTGTTTGTTTGTTTGTTTGTTTGGTACTGGGGATTAAGTCCAGGGGCATTGCACTTAACCCTGAGCTACATCCGCAGCCCTTTTTATTTTTTATTTTGAGGCAGGGTCTCACTAAGTTGCTGAGTCTGGCTTTGAAACTGGTGATCCTCCTGCCTCAGCCTGGCAAATCACAGGGATTTTAGACATGTGCCACCACCCTCTGCTGGTGTTTCTTAGTAGAAACTCCTAAACACTCATTTCCCTTGGGGCCTCATAAATCCCAGTGATGAAAAGGTACTAGAGTTACCTTGGTTGTGGAGATGGGCCACAGAGGCCCAAAGATCATTTGCTCAGTCATACAAGTTAGATCTCTTACACTTCGCTGTTACTTTGAGAACAGGGGCTGGTGATAATGAGGGATACAGAAGTGGCTTTTCAAAGTGTGTACCACAGCAGAGTTAGAGGGAAGGAGCAGATTGTCCAGGGGATCAGCCATCAGACTTTCTTTGCTAAAGAACCGTTCTTGGATGAACTTTGTGAGTATTGTGATTGGGACTTCTCTGCTCTTTTGACTTTGTAAGGGTGGGCCTCTTCAGCTAGTTGTCTCCCCCGCACCCTGCTCCCAGCAATCTGGCCATTTCACAAGTCTGTCCAGCAACCAAACATGATCTGTTACTCTGTCTCTGGGCTGCCTTGGTTATTCTCACATTGCCTTTGATACAATGGGAAACACTGTGGAAAGGTAAAAACCCTCTTAATTTGGGGTTGTGTGGCAGTTGCCCTTTTTCCTAAATGTTGGTGAGATAAAGAGCTTATTAGAAAATAGCCAACTATGTGGGTGCTGGGTATTGTGTTCATGTTTGTCAAACAGACCTCTAACTTTCTCGAGGTTTGTTGAGAAAAGAAAATCTAAGGTGTGTGCCAGGTCTTTCTGTCGTGTCCATTCAGGTGTCACATCGGTGTTGTAATAGCTGTTTTGCCCTGTGGTTTTTTTTTTTTTTTTTTTATGGGAAAAGCATAAAGGGTTAAATCAGGGAGCCTCTTTCCTTTTCCTTTCTATGGCTTGTGAATTCCTTCTCCATATAGCTACCTTTTAAACCAGTAAAGGTCTGCACCTGGAAAAGAGATTTTAGGGATTGAAAGGAATGATAATCTCCATGGGACCTTCAGATCCAGCTAAGTAAATACAAAATTGTTATTTTTTTCAAGAGCAGGAAATCATTTTGTAATCAGAAAACAAATTCTTTCACAGAACATTTTCTTGAATTATACATTTTGACTTCTTTGAAAATGTTTACATAAATATATCAAACCTCAGAGTATTTCTGTAGTATACCTTGAAAACAAGCAATGTGCTGATCCCTTAATTTTCTGGGACTATGGAAGAGAGACTCAAATTATAGGACATGCAAGAAAAGAACATGTGGGATTCATTTCTTAATCATTTTCAAAACCAGAGGTTCATAATTGCAATGTTGAAATGGACGGAAATAAAGCACATTAGAAAAGGTGAGATTTTGCAGCAGGTTAGTAAGAGCCAGGGGTAAATAACATTAAATTTCAATAAAGGCTAGATAAGAGCCTTGGACATTACCTCATTTGGGAATAACACTGGCAGGGCTTCCCTGTATTTTAAGTAGAATTAACCGTCTGTTTCCATTGCCAAAGTTCTTCATGTCGAGGACTTAACATTATTACTAGGTTACTTGTCACTCCTGAGAAATCATATTGGAGTTCAAAAAGTTTTCTTGTATTGAGAAAGAATTTGGCCAGCAATCATGAGGAAAGATTTATTCTGATTCTTGTGTATTTAATTCACATTTTGGTGTTTCATAAAGCAATGTATAACATTTGATAGAAGAGTTTGAGTTTGCTCATTTCCTATCTCTTTTGGTTATTTTTCTGATGTTTTAAGAATATAAGAGGTGATCCTGACTCTTTCTGTAAGGAAGCTCTTTTATATGAGTATAGTGGACTAGGCAGTTGATAACTTGTTTAAAAGCAGGAAGAACACTTCTGCATTTATCTGAATACACTAGGCAAGAAGAGGATCACTTTTTCTGCAATTAATCCAAATAGTCCTCTCAATGCCATACTTCCTCTTGCTGGTACAAACATAATCTACACTTTTCGTCTAATGCCGGTATTACATTTTCTCAGTTTTTACTAGCAGAACATGTCAAACACGTTAACGCATTTATTTTTCTCTCCAACTTAGAGCCTTGATTTCTGTACTTGGAGAATTCTGAGTTAAAATGATTCTGCTTTCCTGGCTGTGCTGAGCTGAGCGACAGTGCTACCTACTTGGCTACCATTACATATTAGTTATGATTGGACTTCAGATGAACAAGGCCCATGCATGTGGAAGTTTTCCATAAGAGAAATAACGTATACAGGCACGGTGGCACATGTCTGTAATTCCAGCGACTAGGAAGAGTGAGGCAGATCGCAAGTTTGAGGCCAGTCTCAGCAACTTGGTGAGGCCTTACACAACTTCATGAGACCCTGTATCAAAATAAAAAATAAAAAGGGCTAGGGATGTGGCTCAATGGTAAAAGTGCCTCTGGGTTGAATCCCTAGTACCAAAAAAAAAAAAAAAAGAGAGAGAGAGAGAAAGGGAAGTAAAGTTAACATTCTGGATAGCTGTATTTCAAGTGAATTACATATGTGATTTTATCTATCCTCGTAGCAGTCCTTCAAGGTAGCACAAGAGGTGTCGTATTCTGTTCCATTCTTGCTAAATGAAGAAATGATAAGACTGAGAGAGTGCCATGTCAAGTCAAATTTCTCTGCTGTAGTTTATCCCTTATCACTTGATCAATTTCCTTAAATCCAGGATGATATGCTACCTCAACATTGGAGGCAGAGTTGGTCCATCAGTACTATAGAGATGGACATTGGAAGTGACAGACCCAGAGGAGTTACAGCTTAGAAACAACTCATTGTGTCCCCCCTCCCCTTGTCTCTCTGTCATCATATCTCTTTGTCCTTTCATCTAAGATTCCTAGCCTAAAAATACAGAATCCTCCCATGGGGCCCAGACTGTAGCCAAGACCATAACTGCCATAGCTTCTGTCATCCCAAGGGCTTGACAAAATCTCTTAAACTTGGGCAGTGATAGGAATTATGGATCCTGGATCTGGGAGCTGATGAGACCATGGGAAAGTGGATAGAATTTGAATTTAATTTGGCAGGCATGGCGTGCCTACCCTCTTCTAGGTGCTGGAGAGACACAGGAGCTTGCTGTTGACACTTTTACCTTCTTAGTGTAGGGAGCTGCAGGTTAGAAGCCAAGTGAACACTAGTGACCAGGGATCATGTGAAGGAGAAACAAAAGATAAAAATTGCCAGTCAGGGCATCAGACATAAAAGGAGACTGAAGCTGAGGCTACTTCTGCATCAGTCTGGAACCCCCTGATAGCTGTGTGTGAGCTGTGTCTTTATGTGGAAACAACCATGCTGGGCCGGCAAGGACAGCATATGAACTGAAATGGAAGAGCTTGTGTTTCCTTTGTGGAAAGAAAAGCAGAAACCTGGAATAAAAGGAAAGGAAGGATGATTTGGCCAACTTGTTGTGTGTGGCAGTCACTGTTCATGAAGTGGGAATTGGACCACTCAGCCTTGACTCTGCTACAGATACAAGCAGTAGAAGCAAATAGAAAATCAGTGAGAACAGCAGTCTTAAGGATAAACTCTACTGGAGTCTCTGAAGTAAGGAAATAAATACACACTTATAAAAAAGACATTTTTTTTACTATATTGTTGCATCCATACTTATGATTAAATATAATTTAAAAGAATTATCATTTCTATGTTTAAAAATTGTAACCATGATACCTTATTTTGTAACAAAGTACAAAATTGTAAAACAAAGTAAAATGCTCAAGTTGTCCAGAAATGGAACATTACTTGATGGATTCCATTTGATGACCTAAGATGTTGGCCTTTGTCCATTGTTGTTTATTTTATGCCCAGAATATATAATTTCAGAATGGAAAATCAAAAACAAAAAGCATGAAATTATGCTGATGCTCTAAGTTATAAATGGATTGCTTGTCACTGTGCTTTTTTTTCTTCTAGAATGAGTCATAATCTAATGAAAATGCTCGCTTTTGTCACTAGTAGTCAGATTCACGCTTCTTTTTTGAGGACTTGGGTTAGTATGAAAGGAGGAAAATCTCAAGTTGCTGGGAAGGTCCCCAGTCCAAGATGGGCTGAGGCAGGTCCTTTAGCTCTCAGGGAGCCCGAGTGTGTCCTGGTGAGGAGACTCCAGATAGAAGGAACTCCCTCATCCATTTTATCCCAGAGCGCTCAACAAAGATTATTTCCTATGTGTGTCTTGATGTGAAAAGGATTGGGAAGCACTGGGCTCTTAAAAAAAAAAAAAAAAAAAAAAAAAATTAAAGAACTAAACCTTGTTAAATCTTACCTTTTGGCAATATGGTCCTTACTGGATATAAGCCCAGAAAAGTCATTTTTAATTAAAATGCTACTTTTGAAGATGAATTAATCCCTTCCTTAAAAATATCCCAAAGCTTTTATTCTTCATGTGTTACTTGGGGAGCTTTCCGGGGGTGTTGGAGACAGCTCTTAGCTGCCAGGTTCCCAAGCATTGGCCTTCCTGTGTGACCTTTGTTCACCTGGTGGTGCCCTTCAGTTGTTTTGCTATGCTCTGAACTCAGGGCATCAGGCAAGGGTGGAACTTAGAGGATGACCGGCCTATGTTCCCCAGCCCTTTTTTACTCTTCAGGGTTAGAGCAGAGGAAGGAACACTGAAAGAATGTTTTCCCCTTTTGTTAAGAGAGTATGTGTGTATGTGTGCGCCACACGGTGCAGGGCATGAACTATTGAGTACCTGCAGAGGTTCTTTGCAAGATGGGTGCTGTTCCCATGTCACAGATGTGAAAAGTGAGTTGAAGATGTCTCCAGAGTTTCAAGGATGATCAGTAGAAAGTAGAGTTGAGATTTACTTGTAGCATTATTTGATGCCCTGAGCTTGTACACTTGACTGCTGTCCTGTGCTGCTTCTCTGGATGAGTTGTTCTCAGGGTAGAATAACTCACTCTTGGGGCCCTCAGGGTGTGGAGTACAATGGAAGTTGACATCATCTGTTTATTTACTTGTTCAGCAACTGTTGGTTGACACCAGCTATGTGCCAACAACCATTCTAACTTGGAATACATCAGAGAACAAGAGGCAGATCCTTGCTCTCAAGATCACTGCTCCCATTTTAGCAACAGGGAGACAGATAATAAGAAATGATGATATGATAAAAATTCCTAGAATTTTTTATAGTAAATATAATAGGTAAATTATATAGTTTGTTAGAAGATAACAGTTGCTGAGGACAAGAAGTTTAAGATGGTAAGAAGACTGAGGAGTGAGTAGAAGAAGAGGGCAGACGGCAGGGTTAAATGAGGAATAAGAATGGTCACTGTTGAAAGGATAAATTCTGAGAAAATTCCACCAAAAGACAAGGGAAAACTTCGGGAGGGTAGATATCTTTTCTCCTGAAATTATGTTGGTTATGGACATCTGCAAGCAGGTATGCTGAGCGTGTATTGGAGACTGTCTTTACCCATAGAGAATTGCTAGCAGGTAGGGTTGAACAAGACCAGGGAGGACACCATTACTTTCAAAACTCAAGAACTCTCTAAAATGAAGGCCCAGTGCCCCAGGGACCAGGATTCTTCGTGCCTCTCTGAAGGTCTTTCCCTCTAGATCACAGCGAGTCAGATCTGTCTTCCGATGAGCTCGGGCAAAAAGGAAAGTACCCATCACATCACCTCCTCTGCTTTCCAGGATGACCTGTATCTTGATTCTTTTACCTGGACCTGAGAGATGCAGAGTAAATGTGGTTTATGCTTTTATTTAGCAGATAGTTACTGGTGGTAATTAAGGCATAATGCTGTACCAGGTGCCATGGAGGATACAAAGAGAAGTTAATTTATAACATGTTCTCTACCCTCCAGAAGCTTGTGAGCTGCTATGGAAAATTAACTGTCGACACTAAGCACACAGCCACAATCACACATCTGAGAAGTGAGCCCAAGAAGGCTTCCTGAGGACATTGGGTCCTGGGATAAACCTTTACACTATATCCTGTTGCTGAGACAAGGGACTTGGTGTGAGCCAAGGCACCAGGAGGACATCAGGAGCTGGGTACAGTGGCCATACCTATAGTCCCAGAGACTTGGGAGACAGGCAGGAGATTGGGGGTTCAAAGCCAGTTTTAGCAGCTTAGCAAGGACCTAAGCAACTTATTGAGACCCTGACTCTAAAGAAAAATATGAAAAAATGACTAGAGTATAGCCCAGTGGTTAAGCTCCCCTGGGTTCAATCCCTGGTACCCCTGCTCCCCAAAAAAAGGACATCAGGAAGTGTTTGTAGGGGGCCATGAGCAAACCAGTCTTACAGATCTGGGAGTGTGCTGGGGAGAGCAGGATATACAGTTGGAACGTGGCTGCAGGTCAGCATATGAGAGACCACAAATGCCAGGCCACACAGCCTACCCGCATGCCTGTGGCATGAAAGTGGGTACAAAAGATGGCCATGTATGTGGGAGACTATGCTAGCATTTTCTTTTTTAAAAAATTTCATACTGTTAAGTAATATGTTACATAAAACATACAAAGTTCCTGTTGGTAGAGCAGTCTGCAATTTCTAAACTAAAAAGTGCTTAAGAGCAGGGAGCATGTGCTCAAAGAGCTCATTTTTTGGAGCAGATTCTGTAACCAGTTCATGTTGTATAGATTCCATCTCTGCTGCTAACTAGCTGTATTTGGGTGAGTCTCTGAGTTTCTGTGCCTTGACTTCTTCCTCTGTAAATGGAAAACAAAACTTCATGTGGTGAATGAGAGGATTGAATGAGATCTCAGGCATATAGTAAGTACTCAGTAAGTACTGGTTGCTATTATTAACCCTTACTGCTGCCTTCACTACCACCCATCATTACTTTCGCTGCTGTTTGGGAGGGTTCTGTGACCCAAAAACATGTTTTAGGAAAATAAATGTTGTACCAAAGTAATACTGCAAAATGTGAGGATTTCCATTGATGAGTAGGTAAGTCAGTTTTCAGCACTTGACTTTATGTGTTAACATGTGTCACAAAAAGGTTCCTCTGGTCAGTCAACATGTTCCCTGCCTTTCTGAAGATCATATTAAAGATCCTAAGAGCCAAGATAAGCTCAAACTTTTAAGAGCAGAGTTCCTGCCTATCAGATTGTTATTCCTTGCACCTGTTTTGTTTTGAATTACATCCTGTCCCTCAGACCCCTTCAGAAACTTGATGAATCAGGAAAGGAACACTGTCACACTGTCTTGGACAAAGGACTCTTTTTTACCATTCCAAGGGGGAAGTTTGAAGTTCATAAAGAAGAAGGAGATACAGGATCCTCCTGGATAGATTAATCTAGCACTTTTCCAAGTTTCTTTTTGATCTTCAGAGGGCTTGCTTTCTGTGCCCTCTTAGCCATCTCATTCTTATTGTTTGAGACTTCTATAACTTGAGATAATTCAGAATGTCCTTTAAAAACACAACAGAATCAAGCACCACGCTGTGTGTGCACTGTCAGTCTTCTCAGTCCCTAGAATCCCCATAAAATAAATGTCTGATGGTGTGTGATGGGATTTGTTTGGTGATTACCCATCCAGTGAAAATATAACAAAATATTATGTGTTGCATGATTTTAGCATATTCTAACAGCCAAAGAGTAATAGCTCATTGTTTTTATTGGTGTAGCATTTTTGAGATTTCCAAATGTACGTACTTGTTCCATAATGCTTGAACTTATTTAGGGCATCCAGTGTATTCCAGTTCTTAAGGACTTGATTGGCCATTTCAAAGTACTGTGGTACAGGATAGCCAAGGAATTGGCGTCTAGGTAACTTGGCAGCCACCTAGATGACTGAAGTAAGATTAGCACATGGGCCTAAAGAAAGTTTTAAATAAGTACTAAAACTCCTTTCCTATTCTAAACCATATTATTGTTGTGACAGTCTTATATTTCTTTGTAGTGTATATCTCCATCTCTTTCACCATGACCTTCTGTAGCAGGTTCTCAGCACTCTTGCCATGCAGTGTTGTGGGTGGCCCACTCTGGGTGTTGTGTGTTTGGTAGCATCTCCTCACTAGATGACAATAGTAGCCTCACCCCCTCCTTTGTGACAACAACAAAAAAATGTCTCCATGTATTTCCACAGGTTCCCTGCAGGGCAAAATTGCCTCCTCTTGAGAACCTTTGTTCCATGGTACTATGGATTGATTTTCTCCATCCTTCTGTGGGGTGAGGTAGGATATAGTTTTTTTAAAAATACCCATGACGGGGCTGGGATTGTGGCTCAGTGGTAGACCACTTGCCTGGCACATGTGAGGCACTGAGTTCAATCCTCAGCACCAAATAAAAAAAAATAGATAAAATAAAGGTATAATAAAGGTCTTGTGTCCATCTACAACTTTAAAATACTAAAAAAAAAAAAAAAAAAAAAAACATGGCCATGAAAGAAACCATTCCTGACCCAGGGACAAGTTGTGGCTCAACAGGGGGTACAAGGAGCCACCGGTAAAAACAAGTGAACAGGATGAGATAGAAAACTCAGACTGGAAATCACAAGTAAGTTCTGCTGGGGGTGCTCAAGCTCCAGGGAGCTCATTGCCTTCCTTTATACCTCCCCCTCCTCCTCCCCCTCCTGCTGCTCTCCTCACCTTCATGCTGTGAATGTGGAAGCTTTCTTCTAAAATCATAGCCGCTTAGAGTTTGCTTCATGTCCTGTCCTAACCTGTCTCGAATGCACTTGCATAATGCAGAGTTGAAACTTTGTTCTGCCCTCCTCAGACTCTGGAGCATAGTAAAATTCTAGGCCCTGTTTACTTAGGGGAACTTTGGAAAATAGCACACAATTAGAATTTTCTCACTCACTTCTTGTATTTCAAACACTGGTGTGTTGCTGGGTGTAATTGTTGTGTATTTCATTGAGCTGTTCCTAGGTAGGGGCAAGAAGGCTGTGAGGAGTCTTCTCTAAGAACAGGGGCTCTGCTGAAAACTTAACCCTCGACATCAAAATCTGAACTTTGAGTAAAATACAAAGCTTTCTCCAGATTCCCAGTTTTAGACCTCAAAAAGGAAACTAGTGAATAAATCTGGATAAGGTTGCTAAAAATACATGGTGACAATGATAATCACATTGATTTTATTTTTAATTCTAAATGTTGGATGGGTTATATCTGAAAATGTCTAGTAAACCAGTAGTAAGTTTGTGACTTGATTCTCAAAAGAGGGACTCTTGCCTTCCTCCTTCATCCTCCACTTTTTTTTTTTCTTATTAATGAATGTGATATGTGTTATATGCTTGGATTGGAGCAGTGGTTGGGTGTATACAGCTATTGGATGTTTTAATACCCAGCTGTGCTCATATTAAATAGGTGATTCTGTGTTCAGGAGAAACTTGGTCATTTTCCTATTTGGGATGCCTTTTTAAAATCTCTGTAAAGTGGAATTTCTGGTGAGAGGGGATATTTTTCATTAACTTCCTGAGAATCATATTTCTAAAAAGGGGCCTAAAATTGTTTGCTTGGAGTTATTTTTTATATCAAATGGATTTAACAGGTTTTTTTATTGTGACTTTGAAGAGTTTACAAGTGCCAGAAAATTCCATCACCTTTGTTAATCTTCAAAGAGATCAGTGTAATTAACTGATCTCTTGCATATGCTGTTTGACTTTTTCCCCCCCGCATTCACTGCTTAAGCCTTTAAAAATTCTTTACTTGTAGACAGTAAGACAGGTTTTACATGTTAGTTTAAGTTCATTTATAGCAGGTAGGCTTTATGTCTTTCCTTTCTTCTTGGGTTACAGGATATATAGCAATTTTTATATCTTAACATGTTTCTGAAATGCAGTATCAGTTTCCTGCTTTCTAATTGATTTTTTTTCAAATATGTGAGATACATACTTGTCCAATTACCAAAACCATTCTTAGACTGAAAAGCAGTGTTCACTGATCACTTTGAGAGGAAATTTAAATAGTCATCAGGTCTTATTTTCTGATGTATATTTAGAGAAGGGAGGTACAAGGTAGTAATTTATATTAAAATTCATGATTTTGTGTGTGTTTGTGTACATTTAAGATTAAGGTCCTACAAATACGAGCTCATATTCTTCAAAGGAAACTCTGAGAATGAATTAGTGATGTAATATAATCCACACCCACTAACCCAAAGGGTATAATTGAAAATTTCTAAAGAAACTTAAAACCAGTCCCTTTCTACCTATAACCCCTGAGCTGTGTGTGATGAGCAAAGGTGATGGTGTGGTGGGCTCTTCACAGCCTCATTAAAGGAGGAGGACCATAGTATTCTGTGTGCATGCCTTTATGATCATTATTTTGTCTATTCTGGGTCAATGTGTGATGTACTTTGTTAATTTCCCCTGGTCCTCACTTTCTCCCTTTGTTGCTTCTCTAATTTTTACTATTGCTCCTGAAGGAAGCCTGGAATAGAATAGAAGGAAGCCTGAATAGAGATGTACACAATTCCCGACCACACATCCATTTCAGAAGTTAAACTTTGGATATCACTGCATTGGTCACAATGAATCTGGTCATTTTAAAATTCCTTTGTAAATCAACTCTTCTGCTTAATATTTCTTGATATATTTTTTTCATTTTTTTATGTTCATTTCTTCTTTCTCATTAAGTTTTAGTTTTGGTTGTCTCTTATAAACAGCATATATCTGGTTTTGTTTCTGTATACAGTCTGATAGTCACTGTCTCTTTTTAAATAAACGTTTTACTTTAGAATAGTTTTAGATGTAACCACAAGTTTGCAAAGATGGTACAGAAGGTTTCTGTATACCTCTCACTCAGTTTTCCCACTGTGACCATCTTATATTATCATTTTAACATTTGTCGCAATAAAGGAAGTGATTGGTACATGCTGTTAACTAAACTCCACACATTTTGTTTTAACTGATTTTCATCTAATATCCTTTTCCTGTTCCAGGATCATTGCATTTAGTTGTCATATCTCCATAGATTCCTCTGATCTATGACAGTCCACTAGTTTTCACTTATCTGTGTCACTAGACACCGACAACTGCAACGAAGGGATTTTTTTTCCATGCCTGGACTTTTCCCCCCAAATCTGCCTCTTATTTCCTCAAGATAATTCCGGTTTTGCTAATGGCTTTCATTTCTTCCATAATCCTTGACTCTTCTAAACTCATTTATTCTGTAGTCTTTCCCAGTTGTTTTCTGCAGTTTCCAGAGCACGGATTCTGCCAGATCTGTCTGCTGCCTTTCCCAAGGGTTGTAGTTGCTTTTTAGCTCATCTCCAAGGGCTGCTTTTGTCGGCACTTCTTGTGCACTGGAAGATGGAGGCAGTTTTGGGGTGGTGCTGTCTTTAACCTTTTAGGGCCTTCCCTGAAGATTTCACAGGTCAAGTCCAATGTTACGCCGATTTGTTGTTTCTTACTGCATATTCCCCTCTCAAACCTGGAATTCAGATTGTACATGAGAAACCAGTTATCCACCTCTGGCCCAAAGGATAACTGGATTCCTTGCCTTGGCCTCTGGTCAGTTGATGGCATTTTCTGGGGAATAGAGCAGTTATTCATGGCGGCAGACTTTGTGTGCTCACAGCTCAGGATCTACCTTGTCCATCACTCTCTGCTCTGGCTCCCAGTTCCTTTTCTGTATCTGACACTTGGAGATTTTCTTTCATGCTTTTGAGCTGTGCATATTTAACGCATTTTTTTTTTTTCTTTTTAAAAGGTATCATTTATTTGTGTTTAAAGCAACAGGGGAAAACCTCAGTTGAGCATTCTTGACTCAATTTCCAAATCCCTCAGGGCCTGTGGTAGTGGTACATATGAATGCATGTTAAATATTTTGGTAGGAGAGGGCCATTTCGCACACCCTCAACATTTCTGAATGGTTCAGGGTTTTGCCAAAGGCATTTTCAACTCCTCTACCAGGTAGCTCAATGGAGGTGCTGTGTTTATGTGGACTCAGCACTGCCAACCTCTCTGTCTTCCACATGATTCCACTCCAGTCATAGAGTATTGAACTCATAGGTGGCCTTTCAGCTGTGGACTCCGTGAATGAGAAAAAACATCTTCAGAGACCTAACCTAAGGCTCCTGACAGTGGCCACTCAACTCTTAAATTCTCGGTGTCTAGCACAAGTAGGGCTTCTGCAGGGTTTGCTAAAGGTGAAGTCACATGAGTAGGTAGGGCCAGAACCCATGAATCTCAATTCTCATGATAAGTTCTTTTTCTAGCACAACATACTTTCTAGTCTTCTCCCTTCGAGTGGTCAGGGTAGAAGTAGCATGCTGTGTGTATCAGATTGTCAAAGCCTCTTCATTCGAATGTGGCATTTGGACCTCAGTCAGTAAAGTAGCCACAGAGTCCTCAAGGTTGACTCCCAGCAAGTATTAAGTTGTTTTGCTTCTGAGACAGGATCAGGCTGTGTTCCAGTAACATGTAACCTTCAGTAACTGAGGCTGAACATTTAGAGGGTCTTATCCTCTGAGGGCACTCTAGTAAATCTCTAACACCAAATTTAATTTGGGAAAGGAACATTAGTTCTGATTTCAGCTCTAGAATCAAGATAACTTTGAAAATGAATTGAGCTAACTGGAGACCATTTTAGAAAAGCAGTGATTTTCATGTGTGTTTTAGGTGTTAGCTTTATTGTCTCAGCTACTTGAGGAACACTTTCTGGGGTGTATGCAACAGTACCTGTACCCTGATGGTCTAAATGTAGCAAGACAGGAGGAAGGTGTGTGCTTTCTGAAGTGTATCTTTGCACTCCAAATAAAGCAGGAGAGGGTTTGCTGGCTATGTGCAGAATCCTTAAGAGAGGATAGACGTAGAGAACGGCCATTCTGTTTTCCACAGGTACGATTTTAACCATTCTGTAAATATTGGCTCTGAGGGCTTCACATGTTCATCTGGCTTCAGGGCCCCTTTTAGACTGAAATGGCTTTCACTGAGGTGGTGTTTCTTGTGTTGGGTTGTGAACACTGACACTGATTTCACAAAATTCTCTTGCAGAATGCCTTTTGTGCTTGCTTGTACTTTGTTTTCTTCCTTTTCTTGGAGACCTTCCTGGTATAGGCTCTGGGCCGATTGGCCTGTGCTGTCTTACCACCGTCAGCAGTTCTATAACAGGATTAAAGGGACACCTCAATTTCCAAAAATAGAAGTTCAGGAGGTTTACTGCCCACTAGAGGGAAGTCAGAATAACCAGCATTATATTCTTTTGGCATACAGATATTTAGTTTCCCACATTGCAACCTCGTGTATAGAAAAGGAAAACAGTTACAGAATTTTCCTCGGTAAAAAATTTTGTTGAAGTTCATGCTGACTTCACATTAACTCTCTTCTTTTGGAAAGAATTTCATATAACATAGATTCATCTGGAATGTCTTCCAGTAATTGAAATGCCAAAAAGCTACCCTGATAAAGTGTAAATCAGAGAGGGACCCTAAGTATATTTAACATTTTAAAATTTAAAAGCCAATAAAGAATATACTGTGTTTTATTATAGTTACTTCATTCCTGCTTGGAATGTACAGTCTGTAATCTGGTGCTGTTTTTGTTGCTCCATTTGTAGAGTTTTTGTCAACAAACTGGATTATTTTGTGGATAGAGGATAGTATAGTGGGAAAAGGTTTTGAAGCCAGGCAGACCTGGATGTGATGTTCTCATCCCCATTTTCTAGATATTTGACCTAGGGCAAGTCATCCAAACTCTGAACTGAAGTTTGCCGGTCTGCAAAATAAGGAGAACACATAATTTGCCAGGTTGATATAAGGAGTCGAGTTGTTATTATATGTACAAATTCCCAGTATAGTGACTGGTTTGGTACATTTCCTTAGTAAATGGTAACTTATTTATAATTATGACAAGTTAAAAATAATAATATGAACATTACTTAATATAGAGGGGAATAAAAAATAAATCAATGGACAGCTATTGTATGGGGGGCTTTTTGGTCCTGTGATCATTTATTAGAAAATAAATCTTGTATCCTCTCATTGAAAGGCTCTCATAGTCTTACACAGAATTTCAGAATGTAATTGCACTTGTTCTCTAATTTTGTTTTTTCTCTTCCATTAGAGGAGCTTGTCTCTTCATGTATCAGTTGCTCACAGTAGCTTTATGTTTTCTAATTTGGTGGAAATTAATTCTCCCTGATTATTTTTCTTTTCTAGTACCTTCTGAACTTTAAATCAACTTGTCTTATCCTGAACCTCAGTTCTGTTGTCATTTTTCTTTTTTATCATGATTAAATTAATACAAGGGACTGGGGATATAGCTCAGCTGGTAAAGTAGCGGAAGACCCTGGGTTCAATCCCCACCACTGCAAAAAAAAAAAAAAAAAGTAGTAAAAAATAAATTAATACATTAACTTATTAACTATACATAACATCTTTTTTCATATATATATTTTTAGTTGTTGGTGGACACAATACCTTTATTTTATTTTTATGTGATGCTGAGGATTGAACCCAGGGCCTCACGTGTGGTAGGTGAGCCCTTTACCACTGAGCCACAACCCCAGCCCCACATAACATCTTTATTATGCTGTTGTCCTATTTAAGAAAGTGGTATGACTTTCCACTTATCTTCTTTTATGTTTATCAGTTACATTACATTTTACATTTTTCTTCCTGTAGAATGCATATTTCTCTTTTTATATTTCTTGTTGTCAGTGGGTACTTTTACCATGTTGTATCTTATGACTTTTGCTTCCTTTTGACAGTAGTTGACTTGTGTATATTCACTTTGTAATAATTCTATTAGTCATCACTTGTATCACACTCTATGTCAGTTACGTGTACTGATATGTATTTGCTCATTGAATCTTCATCCTAAATCTAAAGAGTGAATAGTACTATTTAATAATAAGGAAACTGAGGCCCAGAAGGATTAAATAACTTGTACAAAGTTATATAGCTAGATTCAGGGTTTCAGAACCTCTTCTCCTAACTTCTCTATTAGGCTGTACATTATCACCTCTCATTTACAATAGTATCATTTATCAAGATCTTTTGTAGTACATTTTCCATTGATTCTCTTGGATATTCAATAAATATTGCAGGTAATTAATATTAATTGAATATTAATAGAGATTCAATTGTCAATTTTCTCCAAATTAAAAAAGGGTTTAATGCATTTCTAATAAAATTTTTAATTAATTTTTTTCACTTAAAAATAATTTCATAGTACAATGCCAAAATTCACATGAAAGAATAAGTTATAAGAGAATAGACAAATTGTGTTAAATCTATGGAGCAATTTGGGGGAGAATTGACATTGTTAGAGTGTAATTTTCATACAAATAAAATCATCACTCTCAAATATAAAATGAACATGTGTAAAAGATTTTAGTCAATATTCAATAAGGGAACCAGAAAAATGTTATGATCAATTCAAAGAACATCTGAAAAAACAGGTATAGACAATTTAACAGGAATACTAGGATAAGATTACTGAGTTAGATATAAAATGGTATTCAGTATTCAACAGACCATAGCTTTTTGGAGATACCTGTTCCACTGGATAAAAATGGTTTATATCTCTACCTCACAAAATCCTACAAGTTCATAAGTAACTTCACTGGGACCTTTAATCAGTAGCAGACAGTGAGATGTTCTAAATGCATTATCCTAGAACAGAGGTTGACAAGCTGTGCTCTGCAAGCCAAATCTAACCTGTCTCCTGTTTTTGTATATAGTTTTATTGAAACAAAACTATATGTATTTGTTTACATGTTTTCCATGACTGCTTTTACTCTTCAATGGCAGTTTTGAGTAGTTGCAAGATGGACAGTATGACCTGTCCTATAATATTTACTCTCTAGTCCTTTTAGGAAAAATTTGTTAACTACTTATTGAAACAATCCTTAGATGATGAATTTTATGCATGTTTTGTTAGATTTAATCCGTAATATTTCATGGTTTCAATGTTATTAGAAATGATAGTGATTTTTAATTTTAAATCCCAAATGTTCATCGATATTGTAAGAGGGAATATAGCTAATTTTCATATATAGACTTTATATTATGACCTTGTTAAACTTACTAATTCCAGTATCTTTCTAAAACTGATTCTTGAAAGTTTTATTACATAGATACATGATCTCTGAATAAAAGCAGTTTTGTTTTTTCCAATTGGATGTCTTCTATTTCTTTTTCTTGTCATATTGCAATGTTTAGGACCTCCAATATAAAGTTGAATAAGAACAGTGAGAATGGACATTCTTACCTTTTCCCAGTATAAGGAGAAAACATTCAATCTTTCATCAATACATATGATATTTGTTGTATTTTTTCATATCTATTATGAACTTTCCTTCTGTTTATAGTTTATTGAGAATTTTAATCATGAATAGATGTTGAATTTCATCATTTTTCTATATCTAGTGAAGTGATCATATATGTGTATATAGGCGTGAGTATAAATATGTGTGTGTGTGTGTGTGTTTCCCATGCTGGGGATCAAACCTAGGACCTCATGCATGCAGGGCAAGTGCTTTACCACTGAGCCACATCCCTAGCCCCATATTTTTTCTCTTTTGATGGGCTAATGTGGTGAATTACATTGAGTTTTTCCAACATTGAATCAACTTGGCATTATCAGGAAACATTACTAGTTCTCTTATTAATTAATTAAATCATTTACACTCATTCATCTTTTCTCCTAAACTTCAGTAAGAAATGTCTTAAATAATAGTTTGGAAGAGACGAAGAAACATTTTAAGTAGGCATAGCACCTGTTTTCAACCTTCAAGAAAAGGATGATCCTGGTAAACAGTACCCAAGTTATAGTCATCAGAAGCTGCCCTGAAAAAAAAGTATCGAGGAGGAAGTAGTCTCTGTATCAGGATCTAATACAGGATCTTAGGTGAGGTGCTATAACAGACTATGACATAAGATTGTGTGTGCATGCACACGCACTTTGTATAATGAGCATATTTGTAAGCCCATCCATCTACACTGCAAGCGACAGTGATAGCTGGATCACATGCTCTGAAATGTTCCTTTTGCCAATGATTTCATAATGAACTGGGCCTGGTGGTGCAAGCCTGTAATCCTAGCGACTTGTGAGGCTGAGGCAGGGGAATCCCAAGTTCCAGGCCAACCTCAGCAACTTAGTGAAGCCCTAAACAATTTAACAAGAGCCTGTCTCAGAATAAAAAAATCAAAAGACCTGGGGATATAGTTCAGTGGTAAAGGCCCTCTGGGTCAATCCTCAATATCCTCAATATCTCCACCTCCAAGAAAATGTCTCAAACATATAATTAAGTAGTAAATAAGCTATGGCATTAAATACACAAATATCAGCATAGAGCTACATATAGTATTTACCTAACTTGCTTGCCCAGAAGGAAATAATACAAAATGTTCACAATATTGCATGTGGAAATGTCTGCCCCTTATTCCCTCAGGGACAGAAATGCATCCATAACATGCTACATTAACAAAGGAGTTTTCAGGGCTGCCAGCCTTACAGTAGAGGTTGAGTGGTAGTATATTTCTCCTACATGAAGAAAAACAAAACAAAATGTTCACAGTGGTAATTCACGATAGGATTTGAAACCTAGTCAATTACTAACAGATAATTTTAGATGTAAAATAGAAATTACTGGATGTAAATAATAAGTTGCATTTAGAGAGTAAGCAGGCCAGGCATGGTAGCTTATACCTGTAATCCTAGTGACTTGGGAAGCTGAGTCAGAAGGTGCACAAGTTTGAGGCCAGCTGTAGCAATTTAGCAAGGTTCTAAGCAAACTTAGTGAGACCCTATCTCAAAATAAAAAATTAAAAGAGCTAAGGAAGTAGCTTAGTGGTAAAGTGTTCCTGGGTTCAGGTCCCTCAGTACCAAAGAGAGAGAGAGGAGAAGACGGGCGCAGTTCCATTAGTCTGTTGTTTCTTTTGTGGTGCTGGAATTGAACCCAGGGCCTTTTGTGCAGGCGCGGCAGGTACTATACTGCTGAGCTACACTCCTAGGCCCCCCATTAATCTTTTTATTTATTTAATTAATTTTACTTTATTTTGTTTTATTGCAGGACTGGGGTTAAAGTGCAGGGGCATATTGCCTCTAAGCTATATTGCAGCCCCTCCCCCTACCTTCTTTGGCTAAGGAGGCTAAGCCTGGAGCTTGCATTCCTTCTGCCTCAGCTTCCCAAATTGCTTCTGATTTGTTTTACTTTAGGTACCCAACCATATTTAAGTAATAAACTCTTTAAAACTTAATTTTTGTTTAAAATTTATTTCTTGTGAATTACAGGTATGTGCCATAATGCCCAGCTCCATTAGTCTTGTTGAAGTTTAAAGTTTTTATAGGAATACTGAAACTGTTGGCCTTTTTTATTTTTTAATTAATTAATTAACTTATTTGTGTGGTGCTGAAGCTTGAACCCAGGGCCTCACTGCATGTTAGGCAAGCGCTCTACCAACTGAGCTATATTCTCACCGTTTTAATTTTTGAATGTAATTTAGAAATTATATATTGTCTATTAAATAATTGTGTAAATTTTTCATGATTCTTTTGTATGTTCACATGGCATTTAACTTTAAACACAACATAGGATTGTTGAGTGAATGAGTTAGATTAATGCTATTATGAGTAATTCAAGGATATGATAATATTTTCTTTTCCTCTGCTTGTCTATTGGTAGCATTAGAAATAAGTGTGTCTATAATGGGGAGTTTAAGTACGTATTAGACTAGTGCTCTACTTTTTTCTCTTGGTGGTTGAACTCTTGACCACTTTTAAATAGTTTAGATGGCCTGTTTTCTTTCTGGTGACGTGAAACAGGAATGTTGCTGAGCAAAAGAGGAGAACTCAAGTTGTAGAGACCCCTCTGTTGGCTGTTGATTTGGTGGAACTTTGGGGACCCTCACACCCTATAATCCAAGTTCTCCCTGACCTTAGAACTCCAGGTTTAATGGCCTCTTCAGTTCTTACATCATTAAAAGGAGTGAGATTTTTCTAGATTAAAGAAGAAATCTCATTAATTTGAATTTTACTGTTTTAGGTTTTTGTTTTATTATTGTAATTTAAATATTGGAACTGCATAAAAATTTACCTTCATCCACGCTACTCATTATAAATGAATTTTCAGAATGTCTTTAGGCTCAGAACAAAAACACTACCTGACTGGCATTTGTTTTGTTTGTTTGTTTGTTCGTTTTTGTTTTTTAATGTTCTGTTTGGTGCTAAGGACTGAACCCAGAACCTCCTGCATGCTAAGCACATGTCCTACCACTGAGCTACACCTCCAGCCCCTCATTTTAGTTTATGGACCAACCATATTTAAGTAACAGACTATCAGCTCTTTAAAACTTACTTTTTAAACACATTTAATAGATTTTATTCTGTTAAATAGATTTCTCATCCATTCATGTTTATTTTATTCCCTATTACTTTGTTGTATCCAGGAAGTGTTACTGTTTCTTAGATATTTACCATGGATGGGTACATTTGTTTAGCTGAGCACATAGTCACTGTAGCCTACCAAGGAAGTTTATGTTGTGAGGAGGTGACAATAGGCAGCCAAAAGATGGAAGAATGTGTTTGGATGAGTGGTGACAAAAAATCAACACTTTGGGTGGAGTTATCGCAACATATCAGAAAGAAATCCAGGATAAGTTGTGTGTGCTGGGCCTGGATTTTATAATCTTTTGCTGACTTGTGTCGGGGGAAGCATTTAAACAATGGGAAAAATTAGCACATAAACATAGCTGCAAAATGACAAGTGATTTCTTAGCACACCAGACAAGGGAAATGATAGCAGACCCTCTTAGCAATTAAGTGGCCAAATTGTGTGTGGAGGTTTGGCATACAGACGGAAGTAATTCAGTCCATAGACAGTAAAACGGTTTTAGTCAGAGAAACTGTGAAAGTTTTTTTTTTTTTTTTTTTGGGTGCTGGGGTGAAGATTTAATTTATTTTTGTTTGCCAAGGAGTTGATATATTCAGGAATGCATTAACAAAAGAATCAAAAAGAGTTTGAAGATCAGAGTCAATGATCTTTCCTCTTTGTAGCAGAAGGTTCACATTTTGTTTATTTATTTATTTTTTTATTCATTTTTATAAGAACACTTTCTTTTTTTCCTGGGTATTTTTTAATAAAAAAGAGGCAGATTTGTTCCCTTTCTCTACAAAAGTGAGTGTTGCTATTTCTTATATTATAAACAATGAGAACCTACTGTTAACATGTTTAGCCACTATGGGAATTCTGTTATTTAGTCGCCAATTCAAAAGAATATTTTCATGTCCTTTTAAAAACAAATGTGATATAATAATCTTATGTAATAGAATTATTTATTGGGTTATTGCAAGTGTAATTGGTATTAAAATTCATCAAGCTGTACATTTCAGATTTGGCACTTGAAATTGTATTTCGGTGTAAAAAGAACTTTAGGAATGATGATAAGGGTTAGGGAATTGTGTTTGATAATTTGGGGATTCTATTCTTTATAATAGTTGTGAAGAGGATATTCTTTATCTAAAAAGTTTCTCCAAAACTGAAGCTTATGATGAATTAAAAAAAAGGAATATTTTCAAAATCTACCTTCAAATCACTAATAGAATATTTGACACAATTGAAAATGCAGAACTGAGAAAGAATGTGTTGTGGGCATGTTTTCCAGCATTCGCTTCAAAGCAGAAATGTAATATTCCTTAATCTTGTTCTTTGATGGTGATGCTAGTTCTTTTGTTGCTGTTGAGTTTACCTTGGCCTGAGTGCTGGCAATTAAATGGCACAGTGAAGATTACTGGAAAACATTAACTTGTTATTGTTAGTTCACATCATGCTGAGGTTGATGGGAAGTAGAGTTTATTAATAGCCTCATTTGTGCATTGATTTTGCAGTCTGCTGGGTTTGGGGGATGAATCTCATCATATGGGTTATTCATTATTTACATTTAAAGCTTTTAACTTAATAGAAAATGGTTTTATCCTTTTGAAAAATGTAACATTGAACATAGCTATGATACACCCCCATTGAAACGTTTGTTTTTAGTGTTCTTGAATAAATCGACTTCCTGTCATTTGCTTAACTCTATTTTTTGTATATTACATAAGGGTGATCTTTCACTTTTTTACATTCCTTTTTGTTTGATTTAATTCATTGATGTTTAATCTAGAACAGTCTTCATATTTTCAATAAGTGTACTTTCAGAAAAAGCATTCTTGAACATTTGCGGTATTCCACATGAAATTTCTGTCCATTTCTGAGAAGAGTGTTCCACTATGTCCTTGCCTGAAAACAGGCCTGCTGCTTGAATTTTTACAATGCACAATAAGATGCAAACCACTAACCAAGACCTCCATGGCCTGATGGTGGTAAAAGCACAGGGTCAGAGCAGTAATCCACAGGGATGAAAGGAAGTTGACTCTCTTCGGAGAAATTTAGGTAGTCAGACCAGGTGTAAAAAATAATTTCTGGAAATCTGGGCAGTTTGCTGTATAATTGTCTTATTCCTTTGGACTAAGACATAAACCCTAAGTTTTTATTCTCATTCTCCTTACTAATTGATGGTGAGGAAAGAAATCAGTAGTACTCAGAGCTGGGAATGTGACTTAAGGTATAGCCCATGCCTTGCATGTGCAAAGTTCAGGATTTCATCCCCAGTACTACCAAGAAAAATATAAGGAGTTTTTAGACCTTTTTTTTTTTTAAGTTGGGTGGTGTGCTGAGCATGATGGTACACATGCCTATAATCCCAGCGACTCAGGAGACTGAGGCAGAAGGAGCCCAAGTTCAAAGCCAGCTTGAGCAACTTCACAGGGCCCTAACCAAGCGACTTAGTGAGACCCTCTCAAAATAAAATAGAATAAACATGACATAAATGGCTAGAGAAGTGCCTTAGTGATTAAGAGCCCCTAGGTTCAATCCCCAGGGGAGAAAAAAAAAAAATTTTTTTTTTGGATGGTACCTTTACTGACCAATCAGTAAGATTTTACTTGAGTTCCAAGTAAACGCTCAGCACTGTACTAATTAGACACTGGAAGGATATAAAACAGCATAAATTCATCACTGGAACCTTAAAGTTTGACAGGAGAGACATAGTCAACAGACCCAATATAGAAATATTAGTCTGTACGGTTTACAAAGTATTGGTTTCAAGTGCAAATTAGTTGTAAGTCCATTCTCAGCATGACTGGAGCAGGCAGAATCTTTGTGGCCTAAATGATTGATCCAGGCCTCTGATTTTTAGGACACTGACAAAAAACAGATGATCTGATAGGTTGTCAGTGGTGCCACCACTTCTCCAATGCAAGTGTTACCTGGGGCACTATTTAAAATACGAAATCCCAAGCTTCTCTCCTGGAGATTTTGACAGTGGTAGTCTGAGCTTGGACCCCAGAATCTGCCTCATTCATGAGCAATGCAGGTGATTCTTGTGATCAGGTAATTTGGGTGAAAGAGAGGAACTCAGTGTGCAAAATGAATATAAGAGAATCGATTCTTGTGTCAAGTTCAGGGAACAACAGATTTATCCCCCAAGTGATTCCCCCAAATGATGAGTATTACATATCAGCAGGAAATTTCCTTTGAGGTTAAAAGAGCAATAATTATTGAAAACCCTGACATTTCTAAGTTCCAGCAATTTGGTGGACAAAAAGTATTCTGGATTTCATTTCATCACTTACTTTCTATCCCAAACTCATTCCGCTGTAGGGAGGGTATGCTGCTGATCATTCATGTGGCGAGCAGGCAGGGAGACATGAGTAAGGAGGAAGCTTTTGAAATAGTTCCTGGTATTAACTTGGCAGTTGCAAGGGGGAGACTCTTCCAAGTTTAAAGGGCAGCTGGCATGATTCTCCAAAGGCAGGAGTGGAGGAAGCAGGAGACAGTGAGCAGTTTAGCAACATAATCTTTCATGGTCAAGATCAAGGGGCATGAAGTAAGAGTTGTGAGAAATGAGACTAGAGATAACAAAAATAGTTATAATTGTTTACAACAGATCTTCTGAAGATCAAGGAGGTCAACAGTGCATATAAACTCTTGGACCTATGACATCTTCATCTCAAGAGACAGAAAAAGGATGAAGATATTATTTCCCTTTTGTAGCTGGGTATCTAGCATCTTCTCAAGAGGTCCCTTTGCTATATACAGTGAACTAGAAAAGAAAGTAAGAGTATTGGAGCCTGGAGGTTTTCTGACATATTGTGTTAGGTTGAATGACTGTTGGGAGGATGGAGAAAAGCAGAAAAAAATGCCCTGATATTGATTGAAGTGGTGAGTTTAGTTGTAAAATTTTGAGCAGACTTCAACATAAGTCAATGGAAAGAAGTTATCAACTGGTATAATAGGTGGTGTGGATGGGGATGATGCAGGCAAGGGGCTGAACATGTTGAGAATGCTCTTAGCTGTGAGCAGAGAGAAGGCAGATATTATATGGCAAGTAAAGTCGATGACTCAGTGCTAAGGTATGATATAAGAATGAACTTTTGTATCTCCTTAAGATGATGCAGGTGACACACTGGTTGTAAGGGTCTACCGCATCTAAGCATAATACTGTTTTAAAATCAGCAATGGAGGCTTTTTTTTTTTTTTTTTAACTTTTACTAAGATTTGGCCCCCTCACCACCAGTATAATACTAGAGAGGCTGGGAAAACAGTAGATTTTAGAAAAGCAATTGAACAGAACTTTGTGATCCACACAGACATTCCAGTGTCTCCACATCACTTGAAAATTATTCCTCCCCACATTTCTGCACTGTTCTGGCTTGTCATAGATATTGTTCTTTACAATCAGCACCTAATGCTAGGTGTCCTCCCCACCCGCCTCTCTCTCCCAACTTCCCTTTCTCTCTTTCTCTTTCTTTCTCTCTTTCTCTTTGGTAAGGAATTAAAAGAAGTCAAAATGGGGGTCTAAGAGCCTTTAATGCAGGCACTAAGGTAAGTATCAGTTGGTTAATCTAAAGTAAATATGTAGTTCATCCATAGGCTTTTTAATAGACACATTCTATAAATAAAGAATCCAAAACACATCTCAGAAATAATACCAAGTACAGTATTATATTGAATTGTGCTGACTTGAATGTAGGGAATGTTTTTAAAATTTTCTAAATGGCCAGGCATAGTGGCACATGCCTGTAATCCCAGTAACTTAGAAGGCTGTGCAGAAGGATCACAAGTTCAAAGCAGCCTCAGCAACTAAACAGAGCCCCAAGCAACTTAGTGAGACCCATCTCAAAATTAAAAATTAGAAAATAGATGGACTGGGGATGTGGCTCAGTGCAGTGGTTAAGCACCCCTGGGCCCTCGATTCAATCTCTGGTACCAAAAAAAAAAAAAAAAAAAAAAAAAAAAAAAAAAAACCTTTCTAAACGTTTAATTGTGATGCAATACATATAACATAAAATTTACCGTCCTAACCATTTTTCAGTGCACGGTTTAGTAGTGTTAAATCTGATGATATTATTATTATGCAGCCAGTCTCCACAACTTTATTTCATCTTATAGAATTGAAACTACACACATTAAACAACTTCCTGTTTCTTCCTGCCCTCAACCTTCTGCCTTCCACACCTATGTGCGGGCCTACTCTTGAATACCTTGTATAAATGAAATCATGTAGCATTTGTCCTTTTGTGACTGGCTTGCTTCACTTTACATAATATTCTCAGAGTTCATCTACCTTGTAGCATGTGTTGGAATTTTCTTCCTTTTTCAGGATGAATAATATTCCTTTGTATGTATGTGCCAGATTTTGTTCATCTATCATGGGACATTAGGGTTGCTTCTATATTTTGTCTCTTAAGAAAAATGCTGCTGTGAATGTGGGTATACAGCTCTCTCTTCAAGGCCCCATTTTTAGTTCTTTTGGAAATATACCTAGACACTGTACTGCTAGATCATGTGGTGATTCTGTTTTAAATGTTGTTAGAATCATCATACTGTTGTCCATAGAAATGTAGGGAATCTTCATTTTCTGTTTTACTTAGATGGTAACTTCACTGGAAACCTTGGTGGTTTGCTTCTTGACCTCAATTTCTTCCAACATTAGGAAGTATTATATATAAACTTTCGCTTTCCTAATTGTACTCTGCCATTGTGTCATAGATCCCAACCCCTATCTGCTCCACCTTCATATCTCAATCCTACTGAAATAGTTAAACTTCCTACATTTTCCACTTATATTGTTTGAACATCTGCAGAAGTATTTGGAGATTGGAGACACAGGTGGTCACAGAGGGAAATTACTAATTAAATGAATGTAATTTCAGGTCCTCTCTGGTCTGTGGCCTTTTCCTATTAAAGTTCCATGTTCTTCAGGCAGTGAACTTTCCATCTTCACTCACCTTCCTTAGAACTTTTACTGAAACCCCCGAGGTTTTTATGTACAGTTTGCTAGACAGTAATTTTTGCTTGCTGCTATTTTTACTTATTAAGTGAAATTAATTTCATTTTGCATTTATTGGAATTGCATAGAACCCATTTAATTAGTTCAGTCTGCACCAAATTAAGAAATAAAAGGGTGAAAAAGGATTAGCAGTTTAAATATTCCCATCTCTCTCAGTAAGTTTGTGCCCTGGAGTTAACAGCAAGATGGAGGTTGGGACTATACTGTCTCTTTAGTGTCTCTGACTGTTCTGAATATAATTCAGTGCTAATTTTACTGTATACAGTATTCACCTTGGTTACTGGCTGTAGTCCCTACTTTCTGCCGTGTAGGATGTATGCTGTGCCCTTCAATAAATGTTAAATTCATAGAAGTAAAGATTGTCTTCCTTACACCCTGATTAGGTCAGGAGGCAGTATCTATCCATCTGAGTAAATGTAAACTAATTCCATTTAATTTCACCCCTGGCGCAGTCCCAAACCTGGCCCTCCACTGATCTCTGGTTCTCAGTAAATAGCACTACCCTTCACCCAGCCTCTCTGGGGATCACGTTTTGATCTCTCTCTTTTCTCTAGTGTGGTTTCTCATCTACTGGTGTCAGGTGCTTCTCTCGACCTCCACACTGCTGTTCTTTTCCAGTGCTTACCTTTTGCTTGGACAGTTGCATTTGCCTCCCATCTGACCTCTCTGCTTATTCTTTCCCCCTTCAACCTATTTTCCATAGGACAGAAGGACCTTTTTAAAACAGGTGAGATTAACTAAATTCCCTGCATAAAACCTTTTGGTCATTTACCATCTCACTTAAAATCATCTTTCTTACAATAGTTTATAAACACCGAAAAGACCAGCCCATGCCTCCAGTCTCACCCCTTGCTGCTTCCCTCCTTTTATTCAACCCTAATCTCGTGGGCCTTCCTCTAATCCCCAGGCCTTTTCTTGCTCCAGGGCCTCAGTACTTGTTCTTCATTCTACTTAGAAGGCACAAAAGCAAATGTCAACAGATACTTGGAGAGTGAATGAGTGTGTCAGGAGTGTCTTAAGAACGTAGACTATATTAAATGCCGCCTTCCCCAAGTGAATGTGATGTGTGGGTGCATACAGGCTGAAGTGCTTAGTGCAGGGGTTCTCACAGGGAGCCCTGCAGTGTCACAGCTGGAGGTGAGTCTTAGGAGGTGGTGGGTAGAGGCCAGGGGCTGGTAAACATCCTGTAATGCACAGGACAGCACCCACAACAAAGAATCATCCAACCCCAAATGTCGGTACTGCTGAGGATGTAAACTCTGTTTAGGCTAACAGTTGAGCTCAGAGAAGTCAGGGTTTTTATTCTTGTTTTTGATTTTTAATGGTACTGGGAATTGAACATAGGACTTTGTGTATGCTAGGCAAGCCTTCTACTGCTGAGCTATATCCCAAACCCAAGAAGTCATTTTGATAACTCTGTTGGGCCTTCAGGTCTCACATACCTTAAAGGCTTACTTAACTATGAGGAAAAGGATTCCTCCCGATGAAGACCACCCTCCCCCACCCTCAGAGGCTGTTCTCTCTGGAAGGCTCAATGTACCTTGTCCACAAACTTAGGAACCAACACTCCCTTGTTGTTGGGCACCACCTTGCTCCCTTCTTCATAATGCTCAGCTGCTTTACATTTCTTTTCCCAATGATAAAGTAACTCACTGACCACTGAAGTTGAAGGCATCCCTTTGGATTAGGTTAGAAATCCCTCTTTCCTGCCTGTTTAGAGGTTTCTGAGTGGACAGCTTTTTCATGATAACCAGGATTCTTCCTTTCGTGGAGATCTGATACATGCACACATATTCATACATCTTAAAAATAACACCACAGTGTGTGCTCATAAGCTTAAATTCACTATTTAAATATCCAGATATCCATTCTGTGAGACTAATGTACATAGGAAAGACACTTAGCTTCCTTTGAATAAATATTGTAAGAGCAAACTGGCCAGATTCACCCAGGAAATGACCTAAAAGGAAGCCGAAGCATTTGTTAAAGTGTTACCTGATTTGGATCACTTGGGAAATACTTAGGAAAACAAGAATGTGCTTACATTACTTCACCTATTTTAAAGAGGCTGCCTCTCAAAGGCAGCACAAAGGAATTCAAAACTGTACCTCTGAAGATGGGAATTTATGGAGCATGTGCAGTTGGGAGAGTATCAAGGATACCCCTCTTGAGGGTCATAAAATAGAGCTAATACCTTCAGGGTTCACCAGATTATTCTTTCGAGACATCCAACAGCACAACTTACTCTTAGATGTAAACCACAAACACCGAAAATTTAGCTTTAAGACAAAAAGGGCAAACTTGGTAACAAGGACTATACTTCTTTAAGCACCCAAGGGATAATCATTATTTGTCTTTGCCATGCACCTGTCATTGTTAAGAGGTGTGGTAAGATGATTAGCCAAAAAGCATAGTTTCTGGAAAAATCATCAGAGACCACTAAGGAACCTGCCACCAAAAAAAAAAAAAAAAAAAAAAGAGCAAAACAAAGGAAACAAGAAGAGTAGTCATAAGAAGTCTTCTGAAAAAGCAGCACCAGGAGATGGCTGGGTGGGTTAAGGAGAGATGCCAACACAGAGAGATGCCATAAATTGCCCAGGAAAATTACAACCACACATCCATTAACACAGGAGACAAATTTGTTAAAGAGTAATTACAAAGCACTTTGCACATGAGTTAGGCCTCAAGACTTCACAGCACCATTGTGAGTTGAGTTGTCTTATTAGCTCCATTTTATAGGTGAGGAAATGAAGACTCAGGAGAGGTTAAGTAATTTTCTAAGGTCACCAGCCTACTCTTGGCTATAAAACCTGTGACCTGACAATTGTTCCAGGCTCCTCACCTCAGCACTGCTGACAGTTTGGGCTGGATAATTCTTTGTTCCAAAAAGTTGTATTGTGCCTTATAGAGCGTTGAACAGAATCTTGGGCCTCTACCATTATGCACTGGGAGTGCCCACTTTCAGTTGTGACTCCCAAAAATATTCTAGACACTGCCAGCTATCCCCCAGAAGTACAGTTACTGACTTAAAGACTAAAGTTTATCAGCAGGAGTCTGGTGGAAACCAGAGGAGCGCCCTCTTGTCCCACTGTCGTCAGCCCCTGCAGTTGGCTGAGAGGGCTTGTTTACAGGGAAAATCCATAACAGTTTTGAACTTTCTAAACCTGGTGCTCATAGCCTTCCAGTACAGTGAAAGGGGAAAGTCCAAAAAGGTTCATGGCTTGGTGGGTGGGTAGTGACTTCGAAAGAGTCATTGTTTCACTCAGCTGTTCATTCAACAAATAACAGCTCCGGGGAGAATGGTCTCATAGAGGCATCAGTGTTTGAGCTGGAGCAGATTTAGAGGGAAGATTATGAATTTCCTCAAATGAGTTTGGGGGATGATAAATTCACACAAATCACATGGCCTGTCAGTAGACTAGGAGTACCCGGCAGATGGTCCATCACAAGCATATCCAGTCTCAAGACTTGCATTCATTGGTCATCTTACCTTGCCCACCAGCCCATTCCTAAGGAGTCTCACTGTTTACTTTCACTGTGGAGTTAACTATTGCCTTGCAAGTATTGTTTATCTCAGCCCACAAGGTAATTGCCTTACATTTAAAATCAAATCAACAAACTTTTGCATTCCAGCAAGGCTATGTAGGAGATAAAACAGCATGGTTTACATAAAAAGATAAATAACAATCAAGGCAACATTTCTCAGGTGCCAAATGAGTGGTTCAGATAATAAATACTGTGGAATGAGAGGATGGAAAGATTGCCATGACCTGGAATCATCAGGGAGAACTTCACAGAGGGAGTTGGGGAGCTGAGCCTTAAAGGATGACTAGAAATGATATGAAGCCTCTATAATAGACTGAGAATTGTACTTTGGTAAAAGGTATCTTTCAGGTGATTATTTTAATACCACATAGGGTTTGTTATCATGCAGTATGCCTCGTAGCAGATATAAAATTCAGTTAGAAGCTCATTCATGATGACTGCCCAGAGTTCATTGTCAGCTCAGCTAAGAACATTATGAGTCAAGAGTTTTTGATCACTCTCAGGGATCCAAGGAGACTCATAGGATTGATTTCACTGGCCCTTTGCTTCATTTAGATCTTAGAGTCGCCATTCTCTGAACAGTGATACCCTTGTAGGAAGCAGGGCTCAGGATTTGGAAAGACCTTACTGCAACCTGTCTGTATGATGTTGGATGTCACATAGCTCAGGGGGACTGTGGGAGGCACAGTTATCAATAAAAGAGCTACAAGAGTCCTTCACTTGAGTTACAACCAGGTTTATTCCACAAACCCCAGCCATCCAGAAGACTTATAATTCCACACAAAATGGACACAGCAGATGTTCCTGGTCCTCACTGCTGGAGGTGTTGAGTGGCAAATGAACAAACAAACTGCAGGGAGGGGGTGGAGCAGCCACCACAGTCTCACCCCTAGGGGCTTAGAGGGATCATTTTTTTTCCTTCCTCCATTTGAAAATATAAACACTTTATAAACAGTTGTCACTTTTTGACTTTTAAAGATTCACAGTCTTTTCCTTTTGTTTACTTTGATGACCTTTGAAATGGGCTGCAACTGAAAGAGTAAAAAAAAAAAAAAAAAAAAATCCATCTTCGTTTTTCAAAAAAGAGGAGTCTGTCCATTACCACAGTACACAGGAAGCCAGCGGACTCCAAGGCTGGCCACAGCCCAGGCCCAGGTTCGCAGGGCTGTTAGGTGAATTCTTAAATTTTTTTGCCCCAAACTTCTTTGCCAGACAGCTCAGTTAATGTGCATTATCAGCCTGAAGACCAGATGCTGAATGCCCAGCTGTTTTCCATAATTAAAACTCTACAAGGCAAATTTTATAGCTGCCTTAAAATCTGGAAAGTGCAAATTAATATAATAGCTTTAGATGTCCTTGGGCCTTGTTCAGTGAAGACACAACAGTGGAGATCTCACTGCAGCTCTCGGGAATGCTGCTGCCCAGCCACACCATGGGCAGCCTTCTCTCTCCTCAGTGGACTTCCCTGATCTGCCCTTCCGGTGCCACAGGGCTGGAACTGAAAAGTCAGAGGAGGACACCAGGGAGATGCCTTGGCCATAGCATGAGATCTTCATTGTACTGATGCTTTGAAAAGTTCCTTTTCACTATATTTTGGTGAAAAATATGGCAAAAATACCACACAGCCACGTGTCTCAATAATTAGTATGTGGATTTTCATTCTATATATGGAGTTAAGAAATATAAGATTTATTGTTTCTGGTTCCAAAAGTAATATACTCCTCCTTTGTGATGCTAGGACCACACTGTGCCTTGATCATGGTGGAACTTACACAAATGCATACACTGGATAAAAATTACCTCCGGCCACAATGCATGTAAAAATGCCAAAAATTGCGTAAGATACATAGCCTAGTTAACAGTAGTGTTCCTATGTCCACTTTCTAATTTTGATATAAAGTAATATAAGGTACCATTGTTGGGATTAAACTGAAGGAAAGGTACATAGACATAGGTACATTTTATTTGTTTTTACAAATAAAGTGAGTCTATAATTCTTTCAAAAGAAAAAATTTTTAAATAATGCATTCTTACTATAAATCTTTCTAAATTACAAAAATACATTAACACTGGGTGTAAGAATCCCATCCTCCCAACTGTTAATAATTGGACACCAATAAAAATGAGATCATAGTGCCTTCCAGCTTCTCTTTTCAGTTAAAAGTATGACTAGGGGATGATGCGGTGGCACACTTCTGTAATCCCAGCAACTGAGGAGGCTGAGGCAGGAGGATTGCAAGTTTGAGGCCAGCCTCAGCAATTTAGCAAGACCCTGTCTCAAAATAAAAGAATTAAAAAGAGCTGGAGATGTAGCTCAGTAGTAAAGCAATCCTGGGTTCAGTCCCCAGCAAACCTCCCTCCACCCCACCCCAACCCCCAATAAAAGAAATGTGTGATTTAGGGTTATTTCCAGTTCAGTCTATATATATCTCCAGCACTTCTTTTTAATGACTGTATAGTTCGGCTATACTTTTAGGAATATCCTATGATTGTTTTCCTCTGATTTTGTGTTAGTTATTTCTAAACTTTCCTGGTACAGCCATTGCTGCTGAAGATCATCCGTGAGCATCCGTATCTTAGTCCACCCTTGGAGGGATGTCTACAAATAAGCTCCTAGAAGTGAATATTGTGAGAATGAAGAAAGTCCATGATTTTCATTCTGATAGCAACTGCCAGACTTCCAGGTTGTTACTTTGCCCCAGTACTGTGGGGGACACATTGTATGTGCAACAACATGGCTCTCTGCTGGTTACCCTCCAAAGAGGTAGTGCCTATTTATATTCCCACCAATGATGAATGAGTGTTTATTTTCTTATCCAGATATTAATTGGGTCTTACTCATTCAATTAAAAAAAAAAAAAAAGCTTCTGTGCCAAATTCATGAGTTTAAAAAAACATTGTTTTATTGGACTTCTTTAAACAATAATGAAATTGAACATTTTCTCATGTTTATTGGCTATTTGTATTTCATCTGTGAATTGTTTGTTTATATTATTTGCTAAATATTTGCAGTTCCCAAAGAGTATGCCAACGTGTGGGATATTTTAAATTTGGGGGAGAAGCACAGTGACGCTTGCCATCTGTCAGACACCATGTGAACTACTAGCTTGGAGTAATTTAGAGTTAACAACACTGGCCTATACTACTATTCCTTTTGATAGTAGTATATCTTTGTAAAACTGTATTTGGTAGTTGCTGTGATAAAAAGCAAGTGTCATGAGAAAACAACGTGGTACAGGAATTGAAGTGGTACAGTCTAGTGATTCTAAGGCTTGGGAAGTTAGAAAGTATCCAGTAGACACATACATCCCACGAGTAAGTATTGTGGTTATTTAAGAATGAAGTAACGCACATCAGTTCTTTCAACTTTTGTGTGCTGTTGTTTTAAATAGCCACTACTTTGTAAGGGCATAAATACTTACTGGGTTATTTGGGTATACCTACTGAATGGAACTGTTAGGTATATCCTTTGGCTGAAGGAGCACCATGAAAATATTATCAAGGTACTAAACATGCTATAAAATGAAAAACTTTTGGAATCCCTGCCATATTTAACCTCATTTACTTTCAGTTTTGTTATTGATAGAAGAATCAGCAAATATTTTACCCCCCAGTGTTGCCTTTACTATTGAATATTCATAGTAGATTTTGGTATGCAGAAGTTTTCCATTCCTTTGTTGACACATTTATACATCCTTTTTGTCCATCATGGCTGCTTCTTTTGTGTGTCTGAATGTGTAGTACTGAGGATTGAACCTAGGGCCACTCTACCACTGAGCCACAACCCCCAACTCTTCTTATTTTTTATTTTAAAAATAAAATTGCCAAGGCCAGTCTTGAACTTGTGATCCTCCTGCCTCAGCCTTCCCAGTAGCTGGGATTATGGATGTGCTCCACCACACCCAGCTTCTTCATAGAAACCATTTTTACCTGCAGATTAGAAAACATTTTCCTCAAGCATTTTTGTGGTTTCTTTTTTACGTTGGACTCTTTTTTTCTGTCTGGAATTTATCTCAGTACAAGGCTTTAGGTAGAGTTCCAATTATATTATTTCCCAAAGGACTGGTTGGTTGTTTTAATATTATTTCTTTAATAAATCAGTCTTTTCTCTACAGTTTGGATGTCGTTTTTATCATCTACTCTGTTTCCAGCAGGTTTATCTCTGGACCTTCTATTTTCTACCTTATAGCACTTACTTTTTTCCACCTTGAACTTCAGTTATGTATGTACATTTCTTATTTCCTTTATAAGATCATAAGGTCTTTATTAATTTCATCTTCGTATCTTATATACATTTCAGTTTTTTTTCTTTCTTCCCTCTAAATATTTTAAACTTCTTATTGTAGAAAATTTTAAATATATACAAATAATATAATGAATCCCTTTGTAGTCATCACTCAGCTTCAACAATGATTAATCATTGACTAATTTTCTTTCATTTATTCCTCTATCAACTTCCCCTTTTCCTGCATTGCTGTGTTGTGTTTTGACTGAACAAGTTGTATTCTTTTTCTTTTTCTTTTTTTTTTTTTTGCGGTTCTGGGGATTGGACGCAGGGCCTTGTGTTTGTAAGGCAAGCGCTCTACCAACTGAGCTATCTCCCCAGCCCAGTATTATTTTTCACTAATAAGTTTTTGCTACCTCAGAGAGTTCCTTATGGACTTCAGTACAATCTTTAAGGAAACTCAATAGTTGAAGATCCAGATAAACAGAAAAGATAATTTAACAGGTATAGTAAAGGGTTTTCCTAAGGATTTTAAACAGAGCACTAAATATAATTTAAAAATTTTTTATACATAGCTTCTGAGAAATGAAGTTAGAAATTCTTTGGTTGAACCAATATTATGTCAGTGTTTAGCAAATTTTAAATTCTTCACAGGCAAGCCTTTCTTTCTATGTTGGGTTTAGAGTGACTACCTTATTGACCAAATTTTATTATATGTTATATCGTGTGCATGTACAAAGTATAACAACAAATCCCATCATTATGTACACCTGTAATGCATCAATAAACAAATGTGGGAAGAAGAAAAAAAATGTCCTCCGACATCACTTTCTAAACCTTCCCCTGCCCAGCAGCTCTGAGGCTTTTGACACTGCTGCTGGGTGACAGACTTCTAATTGAAAAAGTGGAACATCAGGCCAGAAATGATCCAAGATAAATGTATATTCACTGTCTTGTTAGCCCAGTCTGTTTCTCCCAACCACTTTGTGTGGGGAAAGTTTAAAGAGGTGATTTTAGCATACCAGGTCGGTGACTGCTGTTGCATATTCTGCTCCCTGGTAAGGAAAAGTGGTAGAATTCTAAATCAGTAGCCCCTCTATTTGAGTTCCTCTTCTCCAGACAAAGCTCCAAGTCCTTGGGGTCCCAGGGTCTATGGGGAAGAACAGCATTTAATCATTTCTTCAAAAACCTATAGACTAGGAAAGGAGATTATAGGTTGAGGACTATGATGACTGAATTTTAAAAGTTTTAAAAATCTGGTTAAATAAGCTGTTGGGGGCTCCAAGGAGGAAGAGAGCTGTTGGGTAGGGGTGGAGACAGTGAATGCAAGCCCAGGAAGGTTTTATGGGGCTGGGGGGTCAGGGGTTAAGTTGGCCTTAACAGTGTGAATGGGATATTAGTAAGCCAAGCTGGAGAGAGTAGAGTGAGAAATGAAAGGAGCATCCTGGACAGAAAAGCATGTCAGGCTGTCAGGAACAGGAAATCATCCATCTGGTGGCCACAGAACTGGTTTATGAAATAGAGGATACAGGAAGTGAAACCAGAACGATAAGTTGAATCATCAGTTTCCAGCAAGTTCTTGAGAAGGTTGAAAGTCATTGATAGATTTTGAACTTGGGAGTGATAACCTCAGAGCTTGACTTTAGAACTTTTGACAGCTGTGTGTAATATCAGTGTGGGATGGGGGAGACCTCTGAGATTAGTCTGTTCTCATCATCTAGGTACAAGGTCTTTGGGCTCCTGAACAGGAC
Organism: Sciurus vulgaris; assembly: GCF_902686455.1. Lineage (NCBI taxonomy): Eukaryota > Metazoa > Chordata > Mammalia > Rodentia > Sciuridae > Sciurus > Sciurus vulgaris. The sequence continues at coordinate 63,201,823 of NC_136475.1, forward strand.
TGTGGGAATGTTCTAGAAAGGATGGGTAGATTTGAGACACAAAATGAATTGCCCAGTTCCCGCAGACTTGGTATTTTTATACATTTTAGTCCTTAAAGATATTCATGGCCTATTTCCTATGATTCTCTTCCCCAAGCCAGAGTCAGGTAGGAAGCAATTACACTTTGCAATTAGTGTCCTCTTCCTGGAAGCATCAGCATAATACAGTGAAGTATCACTTTTTGGGAACTTACCAAGACCTTCCTAAGGATGTGGTCTCATCTGGTAGACAGGTTGAGGTTTGGGGAAGCAACCATTCGAAATGCTTCCTGGCCTGCCATTTGGTGGGTGGCACATGCCCACTAAGCCCTTCTTCTAGGGAATAACCAGACCAAGGGGCTCCAGTTTCTTAAGGTTCTGTCTGCAGCCCACACTGACCCTCAAGGCTGTCAATAAAAAATAGGACACTGAGCTCTCTGTTCTCGTGACATAGGCAGGTACATATGCCCAGCAAACATTGCCCTGAATTTGGAAGAGGGGTGCTCCTGAGAAAGCACAGTCGGGCCGGGATTTGATTAACATGCCTAAAGCAGAAAACAAATCCTAACCCACATTGTTATGATTAGAAATGACACAGAGGTTAGAGAACTTCTCTCTCTCTTGCTTTCCCATCTCATCCCACACACACGTACAAGCACAGTCTGCCTTTTAAATGTTTTTTTCTGTATCCATTTCCTAGCAGTTATGTGATTAGGCATGATTCTGTGAATTAGAAAGTTTAGAGCCCTCTTTCAGCCTCCCTCACCCCTGCTTTCAATCTGACTTAAAGCCATAAATACTTCTGCCTGCCTGCCTGCCTGCTTGCCTGCCTGCCTTTAGTTCTGTTTGTATGAATTAAGTCGACAGGATAAATATTCACATTCCCAACTACAGGCTGAAACAATGTTTGCCTGTTCTGCCCAGTGAGTCAAGAAAAAAAGGGGGCCTGACATCACCCTATACTGTACATTCCCGGCATAGATCATTTATTTAAGTCCCTGAAAAAATACAGATGTTTTACCAGCCGAAATAAAATCCTGTGTAAACACTGAGCTTGGAAAAATGCAGCACGGACTTAGCTGGGGGTTGGAGCAGCGCAGGGAGAAGAGGCAGCATGGCAGACACGGGACTTTTATACTTGGCTGAATGTGATAGGGTCAAAAGTGTGCACTCACAGTCTGCCTGCTGCAAAAGGAAAGGATTGAAGTTGCATTTAAGAAAATACAGTTGCAAAAGTTGGTAGGCGGGTTGATCTTTAAGCATTTGGGATTGCTAATGGGTCCAGTATATTCACCCCACATATATTTAGCCTTTGAAATGAGCATCCTTTTTCTAATTGGCATTGGCCTTTTTCATGGCCTGCCTGACTGTCCTGTTATTGCTGGATCCCGCTGGTTTCTGGAGCTCAGCTGCTGTTGATTTTATAAGGGGGAAAATTGCCTGGAAGCCATGCTTGGTGAAGAGGAAAACCCATCTCAGCGTTGCATTCCCAAACAACCATATATCATCTTGATCTTGTCTAACACAAGTCACTATTTTAGTCCAGCAGCATAAACCAGACATATTTTACTGGTGCAGTGTGAGTTTTTTCAGGGAACTGCCTCATGACTCTTTTTAAGCCTGTGGCATTTATTCAAAGAGCCTTATATTTTGCTCTGTGGTGTTGCTTTTAAGATTCTGAACTGCCCAAGTGAACCCCAAGCTTTGCACAGATGCCTGGGGCTCCCCTGGGTCTCTCTGTTTAGAGTGGGGTGGGTGGGGGTGGACAGAGAGTAACCACTTCCAGGTTCTCTACATGGAGTTTCATTGAGACTTGCATCTTAGGGACAAGAAGTCCAGTACATTCTCTGGCCCCCTTCTGCATTCCCTGCTTCTTCAGTGAACTCCCCTCCCCAGGACTGGGCTGACCGTCCCATGCCTGTGATAGTCATGGGCCATGCTGTTGGTCTGCCCCTCATTGTTTCTTGTGTACTTTTGGTCTCTTTGTGACTGGGCATAACTATCTTAAGGCAACAAAGCTTTTCTCTGTTTTCTTTTGCTGACAACTCTAAATCTACCTCTCACTCTTCTCCAAGGGGCATTGCTGCAGCTAGGGGTAATAACTATCTGTCCTCTCTTTGTCCCAGTGTGACTATTAATACAGTTTCCTTCCCTCACAGAAGAATTCCTGTTTTTGCCCTAATTAGAGCAGCCATCACCTTGATGTTCCCAACCAGACTCATTAAATCTCCTCCCTTATTCTCAGACCTCCTATGAATTCTTCTGTGAACCTGGTTCTGAAAGATGCCCCTGGCTCACCAGCTACCCCACCTCTCCATGTCTATAGCAGTTGTCAGCCCTACCTTGCAGCACCCAGAAGGTCTCTCACATGCATCCCTTCCTTTCCATTCCACTGCTGCTGGAGTTTAGATGGGGTGGGGTGAGGTGGGCAAGTCTCAAAATGACAGCCCTGCCCAGGCCAGGTAGCTAAGTGGTCCAGGAGGGGCAGTGAGTGTAAACTCATGGCCCTCTCTGTCCAAGCTTTGCTCAGCTATAGCCAAGTGACTGTACACCAGCCAGAAGGCAGCCAGCTACAGCTAGATCTTCTGACTTTTCAAAAGAACCGGGAAATCAGGATGATTTTGATGTGATCTCCCAATTCGTAAATGTTGGTTTAAAAGTACTACATGGGCCAAGCAAAGCCTCAGCCCACAGACTGTTGGCCTTGAGCCCTGGTTTCAATGTCCCATCCATTGTCTAGACTTCTGCTGTGGTCCTGGGCCTCCAGCCCCTCCTGCCACACCCTGCCCCTTGCTCTTGCTTTTCCTCTCCCGGTCACAGCTCTGTCACTGAAGTGTTCTCTGAAGAGGGCTCTGCTGTCCACAGGACAAGGGTCATCCCAGCAGGTTACCTTCAAGTACTTTTTTCAGTCTGATCCTACCACCCTCAGCCCACCCTGGCTGTGCTTTTGTCACACAGGATACTTGCTGTCCCCCAAACTGTATCAACATGTATGTTTTTTAATGACTAGACTATTTTAAAGAATAATTTTAGATTTATAGAAAAATCCAATTGATAGTATTGAAAGTTCCCATATATCCTTTCCTCCCTGACCACCCCAGTTTCTCCTGTTATTAATATCATCATTAGAGTGGTGCATTTGTTACATAGCTAATGAACCAGTATTGATAATCATTAACCAAAGTTCATATGTTTCTATTAAGGTTTACTCTTTCTGTTGGCAATGCCAATATTTTGATACCGTTTAAAATCTTTTTCTGTCACAGCAGCATGCACCTGTAATCCCAGGATCTCAGGAGGCTGAGGCAGGAAGATCGCAAGTTTAAAGCCAGCCTCAGCAGTTTGGCAAGATCCTAAGCAATTTAGGAAGACCCTGTCTCAAAATAAAAAATAAAAAGGACTAGGGATGTGGCTTAGTGGTTAAGTGCCTCTAGGTTCAATTCTTAGAAAAAAAAAAAAAAAAAAAAAAGATATAAAATAAAAAAGAAACTGATGGCCATGCAGCTGTGCAGATTAAAAATCCCCCCCATTCCACTGCTGCTGGGAAGCTGTTGCTTTCCCATTTATCCATGGCTACAAAGTAAACTGGAAGAGAGGAGGAACTGTTTGGTCTTTGCTGAAGCCCCTCAAACAGTGCCTGATAGTAATACCTGTTTTGTTTAATAAATATTTATCAACTAAATGTTTGAATCCTTACCAATTTGGGACACATAAAGTGACATTAAACTTCTGGGTAAGTGGCACACGCCTGTCAAACCAGCAACTTAGAAGGCTGAGGCAGGAGGATTGCAAGTTGGAGCCTAGCCTGGGCAACTTGGTGAGACCCTGTCTCAAAATAAGAAATTAAAAGATCTGGGGATGTAGCTCAGTTGTAGAGCACCCGAGTTCAGTCTCTAGTATCACAAAACAACAACAATAAACCCCACCAAACTTCTGTGTTTTCGGGTGTGTTCACTTAATCATCCTCTGCCTTGGGTCTGGCAGCTTTGGATTTTCTGTGCTTGGTTCAGGACAGCTGTGGGATACAAGCTGTTTGCAAATTATCCCAGGCCTGGGCCCAACCCTGCTCTTAGCCCAGAAGTTCTTCTGGATCAAGAGGCAAGAGGGAAAGGGAGAGGGAGTAGCTTTGCCTCTGTCAGCCTTACGAGCTGATGAATAAATGACTCTTCAGGCCAGGAGCTGCCTAGTATACCTCAGTCGGACTGTGGATCCAGTTCCAGAGGCTGGCCTTATGCCTGGACCTCACACCGAAGGATGGCCTCTTTTTCCTTGAACCCCACACTAAATGTCATGTGAGGGTGGTTGTGTATTCAAATAATTTCATTAGTTTTCTTAAAGAAAAAATATTATCTCAAAAACACTAACCTATCTAATACATTTGCTTATAAAACTTTTCTTCCCTCTCCCCTTCCTCTGTCTTTTCTCCTCCCTCTCCTGCCTGCTCCACGTCTTCCTTGACTGCTCGATTCTGTGCTTCATTTATATTGCTCTGTCACTTCTGCTTGCTTATTTCTACCAGTTCTAAGTATACCTCTCTCTCCATTTGACCCGTGGAAGCAGATCACTCTTCATTCCTTTTGAATAACCAGGATCACAATTGTTGTCTGGTTTGTACCCAGGGCAACAGAACTGACGGGCCTGTAGGCTGATTTTCCTAAGCTCGAGCTACCAAGCGTTTCAAAAACAGTCTTGTTTTTGCCAAGCAAGGTGAGCAAATATAGGACTAAGTTTAAACATCCATCAGGAGTTATTTTTGAAGTGATTGCTTCTAAATGAAAAGCATTTGAAAATCTCACAGCTTTCTTTACAAGTAAATTCCAAAGTCATGTATTTTGCTGGTGTCTGCTGATTAATTACAATCCTGTGACACCATGAAAAGCTCTGGTGGTTGGTTTTGTGCAGCTGTGGAGAAAAGAAAGCAAGGCCCAGTGACTTTGCCAGCTCTTTCAGGACAGTGGGGATTGAGGCTGAGGGAGGTATTTTTCCCTCTGGCAGTTACCACATAAGAACAGAAGCCCCAGCCAGACCCACTTCTCCAGACTCCAGGCCGGGTGGTTTGGGTCCCTGCGGAGGTGTGGTGAGGGAGCGACATCTGATCTGTTGCTTCTGAAATAACAGATCCTTTATTAGAGAAAGCATTTCCAGTCTCCACACTGGAACTTGTGTGCATTCTTCTATACAGTTATTTATGTTTAGGAAAAAAAATAGTTACATATAGCAGAATGATCTGAATTTACTTTAATTCTCCAAACACAAGGTGCTCAGCATGTATTTGTTGGTAGTGACTGCAGATATCTGACCCGGGAAAACCTGCCAGCTCACCACCCAGTGAGGATCTGACAGCTCTGGGGTTTTTTGTTTGTTTGTTTGTTTGTTTGTTGTATTGTGGATTTTGGTTTTTGTTTTTGTTTGGGGGGGTACTAGGAATTGAACCCAGGAGTGTTCTACCTTTGAACTACATCCCTAGCTAGACCTTTTGATTTTATTTTGAGATAGGGTCTCCTTAGATTGCCCTGTCTACCCTTGAACTTATGATCCTCCTATTTCAGCCTTCCTAGTACCTGGGGTTCCAGGGGTGCGCCACTGTGCCTGACTGGGTCTATTTTATCTTGGCCTCTTACATTTTCTTGTTACTCCTTTCCATATTGAACTCTCAATTATTTCACTACTGTGAGCCCAGCCCCTTGTTGGTGGGTGAGAAAGAAGAAAGAGTTGAATCTGTTTGCTTAGAAAGGAGCATCTGCAGCTCCAGCAAAGGATGCAAATAAGGAAAGAAAACAAATACCATTAAAATAGACTTCAAAGTTCTTGGTGCCTTTATCTGTTTTTGCTTTCCTCCAACCACCTCTTCCCCTGGATTTAGATAAGGGAGCTGAGACCAAGGATTTCTCTGCCATTTATCTTTCTCCTTGGCACTAGCTAAGGTCAAAGACTCTTGTCTACCCCTCATTCTCTTTCATTTCCTGTGGATTCGTACTCCTTGCAGAGGCTTTGTGGATGGCGTTGCAGAGTGTGAATTGAGCACACGTACACTTGCACTTGGCCTTTGCCACTTATCTGCTGGAACTATGGCCATCATTCTAAATATAGGCTGCTAGAGAGACAACAGAGCTTGCCTTGCTCTGTTTAATTCTAGTGTATAATGCTGTGTAAGGCTAGGGGAGTGCACATCTGCGTTGCTGCCCCCACTATTGACCTCTAAGGGTAGATCTGCTAAAAATACATATAGTTACAAACATCGTTACCCAATATTTGCAAAGGCAAGCATTGGTGTGCCTGCTACTTTAGTCAAAGCTATTCTGATGAGCCCACAAATGGAAACCAGTTTAGACTCTTAATTTATTTTTCCTGTAGAAAAACTGACTTGAAAATGCACATTTTATTTTCATGTAAAACTATTGATATATTTGTGTTTCTTTGCTGAAATCAATGGATAAGTTGTTTCCAATAAAAGCTCATATGTGGTCACAGAGTGGTCCTCAATTTTTTTAAGTGTGTGAGGGACACAGAGCACAACTATGGGTCAAGACTGCAGGTTTGACACCACTGCTCCATCTTCCAAAACCAACATGCTTTTCTGCAAAGAGTGGCACCACATTCTGCAGGTGTCTGTTTTCTCTGAGGGGAGTATTTGGAGGAAACCTAAAGGGAGAAACTGAGCATTTAGGAAAAATACATTTTCACAGCAGGATATTGCTTTTTCTCTCTTTTGGCTTAGGTTTTTCATTTGTTACAAGCCTACACCGACTCCAAACACAGAACGAATTCAGACCTTCTGCCGGAGCTGACTGACATCACTGTTTGTGCAAAAGCCAAACTCTGGCTGGCCAAGAGGTATGTTAAAACCCCACGTGAGCAAGGAGTTATCAGGGGTTAGCAGCATATTCAAAAGTTACTATATCTACTTTTGGGGAGTTTTAAAAGTCATTGGCATGAGTTTTCTAAACTTACTGGAGCATTTATCCTGTTAGAACTTTGGGTTGTGGTATAGAAAGAAGAAAAATATTTTCCTGACAATTTTTCTAAAACTGCTGAGTTACTAGGGGGTATGTAATATGGATTTTTATCTGCCCACCAATTAGCTGGTTTTTAATAGTTCCCTTTATGTGTCCATCCCTGTGTTAGAAATAAACAAAGAAAGACAGTGATTCTCTCAATCATGTGGTACAAACTGTTAGACCATGGCAGCTCACAGGTGTGGGATTGATGTCAGACTTGAACAGGCACTGAGGCACAGATGGGGTGGGGATGGGAACGGGAGATGGAAATTGCCATTTTCAGGTGGGTACTAGGATAGCTTGAAAATGCAAGGCAAAGAAGGCAGGGTTTACTTTTTTGTTGTTGCTTTTGTTTTCATCCTTGCCATCATTCATTGGTTTTGGAACTTAGAACTTTTTATATGTGAAAGATGAAGAAATAAAAATAATTCTGTATTTACTATACAGGAAATGTTTTCTGTAACACTGTGTTCAAAATGTATGTTGGAGTAACCTGCTACCAATAGGACAGTGTTACTGCAAGGGCCTCCTTTATGTCCTCTGTAAGTTCTAGAGGAGGCCCATGTGCTTCCTCACCACATCCCTTGCTGCAGTATGCTGAGAGAGCAGCCTCCCTTCTTTATTTTGTTTTTTTAAATGCGTTTATTTTTTACTTTTGTTAGGTTCCCCACCTTATATGGCAAATCAAGTAATGGGTAGCATGAGGCCCACAAATCATTTTGGTCCAAGAAAGTATTGTTAAGCACAGGCTACAGGCCAGCCTTTGTCCTAGGAGAGATAGGGGTACAGAGAGAGAAGTTGTTCTGACTTTAAGGGCCTCCAGAAGGTGAAAGATATGTAAAAAGTAGATGATTTTCATTCAACATTTTAAGTGTAATGACAGATGTATGTGATATAGGAGTAGCCCAGAGGAGGGACCAGGCTGACATTTACCAGCCATCAAGAGATGATTAGAATTTCTGCCAAATTGGCCAGGCACTATGGTACTTCCCTGTAATCCCAGCAGTTTGGGAGGCTGAAGCAGGAGAATTCCAAGTTCAAAGGTAGCCTTAGCAAGATTTGATGAGGCCCTAAACAACTTAGTGAGACCCTGTCTCTAAATGAAAAATAAAAAAGGGCTGGTTAAGTGCTCCTGGATTCAATCCCTAGTTTAAAAAAAAAAAAAAAAAAAAAAAAAAAAAAAAAAAAAAAAGAATTTTTGCCAATGACCAAGGCAGGGAGGAGAATTCCAGGCTTAGGTAATAGTATAAGCAGAAATATGAAACAGGGCAGTTTGAAATGGCAGGGTAGGTTTAAAGAAGTGTAAGAAAATTAGCCCTCCCATGTGGCACAGAAAGAGACTGAGGAAACATGCAGAGGCCACAGTGAAAACTCCTAAAGGAACCTTGGGTGAAGAGGAGCCAGTGGCAGATGTCTCACACAGTGTGTCTCAGTGATTGTCCCAGCACTAATAACTTTGGACAGGGATATTGATGGGGAAATTCTCTAGCATCTAAAATGGAAATAGTTACAATTAATCCCTCCCTCATTTTTAACCTAATTTTTGTTTTCTCTGTTTTATTTAGAGGGTAGAAATTACCTAACCATAAACTGTTTCCCTAAGCCTTGTCCTGTTTGCTTCAGTGGGCTCTTAGCCTCCCCAGGACACATTTCCTGGGAGAACAGGAACTTGTGATCACATTGGCTGGTTACCAATTAACAGGTCAAATCCTCCTAGCTATTACTTCTGGGGGATCAGGAAGTTGGGGCTCTCCAGAAGTCTCCTGTTGAAATCCTGCTTCCAGCCAGAACTATCCCAAGTCTCCAAACTCTCCAGTTCTTAAGAGCGTCCTATAAGGAAGGAGTTTGTAGCCCCTTCGCTTGCTACTCCATCATGGGTCTCATAGAAGGTCATTGCCCACCTGCTTCCTGAGTCCAGCCTTTCTTGTTGCATAGGATGGAGAAAGTTTAGTGACCTACCAGCCATTGAGGGACCTTGATGTTAAGTGGTGCCTGAAGTTGGCTCACAAAGCTGCCCTCAGCTTCCTCTTCAACTGGAGAATTTCTTTGGTCCCTATTATTACTCTCCAAATGGGTTTTTCATTATCCTCATCACCATTCCCTCACCCTTCTCTTAATTTTTCTCCATGCCCTAGAAAATAAAGGCATGAATCACTGCAGTTCACTGGGTTGCTACCTTCCTTGCCCAGAGTCCAGGAAAGCCCAGAGTCCAGGAAAGCCACTGTACTGTTTCCAGTACAGTCAACTCTCTATTATCCAAGTGTGAACTTTCCACTTGGGTGGTCTGTGGATGGTTCCTAACACCGGCTTCCTCTTGCTTCCCAACTCACTCCTACCAGTATTAGTCAGGATGTGTTTGGAGCCTGGAATTAGGTTTGGAAGGAAAACATGCTGCCAAAGCACAGTGCATTCCAGGGCTTTGTGTCGTTCTTCCTGTATGACCTACACCATCGATAGGATAACCCTGATGATTCTGAGTAGGAAATTATAGAATTGGGTACAAGTGATGAAGCATCAGCCTGCCCCATGGCTGCCATGTCCCTAAGGGCCTCTTGCTCCAGGAGGTGTCTGTACTAGTTAGCTCCATGCTCAGATAATCCTCTCAGGTCCTAGTGGTTCCCTCTGAAAGAATACCCATCTTCACTCTCTCATCTGCCTTTCCCATGAAGATGTTACAGTGCAGAGCATTCCAAATTCTACTGCTCCTTTATGTCCCCTTGTACTTTATTTACACAATAAAGAAGAATAAATGTTCCTTTGAGCCCTTGAAGGATTTTCTGTATCTTTTTAATATAAGCTATGAAAAATTAATGTTATTGCACAAAGAAAATGTTGGTTTAAATTTTAGCACCAACACCTTTTTCCTCCTAAATTTATTTGATCATTGGCCTCAGTTCATTCAGTCCAATAAGTACAAAAATTTTAGTGGATGTGTCATTTATTTGTCCTTTTATTCCCAGAGAAGGTTTTTTAAAAAAATCATTGGAACCATGGGATCACCAGTTCAGTTTTTAAACTTTGACTTTGAAATTGAGGGCACATAAAGACTTTGGTCGTGTATTTGGTATTTTGACTTTGCAAGATTAATAAGGATTTATATGAGGTGGTTGAGCAATAGCCACGGAGCTGTTGGGGAATTTTTGGTGATGAATGGCCAGCTGGCAACATGGCCTAAGTAAAGGACTGGGTTTCTGCTCTTACAGGCTGCTTTTCATTCCAAGATGTCAAAGCCGTTATGGAAATCAGCTCATTAATCCTTCGAGTCCCTTCCTTCCCATTTTTCCTCCATCCCTCCCTCCTCAGTCCAGTTCACTGTCTCTTTTCTGGTGCTAAGACAATTTACCAACTATTGAAAGAAAACTAAGCTGACCCAGGCCAGTAACTGAATGCGAATAGGGGGTCAGCCCCTGGCCTGGAAAAATGGCTGGGGGTGCCATGAAAGAGAATTCTGCCAAGTCCCCAAAGTAGACCAATCTGCAACCCTTGCTATTTGTAGATTCCAGGTCAGCTGTCCCAGCCGGATCATAGGTCCTGCCTGAATAGGAAAGACTTTTTAAAGCCCTGTCAAGGGGAACTAGGAGGAGTGAAAGACTTATTACTTTGGTTGAGAGCTGGGATTACTATTATAGTGGGCTTAAAATTTTTCAGAGATGAATTTAGTTATCTAGTGTTTCCTTCTTTGGTCATCAAAGGGAGGAAAAGGGCGTGCATGTGTGTGTGTGTGTTATGTGTTCCCTTTAGTAAACTTAGTGACCCAAACAGACTTCAGACTTAGCACAGTGTATGATGTGTTGACCAAAAGAAAACCTGTTTTCTACTAAACTTTTTTTTCTTTTTTCTTTTTTGATTGTTAGTGCAGCATATAGTTAGCACAGAAAATAAGTGCAAAATTTGGAAAGGAGAATAGTCTGCTCTTAACCACAATCCAGTGAAAACCACTATTATTGGTTAACAGTTTTATGTAGTTACTTCATCTTTTTTCCTATGCTTTTTTTTTTCTTTTTGCACAGTTAAGGTTATACTGTATAAGTTACAGCTTCCTTCTTTTACTTGACAGTATCATGAAAGCATTTGCTGTTACTATTATTACTTAAACTCTTTATGGTACAGCTGCTATGGAAAATATGATGGCATTTCCTAAAAAAATGAAAATAGAATTACTATATAATCAGCAATTCCACTTCTAGGCACATACACCAAAAAATTGGAAGCAGAGATATCTCGTATAGCCATTACAAGCATGTTCATAAGCAACATTATCCACAGTGGTCAAAGGCTGGAGACAACTCAGGTGTTCATTGAAAAATGATAAATGACTAAACAATATACACTGATTTCACTTATAGAAGGTGCCTAGAATACTTACATTCATAAAAACAGAAAATAGGTTGGTGGTTCCTAGATACGGGGGACAATGAGGAGCTGCTGGTTAATGGTTATAAAGTTTTAGTTTTACCAGATGAAAAGAATTCTAGAGATTGGATGTACAACAGTGTAAATGCTTAACCCACTAAACTGTACACTTAAAAATGAAGATGGAATTTTTATATTATTTACATTTTGTTAATTTTAAAAATTGAATGACAAATATTGAAACCATAAAACTTTTTTTTAACATATCACTCCTTCAAGGTTATCATTGTTTTTGACTTTTTGTGATAATTCTTTGCTTTTCTTCCTAGTTTTACCCTTGTGCAACCCTAAAAATAAAATATTTTGGCATTTTTGAATTAAGAAAATCTTCAAAAACATCATTTGTTGAAGACAGCATGTTTTTGTCACTTGAATAGTCAGTCATTAAGTTTACCTAACCGTTATTTTGTTGTTGGCCATTTAGTTTGTTTCCCATATTTTAGTGTCGTCAGTAATGTTTCAATGAAAATCTTTGTGGTGATTATGTATATGTATATGTGATTGTCTCACACTTGATTTCCAGAAGTGGAATAAATTGATTGGGAGACATAAAAATGTTGAAGGGTCTTGATATCACTGCCAGATTGTTGTCCAGAAGGAAAATTTCAGCTTATCTTTTCACCAACAATGTGTGGGAGATCTCCACCAAAATTTTAACTAGGATTTTTAAATTCAGTTAAGGAAACTTTTCCTTTTTCAATGCCTGCTTTGCTCTGTATGAGGAGATTAGTATATATTACTTCAAGAACCCTTCTCCAAACTTTTTTAGTACAAGAAAATCAGCTTTTCTATGGAGACAAACCCTATGTATAAGGCACCAAGTTTAGTTAACCCTTCACCTTGGCCTAAGTTAACAGTCAAACAAGCATGGGTAATTTTTTCACCTTTTGCTTCCTATGTCACAGCACAGCCACTGCCACACTTGAGAAGTATTGTGTTTTATTTTATCTGCCTAAGAAGGGGTCTTCCCCTGGGCTCTGCACAAGGTGCTGTTTAGCCCTGGGCATGACTGTGCACTCTCAGCCAGAGGGGTCAAACTGACAGTGCATTTGGCTCGTGTTGGCCATAGATGTACTTTGTTTGACTTACACAGGATTTTCTTTTCTCTTCTAACTTCTTCCTGATCAAGAAATCTCACAGTAAATCAAGATATCCAACTTTTTTGAAAAAACTAGAAGATCTGGCATCATCAGGCCCCCATTGCCATGTGGCCTCAGTGGGCCAGAGCTCTCTTAAGGGGGCATGTTCTTTATGCATTACCACTGTCCCCGTCCAGCCATTGCTTCCTGCTGGAAATAGGAATTTGTAACTACTGGTGTTGGTATTTATCAAGTACCTAACTGACTAATGGTCAGTTTTTACTCCAGGCAGTAATTCTTAGTGCATGTTAGAATTGTCTAGAAAGTTTTTTTTAAACCAAGGCCAGACCCCACCCCTAGAGCTTTTGATTTAGATATTTTAAGTTATATCCTTTGCCCTCAAAAGTGCCATTTAAACCTGTAATACTCTTGTGTGGTTGGTTATCCTGGAAGCTCGTGATATATTTTCATTTTTTTAGGTGAAACTCGAACAGAAGGGACTATACCTGTATCACTTCATTCAATGTTCTAGTCAACTTTTTCCACTGCTGTGACCACAACACCAAACAATTACAGGAGGAAAAATTTATTTGGGGGCTTACGGTTTCTGAGGTCTCAGTCCATAGATGGCTGACTCCATTCCCCAGGGCCCTAGGCAAGGCAAATGGCAGAGGGGTGTGGCAGAGGAAAGTAGGTAGGACAGAGCACACGGAATCAAAGAGCGCTCTCCTCACCAGATACCTACCTCAAAGGCACACCCCCAATGACCCTCCCCCTTCAGCCACACCCTACCAACCTGTAGTCAGCACTCATTTAATTCCTGTGAGGGGAGTAACTCTCAGATTAGTTTAAGGTTCTCATAACCAGGTATTTCACCTCTACACTTTCATGCATTGCCTCACACATGAGCTTTTGGGGAAACCTAATATCTAAACCATAACATTCAACAAACTATTTCTTAAACCCTGCCCTATCCCATGCTATATCGAACTCTGAACCTAGTTATTAAAACCATTACTTCATTGTAAAGAAGGCAAAAAATCAGAGTCTTCTGAAGTACACTCCTAGACCTGGAACTTCAGATCTAGAAAGAACTGCATAGCTTATTGTAGTCCACTCCCAGCACTATGTATATGGAAAACCGTAGCCCACAGAGGTTGGAGGATTTGTCCATTTCACACAGCTAGCCGGGAGTAAGATCCTGCTGACTACTACTAGTATTTGTTAGAGACAGCTCCCAGCTTCTGGGGCTTACTCTTCTGGACTGCCCTGCCTCCATTTGTCCAGACACTGTTTTTATGTCAAGGCTTTGAATGGCAGTAACTTAAGCATCTGCTAGAACATTACTTCTCAGAAAGAAAATGTGCACATGAACTCCTGGGGGTCTTGTTAAAATGAAGACCCTCACTGGCTAGGTCTGAGGTGGGGCCTGGGAGCCTGCATTGCTTTACCAGCTCCCATGTGATTAACTCTACTGCCGCTGGTCCTGGGACACAGTAAATAGCAAGGGCTAAAGGGCCAGCCCCTGTGATGGTCCAACCCCCAGTTAGAAATGCTCTCATTCCCCAGGGGTTGGGGCTGCCACGGAGCTCAGAAGGCCTGAGGTTACTGAAGGTGTCCACCCGGCATTCTCTCCTCACCTACCTGAGATGACCTGCACTGAGGGGCTACCTGGCATGAGTTAGGCAGCCATCCCTGTGGCCGCAGTGCCTGGGATAGGACCAATGTTTTGTTGGCATGCAGTGAGTATTTATCATTTTGGAAAATAGCAGTCTGATACTGTGGTAAAAAAAAAAAAAAAAAAAAAACAACCTCTCAGGAATACAAGAATGGGTCCCAAGGTTACTAGGAAAGCATGCTTGGGAATAAATTTTTAAATAAAATAGTGTTCATGAAAGGAAGAGATGGTGGCAGGGAGCTAATGTTTGCCAAAGACCATTTTAAGTCTAATTTGCTATCCCATGTTAATTCTAAATTGTGGAAGACTGTGAACTATACTGTAAGATCCATCCTCTTCCTACATAGCTTTCCCATCAGGGCTTCTCACCCTCCTTTGTGTCCCTCATCTATTTCTTCTTCCCAGGATGTTTGCTTCCAACCACTTTCCTGTCTCCTCCCTGGCCAGCCCTTATCCCTACTCCCATCTCTTCTCCCTTTTCTGTTACTTACCAGTCCCTGCAAGCTGAGTGGAGTGCCCCTTGAGAGCTTGTGGATTTAAATGCCAAAGAAAAATATGCTTATAGACAGAGCTGGGCTTGCTTTTGTGTGGCAATCCTGGTTCTTCCCTAAGGGGTCTGTGGCCAGCTGCAGAGGATCTGGTTTAGGATTCTGTTTTGCTCTCCAGCAGCTGAAGACAGCATTTATTTTCTAACCACCAGATTTATTCACATAAGAGATTGCCCTTCCCAGGCAGAAATACTGGAGCTTAGGTCTGTTTTCACCTTCTCCCTGTCCTCTAGCTCTTCCCAAATCTGTCCTGCCTCCCTGACCCTTCCCCTCCCCAAGAAAGAGTCCTTCTTTCACAACAGCTTGAAATGCAGAGCCTGAGCCCTCTGCCAAGCTGCAGGTTACTGTTTCATTTCCACGCCACTGCTGTGAATCCCATCCAGAAGGGTTGTTAAAATACTCAGATGATGTGGCATTTTAAGGCTATCATTTGCGGTCCCTGCCAAAACTTTCAGGGAAGCAAGTCTTAACAGGGATGGTTGGTCACACAGCAAGTTTCCAGGCATTGCTGGTTGTTGTGTTTTCCTTTTGGTTTCTCTCTCTCTCTCAACAGCCTGTGCTTATGCAAACTAGTCTGGGTAAAAGCAGTCTAAGCTGATCAATACTTACACTGAGCATTGGAGCAAGTTGCTCGAGGTCAAAGCTTCTTCATATCACAATGAGAAACACAAAGTCCTTTCATGCAACTGCACTCCAAGAATTCATCCCTCAACTGCTGGTGCTTTTGAAATATAGAAATCTGTAGCCCTAACCTGAATCAAAATTTGTTCAGTAGAAGGCTCAGAAACATCTTCCTCCCCTTGCAGCTGTTGGCTCATTGGGGTCTTGTTGCTGGAGGATTCAGACAGTGTTGTCTGGAGACAAGGAGTGCTGGCTTAGTGTCCTGAGTACATTCTCGTACTGTTATGTAAAGCCCTCATATAATGGAATGCTTTTCCCTTTGGCATGTAACATGTTCCATCTTTTGAGTAAATCAACACCTTCCTTACCTTCATTGAGCCTTTCCCAGTGAACTAAAGTCGATTCAGAGGCACAAACAGAATAAGGCAAGGTAGTAGGCAGAGTAGGAAGCAGAAAGGTGAGTGACATTGTCTCTGTTTCAAAAACCTTGTGACTAGGACAAATACAGATTTAATTAGCTGTGAACAGGTACAAATCTAGTACATGTTGGAATGAGTCAAAGCATGTTACAGAAGCTGGGAAGGGAGAATAAATGCCAGCTTGTGGGCTCGAGGTGTCAAGGAAGTCTTCTAGGAGGGGGAAGTCTTTAAAGACTCAGCCAGACGTAGTTATTAGATAAGGCAATCTTAGATTGGACGGTGAGGGAGGTGATGCTGGTATGGAGCCTGTGGCTAAAGTCTCTTTGCCCAGATACAAAGAAGGAATCTTGGAATAGAGCTGAGCATAGTCATGTATAATGGCGCCTTAATAGGGCCTCAGTTGTCAGAGTTGAGTTGTGGTCCAGTTTAATCAAGAAGAGAGCTTATTCATATGAAATGATTAATCAACATGGAGCACAAATAGAAGTACGTAGAATAAGTAGATGAGTTTGGGGGTTGGGTGAGGAGTGTGAACTGAGGTAGTCAGGAAAGGCTATCTAGAGGAGGTAGGTATTAAGAAGGACCTTAAAGCAGGGGTGTGATTTGGAAATGCCAAAAGCCATGTGGAAAGAGCGGGTCGAGAGGGGGAGCAGTATGTGTGGTGTGGGGTACTGCAGGAACTGTACGGGCCTGTTGTGAGCAGTGGGAGATAGAGCTGGAGACGTTGTGCTTTAGAGAGCAGTGCAAGATTTGATATGAGACCAGTTGTAGCGGCCCTTAAGTGTCAGCCAGAGGAGTGTGGACTTGATCCAAGAGTTAAGAGGAAGTCACTGAGCTCAGGCAGACACTGGTGAGAAGATGCTGTGTATGTGTATATGGAACCCACCCAGGGATGTTTTAAGGCTTTCCAGCCCCTCATTGATCAACAGAATTTCCATTCTCTCCTGGTAGTCAACTAAAAGCAATCTACCAGCTCTCCGTCCTGCTCACCTGGAAGCCCCTGTCACCTTCCTGGGCCACTAGTCATGGACACTTGCATGTACCTGAGGCCACATTGCTTTTGTCTTTCTAACCTTGCTAGCAGGACCATAGACCCGTAGAATTTATAGCAGGAAAGGGAATATAAATATCATTTAACCAGTGGAATTAACACTGGAATTTAAACAGTGGAATTCTGTCTTCAATCTGAAACTTTTGTGGAAATTCAAGATGGAGATGTTGAAGACATCTCCAGTTCAAGCTGGGATGGGGGCCAGGAGATAAGAGAAGCACTCCAACTCCCTATTTCACAACAATGATCTAATCCAAACTGATATTTGCAGAAGAGGTAACAGACACAAGGGGCGGGCAGCCTTCCTACCTAAAGATGGCTCAAGTTATTGAAATGTAAACAGCAACTTTGCTTTTTTGCCATTTGACCTGCTTCCCTCTCCTGCTTCCTGATCATCCTTTTAAAAACCTGCAACCCTCTGCCCCAGAGCTGTCCTCTCTGCTAGGGCCCCATGCTCCAGTCCTCTTTGCCATCAAAATTTAGCTATTCCAGATCCCCTTTCCTTAGAAGTCCATTCACAGCTTTCTGGCTCCCACTGGATCTGACCAGCTAGTCATGCCAACAGGTTCTAAGTTCTAATGTGTGAATAAGTTAGTTCTCCTGGGTCACACAGTCGTTTGGTGGCACTGATCCTTTGGAGACAGTACATTTGACTGAAGTCGGTACCTGACCAAGGCTTTCTGGCAATGCACAGATCAGGTGGGAGCACATCCCTGCCCTCATTTTGAGCTGACTCAGCCCTAGTACATTTGTCCTGAGTGGCCAGGCTTTAGGCCACCTCCAGAAGGACTTGTGGGGGAATGTGGGCTGTTCTTCTATGAATGGACTCAGGGAGCAGCTTAGAGAGGGGCCCTCCACAGCTTGCTGTTCTCTCCCTCCTTTAGCTGCCCCTGCTGCCCAGCCTTCCTCAGTGATTGCACCTGCCTGCAGCCTTGCAGAGTAACACCTTCCCATGCAAGTTCAGGGGCTCATTCCAGAACTCCCTGAACCAAGGTGGCCCCTGTCAGCCTGTGGGCCCTGTATCCTGGGATGACTATGCAGAGGGTCATTTCTGGAGGCTCTTGGTCAGTAAAAGCATCTAGCCTGAAAACAAGTACCCTGTGCTGACATTGAGAAAGGCAGAGTATCCTTGCAGTCAGCAAGGGTTCTGGGTTCTGGTCATTGCTCTGTTGCCCATCAGCATGGTGTGGTCTTATCTGTCTTTTAGTCCTGAGTTTTCATCTATAAAATAGAGAGCTCTAAAATGTGGGTCTGAAATACATGAGGATGGAAAAGACATGGTGAATAATGGATACGAAAGCATGAAAGAGTACACAGGTATGGAAAGTATCTATTTGTTTTTTGATTGAACCCAGGGGTACTCTATACTGAGCTACATCCCCAGACCTGTTATTTTTTTTCTGAGAGGAGATAAGGCCAGGTGTGGTGGCACACATCTGTAATCCCCGTGACTCTGAAGGCTAAGTCAGGAGGATTACAAATTCAAAGCCAACCTCAGCACCTTAGCAAGGCCCTGAGCAACTTAGAGAGACTCTGTCTCAAAATTAAAAATTTAAAAGGACAGGGGTGTAGCTCAGAGGTAAAGCACCCCTGGCTTCAATACCTAGTAACTCCCCTGCAAAAAAAAAAGAAAAAAAAAATTGAGATAGGGTCTTGCCAAGTTGCCCAGGATGACCTGGAACTTGGGATCTTCCTGCCTCAGCCTCCTGAGTTGCTGGGATTACAGGCATGCACCACTGCACCCAGCAATATTTTATTATCAACAACATTAGCATGCTGGAACAGGCCCATGCGTTGATCCTCACCAGAGCAGTGGTGCTTGGAGCCTTGCTTTTCCCCAGATTGGCTCTCAGGCACAACACCAGAGCATGTGGGTACTAACTAACATGCTCTAATTGCTTGGCACAGCATCTCCCTTTCATCTGATTGTGTTGGGGACACAAAGATTGAATTTGTTTGTCTAGAAAACCTTGATTTTCTTCTTGGCTTTGCCCTGATCCTGGGTAGATCACTTGAACTTTGTGAACAACTTTGATGATCTGCAAAAATAGGAATAATAATGCCTATTTTTCCTACCTCTTAAGAATTTTATAAAGATTAAATGAAATAGAAATATTTTTGAAGATAGAATAAGACTTTTAGTAAAATGCAGTTTATTATTATTATCATAATTACCATTATTGATGGGGCTGAGATCCAAGCATGTGCCAACTTTATGTTACCACAGTTCTACAGAGCATGCTGTGAGAAACCTCACCTTGGTATGTCCAGGCTTCTCATGCAACTTCAAGAAGTTCCAGTCTCCTCACTTATTTATTCTTTTTATGCTCCTAGAAAGTAAGGTTTTAAAAGAAAGAGGACTTCTGTTAGCATACTGTATAATAATTGATGCTATATATCCTCCAAGCCCCAAACTGTACAATAAAAGTTTTCTTGGATACTACTTTTCCCCCATAATTCCTAGCACATAGCTTATTAAGTTATTAACCAGCAATTTCTCTGGCAGCATATTAAACTTTACTTTTAAACAAGTCACAGAGGGAGGGAAACATGCATCTCTCATAAAAGGAATAAAAAACATACACCCTCTAAAACAGTTTCCCTGGGCTTTGAACAAACCCCAAGCCCCACACAAGGTCTCTTTTTCATCATTCTCTGCACATAGCTTGAGTGTTAGTGCATTAATGAGAAAAAGATGCCTAACAGAAAGATGGAAAAATACGAGGACCTATGGGGGTGGGTGGCTCCGGAGATTCTCTGAAAGGGCAGGTGAGCTGTCATGGAGGAAAAAAGGCGAAGCCAAGGCTTGAGTATTGAGCTTCTTCTACAGCAGCAGCATTCCCAGGGGATGCACAGGAGGCCATGACTTTGCCCTGCCCTGGGAAAGGGACCCTGGTGCCTTCTGCAGACTGGGAACTTGCAGAATGCCTCCCTAGGAGTCTGGTAAAGGGGGTGAAGGCCCCTACTCCCATGGATCCTGCCCCCTGGAGCAAAAGATGTTCCCCCAAGGGAAGCCCATTGCATTTGTCGTGCATGAACAGGACCATTGGTCTCTTTCTGGATAAACTCACAGCTCACTTTGTGCATGGTGACCATAGAGAATTCCCTGGAAACTGGACCACGCCAGAGCAGGGTATGGAGGGTGGCTTCTCTATTAAAGGAATATCTATGCAGGAGGGCTGCAGGGCAGCTTATACCTGGGGGTAGGAGTATAAACGCTGGCAAAGCTCCAGAACAAGGAAGGTTGGATGGTTGTTGGAGCACAGCATAAAAATGCAACCCTTCTGTCACACCTCCCCTGGTGAGGGCAAGGTAAATGTGCAGACCCAGGTAGCCTGCCAGGCCCTGCATGCTGCCTCCAGCTGGCTGGCCTGCAGACTTGAATTCTCACTTAGAGTACAGGGAAATAGCCTGTGTAAAAATACATATTCCGCAATTCATGACCATTTGGCATCTTGGTTTAAAAAATCCCCTGTTGTTTCTCCAAGAATGCAGTATGATGGTTACTTGGCTGGGGGCTTTGGTAAAAATGGAAATCAGGATGAGGGGAGGAGGCTTTTTAAAAATTCATTTGACATGTTAGCATTACATGGCTTAGTGTGACCTGCATCACAGAAGGACCTCCTGACTCCAACCGCAGCAGCTCTTCCTTTTGTAACCAAAAAGGATGAGAGGCAGCATCTGCTGTGTGGCCACATTTGTGTGCCACCATTGCAATGACCAGAACTGTCAGCACTACAAAGATGGCCTGTGGGATTCCTGGGAGACCAAAGGAAGGTCAGCAAAATATCTGGGGTCAAGTCAGCTGTCAGATTGTCTTCAGAGGCTGTTTTTGATGGGTAGTCAGGGAAAGTTCCCTAGAGGACAGGCTTTGAGGTGCATTTTAAATAAAGCGCATGGTGTGGCTGGACATGTGACAAGTAGGGGGAGTCATACAGCATGTGGGAACATATAATAGACTGTTCTCTCTTCCCCTTCTGCATACACTCTGCCTCTTCCCAGCCTGACTGCACAGCCCTTGCCCTCTTCCCCTGTGGCCTCCCTCCCACCTCTGTGGGTCTTCTGGGGGCCCAGGATGTGGCTTCCTTTGCTCTCTGCTGACTCCCAGGCAGGACACTGCTGGTGCATCTGGTTCTCTGTGGCCTGTGTAGGAGCCTTGATTACAGAAGATGGCTGTGATGAGCCCCTGCTAGGTCTCAAGACCCAGAGTCATGTCAAGCCATCAGCCTGTTGACTACACCTGTTTGACATCTTTCATCAGCCCAGATCCTTCCGTGTCTTCAGACCCTTCCATGGCATTCCTTTTGATTGCTTTATGTATATTTTGTTTTTCTCCACATATACCTCTTCCCTGTGCCCTCAGACTATAAGACTGCAAAGCCAGAACTCAGTTCTTTCCTTCTCTTTCCCACCCCAAGAATGATACTCCCATGGTTCTCAGTAAATGTTTCTAGATTGATAAAGTGAGCCATGACTCTAATCAGTGTCCTGAGGGAGTAGTTCACTGGGGACTGGAGTGACCCAGGCCCTCACTATTGAAGTCCAGATTGGGTTTCTTGACTTAGACCTTAACAGACACCAGCAGTCTACAGCTAGAACAACTGTTCCTGGCCTTCTTAAGATGAGAGTGAATTCTTCTGGAAGTTGGCTGTGTCCAAAATGAATCGTCTTTCTCTTCCAGGGAGCTCACAAAGGCTTCACAATATTTTTTGTTTGCTTTTTGGTTTTGGTACTGGGATTGAACCCAGGGGCTTTACCACCAAGATATGCCCCCAGCCCTTCTAAATTTTTTGAGACAGAGTCTTGCTAAGTTGCTTAGGGCCTCACTGAGTTGCTGAGGCTGGCCTCAAACTTGCAATTCTCTAAGCCTCCCCAGTCCCTGGGATTACAGGCATGCACTTACTCCAGCAAGCCTTTGGAATATTAAAGAGGCACCCAAGCACTCTAATTTGACTTGAACTGATGAGACCCCACTGGGCTCTTCCACCCTTTGGAGCTTTGGGAACGCTTAAAAATCAGTCTGAAGCTCTCCCATTTTGGGCCCTTGTTCACCTCCTGTATCATTTCCTGCCATCCTTCCCCATACCTTGTCCCTTTAGCACTTATTATTATTCTCTAAACCTGTCATGTGTCCAAATCTTTGGACCTGATGCTTCCTCTGTTGGGGTCACTGCCCATGACCTGCTTCCCTGGCTTCCCTGAGCCTCTGTCTGCCCTGGGGCCCTCCTGACTCACTGGACAGTGAATGGTCTCCTCTTCCACTGTTTTCTTCTGTTGTCTCCTCCTCAGAGCACCCAGCACAGTCTAGTATGTGTGACTGTGTGATTTTTCTGCTAACCTAGTGACTTTAAAGGTTTTCTTAACAGCCATTTCCAACAAGAAATCCCTTTTGCATATGGCCTAATAAATGCGTATGTTTGTGGCGTGGATGTACACACGCATAAATCACCCCATGAAATCTTACACAGTTTGAGATTTTAGTAATAGCTATATGTAAACCACAAGAAAAATTGCAACGGAGAGGGAATTTACTCCAAGTTTAGCATATTGAATTTCAGGAATGTTAACTTTCAACATATCCACCATCATGTTGAATGCCAAGCATGACACTGTTGATACCATTCAGTGTAGTGTGGCTTATTACCTAGAAAAGAAAAAAATTCAATTTTACCTAAAATTGTATTTCACTAATTATTTATATCTTGTTTAAAGTAATTTATATAACTTATTAGAAATTCACTCTAGGCAAGGACTTTATAGAAACACTGTATCTAAAAGGCAATGAAATAGTGCTTACCCTTAGGACTTTGCTACACTGATTTTATTTTCCTCCTTCCTCCCTTTCTCTCTCCTACCTCCTTTCCTTTCTTTCTTCCTTTCTTATGCTGGTCACCACCCACTAGTTGGTTTCATAACCAATTAAATGAATCATAACCTACAGTTGGAAAAACACTAGGACTCTAAGTTCCTTGAGGGCAGTGACTACTGTCACTGAATCATTTCATCTTTATATTACCAAACCCTGGCACTGTTCCTGGCTCTCAGTAGCTTCTTAATAAAAGTTTTCTGAATGAATAGGCCCCAGTTTAAAAGATCGGCAGCCACTGGGATTCCGGAAGGGACAGGAGCAGTGAATAATTTATCACAGACTTCCCAGGAGCTCCTGCTGCCCTCCAGACACTAGGGCCATTGTGGACGTGGCTGGGAGCCCTGCTTTCTGCCCTGCCTTCTGCTTCCCCTAACTTCCAGGATAGAGGGCAGGATGTTTAATGAAGTGTAGAGATTTCTCAAGGCAAAATCATTCATTAGGTTCCCGGCTCGATATTTGTCAAGGGACAAATGATAAAACACTATGGAAGAAATCAAGATTCTTAATAAGACCTTCGTTTCACTTTATATATATAAACTTGGTCCTCATACCTGATTCCTCATAACTACTGCTAAAGCCACTATTATGCTGTTTTTCAACCCATCTGTTGGACCCTAACCCCTTCTGATTTTTTTTTTTTTTTTTTCAGGCACTATAAATCTTCATTAGACTATGCCCCATGCCAGGATTTTTCCATTTGGGGGTAGAAGAAAAAAACCCCAAGCCCACCAAAACCCTGTGGCTTGGTTTCCTGTCCAGCTGGCTTGCTGTTCCTTGGGATTTTATTCCCATCATCAAAGTGGCCTGACAGACCGAGAACAAACCTCTGGCTCACCCTGAACTCACAGTGTACCGTTTCCAAGTCAGAACAAACACCAAGTAATAGCAAGAGAAAAAAAAATTATTTTCCTGACATAGAAGCCAGTTCAGAGAAAGCCCAACTCTGTGACTCCAGACAGTTCTGTTATCTGGAGGACAGAACTTTGAATGGTGGGCTATAGGCCAAATTATTCTCTGAGCTACCTTGAAGCTATGAGTGCACTCCGTTGTGCCCCAGATCCTCTGTTCTTGGGCTCTGGAGTAGCAGCATGGGAGGGAGCCTCCCATGATCCTCTTGATTACAGCAGACTTGGCCTGGAGCCTCTCTGTCATGGAGTGGTCCCTAAAGTGTGCCAGGAGGCCAGTGAGGTCGCCAGCACGTGCCAGACCTAGGAAAGATGCAGAACACTGCAGCCTGACAGGGGGCTCTAAAGATTTTATTATTTTTATTTCCTCTATTCATTTAGGAAAAAACATTTTTTAAATGTTAACTAAAAATCTCATGGAAACCAGGCTCATCATATCAGACTTGAAAGACAAACCAATTTCCCACAAACTTTCCTTTATTCCATTTGGCTCCACAGAAAAACATCCTGAGCAGTAAGCTGACTCTGGAAAGGCACGTGGTAGCAGGCAGTAAATAATGACACGAAAGAGCACCCAGTCAGTATGAAGTAGCCCATCTTCTGAGAACCTGGCCTCCCCTGTTCTTGTTCCCACCTGTTCAACACATTCTCTAGTCTGCCCAAGCTGGTGTCCCTAGGTCCCTGGACAAGCCAAATGCCTTCCCACATCTGTTGCCCCCTTTCAAAATGCCTTCTTTATCAGCTTCGTCAATCTAAATTCCTCCCATCTTACCCTGCTAGTTGGAATTATATCTTCCTAAGCCCTTTCCATTTTTCCAATTCACCCTGGTATGTTTTTTCTCTTAATTCCTTATATCCTGTCCCAAAGTCTGTGTTTTTCTCTCCATAAGTAGACAAAATTCTCAGGCCAGAAATTATCTCATGTGTGTCTCCTCGCCACACCCAGCTCAGAGTGCACGCACAGGAGGCATTCCACCTGCTCTCTGGACCATTCGCTCAGCCCAGTGTGAGGTGTCTGGTGGCTCACTGATTTCTCTGTCCCAGGGCCAGCCCTGCATTGGGTTTTCTGGTTTTCTTACCTAAGTGACCCTTTCTTTGGCAGAGAAGTTCTCAGCTGTTAAACAGTGGAAGTCCCAGAAATGAGAACGATATCATGAAAGAAGTTTTCAGTAGACTGTGGGCTTCCCATGGTGCGTGGGAGAATGACAGTAAGAGGTTGTGATTGAAAAGCCTGGGGAACTAGAGAGAGGGAAAGGAAAGAGGCATAGCTGGAAAATTTTTAAAAAATAAAATAAAATAGAAGTTGCAAACAGTTTTTAAGTGAAACTAGAAAGTCCTAGAAGACAATATGGCCATTAAAAATTTTTATATAGCTGGGCATTGTGGCACACACCTGTAATCCCAGCAACTTGGGAGGCTGAAGCAGGAGAATCACAAGTTAAAGACCAGACTTAGCAACTTAGTGAGGCTCTGTCTCAAAATAAAAAATTCATTGTTCATTCCCCAGTACCAAGAAAAAAAGTTTTATATATAGATATAGATATGTAGAGAGAGAGGGAGAGAGAGAAGAGTTGGACTTTGTGATCATAACAGAATTCAGGAGATATAAAAATATTAATATGTTTACCACATGAAAGTAAACATTTCTCAATTGCTAAAGAAATTATAAAACATGACACACTGTAAAAACTATTTGCAACATGTAACAAATGTGCAGATTTCCTTTATATGCAAAAAGCTCCTACAAATTATTACAGAAAAAAGCAATAATGGATTTGAATATAAGTCATAGAAAAGAAAGTTCAAATATCCTTTTTAAAAAAGCATCTGAGGGGGCTGGGGTTGTGACTCAGTAGTAGGGTGCTTGCCTAACACACATGAAGTACTGGGTTCAATCCTTAGCACCACATAAAAAAATAAATAAAGGTATTGTGTCCATCTACAACTAAAAAAAAAATTTTAAAAAAAATTTGAGGGCTGGGGATATAGCTCAGTTGGTACAGTTCTTGCCTCACATGCACAAGGCCCTGGGTTCAATCCCCAGCACCACAAAAAAAAAAAAAATTAAAAATAAAAAATTAAAAAGCATGTGAAGTGGTGCACAACTGTAATCCCAGCAACTCAGGAGGCTGAGGCAGGAGGATCTTGAGTTCAAATCCAGACTCAGCAACTTAGTGAGGCCCTAAGTAACTTAGGAGACCCTGTCTCTAAAAAAAACATACAAAAAAGGGCTGGAGATGTGGCTCAGTGGTTAAAAGCCCCTGGATTCAATCCCTGGTACAAAAAAAAAAAAAAAAAAAAAAAAGCATATGAAGAAAGAACTGAATACTAGCTGAGTGGTAGAGCACTTGCCTAGCATGTATGAGGCTCTAGGTTCAAAACCCAGCATGTCTGAGACTCTGGGTTCAAAACCCAGTACCACAAAAAGCATATGAAGACTAGGCTTGATGATGCACATCTGCAATCCTTGCTACTCGGAAGGCTGAGGCAAGAGGATCCCAAATTCAAGGATAGCCTGGTCAACTTAATGAGACTTTGTCTCAAAATAAAAAGAAAAGGACTGGGGGTATAATTCAGTGGTAGAGCACTTGCCTAGCATGCATAAGCCCCTGGGTTCAACCCCCAGTACAACAAAAGAAAGAGGGAAAAAGTATATGAAGAGGTGGTAAACATCATTCTTAATAAAATTGCAATTTAAAACAATAGGAAATTGGTTTTCACTTATAATCTTGGCAAAGATCATAAAGTTTAATAATGGACTGTGGTGGCCAGATTGTGGGAACATGGAATTCTTAGACACTTTGGCACACATGTAAATTGGTATTGCATCTTTAGAAAACATATTACTAAAATCAGTGAAAAACTTAAATGTGCAGATTACCTCAATTCAGCAATTTGGCTCCTAGGAATTTTTCCTGTGAGGACACATCCATATGCACAAAACTACTATACAAATGTATTTATTTGTTACAACATTGTTTTCAGTAGAAAATTATCTTAATCTGAATTCTGTCAGAAAGGAACAGATAGGTACATGAAATGGAGCATTTGCTGCCATTAAGAAAATAAGGAAAATCTCTGTCTCTGATAGGATGGTATCTAACACATATTAGTGAAAAACAGTAATGCTCAGAACTTAGTACATAGTAAACCACCATTTATGTAAAGATTGACAAGTGGGTTATGAATGAATAGAAGGTGCCTGGAAGGATCAACTAGTAAGCAATAAGAGTGGTTTCCTTAGGGAAACAGACTGGGCAGAGGAGAGAGTCATGGAAGAGGGACTGGATCTTCTCTGCATGTCCCTTTGTACTCTCTGAATCCCTTTTGTACCATGTGCATGTGTTACCTATTTTTTAAAACTAAATTTTAAAAATAGCTAACCATAGGTATTTAGGCCAGACCTGAGGTGTCACATGAACTAGCAGTTTCAGGAGGAGGGAGTCAGTAAGCCAGCAGATACTGTAAATGAACAAGTCAGTTGGGGCTGAGGTGGGCTGTGTTGAGGTCAGCAACAAAGAGCCCATGACACCAGACTGTTGTGCTTCAGGTCTTAGTGTTAGAATATATGCCAGCTCAGCTCCAGGAGGTGGGCAGGTCAGAATAGAGATGGGAATAAGCTTTAGGGTAATGGTAACCTGTTAATTTACAGGGAACCTGTAAAAAGGTTGAGTGTAGGAAGTCCACTAACTGGTACCAGTGTGGGTGCCATCCTAGTCTGCATTGGAAGTGGAGAAGGGCAGGGGATGAACCCTCCTGGAGCCTGTCATAGCCAGCCCTGGAGTGGGCATTTCACGCTCGCTGTCCTCATGGATGCTCACAGTGACTTACCATGAGACTGTAATATGGTTCCCATGTTACAAGCCAAGAGTCTGACTCAGGTCACAGAGATAACAAGTGGTGGACCTAGTGATATTTACTATTTTCACCATCCTTGCCAGATCATTCGCACACCAAAGAGAGTTTGGTCCCTTCCATGATTGCTGTAACTTGAAGCCAGGACCCTTCAAGCTTTGTGTTCAGAAAAATAGTCCCTTTGTGAAGCTGAGGCAGGAGGATCACAAGTTTCAGGCCAGCCTATGCAAATTATTGAGACCCTGCCTGAAAATAAAAACTAAGAAGTGCTGGGGATGTAGCTCAGTGGTAGAGCACCCTGGGTTCAATCCTCAGTACCACACTCACACTCAAAAGGAGGGGAATAATAGAATATCATCTCTCCCACCACTACCTCGGTGGGTGGTTGTTTTTTGTTTGTTTTGGTTTGTTTGTTTGTTTTTTGGTGGTGCTAGGGACTGAACCCAGAGTCTTATGCATGCTAGGCAAGCACTCTACCAACTGAGCTATATCCCCAGCCTCCCCCTACCTCTTTTTTAATGAACTAGGTTTTGCTTATTTTCAGCTACTTTTATTTGGAACCAGAGCATAGAATTTTATCTGTTTGGTCCACACACAACCCCAGCTTCCACCATATGCTCTTAGACTCTCACTGAATTGCTCATTTTCTTACTTCGTGTTGTCATCCATCTTATTTTAGCATTCACCGTGACTGCCTAAGTCTCCTGATATGCCTGGGAAGAACACCCATTTTCTTCTTCCTGTGACTCAGGCCTCAGGGAGAGAAAATACTAATTTATTTTTTTTTCTTTACCTTTCTAGGCAAAATCCATGTTTGGTGACCAGAGCTGTATATATTGACATTCTCTTGCTGTTGACATACTGCCTCGACAAAGCCACAAAGGGCAACCAACCAGGTATGATTCATAGTTATATTATATTTTGGAATGGTCACAGGTCTTTGAAATGTGGGTGGGGTTTGAGTAGCTCCACCACACACTCTCACCTACTTTAGTAAGACTAACCATTCCTCTAAATTCAACCAAGTGTCATGGCTCCCTGCTAAAAGCTTCTCAAGAAAACTTGACCTTGTTTACTTGGAAGTTTGCCGTTAAATATTTTCTATTTGGTCATTCAGGGAAGAGTATGAACTCTACTCAGATACCCTCTGTGTTTCGCAGACCTTGACTTTTTCCTGTTTTATGCATTTCTTTAAAAGGTCATCCTTTTCAATGACTTGTTCGCTCTGTTCCGTCCTGTGGAGATAAGTAAGCTGGCTCATTTG
Source organism: Sciurus vulgaris (assembly GCF_902686455.1). Lineage (NCBI taxonomy): Eukaryota > Metazoa > Chordata > Mammalia > Rodentia > Sciuridae > Sciurus > Sciurus vulgaris. The sequence goes on from NC_136475.1 coordinate 63,230,541, forward strand.
GTGGTGGAGCCAGGGGCATGTTAGAGTTGCTGCCTCAAGTTTTGACATCATATGTGATTATAGGTCATGTATGTTTCTGGGCATGTGCCCTAGACCCACATGCAACTATTCTATTTTAACCTGATTCACAAAGTGGTTTTTGAGTTTTTTTTAAAGGGAGAAGGGCAATTCCAAATAAAAATTTTTTTGATGTGTTTATATAAGAGGCTACAGGAAGTGCCATACATGAATTCCAGGCCACAGACTGAAACTGATTTTCATCAACACAAACTGGAATGCAGGGTAATGAGCCTGCAACTGGTTAAAATCAGCCTCTTCTAATTGATTAGGCCTGTCTAAAGGGGGCTACGATTACCAAGTCAGATTCTGAGTACAAGCAGGCCAGGCCTTTCCTCTATTACATTGAGTCTGTCAATGATTTGTTGTCTTCAGTAAATACATTCAGGCTGTCAAAGTCCAGCTCTGTCCATATGGAACCCTGTTCCCAAATGCAAACCAATTTAAAATGCTTTGCAGGGGGTGGGAGTGGGGATGTGAAACTGCCTCACCCAGATCCATGTATATTAGTCCACAAAGCCCCTTAGGCCATACAGAGGTAGTAAGAACACACTAGACTTTCCTCAACTGCACATCCCTGTGTAGGGACAGATGTTGTATCCATTCAGTAGTGCAGGATCGTGTAGTTTTACAGTTGTAAAACAATCCCGGTTAAGCTGGGCATGGTGATACACACCTGTGATCCCATAGTGAGACTCCATCTAAAAAAAAAAAAAAAACAGTCCTGGTTTATGCCTCTTGTCCCAGAATAGTTATGAATAGTGCCCCTGTTTTATTCTTGAGAGTATCCAGGTTTGCATAATAAATTATAGTTCACCCTAGCTAAAAGAGATTGCATCCACTTGTACACTTGAGTTAGCTGGGGTTCATAGATTGTAGAGATTATATAGATATTACCAAGTAAGTTGTTTTAGATTTCTACCATCTCTGTATTTCAGCTCCAAATTTCACATAACTTTATGCATCTAAAGGACCTGCTTACAAATCCATCCAGTGGGGTCCTGACAGAGTTGTGTGGTTGACTGTATCATTAGTTAGTTTGAACTGAGTTTTTCTTGGCTCATTTAGCACCTTATTCCTGTCTAGAAGAGATAACCTTTGAGTGTTATAAAATACCGTCTCTTCCCCCGCTTCTCGTCCTTCCCTGATAAGCTGAGCTTCACGGGGACGACTTTGGCTTTTTTAAATTGTTTTTCCCTCTGAACAATTAACCTTATTTAGAGTTTATTCCCAATTAAATGTGATCACAGCTGTCTTTAGTTCCTCAGCGGCGTTACGCTTACACGCACAGGCTGCTCCTCGTAGTGTCCTCATTGCAGAGTAAGATGCAATGGGAACGGGGCACTTTGACCCCTGACTCTAGGTGACAGCCACAGTTCTGAATGTGCTCTACACTGTCCCATAAGGCAGCCACTAACCACATGTGCCACTTGAGTGCTTGAGATGCAACTGGTCCAAATTGAGATGTTTGGTAGGTACAAAGTATACTCCATATTTCAAAGGTGAGTATGAAAAAAATATAAAATTTATCAATAAATTTTATATTGACTAGATATTAGATAATATTTAACATCAGACTAAAATTTAAGCCTCACCCTGAGTCCTGAGGAATGGAGTCAGCCATCTGTGAACTGAGACTGCTGAAACCATGAGCCCCCAAATAAACTTTTCCTCCTCTTAAAAAAAAAATTATATATGTGTATATATATGTATTATTAAAAGTAATTTCACCTGTTTCTTTTACTTTTGAAATGTGATTACTAGAATGAAAAGAATAAGAAAAACCAAACTATTATTTAAATATATGTGAATTTCACTTTGTCAATTGGAGAGATGTGAAAAGTTGTTAATAACTTATCACAGAAACCAAAATGCTACATTAAAGTAACATTGGTGACAGAAAACATGTGGCTACTATACATTTTCAAATTACATATATGGCTTACACTATATTGTATTGGACAGCACTGGACTTGTCCAGACCTTTGGGAATTGCCCTCATAAACTGTAGGGTAAGTGTATATGTATCTATATCTACCTATATGAATGTGTGTATTTATGGGATGCATCCACAAAAGCAGTAGTAATAAATATTTATCCTTTGAGTTTGGTCTAGATTTTTAAACTAACCAAATGTCAAATAAGTCAGTGATTAAGATGGATAGTACTCCTTGGGATAAAAATAAGCTGTCACCTTAAAGTAGTGAAATCTGTTCTTGTGTGTCTCATAAATTGTTTCCAAAGGCAATTTGAGCAGTAGCTAAAAATCTTCCCAAATCAGGTGATCACTTATCTGGATGTGTAGATTTCAAAATGTTTTCAAAATAATGTCATGATATAGTTTTTCCTTGTAAGCTTCTTGAAAGAATGGACCATGTCTTATGTTCTTTGTTACCCAACCAAGTATGTAGTAAGCCCTCACTGATTGAGTAAAATACAGTTTTGTTTTGTTTTGGGGACAGTGCAGTTGTTGTTAAGATACAAGTGTGATTTAAACTCAAGCATCAGTCAGATATGAATTTACTTTCTGAATTCAAATGAGATGCTTTATTCTGTATGCATGTTTATAGATAATGTATATATCTACCTCCACAAAGTAGGAAGCATACACACACTCTGAAGCCAGATCCACAGGTTGGAATCCCAGATCTGCCATTTATTTTGTGGCCTTCGGCAAGTTTTTGAACTCTAAGACACTTGTCTCCATTGTAAATGGAAATAATAATAGAATCTTTATCTTAGGGTGGTTTTCAACTCATACATGTAAACCCTTACATACAGAATGAGCTTTGCATGATACAGAGTAATTCAGTGCTCAATAAAAATAACTACTTTTGGCCAGAGATATAGCTCAGTTGCTGGGGGGGGGGTGTGTGTATATATATATATATATATATATATATATATATATATATATACACACACACACTCTTATCATTCATTCTCATTAGCTGGAAACTATATGTTCCCCTGCTGCCTGGCAAAACTGCGTTCAACCCTCAACTTTGTGGTTCTCATAGTTTAAACATCTTCAGGAAAGAAGAAGTGCTTGCATACCTGGCATAGATTGTCTGGAATCCTCTTGATCAGGGATGCCCTTGCCCCTCTGACTCATCCAGAAGATCTTTTTTTCTTGTTTATTTATTTTTCACTTATTTTATTATTTTTATTTCACTTATTTTATTATGAGACATGCTAACTAGCATCAAACATAGGAGCTAGAGAGAAATAAGTCTTGTGCTTGTAAATAAACACAGTAAGGGATTGTAGATGCTATTCAGGAAGCATGTATGGGATACATTTGAGGCACTAAAGAAAAAGTCATTTCTACTTGGGAGGACAAGAATGACTTTTAGAGGAGGAAATGGTTGAGCATATTTTGGTGATGAGCAGGAATTCACCAGATAAGCAAGAAGCAGGTGGGTATTACTGATGGTAAGGAGCATGACCAGAGGGCACAGATCACCACAACCTTCAAAGAATTAGGACAGGGTGTCTAAGTGCTGGGTTCAAAGCTAGGAAGGAGGGACTAGAGGTGAGGCTAGGGAGGCAGAAGCTCACTCCTGGAGGGCCCCACAGGACAAAGTCTAAGGGACTTGGATTTGACTCTGTAGACTAAGGAGATTATTGGAGGATATAAAACAGAAAGTGATATCATGTGGCTTTTAAGACAAGGTGGTGGCATTTCATTCTCTGCCCTCATCCTCATAGCTTCTTAGCACTCTTATGGAGCCAAGTTCCTGTTGTCATTCAAAAAGAATGGAACTGAAAATTGATTTATCAGCTGTGATAACCAGTTTGTGGGGCTTGGGAGGTGGAACACAGAGAGTGGAGGACCTGACTAGAATGAAAGGCAGTAAGTACAGTACTAAAAGCGGTTTAGAATGGTGAGATTCTAGCCAGCAGCATGGTACACATGCTTGTAACCCCAGTGACTTGGGAGGCTGAGGCAGAAGGATCACAGGTTCAGGGCTAGCCTCAGCAACTTAGTGAGGCCCTAAGCAACTTAGTGAAATCCTGTCTCAAGGTAAAAAAAAAATAAAAAGGGCTGGGGATGTAGCTCAGTGGTAAAGCACCCCAGGTTCAATCCCCAGTACCCTGCCCCCCCAAAATAGGTGGGATTATAGAGGACTTCCTTCTACTTTTTATTTTACTAACTATACACAACAATTCTGTTTCAGTCATATGTGTGTATACACACATTTACATGTTAAGTACTTAAATATGAATCTAGAGAGGGACTAATTATTCTAAAAGAAATGAGGCAATAATTGCAGGGAAACTTTTTTCACGAAGGACAGTCTGCCCATAGCCTCTCAAACCCTAATCTGTAAGTGACCTTAGAAGGCTATCCCTACCTCTAAAATGTCTTAGAACCACATTGAAGGCTGGGGGCATAAACAATGAAAAAAACAGAGAAGGAAAAAGGCAAGGAAGATAATTAGAAAAGCTTACGATAATGATGTGTTTTGTGTAATTCAAACTTTTATCTTAGTGCTTCCCAATCATTTGAGGTTTCCTCAGTCATTAACTAGGTTTTGAAAAGTCCAAATGTGGGGGTTTGTTTGGAGTTTTAAAGTGATTTAAACCCACAAGGACTTTCTGTCCCCTGTATTCTTTTTCCTCTTCTATATCCAGCTGTCATCAGTATATATCAGTTTCCTGCAGGAAGGAAAATTATAGTCTCCAGTTGAAGTTGGGGAATGAGGAAGAAAGAATCCACCACAGGACGCGGGGGCTGGGTTACAGGCGTGAGCAGGGACTTGGAAACAGAGAGCTTTCATTCTAATTTTAAACCATCTTAAGTTATTTGCTCTCAGATTGGAAATTTTCCATTGAACTATCTATTTACTAAAATACCCTCTGAGACTTGGCTAAATATTTACCCCTTTTACTCTGAGAGATGAACTTTCTGTTTCTATCTATGCCCACACCCCTTAGATTTGAGTTTTTCATAGCTATTGAGTTTAATGTTTTCTTTTACCAAGTATTTAAACAAATATTATACTGACTTACACTTTCAGACTTTCATTTTAAACTCTCTTGATGAGTTTATGAGTGGGTAGTGTTTTTTGTTTTTTTTTTTTTTCCTTCCAGGCTCCAATTTTTAAGCAACCTGGTTCTTTTATAATTATATGTATATGTGATACATTGAAATAGGAATCTTCAAGAGGATTTGTTAATCCAAAAGAAACAAGGAAATGACATAACAGTTTCATAAAAATGTTTTAGCTGACCTTGCATGGTGGCACGCAACTCAGGAGGCTGAGGCAAGAGGATCACCAGTTTGAAGCCAGCCTGGGAAACTTAGTGAGATTCTGTCTCAAAATAAAATTAAAAAGAGCTGGGAATGTATTGGTAGTAGAGCATCCCTGAGTTCAATTCCTGTTCTCTCTCTCTCTCTCTCTCTCTCTCTCTCTCTCTCTCTCTCTCTCTCTCACAGAGTTTTAACTGGAAGAGTGCATTATACTCACAAGGAAACTCCCCTCCCCCCTTCAATACTGGGGACTGAACCCAGGGGCATTTTACCACTGAGCTACATTCCCAGCCTTTAAAATAATTTATTTATTTATTTATTTTTAATTTTGAGGCAGAATCTCTCTAAGTTGGCAAGCCTTCTGAAAACTTGTGATCCTTCCTGCCTCAGCCTCCCTAGTTGTTGAGATTACAGGCATGTACCCCTCCCCTGTACTGGCAGGAAACGCTGCTTTCAATATCATCTTACCTGAAGGAGGTAATAGTAATGGTCAGCATTCACTGAGCCAAGCACTACCAAGCTCTATGTCACATATTTTATGTGCATTAATGAAGAGTAGGGGGATACTAGTGTTCCTTCATTTTAGACATGAGGAAACTAAGGCAGAGAACATTGCCAGTTGTCACATGGGTACTAAGGTGGCAGAGCCTGAGCTCTCCAATCACCTATGCTGTAGCCCTACTTTGCAGCCACATCAGGAAAAACCAGTCACTCTCCTCACAGATTCAGCTTTCCAGACTTCTGCCCCTGCTGCAGAAGCCCCAGGCCTCAGGGAGGGATCCCCTTTACAGGAGCTTCTAAATCACGGGCTTTTATGGGCCCTTTCCTGCCTGTGTTTGTTCCCCATCCCCAGGGCGTGTAGAATAATACGAAAGCCTAGCTGGGACTGGAGTATGTTACTAGAAAGAGAACCTTGAAGCTCCAGGCAGCCACCTGCCCTTTTCCCTTTGATTGTGGACCTACAGCCACTACACGAAACACTTCCCAGGACCAGGCTGCTGGGGACTGGTTTTGTGGTTTCCTTTGTTAGTTGGGATTTATAGTTCAGATCCCATCACTCTGCCAAGTGCAATAAACATTTTGTTTTAACTGGAATGTAACTTTTATTATTGTTATTATTTTTCCTCTAAATGCCCTAAAAGTGACCAGCTTGAGAGTGAAGTCAGAACCTCTAAATAATCTAAACGCCAAATCAGTGTGCTTTGTAGATCGGGAGAAGATTAGAAGACAGGCTCTCACTTATTACTGCTTGTATTTATATAATAGAAGTTGGGTAATGTAATCCCTCCCACAGGCCAGCTTAGATGTTGCTCATGGTTAAATGGTTAAATCTGTGAGAAGTATTCAACAATGCCTTGTATTTGTACTGCCTAGAACATGAATAATATATGTGTGACATGAATAAATGTAAGGTCAGTGATTTTTATGACATATTAACTTCCTTTACTTAAGTTCTTGGGAAATAGAGCTGAACAATTACAGAGAATGAAAACATTGGCAACTTACAAACACCTGCTTTGATTATTTGGTCTAATTAGGTTAAATTTAACCAATTCCATCTGAACAAATTGAAAACAATTCTTATCTGTTCCTTGGTCATGCGCTTTTATCAGTGTTGAATGCAGATGTGTTTAATATGACACAGTTGGTGTGATTCTTTCAGCTCTGGGTGGGAGATAGAAGGGAATTGAGAACATATTTTTAAGAGTCTTCTGGGGACTTATATTTCTGGGCCTGCAGCTATGAAATTTTGAGGGAAAAAAATTAAAAAAAAAAAAAAAAAAAAGCTTTGTTGTCAGTAAATTAGTTGGTTTTTTCTCCAAAACCCTGGGACTGTCCATCTAAACTATTACTTTTGTCAAAAAGTGTCTTACCCAAGGAACAGTGAGTTCCTAAAATAAGTATATGATCGCTAGCTATTTTTCGGAAGTCCAAATAATACAGGGTGTTATTAGCTTGCTGGGTTATGTAGTGTTTGCTGCCTGTTAATTCCAAACCTGATGTAGAGTACGTAGGCCATTAATTCTTGAAATTTTAGAGATCATTTAATCACATGTAGAGTAGAAACTCTAGCAGTTAAATGACTTCCTCAAGGTCACACAGTTGGTTAGTAAAAAAGCTGAGCTCTCCTGACTTCTGGTCCACCTGTCCATTTCAGTGAGTCAAGTTATAGCTTGGACCTAGTGTCTGTATCTGTGACAGCATCACATCCTAAGACCTTATTTCCAACCCAGGAGCAAAATACTGTTCAAATGAGCAGCAAGGGTCTCAGAACATTTGGGATTTCAGTGTTTCTACGTGTCCCTTCTTCTGCCCACTCCAGCCTCTCATCACAGATAATCTGAAACTAGTTGCTCATATCATGTAGTTTTTGAAAATCTATGGTAGACATTTTGAATAAATGGAATCGTAGCTTTGTGACCTGTTGTGTCTGGGTTCTCTCACATAACATTGTTTTCAAGGTTTACCCATGTTGTGGTTTGAACCAACACTTGATTTTTTTTTTAATGAATAATACTCCATTGTATTGGTATCACTTTTTGTTGTTCTTGCAGTGCTGAGGAGTGAACAACAGTGCCTCATTCCCACATGCTGGGCAAGTGCTCTACCACTGAGCTACTTCCCCAGCTCTAGATAAAACATGTTGTTCATCCATTTATCAGTTGATGAACATTTTGGTGGTATTGTGAACAATCCTGTGAATGTTCATGGACAAATTTTTGTGGAAACCTATGCTTTCAGTTCTTCTTGATATTTACCTACGAGTGCAGTTGTTAGGCCATATGCCAACTCTTAAGTTCAACTTTTTGAGGAATTGCTAAATTGGTTCCAGAGAGACTGAACTGTCTCACATTCCTGCTAGCAACATGTGAAGTTTCTAGTTTCTCCATATCCTCACCAATATATGTTATTGCCCATCAGTTTTATTTTAACCATCCTAGTGGATCTCATTGTGCTTTTTCTTTGCATTTTCCTGAAGATTTATGATATTGAGCATCTTTTCTAATGTTAATTGTTAATCTTTAGAGAAATGTGTGTTCAGGTCCTTTGCCCATTTATTTTTAATTTTTTTCAGTTTTCTTTTTATTTTGCGGTGCTGAGGATCGAACCCAGGGCCTTGTGCTTGCAAGGCAAGCACTCTACCAACTGAGCTATCTCCCCAGGACCTTTATTTATTTATATGTGGTGCTGAGCGCTCACACATGCTAAGCAAGTGCTCTACCACTGAGGTACAACCCCAGCCCCTCTTTGCCCATTTTTTAATTGGTTTTTGTCTTTTTATTCTTGAGTCATAAAAGTTCTTGGTGTGTTCTGAATTTTAATCTCTTGTAAACTACAGTTTGCAAATATTTTCTCTTGTTATGTGGGTTGTCATGTCACTTTTCTTTTTTTCTTCTTTCTTGTGTGTATGGAGGGTACTAAGGAGCAAAGTCAGGGTCATTCTACCATTGAGCCACATCCCCAGTCTTTGTTATTTTTATTCTGAGACAGGGACTCACTAAGTTGCCCAGGCTGACCTGAAACTTGCAGCCGTCCTGCCTCCGCCTCCTGAGTCACTGGGATTACAGGTTTATGCCACCGTGCCCAGCAGCATCTCAAAATTTTTTTAAATAATTTTTTTAGAGCCACTGGCTTCAGTCCCCAGTATGCACTGGGATTATAGGTGTGCACCACCATGTTGGCTTGTCATTTTCCTTTTTTTTTTTTTTGACCCAGAGGCGCTTAACCACGGAGCTACATCTCCAGCCCTTTTTATTTTTCACGAAGTTGCTTTAGCCTTGCTAAATTGCTAAGGCTGGCTTTCAACTTGCAACCCTCCTGCCTCAGCCTTCAGAGTTGCTGGGATTTCAGTTGTGCACCACCACATTCAGCTTGCTATTTTTCTCAATGATATTCTTTGATGGACAGAAGGTTTTCGTTGTAATGAAATTCATTGTATCTGGTTTTTTTTTCTTTTGTTGCTGTGCACTTGATGTCATATTTAAGAAACTATTGCCTAATCCAAAATTATGCACCCATGTTTTCTTCTAAAAATTTTAGTTTTAGCTCCTAGGTCTGTGATCCATTTTGAAGTGTTTTTGTTTTATTTTGTTTTTGTTTTTATTTGTGGTCCAGAGGATTGAACTCAGGACCTCATGCATGCTAGGTCAAGTGCTGTGCCACTGAGCCACATCCCCAGTTCTTTTTATTTTTCATTTTGAGACAGGGATTCACTAAATTGCCAAGATTGACCTCAAACTTGTGATTCTCCTGCCTCAGCCTCTTGAGAAGCTGGGATTACAGATGTGTGTCACTGCATACCCTGTGGGTTGGTTTTTATATTTGGTATGAGATATAGGTCCATCCACATCCTTTGCATGTGAGTGTTCATTGTCCCAGCACTCTATGTTCAAAAGACTGGCTTTTTAAAATTTTTTAAATTTGTTTTAATTAGTTACACATGACACTTTGATACATCATCTATAAAGCAGTATAATTTCTGATTCTTCTGGTTATATATGATGTAGAATCCCAACAGTCATATAGTTATATGTGTACATGGGGTAATAATGTCTGATTCATTCTTCTATCCTTACTATACCCATACCCCCTCCCCTCCCTTCACTCCCTGATCTTTTCCCATTAAGTTGTCTTGGCACCTTGTCAAAAAATCACTTGACCATAAATTATGTGTTTATTTCTAGATTCTTAATTATGTTCCATGATCTATGTCTGTCCATATGCCAGGAGCGCTGTCTTGATTACCATGTGTCGTAGTAACTTGAAATTAGGATGAGCCCTTCAGCTTTGTTCTTTTTCAAGATTATTTTGGCTACTCTGAAATTCCTTGAATTTTTATACGAGTTTTAGATCAACTTATCAGTTTCTAGGGAAAAGAGAATTTGATAGGGATCGTGTTTAACTGTGTAGATCAATGTGAGGAGTATTGCCATCGTAACAAACTGTGTTTTCAGATCCATGATCTCAGGATGTCTACTTATTTAAGAGTCTCTTTAGTTTCTTTCAATGATGTTATATAGATTTCAGGATATACATCATGCACATCTTTAATATATAGATCTTTTATTCTATATCCTTACAGAGTTTATTTATTTGTTTTTTTGCAGCCTCCTTAGAGTATATGGGATCATGTCATTTGCAATAGAGATCATTTTTACTTGTTCCTTTCCTATCTAGATGTTTTTTTAATTCATTTTTCTTGCCTTATTGCTCAGGCTGAACTCTCCAGTACAATGTTAAATAGAAGTAGCAAGAGCAGACATCCTTGTCTTGTTCCTGATTTTAGAGGGAGAACTTTCAGTCTTTCTCCATTAGGTATGATGTTAGCAGTGGATTTTTCTTAGATGGCCTTTATCAGATTAAAGACATTCCCTGTTTCTTGTTTATTCAGTGTTTTTTTGTTTTTTGTTTTGTTTGTTTTTGTCATAAAAGGGTGTCAAATTCTGCTGTCTATTGAGGGGATCATGTGAGTTTTGTCCTTCATTCTGTTCATATGGTAAAATTCATGAAATTTTAATTGTTGAACAGTATTCCATTGTATGTATAGTTTACTTATACAGATTCACCAGTTGATGAACATTTGGATTGTTTCTATTTTTGGAGATTGTCAATAATGCAACTCTGAATATTCACATAGAAGTGTTTGGTCAGATGTTTAAATTTCTCTTGACTAAAAACCTAAGAAGGTAATTACTGGGTCATATGGTAAGGATAGTTAAATGTAAGAAACTGCCCAAGTGTTTAATAAAAGAACTTTTCACTTTGCATTCACACCAGCAATGCACGAGAAGTCCAGTTGTTCCACATTGTCTCCTAGACTTGGTATTATCTCTCTTGTTAATTTTAGCTGTTCTGCTGGGTACATAGTGATATCATATGATTTTAAGTTGCACTTACCAAATGACTATGTCGACATCTTTTCATATGCCATACTTGTCTACATATATTTTTTTTTGCTTAAATATCTATTCAAATCTTTTGCATTTTCCCGCTCCCTGCCCCAGTACTGGGTATTGAACCCAGGCACGCTCTGCCACTGACTATATTCCCAGATTTTTTTTTTTTTTTTTTTTTTTTTGAGGCAGGGTCTAACTAAATTTCCCAAGCTGACCTCAAACTTTTTAAGGCCCTTCTGCCTCAGCCTTCACTAGCATTATAGGCATGCACCCCCATGCCCAATCAGTTCTCTTTTAAATTGAGTTGTTTATTCTTAAGTTATAAGAGTTCTTTACTTTGTGTACAAGTTCTTTACTAAGATAAATATTCTGCATATACATTTTATCCATCCATTGGCTTGCCTTTTCATTTTCCTAACAGTATCTTTTGAAGATTAGACATTTTTAATTTTGAAGTCTGGTTGATCCATTTTGTGTGTGTGTGTGTGTGTGTGTGTGATGTGTTTGCCTTTTTGTGCCCTAGTTAATAAGTCTTTCTGAGCCTATTCCCAAAGTCATGAAGATGTTTTCTTCTAAAGTTCTATAGTTTTAGATTTTACATTTAGATTTTTTGATGTACCGCAAGTTAATTTTCATGTGTGTCATGAGATATGGTTGAAGTTCCTTTTTTTTGCATATGGATAGCGAGTTGTTCCAGCACCATTATTTCATATTTTCATTATTTCTTCTATCCCTTCCCTACTTTCGGGATTCCTTCCTTCCTTCCTTCCTTTCTTTCTTTCTTTCTTTTTTTTTTTTTTTTTTTGGTACTGGGGATTGAACCAAGGAGCGCTTTTCCACTTAGTTACATCCCTGGGACTACCGGTTGTAACTGGCTTAAATTAGGTAACTTGAAGTGGTGTCCCACAGATCAGTGATATCCTCGTTTCTTTCTTTCTTTCTTTCTTTCTTCCTTTCTTTCTTTCTTTCTTTCTTTCTTTCTTTCTTTCTTTCTTTCTTTCTTTCTTTCTTTCTTTCTATCTGTGTTTCATTTTTGATAGCTTCTATTTCTTTATCTCCAAATTCCCTTTTCTTTTGCATTGTCTAATGTGCTGCTGATTTCATCCAGCGTATTATTTTTTATTTCAGATTTTGTACATCTCTAGATGTCTCATTCATGTCCTTTTATATCTCCCATATTTCTCTGCGTGTTTGGTTTCCCTCTAGATTCCTCACCACATGTAGCTTATTTATAATAGCTGTTATCATGTCCTTGTTTCTAATTACATCACCATTGTTATTTCTGGATAGGTCATTTCTTTTTGTTAATTTTCCTCCAAGTTATAAACCCTATTTTCCTACTTCTTTGCACTCTAGTAATGTTTTATTGAATGCCAGGCCATTCTAATTTTATGTTGTTATATGTTGGATTTTGTTTTATGCCTTTAAAGTACTGGACTTGTTTTGGCACATAGTTACTTAGTATCTTTTAGAATCATCCAAGACTTGCTTTTAAGTTTTGTTCAGTTCAATCTTAATAGGAGCCTTTTAAGTCTATTAACAAGGTAAGGCCTAGTTAAGTTCTCTACCTGATGCCCCATGTATTACAAGTTCTGTACTTTGGGTGAGTGAACCTACCTGTCTGAGCTTCAGGAATTGTTCAGCCCTCTACTTTTTGTTCTTTCCCCAGCCTCAAGGAGTGTCACTCCAGGCATGCATAACAGTATCCAACTGATTGATCTGCAGATGTCCAGATGTCCAGGGTCTCCTCTCTAGTATTGTCTTCCAATTCCAGCTGTCTCAGTCTTCCCAAATTCTGATTTGTTATCATTTCCTCATTTCATTTCATCTGAACCAGCCCCTGGGCTCTGGGTTCCTCCTCTGTGTGCCTCTTGGCAGTAGGCTCGGGCAATTGTAAGGCTCCTGTTTGTTTTTTCTTTCAAGGATCTTCAGTCCTACCCTGTCCATCTCTGGTTTTCTATTTGTTTATATTAGAAGGGCAATTACTGTAATGGTTAATCCTTCATGAGCAGAGCAGAAATTACTTCCACTGCCTTGTGTGGGGAATCCAAGAGTATGGCACCAGCGTCTGCTTGGCATCTGGGAGGGCCTTCTTACAACATCATTACATGCAGAGGGCATCACATGGCGAGACATGTCTTCCTGGCCCAGGTCTCTCCTTTCTTATAAAGCCACTGTCTCATTAGACATGGGCCTTAGTTACCTCCCAAAGATCCCACCTCCAAATACTGTGGTCACATTAAGTTTCTACCCTCTTAATATCTCATAATGGGGATTAAATTTCACCATGAGCTTTGGTTAGGACTTTCAAACTATAGTACTGGGTATACTTACCAGACTCACCTCCGTTGCTCACCATGCAGAATTTACTTAACTCCTCTCTCCGTGTTGGCTCTGGACCTAATAAAAAGTCCAACCAGATTCTGTTGTGTCTTGCCATCTGTAATTGCACCCTGCACCATCACTCCTGCCTGCTGATGTTGGTCTGCAAGCCAACAGTGACCAAACCTCTTGCATCTTAGATTGTTTCCTAAGGTTTAAATGCCAGAGCCCAGGTGCATTCCCAGAACTGTCACTGGTAGCAGTAGCAAGGGACTGAGTGGTCCTAGCCTCTCTTAATATAGGTGAAACAACAGAGGTAAACCCCAGGTATCCAAAGAACTCTTCCCAGCCAGCTGGGACTCTTCTGGTTAGTTTCATGCTCTATGCGACTGCCTGAGGGTATCAGAGAAGCTGTAGGTCCTTTGTGGGCAAGAAGTTCAATTAAATGGATGGGGAGGAGGGTGTCAGGATGGGGAAATTTTTTTTATTCAGTCCTGCCCTTCAGAGCAAGTCACTGAAAGAAACAGAAGTAGCATTTGCTGAGAAATAACTTTATGTTTATGTCTTTGGCTTATCATGTGTTTATCCACAATATTTCCTGACTTCCTTCTTATGTTGGGCAAAGGCCAGGATGGGATGGTTGGTGGGTGGAGGCAAGAAGTAAAAAATGTTGGTCCCTCCCAGGGCATGATGAGCTCATCTTTAGCCACCCCAAATCCCTTCAGAACTCTTGATCACCATCTCCCAAACCAGAAAGACTGCTTTCATTTTATAGCGTGAAAAGGTAGTCTTCAAATAGTATTTTCAAACAAATGTTCCCCTTCATCTGTGGCAGATAAGGAATCCATTGCTTAAAAATACACACCTGTGAGATTATTCCAGTGGCTAGGCAAAGAGGGAATGTGTTCACACCTGTGTAAGCCGCAGTGAAGGCAAAGGCGTTCAGAGAACTAGAAACTATAGTAGATGTGAAATGAACAACCAGGACCTGTTCTGGGGAAGACAATAGGTTGTGAATCCTCCACCAGGTCCTCTACATGTTTGTAACTGGAAGGGCCCCTGGAGTCAGGATTAAGGTTTACTGGGAGGGGCAGAGGATTAAATAGAAGAATGGAATTTCCCTTCGGATAAGGAGAAGCCAAGATTTATTAAATCAGTTGGTTTTTTTTTTTTTTTTTTTTTTTTGTTATTGTTGTAGTTCCTATGGTTTCCTCTTCTCTACAGATTTTTTTTTTTTACTAAGAAGTTGCATAACAAGACATTAACATTCACAAAGAGAACAAATTATCAGCTGCGATTATTTTTAGAACCAGTTTATCAACGATTTCAGATAAGAACTTTTGTTGGATCTGATTACAGATCTCTCTGACCAGAGTTACGATTCTTTGAAATAGAAAAAGCAGGCCTTCCCACTTCAAGGGAAATCTGCTTTGGGTTTTTCTCACCCCCCACTTTCTCAAGGAGGGTGGGTGTTCTGGGAGAGAGAGAACAGAGGAAACTTGGGAACACTTGTCTGCAAAGTTTTCTTGATCTGCTGGCATCAGAGAATCAGAGTCTTTGACAGTATTTGAAGGACAGAATTCATGTGTTTGCTCATTCATTCATTTGAGGTAGAGAGAACAGCATGTGCAAAGTCAGGCAGAATAAAGAATCTCCTGAATCTCAGTGGCAGGTGAATGGCATCATCAATATTATTGTCCTTTGCACAGTATCCTCATAAGTGACTTATTTCATAGTGGTGGAACCATTTTTGTATTTGGCTGACCCATTCTGTCCTGTGGAGGATTCTTTCTCATTCATAGATATGAACAGCTGCTTCCAAGTACGATAAGTTTGCCATGATTCCCAGGACTTTTGTCCCTCCACTCCCAGCCCGGGCCCCCCAGACATCTCTGCTGGGACCAAGAAAATGTCACTCTGGACCCAAACACTTTTTCTTCTTGCCCTTTTTGTTTTGGCTAGTTCAGCACCAGACTCTTGGGCTGTCTTGATGAGTGACGTATCAGCAAAGACCAGGCACCCTATAACATTCAGGGGTCTGCGCATGAGCACTAGGTGGAAGGGGTTGGTTTATGATTAGGGGCCATGGTATATTAAACGCTAGAATTAGACACATTCAGAGCGCAAGGGGTTTGTACCGAGCAGTTCAGATGATCTCGGATGGTCTGAGGTGTGTGGTCACAGCACCAGGAGCCTCAGCACAACCAGAGAACTTTTTAGAAAATGTGATTGGGGGGTCGTCCCCCAGACATACTGAATCAGAAACTGTGGGGAGGAACAGTTAAAATTCAAGAACCTCTGGTCTGAGGTGACATCACAGCCACTCTCTGGGACATTGCTAAGATGTGAATGCCAGAAGAATTGGCTTTTTTCTTCCAATTGGTGTTTCTCTCTCCCCTTTCCTTTTTCCTTCCCCTCACGCTCTCATTAAATTCACCTTAATTAAACGCTCTAATGTTGTAACTCCACTGTATTCATAATTATGTGATGACAGTATCACCCACATTTTTTTCAGAACCATTGCTAAAGCTATTTTGATTAACATGCACCTTTTTAAAGTTATATTGGTTTTTTTGTTTTTGTTTTTGTTTTTGATACTAGGGATTGAACCCATGGGTACTTTACCACTGAGCTACATCCTCAGCCCTTTTTTATTTTTATTTTGAGACAGGGTCTGGCTAATTTTCCCAGCCTGGTCTTGAATTGTGATGCTCCTGCCTCAGACTCCAGAGTTGCTGGGATTACAGGCATGCACCACAGGGCCTGGCTGACTTTTTTTTTTTTTTTTTTTTTTAAGGAAATTTTGACAAACCTGTATGAGTAGCTCAGAAGATGAGAGATGACTGGCCCATGGGCCTGTCCCCTGGGGTTACACCCCTCCTTCAGGATTTGTTGAGTACTATCCCTGCCCAAGATCCTGACTACCAAGCCCTCTACTATAGCCTGGTCAATGTTAGCACCACCTTCGTTAGTTGGGGAGTGGCAGCTTTGAGATCCAGAATTAACTTCAGCTGCTGCTGTGCCTATTGCTAGCAACGCAAATCTCCCACCTGCGGGGAATCCAGGCAATGCCAAGAAGGCATATCTGAGATCAGCAGAGGGCACTGTGCGGGACTCCACTCTGTAGACAGGCCCACTGTGTGAGGGACTCTTGCAGTTCCTTTCTAGGAAATCTCTCTTCCTGAGAGGCAGGCTGTCCAAACAGACCAACCTTAGGAAGCGCCTCCAAATTGCTGTTCCCGTTGCCGCTCCCTAGTGATGTTTTCGCCAGCTCATGGAACAATGAAACTACAGCAGAATGATCCTGTAGAAATTTTTTCTTAAAGCCTAAATTCTTTAAAGAATTGTCCTGATGCCATGTGCTGTGGTGCACATCCTACCAACTTGGGAGACTGAGGCAGGAGGATCACAGGTTCAAGGCCAGCTTAGGCAATTTAGCAAGACCCTGTCTCAGAATAAAAATGTAAAAATGGCTGGGGCCAGGCACTGTGGTGCACACCTATAATCCCAGCAACTTGGGAGACTGAGACAGGAGAATCACAAGTTTGAGGCCAGCCTCAGCAACTTAGTGAGGCCCTAAGCAACTTAGCAAGACCCTGTCTCAAAATAAAAAATAAAAAAGACCTGGAAATGTAGTGCAGTGGTTAAGCATCCCTGGGTTAAATCCCAGTACCATAAAAAAGGGCAGGGGGGTGTATGGGGTTTCATCTCCATGGTGAAGTACTTGCCTAATATGCATGAGTCCCTGGGTTCCATCCCCAATACTATAAAACAAAAGAGAAAAGAATTGTCCTTTATGATGATACAGTTTTTCATTTCCTGCTTTGGAGGTAAGATAACTTTTCTTTTATGAAGTGATATAGTCAATTTTTAACATCCTTACTTCGCAAAATAAAATGTTGGCATCTTATACATGACTGCCACATTATTTATGACATTTTATTTGGAATTATTTCTCCAGTGAACCAGGACAAAACACAGTAGGAGGTATTGTCTGGCCATGTGAATCCAACCATTAAGCCATTCCCTTGAAGGCCAGAAATATACTTGCTCTAAAGAAGAGGGGAAAAAATTTTCCAAAAATGAAATCAGATTGGATGTTTAGAATCAGTCACACATACTTGGGTGACTGAGATGACTGCATTGGTGGGAACATGAAAAGACTTTCCCAACAAGGAGGTCTGAAAAAAACTGCAACCAGTATGGGTTTGCAAAACACATTCAAACTTAGGAAAAACACAGTAGGGCCAGTCTAGGCTCCCCAAGAAAGAAGGAACCCAAAGCAATCAAAGCTGAGATTATAAATAGAAAACTTAGTTTGAAAATGACTCTCTGCTGGAGAAGAGGGCTGCTAAACTTCAGACTGAGGAACTAATGTCACTTTTTTGTGTTCTGCAGACAAAAGGCACTCACAGAAACAAAAATAAGTACCGTCTGTTGATCTAGACTTTGAACTGTATTTGATATGGCAGAAGACAAACATTGCTTCACCAGGGAGAAATCCTAGCTGTGAAACCACTAGATGAGTCTACCTGCAGAGCCACTGAACAGTAACTATAGCTTTCATTCCCAGCTGCACACTAGAATGACCTAGGTCACATCAAAACCAGACTTGTGAGCAGGTATGGTGTCACATGCCTATAATCCCAGAGGCAGGAGAGACTGAGGCAGGAGGATCGCAAGTTCAAAGCCAGATTCAGTAACTGTCTCAAAAGACAAAAACAAAAAGGGCTGGGGTTGCAGCTCAATGGTTAAGTGCCCCTCGGTTTAATCTCTAGTATCATTAAAAAAAAAAAAAAAAAACTTGTGTTCTCACCCTAGAGATATGATCAAGTATTCCCCATTTTAAATGTTTTTCTAAAGCTCTTAGATGAATTTAATGTGCTCCCTTGACTGAGAACCACTGCACAAGAGCACAGTAATACTTCTTTATTAGTCACTGCAGCTGTTTATGGTGAAATATTGGGCATTTCTTCCTCCAAACTCCTATTCCACCTAGAGACCCCCTCACTTCATGCTGTGGCATGATGGGCATAGTCCTGGGTTTTCCACAGGAACAGAGCCTGGTTTTTCTAGTTCACTGATACTTCTAGGAATCCAAAGAGACCGAGAAGAAGACCGTACCTAGTGAGCCAACATTCACATTGTTGGAGGCCTGCCTGCCTGCCAGCCAGCAGCTCTTTATGGTGCTTGTTCATTCCTCTGAAGTCTTTTTTGTTTGTTTGTTTGGTTGGTTTCTTTTTTGTTTTGCTTTGTTGGTTGGTGGTTCAGGGAATTGAATCCAACGGTACTTTACCACGGAGTTACACTCCCAACCCTATTTATTTACTTTATTTTGAAACAAGGTTTTGCTAAGTTGCTGAGGCTGCTCTCAAACTTGTGATCCTCCTGCCTCAGCCTCCTAGATCCCTGGGATTACAGGTGTGTGCCACCAGGCCCAGCTCATTCTTTTGCAGTCTTGTCGACTGTCCATCCTGTGGGAGAGAACAGTGCTTGGTGAAGTTCCAGTTCTTCTGTACTCTGAGAGACTGGGCTGGAAGCAGCCATGCTCCGCTTGAACTGTAACCCCCCCTCACCCATAAACCCAGTGAACCCCTGTGAAAGTGAACTCTTAGAGGAGTATAGTTCCCAGCTGGGGTGCAAAGCAGAACCTCTTGCCAGCTTCTTGAAATGACAGTTGTCTCACCCAACTAAATCAGAATGTTCAAGAGTGGAATTCAGGCATGTGTGGTTATGGCAGCGGTTTGTAAAATACCTGGGGCAGCAGGTATTTTGTGAACACCTTAGAAGTGAGCATTCTTAGTGGGGCATGGTGGAACACACCTGAAATTCTAGCTGCTTGGGAGGCTGAGGCAGAAGGATCACAAATTCAAAGCCAGACTCAGAAACTTAGCAAGACCCTGTCTCAAATTTTTTTTTAAAAGCTGGGGTGGGGAAGACTAGGGCTGTAGTTCAATGGTAGAGCATATGCTCTTGGTTCAGTCCTCTGCCTGAAAGCAAAAGGAAGAAAGAAAGAAAGAAAGAAATGTGTGTTCTCAGCCCTGCCCTGACCTCCTAAGTGAGAGAACTCTGGGCAAAGGCCAGGCCATGTGGTTGAATAGGTCCTCTGGGGATTCCAATGCACACTCAAGTTTGAGAAGCTCTGCTCTCGGGCATCTCTTCGGGTCATAGTTGTTACTCAACAGAGAGTGTGTTTTCCAAGCCACAGCTTGGAGAAAGTGCCCAAATGAATGTTGTTTGACAATGTTCTACCCTGAAGTTCGGGACTAACCTCTCCTGCTGCTCCTCTGTTGACACATTAATTCCTCAGAACCCTTTTGGAAGGTCTCCCAGGTCTGTTCTCTCCTAATTCTCCCAGGAGCAGTTGCCCTTTGCTCTCCCAGCCAAGCACCCAGCCATCAGGGCCCATCTGAAATTTCCTTCCTGAAAGCCTGGCTTAGTTTTTTTTGTTTGTTTGTTTTTTTCTTTTTGTTGTTGTTGTTGTTTGTTTGTTTTTTGTTTTTTTTGGGGGGGTTGTACTGGGGATTGAACCCAGGAGCATTTTACCACTGAGCCACATCCCCAGTCCTTTTTTTATTTTGAGACAGGGGCTCATTAAGTTACTGAGAGTCTTGGTTATCAAATTCTGAGACTGGTCTCAAACTTGCTGTCCTCTTGCCTCAGCCTCCCTAGTAGCTGAGATTATAGGCCTGTCCCATCATATCCAGCCCTGAAAGCTCTTTTAAAAACTTTTTCCAGTAGAAATGAAGTGCCCATTGCATTCATTTTGATCTTTCTCATAGTTTTTGTATTCACTTTATATACCAAGGTTTTTTGTGATCATGGTCAAGTAATTTAACCTGTTTCCTCGTCTATAAAATAGGAATGAAAATAACTGGAAGTGCTGGTACACACCTGTAATCTCAGCAACTTGGGAGGCTGAAGCAGGAGGACTGCAAGTTCAAGGCCAGCCTCAGCAACTTAGTGAGACCCTATCTCAAAATAAAAATTAAAAAAGGGTGGGAATGTGGCTTAGTGGCAAAGTACCCCTGGGTTCAATTCCCAGTACCAAAAGAAGGAGGAGAAGGAGGAAAAGCCTACTTAGTTAATAAGTTAATGTGCTCAGAGTAACATTCAACAAATATCAATTCTTAAAGTAATTTTTATTCATTGCAATAAGCAATGGGTATACAGTATTCTATAACAACAGAATAATGGATGACAACACAAATACTCTATGAAGGTCAACTTTGATCACTAACAATTTAAGTCACTAAGCATTTTATAATTTTTATAGTTATCTTTTCATTATTATTTTGCACTTGGCTTTTGTCCTTAAAGCTCTTCAACAATAGATCATTCTCCATTTGAATCTGTATGCCTCTCTAAGTACGTAATATGTGCTCAGTTAATGTTTATACTGGGTCCACAAGCAGTACAGCTCAAGAAACATCCAAGGAACCCTTCCTGGGCATGTTTGCTTTTTTGTTTTTCTTTGGTATGGTGTCTTCAGACCCTGGTTCCCTCTCCAAAACCCCAAAGGAAGCCTCTGAGTCTGGATGCCCAGCTTTTGAGGGCAGCAGACTATACTCTACCTGCAAATATCTCTTTACAGGTTTCTCTGAAAATCATCCAGAATGACCTAGACAGTTTTTCCTGGGTTTTATTACTTTTTTAAGAGCAGCTCCCCGAGCCATGTTCCTGACTCTTCACCAAACAAATTCCTTTTTAATGTAGTGTTGTCCTCAGACAGCAGTGCATGGGAAAGACAGGAACCAGCACCTGGAGACCACAGCATACCTCTTTTCTTGACTGCTTTATAATGGGATTTGGGGCTTTAGGCATTGAGAATGAAGATGACAAAAAGGTCCAGGATCCCCACTGCCTGGGCTTTCCTGCTACTTGGTGGATGCCTGCCTTCTGCTCCAGCCAGGACTTGTATGGAGTCCGAGTTAGGAACAGAGGGCATATCTACCATGCAGGTGGCAGATGGTGCCCTCCATGGGCCTCACTATTACAGCCTCCATCCCCACTCTGCCTCCTGGGGCCAACTTCCTTTTTGAAAAAAAATTGATGAGATTCATACTATATATTTTAAATTCCTGAATTACGACAAGCCCATGTAATTTTTAAATTTCAAATAAGTTTTCCAAGTGTTAGCTTAATCTTTTACCTTCTATTATGTTTTTAATTGTTCTCTAAAAGTCAGCGGAGTTCGCTGAGTAATACTGTCATGATGAATACAAATAGCAATTTGTATCTTAAATGTTCCCTGGGAAGCCACTGCAAGATAAGCTCATTAGCTTTTGGGGTAAACTTGTCAGCCAGGGATTATCAGAGAATGCTATAGGTGTAGTATCTAAACTTCAGTAAGGCATTTGATGAAGTCAGCCCTGATACTCTTGTAGATAAAACTCTGTGTGCAGAATGGCACAGTTGGAGAGTTCCTCAGAGGGGAATGACTGGAACCAAGAGAGCTGGTTAATGAACTGATGAGGGCGTAGAGTGGGTCAGCGGCAGGGGCAGGCAGGGAACCAGTCTCACACTCGCCGAGGGCCTCTGTCCTCCACCTGGCCCAGTGAACATTATTAGCAATTATTTGACTTTGATATTTATGGCATGCCTATGACATTGAAGTTTACCCAATTTCTGCTGGATAATGACTGTATCATGTGAAGAACTGAGTCAGCCACTGCCACACTCCTGCCCAGTTTATCCCTTCAGTGCTTTAAACCTCCCTTCTCCGTGTCCATTCTGTCTTCAACCATTTTCTGCTATTGTATAGAATGCCAAAAAGTGGGTAAATTATAAATAGTTGAAATTTATTCAGCTTCTAGGTCTAATGGCCGGGAGGCCCAAGACCCAGGGGTACATCTGGCTAGTCTTTCTGTATCATAGCGTGGCAGAAGGACAAGTAAGCATGTGCAAGAGAGAGAGGGAAAGAGAGGGGTGAACTTATGACTAGCCCACTCCCACAACAGCAGCATTAACCCGTTCAGGAGGGCAGAACCCTCCGCCCAATCACTTCTTCAAAGCACACCCCCCCAATACCCTTAGCATGGCAGTTAAACTTCAACATGCATGTTGGAGGGGACATTCAAACCATAGCACTTCCTTCCTTTGGGCCCTCATCATTTCTCTGCTGCACTACCCGTTGGCAGGAAGAACCCTGTGATGATAAGGTTCACCTGGCCTTGTCACTTAAAGCCACCCCACAGTGGCATTCTCTTGGCCACAGGCTCCTTCTAGGAGGCCTCCTGTTCCCTAGCCTCATCTCCTGCTCCCTAGCCTCCTGTTCCCTAGCCTCATCTCCTGCTCTTCCCCGTCTTGCATTTTATGTTCTGGCGCTGTCAGGCAACCTGGAGTTCCCACATGGTCCGTTCTGGTTCATGCCTTTGAACCTTTGCTCAGGTGGTTCCTTTCTCTCTGATGATTCCAACACATTCTCACCTCTTTTTACATTTTGAGACTCAGATTATCATTTATACCACCATATTGGAATTATCTGTTCATGCATTTCTCTTTCTCAAACTGGACTGTAAACTCCTTGAGGGTTGTGATCTTGTTCTACCTGGCACGTAACACCTAGGAAGCAGGCAGTATTTTTTTTGATCAGAACTGAAAATACAAAGATATCTCAACAACTAAAAGGCAGACCATAAAACTTACCAGGGAGATGAAATTTAACAGGGATATACTTGGGATTCAAACCATCAAAGAAAATAAGTCTCGACCTACATATTAGAGTGCAAGGTGGTGGAAGGGTGACTCAGCACCTCAGTAGACCTGAGACAATAAGGCGGGCTGTGGTTCCAAGTGGCTTCGTGCTCCATATGAGTGCTCAGACAAGGGAAGTTAGTAGTCCTGCTGGACAGACCAGGCAGGAGTCACAATCTGTTCTGTGGGTCATACTTGAAGAGAGGAAGAGGCATGTCCAAAGGAGGCCAGCTGGAGTAGTGAGAGGAGGCGAGCCCCGCTGTGTGGAGAAGGAGGAAGAGGAAGTCAGAGAGCACGGTGATTGTAATCAGATGCTTACCGAGCTCTTTGGGAGCCTCAGAATGCAGAATTAGGCCAGTGAGTGGAAAGTCCAAAAAGAACTTTGTTTCAAGTAAATCTAATGTTGGAACAAGCTGCCTGCGAGCTCCAGAACCCCAGTGCAGAAGATTGGGAAGAGGTGCTGAAGAGTGGCTCTGAGGAAAAAAGCTTGGCCTTTTCTCCTGGTTAGCTTGGAGGCTCAGTGATTCAGGAGGTCACTGGGTTCGTATTTATTGACTGTCGAGGAGAGGTTCAGAAGCACATTTTTGGATAGTAAAGCTTTTGTCCCTCTGGGGAAGATAATTGGGAAATACCTAAATAGAAATCACTTCTGGGCCCAGAGTCCAAACCCTAGTGGGCTAGTCACCTATTACATTATATCTATGAAATCTACTTAGGAAAGATATTCAAGGGTCCTATCTCTCCAAGAGTGTTCAGAACCGTCTATTCTCCCATGTCCTTTTGTGGAAAGTTGAATAATGATTACCTCTTGCCCTTTCCTTTTTTCTTTTTCTTTTTAGTTCTGGAGAGTCTTAGCTTCTGGGAGGAAGTCAGAGGGATCGTCTCGGGGTCAGAGCTGGTAACAGGATTCCCTTGTACCTTCAAGGTGCCAGGCCTGCCACAGTACCTCCAGAGCCTCACCAAATTAGCCCTCAGGGCGATGTGGGTGGTGTTGGACAAGACTAGAGAGCAGACAGTGGATGTTCCGGTCACCTTCTCACAGCTGCTAGAGTCTTCCTTTCCTGAAGTCCGCTTGCTGACACTGGAATCCCTGTTGGAAAAATTCTCATCAGTAGCTTCTGGACCCGGAGAGAAGAGACTGCCATCCTTGCTGGGCCATATGGAAGAGAAGTTTCTACTGTTGGCAATGAACGAGAACCACCCGGAATGCTTCTGTAAGGTAAAGTCTCTGACAGACTGATGGTCCCCTTCCACTCCCCACGTTCAGGAAGATAAGATGGGTTTGGACTCTTCGTATGGTAACGTACAGAAGGGCACTAAGCAAAGTCATTGATGTTGGTGGCATTGATAGCACAAATCAACTGAAAACAGCATCCTCTGGGATGCTTAGGAAACATCATAGAAAATTAGCTATATCTATAGCTACATTAGCTGTATCTGTAAATGTTTCAGAGGTCATCTTTGCTGACATACCAATTTGGAGACAGAAGGCCACCTGGAAAATATAGTCAAAAGTAAAGGGCAGTGACTTGGGAATCTGGGCATCTAGCACAGATCGTGGGTTACTAGGAAGTTTGTTACTGCTTCACACTACCTCAGTCTCTCAGAAGCACTACAGGGAAATGAAAAGTCAGTGGGAGCCTTTTGAAAGATAGACCCCCATGTCAGTATAGGCAATTATTATTTAGCAGCTGGAGTATTTTGCCTGAGTGTATCTCTCTCTCTCTCTCTCTCTCTCTCTCTCTCTCTCTCTCTCTCTCTCTCTCTCTCTCTCTCTCTCTCTCTCTCTCTCTCTCTCTTTCCCTCCCCCATCTTTTTTCTTTTTTCCCCATGGATTGGGCTTACACAGACACTGAAGATTCTCCACTGCCTGGACCCCAGTGAGTGGCTTCCCCAGACAGAGCACTGTGTTCATCTAACCCCAAAGGAATTCTTGACCTGGACAATGGATATTGCTTCCAATGAGAGGTTTGCCCCCAGTGCCCCCTGTACAAGTAGACCGGCTGTGTGATCCCATCAGTCATACAGTGAACCTGTTCACAGTCCTGGCCTAAGGGGTCAGGCCCTATATTTCTTTCTAAACTTAAAACAACAGATGATATCAGAGTTTTATATTAAAAAACAAAAAGTAATTGCTTCTAGAGTCATTTGTATGGCCATAAGGTGGAGATGTCCAGATCCACATGGATCACATACTATCTGCAGAAACCATCTGTGTATGAATTTATTTGATTTGAAGTGGTGTGTATATGTGTTTTCTTACTCTTTCCAGGTCTGAAGTTCAGAGTGTGGCTCTGAGGCTTGCCTCCAAAGTGATTGCCTACCACTTGCAAACACATGAAGAGGTAAGGCTGACTCTGTGCCTGTCCTGGGGCCTGGGTTTTTGTGCTGTTAATTACCCGGAGGGTGGCAGTAAAAGTCAACTGTCCTAGCAGGCAGAATCACTGTGACCTGTGTTTTGTGGCCTCTACAGAAAGATTGTTCCTATTGATTACTCACTCAGGGAATAACTAGTGAAGGCTCCTTAGTGCCCACCTTTCTTTTCTCTTGTTTGGGGCATTTTTTACTAGAGTCCATGAGTATAACACAGCCTCCCCAACACGCATGTCCATCATTTTTCACCCATTTTTGTAACTAGACCATTTAAAGAAGAATAAGGAAGTCAATTCCAAGAATACTTAAAATTGCAATCTAGTGAACTAAGAATGAAAATAAATTACTAAGACTTAAATACTCCTCCAGAACATGACCTAGCAGGCTCTGGACAGAGGCCCAAGTGTGTCCCACTGTTTCACATATGCTTTGGGGGTGAAGTCGAAATAAACTAAGCAAAACAACTTCCTGAGAAGATGCTTTAAGATAAACGTGTGCATACTTAGGTGTACATAGGAAAGATAGCCACCATCACAGATTGATGAGTGGACAGGGGCCAAAACTGCAGTGAAATTACACGTTTAAAGATCTTAATCATAACTGAGTGCAATGGTACATACCACCCAGCCCCAGCCTCTCAGGAGACTGAGAGAGGAGGATGACTTGAACCCAGGAATTCAAGGTCAACCTGGACAATATTGTGAGACCCTTTCTCAAAGAAGAAGGAGATTAAAGATCTTGATTACACATTTCCATACTGCAATAGGAGTGGCATACACTGGATTCTGAGTCCTTACAATAAAGTACTGAGATAGGTGCTGAAGACGGAAGGGTGACAGAGACCAGAGGTGCAGTCTAGTGAGAAAGAGACCATGAATGACCACATCACATGTAGGGCTGCAAGAACGCAGAAGTGAGAGTCTGGGAGCTGAGGAAGGCTTCGCAGAAGGAGGTCGTTACATTCGGGGAGCCTGGGGCTGGGCAGCGATTACCAGAGCATGAAAGCTAATGCGCAGAAGAGTTTCCTTGGGCCTGTCGTTCAGAGGCTAGCCAGGGGGCTGCACCGAGAGGATCACCAGGAGATACAAAAAGCCACCAAAAATGTCAAGAGGTGTAGGGCGAGTGTAGGAAAAGAGATGATTTGCTAAAGAAATTAGGACCCAAAAGAAGAAAACGTCAAATTCTAAGAGTAGTCACAAGACTGTTGAACAAGTCTGTCAGAGACATCGTTCTTGTCTACCACTACTTTAACCAGTAGTTCTGTACATCTTAAAGACACAGACTGGTACTGGAGTGTTTTTTAATGAAAATTGGGTGAGTTTTCTAGGGAGAGAAAAATTGGCAGAACTATAGAGAAACACGTGAAAAAAACTCCTGGGAAAACTCGGTTTCTCTGCGTTGGGAGTTGGAGGCGTCCTCAGGGGCTTAGGGGCTCGTCAGCTTAGTTCCACAGTTCCCGCAGGGAGGCGAAGGAATCAGCAGGTACAGTGCGAACATTTTAAGAGGTTCAGCTGGTAGAGGCAGTATCTTAGTCTGCTGTCTGCTGCTACTATAACAGAATGCCTTAGACTGGGGAGGTTATTAAAAAAAAAAAAGAAGGCTGGTATATTGCTCAATGTTGAGCCCTTGCCTAGCATGTGTGAGACCCTGGATTCAACCCCCAGCACCAAAAAGAAAAAGAGATTTACTTCTGATAGTTCTGGAGAATATATGATAGAATGTGTGTTTGGGTGGGTGTGTAAGTGAGAGAAAGAGAACACACAAAAGAAAACTCACTTTTGTAAAAGAGCCACTCCTGTGACAAGTAACCCACTGTGGAGATGACAGCACTTATCCATTCATGGGACTCCACCCTCATGACCTCATCATGTCTCAAAGGTCTCATCTTCCACATAATACTGTCACCACAGCAGTTAAATTTCACCATGACTTTTAGAGGAAGCATTGAAACCATAGCAAGAAGTATATCTAGTACAATAATTCCCTTTCTAGAAAAAGTGAAAAAACAAAGCATAAAAGATGGAAATGATCCAAGTGTCCATAAACTCAGAATGGAATATTACTTGGCCTAAAGAGCACTAGAGTGCTGACCCATCCCACAGCATGGATGAACCTTGGAACATTAACCTGAGTGAAAGAAGCCGTCACAAAAGACCACATATTGAATGATCCCATTTACATGAAATCTCTAGAAAAGGCAAGTTCAGAGACAGAAGGTAGACTAGTAGTTCTTTAGGGCTGAAGGATGGAGGATGGAGGAGAGATAGCTAAAGGGCACAGGGTTTCTCTTGCTGGTGATGAAGATGTTCTAAAATTGGCTGAGTAGATAGAAACATTTACTGTTTGAATATTACATAATGTGTACATATATTGAAACATCATGTGGTACCCCATAAACATGCAATTTTTATGTTTCCATTAACATTTTAATTTTTTTTTTAAAAAGCAAGATATAACTTTGAACAGTTCTACACAACTATAATCCCAGCTCTTTGGATGTTGAGACAGGAGGATTTCAAGTTCAAGGCCAGCCTGGGCAACCTAGTAAGACCCTGTCTAATAATAAAATTAAAAAGGGGTAGGGATATAGCTCTTACATTGCATAGCATACACAAAGCCCTGGGTTTAATCCTCAGTACCAAAAAAAAAAAAAAAAAAGTACCCAAAATATAGTAATAAAATGGAATGTAGTAGCTGTACATATTTCTGAATATACCAAAATTCACTGAATTGTTCACTTTAAATGGATGGATTGTGTGGTATATGATTATATCTCAGTACAGCTAATACTATTAAAAACAATGGGTCTGTATTTAAATAGAGTATCAGGATAGTGCTTTCAAATATTATAACACAAATTCATAAACACTGTGGCTTAACTCAGGTAGAAGTAGATATGACTGCTTGAGTGTTGGGCCCCAAGCCTTTCTACTTTGAGGTTCTCCTCTCCTCAACATGTGGCTTCCATTTTGTCCTATTTAGCTAGCAGGCGGGGGAAACCCAGAAAGCAAAGATCATGGGCATTTCCTAAGGCACTGCCCAAATACCACTTCCAGTGACATCCCATTAGTTGGAATGTAGTCATGTGTTGCTTTACACATGAAGGAGGCTGGGAAATACAGGGTTCAGCTGGGTGCCCACAGGCCCAGCCAAAAATCTGGGGTTCTGTTCCTAAAGACAGGAAGAATATCTGGTTACTAGGGACAAAAAGCTGTTATTTGCTGCCACAGACTTCCCCACAAATTTTGGTCTTCAGCTACTCAATACACCAGTGTTTCACCAACGTCAGGAAAGACTCGAGGTACTTACTCTCTCCTTAGAGTGATTCTATAGTTCTGAAAGACAAGTCAGGTTTGCTTTCTTAGCTTGATGTACCTCATCCTTCCTCCCGCATTGGCCCCCGGTTTCCTCTTCAGGAATGCTGATAGGTACCTTCTGTGCTTTCAGAATAGGGTCTCAATGGCCCCTGAGCTGAAGCAGTGGGTCCAGCTGGTCGTCTTGTCCTGTGGAGACCGCCTCCCGACAGCGTCCAGGCTGGCGGCCGCCGGGGTCCTCACTAGCACTGCGCCACTTTTCCTCACTAATCCCCGGCCCATTCTTGGTAAGTGTGCTGGGGCTGGGGGACGCCTGTTGTACCAGAGTCGCTGAACACATGGGTGGATTCTCCGGGCTAAAAGAGAAGGGAAGGTGACAAGTGGCAGTGTGCTCCAGGTCTTCCAGTGCGTCCCTCCCGTTTGTCCTCTAGTCAGTTTTCACCTCCAGCCTCTAGGCCTCTTTTCTTTCAATCTAATCCTCCAAGCCATTCTCTGTGGAGATTCCAGAGAGCCTCTGTGGGTTGTGTGAAATGTAAATCTGGTTATTTCTGTCCACTGCCGACAGCATGGGTCCATAGGTTCTCACTGCCTTCCGGAGAAAACCTAAGCTCCCTTACACATGGCTCACAGGCCCTCTGTGCTGCCCCTGGCCCAGTCCTCCTGCCTCATCACCCACCTCTCCCCACACAGGCCCTAGGTGTCAGCAGTTGTCCCTCAACAAACCACTGCTTGACTGGCTTTTATTTGTCTTTCGAGTCTAGTCCTAACCATCCCCTCTTCCAGGAAGCCTGTTCCATGATTAGGTGAGACACATGGGTCAGTGTGCAGCTGTGGCAGCGAGGAAGAAGAGGACAGGCCACAAAGACAGTTAGGAAGCACAGTCTCGGGGCTTGATGTTGAGGTTAGGGTTCAAGGGCGACCTCAGGCATCCAGCTGAAGTCACTAGATGGGCTGCTGGTTTCTTTCACGACACTTACTTTGAGTGTCCTTGGGACATGGAAGAGGAGATATTTTGAAATCTAATGGACGTATGGGTTCTAGCTGGCGTTTAGCCACGTTCTCACCCCCTGCCATGTCCCTTTCCTCCCTGCCGCCTACTGTGCCTCAAGAGCAATAATTAAGAAAGAGCATCATGTGAATGAGGGTGAAGCAAACCAAACTTGAGGAAATTGTCAGGAATTGAAAAGCATAAGGGGTTTTTTGTTTTGTTTTAATTTTTTAATTGTGTTGTTTTGGTTTTAAACATAGGTTTAATCAAAGGAGAGCCATGCTTCAGTCCCCACCCCTTCTCTCCTGCTGTGTGTAATGCTGTATTACCATGCTCTGCTGTGCTTCCCATCTTTCAGTGGAATTCTGTTTTTGTTTACTGCTTCTATGCACAGCCCTCAAGCAGAAGACATGGTTCCTGCCTCCAAGGACCATTCAGTATAGTGGTGGAGAAAGATTTCCAGAATAAAGGAAATAACTAGTTTTTAGATGGTAAAATTCAAATCATTAATGTTACAGGAATTCAGACCAATGAGGTGTCTCATATCCCTGGATCTCTCTAGGAAACAAATTTTTTTTTTAAATATCCTTTCCCTTCTTCTTAGTGACATCTGAGTACTTTTCTTACACCCAAAGAACCTTCAGTGATTGTGATTTAATCATTGGACCCAGAGGAATAAGAGCAAGGATTTTAAACTTTAGTGGGTAGGAATGGGTGTGGAGGGCATGTACCTGTAATCCCAGATGCTTAGGAAGCTGAGGTGAGATGCTCAGTAGATTGAAGCCAGCCTGGCTTCAGACCCCAGAGCCAGACCCCAACTCTTAACAAAATGGGGCATGGATATCCCAGTTCTCCAATAAGATTAATACCTTTTTGCCGCACATCTCCTGGATAACTGGCTACTCTAGCTCTCTTTCACTACAACCAAATAGGTGTAGAATAACCTGGAATTCCTGTGTGGAATTGAGTCCTGGACAAAAGTCATTAATTCGTAATGGATTGCTGATGCTGAGTTCTAGAAATGAGGAAAGACATCAGTGGTGGCTGATAGCCTACAAGAACATGAAAAACAGGTACCGATTAGAAACAAAGGACATAAAAGTGTATGAGGACAGGCTGAAAAGAACTAAAGAGGGAAGGATTTTAGCAATGTAAATGGCCACGTTAAAGAGGAAAATATTAAGAAAGTAGGAATCCTCGAGAACATAGGATGGCTTTTGAGACTGAGTAAAGGGCTGGTGGGGCCACTCAGTAGGAAAGCGCCTTCCTAGTGTGCTCAAGCCCTGGACGTACCCTCATTCCACCAAAAAGAAGAAGTAGCTACTCAACTCTGAAAGACTTGAGTAAAATTTAAAGCCAGATCTGAAATAGAAAGAGAACAAAACCCCAGTGGAACCGTTGGTGTTCTTGGTTTGACTAAAGCATCAGCAACTCTGATAGCAGGTTCTCTGTGGACAGATGAGGAGAGAGTAGACAAAGGGGCGTTCTTGAAACAGATGGTTTTCCTGTTGAAGGAAGAAGCATGCTGGGCGGTCTGCCGAGGGTGGCTCTCCACTGAGACCCTCCATGCACCTCTGCCTGCAAGATAGGTGTCCCATCTGTGAGACCTGTCCACCTCTCCTTCCCTTGTGAAGTCTGTCCCAGGTCCAGTAGTCCTTTGTCATCTTTCCCTATTGTAAGCCGCTGCCAACTATTTCCTCTGTGGGTGCTCATGATCTGTGTTCTGGACTTCCCATTCCATTCTGTTGCTCAGGTGCAGATACCATCCACAGCAGCATCTAGCACAGGCTGACTAGCATAGTCAGGGTCCTGAGGAATGGCAGTAGCTAGTGGATGCCCCTATACAAGTGACATAGGCTGGTGCATTTTTTCATGGGTCCTTTCCCCATTTTCATTTTTGTCCCCAAAGCATAATCTTTTTTTTTTTGGTACTGGGAATTGAACCCAGGGGTACTCTACCACTGAACTACACCCCCAGACCTTTTTACTTCTTATTTTGAGACAGAGTCTCACTAAGGCATTTAGGGCCTTGCTAGATTACCAAGACCTGCCTCAAACTTGAGATCCTCCTGCCTCAGCCTCCTGAGTTACTGGGATTACAGCATGCACCACCATGCCTGCCCAAATCTTGATTGACACTTGGTGGTCAGAATTGATGCATATCAACACTGGGCTAGTTTCTTCAAAGCACTCTTCATGTGTCAAGTTTCATTCTTGAGGATCATGACACTGAGAAGAGCTGGGCCTTACAGACTTTGTCAGCCGGGCAACACCTTCCAGGAGCCTTACTGGTAGTTAGTTGCCACCAGAAAGCCTGCCCCTGCCCCCGCCCCCATAGAATTTCCAGCCCTCCCTGTTAGGACCCTCTGTATCCCAGTGTTGGTCCTATCTTGCCATCCCAAGAAGAAAAGGAATGGCTGCTGCTCATTCAGCGTACTCTACTCCACCATGACTTTAAGCTGTGTTTGTACCCACTTGCCAGGTCTTTACTTGATTTCCCTCTGGTCCCCTTAGAGTTGCAGGACACACTTGCTCTCTGGAGGTGTGTCCTTACCCTCCTGCAGAGTGAAGAGCAAGCTGTCAGAGATGCAGCCACGGAAACCGTGACGACAGCCGTGTCACAAGAAAACACCTGCCAGTCAACAGGTACCTCGTTCTTACCCTTTTGCATTGCTTATTGCTCTAGGACAGGGTTTTCTGTAAAGAGTCAGAAAGTGGGTGTTTTAGATTTTGTTAGCCATTCAGTCTCAATCTCAGTTCTGCCATTTTAGTTGGAAAATAGCCATAAATAATAGGTAAACAAAAGTCCAACTGTGTTCCAATAAAGCTTTATTTACAAAAACAAGGTAGTTTTCCAGACTTGATCTGCTAGTTATGGTTTGCTGACCCTTGCTTAGAACATCCTAGAGAAAAAACTGTATCCTAAAGTAGAAATTTAATAAACAGTGCTTGGTCTTTTGTTAATTATATTGTCATCTGTTTTAAATAAAGCCGGGTCTTGATTATGTGCATAGTTACATAACCCAGGAATCACAGATCCATCCTTTTGTTCCTATGTGAGTTTTTACATGTGACTGACACATGGAAGTTAAGTTGCTCCTCTTTATGTCTTGGCTCCTGATTTGGTAACAGCACTAACCCCAAAGGCAGGGGAGGGGACTAGAAAGAAGAGTGGCCTAGATGGGTAGTTTGGGGTTCATATTCGCATTATAAGTTGTTATAGCCCTGGGTCTTGGGGTTGTCTGCATACTGTGGAAGCAGAAGGGTATTCTGTCCAAGGGTAGAAGGGACAGGAAGTAGGTAGAGTAAAGGCAGGGTCACACATCTAGAAGTGGCTTTCTAGGAAAGTGGCTGCTTTTGTGGAATTGGACTCACTGTGCCTAGGACTGGATGTCCAGAAAGGTTGCTCACTGAGAAGCAAGAATGTCATTCTGTGCCAAAGGATCACAAACTAGCAAAGAAGCTCCCCTTAATGGACAGCTGAATGGAAGAGGAAGAGGCCATTCATGTCTGGAGCTGATTCATGTCTGCATCCTCGTGGCAAGGGCTGCTCGCTGAGGCAGTACTCAGGACTGCACTCCCTAGAGGGTTCCCGGGATGTGGGAACTTGTGGGTATCTGAGTCCTTAGTCATAATGGTCTGGGTGCATATCTCTGCATACAGAGAAGAAACTAGTTTTTTGCATTCTCTCTCAGTGACAATACTTCAGGGCAGGTTTAGCCTGACTGGCTTTGCTGCTTGCTAGGAAAGCATGCAGATGGTGCTTCCAGTAACATAAAGCCATGTTCTTTCAACCCAGCCCCTAACTAGACCTCCTTGGTATCTAAAATTCTACTACTCCCCTTCATTCCTCTTTCCAACTGCAGTCTTTACTTGGATACTCAGAACACTCAGTGAGTGCTCAGTAAATTGTTGGTGGAACATAATACTCAATTTTCCTAGGACCCTCTCCACTGAAGATGGAAAAATAAATTTCATAGTGAAGTCATAATGGACTTCTCTCTTAATCTTTAACCTGCAGTATTTTCCCTACTACTCTCATTTCTTTCAGTTTTTTTTCCAAGTTCATCTATAACAAAAATATATTTCCATGTCCTTCCTTAATACCGCTTGATTTTCTTAAGCTTAGAATATTTCTACTTTAGACATAAAGGTAGCTAAGGACTGAGAATCACCCTTGATTTTTGACTTTAGATGGTTTAGCCAGCTCATTTGCCAGAACAGTATTGCCATGTTTTAGTATCTCAAGGGTATGAAGCAACCGACAGTAACTTCCCCAGTCCTTCAGCATACTAGAATTTTGTATGTAGAATGCACAACTGACAATTTTCTCTTTGATGTTGCAAGTAAGTTATCCCTGTTAGATCTTGAATACCATAAAAATACCTGTTATTTTGTCCCACAAATCAATGGTTTAATAAATGTGATGGTAAAATAATTAAATTATGTTAATATTTAATGTCTTCTTTGAGAAGTCAAAATTGCAATGACAAAATTAAGTTAATTCTCACTTTTCCTCCAAAGAAAGAAACCAGGAACCCTCCATGCAGTAAATACTCTATGCAGTAAATGGGGGCTGGATGCAAATAGAAAGAGCTTTGCTCTTAAAGTTTACTGATGGCCTGCCTGAGGACCAGGAGGTGTGGGGTGCATTCTCACTGTGGGGTCTAGAAAGGGTCTGGAGAGTGGAGCTGTCCAAAGGAAGGAATAAATGGGACACAGATGAGAGCAAAACACTCAACACAAACGGAAAGCTGCAGCCAAACCTGGAGTTGGTCGGGGGAGGGGGGGACTTGGGAGCTGATGGAGCAGCAGCCAGTGGAAGTGTGTGGTCAGAACCCAGGCTGGGGCCAGGCGAAGGAGAGGAGCCGGAATAAAGCTGGGAAGGCAGGAGCAACTAAATGCCAGCCTGCAAGCTCATCCGTAGGCAGCGGGAGGCTGCAGGGGTTTTGAACAGGAGAATAGCATTACCAGGCATGTGTTGAAGGAGCTCTCTCTAGGAGCCAAGCGTAAGATGGATCATGGCTAGCAGTGAGCGAAGGGAATCACAGGGCAGGGAGACCATTTGGGAGCTGGTAGTGACAATCCTCATGAGCTGCCATCAGTGGCGATGGGTGGAGAGGGGAAGATGGATTTGCAAGAGGATGGGGGAAACTCGGCAAGATTCTGGGACTGCTACTTGTGGGAGTTGGGAGAGAAGGAAAGCAGGAGATGAATTCAAGACTTCAAACCTGGGAGGTACCCAGGGGAATAACTGGCTGTGCCTCTGGCATTGATGTTGAGCTATGGCATTCCAGGAACCGGGAAAGGCACTCAGAGACTACAAGCCGCTGTGATCTGGGCACAGTATTCTTTAGGCCTTGGAGAGATCACAGTAGAAACTGAGAGGGCAAAGGGAGATGTTTATCTGTGGTGGGAACAGAATGAAGTGTGCAGGCTCTGCCCTGCCCTGCCCTCTCCAGAACACAGCCCAGCTATCCAGGAGCCCCCTACCCTTAACAGAGCCAGTCATTAGTCTCAGTGGGCACCGGCTACAACCTGTAGAAGAGGCCAGCGTTGATTCTACGCCACACCCTAGCACATGGTTTTGCACACGGTGGCTGTAGGTATAGGTTTGTAGCTTGAATTGGTTGATGATTCTAGAAGACCTAAAGAAATAACTCAGTGCCCAAATAGCCCTCCTGGGGATGGACACATTGTTCATCTTTTTTCCTGCTGGGTTCTCTTGCTCACCCTAACTGGGTCACCTGGAAGCGTGAAACTCACAGCCTGTAAATAACTCTGTCACACCTGAAGTTCCCTCAGCCTTGGCAATCATGAGCTTGAGAGAAGACCCCACAGCAGGCCCTCCCACCCCACCTCCTCCCACTGTGTCAGTCATAGAGGCTACAAAGACGGGACATAAGACATGGCCTTTCTAAGACTTAAGAAAGGGGAATGAGTTTGCAGCTAGAAGAGTATGTGTGGGCAGGGCTCCAACTTTCTCTTGTCCCTGCTCTGACTTCACTTCAAGTACTGAAATGGATAGGAAAGGGCTCTATTTCACGGGCAGTAGACACTCAGGCTGTCCTCTCCACTCAAACAGTTCACTCGCACCTGTTTTATGTGCCATATTGGGTTTAATGTCAGACTACATTTGAACGAGGGCTTCCATGTGGGGAACAAACTACCTGGACAATATTTAAGTTTAAATATTTGTGTGCTTCTCTCTTAGGGGACATTCTGGGTGGGCACAGGGGTCTCTGGAAGCTGGAGAGGCTGTGGGTAATGGGGCAGGGAGGGGCTGCCCTCCTAAACCCCTCTCTCCCTGCTGGCTCTCCTTTTCCTCCCCTCTCAGCCTCAGGCAGGGTTTGCCACTTGACCCAGATGGCCTCCTCTGTGCCCATTTCCATTTGTGATTTGGAAAAAAAGCTGCTGTGGACCAACAGTCTGATACAGGCTTAAAAAGAGAAGCCATTTAAAAAGGAATTGCAAAGGGCTGCAGACTTCATACCCAGGGTCGTTGTTTAGGTTCAAGAGGGCTGACTTCACAGAAGAAACTTTCTAATGAAAAAATGTAAAAGACTTTTGAGAAAGATAGAGAGGGAAGGAGGGGACAGAAACACACATTTAAAATGTGGCATTTTTTTCCTTGAAGTAATAGCTTCAAGTAGTTTTGATCCTACCCTGTTCAGGCCCTTAGCACATAAAAAGTCATGCACAACTTCTCTTTCTCCTACCCCAGAGGAATGATCAGTGGTGTCACATCATACCCCGCCCACCTCCATGACACAGCCACCCTCCAGTGTCTCCCCTTCCTCTGAACCACCGTACCATCTGGGCATCAAATAGCCCTTGCTCTCCTACTCACTTGTCATTTTCTCTTTCATTGCTGTCATTTGATCTCTCCAACCAGCTCATGAGCTTACGAATTAGAGACTGTCTTCTATTAGGTACACAGTGGGTACTCAATTTGTGTTGATGACTTAACTCTTTCACCCCAACCAATCGCTAGTTCCCTAATGAGACTGAGAGTGCCCTTTGAAACAAGAAATCTCTGAAAAAAGCAGACAGATGTTCTCCACTAAACCTAGTTCAGGAGTCACCTCTGGCACTCATGTGTGCACACTGCAGTAGCAATCTTTCTGGCTCACTCACCGTCTGGGTCTTGTCAGCTCAGTGTGCAGCCCTGGAGTTTGGCTTCCGCATCTTACCCTCAGGTTTACGTCTCAGATTACAGGGCCAGGGAGCCAGCCTGGGGCTGCTGTTGGGGCCGTGGACTTGGGTTAACCAGGAGACACTGAAGGAGCCTCCAGGCTTGGCATGACGACGCATAGAGGCTGGGGAGCAATGATGCAACCTGGCAGAGAGGTGGAGCGGGAGTGGGAGACAGACAGCAGGAGACGCTGAAGTTGGAGAACGGGGCGAGGCAGGTGGCATCAAAAGGCTGAGTCCATTCATGTAGGCCATAGCAGGCGGAGGAGGAAAACCAACACTTGCTCAGTTCCCCCCAGATGCACTTCTCCCACCCACACTCTATGCACATATGCCCATGCGCGCGCGCACACACATGCAACACTGTCACCCACACAGCTATGATCCAGTGTGAGATGATGAGCACGTCTCACATGTTCCAACCCTTGAGCAATCAGAGAGGGAGGCTTAGGAGGAGAGATAGGGAGTCCTGGGTCACTGTGACATTTCACAGTGGCCCCACCATGAAACAGCTCAATCAGCAAAGCCTCCAGGCTATAAGGATTTGTGCTGAGTCACAGATGGTTCCACCCTGGAACCTCTAAGGCTGCCCACCAGCTCAGACCTGTAGGGGACCCATGTTTTGTTTGGTTCCTGCCAATTCACAGAGTCTGGCCCCAGAGGGCTCTCCAAGCATCGTCCCCCTCCCCTCCGCCTTTCCATCACTTTCTTTATAATCTAATCAGATACACTTTCTCCAAAGTGGCCCTTCTGTTTTGCAGTGCCAGAGCCAGGCCCCAGACTCAGTTCTATGTATGTAGTAGGTACCTTTCTCTAAAGAAGAGGGGTCCAGGAAAGTTAAGAACCATTCCACTAGAACGTATACTGTCTCCCAGTCGAATCTTTCTCTTCTGATAATTTAAACTTGTTTACCTCCATAAATTCTTTGTGTCTGTTTTTAAATTCTTTCAATTGTTTCCTGACTTCCTTCACTCCCACCTAGATGGCCCATGGATTTTTTTCTCTTGCTCTGCATAAAGCAAGGAGCAATCAGATCAGCATAATCATTCACCTCTTCAGTCACCAAATACTTACGTAGCACCTGTGTACAGGTGTCTAGGCCACCATATCTGCCCTGGACTTGTGCAGAAATCTCGAGCCTGCTCCACTGTTCATGGAACTAATGATTCAGGGACTGTTGTGGAGGGTAAATCAGATGGGGCTGCTCCCCTGCCCACAGTGCTCCCTTGGCTTCACATCTGACTGAGGAAAACCCAACTCCGAGAGCAACACCCCAAGCCCACACCCCAACTAGACCCTGCTACCCTGTCTTTCTCTTTCCCTGCTGTAGCTACTCCAGCCTTCTGGGGGTTCCCCAGCTCACCAAGCTCATTCCAGCCTCAGGGCCTCTGCCTTACCTTCTCCCTCTGCTTAGAATATTCTTCCTAGTCTCACATTTCAGACTCCTTCATACCATTCCTTTCTCAGCTTCAGGATCATCTCCACAGAGCGCTCCTATGGATCACCCAGACTACAGTAACTGCCCTAGTCACCCTGCTGGTTTAATTCTTCACACAGTTTTTAGTTATTATTTGTCATTTAGCATCTGCCTCCAGAATAAAGATGCCAAGAAAGTAGGATTTTTGCCCATTTTGTTCACCGCTATAGTCTCAGATCCTGGCTTATAATAGATGGCTCAGTAAAAATCACTTGTTGGGTGATCAGTTGAATGCAGAATGGAAGAATGTATCAATCAAGGCAGTGAACACAATAAGGAGATTGGTGTTTTTTGAACCAATTTGTGGAACAATGAGGATGGAGCTGTTTGAGTTGTTATGAAATTGCCCTGCAGTGGTAGACCCTGGTTATAGCAGGTGACTACCAGCTACCTTAGGTCCTGCCTCTTCCTTGGAACATTAATTCAACAAGGACCTGATTGAGCATCTACTAAGGGCTCCTGTCTGAAGTCTCGTCACCTCTCCAAGCAGGCCAATGACAGGGCAGGCGTCAGACACATCTTCTCCACACCCTGGATGCTCCTGGCTTACTTGACCTCCTGTAATCCCACAGAACTCTGTGAGACCCTTTAAGCTTTTCTCCATTTTAAAGATGGAGTTGAAGTAATGGGCCCAAAGTCCAATGGAAGATCAGTGTCAGAGCCTGAGTTGAAGGTCAGGTCCCTGTGGTGTCACACCTTGCTCTTCTAAGACAGAGAGAAGAGTGCAAACTAACCTCCAGGTGTGGAACAAGGAGCCAGTGGCAACGCTGGAGGTTTGTTTTCTTCCTTCTTCCTTCCTTCTTTCCTTCCTTCCATACTGGGGATTAAACCCAGGGGCACTTAACCACTGAGCCATATCCCCAGCCCTTTTTATTTTTTTATTTTGAGACAGAATCTCACCAAGTTGTTTAGGGCCTCACTAAGTTGCTAAGGCTGGCTTTGCACCTGTGACTCTGCGTCAGCCTCCCTAATCACTGAGATTACAGGTGTGCACCACTGTACCTGACTACCCTGAGGTTTCCTAAAGCCACTGTTGGGTTTGAATCATGACCCAGGAAAGTGGAGTGGGGACTCAGCTGAGACAACAGGTAACAGAGTTGTCAGGAGGCGACTGAGCAAGAGCAAGCACATGTCCTATATAAGGGCTGCTGTGTCCCTGTCTAGGTCCTTTCCATATAAGCCTCCAGGAATCAGAGTCTCTGATCTATAGGCCTGGTGCTTGGAACCTGGGAAAGGTAAATGATCCCCTGTGTCACAGCATTAGTGGAAAATGAGGTCTAAAGCACAGATCTCAAGACACCCAGCGTAGCACTTTACTTCCCCAACCGTTGATTCACATGGAGGGAGTGACACATGAAGACTAGTCCACACACCTGGGATGGATGAGCTCAGGTGCTGGGAGGACAGAGGAGTCTTTGCCTCCAAGAGGGCTTGGAGGAACTCCAGCAGCATTGGATGGGAGGAACAGAGCGCGCTGAGAAGCCAGCATCTCCCAGCAATAAAACCACACAAACCACACCCTGAGGCCAGGCCTGAGACTTGCCGGCCTTGGTCTGTCCTGGGCCTCCGACTGTATTCTTCTCTATTGTCAGGAGAGTTCCAGTGAAGGAAACACAGGAAATTAGGAATTAAATTGCAACTGCCGGTGAGCCCCTGGCTTTGCCCAGTCAGGGGCCACGGTGGTTGCGCAGGGACTGGTGATCTGCTTCCTCACTCATTCCTTCAGCAGAGCTGCCTGGTCCAGGTAGCAGTAGTCCCCGCCCTCTCCCCATCACTGCCAGCTGTGCTGGGCTGTCTCAGTGGAGTGCCAGTGCCCACACACCACACTGCCTTTGCCATCTGTCACTGTTCCCACGGAGCCAGGGCCCCTCACCTTCACCTGCATCTCAGCAATTGCGTCACTGGCAGCTGACTCCCATGATGTGCAAAAGCACATGCAAACGAATGCTCACATCTGAAATCTGGGAGCAGGTTGCAAGCGCCAGTGAGTACCCTGGCTGGGCCTTGTTGCTGGGGTGATAGGATTGTTTCCATGGCCTCCCAATGACTTAAGCCCCAGAGAGACGACAGCAGGCTCCTTTTGAGAAAATGAGGGTCATTTCTGCATCATTTTGCCTCCACTCTTGCTGTGCCTGAAAGCCAAGCTCCTCAGCCCCAAGGTGACTGACCTCTGTGGGTGGTGATAAGCCCACAGACTGGGGCTGAGGCCATCTGGTCCTGACGTGGCTGCAGGTTTTGTCTTGCCTGCTAGTTAGGGCAAGCCTGGTGCCTGGCCATCTCCACTGTCCTGCCCGTGGCCCCTCGCTCCTCTGCTGTGCTCTCCTGTCCTGAGCAAGGCCCTGCCAGAATGCAGGTCTTCTCTTTTCACTATGGCAGCAGTTTTCCTCTTTGAACATTGCCAGTTGGGGAGTTAGGTAACCACTCCATCAAGGATAACCAGATGGGACCCTTATTCTTGTGCATCCTGATTTGGTTAAGGTGACAAAGGAGTCTGCTGGCTAGAAGCCCTCTACCACCCCAGCCCCAACTCCAAGCCTGAGCCCTTGGTGAACACCCTTCCTGAGCATTCCAGCTGCCTTCAATCTTTCTTCTTACTGCCTGAGACCATTCACCCCCAGACTTCCTCCAATTCCAACAGCCACATGATTGTCAGACTCAGACTGTCACAACATAATACTGCCCGAGAAGTACTATAAGGCAGGACCAGGCCCAAGAACAGCCTTTGCATAGCCTCTGTGGAAGTTCCTCATTCATCCTGCTGTTATCCAAGGAGGTACAAAGCATGGGGTCAAAGCCCTGGAAAGCCCTCATCTGACCCACAAAACCCTCCAGATTCTGTTCTTAAATATCCTTGCTATGATATTTAAGAAGTAAGTATGATAGCCTGGGCTTCCTTGTTACTACTGTTTGGTTTGTTTGGTTTTGTTTCTTTTGGCTTGTTGACTCTGAGAATCCACAGGTCAGGAGCTCTTGTAGGCCTTGGGGAACAGAATGGCAATAGAGTGTTTCAGGGAAGAGTTTGGCCTGTGCCCTTGGCTGGATATGCATGCGTGTGCATTCAGATCGAATGCTGGGTTGTAAATTTGCACACCTGTTGCTGTCCTTTTGTAGGGAGCACAGGGCACCAGTCTGGATGTGAATATGTTTG
The DNA here is from genome assembly GCF_902686455.1 of Sciurus vulgaris. Classification (NCBI taxonomy): domain Eukaryota; kingdom Metazoa; phylum Chordata; class Mammalia; order Rodentia; family Sciuridae; genus Sciurus; species Sciurus vulgaris. The sequence continues at coordinate 63,272,264 of NC_136475.1, forward strand.
TGAGTGTTAGGGGGAGAATAGGATCTTAGGAGATAACGCTCTGACTGGATTGCTGATGCATCCTGACTAGCAAAAGAAAGAAGTGTCCCCTGTTGTGTCTAAATGAGCAGGAAATCCTCCCGATAGTATAGTCATGGACATTGTCCAAAGTCATGTTCTGCTGGCACAGTGGCACATACCTGTAATCCCAGCTACATGGGATGCAAATTCAAGGCCAGCCTGGGTAACTTAGCCAGACCCTATCTCAAAATAGAATAAAGAGGACTAGGGATGTAGCTCAGTAGTAGAGCACTTGCCTAGCTTGTGAGGCTGGTCTGCAGGAGCAAAGGCAGAGAACAGTAGGTGACAATCAAATAATTGATCTTGAGAGCAGTTTGTCATCTCTCTCTGTCCCTTTGTTCCCCTCTATTCTACCGCCCCATACCTCCAGCTAAGGCACTTATATTTACCGGAGGAGAAGCAAGGAGCTTAGTTTGTGGCATAGTTTTGGATTTTTTGTTGTTGTTTATTGGGTTATTTTGGTGCTTGGGATTGAATGGAGGACCTCGCAAATGCTAGGAAGCACTCTACCATTCACCTGTATCCCTTTTTAATTTATTTTGAAACAGGGTTTCCCTAAGTTGCCACAGGTACCCTCTAACTTGTGGTCACCTCCTGAGCAGCTGGAATAACAGGAGTGCGCCGCCATGTCTGAGTGGGGCATAGTTTGAAATGGACTTTCTGAAATGCCTTCTGAGGTTTCAAGTATGAAACAACTGGTGATTTAATCAGGGTGTAGATCTGGCATGTGTAGCAGACCGTAGTGGCTAAAACAAGTCAGTGGCTTATTTCCCGCCCAGGTAGAAGACCCAGTGGATCAATGTGTTGGTCCCCATCATCAGGTCCCCATCTGCTCTACGGCAGAGCACCAATGTGCACCATCCTACTCTTGGCCCAAGATAGCAATTCCAGCTCCATGGCCACACTCACAGATCATTAAGCAAGGAGGAAGGGAAAAGTCAGCATGGCAGTTATGTGTACCATGGCCAGTGGATCTCAGCAGCATGGATCTGGTCCCATGCCATGCATCTGCCAGAGGCCCGGAAGTACAGTTTTGAGCTAAGTGGAAACATGCTCAGCTAGAAAGTCTGTTTGTAAGGAAAGAGGGCAGAATAGGTTTGGGAGAGCATGCCGCCTTCTGATTACCACAGCAGCTCCTGGGAAGTGCTGGCTGCGTACACTAATTGCTGGGGACGCCAGATGAGGAAGATAGAGACTCTGGCCTGAAGCTGCTGGGAGTTTGCTCTCTGAGGTGTTGTACCACTTAAAATGGCTTCCCTTTTCTTACGTAAAATTGTTTATGTAGCAACTCACATGGCTAGTTTTATACAAAGAGGAAGTAGTCGTTAATAAGAAGAATTTTGATCTAGAAGTTCTAACTTGATCAGTTTGTTTGGTAATCCCTCTTTCATTTCTTAGGACCACACACATGACCCAAAATGCAAAAGCTTCATTAGGAAACAAACTTACAAGCCTTGCAGTTTCATTACCCACACCTAGAAATTACTAGAAAGATAACTCTAATGGGGAGGGGCACCTAGTGGAATCCAAAGAATGGAGGATTGACCAAGAATGGGGAAGTGGAGAATGGAGTCCAAGGTCATTTCTTTGTAAGTAAGCCCTGCCCTTCCCCAGGACTGGTCTGTCTTCCCAGTGCTGGTGGCTCTCCTAAGTACTGCGGATTCTCAAGGCCCAGCCCCAGGCCCTCTTTCTTCACAAAGCCTTTCAGGCCCAGGCATTCCTTTTCCTTTGTCAGACCCTCCCTGTGTAGCTCTTAGGTTGTTTCTTGGGCAGGAGTCTTATCCTCCCACCCCACACTGCACGTTTTTTAGGGTCAGAGACCCCCAGCACCACTGAGTTGGTGTGTAAATTCTGGAGTGGCTCACGTCTGGCTGGCACATACCTTCTGGAGCTCTGTGGTTTGATTCAAAGTTTAATGTGAACCTTGGGTTTGGGGGTGCTCAGCTCCTCTTGAGTCGGAGTTCCCTGTCCAGCCTCCCAGCAAGTCCAAGGGTGCCAACCAAGATCTAGCCAAGAGCCTTTAGGCTCAGGTTAGGTCAAAACAGGTTGGCAGGGCTTCCCAGGTCTAGACCAGAAAGTGAATCTCCCCTATTCTTGGAAAAGCCAGCTATAAAACGTAGGGGTTCTGCTTCAGAGTCCCAGCAATGTTAATTTTTTCCAAAAATTAAAAAGAAATTAAATTTCTCCCTTACATCCCTTATCTCTTCCAAATGGCAGAACCTTTGAGGAAAACTCCCAAGAGCCTACTGTCAAGAAAATTAGATTCCGCTACAGAGTGTGGGTCAAGGTGGGGAATGCCATTTGGGAAAATACCATGGAACCTGACATAGAAGATTCAGTTTGTGTTTGGAAAAAGATGGAGGTTGCTTTCAGGTTTTGAATTATAGCGTGGGAAGCAGAATTGAGTAGTACTTCTGTCCACGGCCTGCCTGGCTTCTCTCAGCTCCTCCTGCCTTGGCCAGCCTGTTACAGACTCCCTGCTGGGCAAGTGGGCCAGGGGACTTCTCTCAGAAACAGCTCCCTGGGGGAGTGGTAACAGTGGGAGCAAGCTGCCAGGCTGCCACGGGCTTAAGGTAAGGCCCTGCTCCAGGCTGGCCCTGGAGTCTCCTTGCCAAGGTGGGTGCTCTTCAGGTTTTCAACTTGGTTACTCTAGTTTTATTATTTCTCTAACCTTTCTCACCAGCAGATTGATGGAGCTCTGATGGCGAGTCTTGTTTTTCTTCACATTCTATTTTTATACTTTGAAAGTGTGGTTATAAAATCCACACTCAAAAAAATGTTAGCTCTGCACCCACAGGACCCAAGAGGCAGTCACATGCAGTGTCAGGCAGCATCCAGCAGCCTTGCCCTGCCACCTCCCCTCCTGGGAGGGATAGGAGTATAAGCAGGCTTCTGGCCAAGTATTTTAGATCTGACTCTGAGAATCTGGCAGGAATATTTTTCTAGTGCCTTCCCAAGCACACAGTGAGGGGTCAAAATTCCTAGAAGCAGAATTCCCAGTTTCAGATAAAAGGTTCCTTCAACCCCACACATACCATTGTCCCAGCCCCCACGGTCCCTCACCACCTGTGCAGGTGTATTCCGAGGTGAGCACAGTGCCTGCAGGGCCGGCTCCTTGTCTGATTCACCGCCACCACTGCGGGTGGTCGTTGTCACATTCATTTTACAGTGGCTTTAGGAATGGGCCTAAGAAATCTTCCCAAGGGCCTCTTGCCCACCTTCTCTAGCCCCTGCTGGGACCTCTGGCCTTCTCTTTGCCCCGGGCTCCTCCCTTCCCTCCTTGTCTCCCAGCCCAGAATAGATCTAGGAATCTCCTGCCCTCTCCACCTCGGCTACAAACAGCTCTGGGTCCTTTTGAACAGACTTGTCCATAAATCTTAGATTGTTTTTCATCTTTGAAAAAGCCGCATCTATCAGCAAGTCATTATTCACATGTGAGGGGGTAGGGAAAAGTTCACCAAATTTCAAACTTCAAGTTCTCTTCACTTCATTTCACAACATCCACTCCCCAGAAACCACAGGAATTTTTAAAAAAATTAGTCCCCAACAGGCAAGGTGCCCATGACATAGCCTACTAGATTCGGGGCCAGGCACCTGAGGGGGGAGAACGTGAGAGTGAGGGTGGGTTTGCCTGCCGTGGGCGGGCTGGCTCTTACCCATGGGGGGAAATAATTTCAGAGTGTCAGAGAACTAAAACCCACTGTTCTTATTTTAGAGTGGTGGATTTGGTGGGTAGGCAGATCTGGAAAGACGAGAGTGATATTTATAATGAAAGACTTAACTGAGCTGTTACTATAAATTAAAAATAAAGAATATAGTATACTGTAGTGCTAGATACATACCTCAGTTCAAGGAGAGATGAAGAGAGAGTGAATCTGGATCAGATGGGAAGAGAAAGGAGGAATGGGGGGGAGAAAAAGAGACTCAGTCAAGGACTCCACCCTTCATCGCCCGCCCCCCTCTCTCTCTCTTTCCTCTTTCTCCCTCTCTTATCTCTCATCCTCTGCCTGTTGGCTTTTTGACTTCATGCCTGTTCTCATGGTTACAAGGTGGCCTTTGAACCTTAACATTTTAGTTATTAGGAAGGGGCAAGGATATAATTTTTTCTTGTCACTAGGTTCATTTTTATCTAGGAATAAAAAATGTCCCCCCAAGCCCTCATCATATATCTCTGATGCCTCCGTGGCCATGTCTGGGAATGTGGCCACCTGAACTATGGAAATAGGCCTGCAACCTAATGAGCTGGGGCCAGACATCACCTGGAGCCGGGTGCGTCATCTAGAGCAAAACTGGGGAGGAAGGAAGGGAAGGTATGGCTGCTGGCTGGGCTCCTGGGGGAACTATAAGTAGTCCAGGGTGAGGACTGGAGAATTGGGGTGAGGGACACAAAAACTAGAACTGGAGATAGGTGAGAGCCAGATGGTCACAGGCCAAGGTCTCCCACCAGTGGCTTCCCTGTCTGTTGGGACCTTCAGAGGTTCTCTGCAGGGAGGGGGCATCAGCGCCCCCTGTAGCAGGAATTTTCACACTTGAGCATGTACACAGCTCCCCTGAGAACCTGTTGAAATGGGAGCCTGATTCCTTGGGTCTAGCAGAGCATGAGGTTCTGCATCTCTTAAAAACTCCCGGTAAAGCTGATACAGCTGGTCAGGGGACCCTGCTGGAAGTGGTAAGAGCCTAAAGCTTGCTCTTGGGAAACAAATGTTCAAATATGCTTCTTTGGCTTTCTTTTTTTTTTTTTTTTTTCTTCTTTTCTTTTTTTCTTTCCCTCAAGTTTCATGTGATCATAATAGATATTTATTTGTTTACTAGTACTGGGGATTGAACCCAGGAGTGCTCTACCCCTGCCTGCTTTGTTTAAAATAAATAAATAAATAATTTTTTTTTCTTGAGACAGTGCCTCACTAAATTGCCCAGGCTGGCCTTGAACTTGCCATCCTCCTGTCTCAGTCTCCCAAGTGGCTGGCATTACAGACATGCACCACTGTGCCTGGTTTGATTTAGCATTTTAAAGTAATCACTAATATACTTGAAATAAGAATTCAGACTTTCAGGAAAGTAAAAGAAAAGAAGACAATAATTTTTAGGTTAAGTTTTTAAATAAAAGAGGCAAAAATCTTGATGCATCTCGTGGGAATCCAAATGTCTTCTTGTAACAGAAAAGTCAAACCTTGATTCAGACACAGTGGAGGAGCCCAGGCTGTCTGGTACCTCTCAGTCATGAGGGCCCCCGGCTTCCTCTGCCTTTGTGTCTCCCTGTCCTGGCATGTGGCTTCATCTTCAAGGTTGCCTCTTGATGGCTGACAGAAGCATTAGCTGTGCCGTTCCTATGGAAGATAAGAACAAAGGAGAACAGCAAAGAGCTTGAACCCTCTCAAAGTTCCATGAAACCTTATTTAGTTCTTATTTAATAACATGGTCATATTTAGCTGCAAGTTGTGCAAAGAAATGTGGTCTTTTAGGCTGGGCATATTACCTACTCTTACTGAGCTCTTACTAAGGACTAAGGGAACACATCCAGCTGTATATCACTTTGGTACAAGAGATACACCTTAAATAATATACAGTAATTGGGAATAAAGAGATACATAAACCTTCCACGTAAATGAAATCAAAAAGAAAGAAGAAATGGTATTGCATATGGTGGGATATTAGGAGATGATTGAAGTCTGATTTCACAAATCACAGTTTATTGCCATACAAGAGTACTCTCCGTAGGTTCATAATGTTATGAGGGAGAGAGTGGCCTAGCTTAGTGATAGAGTTTTGCCTAGCAGATGCGAGGCCCTCAATTCATTCCTCCAGCACCAGACCCCCATAAAAGGAAGAGAATAGTGTGAACAACCCTTATAGGAAATACACTTGCTAGACAAGATCCATCAGCCATGTGGTGAGTTTCAGAATCATTAAGATCCAAATACTCCATTAGGATGGAAGCAGGCCTCTATGGGAAGTGAAGTCTAAAGTTTAAGGTGTCCCTTCATGCCAGCAATTCTTCAGAAAAGCGGGCTTGACTACCAGGGATGACCCATGAGGTCTTGGTGGTGTTGGGGTGAGGCTTCAAATCTGTAATTAAAAAAAAAAAAATTTTTTTTTATTTGTTCTAATTGGTTATACATGACATAGAATGCATTTTGACACACTGTATACAAATGGAGTATAACTTCTCATTCCTCTGGCTATACAAGGGTACTGAGTCACACCAGTAGTGTAATCATACATGTATATAGGGTAATAATGTCTATCTCATTCTACCACCCTTCTGTCCCCATTACCCCACCCCTCCCCTCACTCCCCTCTGCACAATCCAAAATTCCTTCATTCTTCACTACCCACCCCCCACTAGGGATCAGCATCCACTTATCAGAGGAAACATTCAGTCTTCGGGTTTTGGGGATCGGCTTATTTCACTTAGCATGATATTCTCTAGTTCCATCCATTTACCTGCAAATGCCATAATTTCATTCTTCTTTAAGGCTGAATAATATTCCATTGTGTATATGTATTACTTTTTTTTTTTTATCCATTCATCTGTTGAATGGCATCTAGGTTGATTCCATAGTTTAGCTCTTGTGAATTGAGCTGCTATAAACATTGATGTAGCTGCATCACTGTAGTATGCTGATTTTAAGTCCTCTGGGTATAAACTGAGGAGTGGGATAGCTGGGTCAAATGGTTCCATTCCAAGTTTTCTGAGGAATCTCCATACTGCTTTCCAGAGTGGCTGCATCAATCTGCAGTCCCACCAGCAATGTATGAGTGTACTTTTCCCCCACATCCTCACCAACACTTATTATTGCTTGTACTCTTGATAATTACCATTCTGACTGGAGTGAGATGAAATCTTAGAGTACTTTTGATTTGCATTTCTCTAATTGCAAGTGATGATGAACATTTTTTCATGTGTTTATTGATCGCTTGTATTTCTTCTTCTGTAACATGGCTGTTCAGTTCCTTAGCCCGTTTATTGATTGGGTTATTTGGTTTTTTGGTGTTAAGTTTTTCAAGTTCTTTATATATCCTGGAGATTAGTACTCTGAGGTGCAGTGGCCAAAGATTTTCTCCCATGTTTTAGGCTCTCTCTTTACATTATTGATTGTTTCCTTTGGTGAGAAGAAGCTTTTTAGTTTGAATCCATCCCATTTGTTGATTCTTAATTTTACTTCTTGTGCTTTAGGAGTCTTGTTAAGGAAGTCAGGTCCTAAGCCAACATGATGAAGATTTGGGCCTACTTTTTCTTCTATTAGCTCAGGGTCTCTGTTGTAGGACCTAAGACTTTGATCCACTTTGAGTTGACTTTTATGCAGGGTGAGAGATAGAGGCTTAATTTCATTTTGTTACATATGAATTTCCAGTTTTCCCAGTGCCATTTGTTGAATAGACTTCAATGTATGTTTTTGGCACCTTTGTCTTGTTTGAGATAACAGTATTTTTGTGGGTTTGTCTCTGTGTCTTCTATTCTGTACCATTGGTCTACATGTCTATTTTGATGCTAGTAGCATGCTGTTTTGTTACTACTGCTCTGTAGTATAGTTTAAGGGCTGGTATTGTGATGCCTTCTGCTTCACTCCTCTTCCTAAGGATTGCTTTGACTATTCTGGGTTTTTTATTTTTCCAAATGAATTTCATGATTACCTTTTCTGGTTCCATAAAGAATGTCATTGGGATTTTAATAGAATTGCATTGAATCTGCAATTTTGGTAGTATGGCCATTTTGACAATATTAATTCTGCTTATCCAAGAACAAGGGAGATCTTTCCATCTTCTAATGTCTTTAATTTCTTTCTTTAGTGTGCTATAGTTTTCATTGTAGAGGTCTTTCACCTCTTTTGTTAGACTGATTCCCAAGTATTTATTTTATTTTATTTTTGAGGCTAATGTGAATGGGGTAGTTTTTCTAATTTGTCTTGCAGTGGATTCATTGCTTATGTCTAGAAATGCATTTGATTTATTAAATGAATTGATTTTATATCCTGCTATGTTGCAAAGTTGTAATTTTTAACAAAAGGTTCATTAATAGGTTCCACGTCACATTCCTGAGAGGAGGGCACATGCATTCCAGGTCCTTGCATGAGGTCTCAAGATACATACATCTCATTCTGGAAAGCAGTGGGCAGGACACTTCAAAACCAAAATATACAGCAACTCATGTAAGCCTGTGGAATCATTCCAGTGCTGCATAATAATCGGTGGCACTAGGAATATCAGGCAAACAAAAATATAAGACAAAAAGTATAAAGATGGATAGAAAGGGAAGCATTGAATCTCGATGAAGGAATGATCCATAAAGAAGCTGTAACAGGCACAAACCTGTTACAGCCAAGTAGCTTCAAAATTTACCCCAAAACATTAGAGGAAATATTAGGGAAAACTATTAAAATCATCATAATAAATAAGATAATTTAACTTACCTTTTCAGAATTTAAAGGTCAAGTAGACCAAACATAAATAAGGTTACAAAGGATTTGAATCTCATATTTAAAAACTTGGAGAAGCATAAACCGTTTACTCTATAAGCAAAAAAGAAACATCCATTTCAAATCGCTACATAACATTTACAAAAATTGATCGTATTTTAGATCACCAAGAAAATTTTAACACCATAAAATAGAATTCTTTCTAGGCCACCTTTTGACCAAACTGCAAGCACACTAGAAATTTAAAGTAAAAATAAGGATTAGGTATGTGTCTCAGTGGTAGAGCATTTGCTTTATGTGGGCGAGGCCCTAGGTTCCATCCCTAGCACCACAAAAATAAATAAAAATACATTTAACTATGTAAGCACAATCCTCTAAATATATTACGCCAATGACAAAGCAAAAATTAAAGAATCCTTTGAAGCCCAAACAGATGAAAACACTATCAGTGTTTCAGCAGATCACCTGGGTACTGTGGTGCACACCTATAATCCCAGCAAGCTGGAGAGACTGAGGCAGGAGGTTTGTGAATTCAAAGCCAGACTCAGCAACTTAGTGAGGTCCTGAGCAACTTAGTGAGACCCTTTCTGTAAATAAAAATATTTTTAAAAGGGCTGGGGTGTGGCTTGGTGGTTAAGTGGTTAATCCCTGGTACCAAATATATATGTGTGTGTGTGTGTATATATATATATATATATATATATATATTATATTTTTTTTAACTAGATGAACTTGAACTAGGTGCAGTGGCACACATCTATAATCCCAGCTTCTCAGGACACTGAGACAGGAAGATGACTTGAGCCTAGGAGTTTGAGGCCAGCCTGGGCAACAGCGAGACCCCATTTCAAAAAACAAAAAAAAAAAAAAGAGGAAAAAAAAATTGAAGTAGACGAAGCTCTTCTCAAAAAGAAATATTTGTGACATATGAGAATTAAATTGTTACCCACAATATACAAAGAAGTCTTTAGAAATTAATGTGATGATAATAGAAAAAGAGGCAAAAGTTAAAATCCAAGTCCTTTATAGAAGAAAAAAAGACATGAACAATACATAAAAATGCTGATCTTTACTACTAATAAAGAAATGTCAAGTAGAATAGCAGTGTCGTATCATTTCCCCACATTTTATTGGCACAGGATTTAAAAATTACACATAGGTAGATTGCCATAGCTGTGAAGGAGCAAGCATGATCAGACCCAGGTGGAACTTTAAATTGGTACTTTGTTAGAGCTTAATGGAATCTATGGAAAATGTAAATATGTATACCAACTAAGCAAGTAATTCCACTTCTGGAAATTTAACCTATAGAAATATCTGTGCACATGGGCAAAGATATATGTATAAAGTTATTCATTTCAATATTGTTTAGAACAGCAAAAGAAGGAGCAACCTAGATGTTCACCAAAGGATTAGTTTAATAAATGTTCATACCGCCACATACCGTGCACCAGTTAAAAATAATGGATTAAATCTATATGAATCAACATGCAGAGATAGCCATTGATATACCATTGCCTTAAAAAAAAAAAAAGTAGAACAGAATATTTGGAATGGTTCTTCTTTAGCAATAATGATGGTTATATATACATAATACTTTTTGTACACCTGGAAAGCTTTATTTTGTGTTCCAGTCTCTGCTGCCTACAGGGTCCTGGCAGAGCAAAAGTGCATGAGCTGGCTGGGCATGCAGTCAGAGCCAGTAGTGGGGACTGGCCGGCAACAGATGATCACATGCTGCTCAAATGTAGCCAGTTGTTGCAGTGTGTAACCTTGCCAGGTTTCCCCAGCCAGCATCCACTGATTGGAAGTCCACTGACCGGGAGCAGCAGCCTCAAGTCAGTCTCTTTGGCCCCTTAGCAAGTAGTAGTGACCCCCTGTCACCTCACTGTGAGTCCTGCTCAGTCAAAGCTGGGGGAACCCGCAGCTGTGAGTTAAGGGCAGCTTCATACCCTCTACCATGGCTGGCGAAGTGACTCAGGTCTGCCCCTCAGAAAGTTTGTAGCAGTTAGTAAGATTGTGTTTAAGTCTTTTTTAAACACACTAGGGCTTAGGGATGGTGTTTCATTTTGGCATTGCAGGTTTCTTTATGTTCCCACAAGCTCAATCCCTACCACAAAACATCTAGAATTTTCCAAGGGTCCCACAGAGGCCCAATTTGAGCCTCGGTGGTTACTGGTTTTAGGCTTTGTAACCCTTGGCAGGGAGAGGGGGGCCAGAACAGCCTAGTCTGAGAGGAGAAATGAGGTGTTTTTATCTAAAAGTCAAAGGAAACCCCTTGTCTTGTATTTAAGCTAGCAGCCCTTCTCCAGTGGACTGTCCTGGCTCTCCTGTTCCTGGGGAGCATCTGAAGGTTGAGGATAAAGATCAGTAGGAGTTGTAAGTAGTAGTTAGTCCACTAATAAATACTGTCCAGGGGACGACCCACGCAGTCCCGAGATCACCCAGCCTCCCACTCCGCCTTTGCCCCTCTCACTTCCTCCCTGCTTCTGAGCTTGGGCCTCGCTCCCACCTCTGGATTTCTCAGTTGGTCTGTGGCTTTCCCCCACCCTCACTTCTCCTCCTTTTTCCTCATTTTGCTCTCACTGGTCCACAACATGTAATTAAAGTTTGCATATTTGAATGTTGGTTATAATTACTAAATAAGGTTTTGTGTTCCTTGCTATAATTTAAATAGCAGGGGAATTTACTTTTGTGTTTTGCTCTTTTTTTTTTTTTTTTTTTTTTTTGATATGTGACCTTGAATTCATTTTTAGCCATGTGATTCATTGACCTTCACCTTGAGTGGGAAGAAAGGTCTCCCATATCTGGAATGAACTCATGCTCATCTTTCTACAGCAGGTGACAGTGGAGAAAGTGGGGAGTAGGACAGAATGAGGTGAGGGCTAAAAGGGGATCCACTAAATTGACCCAACCAGAGAAGGAGGCTCAGAAGCCCCCTGCACTGCCTTGATGCCTAGCCTGTTAGAATTGGACCAGGCTGACCATGGGGCCGTCCACCTCTCTCCACATCACAATTGATCACCTGACTCCTCACCAACCAGAAGCAGCTCTACTAAAGGGAAGCATGATTTGGTGCCAAGGTCTAAGGTTCCTTTGCCCTTCTACTTACAGTCTCTGCCCTTCCCAGTGACAGCAGACCCTTCATTCTGGCTACCTCACCAAAGCAGATAGGTAGGGTTCAGACAACTCTATGACCTTCCTCTGCATCAGAACCTTCTGGTTTCTAATGGCTTCCTTGAAGGGCCTTGATGTCTCTGTTCTCCCATTTCTTTGCCTTTGTTTCTCCATCCCCACTGTCACCTTCCAACAGAGGGACCTTTACCCATAGCCAGGGAGGTGTTTTCACATCTGGGAATGGGAACTCTGCAGAGCAATGCCGTCATGGAGAGAGGATACTGATCTGGGAAAAAGGAGTCACCTCCATCCTGAACCAGTAGGTTTCACTCTCTTGGTCTCGGTCTTGTCATCTGTAAAATGGGGGTGATTAATTCTCTCACCGAATATCTGTAATATGAAATAAAAAAAAATATCAAAAAATAAACAAGGTTTTAGCTGGGCACCATGGTGCATGCCTATATCCTAGCTACTCAGGAGATTGAGGCGGGAAGATCACAAGCTCAAGCCCAGCTGGGACAACTTAGCAAGACCCCGTTTCAAAATAACATGGAAGAATCAAAGGGGCTAGGGATGTAGCTCAGTGATAGAGTGCTTGCCTAGCTGTAGGAGGCCCTGGATTCAAACCCAAGTAACTGCAAAAAAAGTTTGACCTAATGGTTTGTGACTGAGGCGAAGTATCTTCTTGACCTGTGAAGGAGGCGGCTACATGAATCCGAGGGCTGTGCTTACCAAATGGCTGTAGTTGCTCAAAGAATTTGGATCCACTCTCTCACTTCTGATGGGAATGAGCTAACACGCCACACCCACTAGAGCCAGTTGCCTTTGGCCCAGCGAGGGCCTGCCAGCCAGTTCGAGCAGAGGCTTAGCCCAGCTGGAAAATGGTAATGAGGGAGGCTAAGAACCTGAGCTTCTCAGAGTGTGTAGAAAACCGAATATGAGAGGCCACAGCATTCCAGCCCCGGTACTTGGACAGAGATTGTGCATTCCCTTGGTTACAGCCATTTGGGGCTCCAGAAGGAAAACTCAGCCAGACCCCTCTCTCAGCAATGGCTAGGGGGCCCAAACCCCTGTCACCTTGCAGTTCTGTTCAGTCCTTCACCCTCACAGCAACACCACAGCAGGGAGAGCAGTGAAAATCAGCCACACCCGTGGAAATCCGTGTGGAGGGCAGAAGGCAGGAAGGGATCAAAGCCTCCTGTAACCCAAGAATTCCTCAGCAGCTCTCGTCCCCTAATAATTATGGTTTGGAGATTTGCCAGAAAGCAAAACCACTTAGCATGCCATATTTAACAATGAACAGTTTTCTGTGTTCATAATAGTCCCTGAGGAGAGCAAATAGGCACCTTGAACAAAAGGTAGGATATTTATATGTGTATATAAAATAACCTGCATCTACCTTAAACCTAAACATGCTTTCAGGGAGGAATGTTGCTTCCCTGTGCACGGTGCCTGTTTTGTGAGTGAGTTGGAGAAAGGCTACATACTCTGTTTCCCTCTCCCATTTCCCTGGGCTTACATTTTTTTCCTTTTGTTTAACCCAAAATCACCCATATTTATTTAACGGCCAAATCCCTCACCTCCCTTAGTTAATTTTGAGGTTTGGGGCTTTATGTTTTGTTTTAAATATCATCCCAAGGAAAACTTTTTGGGAAAGGATACCAGTGGGATGGAAAGCAAGGGTTTTGACCTTTGGGAGAATGGAGGACACAGGTCCAGGCCCTGAGGACCATGTGTGCGAGAGGCCCAGGCCCCTGCCTCAGGTTGAAGGAACCCGGGATCCTCGGTCACTGTGTCTGTGTTTATTCAGTTAGTTTGTCCAACAAATGCTTGTCATTATGGGAAATTGGAGAATAGCCTCCTAGAGGAGAGTTCATTAGAGCCAAGCCTTAAAAAATGGGAGGGATTTCAGAGGGTAATCATGGGAAAGATGGAAAGCCTTGCAGAAAGTTTGAGGCCTGTTCAGGAAAGGAGTAAGTTAGAATAGCACACATATCAAGAGTGGAAGTAGAATAGGGGGAGATGAAGCCCAGTGAGAAATGGAGAACCTTGATCAAGCAGGATTTTCTTAGATACAAATGACAGGAAATCCACCCTAACCTATTTCAGCACAGAGGGGCACGTAACTAAGAATCCTGGGCTTGGGCTGGCTTCAGACACGGCATAATTCAACAGTCGGATCATATCCTGAGGACCTGTTCATGTCATTTCTTCCTGTTGCTCCTAGATTGGTTCCGTTTTCAGGTAAGCTCACATTTGCCGTCAAGTTCAAGATAGGTACAGCACCTCTAGCCTTTATATCTTCATTTATTCAAGTCTTGTGTCAGTCAAGGCCATTGCATTTGATTGGCTGTAGTTGGGTTTCAGGCCCATGCCTTGAACTAATCTCAGGGGTAAGGAATATGATACCCTGATTGGCTCAAACCTGGGTCAGGTGCCCGTGCCTGGCATGGGAGTAGAGTTAGCCCACCCAAAGCACATGGACTGAAAGGTGGGAGAGACTTCTTTCCAGGGGAGATTGGGATTCAGCTATCCAAAGGAGGGTGAATGGAAGCTAGGCAGCATAAATAGCAGATGTCCACTAAAACCTGGAATGCCAGGCCTAAGAATCTGGATATCATTTGCATTAGAGAACCCATAAAGATTTTTTAACAAATAAGAAACACAATCAGAGCTATGCATTTTCAACTATGGTTTAATAGGTGGCATGTGCTTGGCATATGGTAGGGCCTTAATTAATATGTAGAATGAGTGAATGAAAAAGAAACATATGTGGATGGTTTGGGGAGGGGAGAGAAAGGTGGAAACATTCTTGATAGGCTGGGGAATGGTTTAGACAGGGCACTAGCAAAAGAAGATTAATCAAGAAAACCAAGAAGTCCCATTCCATTTCATGGAAACCCACAAAAGGAGAGACTCTCAAGGGAGGAGGTTGGCCAATTGTGCTGAATACTGTCAAAAGCCAGGTCACAGAGGGTGAAGACTGAGAAGAGTTCCCCTGAGTTGAGAGAAGGTTGGGTAAGGGCAGATTAGAAGCCAACCTCCAGGAGTTTAGAAGCACATGGTAGCCAAATAAAAGGCCATTCGTGGGCCCCTATTAGCTCACCTGTCTTCTCAGTCTCCTCAGCATTCATGTAAAAAGATGCTCCTTTGCCTCCACACCTCCTTCAGACAGCACCTTGGGCCTCCCCCACGGCCTTTGTCCAGCCAGTTTCCCACCCCGAGTGGCTCCCTCGCATACAAATATTTACCTCCCTCCTCTGTCTGAAACAGCGCCTCCTCAATGCTGCCCCACCTTCAAGCAGATGTTTCAAAGGAGTCATTAGAGGACGTTGAAGTCAGTCGGAAACTTGACCTCTTGTTGGATGTCCTCTGTAGAAGACAAGCTTACCAGTAAGAATGGGTGACTGAGGAGGAGAGTCCAGAGCAGGGAGAAACAGTTACAGAGGTCCAATGAGCAGTCACCGAAAAAGCCAGAGTATGATCGAACTGCCAGGGGGCAGCTGCTAGCAGGTCAACTGACCAAGAGTTTGGAGACTAAGAAAAGTATCATAGGCCTGGGAGCCCTGGATATGTAGAGAGAGACCAGCGATGACTGGGGAGAAGGAGCAAGGTCAAGGATGTGGTCAGGGTCATGGGGAGGGGGCAGTTCAGTGAAAGGGGTAGAAGGTTAGTGATAAGAATGCGAGAGAGAGGCCCTGTGGTGGGAGCCGTAGAATAGACTATCCCAGATCTTAGGCTGCATCTCTGTTGGGCTTCATTTTATAAATGTCATAAAACCTACTTTCAAAGATCATTATAATCAATACACTTGACACACTTATGATGGTACCTCACACGTAAGTGCCCAATAAATAGTGGTGATGCTGGGGATGTTCATGTTAAAATAATGATAAAACTTAGAATTTGGGAACTGGAGTTGAAGTGATTGTTAAGTCATGACAAGTTCTCAGACCTCAGAATGGTTATTGGGAGTAGAGATGGGAGAGTGTTGGAGTTGAGGTGGTTGAAGAATAGTGAGACCAGATACCGGCAGAGACATCTTTATTACTGTCACTGATGGGTGGGGATGGCTGAGTCACTGAGAAGGCCTGATCTGTAGCTCAGCTTAGGCAAGAAAGGGAGATTAAGTGGACCTCAAAGACAGAGTGTCAAGTGAAGGGGAGGGGCTGTCTGCAAGTGGCCGAAGGAGTGTGCTGGACTGTGCCGGGCAGGGACTGTGGGGAACTGGAAAGTAAAGAGCATGGTGGCTTTGACCGGAAGGAAGAAACACTGGAAGGATGGAAAAGAAGAATGTGCTCACAAAAGAACAAATTTTGATTGAAAAGAACTATTTTACATAATAGGATTTGTTTGTTTGTTTTGGGGTGCTAGGGATGAACCCAGGGCCTCACACATGCTAAGCCTGTGCTGTGTCACTGAGCCACACCCCCGGCCCCTTCATAGTCCTAGCTGTACCAGCTTTTAAGAAAAACTATCCTCTGAGCCTGAGGACAAGTCTGAATGAGGCCTGAGGTAGGGGGGAAGTTACGGGAGGTTTTAGATTGCTGAGAAAGCCAACAGGAGGAGACTTTGACACCTCTCTTGAGCGTGAGGATGTGTGCCTGTCTGCTGACTCAGGGTTGTGGGTGGGTGCCTGGTGCACCCCAGCTGGACACAGCTCCCTGAAGGCCCCACCACATCTCCCTGTCTGGGGAGCACACAGTTCTGCAGTATTTCCCAGATCAGTGCCACTCAGAGAGCCACCTGGAGAGCTGGGATCAGGGGCTTCTCTTTGAGAGAGCTGAGAGCAACAAATGGCTTTAAAGGAGAGGAAACAGGACACCAGCCAGCTTCGTGGCTGCCTTCTCTTCCAAGAGCACTGCTCTGTAATGCAATTGTATTTGAACATTTTTTTCACATGATGTCAGGGAATAGCCTCCCTTAAAAGCTTTCATGAAAAAGCGCAACTATAAAACAGACTCGGCAATGAAATGGAAACCAGACGAGTGGGCCTGTGCAATTCGGGTGAAGAGATTTCTCTTTGCAGCTTTGTGATCTGATCTCTGGTCCCCGCACACTGCTCTATTTCACAAGGTCCACTTCCATCTGAGGCTTAGCATGCAGGTGACTCCAGAAGTGAAATGTCTTAGTTTATTACTGCACGTGATAAGGCGCAGGAAGCAGCGGTTCCCTAGCCAGTGGGCCTGCAGACCACCCTCCTGGGCTTGCAGCCATTCTAGGCATCTGTCCTCAACGTTTTGTCCTTGTGTGAGCCCAGGCCTCAGCAAATGTGGAGGAGAACTAGCCCCTCTTCACTTTTTTTCTTCTTTCCTTTTATCTTTTTGCAGTGCTGGGGAGTCTGGGGATTGGACCCAGAGTCATGCCCTCTCAGCAGGTGCTATACCACTGAGCGAAACCTCCTGTCCTCATTCGTTTTTTAACCCCTTCATCTGTCCATCCCACGTACTCCTTCTCAGGGTTAGTCTTCAGGGACTGTGTCCTCTGGGAGTTTGCCTCGGTGTGTGGGGGAGAGTCCTGGGGATCAGGCCCAGAGCACCAGAGCTACAGCCTCAGCCTTTTTTCCAAGGTGGAGGGCAGGAGTCCTAGGGATCCAGCCCAGGAGCACTTTACCATCGAGCTTCACCCCGAGCCCTGTTTTAGAATTTTTGAGACAGGGTCTAAGTTGCTTAGGGTCTCACTAAATTCCGAGGCCATTCTTGAACTTCAGTCCTCCTGCCTCAGTCTCCCGAGTCGCTAGGATTAGAGGCATACACCACTGTGCCCACTCTCTGCCTACCCTTTCTCTTTTGAGAGAGGGTCTCATGTTGTGCCCAGGGTGGCCTCGTACTTAGAATCCTCCTGCCTCCTGTCTTCTAAGTTACTCAGATCACAGGCATGTGCCCCTGCGCCCAGCTGGAGGTCCTTTCATGATAGATTTACTCCCTTGGTCTCTTCTGACAAGGAATAGCAGGCATTTATTAACTACCCCATCCCTGTTCCCCCAAGACACTGAGAATTGGCACAGAGTCTCCTCTGCTAGATCTGGAAAGAAACTGAAAGAATAAGGCTGAGGTAACCGGAGTCTCTCTAGAAATGAATAAAGTCACCAAGGAGATCCTCGTAATCACGAAAATGATATGGATACAGGTGAGAAGGGACTGGGGCACTGAGAAGATTCAGGTCCACTAGAAAAGATTTGACTAGAGGCAGGGGGTGGTGGTGGTGGAGAATTTAGAGAGAGCGGCTCAGCAGCCCAGAATGGAAAAAAGTGGTCCCTGGCTGGGACAGCAGTCCACTGGTAACGGGGTTGACTCCAGAGAGCTGTGATCTTACTTATTCCTGCAACAGGGTCCAGGGGACCAGGCAGGAAGAGGCTTTCATGCTACAGAGGAAGGATATTTGGGTTTTTTGGAGCCACCGAGGGCTTTTAAACCGGGGCACATCAGGTTGGAGTTGCTTTCACAGGCCACCCTTACCACAGGGCAGGGGTGAGCGTGGAAGCAAGGAAGACAAGACTCGAAGCCAGGAGTCTGACAAGGCAGTGGCGGAGATAAGCCTGACAAGTGTTCTGTCATCAGGTCAGGGAACTGAGAACACAGAAGAGAGGGCAAGGAGGAGATGGCGCTGAGAGGTGACGGCAAACCAGAAGGCAGCAGAGGCCTCACAGAGCTGCAGAGAGTGCCAGGCACCGCACCTGTCACCCAGAGAAGCAAGTGACGCAGGACTGAGAAGCCCAGAGCACAGACATGGGACTGTGGGGACAGGCCAGGCTCTGCTCCTGCGTGGGCTGCTCACCCATGGGGCTCACCTCCTTTCCTACCTGCAGGCCAACAGGCAAGATGCCTGTGGTGTGTTTAACCTTGCCATTTTGACCTGAAGGGTGTCAGAACTACTTTCCATTAAGAAATTCTTTTTCAGTGGAACTCCAATTTAGTTCCTCTCTGTGATCTAAAGAGGTCCGCCAAACCTTTCTCATGTTCTCCCTTATTAAGTAGTGACTCTTTTATGTGTAAATTTAATAAGGAGAAGATTTTATTTTGGGCCAATAAGAATTGACTAAAATTTTTAGTCAATAAGAATTTTACCGCTGGGCATAGTGGCACACACATGTAATTCCAGCAATTTGGGAGGCTGAAGCAGGAGGATAGCAAGTTCAAGGCCAGCCTCAGAAACTTAGTGAGGCCCTCAGCAACTCAGTGAGACCTTGTCTCAAAATAAATAATTTTTATAAAAAGAGGGGGATGAGAATGTAGCTCAGTGGTAAAGTACCTCTGGGTTTAATTCCCAGTGCCCTTAAAAAAAAAAAAAAAAAAAGAATTTTTCCATGCCCAGTTTTAGAATTTGTTTTATTTTTTGTGTTTATTTCTACCAAGTCACACTTGGCCTGGGTATTGTTATTTGCAGTTTGTAGTGTTATTAACAAAATGACTTCTTTGGTTATTGTGGATTTTATCATGTGCTATTGCCATCATTCGTTTAGTTTTGTGCTGATTATTTTTACTAGTAACATTCATGGCAAGGTCAAAAACAGCCTGCTTCTTTCCTCCTCCACCCCCAGCGCTGCCAAGGACAGTACTAGGAGAGCAGAGCTTCTCTACTTGATACTGAAGACCCAGGCTCTTCTTGGCACTCATTTTAAATCCATTCTGCCGCGTTTATTCTTTTCCCCTGTTCAATGGGCTGAAAACCCAGTCGAAGCTGCCCTGCATCCTCTGATGGTTCTCTCTTCCATGGCTTGTTCTTGAAAGAGAGGTTTTTGGCTAGGTATGGTGGTGCCTACGTGTAATCCCAGTGACTCAGGAGAATGGGGCAGGAGGATCGTAAATTCGAGGCCAGCCTCAGCAATTTAGTGAGACCTGGTTAAATTCCCATACTGCAAAAAAAAAAAAAAAAAAGGTTTCTGTGTTCCCCATCTTTCCCTTCCCTCCCCGAAGCCCCCATTTCCAGCAGCTTAGGGCCACAGCCACAGGTCTTTGGGAAGTGACAGTAATTCCAGAGCAATTGCTGGGGAATGTTGGTCACAGGGGCAGATAGGAAGGGCCTTGAGAGGTCTGGGAATAAACTGAGTTTCAAGATAGAAAATTTCTGGAACTGTACCTCAGTGGTAAGAGTACTTTCCTAGCATGTACAAGGCCATCTGTTCAATCCCAAGCACAAAAAGAGAAGAGAAATTCCCAGAAACTTTGAGAATGCAAGCACTTAATATTTTGAGCACTGCTAATAAGTCTTGAAAAATCACTTTATAGAACAAATTTTAAAAATTGCCATACCAAAAAAAAAAAAAAAAATCACTTTGTGACAAAACACAACAATGTTTCAATCAACAACAGCCGACAGTGGCCCCTGGATTATATCACCTAGTGATAGTGTAGCCATCTTAGTTTGTGTGAATACCTGATGAATTTTGCACAACAGAATTGCCTAGGGACACATTTCTCAGATGTCCACGTCATTAAGAGACACTTGACTGTACCTTGATTTGCTCATGTAGTGTGTTTATTCTATTTAGAGCTATAAAATCCTGGTGGTACTTATAAGGGAACTTTCTGGATTCTGTATAAGGCTAGGAGATGGTAATGTTAAGGTCCTTTGGAGAGAAAAATTATCTTCCTGAATTTTTCTAATTTAAAATTTCTGGTTTTCAGTTTTGCTTTAGGACCATCTGTTCCCACCACCCTCCATGTCCCACCAATGTGCTGGGGAGCTGGGCAAGCCCCCTGGAACTCTATGCTGGATGTTCCAGGCCCAAGCTAGGCTGCTGGCACAGTACCTTGTACTCATGATGGCTTTGGAGTGATCAGTCCTTTGGTTTCTTCCTGTCTCCTACCTCAGTCCTGAATCAGCTGGGGGGGGGGGGGGGGGGGGCCAGGAGCCGAGGGCCAAGTAGTTGACACTGAGGGCCAGAGAGGCTTGACAAGGAATTCAGAAGAGCTGGTCTTAAGAACTCAGGCTGAGAAGTAATTCCCTGTAAGAGAAAGAAGTTTCAATAGTGAAATAAGCCAAAGAAAATTGAAGTGATGGCCAGGCTTGGTGGTGCACACCTGTAATCCCAGCAATTTGGGAGGCTGAGGCAGGAGGATTGCAAGTTTGAGGCCAGTCTCAGCAACTTAGTGAAATCCTGTCTCAAAATAAAAAACGAAAAGGGCTGGAGTGTAACTCAGTGGTAGTGTCCCTGAGTTCAATCCCTAGTACAGAAGGAAAGGGAGGGGAAAGGGAGGAGAAAGGAAAGGGAAAGGGAGAAGGAAAGAAGCCAGGTAGGCAGGCAGGCAGAGAGAAAAACAACTGCAGCCACTTCAAGGAAAAGACATTTCAAGGTCTGTGGTTAGGGAGAAGTGGAGAATGTGTATGATTAACCAGCTGTAATTTAATTTATCGTCCCTTTACCATGAAACATGGCCCAGCGAATAAGAAGCACACACTTGAGCTCCTATGTAGTGTGTATGTGTTTTCATTTGTACTGGCTGTATCCATTTTTTTTAAAAATGTATTTACTTACTCAGTGATTTGAGGTGGGCCCTCATTTTTCAAATTATGGTTATTTAA
Source organism: Sciurus vulgaris (assembly GCF_902686455.1). Classification (NCBI taxonomy): domain Eukaryota; kingdom Metazoa; phylum Chordata; class Mammalia; order Rodentia; family Sciuridae; genus Sciurus; species Sciurus vulgaris. Next base: position 63,293,383 of record NC_136475.1, read on the forward strand.
ACTTTAAAAAATAAAATTTTTTTAAATGATCTTTTTTAAAAAATGAAAATAGAGGATTTCTAGGGTAGTTCTGGTTTCATAATGGGTCACCAGGAAAATCGTTGATATCAGACCAGCACAGATTTTATGGCACATAAGCACATCTGTGGGGAATCTCATCCTTTGAGAGCTAGGCCCACAGGAACTTTCTAGAACCTAGGCCATTTGTTCCATTTGAAAATAACTAGTAAATGAAGACAAAACAAATTTCCTAATATTTGAAAGGTTTTTTTTTTCCCCAAAATATTTTTAAGATTTCAAATAATGGTGTTTTTGATCTCCTCCCTCAGACCTGGAAACATATTTCCACCATTGCTTGGAAGGGGCTTAGTAGCAAGCTGTTTGGCAGAAGTGTCTGTACCTCACCTCTTACCCACAGGGCTACTTAGGAGAGGTGAGCTGCGAGACACCTTCCAAGGAAAGGGAGGCGAAAAGATGAGCCTCTCCACATCAGGCCCAGGTGGAGAGTGGCCTCTCGCTCCTGGGGAATGCTGAGATTCACCCACCCACCTGCTAGGCTGTTCACCTCAAAAGACTTTAATGAAGGGGCTGTTACAGTCCCAGAAGGGGAAGGGGGGTGGCAGTAACCAGTCAAGAGATTTGGAAGGAGAGGGCAGGGTCTGGCATGGAGGGCCAGGTGACGGTCTCAGTGTTCTCTTCTGTCAAGGTAAGGGGCTGGTGCAGGGACACTGCCTTCCTCAGTACCCTTGAGTGGGGGTCACAAGAAAACACATGTCCACAGGTTCCAAGAAAAGGAACACATCTGCGAACAATGAGGTGGCAGGCAGTTGGTGTCCCAGACTGGATGTGCCTCTGCCTTCTATAGGGCATGGCCACTGCTCTCCTCTGCACAGACCTAGAGACACCAGCCTAATGTTCGGAAATTTCCAAAAGAGGCTCTAGGACTGGAGGTGAAGCTCAGTGGCAGAGCACTTGCCTAGGATGCATGAGGTCCTGGGTCCAATTCCCAGAACCTAAAAAAAAAAAATGACATAAATGTGGATTTTTATAAAAAATTGTCTGATTTTGAAAACGTATGAGCTGTAGCGAACTTGTGTAAAAACCAAACAATTCTGTACCCCTGTTCCATGCTTCTGATGGGTCCCTTGGGGTCTGAGAACCCCTGTGCTGAGTGTGTTTGGTTGGGTTCTGCCTCTTTGTGTCCTTTCTTTTAAATTGCAGTTTCCAGGGCTTAAAAACCAAAAAGAAGGGGAGGAAGAAGAGGGTCCACCTGGGCCAGGTGAAGTCTTGAGTTCCCCTTAGCACCTAACACCATAGCCACGTGGGAAGGCGGAGCAAGCCTGCTGTAGCCCAGTGACAGACTTTGACATCAAGTGGGTGAACCTAGTCCTAGTATACACACGCCCAGGCACTTGGCCCAGTGCCTGCTGAGACTGGGGCTGCCCTTGAGACCTCTGACCAGCACAGACATTCTCTGATGACATTTTTTAAATGTTCAGATAAAGAACAAAGACCAATACCCGCCGGCCCCCGCCAACCCCCCCCCCCCCACACACACACACATTCTCCCACCCCAGCTTTCTGCTGGGTTCTTGGAAGCTGGAAAGACTACCCTGCTCCATTTAGACTTCCTTTGGGCCATTTGTCTCTAGGATGGGTCATCTGGGAGTCCTTTTGAGGTTGAGATGGGCATCTAATGGTATGGACATGAAGTGCATTCCCTGGTGGCCTGCCTGGGAATCCCAGCTGTGGACCCTGGCACTGATGCCCCAGGCAGGCAGCAAAGAACGCTGGGCTTCGGGGGTGAAGGGCAGGGGGAGGCAGGGGGCAGAGGGGTTTCCAGCTGCCCCAGGAAAGGTAACAGTAGAGGCAGCAGATGGACCGTGCTTCGGCCCCTGCTAGTTTCCCACGGCTAATTAAAATGCAAGTTCTGGCTCTGCCAAGGGGTAGTGAGAAAGCCTATGGAGTAGACTAGAAATAAATAATGGGGCTGTCTGGAAACATCCCACTGAATCCTCAAGAAACTTAACTGAGGAAAAAGCAGGCAGAGTACTACTCGGATTCGAATACCACCTTTGCCTCCTGGGCCTGCCCTGGCCTGCCTGCCCCTCCTCCCCATCTTCCTCTTCACTGGCAGGTTCAGTCTCCTTGCTGCTGGAGCTCTGGGCTCCTTACTTGTGTCCCAGCTGTGCTGACCTCCAGTACCCTGCCTGGCTGTGTGCCCCCGCCCCGTGAAGCTCTGCCTCCTCCCATCCCACTTCTTGGGTTTGTTTTCGTTTTTGTTTCCCTTTCTGGCCTTTCATTACCACCTCTAATGGTATAATTAGTCTCTGTCATGCACCATCTTGAACTGTTTCCTGACACTTCGTACGTGTCAGCTTGCCTCTGACTAAACTATTCACTTTCTGAGTACAGGGACCAGAATTTTCCTTGTTTCTCAGTGTCCCCCCACACACACAGCAGGCGATCAGTAAATACAGTGGGTAGATAAAAGCTTGGCTAATGGGCGAATGGTCGTGGCAGCACTTGACTCCCTGCCAGCCGACTGAAACTGAGGGATTTTCCACTAAAACAGGGTTCTCTGCTCCAGAGCTGGGGGCAGAGAGAATTCACCCATCACCACTCACTCAGCATTTACTGTGCTGACTTGACCTCCCTTGGGAAGGACTGAGAAGGAGACCTGACCTATGGCTTTAGTCTAAGAGCATCTCCACACGTCTTTAGACTCAGGCTGTGTGCTTTCTTCCCTCTGCTGCAGTACAGGGGACTGAACACAGACCACACCCGTGCTGGGCAAGAGCTCTGTCCCTGAGCTACTCCAGTCCTTTTTGTTTTTTGAGACTGGGCAATTGCTCGCAGGACTGTAGATCAGTTGCGCTCCTCCTGCCTCGGCTCCTGAGTCGCTGGGAGTACGGGTGCACGCCACTGCATTTTGGCACTCTTGCCAAAAATCAGTTGACCAAGCCGATAGGTTGAAACAGGAGGATGGCAAGTTTGAGGCCAACCTGGGCAACTTAGCAAGACTCTGAATCAAAACAAAAATTTCACCAAGGGCTGGGGGTATAGCTCAGTGCTAGAGTGCCCCTGGTTAAATCCCCAGTAACAAAAAAAAAAAAGAAAGAAAACATTATTTGTAAATGTGAGTTTGTTTCTGGACTCCCTGTTCCATTGATCTGTAAGTCTGTCATCTCCATTCTGTTGATCTGTATTATCAGACCTCCTGCTGATACCACACTGTCAAGCTGGGGTGCTGGTAAAGAGCATGCTTAGAATACTCAAGACCCTGGGTTTCATTCACAGGACCACGTGTTTAACACACACGTGTTTAACACACACACACACAAACCCACTACACTATCTTGATTCCCAAAACTTTGTGTGTGGTGAGTTTTAAAACCAGGAAATGTGAGTCCTTCATTTTTTTTTCTTTTTTTCTGGATTGTTTTGGCTATTTTGGATACATAGGCATGCTTGAAACACAGCGTTGCTTGGTTGCATGTTCTGTTTCTTTGGGGGAGTGTGTGTTTAAGTGAAATCCCTTGCCCTCCTCTTCAGCCTCCCCTTCACACAGCACTTGCCAGTAGAGATCTAGGCTGTTCTACTGAGCCATCTTAGTCCTGGGCGAGGTCGTGAACAAGAAGCTCGTGGGGTGCACCTGGCCCTTCAGGCAGGCCATCTAAAGCCAACCAGTCCCACCTCATTCCCTCCTCATCTTGCGTGGTCACATTTGGCTAGTTTTAGTCCTCTCCGGCCACCTCACCCCAGCTGCCCTCTCCTGCCTTTTGCACCCCATCGCTCTGCTGCCCCTTTCTACACGTGATTTATGACAAAATGGTGAAGTAGGCTGCCTGTCCTGTCAGGTGGGGCCAGTGTGGCAGCCTAGGTCTTCCAGGTGGCATCTCCAGTCACCCTTACATGTTCCTATGGACCCAGCAGGAGCTGCAGGCACTGATTTTGCTGGTGGATGAAACTTTTTTCTTCCCTGAAGGGCTTTCAGTCCTTGCCTTAAGGAGGAAGGAAAAAAAAAAAAGGAAGGAAGGTGTGGGAGGGGTGAGTCAGAAGTAGAATTTTCTGGAAGGTCTAAAAATCAGCTGACCTGCTGGTTCCACAATCCTGTGGACCTTTTTCAGAACACAGACCCCAGCTGGCAGTTTGCTTGCTTTTTTTCTTTTATTTATTTTTTTCCCAATGACTTAAGTGATAAAGCCAAATACACCTTTGTGACTGTGGGGTCAGGCAGTTTCCCCTTTGCCTTCCTGCAGGGCGGGGGTAGTTTGTGACTTGAGATGGACTTCACACAGCATCACCACTGACAATGCAACCTGCACACAACCATGCTTCCTCCCTGGCTAAATAGGGATGGGACAGTAGAAGCAAGTGATGATTCAGTAGGAGTAAAGCATTCTTATTATCAAGAATAATACTAGTTACTACTTATTGAATGCCTTCTTTATGCCAGTCTTTGTGTTAGTGCTGAAACTAAATCAAGTGGGATAAATGAAAGATTTTCCGCTGGGCACAGTGGGGCACACCTAGAATCCCAGTGGCTCAGAAGACAGGAAGATCACAAGTTCCAAGCCAGCCTCAGCAACTTAGTGAGACCCTAAGCAACTCAGCCAGACCATGTCCCTAAATAAATTATTAAAAAGAGGGCTGGGATGTGGCTCTGTGGTTAAGCATGTCTGGGTTCAATCCCTGGTACAAAAAAAAAAAAAAAAAAAGATTTCCTCATCTCCAGAGCCATAAACAGGTATGTTTTGAGCATCTGCTCTGTACTGAATCCTAGTTTTAGTTCTTTAGAGGTTTGAAAGAGGCCTTCTCCTTGCAAATTCTCAACCAGTTGACAACTACACAGACCAGTCAGAGGTCAAAATGGAGATTAGATTGCAGATAAAGGCTCAGACCTACAGCCAAAATGCATTTTTGCCCCCTCACCCACCCCTTTTCTCCTCTTTCCTATTTCCCAGTTTAAATTCTGTTTCCAAAAATTGCTGCAGAGTGAGCAACATGGAGAACAGGAACACTAAAGGGCTCTGAGGACGGTGACATCCATCCTTTTAGCCTCTTCCATGATCTAGGCTCTGCCTCTGTGCCTCTGAGTAGTCCTTGTCTGCTGGATGGTCACCCACTCTGTTCAGCTCACCATAAAAACCTGCATCTCAGGAATGTTGAGGCAGATCCTCCCAAGTTTGTGCTTTGCATGCACCATGGAAACTTGTTATCCATTCTGATTTCTTTATAGCCACTTGGAGTTCTATGGGTTACCCCTATCTTAGCCATGGATTTCTCTATCTGTGATCAGGGATGGTAATACCCAGTTTATAGATGTTGCGGGCAGGTGATGTGGCTCAGCAGTAAGCACTGACTAGCATGTACAAGACCACTAGGTTCAATATCCATACATCTCACACACACAGAAAAAGCCAGGTGCAATGGTGTGCCTATAATCCAGCTACTTAGGAGGCTGAGGAAGGAGCAGTCCAAGTTGAGGCCAGTCTGGGCAACTTAGCAAGACCCTGTCTCAAAAAGGGCTAGGGATATAGCACTCACTGGTCAAGCATCCCTGGGTTCAATTTCCAGTACCAACAAAACAACATAGGTTGAAAATCAAGCACTCAGTCAGGACCTGACATATCATAGGCCCTTGGTAGGGCCACCCCAGTAAGCCTGGTTCAGTACCATGGGGAAGCCTTCATCTGTTCTCAATCCCAGACTCTCAACTTTCTCCCTGTGTGCTGAGCAGGTCCCATTGGGGACCAGATAGTCTGTGTGCTGAGGTTGGAAGTAGGGATCTGGAGGAGCTTAGGTCTGAACTGAAAGGCAGGTATTGGTGTGGGAGGGATCTGCAGAGCCCACTGCCGAGTGGGGGACTTGGGTCCTGAGCTTCACGCCTCTGCAGGTTGGGACAGGAGGAGCAGAGTTGGAGGAAGTGTCAACATTTGCCCTCTTATTTAGGACTGTCTGAAGCCAAACTGTGAAGTAAGCAATGGTTTCCACAAGGTACCCCACTTCCTCCTTCAACACCCCATTCTACTCTTTCAGCACCCTGCCTTCAGGCAACCCGGAAGTCAAGGGTCTGAAACAAAATTCTCTCCAAGACTGCAGCAACTATGAGTGAATCGAAACCCATCGCATAATTTTGAATGGCCCCTGAGCTACATATAGTTTTTCCTTTTTTTTTTTTTTTTTGCAGTATTACGAATTGACCCCAGGGGTGCTCTACCACTGAGCTATAAGTCCCAACCCTTTTTATTTTTTATTTTGAGGCAAGATCTTGTTAAGTTGCCCGACCAGCCTTGAACTTGCTATCTTCCTGCTTCAACTTCTCAAATAGGTGGGATTATAGGTGTACCTCACTGCACCTGGCTGGTTTTCACATTTTTAAATGGTTGAAAAAATCAAAAGAATAATGAAATTCAGATTTCAACGTCCATAAATAAGTTTTATTGGAACACAGCCATCTGTTTACATATTGTCTGTGGCTGCTTTGGGCAGAGTTAAGTAGTGGTGACAAAGACCTTAAGGCCTTTACAATCTAAAATATTTACTGTCTGGCCCATGGAGGAAAAATGTACAGCTGCCCTGCTCCAAGGTGCTAGGGCTTTGACGTGTTATGTTCCCAGAAGGCTTTGCTTCCAGAGGAAAGGAAAAACCAGTGAATCTGGTCACAGTGCAGGCCTTCCAGAGGAGACACCTGGTGGGAAACTTCTTCATCCTTCCAGTTATGCTGGAGAGGGAAAGGAGAGAAATGCCTCGTCCTACAGGTGGACCCACTTCTGTCCACACTGGACTAGGGGCATGGAGATGGTGGGGTGCGGACCTGTGGCTCATTCTAGCAGTATAGACAGGAGGGCTCAGGAGGGGATGCACATCCACCCACTCCTGCCCAGCTGGTGGCAGGGATTTATCTGAGACCCTTCATGTTCTCAGAGTCCTGCAGGCTCCCTCACGCGGTCCCAGCAGTACCTTCATTGCTCTCTTCTCCCATCTCTGCAGAATTTGCCTTCTGCCAGGTGGATGCCTCCATCGCTCTCACTTTGGCCTTGGCCGTCCTGTGTGACCTGCTTCCAGCAGTGGGAACCAGCTGGCTCCTGGACTGTCCATCCTGCTGGGATGGCTATTAGGAGAGGGAGATGACCTTGTGGGCTGTGTGGAGAGCACACACCAGGTAATCCTGGGGGACTAAGGGCACGTGTCCTAAACCCACTGGCACTTAGAGGCTTGATGGGCCTAGTGAGCCTGCTGCTACAAGTGTGCTTCTGAATGTTTCATACAGAGCAAGGGACCGATCTGGAGATCCTGCCAGGTGCTGCTGGGGGCGCTGGGAAGACTCTCGCGCTCACTTCTGGCATTCCCATGGCAAACCTTCAGGAAAGCTGGTGAGGGAACTTGGAAAGAAGTTACTTGGATGTTGAGTATAATTATGAATAATGTTCATCCGTCAGCCTTGGAGTTAGTGTTGGGCTCCCCACAGTTAGGTCTATGGGTGAAGCATTTCCAGAGAATTAGGGTCCTTCTGGGAAACTTACTGCTGGGTGGGGGTGCGGCACAGATTGAGATAGGGAAACCGAGGACCCAGACAAGCAACAAAAGCATCCCGAGAACAGAAATTCATCAACCACCAGTGTCTGGCTTTGCTGGCCAATTTGGCATCCCTAGCAGGCCAAGAGTTCAAAAACCAGCCTGTTTACAGGAAATGTGGAGACATGATAAAGTGTTTGTGATAAAATGACCTTGAAAATCTGCAGCATTTTAGAAATCAGGTCTTATACTCAAAGGCTGGTGTCTTGAGCTTGGTAATTCTTTGCTTTTTGGTCTGAGCTGAGATGTGCCTTCCTCCCTCCTCTGATTTCTCCATGTACCTTAAGGTCTAGGGCCTACTTCCTTGTCAAGGTCCCCTTTTCGGCATCAGGCCCCCAAAATATCTTGGCTTTGAACTACAAACAAATCTTTATCAAAGGTCATGTTAAGTCTGGGGGCAAAATTCCTCCCTTGTGGAGAAGTACAAGGAGTGAAAATAGACAGTGACCTTCAAGGCTGCAAGTGGTGAGGCTATGGGTGGTGACAGGTGGGAGTGGGCCCTCTGCCAGGTGGGGGAAGGACACATCTCTTGCTTCTGGCAGGGCCCTGCTTGGTCCGACTGGGACTCATCAACATTCCCTGTAAGGCTGACTTCGGGCGTTTTCATTTGATACAGGAGGAAGAAGACTACCTGTTTGAAAAAGCAGAAGTCAATTTTTGGGCTGAGACCCTGACTTTCGTGAAATACCTCTACAGACACCTCTTCCATGTCTGCAAGTCCAGCTGGCCTCCCTCTAGCTCTGAGAGGCTGTGTCGCCTGCAGAGGACAGTGTCAGAGCAGCGCCACCACCTCTCTCAGCTCTTCAGAGAACTTCCACCCACTGCTGAGTTTTTGAAGACAGTGGAGTTCACCAGACTGCGCATTCAGGAAGAAAGGACATTGGCTGGCCTGAGGCTGCTGGCCTTTCTGGAAGGAAAAGAAGGGGAAGTTCCCTTGTGCTCAGGGGCTCAAACCCTCCTGCAGAAGCCAGTCACTAACTCCCAAGAACAGGGGCAGCACGTTGAAGGAAGGCTTTGGCTCCAGATGCAGTGGTGCTCGCCTATAATCCCAGCCACTCTGGAGGCAGAGGCAGCAGGAGTCGCAAGTTTGAGCCAGCTTTGGCAATTTAGCAAGACCCTCTCTCAAAATAAAGGAAAAAAAAATTTTAAAGGGCTGGGGATCAGGTTCAGTAAGCACACATAAGGCCCAAGGTTCATCCCCAGTATTTCTCTAAATCTGCAAGAATACATCAAACATAAATTCAACTATTTTCCCTCATGCCTGCTCCATTTCCGTGAGTCTAGGCTTGCAGAAACATGTCAAACAAATTCAGCTGTTTTCCCTTCATACCTCCCCCACTGCTGTAAGTCTAGGTTTCTGTCACTTCCTACAGGGGAGATTTTTCTTCAGTTCACTCATTCAAGGCAGCCTAGTTTATTGCAGCTACTGTAGGAAGTGAGGCTACCACACTGAATATTTACTCTGTCCCCAGGTGCAGGCCACCTGCAGACCTGAATTACCCTTTTCTGTCCCCCAGGACTGCTAATGTCCAATATAGCCGCCCTCTTTTCTGTGAATTGACTACACAGAATTGAGTTCTAACATACACATAACTCCCCCTGGTTTTTTTTTTTTTTTTACTATGTAGGGGATGGATTAGTTGGGAAACAGCTCTTTGGTCAGATTTCTAAATTTTATTCAATTTTAGCAAAGCAGAAAGATGTTCCAAAAGTTGGATCCTGGGAGAATTAAATAAGAATCAACCTTATGCAAATAATTTCTTTTTTAACTGCACGTGTAAGTCCTGAGGTTGCCTACACATTCCATCCTGATTATTAAGAGAATCATGGAGAGTCCCTCCAATCTCCCCCCAAAATATGTGCTAATGCTAGGAAACCTGATTTTGCCACCCCGTGAAAGCATGTAGTTTGGTTGAACACAGGGAAAGGAGAGCCAAACCAAATGATTTTTCCATTTTTACGCTTACACTGTTTACCATCATGTGCTTGGTAGCAGTAACAGGATTCTCATTTAAGATGCCAGCAAACACTATCCATTTCAATGATTTAATCTAGAAACCTTAAAGGTTTTTTGCCTTTCCAAGCCCAGCCCAGTCCTCTTCCTCAGATACCCAGCAGGTGGCACTCTTGCATACATTTTGCTATTGGTCTTGCATCTTGCCATTTTTAATTTACACTTTCAGTGTTACCAACAGTTATCTTGAGATCATAGCCCCGTCCGCTTCAGTTATCCGAAAAGGCCAGTTAGGGTCTGTGAATTTTTTTAAATACTTCTCAGGTTGAGTAACAATTATGTTGAAGGTCTGAAGGTACAGAGTTCAGAGGACAGAGTTCAATATGGCCACTTCTATAGCAGAAGAGCTAAGATTTCAAGTATAATTTGTTTCTCTGAGAGAAAACTACCCAACCCTAAAAACATGGCCCTGCTAGAAGCATGGAGAAAGGGTTCTGCAGGAAGCAGTGGAAAGAAGTCAACTCCATATCCAAAGTTCCATCCTGAAGAGAACAGGAAATTCCCTGGGTGGTTTCACAGCCATTCAGCCCCAAATGTGTTTTTTGTGATCCTGAATTAATTACCTAGTTAGGCATCTGTGTAGCCCACACCTGATGGAGAGCTGCCAACCTAACACCTCTTTTTTGTTCTAAGGTCTAGCTGGTATGAAGTCAGGGATTGGTGGGGTAATTTGGTAATAACCATGGGAGAATAGTTCTGATGGGGGTCCAACAAAGCCCAGCTCACTGGAAAAGGGGCACTCCTCCTTTCCCCATTTGAAATGAAATAAAAGCAGGTATGTAATAGTAAAAATATTTTACACTAGCAGGTACTCTGTACATAGCATATAATAGAACATGTACACATGTTATCTCTAGAATCCTACCAGGTCTACACAGTGGGTGTTCTCACCACTGTTGACTGGGAATTATCTGATTTTGATCTTGGCTGACTATGGCCAGTCTGGAGGGCTGGAGGGACAGATGTTTATTCACTGGTTTTGTATCTAAAATTTTTGTACTAACCTAATAGCAGTGGCTCGGGAACTGGCTGCTTCACACTTTCCTGAACATTCACCAAAGAAACCTTGAAGACTACTCTCAGGCCCTAAACTCTTAGGTTTGGGGTCATTTCAACAAAGAATAAAGCAGCATAAGCCAGTTGCCCACCCATCTAGAAGCCAGTGCATATCGGTGCAAAGAGTGAAGAAGTCACCTCTGCTGAGAGTCACCCCCTACTCTTGACTCTGAACTCTACGGTCCAAGATTTGGGTGGCCCCTGGCTCTATACTCATGTTTCTGTAGCCCACCATCCATCTGGTGGTAGCCAAGGCCTGGCTTTATTGGCATGCTTTGCCAATCTGTTTTAATGCATCAGATAGCTTGTACTTGTATGCCTTTTATACACCTTCACAGATACCACATTGCACTTTTGACAAAGGTGAGGGATGAGTAAAGAAAATTTTATCTTCTTTATCTTTGTTTTACAAGTAAGGAAACCTAAGTACCAAAGAGATTATGTGATTTGCTGAACCACATGACTTACCGGGGCAAGGCCTGAACTCCAACCCTACATTTCTGCCCTTCCAGCCTTGCCCTGGACTCCAGCTCCCTGAGCAGACGGAGAGTACAGAGGTGGGAAATGCACACAGCACTCCTGTGCCTTGAGTGACAGGCCTACTTCCTTCCCTCCCAGGATAACTGACAGAGTAGACTGAGTACAAGCAGATGAGAAAGATCAATTTAGGAGGGGTTTCCGGGTCAAGCCTCCTTCCCTGGCAGGTCCTGGACTTTTTAAGCTTAGGCAGGCCTAAGTGGGTGAATTCGTGGGCCAGGCTCCAGCTTTTGTGCAACTGGTACTGAGAAGTGCCCTGACCAGACTCCAGATGGGCAGAGAAGGGCTATCGGCGGCGGCCTTTAGCCTCACCTGGGCGCTAGGTGGGGGTGTCTGCTCCGTCTCCTGTCTGGAGCAGGGGCCCATTGGCAAAGCGCCTTTCCCAGAGCAAGCTCTTGGGCTGCCGATAGCAACAGGGGGTGCCCCCACTTTGGCCACGGAGCTGCTGCTGCGGAATTCTGCAAACCGTTCAGAGTTAAGCGGGGCACTTTGGCCCCACCCCCTAGCCCCCACGGGGACGGTGAGGACTTGGATGGCGCGACAGGTCAGGCTACAACTAGGCAGGAAGCCTTGGCCAGCAGCTGTACCCCAATTCCCGGGAGGGTTAGGGAACACCAAGCCGACCCGCGGACGGAAGGGGTAGAGGAGGTCGCTTCCATGCCGGTACTGCTCTCCCTGCTTCCCTCCCGTCCTCCGAGTCAGCTCCCCCGCCCCGGACGCCCCGCGCCACTCCGCGCCTTTGGCTCAGGCTCAAGGTCTTGTGATGTGATTAGCAAAGCCAGCGCCTTGTCCTCAGTCACTCAGTCCTGCCCAGCAGGCCCCGGCTCTCAAGCCCTGTTTACTGAGCTTGGGCGGGGAGAGGGGCGGAGAAACGAGCCCGGACTCCTCTGGGCTAGACTGCCGTGGCAGCCGCCCGCGTGGCCACTCCTGTCCCCACCCCCATGAGTCTCCACGTGCAGCCAGGCCTGAGCCGCCACCTACGGGACTCAGGCCCAAAGCCCCTGCCGCCTTGTCTGTAGACCCTTGCCAACTCGCTCGAACCAGGCAAATGGTTGTATTTTGCAATTCCCGCGCCCAGTACAAAACTGAGGGTCGAGATAAAAGCTGCACAAGTCCGCCTAACAGGATCGGGCGGGGAAAGACACGTCCAGAATTGCAGAACCCCAGCCACATTGAACGTGCTGGGGCTTTCCAACAGTGCAACCCCAGAGGCGGAGACAGCGGTATCTTCCCGCCGCCACCCAGCAGAACCCAACTGGGCCCAGCTCCGCACGCCGCCCCAGCGCCCGGGCAGCCTGCCCCGCCCCGAGGCCTCCCGCCCCCTCCCTCCGAGGAAAAAAAAATTGGCGGCGGCCAATGGGAAGCCAGCAAAGCGCTTGACGTCCGCGAGCCGGCGGGCGGCGTTGCCTGGAGACCCCGGCGGGGTCAACGTTCTGTCCCCTCCCCCGGCGCGCCCGCCCCGCGGCTGCAGCACTCCTGGGCTCTATATAGGGCGCGCGCTCGCGGGCCGCGGAGTTCCAGCAGTCCGCGAGCTGCCGTCGGCTCCGCGCGGGGGGGGCGGGCCGGGCACCCCGGGGCGCCGAGGAGCGCTCTTTGCTTCTTTTCCTTTCCCCCCCACTCCGCACTCCAGGGCACCCTCTGCCCAGTCCACGCTGCTTCCTTCTCCCTCTCTTCTCGGCCCCCAGCAAACTTTCGGTCCCTCCCCGCCCCTCGCCCGTTATTCGTCGTGGCTCGAGCTCGGCCGCGCCGCCCCGAGGGCTCCTCCCAACCTCCCTGCCGGCAGCTCCGACCATTACAGGACCCAGAAACATGTCGACCACGCTTCTGTCGGCCTTCTACGATATCGACTTCTTGTGCAAGGTACGCGGGGGAGCAGGGAGGGAGGCAGGCAGGCAGAAGCGCTTCGAGTTCCCAGACTTTGCTGTCCGACCTCGCCTTTTGGAGGACTTCTTCCACCTTGACTTTTCTGGTTGGGAAAAATCCTGGAGTTTGCAGTAGAGTGTGCTAGCGCCTTGTGGGCGGGGAGAAGGCGCAAGGAGGGCGGAAGGGAAGAAGGGAGCGGCCGTAGCTGTTTAGTTTCTCCGGAGCCGACCGCGGCCACGCTGCTCAGGGCTTCCCGGACAGTGTTTGCGCCGCCCACCCACCCCAGCGGCCCTCGGGCCGAGGATCACATGTCGAAAGCCAGCGCGGCCCAGGTGGGCGTCCTCCACTCTTCCGTTCCTCGCAGCGTGAACTTGGTTTCTTTTGCGCGTGCATGGGTGTAAGCAGAGGCGAAATCCGCAGCGGGGGGAGAGGGAGGGAGGAAGCCGAAGGCTGGGACTTACTCTGCAGCCCCAGCACCTCTCCCCTTCCGATTTTCACCCCTTCCCCGCTCCCCTCTGGCAGACGGAGAAATCCCTGGCCAACCTCAATCTGAACAACATGCTGGACAAGAAGGCCGTGGGGACGCCGGTGGCCGCTGCCCCCAGCTCGAGCTTCACGCCCGGCTTCCTCCGACGGCACTCGGCCAGCAACCTGCACGCGCTCGCCCACCCCGCGCCCAACCCCGGCAGCTGCTCGCCCAAGTTCCCGGGCGCCGCTAACGGCAGCAGCTGCGGCAGCACGGCAGCGGGCGGCCCGGCCTCCTACGGCCCCCTCAAGGAGCCGTCGGGGGGAGGCGGCGGCACGGCGCTGCTCAACAAGGAGAACAAATTCCGGGACCGCTCGTTCAGCGAGAACGGCGAGCGCAGCCAGCACCTCCTGCACCTGCAGCAGCAGCAGAAGGGAGGCGGCGGTTCGCAGATCAATTCCACGCGCTACAAGACGGAGCTGTGCCGGCCCTTCGAGGAGAGCGGCACGTGCAAGTACGGGGAGAAGTGCCAGTTCGCGCACGGCTTCCACGAGCTGCGCAGCCTGACCCGGCACCCCAAGTACAAAACGGAGCTATGCCGCACCTTCCACACCATCGGCTTCTGCCCCTATGGGCCGCGCTGCCACTTCATCCACAACGCGGACGAGCGGCGGCCTGCGCCTTCAGGGGGCGCCTCAGGGGACCTGCGCACCTTCGGCGCCCGCGACGCGCTGCACCTGGGCTTCCCGCGGGAGCCGCGGCCCAAGCTACACCACAGCCTCAGCTTCTCGGGCTTCCCGTCCGGCCACCACCAGCCCCCGGGGGGCCTTGAGTCGCCTCTGCTGCTCGACAGCCCTACGTCCCGCACGCCGCCACCGCCCTCCTGCTCTTCGGCCTCGTCCTGCTCCTCCTCCGCCTCCTCCTGCTCCTCGGCCTCTGCGGCCTCCACGCCCTCCGGCGCCCCGACGTGCTGCGCCTCCGCAGCGGCTGCGGCCGCCGCCGCACTGCTCTACGGCAGCGGGGGCGCCGAGGACCTGCTCGCTCCGGGACCCCCGTGCGCCGCCTGCTCGGCCTCGTGTGCCAACAACGCCTTCGCCTTCGGCCCGGAGCTGAGCAGCCTCATCACGCCGCTGGCCATCCAGACCCACAACTTCGCCGCCGCGGCCGCCGCCTACTATCGCAGCCAGCAGCAGGGCCTGGCGCCCCCCGCGCAGCCCCCGGCGCCGCCCGGCGCGCCCCTCCCTGCCAGTGCGGCTGCGCCCCCCTCGCCGCCCTTCAGCTTCCAGCTGCCGCGCCGCCTGTCCGACTCGCCCGTGTTCGACGCGCCCCCCAGCCCCCCGGACTCGCTGTCCGACCGCGACAGCTACTTGAGCGGCTCCCTGAGCTCGGGCAGCCTCAGCGGCTCCGAGTCCCCGAGCCTCGACCCGGGCCGCCGCCTGCCCATCTTCAGCCGCCTCTCCATCTCCGACGACTGAGGCAAGAGGGCGCCAGTGAGGAGGAGGAGGAGGGGAAAGACCGTGCTGGGGTGTTGGAGGCGCCCTCGCCATCTCGCCCCCGGGTGGGGGCTCCGGGTGGGATGACAAAGCCACAGGCAGACTTGCAGGCCCCACCGAGCACTTGGACTCGAACTCTGCGCTGGGAGGGGCCCCCTCCCTTTTCGGTTTTCCCTTGTTTATTATTATTATTTTTATTATTATTATTGCAAAGTTTCATTCTTGTTGAGCAAAAAAGGCCAACGAACTTTTTGTATCGATGAACAAAATATTCACAACGGGGCAGTTGTGATGCGAATAAGAACAAAAAGCCAAACACTTAAAACTTTTTTAGGTCTCCAATGAGTTTGGGACTCTAGGAAAAATCAACCCAGCACCAGCAGCTACCAACCACCATTCCAGCTCTTCACTTGAAAAGCATTAGAGTCCAGATGTGGGAACTTCTTATCTTGAAAGAAGTTCTTAATTATCTCAGACCAGTGTAAACAAACCAGCCAGCCACCACCTTGCTAAACTATAAGCTTTTAGAATGCAATATTCTGCCAAGAATATGCCTTGATAGTGCCCTCGGCCCCATAGGTTTTTCTGGGGGAGGGGTTTGTTTGTCTGCTTGCTTTTTGTTTTTAACAAAGTGATATGTGTCTGGGGGAGGGGGACAAACCCTTGCATTCCAAAGTTTCATACTGGTTTCATTGCCACCACTTAGTGGAAGTTTAGTTTAGGACCATTTTGTCTGCTCTCTGGAAGCCTTGGGCAGAGCTTAGTTTGTAATTGTTGGGGAATAACTGCTGAATTTTTAGCTGTTTTGAGTTGATTCGCACCACTGCACCACAACTCAATATGAAAAAAACTATTTAACTTATTTATTATCTTGTGAAAAGTATACATTGAAAATTTTGTTCATACTGTATTTATCGAGTATGATGAAAAGCAATAGATATATATTCTTTTATTATGTTAAATTATGATTGCCATTATTAATCGGCAAAATGTGGAGTGTATGTTCTTTTCACAGTAATATATGCCTTTTGTAACTTCACTTGGTTATTTTATTGTAAATGAGTAAAAAAATCTTAATTTAAGAGATTGTATGTAATATTTATTTCATTAATTTCTTTCCTTGTTTACGTAAATTTCGAAAGATTGCATGATTTCTTTACAGAAATCTATCTTGATGCTGTGGAAGTAGTTTGAGGAATATCTTATGAGTTTTCTTAGAATGTATAATGGTTGTAGCCTATCCAACTTTAAAGGAAAAAAAAGAATGACCACATACTTTGCAATCAGGCTTACATGTGGCATACTTTTCTAATTCCAACTTTATAAACTAGCAAAAAAAAAAAAAAATGTTTGCTGATTCCACCAGTTCTACTGTGACATACTCTTGGGTATAAAGACATGTAGCAATAATGGGGGGGTAGTCTCACAGTGCCTTCAGAAGGGCCCGAACTTGCCTTAAATCTTCCTCAACCAAATAAGTATTTTGTTTATTAGTGCTTGAGAGAATTTGAATGTAGGATGGGTTCAACTGCACAAAAGGAAAAGATTTTTACCACTTTTTTTATATAGCTATAAAGAGAAGAGGCCACCTCTTAGCGCTGAAATGATATGTAGTACATGATATGCCTTGTTTAATTACAGAAAATTCCAAAACTTGTACTATTTTTTTTTTTTTTTTTTTTTTTTTCTTTCGGTGTAGAAAGGCAGGAATGTCTCGAGCTTTCCTGGACGTCGGCTGAATGAGTAGTAGCTTAGTTTGTATGTAGGTACAGTTGGAGCACTATGTATGTACTCTCTGGACTACTTTGACAGAAGTAGGTTTTTGAATGTAACAAGATAAGTCAACTTGAGTTGTAATATATTTTGGGGAATCAGTTCACTACAAATTGTGACTGTAAACATTGTACTGTAAATGTTTTGTAGTTTTCCCCCAATAAAATCTTTTGGAAAAAAAATTAATGTGTAAAGTAGCTTTCTTTTTTAAACAGAAGTGTCTAGATTCATGGTCTTGTCAGGCAGTCGCCTCGGTCGAGAGGGTGGGGAGAGGATGTGGGTAGCTGACAGAGCTCAGAAGAGCCTACATTTACTTGTATGTGTATTTATTTTATAGCAAGCCCTTTCAACTTAAAAAAAAAAAATGTTATTTGGACTGTCAAGGGCATTAGTTAGCTGTTCCCTTTAGTAATAAGATGCATCCCAGTGTTGGCTGACTGGCTGGTGGCAGGGCCTGACGGGAGACCTCAAGGGGTGTGGCCCGCCTGTGAGTCACCCTGAGGATCACATGGCTGCAGTGGCAGCTGAAGGTCTGATTTTTCTCTGGGATTCCTGCCCACTGGTGGCCCAAAGGGCCTTAGAGTGCTGAGCTAGAGGTGCAGTTTAGGCCTGGCTTGGAGAATTGGGGCTTTGCCTGGACTTTGGAAAGCCCAGTGGTGTCCTCGTGGAGAGAAGAGGGGGAGGGAGGATTAGGCAGGTTAAACTTCTATCTGGATGATGTTTGTTTATGCAGACAACTTCCTCTGGGAATGAGCAAATACAAGTTATTTATGCAAAAGGAATTAGTGTCTGGGTTTTGGACCTTTATAAGAGGCCAGAAAGCAAATTCAACCCAGGCCTGTAGAAAAAAGAAAAAGACTGCATCATTTTGCCTGCTGTTCTCTAAACAGTCGAGCAAACTTTTACTATGGTGACTCCAGTTTTTTTCCTACTGACTTTTTTAAACAATCATTTTAAAAACAAAATCAAGCTCACAAATCGTTTTCTCCCCCCCCCCCCCTTGCACACACACAGATCAGACACTTTTTCCAAAGTAGGTAAGAGATTTAGCAATATGCGTTCTTATCAACAACAGCTGGGCTCTATCAACCAATCCCCTCTCCTATGCATCCCCTCTCCCTGGCCCTGCCCTAGCCAGGGTCTCTTGTGACTCACAGCTGAGCAGGGAGGGGTGGGGGTGTCTGGTGGATACGCCAGGACTAGGCAGCTGTTTCGTGTTAACGATGATGGCGCTGGTGTTCACTGGAGCGTTTTGGTGCTTGGCCCACGCTGCCAAAGGGGACAGGGAGCAGTTTCAAAGTTCTCCCAGATGCTGGGCCTCAGCAGCAGGGGAGGGGAGGGGAAACCTGGGGCCAAAGAGGGCTCAGGCTGGGTGAAGACCCTGCAGGCTCCCTGGCCTCTCCACTATAAGGAATGTGCAATGGGGAGGAAACTTCTAAAATGTGGTGCTGTTTAGGCCAAGCTCTATTTCAAAGGCCTCGTTTCCACTTCACTCCCAAGCTTCTTTTTCTAAAGGAGTACTTTTTGGTCAGCTGGAATGTTAGATTTCTTATGGGCTGAGCCCCGTTCGTTTTTAAACATTGGTCCATTTGAAAGCCCAGCTGCTAGGATCTGAAGTTTCGTATTTTAGACTCAGTGGAGCGTGGCAATCTAGGGGGATCATTCAGAAATTTCCCCTCGCCGCTTCTCAATGGAGGGTACTGGTCATTGTCCTTCTGCAGTGACTGGAATGAACAACAAACACAACTTGACTAGTGCTTCAGCACCCTCAGGACAGTTTTCTTGCAAATTCAGGAAATAGAAGTAAAACTTGCAAGTAAGGGCAAACCAGGATTCCCCTAGGGAATGGAGAGTGGAACTAAAACTGGCTCCAAGACTGAGTCAGGATACAGGTCTCTTGTGATCAGTTGTGAACATGAGCCCAGAATGTGACAGTGTTCAGTGTCTTCACAGTGACATTTCCTACTGGCTGTTTGAAGACTAAGGTGTTTTTTTAATCTGCCCAAATTGCATGTGCCACCTTCTAGATTATTTCAGAGAAAGGACTTGTGCATGCACATATTTTCCACCCCTCACACTGAATCTCCTGCTGGATGTGTAAAAGGAAGAACAAAACCCCACACATACAAAAAAACCATTGAGAAGCCAAAGCTGTGCACTGTCCTATGGGATAGATAGAGGATTGTGAGCCCTGTGGTGGCTCAGAAGCCCGGATAACAGCCAGGCCTGGTGGGCTCCCGACACAGGAAAGACAAGAAGGCATAGGTCATGCCTGCCAGGTCGGTCCCAGCACCAGGCTTGTCGGTGTTGAAATCTTCCTGGAGGTCTCGGAAAAATGGTAATAAAGTGCATATGTGCAAGGAGGAACAAACACGCGGCCCCAGAGAGCCCAGAGAGCATTGCCCCTTGGAAAGGAACCGTCCCCAGGCACCCACGGTCCTCCAGCTTTGCTTGTGGTGACGAGTGAGGGTAGACGTGACTCTTAACAGAAACCGGAAGTTGGGTCTCTGCACAGGACTTACAGGCTGCCCAGCTGCTGGGCTGAGGCTGGTCAGACTTACCTCCCAGCAGGGACCCAGAACCACTCTCCATTGTCACCTCGTTTCACAGTATTTTTATTTCTGGTCCACTCCAGGGCAGGGGTCGGGGGAACGATCAGAGTTGCCGCCAACCAAGGCAGTTCCAGCTCTGCTGCTGGCCAGGCCAAGGGGAGGGAGGAAAGCGGGGAGGGCGGGGCGGGGCCAGGGCCTGGTGGCCAGACAGGCCTTCCCAAGCATGGCCCTGCGGGGAGGACAGACCTGCAGGAAGGAGGCGGAGCGGAGCCCCTGCACCTCTTCTCCCAACCTCTCCCAACCATAGGCTAGACCTGAACATGCACCAGTGAGTGTTGCATGTATGTGCAGGGATGTGTCCCTGGAGAGGGCTGGTGTGGGGATGCCTGCGTGGGAGGTGTGTTTTTGTATATCTGGGTCCTTGTCACATGGGTGCTCAAATGTTTGCAGTGTTGCTGTGTGCAGGTGTTCAAGAAAAAGACTGTGGCATCCCGTGTGGCGTGTGTGCAGGAAGGACTGGTGGGTGGATTGTGCTCCTGTGTGTAGGTGTTGATGTGGGGGCATCTGTATGGTCAGGATCTGTGGGTGTCTGCGCAGCGATTGGAGGTGTGTGTATCTGTGAGTATTGTGTGTCTTGTTATGCGAGTAGGTTTTGGGGTACGGGGGTCTGTGGGTGCTCATATGTGTTTGGGCCAGGGCGTGTGGTGTGTCTGTTGTGATGTGGGGGTTGAGCCCCTTCACGGTGGCGCACACCTATAATTCCCAGTGACTCAGGAGACTGAGGCAGGAGGATCTCAAGTCCGAGGCCAGCCGCAGCAACTTAGCAAGACCCTGTCTCAAAATAAATACTAAAAAGGACTGGGGATGTGGCTCAGTTGCAGAGGGCTCCTGGGTTCAATCTCTGGTATCACCAAAAAATGTAAAAAGAGGGACTCGGGGACTGTGTCTGGAGGTGTGTGTATGTAGGTGCGTGTGTACTGGTGTGGGTTCGGGTGTGGCTGTCACTGGTGGGTACTGGGGTGTGAGGAGCCATCGGTAGGCCGTGTTTGGGTCTAGTGTGTCTATGTGGGGTGTGGTACCAGCACCTCCAGAGGAAAGGCAGTCCCTCTTAGCAGGCCTCTTTCAAGTTTAAGAGCTGCTTTCAAAACCCGGAAATGGCTGCCAGGCTGCCTTCCACTTCCTGCGGGAGGTGACAGGACAGGGCTGAGCAGGGCCCCGGCTCCCCACCCTCACTGCAGGGCACACCTGCCAAGGGCAGGCCTTGGGTGCCCTCGCTGTCCACAATCCGTTCCCGGGAGGGGAGCTTTCTTTTCATCTGGGCAGAAACAGCTCCTGTCCCACGGGAGTTCCTGGGCCCCGGGAAGAGCCCCAACACAGAAGGAAGGACACTAAGGACTCAGACAGACCCGAGAAGGCCGGAGCTCGCCGACACCACGTTGAAAATATTTCTCTAAAAATAAGCCTCATTTTCCTTGTGGATTCCGCTGGCAGCCGGGCCCTCGCGTCAGGGTGCTTAGCAGGCCCGGGGAGTCAGGCGGAATTTTTTTTTTTTTTTAAAGCCAGTGTTTCCCAGCTGCGGCCTTGGAAAGTTCTCTGTTTTCCATTTATTAAACTCCTAGTTTCCGGCTAATTAAAATTATTTTCAAATAAAACTCTGTAGCCCAGCAATACTGGATGAAACACAGAATTCCCAGTGACCCCTCTGCAGGAGGCCAGGCCAGCTGTGGGGCAGCACTGTGCTTGCTGCTGGTTTTATGGGCAGGGGGCCCCCGGCCTTTGAAATGCAGGCCCAGGGTCTGGGTTCTAAATCCCACTACAGCCTGCCCCGGTGGAGACTGGTTGGCAGCCTCTAAGTCCTGTCCCCTTGAGAAGGGGCTGCAGAGTAATTGGAGACCTGCTGTCTCCCCCCAGACCCCCTTCCCAGGGCACTAACAACCTGAGCAGAGGCTGCATTTCAGGGGAGGGGAGCTTGGCAGGGGTGCGTAACCTGAAATGCTCCGCACCCTGGTGTCTCTCCCTGGCCTGGCTCCCCTTGAAGCTACGGGTCCAGTGAGGCCAACATGCCAGGACTTTATTGAGTACCTACAGGATGGCCCTACCAGCACCAAGTCCCAGAGTTGGGTGGGACTTGACATATGTCCAAAGCCACATGTTACGCAGATGGCAATCAGAGATGCTGCAGGGCGGAGACAGGACACGCTTTGCTGAGAGCCAGAGATGGTGTGATTCAGACTTGCTGGCGCATGCCGCCCACTGAGCACAGAAGGAGTAGGGGCACGCTGCGGGGTCTGCTGGCCGGACCCTTTCTTTCATCCCACAAATAGCTCTTGAGTGTCTGGTAAATGCCTGGAGAAGGGTGAGAGGCGAGTGACCGATGTCACTCCTGCCTTGGTGGAGTGTGCTGATCATTCTCCAGGTTCACCTGTGCTGCCACGAGTCAGCTCTCCCTTCCTTTCTATGGCTGAAGAGTATTCCGTTGCACGGATATACCACGATTTGTCTGCCCATCCGTCAGTCGATGGACCTTGGGTTGGTCCCACCTTTGGGCTACTGCTGCAGAGTGTACGAGTGTACATCTGGGTGCAAGTGTTTGTGTGAACATTTGCTCTGTATTTTTGTTTGTCTGTTTTTGTTGTACAGGGGATGGAACCCAAGAGGCACTCAACCACAGAGCCACATCTTCAGCCCTTTTTAATTTTTATTTTGAGACCAGGTCTCACTACGTAGCCTAGGTTGGCCTCAATCTTGCAGTCCTCCTGCCTCAGCCTTCTGAGTCACTGGGATTACAGGCATGTGCCACTGTGCCCACCAGCTAAATATGTGCTTTCAGGAGTAGAATTGCTGCTAAACCATACAGTAAATATGTGTTTGATTTTTTTTTTTTTTTTTTTTTTTTTTGCAGTGCTGGGCCTTAAACCCAGGGCCCCATGCTAGGAATGCACTCTTCTTTTGAGCTACATACATAGCCCTGTGTCTAATTTTTTGAGGAACTACCATACTGTTTTCAAAGTGACATGTCAGTTGTTAAAATTATTTTGTTAATACCTTCTCCCCTACTTAATCTGATGAATGATGTCCCATAAGAAGCGTGTACACTTATTCACAATAGCCCAAATGTAGAGACAACCCAAATGTCCATCAACAAATGAAGGAATAAACAAAATGTGGTATATCCTTTGATGGAATATTATTCAGTCATGAAGACTGAGGAAGCACCTACCTGTGCTACAACCTTGAACTCTTATGCTAAGTTAAAGAAGCCAGGTGCAAAAGACCACACATTGCATGACTCCACTGATACTCCATTGATACCAAATAATCAGAATGGGCAAATCTGTAAAGACGGGAAGTAGATTAGCACTTGCTGGAAAATGGGAAGAACGGAGAATAACAGCTGATAGATACAGTTTCTTTTTGGATTGTTGAGAATGTTCTGGAATTAGATCATGGTGGTAGTTGCCCAACCTTGGGACTATGCAAACATTTGTCCACTTGCATACCTTAATTTAATAAGCGTGATGGTATGTGAATTCTATCTCCATTTTTTTTCAAAAAACATACTCACAAGCTGAAACAGGCTCTAAAGGGAAAGGACAGGATAGTAAGGGAGACTGTCAGGTATCCCCTGAGGAAGGGCAAAGAACAGTGGAAGTGCTTTCCAGGCAAAAGGAACAGCGGGGGAAAGGCCTGGGGGCTGGGGATGGTTCCCAAGAGGGAAGGAAGGGGTCTGGGGTGGCGGGCATGCCCAGTGACCCAGGGTAGCACAGGGCCCCGCCCCCGAATACCTCTCGCCTGCCCTGCCCCCCACTAATACTCCGATAAGAGCATCATATATTTGGGTCAATGATTTCTACAGTGATGATCCCTTATATTATCTTTTGAACACTTATATTGTAGTTAAATTGGTTTTTGTTTTGTTTTGTTCGCACTGGGTGGTTTGGGTGCTATAATAACCCAGCGCCTTGCACATGCTAGGCAAGCACCCTACACCCAGAAGCCTAGTTAAACATTTTTAACCAAACTTTTCAATTACAAAAAAATTGCCCTCAAGCCAGGCAGTGTCCAGGAGCACCTGTGGTCCCAGCTACCTGGGAGGCTGAGGCAGAAAGCTCACCTGAGCCCCAGAATTCAAACTGTCCCCCTCAAATACCCATACCCTTGGGAGGGGGACACCTTTAGAGCTTATAGCCCAGATCCCAGAAAGTTGTCACGGGTGGAAAGAGCTGGGACTCCAATCAGAGGGGAGGATGGGCGCCAAGTCCTGCTCATCACTCCCCGGGCCACGCTGAGCACAGTCCAGAGCCTCTTTGAGCTTCAGTTTCTTCATTTGAAAAATGGGCTGAGCCATTATTGTTGTTTTGAAGATAAGTGAGATGATACATGCGAGTGACTTGCCCAGTGCCTAGAGGGAGTCAGCGGTCAGCAAGAGTCAGCCGGCTGCCATGGGCATGGTGGCCCACGCCTGTCATCCAAGATCCTCAGGAGGTTGAGGCAGCAGGGCCCAGTGTGAGGTCAGCCTCAGCAACTCAGACCCTGTCTCAAGAGAAAGAATAAAGGAACTGGGGATGGGGCTCAGTGGTAAAGCATCCCTGGGTTCATTCCCCTATGAAAACAGGTTTCTAATAGCTACTCTTTATGGCGTTCCTATTATATCCTAGAGCTTTGTATGTGCTAACGATGGTCCTCTTAACCCTGGACTGGGGCCTCTTACCGTTCCCATTTCTTTCTTTCTTTCTTTTTGGTATCAGGGCACTTAACCACTGAGCCACATTCCTGGCCCTTTTTTACTTTTCATTTTAAAACAGGGTCTCACTAAGTGCTGAGGCTGGCCTCGAACGTATGATCCTCCTGCCTCAGCCTCCTGGGATTACAGGTGTGCACCACCACACTCTGCACTATTCCTATTTTGAAGAAGAGGAAACAGCTTCAGAGAAGTTGTTAAAATACGTAAAGTCACATAGCCAGGAAATGGCTGCAGCTGACTCCAAAGGAATCTAAGCTTCCAATTACCCAGAATGCCCTTTCTGGCTCTTTTCTTCCTCCTTTACTCCCACCTCTCTATGAAACCTAGATCCTTCAAGAAGCCTTCCAGGATGTCATCCCAGGCTAGCCTGTGTCCTGCCACATCTCTGCTTTTAGTTATTTATTTATGCATTTATTTAATTATTTTGCAGTGCTGTGAATTGAACCCAGGGTCTTGGGCATACCACCACATCCCCAGCCCTCCTCTGTGCCTTTAAAACACAATTAGTCCAAAGCACTCTTCTGCACAAAATCCTCACCCAGAATTGAATCCAAAGTCTTTATTTATTTGTTTGTTTATGTATTTATTTATTTATTCATTTTTTGATGGGGCAGAGGAGGTAACCAGGGTTTGAACCCAGGGGCACTTAACCACCGAGCCACATCCCTAGCCCTTTTTAAACTTTTTTATTTTGAGATGTTCTAAGTTGCTTAGGGCCTTGCTAAATTGCGAGGCTGGCCTTGAACTTTCCATCTTCCTGCCTCAGCCTCCAAAGCTGCTGAAATTCCAGGAACACATCCCTGCACTGGCTTGAATCCAGAATGATACATGAGACCTAAGATCTCTGTACCCATTCAGCCGCCTGGCTCTCTGAATTGGTTTCCCCTTCCCTTGTCCACTTCCATCCACCTCCTAGTTGGTCTTTAATCATGCTAGGCTTGCTCTCTGTCTCAGGGCCTTTGCACTTGCTACTCTCATTGCCTTCAACTTTCTATGGACTGCTGTCTTTTGCGGGGACCCCCAGATTGCCCTCTCTAAAACAGCCGTCCCATCTGGTACTCCTTCGGCTCATCCTGTTTTATTTTCTCCCTGGAATTCATCTCCTCTGACATTCCAGTGACTTTGTTTATGTGTGTGTTGTTCTTCTCTGGACTTTAAGCTTCCTGAGGTCAGACACTGTCCTTGGAGCAGGGGGCAGCCACCAAAGCATTGTCAACCCAGAAGTAAGGTACTGTGTACACTTTTTAAAATGATTTCTTTGTTGGTTGTGCAGAGGAACAAACAGGAGAAAATATGATTCCTTATTAGAAAAAGAACTTTAATGCTAAAAATGGTTTAAAAACCCCTGACATAGCCCTCTAGGGATGAGTGTAACCTTCTTATTGCCTAGATGAGAAAACTGAGGCTCAGAGAGGGTTGAAAGTTCCCTTAGGAGACTTCATCATTTCTGACTTTCTCCACGATCCCGGGCCACGGCCCTCACCGAGTGACCTGCATGGACAGGGCTCCTCACCAAAGCAGCCCCCATCCCTCACCCTGAGGGCTGAGGGGCTCATCCTGGGTGCTTCCTGGATGTCCTGTCCTGTCACTCCTCAGGGAGGCCATTCAGGACCTGGGAGCCCTGAGCTCCTGCAGGAGGCGGGGCAGGACCCGGCTCTGGGGGGAGCGGCTGCTGTAGAGAGGCCTGAGCTGCAGGCAGGGCTCCCAAGGCCTGGGTCCAGATCTCCCCCCATGGCTGCTTCCTGCTGTGCACACCTCTGAGCCTCATCCTCAGCTAAGAAATGGGGGAGGATGCGGTTTCAGGGCCACCAATCCCCTCGAGGGTCAGAATGTGACAGAATGTGAAATGTCCTGGGTAGTGAGTGCCCAGCTCAGGGGCCCAAATCAGAAACCTGTGCAGGCTGGCATGGTCCTGGCCAGCTCTGCTTCCGCGGGCTGTGAGACCATGCGCAAGCAGCCACTACTCTCTGGGCCGTGGCTTGCTCATCTGTGAACACCGGGGTCTGCACCCTCGCAGGGAAGTGGAACCCATCCTCCAGACAGTGACATCCAGTTTGTTACTGGGTTTTCCCCACACCCAATCTGAGGGGCCCAGGGAGGTCCCACACCCTGCCCCACCAACTCCCACATGGGGCTATTTAAATAATTAAAATTTAAATTTCAAACTCACTTCCTCGCTCACACTAGCTACATTCTTAGTGTTCAGTGGCCATATACAGCCAGAGGCTACTGCCCGGAACAACACAGGACTTTTTTGTCTTTGCAGAGTCTAGAATGTTCTATTCAAATGCAAACAGCATGGCGGCTGGGAGCGTGACTCAGTGGTAGAGCCTGATACGTACAAGGCCCTGGATTGGATCCTCAGCGCTGCAAAAAGAAAATGCCAACTACTACAGGGAAGGAGGCCACCCTCGTCCGCCCACTTGAAGGGTTGTCCTTTCCTGCAGCAAGTCCTGGGACACGCCCATGGTACCCTCGATGACTCTTGTCCTCCCAGGGGTCAAGAGAATCCAAAATACTCCAAAAGCCTGCTTTGTCCTGAAGACTGAAAGTGCCAGTGGAGAGAAGGGGAGGGACTGAGCTCCACCTGGCGCCCACCGTGTGATGGGACCTCAAAGCCCTGCCCAGCAGCCTGGGTTGGCCAATCCCTCCAACTGTCCCAGTCTGTCTCCAAAGATGGAAGACCACCCCTGTCCGTCACCCATACCCACACCGCCTCCTCTGGACTCTCACTCCCTGGGCACCCTTCCCTCAGAGGATTCCACTTTCTAACTTTGCCCCCTTCCTCTCTGGCCCCACTGCCCCTGCCACGCTGGCCTCCCCTGCTTTCACCTGGACACCTGGGAAACCAGGAGCGCCTGCTGGTCCTCCTGGCCGGCATTCCTCTGGAACAAGCTTCTAAAACAGATGGACATGCCCCCACCAGGCGGTCCCCATCACCGTAGTTCACATAGAAGAGTCAACAGGGCCATGGAGTCTTGGCTGCCTGCAAGGACTTCCACCCCATCTAAGCTCACTGCTCCTCAGCTGCCCTGGAGCTCCAAACCCTCTTGATCCTGTCCACACCTGTGGCCCCTCCTTCCCCACCTCTTCTCTCAGCCTCCAGCCCGGTTGAGTGTCACCCGCAGATCGAGATGCCGCCCCCTACCAGGCCCACCTTAGGCCCCTGTTCAGGTCTGTAGGGGTCCAAGTCACATGGTCCTACATGGCTGGTTATGTCTCTGTCACTGGCTGGCCTGTAAGTTCCTTCAAAACAAATGAGTTGCTCCTCAGCCCCCAGGCCTGGCTCCTAGCAGGGCCCCAGTAACTTCACACAACAAAATCAGCTTCCCTCTGAGATGTGCTCTGTTTTCTTGCATTTGACAGATGAGGAAAAGACAACTTAGAGGAAGACACTCACCCAAGGTCTCCCAGCATGATAGCCACCTACTCAGACTCTAGGGTCAGTGTCCCTAGAATCTCTAGAAGTAGCGTCGCTGGGTCTTGAGGCAGCTCATGTTCCTATGAATGGTAACATGCATTTAAAAGTTGAAACCTGCCATCTTAATGACTCTCCAAAGTATACTAACCACCCCCTGCCTTCTGTGCCTCAGAGGCCGTGTCCACTGGTCCCCCACAGGCCTGTCCTGAGTTTCTGAAGTCCACATAGAAGGGCGCTTTCTCCTCCTCCCTGCCCTGTTCTCAGATCCTTCTGTAGCTATCCGCCACCCAGTCTGGCACAAAGTCTGGGGCTGTCATCTGCGAGTCCTAGGACAGGCCTGGGTCAGTCCCACTGGGCTCAGGGATCCTGGGGCCCCAGGTGCAGGAGGGTGGGAAGGTCCTCCCACTGAATCCATGGGAGAGCCACCACCTCTCCCACCCGGGACCACAGCATGGCCTGTGGAGGGAGAGTGTGAGTGTTACGTAGTGTGTAAAGCAGCACAGGTGTGTTTCTGTGTCAGAGCATGTGGTTGTGACCTGGCACACAGTGGCATGTAAGAAAGAGTGTGAGCATGCTTTCAGGGCGGTCATGCCAGGCCTTATGTAATGCCAGCTCCCTGGAGCCAGCAAACCGCCCTGGTGTAACTGCCTGGCCACCAGAGGGGAAAGGAGGGAAAACGCAAAGCCAGGCTGGCCTCCCTTCCTGCTGCACCTCAGGTGGCCCTGGACCAAGGCCCTTCAGGCCTCCATGCCCAGTGCCGTAGGCCCCGTGGGCCATCTGGGGTGGTAACAAAGGAGGGCACTCAGACCTGGGCCAGGGTCACAGGAACTCTACAAGGAATAAATGTCCATGGCTCTTGGTCCTGGCCCAGGGGACAGGACCAAGAGGAGGCCCGCCACAGCCTGCCCGGCTCTCCTGGTCTGCTGTGGGCCCTGCATCCCCCACCGGTGCTGCATCTGCCTTTCTCTCACCCGCCGTGGCCCTCTGCTTCGGGGGCTCCTGTGTCCCAGAGGCCTCTGCCTGGCATTGGAGCCCCTCGCCCTGCAGTGACCCTCACGGCTCAGCTGTCTGTGCAGTGACCTCGGCCACTCTCACGCTCTCTCACACGGGCCCACAGGTGCACCTCCTTCCTGGCACCTTCTTTCCAGCCAGCTTCCAGTTTCTCAGCTCTTTAGCTCCGCACCTGAGGCTCTTGCTTCCAGGAAGCCTCCCCCGTCTGCTCCAGGCCAGAGGCCTTGCTCCCTGCTCGGCCCCCCTGAGGAGTCTCTGGATGCACAACTGGAAATGGCCAGGTACAGCCGGCCCTTGGTCTCCAGCTGTCCATTTGAGTAATAATGACCACGACTTACGGAGCACACTGCCAATCCCAGTCCCCACAGGTGGCTTCGAGGTGGCTTCATTTTGGCATGTCATCTGCATACCGACCCTCGCGACCGGCCTACCACTCAGGTGGGCAAGAGCCCCAGCGAGAGAGCGGGAGTGACTATCCAGTGACATGGTCACACCCTGCGAATGGCTGGCGGCAGAGCCTGTGTTCAGAACCTCCCAGGGCTCAGCCCTGTGTCCCCACACCTTCACGCTCCTGGAGACAAGGAGCCTCTTCCAACCCCAGCCCACCCTCCTCAGCACAGAACCAGGTAGAAGCCACACAGGCAAGTCCTTGCTGCCTTTGAACTGCTAGTTGATTGAATAACTGGCTGAAGAGAATTGACTGGAATCCTTTACTCAGAACATAGGACATGGGGCTGGAGGTGTGGCTCCATGGTAGAGTGCTTGCCTCACCAGCGCCCTGGATTTGATCCCTGGGACCTCAGCAAAGGAACAGTGGAGTGGTATGTGAAGAACAGAGTCTCTGGAGTCACATAACTATATGACTTTAGGCAGCGCCTGGACCCCTCTGAGCCTCAGTTTCCTCATCTGTGAAATGGAAATAGCCATTGCATCTTCCTCGTGAAGTTACTGATAGGATTACAAGCATTAGTGCATGTGGTGGGCTTGGCTTAGTGCCTGGCACAAATTTAGGGATCAATAAATGCCAGCGGCCGCTGCTGTGCCTGTTGCAGGGTCTGGTTGGGGCAAGCATCTCCCCCCATTTTACAGATGAGGAAACTGAGGGCCAGAGAAATGACTTCCCTGAGATTCTGCAGGGCCCAGACTGCAACTGAAATTTGCTGACTGTTAGCCTACAACCTTTAATTGAACAGCCCGATATTTTTCTCCAGGTCAGTGTGGGTAGAGGTGGTAGAGTCAATTGAAGGAGAATGTCTTTCTAGATTTAAAAAACTTTTTGATACTGGGCTTAATGGTGCACACCTGTGATCCCAGCAACTTGGGAGGCTGAGGCAGGAGGATGGTAAATTTGAGGCCAGTCTCAGCCACTTTAGCAAGACCCTCAGCAACTTAATGAGATCCTGTCTCAAAATAAAACGATGTGGGGCAGTAACTCAGTGGTAACGCACCCTGGATTCAATCCCCAGTACCAAAAAAACAAATCAAAACGTGACAAACTTTCTGATTAACCCAGTGTGGTGGCCCACACCTGTAATCCCAACAACTCAGGGGGATGAGGGAGGAGGATCTCAAGTTCTAGGCCAACCTTGTCCACTTAGTGAGATCCTGTCTCAAAATAAAATGAAAAGAGCTGGAATGTATTTCAATGGTAGAGCACCCCTGGGTTCAATCCCCAGTACTAGGAAAGAAAAAAAAAAAAAAAAAAAGAAAAGCTACAAATCTTTCTGATCAGCACCTGGGCAGTGTCCTCTCAGAAAGAAGGGCACCCTCATCTTTCAACCCCAGTGAGGGGAAGGGCTAATCAGGAGAGCTTCCAGGAAGAGGCAGCAGCAGGGCAACCCTGTCCCCTTAAAGGAGGATGACAGGCACCATGACCCAGGTTCAAAGTGCTTGGCAGTGGGTTTGATAGGGGCCCCCAGCCTCCCTCCATGCTGGGTTTCCCTCTGGTGGCAGAGATGGGGCCCCAGGCCTGGCTCTCAGGGTGAGGTGCCACTGGACGGACTCCCTCCCATCCTGAGTCGGCGGAGCCCAGACCCTCCAGAGGGTGGGTCTGAGACTGCCCGAGGGTGACCTGCGCCAGGGGCCAGGGTGCCAGGTGCTTCTCAGCACTCAGGCCCCTCTCTCCTCCTCGAGCAGCTGCATGGAGAAATCACCCCGAACCCCACGCCGTCATCTCACCCACATCTGCTCGCCCTCAGATCCCAGCTTCTGTACCTGGCGTCCAAGGTAAGGCCCACGCCTGGCCGTGCGGCGCCTGCCCCCGCCTGCCCTCCCTACCCCTCCTCTCTTTTTCTTTCCCCATAGCTCTGTGGCACTGTCACCGTCTAACATGCAACATAGTTCACATGTTTGTCTTTGTGGTCTGTTTCCGTACAGTGTCAGCTCCAGGGCCCTGGGGGGCAGCTCAGGTGGGTCTTACTGTGTCCCAGGGGCTTTGGCTGTGTGGTGCTGGGTGCTGGCGCTCCACCCAGGGCCTCACGTATACAACAGGCGAGAGTTCTGCCACCGAGCCTCACACCGGGCCGGCGAGCGCTCAGAGCCCACTGTGCCCAAGACCTGGAGGGCTCACTGTGTTACGGGCACGTGCTCCCCAGGAGTCTTCACCCCTGCTGTTGTGCCCCTGCCATTGGTGCCTCCCAAGGCCTTGGGCTGAGTCGTGCCACCTCTTATGAGAAAGCTGCAGAGGTTACACCTGCCCCCAGCCCAGCCTCTCGTTTCTGACTCACTGTGCAGATGGCACCAAGGCCTGTTGTTCTCCCTCCTCGAGGCCAAAGCCCATTCCAGAAGAAGGTAAGCCCCGTGGGCCAGCTGCCGTGGGCTGTGCAGGGACTGGGTGCCAACGGTCCAGAACTGGGGAGCCGGGCTCTGGTATCCAGTGGCTTTGTCCCAGGGCGGGAGATGAGGCCTGCGCTTTCCTCTGTTGACCATAAGGCTCTTTTGCTCCAAGTTTAACTCCAGTCAGGCCTGTGGCAGTGGAGCCAGGGTTGAAGCAGGAGGTGTCTTGTAACCCAGGTGGGCTTCTTGTTCCCAAGAAGGCCCAGTGGGGTCTGGCGAACCTGCAGCCAAGCCTCTGCTCTGGAGGCTTCCAGTGGCTTCAAGGTTCAGAGTCCCCTGGACCTTGGGGTCCTTCCCTGAGAGTGCTTTGAAGAAGTTGTCACCAAGCAGGCTGTGCTTCCTGTGTATAGAAGGGAAGGAGAGAGAGAAAATTCTCTTCAAGATAGAAACCCAAACCAGGCAGGCAGGTGAGTGAAAACCAGAGAACTAGAAAGCGAGGAAGTCTCAAGAGACGGCTGTGATTTGGGCAAGGTGCAGGGCAGCAGGAGGGGAGCCCAGGAGAGTGGCCCGAGGCTGACCCATGGCCCTGGCCTCAGCCCTGGGTCCCAGGGATCCCTCTTCCCCTGCCTCACGGGGCCCATGTCATCACCCGCCCTCATGCTTCTGGGGTGGGAAGGGAAGACATGTCCATGAACTGGAATGGCCTGCAGTAAAAGAGTCTGTTGTGTAAGGATTAAATGCCATCAAACACAGAAAGTATACCTTGCCTGGCATAGAGTTGCTAAATAATGTCAGGGCCTCCCCACAGTCCCTGACTGGCACTGTCCCTGCAAACCTTTCTAACAGAGTTGGAGTCCACGGGAACCTCCTGGTGGTGGGCTCCATGGAGCGGGAAGGAAGCAGAGGCACGTGAGACTCTCGCCCTGCGCTGGGTGGTGTTGGGGTGCCTTTGCATACCTGCCCAGTTTGAGAGGTCCCTTTGCCGCCTTTGGCTCCCATCTACCTCTTGTCCCTTCTCACCCAGCTTCCTCCAGTCCAGCCCTCCTGACTCAGGACATTTCTGCATGGTCCTACCTTCTCAAGGTCATCACCAGCCGCCCAGTGTACCAGAACGCAGCCCTTAGAACCGACTGCGTCCATCCTGGTTTCCCAGCTGTATGACACACACAAGTTCCTCAATCTCTCTGTGCTTTTGCTGCCTTATCACTTATTCCCCATCTTTTCTGTTCTTTGGCGATCCAGGTGGGACACATTTGTCTCATTAATTGCCAGCAAGTTCCAGAAGGGTACAAGAAACATATTTATTAGACCATTCTGTCTTTTTTTTTAAATCTCTACCTCCAAGCTAGGAATGTAGCTCAAAGGTAGAGCCCTTGACTAGAGTGTGTGAGACCCTGGATTTGATCCCCAGCACGGGGTGGGGGGAGGGGGGGGTTTAAAAAGTTCTCTACCTTAAGAGAGGAAGTTCACCCTAGTTACAGAGGCAGAACCTGAGGTTCCAAGAAAGCTCAAGCCTTGTCCAAGGTCACCAGGCCTCTCTGCCTCCGGGACTCTATCTGCCTGCCTTGGGTCAATTGCAACTCTGATTTCTGGACTGTGAGGTGGCCCAAAGAGTTTTCAACCCAGGGATGGCCAGGGGTGATTAGAAAAGAGGTAAGTTAGCATTTAAAATGCTTTCACAAACAATAAAAAAAAAAAAAAAATAAGATGAAATGTTCCCAGAGATGAGTTACCCTGCAGAGGCCTGTTTATGGGGGACCAACCCACTGTGGCATGTCTGTCAAATGAATGGCGAGAGGGCAGGGAACAGCTGGGTCTGGAGAGCTGAGCAGAGGGTCATCTAGGCAGGGAGGGGAGTGAGAAGGGAGACTCCGCTGTGCACCCACTTAGCAGACACACGTGCACCTGCACCGGTGTAGACACACAATTTTCTTGTGGCTGGCTACACCAGACACTGTTAACTGGTCACCTTCAAAGAGAGGCTGGGGAAATGGTGGAGGGAAAGTCGTATTTTCACTTTACACCTTCCTCTTGTGCCTGTCTTACTGTGTGCGTCTACTATTGCTGTTTTTTAAAGGTCAACAGATGTTATCTGAGCATGTGGGATTATAAGCCATTCTGTTCTTTTTCTGTAGCGTCAAAAAGGAAAGAGGTAATGAAAGTCTGGGGGGCGGGTATGGTTCTGTCGGGTCTTGCTATTGAGGGCAGGAAGGGTCTGGCTGGGTGCAAGAGGCCAGAGGACCCCAGACGGGGGCCGAAGGTGCATCTGGAAGGAGTTTTCCTCCTCCCACTGGGAGCTGGAGCAGTCTCTGAGTGTCAGGCCAGGCCTTAGACTTTGAGGCCTCTCTCCCACATGAGCTAAACTCCCAGAGAACTGGCTCCTCACTAGGGGCAAAAGCCAGGCTCTCCATCTGTCTGCCTGCAGTTTGTGTGTCCCGCTGCTGATTGTCCTGCTTTCCAAGTGTCTGGGCCCAGGATGGTGCTAAGGATGGTGGCCAGGTGCCCTCTGCTGAGTCCTGCTCTCCTGTGCCCCTGTGGCAGGGGTCCTGTCCCACTAGCTAGTCGTGGAAGACCTGGGGGTGACACTCCAGCTCTCTACTCAGTCCTGGCTGCTTGTATTCCCCAGTTTGTGGGCACTGCTGGCCCAGTGGTGCAGCATGCTGCGGTCTCTTGTCAATCACTGACTACGGACCACCATGCCAAGCCTGGACTCTCATCCCTTGTGCTTAGGTAGGTGGGAAGAGTGCTGTGAGCTCCATGTCCTAGGCCGAAAAACTGAGGTCCAGGTTGGGAAAAGTGACCTGCCAAGGCCAGTGGTGACCGTTGTAGAACAGAGCCTTAGATCCAGGTAGCGCTTCGTCTGGGTGCTTGACCTCCAAGGGGCTGAGAAGGAATAAAGTTAGTACCATCTCGGAATTATTGGAGGAAAAACTTACCATAAAAGTGACCGAGCATGATTACCATAAAAATTTAATGTTTAAAAAGTGACCGAGCATGATTCCCAGTACTGGAAAAAAAAAGTGACCCGTCCATATTGTAAACCCTTAATGCGTTTTTCCCGTCTGTGGTGCTGGGGATGAACTCAGGACTTTATGCACACTAGGCCAGCACTCTACCATTGAGCTACATCTCCAGCCCTGTTTTAATTTTTAATTTGAAATTCCCTAATTACATATGATGTCAGAGGGCTAAGTACGTAGCTCAGTGGTAGAGCGCTTGCCGAGCATGCACAAGGCCCTGAGTTGGATCAGCACCACAAAATATAAATAAATAATTAAGCAATAATGAGATACCACCGCACACCTATTAGAAGGGCCAAAATCAAGGGGTTGAGGATATAGCTCAGTTGGTAGAGTGCTTGCCTCGCATGCACAAGGCTGTGGGTTCAATCCCCAGCCCCACCAAAAAGAAAAAAAAAAAAAAAAAAAGAAGGGCCAAAATCCAGAGCAATGACTACACAAATTCTGAAGAGGACACAGAAGAACAGGAATTCAGGCTGGGGGTGTAGCTCTATGGTAGAGTGCTTGCCCGGAATATGCTGGGTCCTGGGTTCCGTTCCCAGCTTGACAAGAAAAGAAGATCCAACAATCATAACCCTTGGCATTTACCAAAATGAGTGAAAAACATGCCCGTACAAAAAAAGAGGAAAAAAAAAAAGAATGTCTATACAAAAACCTGCACACAGCCGAATGCGTTGGCCCATACCTCTAATCCCAGCTACTTTGAAGGCAAGAGGCAAGAGAACTGATCACAGGATTGCAAGCCTGAGGGCAGCCTCAGCAACTTAGCCAGACCCTGTATCAAAATTAGAAAAATAAAAAGGTCTGGGGATGTAGCACAGTGATAAAGTGCCCCTGGGTTTGGTTCCCAGCACCAGTAAACAAATAAATAGGGCTGAGAATATAGCTCAGAGGTACATCACTCCTGACTTCAATCCCCAGACTGCAAACAAAACAAAACAAACCCTGTATACAAATGTTTATGGCAACTCTACTCATAATTGCCAAACTGGAAGGCAATCAAGATGTCCTTGAGTAGGAAAAGGGTATAAAATAAATTGTGGTATATCCAGGCAATGAAATGTTATTCAGTGCTGAAAAGAAAAGAGCTCTCAAGCCATGAGAAGACAAGGCAGAAGCTTCGATGTGTACTAAGCAAAAAGAAGCCAGTCTGAAAAAGCTGTATACCACATGATGGCAGCTCAGTAGCACATGGAGAAAGGGAAACTATACAGACAGTAAAAAAGGGGGGAAAATGTTGGTTTCCCGAGATCAGTGAGGAGGGAGGAACAGGTGGGGCACAGAAGGTCTTTCAGGCAGTAAAACAGCCTGTGTGATACTATAATGGTGGCATGTCATTAAACATTTGTCCAGACTCACAGAACACACACCACCAAATTTGAGCCTGGTGTAAGCTATGGACTTTAAGTGATAGTGACACATTAATGTAGGTTCCTCAGTTGTAACCAATGAACCACTGGTG
Organism: Sciurus vulgaris; assembly: GCF_902686455.1. Classification (NCBI taxonomy): domain Eukaryota; kingdom Metazoa; phylum Chordata; class Mammalia; order Rodentia; family Sciuridae; genus Sciurus; species Sciurus vulgaris. Next base: position 63,329,151 of record NC_136475.1, read on the forward strand.
TGGCTGTTGATGACGGGGAGGTAGGAAGTGTGTGAGAACTCTTCATTTTTCTCAGTTTTGCTGTGAAACGAAAACTCTAAAAATTAAAGTCTATTAATAATAAGGGGTCTGGGAATGTAACTGGGTGGTAAAGTGCTTGTCTAACATGTGCAAGGCCCTGGGTTCAATCCCCAGCACCAAAAAAATGTAACAGCAGTGATAACAACAACTCAGGAGGGAGAGTTCCAAAGAGTTCCCTCTGGACACTTTCCCCAGGGCCCTTTCTGGTCCCCGCCACCAGGGAGGTGGGTTGGGGGGGCGCTTGTATCCTTGGGACAATGAGGAAGTGAGAAGGTTCCGTGGGCTCTGGGTCCTGGGGGCTCAGGAGATTAGTCCATCTTTGCTCCCTTCTATCTCCCACAGTTTCCTGGAGGAGGCTCAGAGATCCTCAGGCCGTTGGCCCCCTTCTACCCAGCTTCCTGTTTGGGTTCCAGAGAGACGTTTAGCCGTTTCTGCAGCTGAACTGGGAGCCAGTTGGTCTGGTGGGAGGGAGGACTCTGGAGGGAGAGCAGGTCAGGGGGCTGCCAGCTCCGGGGGAGGAGCTGGGTGCTGGAGGCGGCCTCAGCTTGTAATCACTTAATCACTCGGATGCTCAAATCCTCAGACGGGAGGCCTTTGAGGGGTCAGTCAGTCCAGCTCCAGCCTCTGTGCAGGGTGTATCTGGGCCAGTCAGCTGAGGCCCCGGACATCCCCTCTGCCCGTCACTGTCGCCTGCACAGACAGACCCTCTTACTGTCCCACAGAAGGAGCAAGCCACTTTGCCTAGCTGAGCCCAGCTTCACAGGCACACAGGTTTCTAAGTGGCAGCAAGGTCCCCCAACTTGAGCCTTGTCCTGCCTCTCATTGCCCCTGCCCCAGCCCCACCCCCATCCTGATCCCAGCTCCAGACTTGACAGGAGTCTTGGTGGGGAGAAGACAGCCCCACCTGCCACCAGAAAGCCTGAAGTGGATCAGGCTGGAGGCCGACACACTTGGCTCATCCCCACTGTTGGGAGCCGCATGGGAAGGCTGCTTCAGGGAAGGATTCCTGGGGAAAGACCTCCTTCAGTCAGGCGTGCAAGGAGGAGAGGGGCTAGCCTGGCAAAGGAGGCTGCAAGGTGCGCCAGGGGCAGAGGCCCAGAGGCAGGCAGGTGGTACCCTCATGGGTGGGCTATGGTTACAGAGGTGCTAGGGGAAGGAATCTCACATCTGGTTAGGATGGTCTTCAACCCTGCGGCCAAGAGGGACCCAAGGCCTCTGTGGTCCTGGGGTCTGCTGGAGCACAGTGGCAGGTCTCGCCTGCCCAGCCTACAGTCAGGCTCCCCGATGAGTGAAGACTGAGGTCACCGCCACACCTTGGCTACGGGGTGGGGTGGAGCTGAATCACTGGGCTGAGAAGGCAGGCCCTGCCCCAGGGGAGAACAGACCACTTAGCCTCAGGGACAGGGAGGCCAGGCAGAAAGGAGACCGCAGGGCTTCAGCCAAAGGAACCTGACTGTGTGGATCCCAACTAGGTGAGGCTGTTTGCAAACAGGAAAGGCCATTCCCCTAGCCCCTCAGTGGGATGTGGAGCGGGGAGCTTCGCTTTAGGGGTACACGGATGCCCTGAGGTGAGAGCTCTGTGGGGAGTGGTACCCAGATTCTGTCTCTCCAGCCCTGGGACAGCCACATCTCCTGCCACTGTTCCCAGGAAGTGTCCCAGGGAGGCCGAGGGTGAGACCCAAAGCATAGGCTTGACCCCACCCCTGTGGAGTCCTGGCCCAGACCTAGGGTCTTCCTGGGCCAAAGCTGGCCTCTCCCATTAGACAAGGCATTCTGGGAGCGAAAGCCAGGTCTCCTTTGGAGGCAGCCTCTGTCTGTTCTCCACACTCCCTGCCGGTCCCCAGGTGACACAGGTCCTGGGCCCTGTCATGGTTAGAGGCTCTCTGCTTTCCCCAAGGGCCCACAGAGCTGGCCATCTTAGGCAGACCTCTCTGGGAAGGTGGGCTGAGGAGGGGCTCACAGAAGGAGAGAGAGCAGGGCCACCTGCATAATTTACAAAGCCCGGTACAAAATGAAAAGTTGGGCCCCTTGCTTAAATTTCTTAAATTTCAGCATGGGACCTGGGGTTGTAGCTCAGTGGCAGAGCATTTGCCTAGCATGTGCAAGGCCAGGCCCTGGATTACACCTCTCTCTCTCTCTCTCTCTCTCTCTCACACACACACACACACACACACACACACACACGCACACACACACAAGATAAAGAAATAAAAATGAGAAAATTTCAGGATGGAATCGACAGAGCATTAAACCAATCACTGGGCCTGTCCAAGCTTGGGCCATGTTCATGAAGCTGGCCCTGCCAGAGTGGGCAAGTGTTCCAGAACGAGGCCCTTGGTGAGGAAAGGAAAAGAGGCGGAGCAAGGATCCATGGGACAGGGAGGAACTGGTCCTATTGAGCTATCAGAACCAGGAAGGGTGACTGATTAGGTCAGGTAATACAGATTCAAAAGATCCTGAATGCTTGAATTAGAACTGAATCCTAGAGGTAGACGCTGAGGATTCCTGAGCCACAGAGAAGTTAGAGAGACTGAGCCAGGGTGGCACAGAATGTCAGACCTGGGAGAGCACATGAAGAACATCTCTCCAAAAGGAAGGACTGTATAGAAGGAAAAGAGGGGTTGGAGGGGTGGGGGGGAAGGGAAAAAATAACAGAATGAATCAAACAATATTGCCCTATGTAAATTTATGATTTTCTATTAAAAAAAAAAAAAAAAAAAAAGAACATCTCTCCATTTGCTGAATCAAAGACTAAGGTCCAGAGAGGGACAGAGACTTGCCCAAGTTACCCAGCAAGAGGTGGAGAGCCAGGCCAGAGGTTTGGCTGCCTAGAATCATCGTCTCTCAGGTTCTATGGGAACAATTTGAGAATTGTGCAGGGTAGGAGGGCAACTAGTGTTGGGCTCCGGTGTTTTCATCCTCCTAAGGAGCAGGACCCTAGCATCCTGGTGCCTCAGGTCTTCTCCTGGGTTCAATTCAATTCATCCTCCTGCCTTAGCCTCTCCAAGAGCTGGGTCACAGGTGTGCACCACTGCACCTAGTGCCTCTGTGTCTTTTGGGTCCTCTGTCGTAGGTCCATCCTACTAGGAGGGGGAGGGGATCATTCCACACTAGGCACTAGGTGCTGGGCCTTGCCACGCCCTGGGCCCTTTATGCCCCTTGCTGGGGTGTGGCTTGCAGCTGGAGGGTGCACAGAGTGGGGCCAGTGCCACAAGAAGGCAGCCCCAAGGCCTCAGGGTTCCTGCTGCCCCCAGTCCAGGCACTGCTGCTACTCCTGAATTCCCAGTGGCCCCTGCAAATCGACTCAGTGCTCTGCCCATCTCTTCTCTTCCTCCACTCCAGGACTGAGGTCCCGAGACCCAGCCAAGGCACTTGGAGACCTCACTGAGGCCTTGCTTGGTGTCCTCTGGGGCCCACAAATCCGTTACTTCTCAGTGCTCTTTGGGAAATGAAAAGTTTCCACAGCATTCCATGCAAATATATGCGTAAGAGATGCAAATATAAACACAACATCCCCAGTTAAAACCAACATGGGCTTTGGGGTCGCTTCCCTCTTCTCGGCTCTGCCTGGTTCACCTGAATTTGGGAGTCTCTGAGAGTAAGTGTGTATGTGGGGCATGGACAGTGAGAGGCATCTCTTCCCCGTGGGGAATCCTGACAGCAGTGTGGGTTGGGGGAAAGAAGATCTGAACATTATTTATGTATAAGAATTATGTTTTTACTGGGCTCCCAAATACCCTCTGAGAAACCTGGGGAGGTCACTGTCACAAATGAGGAGAGATGAACTCCAGGAGCAGAGGTCCAGGCAGAGGTGCCAGGGCAGAGGGGGCACATTGAACCTGCCGAGGATGAGCTGGGTGTTCAGCTCTGAGTCTGACAAGGGGCTGTGCCCCTCGTAGGTGTTGGCTTGGCTGCCCCCATCAGTGCCATCTGGAGGCCATCCTTTCCTTAATGCCACCAGTGCCCTGAGGAACTCACGAGGGAGCCACCTGGCCAGCAAGCACTTGACCTCCAGAGGCCTCGGTTTCCTCATCTGTAAACAAGCGATAGGGTGAGGAAACCACTGTGCAATGTTGATTCTATGCAGTCCTGTTCTGCTAAGATGATTTACAACCTGCAGGGAGAAGGAAAACAGCAGGACCTTCCAGAAGTCTCTGCAAGAAGCTTAAAGGAAATGTCTGAAAGTAATGAGGCTTCCTCTAGGGGACGTTAGAACCCCCCACCCAGAGCCCTGGATCTGCACATTGAGTCTCCTTGGGCCATGTGCTCAGCACTGAGGAGACAGAAGCACCTCTGCTGGAAAGCCGAAGTTGCCTCTCCTAAGCAGGGGAAGCCGCAAGGAGCTGTTGAGTGTTCTGGTATCAACAGAGGTGACAGAAGTCAGGCATGGTAGTGCAGGCCTCTGATCCCAGGGACTCAGGAGGCTGAGGCAGGAGGATTACAAGTTCAAAGCCAGCCAGTAAGACCCTGTCTCAAAATAAAAGGTAAAAAGGTCTGAGGGTATAGCCCAGTGGTAGAGTGATTCTGGGTTCAGTCCCCCATACCAAAAAGAAAAATGAAAAAGTATATATGACAGTCCCGAGTTGTGCTTGCACTTGAGAGCTAGGACTAGGAAAGAGTTGAGTCTGGGGTTGAGATGGCTGTGGAAAGGACGACATTCAGTTTTTAAAAAAAATTTTGCATGACTTTTGAGTCACACAGGCCAGCCTCTGCCACTTCCTGGCTGTTTAAAACTGACTAAGTCCTGTAACCTTGTCCAGCCTCAGTTTCCCCATCTGCAAATAGGGCTGATGAGGACTGTCACTGGATTTGCCTGCAGCAACAATGCAGTCCAGCAAGAGTAGGAAGGGCAGTTCAGGCCCATACTCAGATCACTCGGGGCTTCCCCTTGAGCAGAAACAAGAGCATAAATAGAGTTGGGACTTGAGTAAGAATTCAGTTTTTCTAGAAAAAGGCAGAGTGAGCCCTGTGTGGTACTGTCTGTGGTTCCCATTGTGGGGAAGCTGACCACCAGCACCAGCTCGCTCTCCCACCGCTGGCCACAGGCTTGGGTATGACACAGCGCTCCCCAGCCTTCCAAGGGCCACAGGGGCTGAGCAATTGAACTTCAAAGCCCTGTTCTAACAGACGCAGTTTCCTGCAGCTGTGCAGCCCTGATCTGCCAGGTCTGAGAGAAGCTGGGAGAGCAGAGGTCTAGAAAGTGCTTAGGGCCATGTTGATCTCAGAGGCTTCCTAGATCCTAAGGCCAGAAGAAAGTAAAGAGTGGCTTGTTGAGGATGAGCAGATCCTTTGTGATTCTTTAGTGAAATAACCTCCCTGTCGCTGAAACCTGGGGTGCTGGGGCATGGTAAGAGGGATCCTCCGTGGAGAATGACTGGAGGAGAGATGAGAGTACTCAAAAACGGCTCATGCCTAGGACGTAACTTGCTGACCCCCAAGTCCCAGAAACTCACAGCACTGGGTCTTCTTCCTGAAACCCACTGAGAGTGCTTCCAGTGGGGTGGCTTGTCACCACCAAGCTACAGGAAATGTCCTTGGGGGTGTGCTTGGGCAGGGGGAGTGTGATGCAGTGGGCATGGACCAGGTGGGCCAAGGTCGGGTCCAAGGCCCCAGGTGGGTGCACAGGGGGGAGGTGGCTAGAAGCAAGGGGCTTAGAGGCCCTGTGTAGGGCTGGCCCACAGCAGGTGGGAGGTATTTTTAGGTAGGCTCAGGTGCAGACGGAGACATTACGCCATGGCCCGACAGGTGGTTAATATTTAATCCCCTCCTTAATCATTAACTCTCTGGCTGGCTGGGGAGGAACAGGGCTGTTGTCAAATCAGTAACCACAGGCCAGGAACAATGTCCACAGATCTCATTGCCTCTCCTGTGGCTGGGGGTGCTGGTTGGGTGGGGTCACTTCTGCCCCTGGGGGCTTTTGGCTCTCCCACGGTGACCTCAGGACATGGAGAGAGTATGAGATCAGAAAGAATCCCCTCCAGGCCCCGGGATCACCCTCTAGCCCTGAGGCGCTTACTGGTGGCCAGCAGCTGGGGGTGGTATCTGTTCGGTTGTGAGGGTTCCAGTCCCTGCCCCCTCTTTCTAAGCCATCTGACCTGGGCAAATCACGAAGTCTCCCTGAGCCTCAGTTTCCTCTCTGTGCCATGAGGATGATTATTTGTAGCTTGGAGGATCGTCCTGAGGTTTGAATGAGATGTGGGTGTATAAGGAAGTACTTTCTAAAGTAAAGATTGAGATAGCAAACTCCTTAGCCAGACAGACGGAAAGAGTCACTGTACAACGGCAGAGAAGAAGAAGGCGGACCCACTCGGTTTCCATTCACTGAAATGTAGTTCTTTTTGACAGAGTTCAATTCCTTAAAGTGCTTATTAAGAAAGCTGGGCCCCCGTCCCAGGCTGGGCCGCAGGGGTAATTTGAAAAGGAGTCAACCTTGCCCTCAGGGAGCAAGGGTGACCAGGCTCCAGGGCTAAACCAGAACAAGATGGGCAGTGTTTGCGAGGAAGGTGAGCAGGTCAGGGCTGTGGGGTCAGCTGGATGGGGAGGGAGGACAGTGTGGGCTGGAGGGTCAGAGCAAGCTTCAGGGTGAGTGGGGCAAGCCGAGGTTCCTGAGTGATGAGTAAGAGTCGGGTGTGGAGGGGAGGGAGGACTCGTGCCGTGCAGGTTCACACGTACTGGGGGTGGGGGGTGGCGTTCGTGCACATGAGGTCCAGCACATGAGCAGACTGTCCAAATATGTAACCTGTCGAAAGGGCACACGTGACTCAGACTTCCACTCACTGCAAGCAGCCAGCCAGCCCCACACACGATGCACACAGTCATCCCAGTGTGGAGACACACACGAGCACTGACTGAGTGGTTGCACATGCCACCTCTGCCAGCCCCTGCCCCAAGACGGACAGCTTGGCCCAGCCCAGACTGTGTACCTTCTGAGCTAAACTGACCCACAGAGGATGGAAGACTTCTGGGGTCCTGAAGTCTTCAGGTCATGCCAAGAAGATGTGGTATCCACCCTAAAGCAGCTGAGGTTCCAGCTGGGACCCAGTGTGGTGTGAGGGAGCTGCAGGCAGCGAGCTCAGAGTGGACCTGGAGACTAGATGTAGCCCCAGACAGGACAGAAGGCAGGTAGGAGGGCACATGCCGCCAGGAAGAGGCAGGCTCCGGGCCACAGGTGGGCTTCTTAGAGGAGGTGGTCTTTGGAAGGGGGATTTGAGGATCAGAAAACTCCTGGTGAGCTATTGGAGCCCCTGGCATCCAAGCCTCCAGCCCTCCTCTGGGTTCCCCACCAACATCTGAAGCTCAGGCTTGGCCCAGATCCCTAGAGCCAAAAAGAAGCCAGGCAGTGGCTCCTGAGAAGTAGATACAGATGGATGTGGAATTCAGTTCTTTCCTGTTCTCCCTCCCAAACGGGGCTCTGCAGGCAGGATGGGGCCTGGGAAACCTCTGTGAGCATCTCCTGCGGGAAGCCCGTCCCGAGGCACAGTTCTAATTTATTGTAGCCAGGTCAGGCAATAAAATAGTAGCATATCACCCGGGGTGAAGGATCCCTAAAGGAGGTACAAACACCACCAGGGCACCACCACTGGCACTTTTTCGTTCAGACTCTGAATCCTGAGTCCAGAGCCTAAATCTTGCCTCTGTCCATTTCCAGCTGTGTGACCCTGGATCTTTTCTCTGACCTCTCTGAGCCTTAGTTTCTTGTCTCTATGGGGATGATAGCAGTAAAGTACTTACTGCTGCGGTGGTGGTGAGGGTTCAGTGACACCCAGGACCAGCACATAATCAGTGCTACAACCATTAGGAGGAGAATGTGTCCCTCAAGGCACATTCAGGAGAGCATCTTGAAGGGAAAGGTGTGAGCTGGCCCTGGAAGCACCAGCAGGGGCCCCAGAGTTCTGGGGGGAAGGGAAGGGACACCTTCCCTGTGGAGTGGCCTGGGCGAGCAGAGGCCGAAAGGACCAGGCATGGTGGGGCCACAGCCACTGTCTGGTTGAAGGATGGGTGTGTCTGGGGAGGGGGCTGCTCAGGGAGGGTTTGGGGTGCCGCTGCCCTGGAGCAGGGAAAGCCTTGGGAGCTCGCGAGCGGGGCTCCCACGACATTAGGCTCAGGGAGAGCGGGCCTTGCTGGAGGGAGCATCCCGGGCAGAAGGCCCCTGAGGGACAGAGCCCAGCACAAGAGTGGCCCCACGGCCTGGGACCAGCAGGAAGGGGACTGTGCTGGTCTGGTCTTTTAGCTGGACTCCAAACTCTCCCTCCACGAAGCTCCTTTGGGCAGGCTGTCGGAGGCCCCTGCCTGCCCTGGCGTCCCAGGCACCTGGCCCCATGACCTTGGGCAGGTCTTTTTCCGAATCCGTGTTCTCATCTGTCATGTGGGCACAGGAAGGCCTGCCCCGTCCTTGCCCCCTGGAGGTGGGGAAGTGGTCCAGGTTGCTCCGCTGCCTCTGGATAATGTCTGGTCAAGGGTTGAGCATGGAAGTTCGTGGCTGGGGAGGAGCCAGGTCACGGCTTTGCCTCTTTCTTCCCAGGCTGGCCCCTCCGCTTATCTGAGTCGGGGCAGAGCTGGGTGGGCGAGGAGGGGATGTTCCTACAGCAGCCAGATAGCACACAGGCTGATAAAGGGCACCGGCCCAGCAACTGGCTGGAGAGAGGTGGGACAATGGGGACAGGCAGGGCTGGTGTTCCAAGACTGCCTGACTTCTCTGTCCTCTTTCCCACTCCTGCCGCACCCTCCTGGTCAGTGGGGTACAGCCCTAGCTGCCCACCAGCCTCCCATCACCCTCACGGGGCAGGGGAGACGAGAGGCATTGAAGGTGCGTGTCATTGAACTCTGTTTCAGGACACCCACAGGGGCAGAGGCCAGCCCATGGGGTAAGCAGTAGAGTGACCAGCCTGTCCTGGTTTGCCTGGGGCTTTCCCAGTTTTAGTGCTGAAAGGCGTCCTGGGAAGCCCCACAGTCCTGAGCAACCAGGATGGCTTGCCAGGGACTGTCCAGGTTTTAAAACTGAAAGTCCTCCATCCTGGGAATCCCCTTGGTCCCGGGCAAAACGAGAGTTGGTCCCCATGAAGTAAAGGCCTAAATCTCAGGTGGGTAATCAAGCAGGCAGATAAAGGCCCTGCAGTGCGGTACGCAGGACAGGCAGCCCGCAGCTCCCTCCCTCGGTCTGCTCCTTTGCCTACTGAGGTAGTGACTCTGCAGTCCAGATCCCCTTCTCTAGAGGCTTCTGTGCCTGGGGAGGCTGGCATGCCTGGAGGGTCAGTGGGTTTGGCCAGGCCTCTGTCATCCTCAGCCACCTGTTCCTCTGCTCCGGAGCCTCGTGAGGGAGACATGACCTGGCACGGGCTCTGCCCTGCCACTTGCTGGTTTGTGAGCAGCCCCAATGCTACCTATGTGACTGGTGGCAGAGCTGAGACCTGAATCAAAATCAACTCAGGGCCCCCGGGGGCTGAGGGCTTTCCCACTTCTCTTCCCAGGGCTCCTGCTTGCTTGCCCTGCGTACGCTTCTGAGGGTCAGGGCAGATTACTAAGGCTGGACAGGGAAGCTGTCAGGAGGGTGGTGGGGAGAGTTGGACTCAGAATGGAGGTTTGTTGCCACCTGCCTTCAGGCCTGAGCCTCCCTGTCTCCCAGCCTCTACCTTGCTTTCCTCCCACACCCTGACAAGAGGATGGCCCTTCCTTACTCAGTGCTGACCCGGGGACGTGGAAACACCAGAGACCCCCTGCTCATAGCATCCCCATCTCAGATGGGCACTGGCTGGTCGACACAGGGACAAAGCCCCATGGGAGAATGAGAACCGGCCCTGTAGCAGGAAACGGTACCCAGAAGGGAGAAAGAAGGCCCTGGACTTCCTGTTTGTGGACTGGATCCCATCGGGCAAGAGAGGAAAGTGGTATCCCAAGCAGCCCCTCCATTAGGCCAACAGATGTTCCGGAGAGCCCTTGTGAGCCCTGGGAAGCCTCTGATTCAGAGGTCCACAGAGCCACAGTTCCCAGACTGGATGGGAAGTCTTGCCCACCACCCTTCCCGGGCATCCCAGGTTGGTTGGGTGGACAAAGTCTTAGCAAAACTGACTGTGGCCTTGTGTTAACCTCGGGTTGCCACATGGGCCAAACGGAGGCAGCTGCATTCGAACTCGAGGCTCCTTCTGCTTCCAGAAAGTCTCCTCTGCCCCTCCTCTCCCCGAGCCTGGCACCGTCTCTCTGCCCCACGTCACATCTGTCGCTGTTGCCCGTTCACTTGTCCTGCACCCTGGTCCTTGTTTGGTCACCTCTGAATCACCAACGCCCGCCAGGCAGTGCACTCAGAAGGTGTCTGGAAGATTCCCATGGGGCAGAGATGGGACCCCAATGGTGAGAGCAAAGCTCCAGACAGGCTGGGCTCCAGGGAGAAGGGCTGGTGACAGGAGCTCAGGGAGGGGCCTGGGGCCAGTCTGGTGTCCTGGGGGAGAGGCAGCCGGAGCGCTGAGTGGCCCCGTTCCTGTTTGTGTCTAGCCTAGCCTCCCCTCCTACCTGCACCAGACTGGGCCCCGAGACCAAACTGTGTGGACAAATGGTGCCGACGGTCCAGGGGCTGAGACGGAATCCCCCCAGACAGGCTGGCCAAAGGGTCCTGTCCACCGACTTCCTAGGTCTGCAGGGAATGGGTGGCCCAGTCTGGGGGAGGGGAGAGGCTGGGGGAGGCCCTCCTCGAGGGGAGAGGTGCTGAGGGCAGGGGAGCCTGCCCCTCTTGGCCTTTGAAGGGCAGGCCTTCCTGAGGAGGACACTTAATCGCCCCCAATTAAACCATTGCCGGAAGCTTTTAACAGCCCCATCAGCCTTTCAAGGCCCGCCCTTTTGTTAGGCAGCCAAGCTGTTATGCAAAGGGGAGCGGGACAGGGCCTCTCACCGCCTCCCTAGGCCCCAAGGCCAGCCAGCCTCAAACTCCACTCAGCTCCACAGAGGTTGCTTGTTTGGGAATCAAAGGCTGGGGAACCTGCTTTGATCTGGGGCAGTCCAGTCCTTCCCAAGGGCTTCAGGCCTCGGAGGCACTCACTCCCAGAGTTCCCAAGGTGGGGCCGCCAGGGCCAGGGTGATCCCTCACTTCGAGAAGCAGCTGCCAGGGTAGTGGGAACTGTCACTGCTGCTTGGGGTCAGGAAGCCCTGGCCTCACCTCTTCAACCTGCTCAGGGTCTTCTGGGCCCTTGTGACCCAGGTGTGGGCCTCAGGTGGATGTCATAGAGATGCAGGCGGTAGACTCTCAGAATCAGAATCGGCTTCTCCCAGGGAAGGCCTGGGAAGTGGAGAGCCCTGCTCTCGTGTCTTCCTTCCCTGGCCCTTTCCTCCCCAAAATACAAGGGAAAGTGTAGAGATTCTATTAGCCATGGTAGAGTGTGAGAGACATGCCCCTTTGTCTCCAGGTTTTCTACAACATATATATTAAAACAACAACAACAACAACAACAAGAGCCCTCTCTAAATAGGAGCTCCTGAGGACCCCAAATGGCAGGCTTCCATTTGGTCATTTGGTTGACATCAAAACTCTCCACCATGATATCCACATCTGCTCCCTCATAATTACCCAAGGGAAATCAGACAGGCCTCCTCGTTATTTAGAAGAAGAAGCCAAAGCTCAGGAAGTTTCCTTGGACTGGCCTGAGTCAGAGGCAGAGTTAGGAGGGAAACTCATGAAACCTTCCTGGCCTCCTTACTTTGTTCCGGACAATTGGGGCTGCCAGAGACAGCTGTGAAGGGTGTGCACTGCAGAAAGTCACAAAGTCACCTGGAGTGGGGGGTAGGTGGGGGCTGAAGTGTAGCTCCCATTCTGCTCACCAAGGGTGTCCTTGTGTGAGGGCCATGTGTGCTAGAGGAAGGGGAGGCTTCTTCTAATGTATGCAAAACGCCACCCAGTCAGGCAGAAGTCGGAGCCTTCTAAAATCCTCCATTCCCCACCCCCGTCCTTCTGTTCACAAAAGCTAAGGCTCATCAAGCACCTACTATGTGCTGACTTCAGGCCTGGTGCTTTCTTTCCTGACTCCTTTTAGTCCTCAAGACAACTCTCCCACTCATTCCTCTGATTCAGACCTGTGCTACTGCTTTCCTTGAAAACCTTGCAAGACCCAGAGCATACTCCAGATGAGTCAGAGCCTGTCAGGACAAAGGTCTCCCATGGCAGTCCCTGGGGGCAGATCGCCTGGCCTAGCCAGGGGACATCCAGAGGGGATGATTTACAAAACACTTTAAGGATGTTTCCTGGTCTTAGGGTCTCCTCCCCAGTTTTTGCAGTATTTGGGATTGACCCCAGGGCCCTGCACGGGCTAGGCAAGGACTCTGCCACTGGTTTACATTCCAGTTCTTTGTATTTGTTTTTATTTCTAGACTTTATTTACTTATTTATTTTGTGGTACTGGGGATTGAATGCAGGAGTGCTTTCCCACTACATCGTCAATCCTTTTCATTTTTTATTTTCCAGACAGGGTCTGTCTTGCTAAGTTGCCCAGGCTGGCCTTGAACTTACAATCATCCTGCTTCAACCTCCCGAGTCACTGGGATTACAGGTGTGTGCCACCATGCCTGGCAAGGGTGTGGGGTCTTGAACATCTGGTCCCATCATGAAGAACTGGTTATAGGAAGAGAGCTAAAGCCCACCTCGCCATCCTGCCACCGATCCACAGTGACCCCTAGAGGCAGGTGGGCATCTAGGACCCCAGAGGGCTGTGGCATGGCCAGTCAGGTGGGCGGTGTGGCAGAGCCCTGTAGAGCACACTGGCACAAACTTGTTCTGTAAAAGGTCAAGTAGTCCAAATTTTAGGCTTTGGGGCGCTTAAGACCTCTGGCTCTGTCAGTGACCCAGCTTTGCCATACCCAATGAATGAATCTGTGTTCCAATAAAACTGTGAATACTGAAATTTTAATTTTATAGGATTTCCATATATGCCCAAATCTTATGCTTCTTTTGGCTTTTTTTCCCCAACCATGTAAAAACCATTCTAGTTGTTAGGCTACACGAAAGCAGGCTTCGGCAAAATTCGACCATAGTTGGCTGGTCCTGGTACTATAGCGCAAAGGTCTAGAGGTCAGCCTTGCAGTCACGTGCTGGCTATTTCATTAGCCAATGGTGTGATTCGGGACACTTTAGGCCTCTGTTTCTGTCAACCGGGGACGGTGGCATCTGTTGCTCAGGGATTTCATGAGACGCAGTCTGGAAAAGGGCCAAATCTCTTTCTTCCATGATTGGCGCGCAGCAGCCCATCCCACATGCAAGCAGTGACCACTGCCGCCTGCGTTCAGAGGTCAGTGGGAGGGGATGTGAAGGCTGGAGAGGCCAGTGCTTCCTTCCTGGAGGAGGTCTGGGTGAGCCAGACCTTGACTGATAGGAGAGTTGCTGAGATGGAAGAAAGGGGGATGGTCTGGAGAGGTCCAAGGAAACTGGTCTCAATCTTGGGGTCTGGTCATTGAAAGCTCTGAAGAGGGTCCCTCTTCAAAGCAGGGCCAAGGGGAGACAGGGTGGGGAAGACACTGTGGGCTAGAGATGTGAGATGAGTTTACCCCTGAGTTCATGTGGGCAGGAGCTAGGGTAGTGTGGTCCCCAGGGAGTGTCAGAACAATAGCTAACCTCATTGTGGATGCCAATCCCTTTGCTCCTCCATCCTGATTGGTTCAAGGGTAGGGTCTGAACAAAACTGAGCCAATCAGAGCTCTTCCCTGAGAGACTAAGCACTTGGGATCAGAGAGAATACTGAGTTCCTCTCTGATCAGGAAACATCACCATGTGAAATGCAGTCCTGGCCAGCAGCTGTGTCCCCTGTCACACAGATGAAGTCAGGGAATCTGTGATGTGAGAGAATGGAGTTGATCCCAACAGGAAGCAGAGACAAGAGATTTAGTGAGTCCCTCAAGGGACTGTGTCCCTGCCCTTCCGTGGTTTGTGGCTTGGTGACTGATTTCTTCCTCTGCTGGTGGGTGCTATCCAAATCCTTTGAGTAAGCTCCTGTTTCTCTAAACTAGTTTGAGTTTCCATCATTTGCAAATGAAGAAAACTGCTGAGCAAAGATGTGGGAGCTTTCCTCACAAGGTCTCATTGCATCACTGTGCTGAGCCCGGGTGGGTACCCACATCTACTGCTTAAGATTATGCTGAGAGCTCTGGGTACAATAATCTCCATTTTACAGATGATAAAACTGAAGCCTGGAATTTGCCTGATACTCCACTGGGATGTCCCTAAGGCCATGGGCCTGGGTCCTCTTTGATTAGGATTGATTACTCTTTCCTAGACAGTTTTCCCAGTCCCATGTTTGTGATTCCATCTCTGCAATTTCTAATTTCTCATCTAGACTTTTAAGTTCAGGACTGATGTGTCCAGCTGCCTACTTGACACAGATATCTCAAACATAGACCTCTAGGGCTAACCTCCTACTCTCCACCTCCCACCCACTCTGTCCCTCCTCTCAGTAACTGGTCCTACCATCTACCTCATTGCCTATGGCAGGAGCCTGACAGTTATATTAACCATTTTCCTCTCCTGCCTACATTGGAGGTTCGAGTGGCCTTATCAGCAATCCCCCCACTTCTGCAGTGCTGGGGATTAAACCCAGGGCCTTGGCCATCTAACCATCTAACCACTGTGTTGCGAAGCTGCAGCCCAAGCCCCTTCTCGCCAATTCCTGCTGCACCCCCTCCCTAAGCATGTGTCAGCTCTGCTTTTCTCCAGTTCTACTACCTCTCCCTCCTCAGGAAGATGGCCTCCTCCCTCCCAAAATCTATGCCCACCCATTATTCATTGAGCTATTGGAGGTACTTTTGAGAGAGCTCTAACATGTCTCCTCACTACTCAATGCTTCTGGTCCACAGAAGCATTCTCCCAAGGCGTGGGCTCACCAGCTTCAGCCCAGCTGCTCTCTGACCTCATCTTGGGTCTCTCTTAGGCTTGTGCCCTGCAGCCTCCTTTCGGTACGAAAAGTACCAAACTCTTCTGATCTCCCAGTCTTCGCATGTGCTGTCCCTGCTGTCTGTACCTGTTTCCCTCCCGTCTACTACCCTAGCTTCCAGCGTTCCTAGATACCCTTCAGGTTCTGGCTTACCCTCCAGGGATCCTTTCTCTTCAGATCTCCAGGAAATATGATCCCAAAGAATGCTTTGCTCTCTGTAGCACTCAAAAACGATGTGTTTTGGTATGCCTTAAACCTGTGTCTACCTTACAGACTAGTCTCTGAGGGCAGGGAGCAACCCCGTCCTAATGCACCTTTGTGCCTGCTGTTCCCAGCACCGTGTCAGGCCCAGAGAGGTGCTCAGAAATATTTGCCAAACAAATGCATGAGTGACAGAGACTTTGAGAGAACCTAAGACGTCCCAGGATGCTGCTATTGAATCCCAGATGTCAGCCCTAAACTCTTGGGCTCTTAAGGGGACAGGAAGGAAGAGGCTGAGAAGTCCGGCCTCAGGTCCTCAGACCCATCAGAAGAGATGCAGGAAGCAGGACTGGGAGGGGGAGACCACGCCAGTGCCAAATGGAGTCAGGTGAGAACACAGGAGATTCTCAGGTTCTTGGGCCCTGAACCCTGAAATGGGTGGCCAGAAAGCACCTTAGGGCTGGAGCCAAGCGCAGGTGTGAGGGGGAGCCGATGTGCACCTCCCGGAGCTTAGCCTGCGTTTCTGCCTCATGTACTCCCCGATCCCCCAAGAAAGGCAGGGGTTCATCTCTGGATACAGACAAGGAAATGGAGCTTCGGTGAGAGGAAGGAACTTGCCCCAGGTCTCCCGACCGGTACGTGTCAGAATCAGCATTGGTATCTGGACCGCGAGCCGAAGAAATCAGCTGTTTGGGAAATCCAATCCAGAAGAGAAAATGGTAGGACGAGCCCCATTGTTGGAGAGAGGCTGCATACGACCCCCCTGCCCGCCCCCATGGCTTCAACCCCGCAGGCCCATCTGTGGGGACCTCTTTTTGAAATTCTTGGGAAGCTCTTTCTGGAAACCTGAAAGCCTGGCCTGCACCACCTCAGGTGGGCAGAGCTTCCGGGCTGGCGCCTACCTCCCTGGAGGATTTCTCAGCACAACTTCCATTCCAAAGGGAGCTTAGGGTTTTGGTGCCGATCCTGCTGGGGTCCATCAATGCAGAGTGAGGCCTGCTGGGGTGTGGGGGAGGGACGGGGGTGGGGGCTAGGAAATCCCCTCCAGGCCTGGCCTTGGTTGGGTGTTGGGCTTACATTATTTAACCTCTCAGCCCTCCTCATCATTACTGTTTCCTATTTAACCACACTCATGTACAACTCTTAAAAAAATTTACCATCATTTAAATGCTGAGGGTATAACTCACTCAGTGGTAGAGCACTTGCTTAGTATGTGGGAGGCCTCTGGGTTTAATCCCCAGTATCTCCAAAATGTATTACAACCAGACGTACATGGCCTTTATAAATATGAACTCATGGGTCTTCAGAACAGCCCTAGGAGGCAGGTACATTTTACACATAGGGAGGTTGAAATGGGAAGGGCAGGGACTTGCCAAGGTCACCGGTAATAAGGTGCAGGGCTGGAGACCTGCAGGCCTGAAGTCAGGTGGCCCGAAACCCAGCCTCCAGTGGGGAGCCTCTGCAGAGAGGGAGCTCAGAAAGGCCTGGCCCCAGGCTGGCCTCAGCAGGAGATTACTGGCCCCTTCTTTTCACACCGACTCAGGGTTTGTTTACCAGGGCTTGTGAGGGAGTGGACGCCCCAAACAAAGAGGATGCAGGCGGAGATAACCCAATCGTTCTGGGCCTGGCTGGGCCATTGGGAGGGTCACAACTGAACCCTCCCTGCTTTGGGGCTGGACCTCAAGAAGGTGCCCTGGCCAGGCCTCCTGTAGTTTGTTGCAAAACAATGAGTCAGCCCAGGAGGGAGGGTGGGGGTGGGGAGGGGTGGAAGGGCAGCTCCCCTGCTGCCCTGCCTCCAGCCTCTCCAGGGCTGCCCACCCCCACCTTCCCTGCGCTAAGTCTTTAGAAGGCTCAACCAATTTCCTTTTTCTGTTGTTTGGCCGTGATAGGAAAAGTATTGAAAAATAGAAAGTGCCCTAGACAGGAAAACACTCTGAAAGCTGAAACCAGGCAGCCTGGGCCAACACCCCCTCGGGAGAGAGCTGCCAGTCAGGATCCAAGCAGGGACTCCTTCCCGGACGCTGGCTCCTGAGGGCACTTTAAATCCTGCTCAGTGAAGATGAGAATTTGGAAGTCCAAGGATGTGCAGGGACAGGTTCAAGGTCAGACAGCTAGTGCTAGTGGTTTGGAGAATGGGGCAGATCCTGTGGGAATGTCCCCTCTTTCCCCCTACACTACCCGCCCCAGACTTGGTCCCTAAGTGGGAAGAAGCTGGAAACACAGGCGTCTTTTTTAAAAAAAAAAATGTTTACAGTTGTGGGTACTGAACCCAGGACATTGCACATGATAGGCAGGCGCTCTACCACTAAGCCACACCCACGGCCCCATACTTCCCCTTTGTAAAAAAATTAACCTTGCCAAAGGATCACGTGCTTCCATTCTCTTGTGGCCCCAGAGCTTCCCACCAAAGCCGTATCAGGGCACAGGACAATTCTCTCACCTGTCCCTCACTGATGAAGCGATGTGGCTACTCCTGTTGGATCCCATAGGGCCAGAGTGGTATCACAAGTCACTAAATTCCTCTCATGGCCTTGCCCCCTCCATTTCTGGGCTCTTCCTCCCAGTTTCCCAGGAAAGAGTATGCCTTCTGCTTGTTGACAACAGGGCAAAGAGAATCTTCTTGAAGCCACCCAGCAAATTCATTAATTCATTTGTTCAACCAAACCTGCTTGGGCTGCTATTGAGCCAGACTCCAAAGAGGAGGGTCCAGGCTTCTTGGGATCCAGCTGCACAAACAGATAACTGCTCTACACTAGTGCATTGACCGAGGCTTATCTGCCATGTGTGCAGGACACTGAGGGACTTGACCCAACCTGGGGGACAGGACGTCTTCCTAGAGGAGGCAGAAAGAGCAACCTCTTAAAGAACAAGCAGGAGTGTACCAGGGCAGTGGGTGGCAGAGGCAGCTACTGGGTGTCAGGGAGTGAGCATACCCACAGCTCCCGGATCCCCAGGTGGGCCCCACCCACTGGTTCATAGAGTCACTCAGTCAATACTTCTAAGCTCCTACCATGGCATGACACTGAGCTGGGGCCTGGGTGACAGGAAGTAGAAGCAAGGCCACTCATGTGGCATCTGCACTCAAGAAACTTCCTGGGCTGGTGGGAAAGAGGCATCCTCATAAGATGGAGGAAAGCCACCAAGTGTTGGGCGCTGAACCATGTGTCTCTCTGCAGAATATATCTCATTTAATCCTCGTAATTTTATTACGAGGTGGATAGTAAGAGGAAACAGAGGCTCAGGAAATATCAGTAACCTGTCCTAGGTCAACACCCCAGAGGGATGGAGCTGAACTCAAGGACTCAGCCTTGGAGCCTAAGCCTTCAGTCGTTGTGATCACTCTAGTTGAAGAGGAGAGGGGCAGCATCCCAGTAGGTTGCAATTATAGCCTTAATTCCTGGGCCAGGAAGCCAGAATTTGATTCTGTAGGGAAGAGGTAGCTAGCAAAGGCTCCTGAGGGAGGGCATAGCACTGTCCAACCTGTGTTCTGGCATAGTAACTCCAGAGGCCCAATGCAAAAGAGGGTGACTGCCCCAATTATCAGATGAGAAAGGATGACAGCTGAGTGGGGGCAATAGGGTGCTAAGGAAAACTGGGTGCTCAGGACTGGAAGACTGGCCTTGTCTTCAGGACCGTAGTCCTCGCTTGACCTCCTCTGACCATCTGCTGCCAGTGAAGCCCACACAGGGGCCCCTCATTCAACAGACACTAATTAAGAAACTAGGAAGTGCAGGACATGGGATAGGGGATTGGCAAGCTGGAGCCTGTCCTCAGAAATCTCAGGGTCTTGTGGTCAGTGATTGTCCATCATTTAGGGACCCCCTTAGGGATGGTGCATATGCTGCCCTTCCTGCAAGCCCCTCACAGATCCAGGAGTACAAAGTTTCCACATGGACTCTCTTCTAATTGTTAGGCTCAATCCTTTCCCACTACCATCTCTCAGGCCCCTGCGAGACTCTCAGACTTACTTGTCTCTTTACATTTCCCACAGGAGCAGGTATAGTACTAAGTACATAACTACATATTCATTTAATATTTGCTGATACTAATTAGTCTCAATGGAGAAGAACTATTCTCTAACTGCACTCTGACCTTGAACCCAAACCACATACAAATCCTTTAATCAATCTAGGCAGTTTTCCAAAGGTACAGATGGCCACAGAGTCCCTGTTAAAGCAGAGACTGATTGAAAGGGCCAATACTGTAAGACCATGGCGCTGTTACTGTAGGCTTAGTAATGATGACATTGCTGAGCCTTTAAGGCCACAGCCCTGGGGTGGGCACTGGGGGGTCAGGTACAGAGATCTCTGCCAGCTGCCACTCATCCCAAAGAAGCCAGTCGGCACAAGTTCTCTGGGACCAAAAGTTGAACCAGGTGATGACTGGGGCAGCTGGAAACATCCTGCATTACCATGGGTCCATCTGCTCTAGACTTTGACTGAGGCACCTGGGCTTGGAAGGAAAGGCCTTGTGAGGCTATTCTTCCCTTTGGGGACTTCAATGCAGGCAACTCAGATGTGAGAGATGGGGCAAGACCTGGGAGCCCTGAGTGAAAACTGGCTGTAAAATGTGAAAAATGGGTAGGGTGTGGTGGGGCATGCCTGTAATCCCAGCAGCTTGGGAGGCTGAGATAGGAGGATTGCAAGTTCAGTCAGCCTCAGTTACTTAGTGAGGCCCTAAGCAATTTCACAAGACCCCCATCTCTAAATTAAAACAAACAAACAAACATATATATATATATATATATATATATATATATATATATATATATATATAAAGGGGGCTGGAGATGTGACTCAGTAGTTAAGCACCCCTGATTTCAATCCCTAGTACCTCCACAAAATTCTGGCATGCATTTTTGGGGGCTGATTTTATTTCTTAAGTGTTCACAGTTTCATTTCCTCTTTGCTCTTAGGATTTACTAGAGCTTTTTGGGGATTTTCAGTGGTCTCAGTTGTGTGTGTCCTATCTAGTGAGCTCAGATCAGTATTGGGGAGCGGGGGACATTGAAACACTGGGTTTTGGTGAGGGGCTGCTTGCTCTTCCCTGCCAGGCCCTGTCCCAGCAGCGGGCTGGCAGGCCGGGTCCTGACTGAGACTCCTTCCTTTCGTTTCTGGCACCGGGTACAGGAGGGGAGTTCCCCTTCTCTGTTTGTTTTGATTCTGTTGTTTTCTTCAAGAGAGGAAGGAAAGGCATCATCACTTTTTCGGTTCTATGAACAATAAAGGCAGGCGGAGAGGATGTTTGCTGGGCCCACACCTCCTCCTCTCTCCTCTCCTCTCTCAGTCTCTGTGCCTGGGGAGGCCCCCAAAGGCGCAGCTCACAGTTCAAGGTCAGATTTGGGTGCTGGCTCTGCCTTTAAATTGCTTTCGACCTCTGAGGTGTATATAAAAATGGAAGTCATCACATTTACTTTATAGGGTTGTTGAGGTTAAAATCAAAACCAGAATATGAACTTGTATAAACAGAGCTAGGCATATAGTGAATGTTCCAGAAACATTTTTTGTCTTCATTCTCCACACCATGTTGCGGGCCGCCTCCTGTCTTCTTCTAGCCCCTACATACCTGGCTTCTTTCATAGCAGGACTTGCAAATATTGAGCATGTTGGGCTTCTCTGAGTAAGTGGCAGGTAAGGCTGGGGCTGTCTTGGTCCCTGGAATTGTCCCTGCTCTGCTGGGAGACAGGCAAGGCTTGCTCCTGCACTCCTCCGGGCCTCTTTGTTCCACACGCTCCACGCCTTTCCAGGTTGTACCCCTCGGGGCCTGCCCTGCCGTCCTGGGACAGGGCCTCTTCTTGGAGAAGATGAGGGACTACCCTGCCCAGAAAGACAGGGAGCCCAGCCCAGCTCTGAAACTTGGCCAGGTCATGCTAGCTCTCAGAGCCTAGGTGTCAATCTGGAAGATGATTCCTGAACTTCGACAATAAAAACCCTCCTTTACAGAATTGAAACATTTTGCAGATCTGCTCCCCACCATATAGTTGTCCTTTTTTTTTTTTTTTTTTTTTTTTTGTGGTGCTGGGGATTGAACTCAGGGCCTTGTTCATGCGAGACAAGCACTCTGCCAACTGAGCTATCTGACCAGCCCCAAGCAGTTGTACTTTTAAAATCTTTTGGAAAAAAAAAAATGCGAATGACTATAAGCAAGTGTACATTCAGTAATTCTTTTGAAATGTATATTTCATTCAACAGCCTCTATGTACATTTAAAAATTTTCCCCAGTTGGAGTCATCAGCTGGAAGAAAGAAGATGCTGGATTCTTAAGGGGCCTTGAGGCTCCCAGGAGGCCCTGGAGCCTTTGAGGACAGTGATAGTCCTGGAATAGGATGGTCCCCCATTAGCCCTGCTGGTCTGACCCAGGGACTCAGGGACACTGAACTAGTAGTCAGAGGCCCGGATACAAAAGCCCTACAGTGACTGACAAGAATGCAGACAGTGTAGTGATTTTCTGGCCTGGGTTTCAATGCATGCTCTAGTTCTGCACACTACTTGCCCTCTCTGGGCCCCAGTGTTATCATCTGCAAAATGGGGTTGGTGGTACTTGCAAGTTTTTGTGAAAATTAATGAAAGCGTGAATTCAGGGACCTTAGCACAGGGCACAGTTTGCACTTAACAAAAATCACATTTAAATACAAACCCAGCTTCTCTTCTTGCAGTTGCTACTTGATATCATGTGGGCTGGTGCTGTCCCCTTCTGGATTGGTCTCCTTTGTCCTCTCCATCTTTCAAGCTTGACCTGCTCTGGGATCCTCTCCAGGCCCCTGCAGCCTGTTCCTACAGGCCCGTCCCTCATCTGTGCTCCTTCAGGACACAGAACTTACCCCAGCAAGTGTGTCCTCCCTGGCTGGGCCCAGTCTCCCGGGCAGCAGGATTTCAGGCTCTCTTGGCTGGGCACTGTGGCTTGATTGGGCTCAGCCCCCTTTCCCAGCCCCAGCCTCCTCCACCCCAGGCCCAGTCTCTGCTCCAGGCCCAGATTGTTGGTTCCCAACCACATGAAGGAAGGCACACGGAAAAGCCATAAACCTGAGGGCTGAGCGGGATGTTTGTCAAAGCAGGACAGATCTGCAGCCAGGGACGTGGAGGGAGTGTGCAGGGACTGAGCGGAAGCGGGCATTTCGGGGGAGAAGGGATGAGCAGGGAGGAGCTGGCGTGGGTAGGGCAGGAAGGAGGCCCATTAACACTTCGGCCCCAGCCGCGCTTCCTCCGGCACCTCGGCCAGGCGCACACAGGCGCGTTTGTCCCACTTTCACTGCGGCACTGTGTTCGCAGCAGCCCCAGGTGGGCGGGTGTTGCCTGGGCACAAATGCCCTTTATGGATGGGCAGTGCTGGAAGAAGGCAGCACCTCCTGGGACCGGGACCACCCCCAGAATTCAGAATCGTCCCTGGAGCTGCCTCCCTCTTGGCACACAAGCACCCTGGGAGCCTGGTCACAGAAGCGACAGGGCTTTGCCCCCCGGGATCCCCTGATGATGGGAGTAATCGCAGGAGAAGGCAGCCATGTTTGGAAGGCTCCAGTTCCCCCAGAGAGTCCTCCCTCAGGCCCATGCTGGGGACGGTTCTATCACTGAGGTTGAGAATCTCATTCTGAGGGGCTATAGAAGACCAATGAGCCTGAGTGAGGCCCGCAGAGAAGAGGGAAAGAAGGCAGACCCTAATCCTTCCTCACCACCCTCCCTCCACAAGCCCAGGAGTGGGGCCTACATCAAGAATCCGGGGGACGGCCTGACCCTCCCCTGCATGGAGCCCAGTCCCTGGTAACCTGGGATTTTATTCTCAGAGCCTCTGGTGGTCTTCCTAAGGCCCGTGGGTGACAGAAGTCACACATCCCACAGACAAACCCCCATCAGGCCCCACTGAACTTCCGTCCCCTGTTCACACATAGCCTCAAGCCCCTCTCTCCCCCTCCCCCAGTTTTTTTTAACTGTTTTTTTAGCCATTTATCTATAGGTGCTGGCACATGCCTGTCAGCCACCCCAGAGATGACCTAAGAACATGCATCCCCAGTCCAAGGAGGCCCCTACTGTGTCTTTGGGAGGGGATTGGGACAGAGCCAGTGACCGGCACCCTCCAGGACACTACTCCAGGCTCAGCAAGGGTGCAGGAAACTCCTCGCTGCAGGGTCTAATCCTCTGCTTACATACCTGGGGAAAACGAGGCTGGGAGGAGAAAGAAGAGACTGAGACCCACCTGGAAGTGGTGTGGGCCACATTCCCAGTGCCCCTTCTCTCCAGCTGGGCTCTCATGGAGGGTGACCACCATGAGTGAGGGTTGGAGTGGGGGTGACTAGGCCTCAGGAAGTTGAACAGGCTTCCCTACACCCTGGAGTCCCCTGGGAATGTGCCCTGGTCCCCAGCCACAGTCAGCGATGCTTGCTGGTTCACTTGGGGGTGATCTCTGACACTCTGACTCCACTGAGGGAAATAGATAGGAAGATGTGACCTTGGCTTCAGTCCCAATCCTGGTCCTTTTCACATCCTGGAGAGCCAGAGGCCAGGGCTGGCTGTCCAGGCACAGACCTCCTCCCACCATGGAGAGGCACTTTCTCTGCTCCTAGCACCCACTTTCTCCCACACACACTGCTGACATAGTCACGGGACACACTAGGACAGATACATTCACCACTCATGTCCTGCCCCTGTGGTGGCACAGCAAGCAACAAACACATACACCTGTCCCACAGCCCCCTGGACACTGCCCTCCGGGCACCACCTCCCAGACACAGAGATGCCTCAGCTCCCTGTGCAGATGCCCCTGCCCCCTCAATAAGCCGAGAGAGTCACACGCCCGCCGTGTCCAGGACTGACAGGTACGCACACCTGTGCACACACCCAGGACCTTAGCCGAGCCGAGCCCCTCTATGCCTCCCGGGATGGAGGCATTTATGTAGGTAGATTGTGGATTTTTTAAGACTGGTGTCTGTGAGAGAGAGAAAGAGAGAGGATACGCACGGGGTGTCGGCAAGCAAAACAGAGGAAGAAAGGAAGGAAAAGCTCTGTGACTCACTTCCAGCTTAACAATGCTACAGCTCAGCTCCTCAGGCCAGGGGACAGCCCATTTGTCAACAGCTGGGGCCTGGCGTGGGACAGTCAACTGAAGTCCTGTCCCCGGGACTAGTGGACTACTGGCTGTTCCCATCTGTACCATGGGGGCCGTGAACGGAGCATCCCCAATCCCCAGTGCCTGCCTTGCCTCCTGGGCACCTACCTGGGAGCTTCCGCTGTGCTTCCCACTGCTGGATCAAAAACACTAGACCCTTCTGTCCACCCTCACTCTAATTCCTGAGGTCAGGCAACCCACTGCTCACAGCCCAGACCACTGTGCCTGTCCCTAGGATCCTGCATTTGCCACCCTGCTGCTCCCTAGTCACCTTTCCAGGCCTTTCTTGCAGCCGCCCCTGCCTGCAGGGCCCCTCTGCTGCCCCGTCAATCAACCCATCCTCAACTCCACCCCCGTTCCCTGACTCTGCCTCTAGGTCCTGGCCCTGAACTCTTCCTGCTCCAAAATCAGGTCCTTTCCCTTGTTTTCTAGCTCTGATGTCACCTCTCCTCCAGGTTGGCCTAGAATTTCTTTTAAAACTTTAAAGGGCAGGCTCTCAAATTTCTTTTTCTGCCTCCAGAATCCCCCCACCAGAAGCCCAAAGGTCTTTGGAAGCCAGTGAGGGCCCCCATCCCAAGATCTTGAGAGGGGTGGTAAGGAGTGAGAGGCAAGAGACTGGGCAGGCCAGTGGGGCCCATCTTGGGCAGGGGCTGAGACAGTGAGGATCTCTCACCAGGGCCCAAGGGTGCCACAGCTCAGAGCAGGACGGGGCCTCGTCTGTGGCCCATCTGCTGGGTGCCAGGCTTCCCTCATCAGCATGCTGGTGTCCACAGTAGCCCTAGGAATTACGGGTCCGCATTAGCTTCTTTACAGCTGAGGAAACTGAGAATTAGAGGGTCTTGGGGATTGCCCCCCCCCCACCTAGGTGGTGAGTGGCAGAGCCCCTGAACCTGTGTCCCTTCCTCCCTCTGTACCCATGTCACCTGTCCCTCATGCCCAATTTGCTTTCTGATGGAAATTGGTCACTGACCTCAAACTTCTGGTCTGCTCTTTCTGCCTGAAACTGCCACCCACCTCAGCCCCCTGTCCCTTTGCCTAGGTACGTGTCCTTTGCAGCAGAATGAAGATCGCCCGTGGAGAGGGCCTCTGTGTGCTGTCTCTCACTGGGAGCCAGGCTCAGTGCATTGTTTGGGACATGGAAGGTTTTTCTTAAGCCTGGGATCAGAAGCTAGACAGGGTCATGTCCTTTCCGCTGCTCAGTGTCAGGAGGGATGCCACTCCCAGGGGACTCCCCTCGCCTGTGAGTCCCTCTCTTCCACACACACACACTCACAAACACACACACACACACACACACTCACCATAGCAGCTGGCTTGCCTTCAGAGCCTGCAAAATCCCCGTTGCAAATGTTGATGGAAAAAACAGGTAATGGGTGCTGGGACATGCATGGGGCAGACTCTCCTTGTGGCACAAACTCAAGTGTGTGATCCCAGACTGCAGATAGCATGTAATTATTTGGTCATAAATCACATTCCAACCCCAAGCCAGCTGTCCCTGGTTTTTTTCTTTCACCCTTGTCCTTGCCAGACCCACAATGTCTCGGTGTCGGGTGTGAAATATGGTTGTGATTTTCATGCCTAACCAAAGTGAAGGCCGGATTCCTCCATGAGTTCAGTTTTGCTGGACGATAAGGACTGACCCAGATTCTCAGGTGTTGATGCTTCGGAGGAATGTTCCCAGGGAGGGGAGATGAGTAGCCTTTGGGTCGGGGGTGGACCCTTGACCTCAAGGAGGCCTGGACTGGCCCAGTTGGGAGTGGCTGTTGGTGCAGTAGGGGATGTTGGTCTGCATGGCACAGAGTTCGGGGCAGGAACCTGGCGGGATTGTATGTCATGACACCCTTGGAGTGTGGTCACATGAGTTGCTTCAGCCAATGAAACGGAGTGGCGGAATCGCTGGATGCCACTTCCAGGTAACAGCAATCAAAGCTAATGTGCGAATCTTTGTACCTTTTCTCTCCCCCTCCCCCTCTCCCTCTCCCTCCCCCACTTCTTTTTTTTTTTTGGGGGGGTGGGGTGCTGGGTATGGAACCCAGGGCCTTGTGCTTACAAGGCAAGCACTCTACCGACTGAGCTATCTCCCAGCCCCTCCCTCTCCCACTTCTAGGAACGGATTTTCTTTTTCTTGTCTTTTTCTTTTTCAGAGAACAGATTTTTTTTAAATTTTAAAATTTTTATTTTCTTGCACTCTCTTCTTGCTGCCATAGTTCCTGATGGTATGAACCACGAGGTTGATATGGTGCTTTAGCCTGTGTCCCTGAGGACAACGTAGCTTACAATCCTCCAGGTAATCTGTAATGCTCATTTGAAGAGAAATAAACTTTGTGTGTTTTGTAAAACTTTTTTTTTTTTTTTTTTTTTTTTGGTGGTACTGGGGATCGAACTCAGGACCTTGCATGTGCTAGACAAGTACTTGCCCGCTGAGCTCCATTCTCAGCTCCCGGCTCCCCTTTTTTCAAGTTTTATTTTGAGAGTAGGTCTTGCTGAGTTGCCCAGGCTGACCTCAAACTTCTGCCTCTTGCCTCAGCCTCCCAAGGAGCTGGGACTATAGGAATATAATATAGCCACGTAAAATAGTTCATGTTTGGTTCTTTGCTGTTTTAAGCTACCAGAGTATTGGTATTTATTTTTATTTTTTGATGATGTTGGGAATTGAACCAAGGACCTCAAACATGTTAGGTGGGTGCCTTAGCACTCAACTCTGTCCCTAGCCCTGGGATGTTTGTTATTGCAGCGTAAACTACCCCCTCCTGCCTGACACATCTACCTTATAAGGTTGATGAGGGACTTCACTAACTCACGCACACGAGGAACTTCACAAAGTGTCCTTAAATAGGCTGCTTTTCCTCCTTCTCTTCTGATGGTATTTCACTTTTCATGCCACTGAGGCCCTCTCAGCCCATGATGCAGGAGCACAGGGGTAGTGGGGGCAACAGATACATATGCAGGTGACGGCTACATGACATGCTAAGTGCTGTATTACTGGGATGACCCCAGAGCCAGGTAAGCCTAGGGGAGGGGGCAGTAAGTCCACCAGGTCCTCAAGCGACGTCGGGACCAGGCAGTCTCTGGGACGTGGGTGCCGCTGTCATCTTCGTTTCACAGATGAGAAAACTGAGGCCGCTGAGGTTGCAGAACCTGCCCACAGTTGGGCATCTGGTAAACAGCAGAGCAGGGACCCAGACACAGGTGTGGTGACTCCTTACTGGCCTTCCATCAAGTGCTTCCCAAAAGGGCTGCATTCTACAACTTTGAGGATGTTAATCTAAGATTGTGGTCCACACCCCTCTCTGTGGCTGGAGTGGGGTTTCTTTTTTAATTTATTTTTATTGTAAACAAATGGGATACATGTTGTTTCTGTTTGTAGATGGAGTAACAGCATACCATTTGCATAATCACACGTTCACATAGGGTAATGAGGTTTGATCATTCTGTTATTTTTTCCTTCCCCCCCACCCCTCCCACCCCTCTTTTCCCTCTATACAGTCCCTCCTTCCTCCATTCTTGCCCCCCTCCTACCCCTCATTATGTGTCATCACCCGCTTATCAGCGAGATCATTCATCCTTTGGTTTTTTGAGATTGGCTTATCTCACTTAGCATGACGTTCTCCAATTTCATCCATTTACCTGCAAATGCCATAATCGTATTATTCTTTATGGCTGAGTAATATTCCATTGTATATATATACCACAGTTTCTTCATCCATTCATCAATTGAAGGACATCTAGGTTGGTTCCACAGTCTGGCTATTGTGAATTGAGCAGCTGTGAACATTGATGTGGCTGTGTCTCTAAAGTATGCTGATTGGGGTTTCTAAAACAGCTCTGGTAATATCACTGCTGCTCATGAACCCTCTGTGGCTTCCACTGCGTGCTGGACTAGGTCTGGCAGTCTCAGGCTGGCTCCTTTGGGCCTCTCCCAACCACGCCAGCTAGCTACCCCCATTCGTGTTCCCAGGGTTCTTGACTGTGAGGACATTCCCTGCCTGCTATTTTCTGCTCTTCAGTTGCTCAAGATGGCTCTTCCATGGAATGCCCTTTCCTAATATATTCACCTGCCTGAGGCCCACCTTCCCTTCCAACTGCAGCACAGTTCCCACCTTGGCTGTGAGCCCAGGCGTCCCTGCTGGAATGAAGACATGGGAGGGGGGTGGAGTGTTGAGTTGCCTTGATCTGGTTTGAATGAAGGGATGAGAATAGATCGTTCCATTGGGGTGCAGATATTTGCTAATGTTTAATACACGGATTTTCAGTCATACACCTACGTGATTTATGGGTATATATAAGAACGTGAAGGTGTGCGCTAAGAGCTGTTTTCTACTGATAGTTAGCTCTACCTAAACAAACATGTCTAGAGACCACGCTGTGATTTCGGGAGTTGTTCGAGATTGGATGTTTCCTGCTGTGTAATGCAGGCAAGTCACTTGGTCTCTCTGAGCCCAAGTTTTTCTGTCTGTAAAATGGGAATTATCTTGGTACCCACCTTCAATGATGCAAAGCTTGCAAAGGAAACAGCGCCTCCCTGATGTGCCCCATGCTCCAGCCTGGAGAGTGACATGCTGGGTGCCTCTGGCTGCAGGTGGGTCCTGACAGAGGTGAAGAAGGGAGAGGAAAAGGGAAGCCCTGCTGACAGGGACTCTCTGACTTAGCAGGCTGGGCTGAGACAATCCCAATGTTTGATAAAAGGCGGGGGCTCTTCTTTGGCCAAGTAAATATTATAAGAAAAGGCTGTCTCCAGGGAACCACTCCCCTCCTCTCCCCCTTGAGGGCCAAAGTCCCCAGGGGCCAGTCTGGAGGCTCCTTCTATGTGACTGTAAAGTAATCCAGGGCCTGGCAGGGCCGAGCCTGGGCGGGCACTGACGTGGTACGGTCAATGATTACCTTTTATGCCGGGCCATAAAGGCCACCGCCCGCCCTCTGGACAATGCCCCTCCAGACAATGTCTTGGGAGGGTGGGTGCACATACACGAGCACACCCCTGTCGCTCAGGGACCTGTTTCCACTGAGGTCTCTGAGGACATCCTCTGAAGGCATTGCTATCTCTCCCAAGGTAGTTCCTAGAGATTTGGCCCTGGAGCCAAAGGGGTTTGGGTGGCCACAAGTGGGGCCTAGCCAGATGTAAACACAGAGCTATAGCCAGGACTTGGGTCCCGTCCTGGGTGGATCAGTGCAGAGACAGGGGGTGCACCCTGGGCTCAGCAAAGTCTCAGCAGAAGGAGAATCTCCTAGGACAAATCAGAGTCCAAGCCCATTTTATAGGTGCAGCTGGGGCCTGGTGGGTGGGGATCTGCTCTTGGTCCTGAGGATGGAGACTGGACTGAGATGGGAGTAGGACCCAGGTCCTCTCTGACATCATCAGACTCTGGGGTCAATGACCCTGAGGGGTCCAGCAGGAATCTCAAGGGTCAGGAAGGGTTCGGGTCATTTCTCAGAGAAGTTGTCTCCTTTGAGGCTCAGTGGGGAGCTGGGGAGGACCCAAGGGTTTGGCTCTGAGGCTGATGCTCAGAAAAGATCAACGGTGAGCCCCCCTCGGACCACCGCCTGACAGCTCCCACTTCACCTCATCCTGATGTGTAGACACCCCACCCACCCTGAGTGCAGAGGCCTGGCCATCAGGGGTCAGGGCTGGGGCAGAGATGGCCAGATTAATATTCTACCTCCGGGCTGATAAGGCCCAGAACCTTTGAACCAACCAGAGCGCCTGGAGGAGCAGGGGCTGGGGACCTGGTCAGGAGGTCTTGCTCTGGCAGGTCCCAGAGTCTGGGACACGGCTGTGGGGTGCTGAGGGTGCCCGTCAGAAGGCTGGGTCCCGGCCCAGCTCACCCTGTTCTCCTCTGGCCAAAGGGAGAAAGCCTGCACTTGGTCTTCTCAGGGAGAGTGCCGATCAGACCTCCTCTGGAGGAAAGAGGGTGATTATTTACGGGGGCCATAAATGCTCGGGGAGTTGGAGTGGAGTTGCTTTGAGCCCCAGCCAGAATGCTCCAATCAACCTTTGTCTCTGATAAAGATAAGCCGCCAAGGTGATAACACACAAACCAGAAACTGTCAACAGGAGCTAATTAGGGCACTGGGTGCTGAGCCCCGCCCGCCCGCTACACCTGACAAAGAAATCTCAGGGGGAGGATGCGGGCTCTTGGCCTGGACCTCAGTCTTATTGCCTTTCTGTCACCTTCCAACCACTTTCCATCCCCTCGCCCCCACCTTGCTGCTGACATAACATGAAATAAAATATATTCCGACATTGTGCAATCTGACACCATTGCATGATATAACACAGCGGAAAGAGTCCTGAGCTGGGAGCCAAGAGACCTGGTTCTAGCCTTGCTCTGTGTGACTGTGAGCCAGTGATTTCTCTGTGGACCTCAATCTGCCCCTCTGTGAAATGGGTGTGGCAGTTTTACGGCCATCTTTTTCTGAGGGCCTGTCAAGGCCTGGAGTCCAGTTGTTCTATTACAAAGCACCACAATCTGTGAAGAGCACAGAACATATCCCTGGTGCCACCCGGCCATGCAGGGGTGCATGTGACACTTGACAGGATCACACATGCATCTGATGGCAGAGGGAGGTCACATGAAGTGCTCAGAGGCACAGTTCCCAGGACTCCGGACTTCTTCTATCTGCTCCTGCTCTTGGGCTCTTGGGGTCTATTTGGTGGGGGATACTGGGGATTGAACTCAGGGGTGCTTAACCACTGAGCCACATCCCCGGCCCCTTTTTATATTTTATTTAGAGACAGAGCCTCACTAAGGTGCCGAGGCTGGCTTTGAACTCTTGGTCCTCCTACCTCAGCCTCCCGAGCACTGGGATTACAGGCATGTGCCACCACGCGGGCCACTTTATTTTGTTTTGTTTGTCCCCTCCATGTCCATGCTGCCTGCTCTGCCTGAACCCCCCCACCCCGCCTACTTGACTCCCAGCAGCAGTGATCTGGGCGCTTTCACCCACCAGGAACCCACAGCTTTAGGCACGTCCATCCATTTGCCCCTCTCAACAGCGCCTGCGAACAAAGTACCACTGATCGTCCCCCTCGTTCAGATGGGGAAATGGCAGCTGGAGAGGTGAGAGAATGATGCATTTCCACCGTTGGCTCAGATGCACTCTGCACGCTCCTTCAGAAGACTCTCCCTCCTCTTCGTCACCGTCACAGCTACCCCGGCTTCTGCCCTTGGCAGCGGCTTCTGTTGGGCTGTGACTTCAGCCATCAGGTGCTGATCTTGCCCCCTCCCTCTCGTGGAGGGGCTGAGGGCTGAGCTGGGCCTGGGTTACCTACCTGCCTAGCGCTGAGCCAGGCAAGTGGCATGGCAAGTGGTGTCTGGAATGACAGCAGAGCCTTCCTCCCTCCCATCACTTGCTTGCTGCTCCCCGCTCCCCGGCTCCCCCGTCCTTTCCCTGCCTCGCTTTGCATCAGCTGTGCTCGACCCTGTCCACCTTTTTCCTGCCAGATCCCAGAAAAAATGCCCAGTCCCTGCCCTGCTCTCAGGTTGGATCTTGCTGATGGGAAGGGGAATCTGCCCCAGTCTCAAGCTGGAGAGGGGTGGGCCTGGGGTCCCAGCGACTCCCCCCACCTCTGCTCAGAGGGGGCTCAGCCTGCACCAGAACACTGGGCGCCCTGCCAGGGGTCACCTACGGGCAGCCACTTTGTGTGTACTTAGTGAGGGCCAGGGGAGGCGTCTAGAGGAGGGAGGGGAGATGAACCACCACACCCCAGCTCCAACTCTGAACTTATTTAATGGACACCAAGTAATAATAGACCCCAAGAAGCCTGGTGCAGTGGCGCATACCTGTAATCCCAGCATCTCGGGAGGCTGAGGCAGGAGGATTGTGAGTTCAAAGCCAGCCCCAGCAACTTAGCAAGACCCTAAGCAACTCAGTGAGGCCCTGTCTCTAAATAAAATATAAAAAAGGCTGAGGATGTGGCCCAGTGGTTAAGCACCCCTGGGTTCAACCCCTGGTACCAGACAGACAAACGAACAAACAAAATGCACCGCACGGGGAGTTCAGCCAGCCCGGAGGCAGCATGGAGAGGCTTGAGTGGGCCTCCCTGGTAGGAGCAGGTGTGGTCAGGCTGTGTGGAGGCTGCTTCGGCAGTGCTGGGCCCAACTGAGCGGGAGGGAACAGGTGCCTCAGGGTGGGGCAGGAGGGGAAAGTCCCTGAGTCTGGCTGCTAGGGCCAGGTCCCAACTTCAGGGGGCTGAGGAAAGGGCCCACGGCCATGTGGGGATTTGATACTCTCTCCACAGGGTTGGGGTGGGTGGAATGGGACTTCGAGGGCCTCACTGAGGAGCTGTGTGGGAGTGAGGGTGAGGGAGATAGCTGGGAGGTTGGGGCAGAATCGAAAGCTGTTCTGGGGAGGGGATCAAGCAGCTCTGGCCTCTGCTGTCCAGAACCCAGAGGTGCAGGGTTCCCAGGACGCTGCACTGCGCACACTGTTCTTGCTCAGCCCTGTTGCCCTCCCTGGCCTGCCTCAGTCCCAGAGACTTTCATCTGGCCAGAGCGTGCTGGGTGTGAGCGTGTTCGTGTGTGCCCATGAAAGCTCACTGACCCTCCTAAAGCTCAGGCCAGTACAGGGTGGGGGCCTGGCCCATTTCTAGGGAATGGGGGCAGCTGACAGGCCTCTGAGTCAGCCTGGGCAAGGAGGAGGGGCTGGGAAGTCCTGGACTCCTCCTTGACCAGGGAGTCATCTGCTGAGTGGCTGCCCTGTGCTTAGCCCCAGGGGTGGGGACAGCGCTGCCTGCCGGGACTTTCCTGCGGCTGAAACAGCCTGAGACCCAGGTCTACAAGGGCGGGGGCAGGGGGCAGGAGAGAACACGTTCCTGCCTCCCGCATTGCCCCACAACAGCAGCGCGGCAGGCCAGTGCTGGGGACCTGGTGCAGCGGCCTGTTGTTCATAGCGCCTGGGAGGCCGTGCCTGCACATCTTGTGTGGTGAGCATCAGGGGCAGGCCCTGCAGCCCCAGGCTAGGACCACAGGACACACAGTCACTGGTAATGGGGCAGGACTGGGTTATACTGGAGGCCACAAGTGCCTGAGGCCTGAACTCTGGGGCAATCGGGAAGCAGCCCCTGTAGATGCACCAGGACAGGAAGGGGCACTCTGAGGAGGGAGGCCCCTGCCACAGAACAGGAGCAGTCCTGATGCCCCAGGGCCACGCCAACCTTTCTGGGTCTCAAGAGTCAGGCTTTTGGGGGACTGAGGTGGGACCCCTATTATCTCATCCCAATTCTGGCTGCAGATGCCCTGTGAAATCTCCCCTGAAGGAAAGCACCTTTGAGCTTTCCAGGAATGCCAGCCTGGAGTGGAGCTAGGTGGCAGGGGAGGGCATGGGGATGGAGATGGTATGTTCCAGAACAGACTTGGACCCAAATCTGTTCCCACAGACCTGAGGCTTGGCTGCAGAGGAAACAGGAGGTCACACAGGCATACCTGGCAACACCAGGGTGAAGCATGATTTGTGTGTGTGTGACATGGGACTGGGAATGGCCTGGAGTGTCACATATCTGTGTCCCCAATGACAAAGGCTACCTGGACCAAGTAATGTCACTTTTTTCTTTAAAAAAAAAAAAGAAGTTAAAGAAGACACATGGTGTAGTATAACAGTTCAAAGTCCAGACTCTTGCTGGGTGGCGCATGCCTGTAATCTCAGCGGCTCTGGAGGCTGAGGCAGGAGGGTTGGAGTTCAAAACCAGACTCAGCAACTTAGCAAGGCTCTAAGCAACTCAGTGAGACCCTGTCTCTAAATAAAATACAAAAAAGGGCTGGGGATGTGGCTCAGTGGTTAGGTGCCCCTGAGTTCAATCCCTGGTACAAAAACAAAAGAAGTCCAGACTCTGGAGCCAGACAGCCTGGGTTTGAAACCTGACTAATCATTTCTAGCTGCCAGGATTTTAAGAAGTTAGTTCATCTGTCCTTGGGTCTCAGTTCCACACCTGTGAAATGGGCAACAGAATAGTGTCTCATAGGGCAATTACAATGCTTAAAGAATCAAGTATAAATAAATAATTTAGAAATGAGCCTTACACTGAGTAAACATGGCTTAGGGTGTGTTGGTCCTTGCAGAAGGAATGAAATTCCATGTCAGCCAGTCATTGCCAGGTCCAAGCCCAGGCCTAGGCTGGTGCAGAGCTCTGGCACACAGGGACATGGAAAGGCCACCAACGTTAGCACATCCAAAGTCCCCGGACCTGCTGAGTTGGCAGCGGGCCTGCGTTGGCACTCCTTAGCCCTAAAGAACACCCTAGAAAAGTGCCTTGGCTTCCTGAGAGGTTAGAAGACGGAGGAAACGAGGGATCTGGGGTCTAGGCTGAAGGCCCCTTCCATGGCCTGCGGCCCCAGCAGCCCTTACTGTGGGCTGGGCCTGGCTGATGGGTCACAGTTGTGAATCTTCTTCATGGTGGGCAGAGGGCAGGAAGTGTGACACATGGCCAGCCAGCAGGAGGGCAAGTGTGAAGAGGGCGAGGACAGAGGCGGTTGAAGTGAGATCTGGAAGGGCCCATGAGTCAGGACCCCTGTAGGTGAGACTCCAACTCCCCCACAGGTGAGGACGGCAACCATGCCATCCCAGGAGGCTGGGCCAGGAGCTGTCCAGTGAGCCTTGCTGGCTCATGACAGCATGAGCATCGGGGGCCTGAGGGTCCCAGCTGCCCCATCTGTGACCACATGAGTGGCTCATTCTGGAGTTGTGCAACATGGTGACCCTATGGCAGCTGAGAGGCCTGGGGTCTGGGTGTCAGTGACTGCTACCCACCTGTGTGTGACAGCAAGTGTGAGTGGGGCTGTGGGTCAGCCTGTGTGTGTGTGTGTGTGTGTGTGTGTGTGTGTGTGAGAGAGAGAGAGAGAGAGAGAGAGAGAGAGAGAGAGAGAGAGAGAGAGAGAGAGATGCCATGTGTGAGCATGTCCGCCATGACCCGGGCACTTCTCAGAGGCTGGGGACTGATTTTGGAGGCGTTAGCACGTGACACAGCCCCTGTCCCTACACTATTCCATGCACATGTGCTCAGATGAGAACACCTGGAGGTGTTTCCACATCTAGGTTTGCAGCAGAGGCGACAGCAGGACCATACCTGGCCAGAAGGTGTGTTTCTGGGCGCCAGGCCAAGCATGTTTTGGGCATCCCTGGGGCCTGGCCTGGGGGGATACGGAATGGGCAGAGGCAGGAGGGTCGGGTGGGAGTAGCCTTGGGGAGAGAGGGGGAGAGCCTGCGGCAGCTCTCTTGGCTGCTTTCCCACCGTTCCACTCCCTGTCTGCACCCCTCCATTTCTGCTTTTCCATTTGTCCATTCATTCTCTTCTGTCTTTCTGTTCATCTGTCCCTTTGTCCATCCATTGGCCACCTCTCTGTCTCAGATCCTCCCCTCCATCACCTGCCCATCTCAGGCACCTCATTTTGGTGAATTGTCTGATACAGGCTGCCAGCACAGCCTCACCCTGGCCCCTCAGGGACTCCCCTGGTCGCAGCCCACCCTTCCTTGTCCCTAGTGCTTGGGTTGTGCCATCAAGTTCCACTTCACCTTGGATGTCATGAGATGCTAGCAGGGGTGCGGTGCTCATTAATGGCCCCACTGACAGCTTCAGCTGCCCCTCCACTCTCTTCCCAGAGGTCTTGTCCTCACCTGCATGCCATTCCTCTTCTCCAGGAGTCGCCTGGACCACCCATCTGCCACTGCCTGCCCCCGACACCCTCGGCTCAGGCGTCCTGAGGTCTCAGTTGTCATGTGAGACAGCCGTGAGCAGGCTGTGGGACACCAGCTTCCTTCCCGCCAGGGGTTACCCAGGACACTGGCCCAGTCAGACGCCCCTTCCCTGAATTCCCTCACAGTTCTGTGCCCCGCCGGCTTCTCTTGTAGGAAACCAGGGTCCCCACTCACCCAGCCTCAAGGCTCCAGCTCCTCAAAGCCCTCATGCTTCCCGGGACCTTCCCCTCCCCACCCTCACTTGTGGTGACAGGGCCCTCCAGGTCTGAGAGGGACAGGACCTGTGGAACTCAGCAGGGCAGGCTGGGGCGGGGCGGAGTGGGGCTTGGTCACAGAAGGTGTGCATGTGTGTGGCATGGCTTCAAAGAGCACACATCCCCTGAGAACGGGGACTTGCCAGGCACCACCATGGACACAGAAGGGACTGCGGTGACAAGACCAACAGGGACCTGCTGTCCCAGCCAGGGAGACCTAGGAGGTCATGGGCCTGTGCACGTCAGCCCGTGTTGGGGAGCGTGAGGATGAGAGGCCACCCAGCAGCCGGCGGGGGCTGAGCACAGGGTGCGTGGACGCCAGCGCCATCTCTGTGCCCCTGGGACTGTGCCCAGAGTGTGTGGATCCGTGACCGCCCGGAACCGGCGTGTGTGTCAGCCTGTTTGGGAGACTGTGTGGCAGCCACAGCTGGCTGACTCCCAGGTTGCAGGGCTCTATTTTTAGAAGTGACAACCTGCAGAACGCCCGCCCCCCCAACACACACCTGCTCAGGTGCTCAGCAGCCAGGAGGGCCCAGCTGGCCCTCCTGCAGAGGGAACCTGCCTCAGCCAGCGCCACAGGCTTTGCCACACAGGTCTTCCCTTCAAATGGAACAGCCTCTGGCCTCTAGTTAACGAGG
The DNA here is from genome assembly GCF_902686455.1 of Sciurus vulgaris. Lineage (NCBI taxonomy): Eukaryota > Metazoa > Chordata > Mammalia > Rodentia > Sciuridae > Sciurus > Sciurus vulgaris. The sequence goes on from NC_136475.1 coordinate 63,365,985, forward strand.
GTGAGCTGTGCCCGGGGCCCCTGCTGCTTGATGGAGAACCCCAGTTCCCCTGACTTTCACCTGCAGTTCCACCTCCGGACTCTCAGGCAGAGCCCGTTTTAGGAGACCCAGGTGTGGAGCCCTCCAGGCCTAGCACTATGCCCTACCACGGGCCCCTGAGGGTGGGCCAGGCCAGGCTGCAGGTGGTAGAACAGACAGGTTGGTTCAGGGATGACTGCTCCCAGCTTACCCAATAGCTGCCTCTTCGTCACCCCTCCTTCCAAGGGGGCTTCTTTCCTGGCTGCACCAGAGACAGAGACTATGGTTGTCTGGGGGTCACTCTGCTGGGCCTCCAATACCCCCTCACATCCCCACACTGTGTCCTGTCTGTCCCACCTACCCTGTCCCTCATCATCTCTGGGTTAACAGCAGTGTGCCTGAGGACCAGCTGTCGGGAGTGGGGCAGGTGCTTTATAGGTATTTTCTTCTTTAACCCTCACCAGCACCCTTAAGATCAGCACTGGGATCCTCCTGCAAGCCACATGGCCCAGGGGGACCCAGTCACCCAGCGAGGACAGTCACAGTGGGGTGCAGCCCAGCACAGAAGAGTCCTTAGTTCAGCGTGGCCCTTGGCCTCACTCTCTGCCCCTCTTCCCAGGGCCTTCTCAGTGGAGCTGAGCTGTGGCTCGGAGTCCCTCCCTGGGGGAACAGTTGGAGGGGGGAGCCACAGACACCTTTAGGATCCAGGCAGCGGCCATGGCAGTAAGGGGCAGCTGTGTGATCCAGCCACTCCCGTCCTCTGGTCCCTTGCCTACTGCAGAACCTCTAAGGCATTTAGGAGGCCAAGCCCGGTGCCAAGGACTAGGGACAGAGACCGACCCTTCCCTGTAAGAGATGGTGGGACAGCCTTTGGTCCTCTGCCCTCTCCCCTCTGGGTTTCTGAGGGCAGGGAGGACAGACAGGGAGAAGGGTAGGTGCCAAATCGCCCCATCCAGGCTTCGACCCTTCACACCTGTGCACAGCCCTCCAGATGGCCCCTTTCAAAGAAGGAGCTCTATTTCCCTTTAAGGGGGGGGGGGTATGAAAGAGAAAAACACACTTTGTTCTGCAGTTTCAAGATGCTACAGGGGACAATTTGTCCCTTTTCAAATTCCCTATCTCTGTCTCCCTTCTCTTCCACCTCCACCCAACCTGGTCCTAACACCGAAAAATAGCATCACCTATACCCCGATCCTTCCCTGCACAGGCCACACCCCTGGCTCCCAAGTCCCAGTGTCCAGTGCTGAGCCACTAGGCTGGGGAGGGGGGGTGGTACACAGGAAATGCTCTTCTCTGTGACAATCACTGGGTGGGAGAGCAGTCCGGAGTCTTTGGTTAGCCTAGGCCTCATATCGGGCCCCTTTCATGGTCTCCTGCTTTTGTTGAAAGGTGGGCTTGTTTTGTGGACGGAGAGCACAGGCAGGGGGTAGAGGCCTTCTCTGCCTGCTCCATAGGTTTACAGGCTTCTAGATAAAAACCACCGAAGGCCTGTCCTACACACGTCAAATGCTCTCAGGCTCTGATCTCAGGGAATGGCATTTTTGGTAAGGATTTTCAAAGGGTTTTCCAATAATTGTGATAATGAGTTTACCTAACTAGAGCTTATTTACTTAAGATTGACTTTGGGGCTGGGGATGTAGCTCAGTGGTAGGGTACCTTTCTAGCGTTCAGGACAATCAAGGTTTTACCCCAGCAGGCAAAAATAGATCAATAAATAAAAAAGATTGACTAATTTCTTGAAAAGCATCATATCATACATAATTGGGGATTTATTTATTTATTTGCTTGTTTTTGCAACAGCATCTGGGTATTTGTCCAGGCTGGCCTTGAACTCCTGGTCTCAACTGATCCTTCTACCTCATCCTCAGGAGAAGCTGGGACTACGGGTATATGCCACTGTGCCCAGCTTTTAAATTACATTAAACATTTTTGTTGCTGGAATAGACCCTGTGGCCTTGCTTGTGCTGAGCACATGCTATACCACTGAGCTACACCCTCAGCCCTTCATTTTATTATTTTTAAAAAATTTTAGCAGTACTGGGGATTGAACCCAGTACTACCTCTGAAATACATTCCCCACTTTTTAAATTTTCTTTTTTTCTTTTGAGACAGAGTCTCACTAAGTTGCTGAGGCTGGCCTTGAACTCATGATCCTCCTACCTCAGCCTCCAAAACATCTGGGACTACTGGCGTCTGCCTCCACACCTGGCTTAATTTTCTTAGTCTTTTTGTGTGTGCGTATTTGGTATTGGGGATCAAACCCAGGATTTCCGGCAAGCTAGGCTGCCTGGGAGAGTCTTGACTCCTCCCCTCCCTGCCTCCAGTCACATAGACCACTGAGCTACGTCCCTTGCCCTTACTTTTCCTTTTTTAATCATAAGTACTTACCTTTCTTTTCTTTTTCATAAAAAATCTAGTAAAACAAATAAATGTCTGTGGAATAAAGAAATAAAACAAACCAACAAATGAATGAATGAAAGGATGGGTGGATGAATGGGGAAAGGGTCTGCAGCCTGGAGCTCACAGAAAAGGCAGAGCCCAGTGGTCCCTGTGACTGTGGGCAGTGGTGAGGGGAGGAGTCAGGAGGACTCCCAGGAAGCCTGGAAGACGGAGAAGGCTGGGCAGAGGGGAAAGAGGAGTGCTGGGGGAGGAGGTTTGTGGGGTTTTTCCCCTTCATCTGTGTTACTATCCCAGCTCCTCCCTAGAAGCATTTCAAGCCTGGAAAATCCCACCTCCTAGCATGGTACCTGGTATATAATCTGTGGCAAAAAATAGTGGTCGACAGAATGGATGGCCTCAGTCACCAGTTAATCCAGGCCAGTGTTAGTCACTCCCATCTCCTCCCCAGACAGCTTCTTCCACCTCAACAACAACAAATAACTCTCCCAGGGCTGTCATGAACAGCTGTGCAGGCCGGTTACTGCACAACTGCAGGAGCTGCCCTTACGTGTGAGAGAAGCCTTCTGATGTTGGGGGACACAGTACACTTTCGAAACACTGTTTCTTCCTCTTTTAAGCTCATTAAGACTGAAGTCACATTAAGAGTGAAAGGAGTAAGGGAAGGTGAACCTTCTAGCCTGACACTTTTCTTGTTAGTTACTAAGGCCTCCTCCTTTCCTTCTAACTTGGGCTTCAGGTGATTTAGCCAAATCGGGCCAATTGCCCTGTCCCTTGGCTCCAGAGCCTGGAATCTGTAGTACAAGCTTAAGTCCCAGGAGCTCTCTGGGTGTCAGTATCCATGTAGGAGGAAGGAGAAGATGTGGAGGGAGCACTATTTCCTGTGCGGGTGCTCTACCCTGGGGGTACCCCTCCCCACAACCACACAGGCAGCAGCTCCTGGTCCTGACAGAATGTATCCTTGTGGCACCTGGTGTCCTCAGAGGGCCTAAGTCCCAGTGTCTGACCCTGTCCTGCCTGCCCTCTGGCTACTTGGACTCAACTCAACCTGGGGGCAGCATCCCGGCTCAGTGGGGTGGGTGGGGGGGACTGCTGGGCGCAGGCGTCCCAACTCTCAGGACACCCACCGAGTGTCACTGAAAGGCCTCAAGCCCTGCCTGGGCCTCGGTTTCCTGCTCTGTGGAATAGGAATTTAGTCCGGATCAGCAAGTGTCAAAGGTCAGCCTGAGTCAGCAATGGCCTTCTCTTTCAAATATTTTTTTTTTTTGGCTTTCTGATGACAAGCATCATATGTTTTATAAAAATTCAAACAGTACCAAACTAGGTCGGGTACCCAGGGTATCCCAACCCTTATTGAGAATCACTGCTAACTTACTGATTTTTTTGGTTACCTTTGGATTTGATCTGATTTCCAATTTATGGAAAAGTTGCAAGAATAGTCCAAAGAGCCTGGTGGAACTTCCCCTCAGATTGACCGATGGCTCGCACTTGCTGTTTGCTCTAGCACGCTCTCTCCGTCCGTGTGTGTGCATGTGTGTGTGTGTGCGTGTGTGTCACTCTTTCCCCTCAAATTTCCCCATGTGTGAGTGAGTTGCAGATACGGTGCCCCTTCACCTCTAAGCACAGGGGCTGTTTCCCAAGAGCAAGGACTTTCCTCGTAGGATGCAACACTTACATAACCCTGCACATTTAACAGCAGCGGAGACTCAGCACCCAGAAAATGCTGTTATCCAATCCCCTGTCTGCGTTCCAAATCAAGAGTGTTTTCGCCGGTTTCCAGCAAGAGTCGGAAAATCAGAATGACACAACGTGACTCTTCCTTAGTATCACATGAATTATTCTAAAACCATGTTCTCCTCTCCTTTTATTTATTTATTTTGCTGGGCGGGGGGCACCAGGGATTGAACTCAGGGGCACTTGACCACTGAGCCACATCCCCAGCCCTGTATCTGTATTTTATTTAGAGATGGGGTCTCACTGAGTGGTTTAGTGCCTCGCTTTTGCTGAGGCTGGCTTTGAACTGGAATTCCTCCTGCCTCAGCCTCCAGAGCTTCTGGGATAACGAAGCATGCCACAGGGCCTAGCTCCTTTTCGCCGATTGATGTTTAAGATATTTTTTAAAAGTGAAACGATGGTGAGAGTTGACAGTAGTTTCTTACTTGTTTTTGATATTGTTATGTGGCAAATAAAAAGTAGGTGATCTTATGTGAGTCCTCAGATTTCTTTCTTTCTTTTGGTACTTGGGATTTAACCCAGGGGCTCCTAACCACTGCGCCACATCCCCAGCCCCTTTAAAAATATTTGATTCAGAGACAGATTCTCATTGAATTGCTTAGGGCCTCTCTAAGTTGCTGTGCCTGGCTTTGAACTGGCAATCCTCCTGCAGTCTCCTGAGCTGCTGGGATTACAGGTGTGTGCCACGGTTCCTGGCTTTTCTCAGATCTCTTTTGCAGAGATCCGGGGAATGGCATCCGGTTCCCATGTTCTCTGATTCCTTGTGCCTCATTTCCCCTGAGGGCACTTTCCTGCACCCCATTGAAAATGGAGCTGCTCTCAATGCTATGGGAATGGGATAGGCAGCCACAGGCTCCACCCCAGGAGCAAATGCTCACACCTGGCACACCTGGCAGAGTGGACTTTTTCCCCCCCAGTAATAGGAATTGAACCTCCAGGATCAACCTCTGTCTTGTGCACGGCAGGCAAGTTCTGGGCCACTGAGTTATATTCTGGTTCTTTTTATTTATTTATTTTCTAATTTGAGACAAAAATCTCACTAAGTTGCCAGGGCTGGCCTTGAATCTACATTCCTCCTTCTTTAGCCTTACGACTCACGGGGATTACAGGTGTGCCACCTCACTTTCCCAGCTTTCTTTGCAGCTACAGTGCAGACATGTGACTGGGCTCAACCAATCAGACACCCATACCGAAGAACTCTGGATTTTTCACAGCCCACTCCCAATTTATTCATTTAATGTTATATTGGTAGATGCACATATTACTTGATTTCCCTATTACAAATAAGTTAGCATGAAAATTTATCATGCATCTATCTTTTTGTACCTATTGAAGGTATTCACCATCCTAGTAGAATTTCTGGATTATGAAGTATGTGCTTCCCCACCACACACAGTGCTGGGGATTGATCCCAGGGCCTCACACATGCTCATCAAACACTCTACTACTGAGGGGCCAGGCTGCCAATGTCCACCCAGTACCCCTCTCCTTCCCAGTAACCTCCCCTTGGTATCTGCTGAGCCCAGATTTGTCCCATGTGTTCTTCTCCTTCCTGATTCAAGGTCAGTGCTGAGGCAGTAATAGTGGCAATATGCCCCTTGCTCTGGACAGATTCAGGCATGAGATGTGGCACAGTTATAGCCAATGACCAGTGGGGGACAGTCTCCTGAGTACTTCTTGTAAAGGTCTCCTTAATCTTAAAGTGAGCCATAAGGATGAGATGTTTCCTGCTATTTGTTTTGCTGCTTATGGACACTGTTGTGCAACGATGTGATGTCTGGGGTGGTAGAAGCCAGCATGTAACCAGAAGGTAAGCTAGCCAAGGTCAAGGCAGCATGCTGAGAACAGCATAGGGAAGGGAAAGAGGAAATAACCTGGATCCTTGATGATGTTGAGCTCCAGGATCAACCTCTCCTGAAACTGCCCTTCCTCTGTACTTCTTGTTCTGTTCTTATTCTTATTGTGTAAGGCAACTGAATAGAGGTTCTCTATTCTTATCACTAAAACATCTTTACGGATGTGTAAACAACAGGATCAAAAGAACAAGCACCCAGCACACATAGCATATCAAATTTGATATGCTAATAGCTGCCAGCAGGAACAGCAACCATCCTTTAAATAAGGAAAATCTGATTCCTTGTCCCAGGGAGGCCCTGAGAATTCCTTTCCCTGCTGGTTCAGAGGGGAAGGAGGGAGCTTGCCTGCAGAGACCCTGCACTCTGCAGCTCTTCCCGCAGGATGAGCTCCCTTCAGAGGAGGGGCCCACACCCTGCCCGCCAGACTCCTGTTTCCTGTAGGGCCAGCGGAGTGGGAGGATGGGGTAGGCAGAGGAAAGCAGCTTTATTTACTGAATCGGGATGGAAAACAGATGTCCAAGAACCCTGCTGGGGCCAGGCTCACCCTGAACAGAGGCCAGGCCTGTTCTCAGCTCTGACCCGTCCACCCACCCCCGGTTCCCCACATCAAGTCCAGATGTGGCTTCTTCCAAATTCTAATAATACTTTTGATTTGTTGAGACTTAGAGACCTTTACCCCCAGCTCAACCCTAAACATACCAACTCACCAAGGAGAGGAAGAAGAGTGATGCTGGGGGACATCTGTAAGGAAGCCTGGGTGCCAGAGAGGACTGTGGACTACAGAGTCGGACCCATGAGGAATCGACAAGCCCAGGATCTCACTAGCCTGTGTTCCCACCACTGTATCAGTCACCATCTGCTGTGTAACAAGCTGCCACAAAACTTGGTGGCTCAAGACAACAACTACTTAGTTCTGAATTTTGGGCAGGGCTTCATGGGACAGCTCATCTATTCTCCATATAGTGTTGTGTTTTGTAAATTGAGTCTGATAGAACAATGGAGCAGGCATATGAGCAGAGGAGACACGTCCAGCCCGTTCCCTGCCTCCCATTCCTGTATGGATATGTCCCTTCCTTTCAGTTCCTCCTTACACATTCACAGGCCAGAGGTGGAGGATGTGGGTAGGATTCATGCACACCAGGAAGAGAAAGAAGATGTTGGGTCAGTTCTGTGGCATTGCCTCTATACCCAGTGAGAATAAAATATATATATATGCACATTGGAGCTATGAAATATGAGTTGTATAATTTTGGTGAGTCTACATTGGTGTTAAATGCTCTTGCCTTTGCATTTAAAACTGGTATTGGGCAGAGCATGGTGGCACACGCCAGTAATTCCAGCGACTTGGGAGTTTGAGACAGGAGGAGATGAAGGCAACTTGGACAACTTTGACCCTGTCTCAAAATATTAAAAGAACTGAGGAGGTAGTTCAGAAGTAGAGCATCTCTGGGTTCAATCCCCAGTACCAAAATAATAGTCATAATATAATAGTAATAATAATAATAATAATAAAACTGACATTGAACCACCTAAAGAGGAACATTTAAACATTAAACAAAACACAGTTGAAAATTTAACATGAAATTTTTTTCTTAGGATAACATCAAATAAATGTGATAAACTCATTATAAACACTATAATGAGTTGAGAGAAAGACTATCAAAGAAAGGAGAAAGGTTTATACTTCAATACTGCTAACAAAATTTTATCTTGATTTTTTGAATATGAGGCCCCACATTTTGGTTTTGCTTTAGGTCCTGTAAACTGTAGCTAGCCCAGCAACCAGGTCCCTGAAGACCTAGGCCAAAGCCATGGAGCATCACCTTTGCCACATTCTGTCAGTCAAAGCAGGTCCTAAGTGCAGCCCAGAGTCAGGTAGTGTGGGGTGGAGTGAGGGTAGAGTTGGCTCCACCTCTTTTTATTTTTTGGTACTGGGAATTGATCCCAGGGATGCTTAACCACTGAGCCACATCCCCAGCCCTATTTGTTTTTTATTCTGAGACAGGCTTGTGAGCCTCCTGCCTCAGCTTCCATAGGCACTGGGATGACAGGTGGGCACCACCATACCTAGCTGTCTCCACTGCTTGAAGGGAGGAATAGCATTTCTATACAAAGAGGGAGGAACTATTGGTGGCCATCTTTATGGATGATGCAACAACCATAGGTCTTAAACTTTCTGATTTTCAGACTTCTCATCTGTAAAATGGGAATGATTCTATTTACCTCTCAGGGTCAGTTGAGGGAAATGGAATGACGTGGTTGCAATTCCTGGAATATGGTGACGGCTTTCTCAGGGTTAGTCCCTCGCCTTCCGTCTGCCAATCTTGTTTTATAAATACTTAGCTGTTTGCTATCTCATTTCATTGCTTCATTCATTCATTCTTTACACTTGTTGAGTCCTATGATCCAAGCATTGTTCCTGAAACTAGGGATCATGGCAGGAAATGAAATGGAAAGTCCCTGCCCCTGTGGAGTTCATTTTGGCAAGAAAGCACATAATAAATGAGGGACAAATGTAAAATGTGTAGGATGTTGTGGGGTGTGAAAGATTCTAAGAAGAAGAAGAAGAACGCAGGGCTGGGGCTGGGGCTGGTGTGCTGGGGCAGGGACCTCAGGGGTGGCTGGTACAGCCAGATGGCCTGGCTGGGAGGATGTCGCCTAAGTCCTGAAGGAGGAGCCTGAAGGACACTCCAGGCAGAGGGAATGGCCCCGGCACAGGCTCTGAAGGGGAGCAGGTCTTGGGGCTGGGAGGGCCAGTGAGGGGCCTGGGTGGTGGAGAAAGGTGGGCTGGGGGAGCTGGGGCTGGTGAGCCACACTGGCCACCACTGCAAGGACTTTGTCTTCGACTGAGGAGAGACTCTGGTAGCTGGCTTGGAGGACAGGAGTAGAGACTGTATCCAAGTGTAAGAGAGGAGGCTGGGAGACCAGTGGGATGGTGGCCTTAGTAGGGGGAGGAAAATGGCCAGAATCTGCTCTGGGAGTTCTGACAGACAGGATTTACCTGTCGACTCACAGGAAATCCACGTGAAACGGTGTTAGCAAACCCTCCTGCCACAGGAGCGGACTCAAACCCTAGAGAAACCAGAGGCTTGCCTGGCAGTCACACTGTCCCCATGTGGGAGGTTGCAGGTCTGTCTGACAGGGACTGGCGTGGGTGTGTCTGCCTGTCCTAACCCTTGTCTGGGCCTTCTCTTGGGTCCTACCCCATGTCTCCACCCCTGCTCTTCTGGGGCTTTGCACACACATCTTTATCTTCTCCTGAGTCCCTAAGGGGTGTCTGCGGTGCCCGGGGCACCCCTGTGCTCACGCACTATGCGCATGTGGTGACTGGGTAGAGCTGGCGTGCCTGCCGTGGGGCCCCTTGGGTGTGTGTCTGGGTGTCTGCGAGCTCTGCTTTGCCTGTGTGCGCAGGCGAGCTCGTGTTGCTGACTGAACCCACGGTGGGGCACAAGGACTGGGTAAGGTGGGCGTGAGCACGAGGGCTGGAGGTGCCCTCTCTCCTCAGCCCTCCTGCCTTGTTCCCATCCTCAAAGGGCCAGGTGCCGCCCAAAGCTCCAAGCAGCTTCCGACTTCCACACCGGGAGTTCTCACTCTCCGACCCCCGACGGCCCTGTCTGTTGGGGCTACTCTCTGGAGGAAGGCTGGTTGAGGGTGACCCTGTTTCCTAGAGTGCTGCAGGGCAGGTTGGACGTGTGTGCACCCCTGCGACCATTAAGCTGGGTTCCTGGTCCGCTGCGGCACCCCAGGGTGATTTACGAGTAGGCTGATGGGGGCGGGCATTGACCTCAGGAGGGTCCCGTGGTGGGTCAGGTCTCCAGTCCGCAGGGGCAGGTTGCAGAGGTGCACCCCTTCCCCATGGGGTGGCTGACGTAGCCTCCAGGCAGCAGGATGGCCCTCTCGTCTGCACTCTCTCAGGGAGCTCCTGGGGCAGGCTTGTATGTCCCTGGGACCTGTCCCCCTGAGAGGCCTGTGAACCTCAGGGCAGCCTTGCTCTCTACCACAAGCTTCCAAGGACCTGTTCCCTGTGATCAGTCCACAGGAAACTGAGTGGTCCTGGGATCCTGGAACCTAACCCCTTTTGTCCCCTCTGTCCACTTCTCCTCACCACACTGGTTCTTCTGTGAATGCTTTGCCCCTCCTGTCTGTACCAGAGGGTCCTTTCCTTTAACTTTTGGAGAATCAGGCCTTTGCCTTTAGCTTGAGTAGCCTGGCAGAGTGGACAGTGGTTTGGCAAGCGCTGGCTCAGGCCCTCAGGGAGCACGCTGGAAGCCCTGGCGGCGCGGAGCCGATTTAGGCCCTTACCTGCCCTCAGCCAGCCTGCCCTTCCTCAGTTCTGGCTGGTTGCAGTGTTGCCTCAGGGCTGTCGCCTCCATCTGGAATGTTCTTCCCAGACCCTTCTCACCTCCTCCTCTCCAGGTGTTGGTTGAAATGTTATTTTCTCCATGGAGCCTACCTGGGCCACCCACTTTTAACACCGTGTGTGGGTACATGCCCCCTCCTCCCGCCCTGCCCTGCCCTGCCCTGCTCTTTCTCACCAGAGCACCCTCAGCCCACATCAGTGCTGAGGAATGGATTTCTCCTGTCTATTGTGTCTCCTCAACAAAAACAGGGCCCCCATCAGGGCACAGTCTTTGCCGTGTTCCCTGGTGTTTCCGGTGCCTGGAACCATGGCAGGCCGTGCTAGGCACTCTGTGGATGTTTGTTTCAGTTGTCGTCAAGGCTGGAGCTGAGCTGAGATCACCTTCTGGGAGAAATGGGGGTCCTCCTCACCTCCAAATCCCTAGCTGCTCCTGAGAGGCGAGGGCAGGAGGGGGCTCGGGGACTGGGCCTCCATGCCCGCCCTGTGCGTGCCTGCTGACACGCACTGTGTACCCTGCAGTGGCGGCCCCACCTTCCACCCGCCCCCTCTGCACGTGCCGCTGACGTGAGGCTGTGGTTTTGAGGCCCCAGGGGTGCAGATTAGAGTCAGAGCGTCCTGTCCTCTGTGGCTGCCACAGCAGGTGGAGGTGGGGACAGTCCCCACTGCAAACATGCACAGGCGGAGGCCCCTGTCCCCTGCCCCCTTGTACACTTCAGCACACATGTGTACGCACAGACAGATGGACAGGCAGCTGGGCCTTGGTTCATCGGCTTCTCCCCAGGCTGGCTGCCTCCAGACTTCAGGCCCAGGAGCTGGGCACCTCTCTGCGTGAGGCCTGGCTGGGAGAGGCAGGCAGGGGAAGTGGCTGCCGCAGCCCTTCCTGGGCTCTGAACTTCCACCTTTGTGCTCTGTGCCCAGAGGGCACTAGGCTTTGTTTGTTACTTCTTCCTTTTGGGGGAAGCGTTACTCTCTTTTGCCTTCTTGTGACAAAACCAATTTCCAGTGGGCAGGTCCCACGTTCTGCCCTCAGTGGGGCCAGCTTGTTTGTCCCTGTGGTGCATTGGGTACATATGGGGTGTGGTTTTGGGGGGATGCAGTCCTGGGAAACCTGCCCAGACCCCTGCTAGCTCCCCAGGGCCGGCCCTGGTGCTCACGCCTGCCTGCTGCAGTCTACCCTCTGGCCACCCTGCCGGGAGGGGAGACTCCTGGCTTTGGGAGCCAGCTCTGCATGACCTCAGGCCGTCACAGAGCCTCTCTGTGCCCAGTTTCCTCTCTTGCAAAGCTGTCGTGAGGGTTAAACAAGTTCATACGCACAAAGTGCTTAGCACAGCACCTACCGTGTGAGAAATTGTCAATAAATATTAGCTGCCACTGTTATTGTTTCCTGCCTTGGAGCCGGGAGGGCCCCACCAAGGACTCAGCAGGGCTTTGCCGTCAACTCTGGCCTCCCAGACTAAGCCAGCTGCTTCCAGGTCACCTGGGAGCATTCAGAGTCCAGGGTCACTCTAGGGATCCAAATGTGGCACATGAGTGGGGCCTGGGACAGGGCCCCTGCCCACCTCAGGCTGGCCCACCCACCTGGGCCTTGGTTCACTGACCTCTCCAGGCCCTAGCAAGAACCCTCCCCTGCTTCCTAGAGCCCCCATGGCCCTCCCAAGGCATGGAGCCTTGGTTTCCTCAAGTAGGACAGGGTGTGGAAATCCCCACATTGCAGGGTGAAGCTCAAGTGAGGTCATGGCTGGAGAACCAGGCCCGCTCAGGTGACCGCTACCACGGCTATGCTGTTACTGCAGGCTCCCACACCTGCCCACACCTGCTGGCTGTTCTGGGGCTCCCAGCAGGCTTGAAGAGCCCAGACTAACTCAGGTCTCAGGAAGGACTTGTTGACCAGAGTGCACCCCAGAGAACTTTCTGCCTGCCTGCTTGCCCTGGGCCCTGGGAGCTGAGAGGGAGCACGAAGACTAGCTGTGAGGGAGGATGGTGCTCACCAGAAACAGCCTGGAGGAAGGAGGAAAGAGGAGAGGTGGAGCACACCAGGAGGAAGTTGAAAGTTGGCCTGTGGCATGATGGTCCCGGGCAGGCATGGGTAAGGGCAGTGTCCCTGCCTGGGGGTGGCCCCCTGGTTGTTCTGCTGCAGATCCTTCCAGGCAGTCAGCAGAGTTCTGTGGCTCCAGGTCAGCATTGCTATCTCCAGCCTCCCCATATGAAAGGCAGCCATGTAAGGGCACCTCTTCCCTGCATCCTCACCCCCTTTCCCCTCAGGTGCAGCCCTAGAGAATATCTGCTGACATCTATTATACCAGGTGATTTTGTGGCCACACCCTCATTTAATCCTTCACAACAATCTGGCATTTTGCAGGTAAGAAAACTGGCTCAGAGAGGCTAAGGAACCTGCCTGTGCTTACACAGCCTGTAGGTGGCTGAGCCGGGTTTTCCACTCAGGTCCCTGTCACGAAGTTCCTCTTGCCAGCTGGTGAGGGAACTTGCTACAAGTGCCCTTGAAGGGCCAGGGCAGTGAGGCCTCCTGTTTATCAAGGAGGAAAAGGACACCCAGGCTGGAGGCGAGTGCCTCGGGCCATGCCACAGGCAGAACCAGGCTGGGCTCTAGAACCTTCTTTGGCATTGGGTGCCCAATGGGAGGGGCTCTGCTGGTAAAGCTCCCTCCTTCCCTGCCTCCAGGCCTCCACATCTTGAGGAAGAAGCCTGTCCAGAGTGTCCTCATTGAAGCTGGGCCCTGTCACCTACCCTTGGCTTGGCTTTGTTTTCCTTGGTGGCTTTTACTGTCACTTACCACTTTATGCACCAAGTTATTTATTCACTGTTTCTCCCTTCAACAAGGATGTGAACTCCAGAGCTCAGGGAGGGCCTGCCTGTCTTGTGCCTTGCCTAGAATAGTGACCTGTTTTTTTTGCACCAGGAATTGAACTGGGTAACACTTAACCACTGGGCCACATCCCCAGCCCTTTTTTGTATTTTACTTAGAAGTCAGGGTCTCACTGAGTTGCTTAAGGCCCCGCTAAATTGTGGAGACTGGCTTTGAACTCACGATCCTCCTGTCTCAGCCTCCTGAGTTGCTGGGATTACAGGAGGCCATTGCACCTGGCTTCAGTGACCATTTTTAATTTTTTAATGAATGAATTAATTTTTGTAGCGCAGGGGATGGAACCCAGGACCTTACATGTGCTAGGCAATCTCTCTACCACTGAGCTACATCCCCAGCCCCAGTAGTAACCTGAACGGACTCAATATTTTTTTGTGGAATTAGTGAAGAAAATAAATAAATAAAGGGAGTGAGGTGGTAAAAGAAGAAGCCCAAGCGGGGGACAGTTTTTCATGAGGATGAATTTATTAAGGGCAAGTCAAACAGATAATTCTAGGCAGAGGAGGGGAATGAGAAGTAATTTAGAAAAGGGAAGGGGCAGGGCCCCCCTCTACAGCCCACGGCCTGCCAAAAAGAATGGTACCCTCCCCAGTGGCTCAGTTCTCAACTTGGACAACTGTCTGTGGCACCCCTAGGGAATGGGGAAGGATGCCACAGCTTTGGCCCCCTCAGCAGGGCTGGGGGAGTAGGTCTGCAGGTGCCTGCTGCAGGGGAACAGGCTGTATCTTCCATGAGGACGCCATGTGGTCGCGGTTAGCAGTTTGCCATCCGGTGTTGTCTCCACAGACAGTTGTCCAACCACAGGGGAGTGACTGCCGTGCTGTTAGCAATCTCTCCACCTCGAGCGCCCGGCAGGACGCGGGCAGGGAAATCACCCCGGCGCACCCCACAAACACACACCAAACGCTGCGCACAAAGATAACAGCTCCGGGGGAGGGGGCGCTTCCTGAGCGGGCTCCGGAGGTGGAGGACACTGTGTGCCGAGGTCTCTGCTAGCAGAGGTCCTGGTGAGGACCTGCCCTGGCTGCGGTGGCCCAGGCCCCTCCTCCCAGGCCCACCGCTGGGCACAACAATCGCCCTGTGGTCGCGGCCGCCTGTGAGTCACCTCGCCTGCAGCAGCCTCGCTGGGCGATGTTATCAGCAGCTTGCTTGCTTCATTCCTGGGTGACATCACCCGCCTCCTCTTCTCCTTCTCGGCACCCTAGCCTGCAGGCTGGCACATCCTGGAAGGGGCACCGTGCAGGGACCTTGCGGGAAGCGTCCAGGGCAGGAGCACTGGGACCTTCAGATGTGTTCACAGACCCCAGGGGCTGGACCTGGTTCCTGGCTTTGCTGCAGAGGCCTCCGTTTACCTCCCGGAGTCAAGTCCAGAGACTCCTTCCTGCTCTGCTCCTCGCCCTCTCTCCACGTGCAGCTGGGGTCCTCCCCCTGGGCCAGGCTGCTCGCCCTTCGCCCTTCGGTGTGTCTAACGGCCCTTCTGTGGTGTCCCCGAGTCCAGCCCCTCTCCTAAGTGCGGTCTCGTGCAGCCTTGGCTGCTTTAGAGCCCCTGGGGTGGGTCTCTGGGGTCCCAGGTCTCTCAGGCCCAGACTGCCACACTGCTGGCCTTTGCCCACCTCCCTGTCTGTTCCCTCTTTGGTCGTCTGATCCCGTTTCCCTGGGAAGCCTCCTGGGAGCAGGGGAGCCTCTCCTCTCCCTTCACCCTTCTCCAAGCTGCCCTGTGGTTAGTGACACGTGGAGGGTGACAGAGGAGACTGAGGTATGTGCTGTTCCATTTCAGAGGCTGCCCTGGCCTCTTCCTCTCCCTCACCACCTGCCTTCCCTCTCCCCATCATTTGAGCTGGATGGCCAAAGGGAGGCAGAGAGGCCTCTAGGAGAGGCCGGCCTTCAGTCTGTGCTGGGAGGCTGCAGGAGAGGGAGGCAGAGGGGAAGTGGGTGGGGCTGGGCGGGGAGAAGAGCCGCCCCACGGAGTTGCCTAAAGGCACCCTCTGTGACCCCTGCAGTGCCTGCAGGGGGAAGGGGGAGGTTTCTAACAGCAGACACTTTTACTCAGGTTATTTGACCAAAAGGAATTGTTCCTCAGAAGGAAAAAGAAAAAAGAGAACCACCAAAACAAACGCACGCTGCACCGCTGAAGTCATTCACCGCCACCCCTACGCCCCATCCCCATCGGCTGATCCGCAGCTCAGGGCCAGACTCCCAGGGAGCTCTGCTCACCTGCACCACACCTGAGCTGCTGCACACAGCAGACCCCGTTCACGCGGGAAGCCGCCGGGTCCGAATTGCTCCCTCACATTCCTCAGGGGGCTGGGAAAGCCCTTCCCTCCCCGGAGGGTCCCCTCCACCAGGAGGCCTCCCTGAATAGGGAGAAAGGGCTCCTGCTCCTGCCTGGGCCTCCGCCCCGAGCAGATGCCTCCCTGTGGAGCCTCCTGAGTGACAGAAAGGGCTTCATCCTCTCTCCACCCAACCAGCCCCCCGGAGAGGGCCAGGTGAGGGGCAGGTGAGGGGCAGGTGAGGGGCAGGGCTCCAGCTTTACTGGTTTCCTATGGGGGCCTCGGATAAGGTCCTCAAGGTCACTGTCTCCCTCTGAGACTTCCTGTCCTCGTCTGCCAAATGAAATGATAACATACCCTCCTCTCAGGACGGAAAATGGAGCCTGCAGGTGCGGGGCACCTGGCCTGGCAAACAGCATCCTGGGCACCCCTGCTGTCGCTGGGTGAGAGAAAGCACGGCTCATCCAGGCCTCTCACCCCAGGGCTCTCCAGCTCAGCCCTCTGCCCCAGCTCAGCCCTCTTCCTCTTTCTGGCCATCTGTGTCCTCCACAGCTCTCCACCCAGATGAGTGTGGGCAAAGTTGCCTTCTTCCCCTTTGCCAGCACTTCCTCCCAGGACCTGGTGCTGTCCACCCTGGCTACAGTCTGGACGTCAGAACCTCCTCTCAGCCTGGGGGTGTGCGGGCTGCCCTGCTCCTCTCCAGGACTGCCCCTTGGAGTGGTTTGCTCAGCAAGGCCTTGAAGTTTGCCCCGAACTCTGGGCAGTGAGATGCTGACCTGGTGCTCTAGGAAACCTGGGTCTTCTGGCTTGAAAGGCAAGACTTCACCCACTCTGTCCTGCTGCTGCTCCTTCCACTCTTTTGGTTGTATCTATATGACCTCAGTCTCCTCGTCTGCAAAATGGGCATGAGCATTGCTTCTTTCTTTTCCTTGGCCAGAAGAGGGAAAAAATGGGGTGAGGCTGAAAAGTTGTGAGGAGGTGGAGACCCTGCTGTGCACAAGGCAGGCAAGCTTGGCTGGAGAGGCCAATAAACGTCCCCCACCCGCCGGCCCAGGGGCGCCCCACCTGGTGGCCATCCTCTTCCCTTCCAGCAGGAGTGTCCTGTGCCTGAGTCCACAGCGCCCCCTGCTGGCAAGCCAGTCCAGAAGCTCCCTGTGGGCAGCTCGAGCCCCACAGTGCATTTCCCCACTGTGACCCCAGGAAGGAGACACCTCACTCTCAGGGAGCCCAATCTGAGCGTGAACTGACCCAGGTGTCGGGAAGCGTAGACTTGGGGTGGGGAGCCTAGGCACTTCCTAGGCTGAGGAGCTCAGCACTTTGGTGGACCCCTTGAAATCTCCCCTGGAGGGAGAGGTCTGCAGCCTGGCAGGGAGGCAGGTGCTCTGCTGTGAGCCCAGGACATCACGCCCTGATCAGGGACCTCCCACTGTCCCCACTCAAGCCCACAGGACTGTGGGACCTTCAGGCAAGGGCACACCCTGGGAAATCAGGGGCAGAGGCTTGCAGGTGCTCCCTGGCCTCCATGAGACCTCCAGGATCCAGTGTCCATCTTCCCAGCCTCCACCTCGCCCTCAACAGACCTTCCTCCACGAGGGCAGCGGCTTCATTACTGTTGCAGCATTGTCCTGGCCTGATGCTGGGGGTCCTGGGGGATTCAGGGAGGAACAAGTCCCTAGCTGGCCCCCCAAGATCACAGACATGCGGCCACTGCTCTCCCTGCCAACTTTCCACAGCTCCTTCCCTGCTCCCCGGCCCCCATCCCTGCTCTGGGAGGAAGGCACTGTGCAAGCACAGCAGATGGAAATCCAGCCAGCTGCAGCCCCTCCTGCCCCTCCCTGTGTGGACTCCCACTTGTCCCCCACCCTGGGCTCTGCTTACTGTCCTCGATGCTCTTCCCTCAAACTGCTTCTTCCCCAGTCTCTCTATGGGCCAGGCCAAACTCCCTCCTCCTGGATGGGCCCAGCCTCTTCTTTTCCCCGGGTGCACACTGCTTTGTCCTGGGTACTTTTATTATTATTATTTTTTAATCCTATCTGTCCCCATAGAGGCTCCAGGCCTCTGGGGGAAGATCTATATCACTTCTTTCCTGCCTGTCTGGCAAGACCCAGGGGGCAGGCCACTGATTTTAAGTCCTTTAAAAACGGCCACTCTCAACTGGGAATGGCTTTACGCCTACATTGACAAAGGCTGGAGATCATTTTGGTTGTCACAGACTATAGAGGTAGTAGGTGCCACTGGCACCTAATGTAAGGGACATTGTAACTGCCCTTCAATGCACAGAACACCTCCTACAACAGAGGACCAGCCTGAAGTGTAGATAGTGCTCAGGTTGAGAAACCTTGACTTAGATGAATCTGTGGATGAGATATTAATTCACAGAGTGGCCAAAACCGGGCATGATTCATGCAGAATTGTTTATCCCATGGAAGGAGACAGGACAGGTGCCTCTGAGCTGACACCAGCTTCCCCTTCATGTGGCCTTTACTGTCCCAGGAGCCTCTCACATCTTCTCTGGGCCCACCAGGCTGTGGAAGGAGAGGCTGACTTGAGCTGGAGGAGGAGCCAGGCTGTCCAGGGCCCTGGGGAAGTGGCTCAGTGTGGAGAAGCCCTTTGGAGCAGAGGGTGCATTGGTCTCATCTGTGAAATGGTGATGGAGCAGCCCCTTTCTGTTCCAGTGGTCAAAGGTCCTAAACTGTCTCTCTGATACGCCCAAGTCTCTTCGAGGACGGGGTCCCCCCTCAGGGATGAGGAGCGAGTACCAACTCCCAGCCCCTCAGACAGATGTGGGGGTTCTCATGGCTGTAAATGTTTTCCTGAGAAAGAGTTGTGAGAACAAGAAGCTTTGGGAAGTTCCATTCAAGCTGCCTCCGTGTCCCCTGGTGACTTGTGGGGTCAGGAGGGCATGTGTGGAGAGCCCCCAGCTTCTGGCCAGGCCCCAGAGCAGACGTGGTGGCCACAGAGGTGTCCCCCTTTGGCTGGAGCCCTCTCTGGAGGCTTCCTGGGCCCTTTTTGCACGCTCCCTGGGTAGACTCTGGTGACTCAGGGCCCTTGGTGACGAGTGAGGTGGCTCTCTTCTCTTATAAAGAACTCTTTCATGGTGAGGGGCCTGGCTTCCATTCCCTGGGGTGGGTGTGAAGGACAGCAGGGGATACGAGCCTCCTCAGGCCCTCAGCCCTCTCAACTCAGATGGAACCTGGTCTCTGGCTAATGTGGGGACCCTGAAGGACTCCCTCCGTGGACCTCACAGACCAGCTTCTCAGAGTGATCTCTGCCCAGGATCCAAACCTGAGTGGAAAAAGGAACGCGCAGAGGCAGAACTAGCTTGAACGTTCTCTGCCAGTCTCTCTCTGCACTTCCCCAGAAGAGGTTGCCCGTAGTATCTGCAGTGGGTGAGCTGTGTGCCTGCGCGGGTGCACAGGCTGCATGGGCCTGGGCTGAGAAGTCCGCAGGTCATAGTATGCTGTGTGGGTGAGGGATATCCTGGTGTTGGGGCTGGGCCAGAGGCTGCAGGCTGCACTGAGACCTTCTATCATTCCACTGCGTCAGTTTGCTCCTCAGTTAGGCACAATAACAGTGCCAACTGCTAGGTGGTTGGGAGGTTGGGAGGGAATGTCCACAAAGCGTCGTGCTTGGGGAGCGGCTAGTTTCAAGAACTGATGACAAGTTTGGTTTCACTGCTCACACAGTTCAGGTTAACACTTGCTTTCCAGGATATAACTATTGGATTAGCTATCATTTTAGCCCAGCGTGAAGAACATAGTTCTTTGCTTCAAGGGTACTTCAGGGTTTTAATTTTTCTTTTCTTTTTCTTTCTTCTTCCTTTTTTTTTTCTTTTAGCTTGCAGAGCACAGTTGGGAGAAATTTGGGAACCATGGACATTTGGGGTTCGGGATGGAAAGTACACATGTCGGTGGCTGGGGACCGACCTGAGACTGGCCCTGTCCCTGACACCTTCAGGCACGTGTGAGTGGGTGTGGCATGTGTGGGGATACTTGAGCTCAGTTTGCACTGTTTGGGCATGTGTGAGTGTGCATGGCGTGTGTGTGGAATCTGGGTGGGGACTGTGCGTGCCTCGGCGTGTGTGCCGGGTATGTGCTGTGTGGGCACAGCTCTTGCCCTGTGTGAGGGTTCCGTGGGCGACTCTCTGGGCTTATCTGCCTCACCCTTCCCTCTGTGTGTCTGTGTTCGGGCTGTGTGTGCGTGGCGGGGGTTACCTGGCCATGGGGCCCTCTTTAACTGTCCTTGCAGGCTGATTTGTGGGGCTTCAGTTGAGTGAGGAGCCCAGAGTTGGGCTGAAAAGAGACAGCACAGGCTTGCTGCTCAAGGAGGGCTGGGCTTGGAGGCCATGCTGGGTCTAGAATCATCCTTTTTGTGAGGGAAGAAATTACCTAAAGTCAATAGTACTCATTACATCTGAGCAAGGAGGGAGTCTGAAGTACCCCTTGGACTCATTAGACAGATGAGGTGTTGGGGCCCGTGGTGGGAGTGGTCTGAGGTACAGGTCACGAGAGCTGTGGAGTGCTACCAGGAGTCTCTACCACCTCACTTTCGCCCTGAACAGTCCCTCTCCAGGACTCGCAGAGGCAGGGCTCATAGAACCTGGACTTGGGTCACCCTGCAGCTGCACCTGGGCTGGGACTTCTGGAACAGACCCCCAGAAGGCAGATTTCCTGACAAATAACAAATGATTTTTTAGTGTAAGTATGGCACAAATATTGCATAGGACATATTTATACTGAAAAGTTATTCATCATTTGTCAGGGATTTGAAGACAACTTGGTATCCTGTATTTCTGCTTGCTAAGTTTGGCAACTTAATGCCAATTGGGCTAAGGGATTGGTGGGAAGGTAGGGAGGCTCCTGCCATGTCCCAGCCAACCTAGGTCACCCCAAGTCAACTCATACATGTCGAGCATTTCCTGTGACCCAAGCTGGTGCCAGGAGCTGGTGTGGCTCACTGTGAGACCACAGCCTCTGTGTGGGAGATCTATGTGGTCTAACTCAGTGGGCCCAAGCAGTGGGTCAGGGTAACTCCATGAGGCTCCAGAAAGTGGCCTGGTAAGAGCCTTCCTACTGATGTTGCTGCTGGTTTGCAAATGTCAAGAGACATTTGATGTTGCAAATGTGCCATTCACCTGCTTAGGCCTCCCAAGTCACTGGGAATCCAGGTGTGCATCACCGCACCTGGCCTCCAGGTTCCATCTTGTCTCTGATGTACCTGTCTGCTGGCTTCCCAGAGAAGTGATGGGGTGCATATATGGCAGTGTCTGGCTCATATCCCTGGCCCTGGCCAGCCTGGCCCTGTGCTCGGACAGGGAATATTAGGCTGTGAATAACTTACTCATGGACTTGCAGGAAGGACCCCTAGTGACTTCGGGGAGCATCTTGAGCTTGATTTTGGGTCCTTCACCCACTGACCTACAGTCTTTGTTTAAACTGGGCTCTTCCCTGTGGCAGCCATTGCCCACTGACTTTTTCAGACACTTGGGTGCGACGGGTGCTTACAACCCAGCAGGCTTGCTTTTGGAGGGGCCTCCTGCATTAGACCTCCCACCAGCCCCATGCATTCAGTCCAACATGGTGGCAGCTTCTGGCTTTCTCCTCAGCACATGGTCTTGAGAGTTCTGAGTTTCCTGCTGTCTCATGCCACAAATCAACTGCCTTTTCACTTTTCCCACAGGTTTTATCTCTCCTTCTATGTGTGTTGGGGGCTGTTTCACGGGGCAGCGGTTAAAAGCGTGTGAACTTTGGAATCGGGCAGATTTGAGCAGGTGGCCTGGCTTCTGCCCTTCTTGGCTCCGTTACACCTGGCAGGGTCCCCTGAGCCCCAGTTTACTTCTCTGTAAAATGAGCACAATCGTAGTATCGACCTAATAGCTTGCTTGTGACACAGTACCTGGACTTAACAGAAAGTGAGAACTGTTATCACCTTCCTGACAACCCAGAGGGAGGCGGGGTCTCAAACCGGGGTACAGGCCAGCATCCTCACACCAGTTCCCAGACCTGTTTCCATTCTGCCAGCCTCCCGGCCCAGTCCACTTCAGGTCAGAGCAAAATACAAAAGCCCAGCCTGCTACAGGCCTTTGGAGAAGTCTGAATCCATGAATGGCTTCTCTGCAGGTGCCAGGGACCCGGGCTCCACCCTCGTCCTGTGCCAGGGTGCTGCTGCCAGACCCTTGTCAGCGGTTACAGCCTCCAACTGCTTTCTGCGGCCCGAGTTTTATCAAAG
Organism: Sciurus vulgaris; assembly: GCF_902686455.1. Lineage (NCBI taxonomy): Eukaryota > Metazoa > Chordata > Mammalia > Rodentia > Sciuridae > Sciurus > Sciurus vulgaris. The sequence continues at coordinate 63,387,729 of NC_136475.1, forward strand.
GCTCAGTTGAGAGAAATAAAGTTCATGGGGGTTATTTAAAGGCCACGCATTCCATCCATTCTTCCAGATGAGATTTATCCCCGAACGGAGCCGGACTCTCACGAAACTGAGTCGTTCTTGGACTGCGTTATTTAGTCACCACAGAATCTTTATCATGATGCTCCCTTGTGATGGACACTTTATGGAAAACTGCCGGAGGAGTCCTGCAGTTGCATTTATTCTGGGATGCTGCTGTCCTGTGATGACTGCCTCATCTAAGGTCCCCTATAAGATCTAGGAGAGGAATACTTTTTAGGATCCTGTTTTCAGTAGCACTCCACATTCGCAGAGGACCTGCTGGGTTTCTGACATCTTCTGGGGGATGTGACTCAAGAGGCTTGCCCCAATTCCCACTTTACCTGGGTTGCCAGGAGACTGGGAGCCAAATCTGGAATTCCAAGTGAAGACCTCAGAGGATCCTCTGGCCTGTCACTTAAGGGAGACAGCTTCTTTCCGTTGCTGGCTCTTTCCAGGTGATGGGTTATAACTACAATTTTTGTATGTATCTTGTCAATTGCTTCAAGACCTTAATGGGGCCGGAGCGGGTATAAGTAAATAAAATAATGTACATCCTGGACAACAGGGGATGGCACTTTGGTCAGGGTGAGTGGAGGAGCAGTGAGGGGGAGAGCTGGTACAAGGCCTGGTGGCTCTGGACAAGTGTCCCTTTCTTGGCCACTAGTGAAGAGTCTGGCTTCACTGACCCAGGGATGTGAAAGAGAATTTTCCATGAATTTGAAAAGAGAACCATAACCATTGCTCAATTTAAACTTCTCCCTGTGGTATCCAGGCTTCCTGGGTGTTTTCGTAACATTGTGAAACACTGAAACTCGCAGTGCCCCTTTCTCTTCCTCTTGGCTCCCTCCTTTGTCATTCCCGCCCATCCGTTTTTTTTCTGAACACACTCTATGTGGCCCCTACCCTCCATCTGGGCTGTGTGCTAGGCTGCCCACCAGTGACTCCTCTGGCCTAAGGTCCTCAGCCTCCTGCTGAAGCAAGCAGAAGAGAGCCGAGAGTCCAGGTCCCTCAATGCACATAGCCAGAAAGCAGCGAAGGGGACGGAGCATTCACTGTGCACCGTTTCAGAACCATTATCATTGCCCGCCTCCCCGTACTGCGGATTGAACCCAGGGGTGCTTAACCCCCGAGCCACACCTCCAGCCCTTTTTCCTATTATATTTAGAGACAGGGTCTCACTGAGTTACTTAGAGCCTCGCTAAGTTGCTGAGGCTGGCTTTGAACGCGAGATCCTCCTACTTCAGTCTCCCAAGCCACCGGGATTACAAGCGTGCGCCACTGCGTTTGGCTATTGCTGTTTTGTTTTCGTTATTTTAATGACTCCTATGCCTCAGCGCAAGGTTCATTTTTGTCATTTTCCGGGCAAGGACTTTTAAAAAGTGACAAGTATTAATTGCCCTAGAAAGCCCCTTTATCTGTTCCTCATCTGTCCAGGCCAGGGTTTCTGTACCTCAGCACTACGACATTTCGGGCCAGGCAATTCTTTCTGTGGGGCTGGCTGGGGCACTGTAGACTGCTGGGCAACAACCTGGTCTCTCTCCACTACATGTGATTATCCCCAGTCCCTCATGTGTGACCATCGAAAATGTCTCCAGACGTCGCCAACTGTCCTCTTGCAAAACCACCTCCAGGTTGAGAACTATGTTTGTGACCCCATTCCTCACTCCTCTGCCCCTCCTGATGGAAACCTCTCGTGTATCTTCCGTTTCGCAAACATTCTTGCAGTTTTCTCAACTGCCTGTTCACATCCTTTGTCTTTCTGCCACTTCTTTCCTTTCTTTCACTGAGGATTGAACTCAGGACCTTGTGCATGCCAAGCGCATGTCTACCGCTGCACCACACCCCCTGCCTCCTTGCCCACTTTCCTTCTTCTCCTCCTTCCTTCCTTCCTACCTTCCTTCCTTCCTTCCTTCCACTCAGGGGCCCTTAACCATTGAGCCACATCCCCAGTTCCTTTTTAAAGTATCTTGTTTAGCGACAGGGTCTCACTAAGTTGCTTAGGGCCGTGCTAAGTTGCTGAGGCTGGCCTTGAACTTGAGATCCTCTCGCCTCAGCCTCCCGAGCCACTGGAGTTACAGGTCACGTTGGCTCCTTGAGCGTTTTCTAATGGAGTTGGATCTTCTTTTAATTTGCCCTGGTGTAGTCTAGATGGGAGCACCAGGTGGTTTGGACCTGTGTCGTCTTCTGTTCCCTTCATCCGTCTGCTCTCCCCTTACGAGTGAGGAAACGGGCAGAGCCAGCGTGACCAATGCTCACCTCACTGACGTGCTATCCAGGGGCGGAGATTTTGACTCCTGGGCTACAGTGGCCTCTTTCCCTTAAGTGTGACTTCACAGGAGGCAGATTACACCAGACCCTGAAGCCTCAGGATGGGAGGGAGGTGGCTCACTCAGGGTCACACAGACTGTCAACGGCATCACCTGGATCCTCATGCTGAGATGCCCAGTGTCTTGAAGTGGGATTTAACGTTTCCTTTGGTTTAGGAATGACCAAGGGATTTTGCTTCAATGTCTAAAAGGAGACCTCGGATCCAATGAGAAGAGGAGGTGGGATCTGAGAGTACCTGGCAGGGTGCTCTTCACTAACTCTTTTTGTAAGAGGACATGCAGGGCTTGAAGGCTCAGAGGTGGCAAATCTCTGAATTTGGGCTTTCTGGTCTGGGTCTCTGTGGGCAGCAATGTTCTCTGTGGCCTGGCCCTGGCAGCAGAGTACTTCTCTCCAGGCTCAGGGGATGATTGATAGGGGGGAGCCAGAGGGGTAGAGGGGAGGGGGCTTTGTTGCCTGAATGCCATTCACATGCTCTCTGACCTCCAGGCCCTTCCCCTTTCTCTTGTCCTTTTCCCCTCCACTGCATCCTGCCCTGTTTTGGTTTTCCTTCCCTATTTTCCTTTTCTCTATCTGCACGAAGTCCTTGCAGGGCTGGAGCTGACTGGAGGCCTCCTGCCTCTGGCTAAGGTTGGTTTCCAGTTCTCAGATGCGTCCCTGGGCTGCCTACCTTGGAGGGCCATGGGAGGCCTTGGGGCCCAGGTAGGAAATAGGCAGGTCAATGAGCCAGCACCCAGAGGCTGACCCTGCATGTGCTGTCCCCATAAGGCCTCTGAACGTCCTAACTGGATAGACCCAGGCTCAAGTCTGGATAGCCCTCAGGTCCAGTGTCGTAGTGGCGTGTCCCTGGGCAGGCCTCTTCTCTCTCCTGACATGTGACAGGAACATTCTAAAGGAAAATTACCAAGCTGTGGAATTTTAGACTTGGAAGGGACCAAGGAAACCAACCCTGATCATGTGAACGACATTTAGGCAACAAAGCCCCCTCCATTCTGCTTCCCTTGTTACCCCACGTTAGCCCCTCATTCCACAAAAGACAATGGCTGTGTCTGGAGGGAGTTAGAACATTGCAGGGTCCCTGGGTGCCTGAGCAGGTCAGGCAGAAGCCAGGCCAGCCTTTGGGCTGTCTTCTTCCATGCCTGCGCTCTCCGGGGCTCCTCAGCCGGTTCTCTTCAGGTTTGGTTGATGTGTGGGGAGGCTGTGCCTCTCCTCTGTTTGCTGGAGGAGGAGGCTGGCTGGTCTTCCAGAGCCTGGGTGGGGAAGTGACATCTAGAGCTGAGGGTGTGGGCCTCAGCCAAGCGTTGCAAGAAACTTTTGCAGAGTGCTGACCTTCTGCAGCTGGTTTATAGGCCCTGTGGACCGAAAGGGGAAGTTTGGCTGTATTTAGAAAGTTGTCCACAAAGAGGAATGGCGGCGGGGGCGGGAGTGAGGCTGAGGAGAGTGGCCGGGCGCTGGAGCTGGGGGAGGAAGGCAGGAGACCCAGGAGGGATGCCAGCAGGGGCCTGAGGACAAGGGTTTGATTTGGGCCCACGTGTTGTCACTTTGGAAGCTCTTGGGGTCAGGGTGACGGGGAGTGGGGGAGAGTGAGGGGGAGAGAGAAAGAGAAGAAAGGGAGAAGCGGGAGGAGACAGAGTTTCCAGCCAGGGAGCCTGGCTTTTTCTAGGCTGGGAGCAAAGGCTGAATGTGCTGGGAGTGTGCCCAGCCACCCCAGAGGCCCAGGCAGCGGTTTCCTCTAAAGGGACAGAGAGATGGGTGAGGTGTAGGAGGGGAGAAGCTTCAGATGGTCTAGCTCCACGGAGGGTGGTTAAAGGAGACGCTCTCCCAAGATGCTCTCCAGTTCCTCCAGGTCACCATAACAAAATACCCTAGATTGGGTGGCTTGTGAACAATGGATGCTCCCAGTTTGGGAGGCTGGAAGTCCAAGATCAGGGTGCCAGCAAAGGCAGAGTGTGGTGAGGGCCCTCTTCCTCACAGATAGTGCCGTCTCCCTCTAACCTCACACGGCGCAGGGCATAGGGGTCTGTCCATTCATGAGGACTCCACCCCAGGACCTCAACACTTCCCAAAGGCTCCACCTCCTAACACCATGACCTTGGTGGTGAGGATTTCAACATATGAATTCTAGAGAGACGTAAGTATCTGGGTAGCCTGGAATGTCCCAGCCCCTGTGCCAGAAATATCTTCTCTGGCTCTTCCCTGGGTTGACCTGGGACTCAGACTACCATGATAGCAGCAAGAAGACTAGATCACCTTTGGAGCCTTGGGTCAGAGGCTTGAAAGGGGCTAGAGAGCCTGGAAGACCCTGAGCCTCAGGCTCCTATTCCAGCTAGCCACTGGGAGCAGCAGCCTGTAACAGGATCTTTGCCACCAGCAGGGGAGGAAAAGGAAGCTCCTGCAGGCCATTCTAGTCACACCTTCTTGCCTCCAGCAGACCTAATGCTTTCTCTTTCAAACCCAGGTACCTGTGGAGAGCTGCTCTGGTCCACATGCATGAGAGGGGAAACAGGGATGGGTGGGGTATCATAACTTCAATATAGAGTGGTGTTTTTTTTTTTTTTTTCCCTTCTTTTTCAGTACTGGGGATTGAGCCCAGGGCTGCTGTACCACTTAGCCATGTACCCATCCCTTTTTATTTTTTATTTTGAGAAAGAGTTTTGCAAATTCCTGAGGTTGACCTTGAACTTGTGATCCTCCTGTGCCAGGCTCCCAAGTAGCTGGGATTACAGGAGTGCACTATCACGCTTGGGCCCAGAGTGCTCTTACAGAAGGTCCTGCCCCTGCCAGAAATGTGCATGAGCAAAGTTGTTCTTCCCAAGGCCGACCCACCCAGAGGAGCAAGAGAAGAGAACCCTGTCCCAACACTGATCTTGTTACACTGGCCACAGAGATGGTGCTACTGCCTTTCTCTGTGACACAGGAGCTGCTGAGGATGGGAGTTAGAAACTGGTGGGTGGGATGATAGTCGGCGTTAGTTTTGACTTCATGGTTAAGCATCGTCAGAAGTACAATTCCCAAAGAGTTTGCTCAGTGTGCCCTGCTAGAGAAGGCTGCTCAACTCAGCTCAGCTCAACAAGATTCCCACTCGCTGTTATTCATTGAGTTTTTATTGAGCACCAACTACATGTCAAGCACTGTGCTAAGTGCTAGGAGGTAGAACACATAGTTTCTGCCTTCGTGGAACTTGGAGTCTGGTAGAGGCCCCTGAGAGTTCATCAATAGTCCACATCTCTCTAAACTCTCATGATGGCCAGGGGAAGGTGGAAGGAAGCAAGGCTCCTCCCTCTGTGAGCTTCCTGGGGAAACAAGATTCACATACATGAAACACTCAGAGGAGGAGGCAGTGATGAACAGGTCTCCTGCTGACTCTGGTAACCACATGTTGAACTGTGCCTGTGAGTGCTCTGGGTGGACCCTGGGGGGCAGCCTGAATGACTTCCCAAGCTTCACGGAAAGATGGAAGGATGTGATTAAGCGGGCCTGATTACTAACTAGCCTTGAATAAAAAAACACATCAGTTCTGACATGTAAACACCGGACTACAAAATTCCTGCGCGCTCTGTTATCTCTCTTGGTTCCCTTTTCCCAGTGACCACCCCCTTCTCTTACTCCATCTTGCCCCTCACTCAAAGCTGGAAACTTTCCATGATAAATGACTGGATTCCAGGTTTGGGAACTGCTGCCCATTTGCAAAGCACGGTGCTAGCTTCAATGGGACTCAGAGATAAACGACACAGGGAACTTAGGGACAATCGAACCATTTTGGACTCACAAATTGCTGTAACAGAAGACAGCAAAAGATGTGTGGGTGTGGGGAGAGGGAAAAGGAGATTTGGCCCCACCTCTGCATAAAGGAATTGGAATATCGATGCTATAATGTGCGTGCGTGGTGTGTGTGTGTGTGTGTGTGTGTGTGTGTGTGTGCGTACTGCCTGCTATTTGGTTTTAAATTTCAAACTTCAGAAAAGTTATGAGAATACTACAGAGATTCCTGCATATTCTTTCTCTAATTATTTACACTTAAAAAACAATTTGAGAAAAAGAGACATCTTGCCCTTTAACTCTTAGAACTTTCGCTATACATTTTCGAGGGCATTCTTTTATATGGTCTGGCTTCCTTTCAGCTAAATCCTATTTCCTGTCATTTCCAGACAGTATTGGATTATTCTAGATCTCAAATAAAGTATACCTAAGGGGAGACAGCTAGATTATTTTTCTGCTTGATGCCATGCTAGGGTCATGGCCATTGGGGACCAACTCTGTCCCAGGGTCCCGGGATGGGGGAAACTCCGTTGGCCTCAGGGGCTATGCTAAGTCTGCTTATTACTGGACAGCTGGACTGTCCCCTTAGAGGCTTGGCCAGGCAGGCCTTGGCTGAACCCTGTTTTACTTTGTTTTCCTCCACTTTGTTCTTCTGGAGCTTTCTGTGCTTTTTCCCACCCACAGATGTGAATGTCCCATGATGTCAGCTTTCCAGAGTCCAGCATGGTGTGGTGGAAGCAGAAGAGAGCTCCCTGGGCACCTTCTCTGGGCCTGGAGACCAGCCTGCACTCCTCTGAAAACACAGGAGGCTTCCTGTCACTGCCTTGCTGGGAGGAGTGAGGCTCTGCGGCATGGTCTGGCTCTAAGGTCTGTGGTCCTGCTCAGGACTGCCAGTCTTAGGCTGAGGGAACATTTTCCAGGGTACAGTTGAGGGACAGAATGTCTCAGTGAGACGGGCTGGGATGGGCAGAATTTTGGAAAAGCCCCTGCTTGTTCTGGGAGGTGTTCAGGATGCCGAGGTTTTGGAAATTCATGGCAGCTCTTCACAACTGCTCCCAGCTTTGGGGAAGGAATGGATGGGTGCCTAATGCCTTGAATTCAGTGGCAAAGGTGAAGCCCAGTCACGCCGACCTGGGACTTAGGGCTCTGCTGGGCCTGAGGAAACACTACACTTGAAGAAATGCAGCCTAGAGGACTCAGGCCCTGGACTCACCAGATGCTGCTACCACCAGGCAGCCTTGCTGGAGCTCTGCTAGGCACTGGTCCTCACACAAAGTCGGTAGGGCCTTTGGGCCTGCACTCAAGGGTGCCTCTGAGGAAGCAAGTAGGAGGACTCCCAGAATGCACCCCTGAGCCAGAACATGCTGAAGGCACTGAACCATGGAGATCATTCTCATTGCAAGGAGAAGCCGGGAACTCAGACCAGGCCTGAGCAGTCAGGGAAGACTTAGGGGGAGGAAGAGAGGTCTGAGCATCCTTTCCTGGCACCATCTTCCATTTCTGTTCCATTTTTGTGCACAGTCAGCAGCCAAGGGTCCACTGCCAGGCCTGTTCTGTGATCTTGGGCAAGTCAGTTTACCACCTTGGGCCTGTCTCCTCACAGGGGAACTGGGAAGTGGTGTATGTAAGTCATCTCCTGGGGCCGTGCTGAGTGGTAATCAAACCTAAGAGGGCTTCCAAAGTATACAGATGCCTGGGCCCCAGCCCCCATTTTGGGAGTCTGATCTCTGGGGATGAGGCCAGCTCTGTTTAGGTGGTTTTGAGCAAGCCTCCAGGTGATCTTTGGAGCAGAATCTGGGTAACCATGGAGTCATCGCATCCTGTGCCCCGATTTTAATCGCAGGCTCCGCAGACCCAGACCTTGGCCTTTATTCCTTGACGCACTGTCCCGGAAGGCGTGGTCCAGGTGAGGGTCTCTGGCCATCCCGGCATCCATCGGTGCCTCCCGCTGGGATGCCTGGGTCCCGCGCCTGGACGCATGCCCTCTCTTTCCCGAGGAGCCTGCCTCCATGGCCGCATTACCATTTCCATGGCGCGCTCCTCAGGGCCCCTTGGAAATCACGAGGCGTTCTGAGGAGTCGCACCGACTTCAGAAAGGCCCCGGGCCCTGCCCGCCGGGGCCGCCGCCCGCCCGCTCTAATCCCGCGCAGGGCTGGAGACAGAGCGCCCTGTCTCCTCGCCGCGGCCGCTCATTCTCCCACAGAGCTGACGTTGCCCTGCGGCCCAGCTGGCTGCAGTTTTTAGAAATAACAATATCCCGGGGGGAGGAGCGGCGGGGTGAATGGGCGCCTTTGTCCCGGGCCCTGTGAAGCCCGATTAATTATGCGCCGCGGAGCGCGGGGAGCGCGGCCGCCCGGCCCCCTGCGCGCCTGAAAGGCCGGGGCTTGGGAGCGCGGCCGCCGGCTCCGCGCCGCCGCACAAAGGGCCGCGAATTAGAAAACCGGCAATTACCCCGCATTTTGTATTTGCCCTTGTCTCGCTGACACTGTGCACCGCCCCTCCCCGGGCGGCTGCACTTTGAGGATTTTCAAGTCCTTTCTTGGTTACCAGGGGCGACTGGGCAGAGGGCTGGGGGCTCGGGGAGAGCGGGCAGCTCCAAGGGCCAAGTGGGATCGTGTGCGGGAGGTGGGGGAGGCGGGTGTCCAGGGACGTGGTCCTCAAGTCTAATGCTCTCTCTAAAGCTGGAGCTTGCTCAGAACGTAGATTCCTGGGCCTCACCGCAGTGGACTCCCTGACTCAGTGGGGCTGGGATACCCTGGGGACCTGCATTTTAAACAGTCCCTAGAAGGCTCTTTTTAAAAGTGGAGTGTAGCAGTGAAATGAAATGCATGGTTCTTAAGCGTGCATTTTGACAAATGTATACTCCTGTGTCACCTACATCCCATGAAGATATAGAACAATTCCACCAGTGCAGAAAGTTCTGTGAGTCCTCTCTCCAGTCTCTCCACCCTACTCCTCCATCCTCCCAGACACTAGTTATTTCTATCCCTATGCCTCGAGTTTCACCTGACTTTGGACTTCATGACAAATAGGACCATACAATATATGCTGTGTTGTTTCTGACTTATTCAACATAAGGTTTTTGAAATCCATCCATGGTATATGTATTCATAGTTTATTTCTTTTTATTAAATAGTTTTATCTGTTCACCTGTTCATGGATGCCTGAATTGTTTCTAATTTGGGACTTTTATACATAAAGTTGCTATTATCATGTAGTGCAGGGTTTTTTTTTTGTGTGTGTGTGTGTGAAGGTATGTTTTTTGTCTTTTGGGCAAATATCTAGGAGTGGAATTGCTGGGTCACAGAGAAGGTGTTTAGTTTCAATAGCTACCTCTGGCCTCCTTTCTACAGTCCCTGTGTGACATACACTTTTGCATCATCACCAGAAATGTATGAGCGTTCCAGTTGCTCTACATCCTTGTCAGCACTTGGTGTTATCAGTCTTTTTAATTTTAGCCATTCTAGTCGAAATGAGGTAGTACTTCACTGTAGTGTTTGTGACTGTGTCCTTTTTAATGCATGAGCTCCAAGAATTGGGAAAAAACTCTTGTCTAATCCGATTGTATTTGTCCTGCAAGGTCCAGCAGAGGAAGTGACCTCCTGGAGACCCATAGCTGGTTGGGCAGAGGCAGGAGAAGAGTACAGTGCTGGTTCCTTAATGTCATGCAGCCCTTTTGGCCTACACCTGGTGAACCTGTATGTGTGGGAAGTATGGCTCTTGCTCTGCCCAGGACCAATCAAAATGGATCTGGAAGGGTGTTTATGGAGAGTCCCTGCCTGCTACCAAGGCAGCAAGATCCATGGGCTTCTGGGTTGAGAGATAGGGCTCAGGGCTCAGAGGAGAGAGAGAGCAGGTGGAGAGGGAAAGGGTGATTGATTATGCATGTGTACACAGGAGTAGGAGACATGTGGCTAACTACTCCTTGACTCTTACTCCAGTGACACAGACTAACCCCAATATCCCAATGTTTCCTCTGCTTCAGCCACCCACAGGGGAGTGCCTTGGGAATTCTCTAATCAAGCACAGAGGGGATGCAGGTGGGAACAAGGTGGCAGGATTCCTGGAGCTTCCAATGTCCTCTTTTCTCTGTAAGCTTTCTCCTAAGTGTGATTTTTAAGATCCTCAGAGTGTGTCCCGTCCTGTCCTTGCATCTTTGTATTTGGCTTCCCTCATTGTGTGGGTTGTACTCCTGCCACAATGGACTCCAGACTGTCCATTGTTGCCTCCCCCTATCCCTCATCCATTTAGTCCTTGAGGTCCCTACAGACTGTGAGATTGCTTCTTCCAAAGATGGTGTATATTCATCAAATATTCACACCAACATACCTATCCTCACCCACATGCTCTTCCTGCCCTGTAACTGACACTTCTCCCCCTGAAAGGGGGATCTCATTGAATCTGGGCAGGGGCTTATGACTGCTCTTACCTACACACTATGGCAAAAGTGATCACTTTTGATGCTAATTTATATAAAGGACATAACTTCTACATAGTTCTCTTTTTTGGGGGGTTGTTCATCCTAGGAACTTAAGCCACATGCTATGAAGAAGCACTTGTGGAGGAGAACTGAGCCCCCACTTGCAACCTTTCCGCCATTGGTAGGGTATGACTGGAGGAGGTGGGAATTGGAGCATGGTGGGAATTGGGAATTGGGAATTGGGTATATATTTGTATCTGGCAAGTGGAGTCTCTTTCTCTTTCTAATCATGACATGAGCTGTTTCCCTCCACCATGATATTCCGCCTCACTCAAGCCCCAAGGAATGGAGCCAACCTTCTATGGACTGAGACCTCTGAAACTGTGAGCCCTTAAATAAACCATTCCTCCTCTGCAGTTGTTCTGGTCAGACCTTTTAGTCACAGCAGTGAAAAAGCTGACTAAAACATGAGTCTTAACCACTCCTCGGTTTGCCCCTCTCTCTTCTACCTCAGTCTCTCTTGGGGACTGAAAGAAGAATGGGATAAGTAAAATGAGGTGTTTGCACAACCAACTGAATGCTGTGCATGCTATGGTTTGGATCTGGAATGTCCCTGAAGGTTTTTGTATTGAAGGTTTGATCATGAATGGAGAATCTCCATTGATGGATTAATAATTTGATGACATTATTGGGAGGTGTTGGAAACTTTGTGAGATGGGGCCTTGTTCAAAGAAATAGGCCACTGGGCATGTATTCTGTAAGGGTATTGTCCCTGGACCCTCCCCCTCCCCCACCCCCCAGCTTCCAGGCTGCCATGAGCTGAGCAGCTTTCTTCCTCCATGCCCTTCTGCAATGATATTCTTCTAGCCAACCACAGATTAAAACCTCTGGAACTGTGAGCCAAAGTAAATCTTTACTTCTTTAAGTTGTTTTTCTCAGGTATCTTGTTACAGTGATAAGAAGCTGACTAACACAATGTGGGTGGCCCTCAGAAACATAGTGCTGACTGAAGAAAGTAAGAAACAGGATGAAATCCATGGCACAATCTATGGCACAATACTATGTATGAAAACTCAAATTGCATGCGCACAGAAAGGCAGTGTATATTTGATAGGGACACATACAAAGATACGATGTCAAACATGTTAATGCAGTTGCTTAATGGGATTGGAGAGACTTAGGGTAGTGAATGAAAATTAAAGGAATAAATAAATGAGACGAGAGCCTCTTTGCTTAGAACAGTGATAACAGTGTGCCATTGAGAAGAATAACTAATTGCACTTCTATACCTGAGGGCCAAACAAAAAGTTAAAACCAAACTCACTCTTGGAAATGACACCACCCTGGTTAGGACAACACTCATATCTGTATGAGTGGGAGGGAGAAGGGACATGGGGCAGGGAGGGATTTGGCTGTAGCTGTAATGTTTTATTTCTTTAAAAGAGATAAGGTATCTGAATCCAAATGGCAAAATATTAATATTGGTTAATATGTGGATTTCTGTTAGATCACTTTGTGCACATTTTAAATATATCATAATTTAAATAAATATTTTAAAAGGCAAGACTGTGGCTTGCCAAGCCTGCTAATTCTGGCTCTTAATTCATTTCTGATCCTAGGTTGGCCTCTGAACAATTTTATAGAGTTGAATGACTGCTCTCTTCTTTGGTAAAAGTTCCAATAAGGAGAAGAATATGAAGACTTTGACTTTCCACTGATGCTAAGATCATTGATAAATGAGTAAATGAGATCCCTGGTGACTGGCAAATGTCATTCCTACATAGAGGTGAAATGAGATGGCTGAACACTCACAGGGATCTTACTCCTGACTAGTTAGATCAGATCGACTTGCCAGGACTTATTGGGCAGATCATACACTATTGACCTTCCTGACAAGTCCTAGACAACTATCTAGACCTTCTGTAGGTGGCTCTTGGAGAGCTTCACAGCTCACTATAAAGACCTTTTCTCTGGGAGCCACCCTGATATGTGGTATCTATAGTACAGACTCTGTATTCTATGACTCTCCTCAGCCCTGGTCATAGCTCATTGGTTAAGAGGGAGCATTGGAACCAAGCTGGACCAATCGGATTCTTCTTCTCAAGATTTTGGCATTTTGCAGGCTGGGGAGAGAGCTCAGCTGGTAGAGTGCTTGCCTTGCAAGCACAAGGCCCTGAGTTGGATCCCCAGCACCACAAAAGAAAAAAAGACTGGCATTTTGAACTGAGGAAGAGATTGGGAGTTTTGGGGGTGGGGACACTCCAGATGCTCCAGATGCTTTGGTCTTTGGAACTGCCATGACTCTGGCCTTTCCAGAGTCACGATTTCTCATTCTTTTCTTGAAATTTAATAAATACATCATTATTATTTGTCAGGGTTGATTTCTATGACTTGTCCTATGGAGGAGGTTAGAGTAGTATATATTACCTTCCAGCTGTCTCCCAGTGCTGCTGTTAATACAGATGGTATCTTTATTGAGTTAGAAAAAGGGGCCCCCTTTCTGGGCAAACAAATTAGAAAAAGCTGTTCTTTCCTCTCAGCCAACACAGCCCCTCACCAGGGTGAAAGATTTGACCATCGGAATGTGGGGCTGGGTGTCAGGGCTCATTTTGTCCCTTTTGTACAGTACGCAGGGCACATAAGCATTCATGGTGGCCAGGCCTGCCTGCCACTTATTTCCACACAGATTTCTCCTCTGCATCAAGATGTCACTCAATATTTGAAGCATTGTTAAATCTTCATGGATGAAAATTTGCTCAAAGTCAAGCCTTAAAGGAAATTTAGGAAAACTCCGTGGTATGGTGAAGTCCACTGAAACTTATCTTCTTCTGATGAATAATCTTCAGACTTTAGAGGAAGCTTCCTTCAAACAGTCAGCAGGATTTTCATTGTTGTCGTTGTTTTGCCTGCTAGGCAAGTGCTCCACCACTGAGTTATCCCCCAGGCCCTGGCAGACATTCTTGCAAGATCTAAGAACACTCCTCTATTCCCTGTGGGAACAAAACTAGAGAGAAGGTGCAAGCAAGATCCCAGGAGCCAGTTGACAAGGAGGTGTCTGAAGGCCACAGGGAAAGTGACTCGGAAACCACCCCCGAGGCACTGATGTCCACAGTGATCCTGATGGGAGATGACTTCAGAGGAGGCTGTCCCAGCTCTGGTTCACTCACTCCCTTTACAGTCGGCAGGCAGCCCTCCATACCATGGGAAATGCTTGCAGTCAGTATGGGTCCTCTTGCTTCTCTGAGAAAAGCTGAGTAGATCAAAGCAAGTTGGGAACTATTCCAAGCAAGGGGTCTCCTCCGCCCCAACTTCTGAAGTATGCAGACCACTTGTGTCTGTAACTACAGGAGGCTGAGTAGGACTGGGTGTGTAGCATGGTGCTAGGGTGCACTCTAGTATGAATGTGGCCCCGGGTTCTATCCAAGAAGGAGACAGGGAGGGAGGGAGAGAGGGAGAGAGAGAGAGAAGGGAGTGCAGAGGAGAAGCAGTTAAGGATTTAAGTCCAGGACCAGAATGCCTGGGTTCAAATCTGAACTCTGTCACTTTCCAGCTGTGTGGCCTTGGGATTACTTAACCCCTGAAGTGTTTTGAAACATGTACACAATCCTTTGACTTTATTCCCATTAAGAAGAAGGTCTATGTTCCCTCCCTTTGAACCGTAGTGAGAATTAGGGAATGCCAAAATCTCCAAAAAGAAAAAGGAAGAAGAAATAGCAAAAATGACCCTGTAACTTCCAAGGCTAGGTTGGAGAAGTCCATATTGTCTTGTTTTCTTTTCTTTTTGGTACTGGAGATTGAATACAGGGGCACTCTAGACTATCAAGTTATAGACCCTGTGACTTTTTTTTTTTTTTTTTTATTAAAAAATTTTGAGATTGGTTCTTCTTAAATTACTGAGAATCTCCCTAAGTTCCTGAGGTTGGCCTCAAACTTGTGATCCTCCTGCCTCAGCCTCCTGAGTTGCTAGGATTATAGGTGCATACCACCATACCTGGCCCCATGCAGCTTCTGATAGTTCCTTTTGAGCCACTCATGCTGGGATCCTTCAGCTGCCGTGAAAACAATCCAGCTACCCTGAGGCTGCATTATAGGGAGAGCATATACAAAGTGAGAGATGGTCCAAGAAACCCTGCCATCCTGCTTCAAACTGACTCCCTTGCCCAGGCCCCAGATATGTGAATGAAGACACATCTGAGATGACCCTAGCCACAGTTCCCAATGAACAGCAAAGCCATGAGAGATCCTGAGTGAGAACTGCCTGACTTGGTCTCATCAACCCCCAAATTCATTGGTAAAATAAATGATTGTTATTGACTTAAAACCACTGTTTTGGGACATTTTGCTATAATGCAATGAATAGCTGATACAGACTTTTAAAAAATTTTTAATGTTTATAAAATATAATTATAATATATATATATACACACACACACACACACACACACACATTTTAGTTGTAGGTGGATACAATACCTTTATTTTGTTTTTATGTGGTGCTGAGGATCAAACTGAGGGCCTCACATGTGATAGGTGAACACACTACCACTGAGCCACAACCCCAGCCCTAATGTAGGCTTTTGATACCTGGAAGTAGACTGTTGCCATAACAACACCTAACTAATTGTCCGGCTTTAAGGATGTGATGTGGGCAGAAGTTACAAAGGCTTTACAGGTGCTATTGTCGGAAGCTACTAGCAAGGGCTTAATGGAAAGTGAGAAAATGTTATTGGAAGCAGGAGAAAAGGGGGCCTTTATTATATAGTAGAAGAAAGTTTAGCAACATTGTCACTTGAAGTGATATAGACAATTGAAAATGTGCCCAAAGAATTGTTTGGGATTAGGAAATTTTTAAGCAGACTTTTAGAAGTGCCAACTGAATTATTTTACTTGCATAAGATGAGGACAGAGAAAGATGAATTAAAAAGGAAACGTTTGACTTTTAAACAAATGTTACAGAGAATATAAAAGCCAAGGACTTGCTGGGTTTGAAAATAAGTCTGTTTCTCATGCACAGCTTCCACTGATGGGAAGAAGTCCTGAAGGTATGAAGAGGCTTCAGGACAAAGAGAAAATCCAGATAAGATTCTTCATTAAAACCTCAGAAAGAGGGCTGGGGAGATAGCTCAGTTGGTAGAGTGCTGGCCTCTCAAGCACAAGGCCCTGGGTTCAATCCCCAGCACTGCGTGGAAAGAAAAAAAAAAAAAAAAAAAAAAAAAACTCAGAGAGAGCTAATGCTTCATAAAACCTTTCCAATAGGCAAAGGACCTCTAAATATTTCACAAGCATGCTTCACAGATTTTCTTCATTCAATTAACAGGGCTTCTAAGAATCTTTAAGAAATTATCCCATAAGAAGCTCAGAGTGGAGAAGGGTTTATTTTGATGAAATTTGTGAGTGTGACTTTTGACTAATGAAGTGAACCCCAACAGGATCCATAGGAAACCCATAATGTTGCAAATAGAATTATATTGTCTGAAACACCATCAACTTGAACTAAAAGAATGGAATAGCACAAAATGAAAAAAGGCCTTTGGACCCCCAAGATTCTGTGGGAAAGAAGCAAGTGAAAAAAAAAAAAAAAAAAACTACTCAGTTGCAAACACCAGCCATATTTTATAGAAGGGGAAGGATGATTCAGAAAGTAGACCAAGAGAACAGAGCCAAGAGCCATGGAGAATCATCCCCAGGTGGTAGGAGTGAACCCCAGTCCAGAAACTGGGAGGGATTTCAAAATTGCCGTGGTCCAACAACTGCTTTGTGCCTCCTTTTTAAATGGAGTGTTCATAATGGTCATCTTTGTCCTGTCCCATCATTTTGTGTTGGGTGTTTTTGTGGTTTAGAGATGAAGTGTCCCCCCAAAGCTCATGTGAGACAGTGGAAGAATTTTCACAGGTGAGATGATTAGATTAAGAACTTTAGGGGCTGGGGAGATAGCTCAGTCGGTAGAGTGCTTGCTTTGTAAGCACAAAGCCCTGGGTTCGATCCCCAGCACCCAAAAAAAAAAAAAAAGAAAAGAAAACAAACAAACTTTAACCTTAATTGATCTACAGATACAGATTAACAGTGGTAACAGTGGTCAGGAAGGGTGAGACTAACCTTTAGGTTTATATTTTGTCCCCAGTGAGCAGAGCTCTCTTTGCTTCCTGGTTGCCATGTCCTGAGTTGCTTTCCTCTGCCACAGCCTTCCATGTTCTGCCTCACCTCTGACCCAGAGAGCTATGGAATCGACCAACCATGAACTGGACCTCTGAAACCATGAGCCAAAATAAAACTTTCCTCCTATGTTTTTCTTGTCAGGTCTTTTGGTCACAGCGACACAAAGTTGCCTGAAACAGCCTTTTAATATAAGAAACAGATAACTTGTCCTTTTAGTTCAAAAGAAACAGATAACTTGTCCTTTTAGTTCAAAAGTCTTTAGATAAAGAGGAATAGAATCAAGGAGCTGTGCCTGAGGAATTGCATCTGAGGAATCTCCTCTACACCTGGAAGGATTGGATGATGGGATTTGGATCTCTGGCCTCAACCTGATACCACAATAGATAAGACTTTTGGGGGATCATTGGAAGGGAGTGAGTATATTTTGTTTGCGAGAGACAATTTAAGTTCCGTGAATAAACCGTGATGGTTTTAAACTTAGCTTAAATTGGTCGACACATTCCCTATCAAGAAATGGAAGTGACAGTCCCACCCCCTGTACCTGGATAGGCCCTTGTTCCCACTTTAACAAACAGGAGATGGTAGGAAATGACACTACATGACTTCAGAGCCTGAGTTAGAAGAAGCGGCACAGATTCTGTCTTGCTCTCTCTCAAGATGCATGCCTGGGTTTCTGTGCAGAAAGTCCAGTTCTTCCTTCTGTGTAGGAAGTCCAGCTGCTATGTTAGGGACCTCGTGTGAAGAGGCCACATAAAGACAGAGAGGCCTGAGGAATCCAACTGTTACAGCCCCCATTTGCTTGAGTCCTCTCCGTCCAGATTCCAGAGATGTGAGAGAAATTTTTAAGGTGACCCAGCCTCAGTCAAGTCTGACCCCAAGTCAGAACATCCCAGCTGACACACAGAAACATGAATGGGGAGAAATGGTGGCCGTTTTAAGCTTCTAAGCTTTGGCAGAGGGGCGCTGGTATTCAGCAGCAGATAACCTCTGCAAGCAACCTTTTATTTGTCTAAATATAGGGCTAACAATCAGCCTTACCCTGGAGGGTAAATGAGCAAGGAGTAAATGAGTTAAAGTTTGTAAAATACTAAGCTCAGGGTCTGCTACATAAACACTTCTTTATGGAGCTTCTCAGAGGCTGTTTTCCTGAATGATAACTGTGAATGAACCAAAAATGACATTTAGTCGAAGTGCGCTCTATTTTAGAAGCAACTCACTGTGTATTTGACAGTGACTTTTTGTTGAATAGGTGAAAAAATAAAAATCACTTCATTACTTTGGGGGAGTGGGAATTAGTCTCCCAGGATGGTCATGCCTCCTGGTATCATGTCTCCTTTTAGAGTCCCTCCTGCCCTGAGCTGGTCTAGTCCTGTGACTCACTTTACCCAATAGAATATGGCCAAAGTGATGCCAGTCCTGACCTTTTATAAGGTGCGGTGGTTTCTGCTTTTGGGATCCCTGAACAGTTACGTTAGAAGTCTGGGTAACTTCCTGGAGGAATCTGTTTGGAGGGGACACCTGGAAGACCACAGGGAGAGGGAAAGACCCTGAGAGTACCCAGAGAATGGGAATCCCAGGATCCTCCTGCCCCAGCCACGCCCAACCTCCAGGATCCTTGCTAGGGTGCCTCACATTGGAGTCTCCCCTTGACTCAGCCAGCCCAGCCGAGCTCCCGGATATGCGTAGTCATGGCTCCTACCTGGCTGCAAGGGCATGAGAGACCCCCAGTAGAAGGACTACTCAGTCAGCTTCTGAAATCGTGAGAGATAACGTTCGTTGTTCATTTTAAATCACTACACAGTAGGGTGGTTTGTTCTACCGCAACAGATAACCCAAAAGTAGGTGCCTGGGCTGGACCTGGCATACGGCAGGGATTCAGTATATAGTGGTTAATGAGTGAATGACCCTCCTTCTTTTCTTCCCAAATCTTCTCCTCCTCGGCCTGATGCTCCCAAGATGCATTCCCAGTCCTCCTCCTCAGCTCTCCCTTTGTCCCCTGTGGAATGAGGGGCTAAAATGGGTGCCCCTGTTGGGCTCTTGAGTGCACAAAATCCTGAAATGAAAATTTCCTTTGTGAGACAATTCCAGGTGTGACTCTCCACGGCAATGTTTTTCTATTTCTTGTTACAGAGGGAACGGGTCTCCTTGTATCTATAAGGAGAAAAGAGAAGGATCAACTCTGGAGTTAATCTATCCTGGGTTTGAAATCCAGCTCCTCTGGGTCCTGATTGTGTGGCAATGAACTGTTGGTCTAACCAACTTCCTTATCTGTGAAATGGGTTCAACATCAAGGTTTCAGTGCAAAAAGCGAACATCACATTCTCTCGGCAGCACCTGACACATAGTAGGTGCTGATGAGCTGAGAAGTTGCTGTGTGACATGGACTGAACTCATAGAAGTGACACGGAGCAGAATTAGTCAATCACAAGGGTACATACTATTTATGATTCCATGTAAATGAAATTCAAAAGCAGGCAAAATTAACTGATGGTGAGGGAAATTCAGAAGGGTGGTTGCCTCGAGGGGGATGGATAATGCCTGGGAAAGGGGCTCCAGAGAACCTTCTGGAGTATTTGAAATATTCTGTATTTCATTTAGGTGAGACGTGTGTACATAAAAGTTTATGGAGTCATACCATCAAGATTAGTGCGTGTTACTGTGTGTAATATCTCCCTAAAGAAGTTGAAAACATATTCGTGTGTCAGGAGTGATCTTTAGGAACTCTGGCCCTCTGGTCCCCATGGGACACCCCCCAGAGCACTCAGAGTAACTGGGTAACAGCACCTTTTTTTTTTTTTTTTTTTTTTTTTTTGGTACCAGGGATTGAACCCAGGGGCGCTTAACCACTGAGCCCCATCCTTAGCCCTTTTCATTTTTTAATTTTTGAGATAGCAACTCACCAAATTGCTTGGCATCTCACTAAGTTGCTGAGGCTGACTTTGAACTTGCCTCCCAAGCTATTGGGATTACAGGTGTGAGCCATGGTGCCCGGCCTGGGTAACAGTATCTTCCTGCTTGCATGAGCCCCCTTTCACCATCAGGCACGGCCTGGGGCTGAGTTCCAGCATGGGTGCTGTGTTTGCCTTCTGCTCCTGAGAAGGCAGAGGGGTGGGGACTGGTGAATGTGTGTGGGGTCTAACCCGCCACACACAAAGATCTATGGCCGTTGGGGGTCATGGGGTGCTTGGAACAAGTGAGCAACAGAAGCATATCCTTAGCATGATGGGCCTGGTTCCTGAAAGGAGAGCAGGAGGGATGGGCACTGAGGGTGTCTGGGCTGAAATCAAGACCTTGATCCGCTTACAACCCTGCTATTTGGGTCCCGGAGCCATGACGTCCTTCAGAGTTTCCATTCTCTGAGCTGCAGCTGTTGGTTACGTGTTTCATTCAAAATGCTTCGCAGGAAGCAGCAGGCTCCACATTCCAGAGTTTTTAGTCATTTTTTCTTTCAGAGCTTTGGGGCTGGGATTAGGACGTTCTTCAAACCACACTGTCCTCGGCTGGACTCCCAAGAGGAAGTGGGTGGGTCCCTGGGGGAAGAGAACACAGGCCTAAATTCAGGGATGGAATGAATAAAGATCAAGGCCAGCACAAGTAAACCCCTGGAGATCGGCTGAGTGAAGCCAGGTACAGAGAGTGTGTAGGGTAGCGCTTTTGCCCTCCCTGGCCACAACCAAGGGGACAGAGTGTCTGGCGTGTGTCTGTGAGTGTGTGAGATACGTGTTGTGGAACACAATAGGGCCAGTGGCAGCATTTCCTCCCCGTGGACCCACTTACTCAGGCCTCCCTTTAGTTACTGCCCTCTGGCTGAGGCAGAGAGGGACCTGGGGCTTCATATGATAGGAGGGCAGTGGTGACATATGCTCAGGTTGGGGCACTTTAGCAAATGGACCATACAGATTCATGAACTCAGAGGAACCACAACAAATGTTTGCTAGAGTACTTGCCACAGTCCTGGCATGAGGCTGGGTATTGGGAACACAGCAGGGGACCAGGCAGACTCCATCTGCACGGTCACCATAGGTCTGGGAAAAGTGGCCTGGTAGCTGTCCACTGGCATAAAGGGACAGAGAGCAGGTTAAAGCAGTGGGAGCTGGTTAGAGGCCAGACCCCAGTGGGCAGGACAGGAGCAGGAGAGTGTTACTGGTGGCATTGGGCACGTAGATGGCACAGCCCCAAAGTGCGAAGGAGGAGCAGGGTCCTGGCAGGAACCTGGGTGGGATGAGGGGCTGAAGCTCTGGAAGGGAGATGTGATGGACGAAAGCAAAGTCCCAGGGGTCCTGAGGCAGGGCTGCCTTCTCAGGCCATGAAAAGTCCAGATGCAGACAGAGAAGAGGAGGAGAGAAAGGGGCTGGAGTTGAAAGCCACCCAACTCAGTGCCACTCTCCCCGCTGAGTAACTGGGGCAGGAGGAAGAAAGTCTGTGATAAGAATCCAAATCCAGTTGGGTGCAGAGGCACATGCCTGTAATCCCAGTGGCTGGAGAGGCTGAGGCAGGAGGATCTCAATTTCAAAGCTAGCCTCAGCAACAGCAAGGCACTAAGCAACTCAGTGAGACCCTGTCTCTAAATAAAATAGAAAGTAGGGCTGGGGATGTGGCTTAGTGGTTAAGTGCCCCTGGGTTCAATCCCACCTCTGAAAAAGAACCCAAATCCAGCACTTTAGAGATGACAAGTGCTTTTTTGCTTCTGGTGGCAGGCAGAAGTCTCACTATGGCTCCCAAGAATCCCCATTCTGATCCCTGAATAGAATGAGGTGGCAAGCCTGTGATTCTGTACCATTATGTGGCAGAAGAAATTTCAAAGACATAATTAAATGACTAGGAATTAGGTCAGTGAGCTTATCAAGAGAGACATTGCCTGGCTGGTGGCTTGAAATTCATCCTGCAAGCCCCAAAGAAGCAGAGGGTTTTCTCTGGCTGGTGGCATGACAAGGAGTCCTTGGTTTCAAGCCATGTGTGTGGGGGGATTCAATGTAACTTTGACGACTTGAAGATGGAGGGCTGCATGAAGAGAACCTGCGAGAGCAGAATTTTCCTATAACCTGAGTGTATTGGGAGTGGATTTTCTCCCCGAGCGTCTAGAAGTTCATGCCTTGATTTTTGGCCTTGTGACACCCTCAGTGGGAATCCAGCAGAGCCCACCTGAACTTCTGACCTTTAGACTGTGAAATAATAAACAGGTGTTGGTTTAAGCAGCTAACTCTGTGGTAATTTGTTCTGCAGTAATAGAAAATGAAGAGAGTCCAGCTTTATCACTGCACCCTGAGAAGGACTGTGGGAAAGTCCAGTGGCTCCCGCTGGGCAGGTTTGAATCTGTGAGCCGAGGTGCTCAGTTTGCAGGTGTCCAGTTGGTGCTTAGGCCAGGCCCATCTGGGTTTGGGGCTCTTTGTATCACTTCTACCCAAATAGCCACAAATGAAGGCTAGACACTCAGCTTTGACCAAGGGTGATTTGTCTTCCCACCCAGGGTTGGGGGCCTGCATCTTCCACTTCCCTTTACAAGAACCCCCTCAGCTGCTCCCACTCCATAGCCAGCAGGGTGCAAAGTTGCCCTGGCCCTGCCACCTCCCTGGGGAAGAGCAGTACTCTGAACAGAAACAAGAGAAGGGCAGTGACCTCAGCCTCCGCCTTCCTCTCAGATGACAAGTCTGGGCTCTGTTAAGGCAAGAGACCGGAACTGGGATCCAAGAGGCAGAAAAGTTAACTCTCCCTCTCCCCCACCCAGCAGAAGGCATTCTCTGGCTGGTGAGGACAGGGAGATTTAAACCGTACACTCAATTCCTTAACAATTTGTTGGGTACGTAGTCAGGTATCTCCGGGGAATCCAGAAATGTCTGCAAGGAGGAAGGTTCTGTTTCTGCTTCACTGATTACAAAGCCCCAATGAAGGTTTTCTCATTTCCACATCAGGCCTTTTATAAAAATCTCTAATTCTTCCCAGATGGTGACCAGTTCTCCCTCCCCAATCTCTGGGAGGGTGGGGCTTCAGAAAGCAAGAGAGTTTGTGTGGCCAGAGCCCGGATCTCAACTCTGTCACTTACCTGGAGGGGAGATGTTGGAGGCGGGGCAACCTTCCCAAGGCCCAGTCTCTGCAGATAGCTTCTAAGATGTATGAGCCAGCAAACGTACACATGGTGCTTAGGCAAGAAGGAAGCACTCGAAATTGCAGTCCTTATCTGTCTGCCTTACCACACAGCACAAGATATACCCTGGAAATATTTTTTTTGACAAGCAGAAAATAATTTTCATTCTCATGACAGGCAGCCTGGTCAGCGGCAGCCAAAGTCTTCAGTCAGCAAAGTTTGCTTTCGTGCTCCTCTTCCTAAAGCCACTTCCTTTATCTGTAGCCTGGCTCCTTCTTATAGGGCCCTGTGGCTAGACCCCAGAGTCCTGGGGGTGGGCTTGGAAAGAAGCCTCTGGAAGGTTCTTGCAGTTCAGCATCCATGAGAAAGGGTCGCTCCTGGGCTGACCAGCAGAATCCCAGGCAGATGGGCCAGTGCTGGTGTATCTCCCCACGGAGGAGGGGGCTATTGTCCAGGTCCCTCCAGGTGTCTGTCTGGAGGCCCCCGAGCAACACTGTGCAGGCTTTGCTCCACCTGGGTTCCTCTTGACTGTCCGTTTGCAGTTTGGCAGGTTTAATCTACATATTCTCAGATGTAGCCTTTTCCTGTCAAAGACCCTCCGGAGGAAAAATCTGCTTGATATAATCTTTTCAGAATTCCCAAGGTGAAGATTGGACTGGGCTGGGCAGGGCCTGGGGACAGAGTTTGGGGTTGTGTATAGGCCATGTAATTGTCATGTGTTTAAGGGGTGAATCTTGATAGGAGCTTTGGGTCTAGGTCCAGGACTGTTGGCCCCGTGTGACAAAGGTAAAGGCCTGGGATGTTCATGGCTGCATTTTCTCTGTTGTTACCTGTCAGGGGATGATTTTGGGAAGGAGGGTATTTGAGGGACAACTGCCGGCCCCTGGGATGTTGGGAGCAAAGCTGCTCTCTCCAGGGCTGCCCTGGAGGTGAAGGAGGTGCTGTTGGGCGTCCATGAAGTGGGGCTCTCTGCCTTGGCTGGGACTTTGAAGCCAGGGCCAGCGCTGCCCTCAGCTGCCTCCCCCCCCTCCCCTGGGCTGTGGGCTCAAAGCTGAGCCAAGCATAAAACAGACAGCCTCTCTCTGCCTCTCTGTTCCCACCCCCATCCTGCCGGAGTCTGGTTTTCATCACCCATTAATCACTGACGCTTCCCACAGCCTGTGTCTGTCTATCCACACTCTCCAGTCCCTGGGGCCCCCGGGGATGGAGAGACAGACAGGCAGATGGTCTCTGACTTGGGGAAATTTCAGGTCATATTGGGGACTGCTCCCTACTCCAAGGCAGGGGAAAGATACACTTCCTGGGCTTGTTAGGGGTCACCCCACCCCCAGCCCAGTCTGAAACTGCCAGCACAGCCCACCTCACCCTGGCAGCAGGCGACAGGGACCATTAGCTGTCCTGTTTGCCAGGAAGGAAATGGGTTGGAGGGCTGAGGAATTCTAATTAAGCTTCCCCAGCTGGCAGGCCGGCTGGCGGGTGAGAGCTGGCACCTCCACCCTGCTAGAGTTGGTGCCAGCCTTGTCCAGCCTGGCCCGCTTGATGCCCACCTGCCGCTGTGGGAACCCTCTGCTTGGGCTGCCTTGCATAGCCCCCTGAAGATTCCCAGGCGCTGGGGTTTCCTCTCGGCTCCTGTCCCCACATCTCCTGTTCCCCACCATGACTTCTCTGAAGGAGACTGGGTCTCCATCCAGAACTGATCTGGTTTTGCCTGACCCATTGTCAGCTTTGAGCTACTTCTCTGGCCTCAGTTTCCTGACTGTAAGTTGGGATGATAATTCTTGTTCGACTATGTCTCTTAGGGTTTCCCTCTTCCTCCTACTAATTAGAATAACTACCCTTTATTGGGTGTCTGCTGGGTATGAAATAAGATATGCAATTGGTTGGAAAGAGTACAAGGTGCCCTGGGAGGGGTGATCAGGATCATTGTCGCTCATCTTCAGGACTGTAGCATCACTGAATTTGATCTCAGAATTTGCCTTCTGGGCTCCCCTTCCTTTGGTAGTCACTTTACCCCACTCTCTGCAGGCACTAGAACCTCTCTGACCGGGGTCTCTTCTGCCATTCAATAGGATTTGTCTTTAAAAATAGGAGAGAATATGCTGGGGAGTGATATTGGCCAAATTATATTGTTATATTGTGTGCAGATATAAATATGTAACAATTCCCATCAATAAGTATAACTATAATGCACCAGTAAAAAATAAAAATAGGAGAGGATAGAAATCAATGCTTGTCCCCAAGGCATGAGTTCTAATCATGGAATGACAGGTGCTATTGTAGTCCAGTGGGAGAGATTCTAAGCCAGAGGAGGGGTTTAGTTTTGATGGCTTCCATCTTTGCATGGAGGGGAAACGCCTACCACTTCACTGGGACTTTCCCCCTCCCAGCTCTGGACTTGACCTCCTCCCCAAGGGTCTCCCGTGTGAGCTGGGTGTATAGGACCACTGTGGCACGGGAAGGGAGGCAGGTAGTGGGAGTTAAGAGGAACATTTTTGAAGTCTCACAAATTTGGGTTTGAATCCTTTGCAGGTTGGGTGACCTTTACCTGTTTTGTTATCTATAAAATGGGGATCACTTCAGTACTGCCTATAGTAGGACTGTTGAGAACTGAGTGATATATGGTTCAAGGATTCCCCATACATGGTGATTATCAGCTGTGGGGAGTCCCTAGGTCTCCTGGTTACCATGACCCACTGCCCACTTAGGGGACATAAGCTGAGGACGTGGGTATCACAGGGTAGGGGTGGGAGTGATGGTCACAGCAGAGTTGGAACAGAGTTTGAAAACCTAGAATTGATGCCAGGGTGGTCTTTCCTCCCTGGTCTAATGCTCTGCATTTCTCCAGAACCTGGGAGGCCCCAGCTCTGGTTACACCCCAGCCCTTCCTCAAGGCAGGCCTCTGTCCCTGCAACCTCCCCTCAGTTAGTCTGCCTTGGTTGTGGAAGCAGCTTCACAGATCAGAAGATGACATTGATCCCCAAATGGTTTCCACTGGCGCCGGGATGCTGTGTGGCAGCCAGCTCCCAGCCTTTGCCACGCAAGACTGCACGGTCCTCAGCAAGCAACGAGCCCCTCAGAGAGCAAAGAACCAGAATTCTGAAGTCACAGAGCTCCTTCCCACAAGTCCAGCATACACATCTGCATATCATTGCATAGCGGTTTGCATACATTTGCATCCAAGTCCACATAATGTTCTACTAAAACTAAATATTTCAGTTGTAGTATTGAAGTCCCCAAACTCAATTCCATTCACTTCAAACGTTTTGAGGACCTGATGCCACACCAGTCTGCATCAGGGGTTTTCAGGGAGATGCAGGATGCAGAAAACAGAGTCCTTGCTCTTAGGGGACTCACAGCCTAGCTGGGGAGAGAAAATTTGTGGGTGAGATCTAGGGAAGAGCATCAGAGGGTATACGCAAGAGCATAATAGTTGCACATGTGGGGTACTGGTGTTTGGGTGGCAGCTCAGAGGGGGCTGGAGGAGCATGGTCTGTGAGCTCCAGGGTCCCTGGTACAAGACTGGCATGTACTGGCCACTGTGTTGGAGAGGAGTTCTGTGACATCAACCCCCTGGTCCCAGGGTCTCTCCAGGGAGCAGCCCCTCATAATGTTATCTTCCCTTGTGCCACTGGTCTGCTCTCAGTCTCCGCAGATTGGGCCAAAGGCAGCCTTTGTGAGGTGACTGCCATACCTAAGTCAGTGTTGCCACCCCCATCCAGGTGACACGAATGAGAGAACTAAGGTAGAAGGGTTGGTAACATGTTCAGGAGTCCACACAGGAAGGCGGGGAGCTGGGGTCTGAGCACAGGCAGCCTGGCTAGGGTTTGTGCCCTTGACCACTGCACACTGCACACTCCACAGACTGTCATGGAAGGTTCAGGGCAGGAGCTGACAGTCTGGGGTGGTGGGGTCAACTCTGGAGACAACTGCCTGAGTTCCGTTCCTAGCTCAACTTACTATCAGTTGTGTGATCTCATGGAAACGACCTGCTTTCTCAAGGGAGGTGTCCTCACCTGTGGAATGAGCATGAGAAGGGCACCTACGTTGGAGAAATCTGAGTCACCGGCACCATAGTGGATGTGCAATATGTGTCTGTACTGGGTGGGGACTGAGGGAGGAGGTATGGGAACAGCTTGCTGAGGGCATGTAAGAAGATCAGCCTGGCTGGAGCAGTGCCTGTACAGAGAAGGGAAGGAGGCCAAGGCTGGGCCTGGGGCAAGGGAGCCCCAGCCATTGGTCATTGGCCCCGAGTGTCTCCCATTATTCCAGAGAGGAAGATGTGGTAAATGTGTCCAGAAAACCCCACAGGTTAGCAGGTGCTCTTTACTGGACGTGTCATTAATACAGATACTGGGAAGCTGGCAGCTCTGTCCCTCAAAGGAGCCCAAGGTTGGGGGTGTGCCGTGCTCTTCAACTCTTAGCCCTCAAGTGCCATCAGCTACCCACAACCAGCCTACAGGGCCCGCAGTTTGGCAGGATTTGAAATGCTAAAAGCAATGTCTTAAGGTTACCGTTCACCTCCTCTGGGTTCCTTAAAAGCAATGCTCAAGGACTGGCTATGAAACTCGTAAGCTGTAGAGTGCTTGCCTAGCATGCTTAAGGCCCTGGGTTCACTTCCCAGGACTGAAAAAAAAAAAAAAGTATTCAAGAAGGATGGGGACTTGGTCCTCCACATCCTTGGGGAAAGGTAATGAGATTTCATTGCCAAGGCAGGAGGCTCTAGGAGTAGCAGGAAGATGGGGTAACCATGTAGGAGGCAGAGGGTGTGAACAGGGGCAGCAGGGCAGAGTGAGGAGAGGTTGGGTATGTGCAGATAATCAGAGAAGCCCACTGTAAGGGAACACCGGATGCACAGGATAAACACACCTAGACATGCATTCTTGCCCATTCACAGGCTCATCTTCCTGGAGAGGTCCAGAGAGTTACTTACCAGCACAAAGTTTCTAGCATATTCTCGAATGAGAGATTCCGTACAGAAGTTTAGTGTGAAATAAAACAAGGCTCTTTTTTATTTAAGCACATTTGGGCAGATGGAGTTTGGAGCTGAAAGAGAGGCTTCTTGGTGCCACAGCTGTGGGCAGGGAAGAAGGTGAGGCACAGATAGAATACACTGAAATCTGCTTCTACCTTGGGTCCCAAACCTAAGCATCAGCCCAGTGCAGTAGACCCGTGAAGGGAACCTAACTTGATCTGGTTCAGGGGGCCAGTTAGCGGTCAGGTCTCTGCTCTATCCTATCTGGTCAGATCACTCAGGGGGAAATGCTCTGGGCCTTCTCTTTCCTATCACCAGCTTGTACCAGCTTGTTCTTGTTCCCTGGTTCTCCTCCCTCAAACCCTCTAAAATTGCCCACAGAACTACTCCTGTCTACATGGGTTAGATCCTTTGTGACTTGAGTCTCTCTCCCCAGCATAATTTACAAGCAATAGAGTTTACAGAGCTTAAGTGCACAGCTGGGTGGATCGTCACTGATGTGTCTACCCTGGGTAACCAGAGATCAAAGCTTCGAACATTTCAAACTCTGCTTGTGCTTCTTTCCAGTAAATACCACTCTGGAGGTCACTGCTAGTCTGAATTTTATCACCATTGATCCGTGGCCTTCATACAAATGGCTTCATACAAATGGCTCAGTTTACTCAAAATGGGGCCTGGGAGAGTCACCCATGCTGTTGTGCTTTTTGTTGTGTTTTTGTTACTGTGTTGTGTTCCAGCATACGACACACCACAGTTGCTTAACCACCCTCCTGTGCATGGGTACATGGGTTGTTGCAGTTTGAGGTATTCTGAATAAAGTGTTCTTGTGTAAACCTAGTTGCAGATCCTGCATTATTTTCTCTTAAGAATGTAGGAGTGGAATTGCTGAGCCACTTGGAATTTTAAGTGGTCACAGTCTTTCCTTCTCCCTGGCTAGGTTCTGGGACATAATGTTAGTGAACAAGCAGACCCCCTTTCAGTGTGCCCTAACCAGGTGTAGCTCTTGGGAGGGTCAGGCAGCACTTGCATACTACTGGTTGTGAGAGCAGCGACATGGACCTGCATCTTTAAGGAGCCACTTGACGAGGCCTGAGATGATACAGAGGGAGCTGAGGGCTCTTTTCTTTCTTTCTTTCTTTCTTTTTTTTTTTTCAGGGGCTGGAATGAAGGTCAGAAGAAGGTGGGGCCTAGGGCGTGGAGTCAGGAGGGATGCCGTTGCCCAACAGGCTGGAGGCAGCTGAAACTCCAGGATTAATGACCTGTCCAAAGTCAGGTGGCCAGTATGTGGCCAGAGTGATGTCAACTCAGGTGAGCCTCCTGCCATCCCAGAGTTCTCCCAACCACAGCAGGCTGCTCCCTCTATGGCAGAGGCACTTAGGGACAGCCAAGGACCTGCTGGGTGCTCTGCCCTAAGATCAGCTTCCGGGCCACCCCCTCCTGGGCTCTTCTCCCCTCCTTGGTCATCAGCTCTGCCTCTGGTCCAGTCCCTTCCCAGGGAGACATTCACAGGCCTTAGACAGGCTGAGTCATGGCCATAAGCTGGAGGAGAAAGAGAGAGAGAGAGGCAGGGCCTGGGGGCTGGTATTGCCCAAGACCCCATGCCAGGACCTGCCTGCAAGCCAGCCATGGGTGAGTGGGGGCAGTCCCCAGAGAACATTCCTGGAAAACAATCTGCCCTCTCTAACCCCCTCAGGCTTTATTGGCCAGACAAACTCATTTGGTCTGAGGCTGGCAAAGCCTGTCATGGCAAGGCCTTTGCAGTTGCCCTCCCAGGAACTGACAATGGATATCTCCACCGGAAGGTTCTGAATGGTATGTTCTCAACCAGTGCTATCTGTGGCTCTTGGTATGAAGACTTCAGGCAGTGGGATTAGGGATTCTCTTTGTTACAGGAAGGGAGAAAGGCTGGATGTGCTGTGTATGCATGTGTGTGTCTGAGTAATAGTGTCTCCTGAGTGTGAGCGTCTATTCCTTAGCCATTCCTTCATTTGTTCAGCAAATAATTGCTGTTACGTACCACTGGGGATTCCACAGTGAATAAGGGACAAGGTCCATGCCCTCAGAGGAGCTTATTAGACCCAGAACAGTTGACTCCATAGGACGTGTGCACACCTGGAGGTATGTATCTGCAGGAACCTGTGGCTGCCTCTGTGAGTATATGTGTGTGTGTGTGTCTGTCTGTCTGAAAAGGAATCTGAACGTCTAAGTAGTGTGTGTTTCAGGGTGTGTGTGAAGGGGAGAGAATTACTCATCTACTCAGAACACTATTCAAGAAAGGCCTCTCCCAGAGCAGTTATATTTTCATAAATAAAAATAATCAGATAATGAGTTCATTTCCGATCTCAAGTTTGATGCCAACATTCCAGTGAAACAAGACCCGCTGGCGGGCGGACTGCTCTCTGTGTGGCTTGGATTAGCTGGGGAGAGTGCAGGGGAGGGTGAGACCTGCCACTTGCAGGCCTCAGGGAGTGGGGAGGGGTGGTGACCTACAACCAAAGCAGCAGCTGCATGTGCCTGGGGCTGAGAAGGCCCTCACCCTACAGGCCTCCGGGCCTCCGCAGACACTCCAAGGCTAGCATAAGGCCTGCGCTTCCTCCATTTGCTCCTTGGGACTGGTGACAGGCAGAGTCTGTGCAGTTGTGTAAATGCAGATGACCCCAGAAGGAGTGGCCCACCACGTTGCTGTGAATAACCGAAGGCCCAGTGAATGACCTTTTCCCTAGGTACCAAGCCAGAGCTCATAAATGCCTGCTGGAAGCAGGGGTAGAGAAAGAGGCTGTGGTTGGAGCCTTGAAGGGAGATGGAGGAAGGCAGCACCCAGGCCACAGCCCCTGCTCCTTCTTGGATGAACATCCAGGTGGTCAAGTAGATGCCTCAGATTGGCATTCCCGGCCTTGCACAGTGACCTCCCCACCCCATGTTCATGTCAGTTCTCGCCCACTTCCCCTCGCCTATGTTCCTGGCAGAAGAACCTCCCTTGCTCTGCCCTCCCTGCCTTTGCTTAGGCTGTTTCTGCTGCTTGGAATGCACTTCCCTCAACTCTGCATACCCAAATCCATCCATTCTTGGAGATCTAAATGCCACCTGCTTCAGGTAGTCTTTCCTAATTCTGCCAGCCAGGAGCGCCTGCTCAGGCTCAGCAGGGAGCACCTGTTGACTGCCTCTGTTTTTCCCTCCAAGTTCCAAGAAGCAGAATCTGTGCTTCACTCTCGCAGCTGATTCCCTCCACAAGCCCTGGCCAGCCTGAACACAGGGCTGATCCTGGATGCTGGCCAGGAAGGTGCACTGAGCTGGCTTCTGCAGCCTCTGCCAGCCTGACTAGGGGAACCTGTGTCCAGACACATGCCTGCTCTGAATTTGAGATCCAGTGCAGACAGGAGTGTCTTGGCAGTTGAATTGGGGGCTGGGAGAAGGGCATTCTGGGGGAAAGAATCAGGGAATGAAGAGCTTTTCCTAGGAGGCATGACTTGGACCATAGATGGAGACATCTGTGAGATGTCAGAGGATTACACTGGGGTGGGGATAATCAATTCAGAGGCAGGGACAGACACAAGAAGAATGAAGAATTCACTGAGGCTGTCTGTCTGCACGTCCATCCATCTTTCCATCCTGCCACCCATCCATCTCTCTACTCACCCACTATTTACTCATCCATTCAGGCGGCCTTGAGCATCTGCTGTATGCCAAAGCCCTGGGAGCTTTACATACATTAATTCATCTACTCCTCGCAACAGCTGTGTGGGAATGCGTCATTATCTCAGAGGGGGAAGCTCAGCCTCAGAGAAGTTGAAGTCAATGTTCAGGGTCACACAGCTGGTAAGGGCCTGAGCTGGGATTTACACACAGGTCAGGCTGCCTCTCTAGCCCAAGCTCTTCCCACGCCAGGAAGGAACAAATGGCTTATTTCTCAGTCTCTCCAGGGCTTCAGGCTGAGCTGGATCGTGGCCCTCAGGCAATATGATTAAGCCTTGTTCTCTGTCTGGGGAGTTCAGCCTGTGTCCCCAGACAGTGCCCCCACTACAATTTTGCTGTAAGCCAGCTTGTCTTTATCTTCTAAAATATTTCTTGACAAAGCCATGTGTAGGGGTAAGGTTCTAACCCAAAATTTGGGTAGTAGAATTTCTAGCAGAGGGACGTTCTTACTTTGCCAAGAGGGAGGGCAGTCCTGGCAAGAGGACCCAGCACAGGAGGAAGAGCTGAACATGTTTTCCAAAATAATCTGGGATGGTGGTTAAAATGGATAATCTGGGGTCACATCTTCATAGTCTCAGTAGTCTGGAGTGGGCCCAGAAGTCAAGTTTTAACAAGCCCCCAAAGATTTTAGAGGTGGGTGGTCAGAGGACCAGCAAGAAACTGACTCAAAATAAGACATTTTTCAATGGACCTGAGGGTCCCATGACTATCTTGTGCAGAATTGCCATGCAGTTGGCACAGGCTGGATTGTGGGCACAGGCTGGATGCCCACATCTTTCAATGTTTTGTTTTTTCTCATGTATCCACAAGGTCAATTTCTTGCACACACACAGATCCTTACACTGAGATGTCTTTAGGACCCCCTCTTTAAATGTGGCCCATTCACCCATCCTGACCAAACTTTTTTGAATTTCAATTTTATTATTCAGTGTATTTCCCATTCTTTTCAGCTTTGATGGTCTGCAAAATTGAGAATTCTACAGTCCACATCTTTACCAAAGTTATAGATAAAAATGTCAAGGGGACCAGAACCAAGACAGTATAAGCCTCTCTCTCCATGCTGCCATGGCCCTAACAATTGTCCCCTGAAGAGTCACAAGTCCTTCAGTGGAGGACCCTCTACCCTGTAGGTCCCCATCTTGAAGAATGCTCCAAAAGGCTTACTGGAATTCGGTGATGGGGGGCTGCCCACTCTGGTCTTGTCCTTCATCCCATCAACAGTATACCCCAGGCAGTCCAGCTCGGACCCTGAACTTACTGCTTGCTGCATTTTGGATGCTCAAACCTGTCTTCCCACATACACATCCAGAATGGTGACATCAAGCTCACAGGCAGGTAGAGCAGGTTTCTCTCTGCACAATTTCCCAAGGCTCAGGTCTGCCCTGGTGTCCACCATGTAGTCTGACCATCTCTAAGCCAGCAGACCTATGTACGTGCTGTGATCTAGAAGATGGGGTGGGCTGGGGGTGGACAGAGAGTGGGGGTGGGGCACCACTCTGGGGATTGAGTTTTCTTCAGGGCTGGAGGAAATGTATGTGGCCCATGTGATTGTCCATAAGCCTTGGAATGAGATCCCTCCCTTCCCACTGGTAGAAAAGGGCGAGTTGCTGCCTTCTGCTTCCAGGTGGGAGCTCGAGCCCTCAGCTAGATGTATGCAAAGTGGAGAAAGAGGAAGACAGACTCTGCAGTTGACATGTTCTGGGCCTGGCAGAGAATGCTGAGAGCAGAAATTTGATCAGGGACTGAAACAGCTCCAGACATTTCCCACATTTCTTGGAGGGCTTTCTCGCCAGAACTTGGCTTTCTTTTGAGTATTCTGCCCCCTAACCTGTCCCCACCCTAACAGGGTGCGGGGTAGGGCAGCAGGAAGTGAGCATTTTCCATGCCCTAGGGGATTCTGGGCTGCCTCTCTGTAACCACCATCAGCTACAGGGAGAAGCCTAGCAGAGGAAGTGGGAGCCCCCATCCTCCCAGATGCCCCCCAGGGCTTCTGGGGTGCAGTGACCAGGTTCCCCCTGCTTCTCTGACTCTCAGTGTCCTTCTTAGAGCTCAAGCTGAGCTGTCTACCCTGAGGAATTCCCTCAGTTTGAGGGCAGTCACTCTGTAACTAATTCCTCTCTTTCTCTGGGTGCCCACCCTTTGGCCTCTGGATCCCTGACTCCTGCTCTTTCAAGGGCCAGAGGAGAGAGGGTCTTGACCCCTTGCTCTTTGTCATTACTCTTAGCCACTATCCCAGGGCCTAAGGTCCTCCCCACAACCAGCCTGGGTTGGGGGCTCTTTGTCACCTAGGTCTGTCCCTTTCAGGAACTGGAGGAGGCAGCTGCTTTTGAGAGGCGTGGGTCTGAAAAAGGAAAGAACGTGAAGGTAGTTGGAGGCAGAGAAAGGAGCAAGTTGCCCCTCAGGGACCAGATTTGAGCCACTACTGTGCCTGCCCCACAGAAGCAAGAAGGCACATCCCCCTAGTTTTCCATATGCTAGAAGTGGGGAGCCTAAAGAGAGGCATGGGTCACACAGAAACTGTCGCACTTGTCCTGCCCCTCGAGAAAGTAAGGTGCCTAGGTTCTCATCTACTTTGTCATGAGCTGACTCTGGGGACAGGTCCCTAACCCAGGCTTCTCTCTTGTGGATATGGACTGCTGAGAGATCACGACAGTGTCAGGGGTTCCAGATGTGGCAAGGCATGCTGGCTCGTTGTCCCCAGTATCAGGTTCACCACATTACTTATGAAGAATGCAAACACCACATCCATTTTTAAGAACACATCACTTCTTAAACAAATTTCAAACCTGAAGCTCTTCCAGCTAGGCCTCCAGGAGCTCACTCTCCACTCCCTTCAGACAAATATGGACGGTCCTCTGCCTACGATGGCGCTCCATCCCAGGAAGCCCGTGGTAAATTGAGAATGCATGAAATACATGGAAGCTCTGAACATCACAGCTGAGCCACAGGGCACACTGTGGAGTGTCTGTTGCTTCCCCCAGGTGATTGCCCGGCTGACTGGGAGCTCTGGCTGCCTGTTGCTGCCTGGCAGCAAAAGACAACACATTGCTAGCCCGGGGAAAGATCAATATTGAAAATTCAAAGTATGGTTTCTACTGAATGTGTGTCGCTATTTCATCGGTGTATGGTTGAAAAATGCTGTCAGGAAATGGGAGGTTGGGGATTGTACACACACCAGCCCTCTGTGCCTCAGTTTCCTCAGCAGAGAAGTGGGATAATGCTAATCCACATGTGTCAAGAAATGTGTGAGTGAAGGGAGGTGGGCGGGGAAGGGCCAGGCAGAGGAAGTGCCATCCGCCAATGCCTGGAGCTTCCACAAGTCAGTGCTGCTACCCCAGGAGAAAACCCTCATTTAGTGGTTCACTGGGCTTCCTCCAGCTGAGCATGGTGTGACAGTCTTTGTCCACTAGACATGTGCTTGGTTGCCCATATCGCAGTGGCCTGGAGACCTTCTGTCTGAGTCCCTTCCAACTTGCAGACCCCAGAGCAGGTGCAGTGTCCCCTGCATGGGGATGGCCTGCAACAGGGCACAGTATCCATTCCAACTCCATCCTCTCACCTTGGAGAAGCTGGGGTGAGGGCAACACACATTCTCAGGGTACCAGGAAGAAGACTGTGAGCTGCCAACCTGCAGGCCGAAATTGGTCCTTACCTGTGTTAGCGTGGCACACACCATCCTTTCAAACTTGGAATTCCACCTGAAGAGCCCAGTTTTCTTCTTTTTCTCAAAAAGTTCAAGTCTGGCCAGTTTGGCCCACATGGCATTAATGGGCCAAAGTGAGCAGAGATTGCCACTTTCACAGCAGCCGTGGCCACAGTTCCCATGAGCCCCAGTGTCTCACGCCATGCCCATCTGTCCACCTCCACCCAGGTTATTACCTGCTGGCCACTGTGGTAGTGCCATCTCAAAATCTTCTGTGAAGCTTGGGCAGTTGGAGCACAGTGCCCACAGCCCAGAGAGCACTCTCCATTGAAATAAGAGCATTTCTGACTCTCTGGCATGCCCGGGAGAGCCAGGTGAAGGGGAAGGCCCCTGGTCCTCTTCTTCCTGTCCCTACTGGTACCATCAGCCCTTCCCATTGCTCTGTGCTTTGGAGGGATACTGGGGCTGTAGGTGTAGAGTTCTGCTGGGACAGTTGGAAATAAACTAGGTAATCACCCACCCCCTGCTCCGCCGCTTAGGCCCCAACCCTAGTGCCCCTACACTGCCCCAGGTGAGTGGGTGTCAGTACTCACACACTCCTGTGTGGATCCCCCTACACTGGTCGGGTGAGGAGTCCGCGCTTCCCAAACTTCTCAGGATGTGGATGACTCATAGGGGCGAGGTCAGGGGCTCTCTGTCTCTGCCTTTTCCAAATACTTCCAACCTTGTCACTCATTCATTTATCCATTCATTCATTCGTTCATTCATCACATAATTACTGAATGCCTACTGACACTGAATGTATGAGGCACCCCTTCCTTCTGTGAGACCTTAGGCAAATTGTAATCCCTGTATCCCACCTCTCTCCTCTGTAAAATCTGGATATTATAGGATCTCATTCTTAAATTCCTTTTGAGGATTAAATAAGATGAAGCCTCTCCGTGCTGGGCATGGAGCTGATCAGTGAAGGTTATGCATGTCACAGAGGCACAATGATGTTATCCGTGTTACAGGCACTGGGGCTATTACTAAGAAGGTTCGGGCCCCTGCCCTTGGTCGGCGTCGCTGTGCCACTCCCTCTTCATCCCTCCTCTCTTCCTGCGCCCCCAAGTCCGCTCCCCAAGCCCCGCTGGGGTCCCCGGCCGGCGCGCGGCCCCCGCCGGGCCCCCGCCAGGTGCACTGAGGCCCCATTCTCCCGCGCGCGTCCCCTCGCTAGCTCCTGGGGGACCCTGCCCGGTGACCTCGCGACCCGCCGTTTGCGCGGGCAAAGAGGGGCCCTTTGTTCCCGGGCCGGGCCCGCGCGGCTCCCGCCCTAATCCGGCTAATTACCGTCCACATGGCGGTCGGGGCCGCGCGCTCGCCCACCACTTTCCCACGGCCGCGAAGAAAGCCCCTCAGTGCGGCGCAGAGAACAGAGGGCGATTCAGCGGCCCGCCCGGGCTGCTGGCCCCTCTGCCACCCTTGGCGGCCGCGTCTCCTGCTCTGCTCTCGTCCTCTGTCTGTCTGCCGGTCCATCCCCAGGCTCGCCACCCCCAGGTTCACCACGATCTTCTGAACCTCTTTCTGTCCCCATCCCTGTCTCTGTTTCTCTCTCAGTCCTCTGTGTCTCCCAGGGCGTTCTGTTCTCTGTCTTTGACTCTCTCTCCCTCTCTGTGCCTGTCCACATGGAGGCTGTCTCGCTGTCTCTGTTCCCTGAACCTCTTCCCTGCCGGGGTTCATTCTCCCCATGCACAGGTCCATGGGGTGGGGGGATTGTCCAATCAAATTGAGCCTCACTGTCCTGCCCAGCAATCTCGGACCTTCTCCGCTTCCTTCCTGGGGACCCCAGGGTCTTGGCCCCTTCTAAATGAAAGGAAACCAAGGAAACTCTGGGGTCCAGTCAGGTGTCTTGAATGGTTTTGGGGGAAGCTCTAGCCTCTCTACTGGGGAGCAGCTCCCAGACAATGAAAAATGTCTGAGGTGTTTGTCCTGGGCCAGGGAAGGAGTGGTGGGGTTCCTATGGCACAGCGGAGGACGAGTGGACCTAGTAGACCCAGTGTCTTGCAGCAGGCCAGAAAGGGGATTGGCTCTCAACTCCTCCATCCTTGAGGGCAGCCTCAGCCTCAATGGGGTTGTCCAAGGGGAGGGTCTGGGTTATGCTTGGCTGAGTCTGGACCAGCCACCATCAAATCCGTACAACTGCTCTTCTTGAATTCACTGGGAGTATGTGTCCAGAGGGTGTGGGGAAGGTCATGGAATGGTCCTTTTGGCCATTTTAGGATTCAAGACATTCATTTATTCACTCACCAAATACTGAGTGCCAAGAAACTGTTCTAAGCAGCAAGGAAAGAACCATGAACAAAATAAAGACACCCGCACTGCGTCCTGCCAGGGGAGGCTGTGGATGACAAGTAAGGGAAACAGAGCAGTGGACGGTGGGAAGGAAATGTGCAAAGCCAGGGAGAGATGTTGGGAACCAGGTGAGGGCCAAGGGGACTTCTCTGGATTGGTGGCACTTGAGTGGAGGTTGAAAGTGATGTCAGAGTGCTTTCCCTCTGGGGCTGTGACTGGATTTGCAGACAAGTCCCCACTGGAGATGCCAGGAGACTCTTTCCAGGGCCTTCAGAACCTAGTCACAGGGAAGTGAAGAGCTCTCCTGTGGCCTGGAGGAGCTTCCCAGCTCACTGCAGGGCAGTGGCCAGGAAGAGGTTGACTGGAAGACCTGGGCTGTGGGCAACTCCTATCCCTTATTTTGCCTGCCTTTTCCTCACCATTGTCAGGGGTGTTCCAACGTGGTGACCTTTGAGTGAACAGACCACAAATGAACCACATAGTCCTGGGGGAGGGATCTGTCCCAGGGAGAGGTAAGGCCCTTCTGTCTATAGAAAAACCAGGGACTTCTTTACATAGAGGTAATTGAGGAAATAGGATTAGCAAGCTTTGTGAGCTCATAAATCACAAAACAAGTGGTGTAGATATTCAGATCAGGGGAACAAGAATTAAAGGGGCGAAACATGGCCTCCAGCAGGCTTATGTTGGCCTCAGACAAAGCAGGAGAACCTGGGGAATAACAGAGGCAGGACAGATGGAAACACTGTAGGACCCGCAGTTGCTCAGGACTGGAATTTAGGGCACTGAGGGGGTCTGGGAGCCCCAGTCAGTCAGGAAGTACAGTTGGGGATGTGTTGGTTACATATAGTGTGTGTGGCATCTGTGGGCACAGAAGAGGCCCATGTGACCTTTCTCAACCTCTTTCAGCTCCTACCCTTATTGCCCATTCTGGCAAGTCTTAGTTCTGGCTGGACTACCTCTGTCCCTCATCCTGCCTATTCCAAATGGTCCTAGCCAATGTTGGGACCCAGATGTCCTCTCACCTGGGCCTTCTCCTCATGGGCTATGTTGCTGGGAACTGTGTGGTGCAAACAAGTGCTGGGGTCCTGTTTTTGGATCAAGTGCTGGAAATTCTGGGTTGTGTCTGAGGAAAGAGTATTTTCATAACCTTGCCCCTCACTGACTGAGGGACATGAGTGTGTCACTCAGCCTGTCTTAGCCTTGTTTGCCTCACTTGGAGAATAGGGATATCAATAATTCCTCCTCACAGGGGTTAGAATAAGGATACATGGGATAAGAATGTGACATATACTCTTTCAACCAGTCTTTTTGGACTAATACATTTTTTTATTTTGAAGTACTACCCATACATATAATCAAAACAAAAATTTATATTTATTCTTAATGTGTTAAATGTGTTGGTCTATTCTCTTTCCTTCTATTTTTTAAAAAGTTACAAGTTATAACTCATTGGTCTTGGCCTACAGTCTTGAAAAACATAGAATGGGATATAAAAGCATTTGTGGTTTCACTGCTTGGAAAGCTGGCTGGAGGCAGGGCATAGCGTGGCCTTTGGAGTTGCTACCCTGGGCACATCCACCCTGACTGCTGTGCAGCCTGTCACTGGCCTTGGTTGGCCCTGCTTCTCAGAGGTTGGCTTGAGCTCTACTTCTCCATCTTTCTCCCCTCTTGCTCTCCACATCTTCTTGCTGACTAGTCAGCTTCATGCCAAAGGCTAAACACAGACTGCTAGACTTGGATAGGTTCTTCAAGGGTCACTTCATCTTTCATTTATATAGTAGAAAACAGGCCCAGTCAAGGAA
Source organism: Sciurus vulgaris (assembly GCF_902686455.1). Lineage (NCBI taxonomy): Eukaryota > Metazoa > Chordata > Mammalia > Rodentia > Sciuridae > Sciurus > Sciurus vulgaris. The sequence goes on from NC_136475.1 coordinate 63,426,969, forward strand.
AGTGATTTATTCATGCCCTCCCAGTTATAGGTGGTAGAACCAGAACCAGGTTCAAATGGTCCTCTGTCAGGCCATGACTTATTTTTACTAATAGCCTGTTTTTCTGCTTGATTGCAAATCCAACCTTCACTTCTCTCTACTTCTAGAGTCTGGGAACCTCCCTTGGCCTGAGTAGGAATAAAGCTTCAGGTTTGGCTTGCAGTCTGCGTGCACCAGCCATGTGGCCGAAGGCAAACCTGTTAGTACTTCTGAGCCTCAGTGTCTTCCTCTGTAGAGTGCAAGTGATACTTTCTGCTTTTCCCAACACACAGGGTTGCTTTGCAGATTAAATGAAATAATGTGTATATAAATGACTTTGAAAAATCCTTTAATTTTATACTTTAAAATCAAAGTGTCCTCAGAGTGGCAGAAGGATTTACTAGGTGAAGGTAAGGGGTCTTCTCAGGAGGGTGAAATTATTCTGTATAATATTGCATTGATGGATTCATGACACTACATTTGTCAAAACCCACACAACTTTACGGCACAAAGAGTGACTCTTTTTGCAAATTTAAAAAGTCACTTAGGAGGTCAAAGGATCCCAGGATGGAATGCAGAATGATAAAACTGTTTTATATGAGAGAACCTCACTGAAGTGAGTGGAGTGAAATTTTTCTGATCTAAGTGACTTTGGAAATGAGTGGAGTCTATAAGACTAGTGGCAAAACAAAAACAAACACACAAGCAAAAAACCCCTGCGTATGCACTGTACTCTTGCTGATACAACTGTTTCCCTTGGAGTATGGGTCTACAAGCCCCAAACCATCATGCATGTTTATTGAAACTGAATAATTTAGTAAATGGATGGTGGATGGCAGGTTTCTCATTGTGAGAATAGGAGGTTACAGACAAGGGGGCAAGGCTAGAATGATCCTTGTGAGAATGGACTAGAGTTGTAATAGTGTGAGATCAGTTTACACAAATATAGACATAGATGATTACATATAGAAATGTTTATGGATTCGTATATATTGAATTAGGCATATATGCAGATCAGGATATCTGCATCTATTTTCGTGTTCTCTCAGTTGACACAGTCTAGAAGGAATGACAACCCAGTAACAGTGAACACACCAGTGCCCAGATCTTGGTCTCTAATATCATTCTCAAATAAAAGGAACCAGGGCTCCTTGGAGAAATGACTAATTCTGAGACTGGGACAGGAAATGTACAAGAGGAACCTGGAGTATATTCTAGTACCAGAAAGTTAAGGAAGTACTAAAAAAGAAAGTGTTGGGAATATGTCAAAGAGACACAGAAGTCATGTAAGAGAGTTCCAGTGGTAAAACTGGAACAATTTGCACAATACAATAAATTTGGTAGTCTTGGATTATGACCCCAAGTACAAAATAAATTTTTGTGGATCCATACATAAGTAAATGATAACTCAATAAATAAATGGAGGAAAGATAAAACTCCAGTGGAAGTGGAGAGAATTGACAGACCCCTAGTTCAGCCAGGTGTCAAAGTTAACATTGACAGCGATAAGTCATGTTGGTATTTATAGCTTTGGCTTGACATAAAGGAGGTGGCACCGCACCTCTGTGACCTCCCTCCCCCACAACTGTAACTCTAGTATAAAAATGAGAAAAACATCAGACGTGTCCCAACAGAGGGACATCCACAAAATACCTGACTAGTACTCCTCAAAACTGTCAAAACAAGGAAAGTCTGAGAAATTGTCACAGCCAAGAAGTTGTGATGAAAAGTGGTATCCTAGATAACCCTAAATGAAAGTGGCATCCTAGAACAGAAATAAAACATTAGGTAAAAAACTAAGGGCTGGGGGATATAGCTCAGTTGGTAGAGTGCTTGCCTTGCAAGCACAAGGCCCTGAGTTCTAATCCCCAGGACCGAAAAAAAAAAAAAAAAAAAACTAAGGAAGTCAGGTGCAGTGGCACACACCTGTAATCCCAGCAGTTTGGGAGCGAAAAAAAACCCTACCTATGCACTGTACTCTGAGGAAGGAGGATTGCAAGTTCAAAGCCAGCCTCAGCAAAAGCGAGGTACTAAACAACTCAGTGAGACCCTGTGTCTAAACAAAATACAAGATAGGGCTGGGGATGTGGCTCAGTGATCGAGTGCCCCTGAGTTCAATCCCTGGTACCCTCCCCGCAAAAAACAACAACTAAGGAAATTTGAATAAAGTATGAACTTATAATAGCATTAATAATATTATAAGTCCTATGATAAAGTATCAATAAAGTTTTTTTAAATGTGGCAAATGTACCATACCAATGTGAGATGACAAGAAGAGGGGAAATTGGGCATGGAGAATATGGGAACTCTCTATTACCACCTTTGTAATTTTGTCCTGAAAATCTAAAATAATGCCAAAGTAAAAGTTTTATATGAAATTTCAGATCCTTGTGACAGGATATCTTGAGACCCTTTCCAGATCTGGGAAGGCCTCTGGAGGGGGTGAGCGTGTGGCAACATTTTCTTACACTCTATTTCTTACAATCTATTCTTACATCTCCTCCTACTGAATGTGGGACATATGGCTGCTTCAACTAATAAGATACAGCACAAGTGATGTTGTTGTCTGTTTCTGGGTCTAGGCTTTTAGAAACTGTCAGCTTCCACTTCCTGTCTGTTGGGATCCTCACCCATGGGACCCAGGCATCAGGCTGAGAGAGAGCCTGAACAGCCCAATGGGGGGCCCACGTATAGAAGTAGAAGCTCCTGGCTTTCAGTCCTGCCTGTGCTTCCAGCCATCAGCCAATTCTTACTTGCTAACTGTATGAATCATCTTGCAAGTGAATCCTCCCGTCTGGAGATGAGTTGCCCAGCTTCCATCTTGTAGAGCAGAAACTAGCCTTTCCCACCATGTCTGGTTCACACTGTAGACCCATGATCTCGAGCAATGATTGATGATGTTTTAAGCCACTAAGATTTGCAGCTGTGAAGCCGTGGTAACCTGGACATCCAGTACTTGGGTCTTCTTCCTCCTCCCTGTGCTCAGGCTGCAGTGTGATGGTTTAGTGTGTGAACTCTGGAGCCAGATCACCTGGGTTCAAATCCTGACTCTACCACATATCAATTGTATGACTCAGTAAGCCTCTTAGTCTCTCTGTGCCTCAGTGGCTTCATCTGAAAGATGGAGGGAATAACAGTAGATATTATAGTCTTATTGGGAAGATTAAATGAACATCACCTCACACGGGCATGATTATCCTGCCAAGTCAAGGTGCCTCCGTTCTGCGGTGCTGATCTGCTGGGCCCTCCGTCATCTAAAATGCCAGGCTACTTGAGTCCCCAGACTTCTCAGGTACCACCAGCCTGTCTCTCCAGACTATGAGCTGTCCGTCTTCTTACTGGTGCCTAGCTCTGCCTATGAGGCTGACCATGCTCATTCCCATCACACTTTCTCCCTGCCCCTCACCCCCACTCCCTCCACCTCTCTCATTCTGCCTGCTTATCTGGCTTCCTTTTGGCTGGGATGTTAGGGAGTAAAAGAGTTGTCAGGCAGACATAAAGACCCTACTGTGGGGTTAGATGGATGGGTAGATGGGGGAACCTTGAGTTCCTTAGCTTCTCTGGGAAACAGAAACCTTACCATCCATGCAACTCATGGGAAGATGTTGATTTTGTTGCTGAAATAAGAGGCCAGAGAGCATGGTACCTACTATGAACAGGTCTTGCTGAGAAAAGAAGGAGCGTTGTCACAGAGGTTTTCTAAGGAAGTGCCTGATGGCATGTGTGGTGCCTGAGAAAGTTAAGGTTTTGTCTTAATTAGATTTAGCCCAAGAGAAATGAACTTGCTCTACAAGATTTTCCCACCACATGCCTTCATGCAGGTTCTGAGAATTCAGAAATTCTTTGTACCCCAGGACTCAGGTTTCACCAGCTCTAGGGGCTCCCCTTGGCTGCCGAATGCACAGTCCCCCTCCCTGCAATTAGAGCTTTTCAAACCAAGGGAGGCACGGAGGGAGGAGACTACACTAGGGCGCAAAGGCCTTTGACAGGGGGAGCCGCTGCCCCTGAGGGGCAGAGAGCGGATGGTAACCCTGCCTCCAGCAGTTCTTCCCCTGGGCCTACAAGAATGACCCACTTCTTCACGCTGGGAAAGCTATGCTGCTGCTGTTCACCTGCAGTGTAGGAATAGAATTTGTAACTCTATCCCACGCTCCACCCCCTCAGGGAGAGGGAAAGCACTGAGGAGGGGTCAGAGTACATGGGGGGCTGGGCAGTCCTGCCCCCAGTAGGGTAGGGGCCCTACAGCACTGAGGGCAGGAGTCCAGTTGGGTGAGGGAGGTGTGTGCAACAGGCCACCTGACCCAGGAAGAGTCCCAGAGTATCCTGCTCTGGAGGCATGGGGGACATATTGAGTGTGTGTTGGAGGAGGGATGTGTGGAGTGAGCCCCGAGTCTGAATCCACACTTTGCCACTGACCATGGTGATGACAGCAGGCAAATTCCTTAACATCTGGGAGTCCCATGTATAAAAAAGGAACAATATTGTGCACACGTGTGTGGGAGCGAGCACACATTCACCCCCACTCCCAACGGTTTCCAGATTGTTTTTTTTTTTTTTTTTTTCTTGAAAAGGTCTTTGATATGTCAGTGTGTCCTATGAATCAGAAAGAGGAGCTAGAATATGAGGCACTTCCCAAACAGAGTGGATCTCAGGCCCTTTCCTGTGGAAGAGGAGCTTCTGGTTAAGGAAAAGGACTCCTTTCTTGGCCCCGTGGCATGCTGGGTGATCAGGCAGGGCAACAAGATGTTGAGCTCCCTCAGGGCAGGATGGCGTCAGAGGCCTCTCTAGCTGCCACCAGCCCCTAGCAGGGCTTGGTGGCTCCCTGAATTGAATGGAGGCTCAGGTTTTTGACCTCCCAAGACTCTCATTCCCTCAACCTCTGTTGCCTTTGGAGCTGGGCACCGTGCGGGTTCCCCTTGTAGGTCTTGTGTGCAGCTGGCATGAGGCCTAGAATCTGTCAGCAGCTTCATTGGGATGCTGCCCCTGCTCTGCCCTAGTTCAGGGTTTTAGAGCCTTAAGGCCCCCACCCCAGCCTTGCCCTGCTCCCTCCATCACCCTGGAAACAGCTTTCAGTTTCTAGGGGCCCAGGGAGAATGGCAGGCAGGATGGGGTCTGAGTGGGGAGCAAGCTGGCTGGCTGAGGCGGGGAGAGGCCCAGAAGAACCACAGCTTGGCACTGGTTGGGGGGAGGGAAGCCAGGGCAGGCCCACCCTGAAGAAAGGCCCTTTCTGATGTGCATTGGCTTAGAGGGGGTGTTTTTCGGTGATTCGTCTCCCCTGGTGAGGGCCCCTTTTTCTAATACTCACAAAAGCGTCATATGTCTAAATGGTGAATGGGTGCTTGAACTGCCTTCTGGTAGCTTGTGGGGTTTGGCCTTAAACCACCACCCCCCCCCCACAAGTGGGAGACTCTGGTTCTGTTCAGCCCCAGATGAGGAGAGGGAGTGCCTTCTCCTCTTAGGTTCCACACCAGCCATGTCACCCAACCAGCCCAGGAGGGATGGACATAGGAGATGGCTGTTGGGATCCCTCTTCAGTTCCCTGGGCATTCCATGAGCCAAGGATCCCTATCGCACCCCCACTGCCAGTTGTTTATCTCTTTAACCAAGGATAAACCCACCCTTCCAAATTTGCTATGAGAGTCCATGGCATGCGTGGATCCTCTCTCCAGAAATGCCTGCATGCCATGCCAGCATGAAATGATACAGGTGGATGACCCCAAGTTCAAGGCCCTGCTCTAGAAGCAAGGGTGTTTACTTGGGTTCTGGTTCTGGCTCTTTGTCTGCTCCTGGGGCCTCTGTGTGCCATCTGGAGACACATCTGCCCTCCCCTGCAGGACTCCAGGTGAGTGTCGGGTCTAGCACCTGGCTGGCTGACTGGGGGCTCCCCACTCTTAGTGGGGTGATGTAGTGGCCACTGCGGTTGCCCTGCCATGTCCCCCTGCCAGCCTGCAGTTTGTATCCCAGTTGCTGGGTGAGAGAGAGTGCTGCCAGGGCTCACTGCTGCCCTGGAACAGTCCTGGCTGAACAGTCTGGAGGTTATCCCAACCAGGCATTACCTACCGGCCTCAGCCCATCCCCAAACCCATGCCTGACTCTATTTCATAAGCTGGACCTTTGCCTTCAGGTGGGACAGACCCACCTGGGGCTTCCAGTCAGTCTCCCTGGAACAAGCTGAAGTTCAAGGCCATGGCCTTATTTAAGCATCTGCCCGCCCTGTCCTGCTTCCATACAGCACTGCTCCTGAGAGCACTACCTCATAAACCGCTTCCCCAGCACATCCACCTCAGTCTCTGCTTCCGGAGTCCTAATCCTAGATGCAGAACTCCAGGGCCCTGCAGCTGTAACCATGGGGCGAGGAAGAAGCAGGTCAGGGCACACACTGCCCTTGGCTTCAGGAGCTCAGTGTGGGTGAGGAAAGAGTGGGGAGCTCTGGAGCCTGAACTGGGGCAGCAGACGGGGCTGCTCAGCCTTTCTCCTTCCCTCCCGCGACCCCTGCCCTTAGCCTAGTCTCTGGCAGCCACATATTTTAGTTTTAGCTTATAGAGCGGCAGCCATCAGATAGTCAGTCACCTCTTCTTTAAACCTGGGTCACCCAGTGAATTGAGTGCCTCTGCCAGTCTCCAAAGCCTGTGTCCTGCTGGCTGCCCCCAGCCCTTGCCTAGTCCCTGCCCTGGGGGGTTGGCAGAAGTGAGGCCCTTGGCAGGAAAGTACTTGGGGAGATTGAATCCGGGGCCTTCTTCTGGTGTGGGAAAGGGCCTGGCCGTGTTGGAAGGGCCGGAGCAGCTGGCCTGACCCACCCGCTGGCAGCCGAGCAGCGGGGCTGGCAGTCAGTCGGGGAGGCAGGCCTCCTGCAGGCCTCCTGCCTCCTTCCTTCCCCTTTCCTGCCTTTAACTTCCCTCCCTCCTGCCGGCTCCCGCCACCCATCCCCCATGGGTGGGTGGGTCAGACGGTGCACAAAGGGGTACAGTGGGGACACTACAGGCACTATTGTGACAGGGGAAACTCAGGATATAGGACTTCTTGGGGCCCTTCACATCACCCTGATCTTAAACAGGAGGGCAGGCCTTTGACATTTGGATCATTCCCACCTCCTGCCCCCAGACCCCGGCACATGCCACTGGCTGCCTGAACATGGGGACATCCTCTGGGCACTGGGGAAGAGGAATCTAGAGGGTGCCCAGCTGAGAGGACTGAGGCAAAGGAACGGGAAGTGCTGGGTGTTTTGCTGACCTGCTAACATTCCCATGTGGGACTGGTCTGCATCAGCACCCCTGGGCCACTGCAGCTGGTTGCTTATGTGCATAGCCACTGCTTCCTGTGCCCAGACTGTGTGGCAGCTACAAAGACCAGGGCTGCCAGTAGCCGTGAATGCTCTGGTCCTGTGGCTGCTCTGATAAGTTCAGTCTCAGCAGCAGAAGAAGAACACTCTGGTCCTGTGGCCTTGGGAGCCTGGGCCTGAGAGCTGAGAGCCATTGTGCCCTGTAACATTGACCTGGCACTTCCTTCCACTCACTGTCAGGAAAGCTCTGGTCCTCTGGACTCCAGGGAGGGGCAGGCCATGTTAAAACATGAATGACGTTTGGGTTGAGGAAAGTCTCTTTCAGGTGAACAGCAGGAGGGGAAACTGATGCCAGTCTTTGTGGGGCAGCTTAGCAATGTGAATCTCAAACCCTGAAGAAGTACATGCCTTCTGACTCAGCAATCCACTTCTGGGAATTGATCCTAAGGAAATAATAGTGAGTTCATATAAGGAGTCTGTATAAGGATGCTTATCTCAGCCTTGTTTAGAACTGATACCACTCAATGGGAGATTGGAACATTCACACAATGGAGAACTTGTGTTCTATTTACACAGTGATGGAATTATCAATAAAGCTGCCAAGAACATTCTGGTACATGTCTTTTGGCTGGCATAAGCATGCCTTTCTCATGGACATAGAAGGGATTGCCGGGTTCAGAGGATTGTGTATATTCAATTTGAATTGATGCTGTAAAACAGTTATTGTTCCAATGGACATTCCCACACCCAGCTTATGAGAGCTCTGGTTGCTCCAGTACCTTTGCCAACACTTAGGATTGTCAGCCCATTTTACCTTGGCTCAGCTAGTGAATGTGCAAAGAGATTGCATTGTGGCTTTAATCTACATGTCTAAGTATGTGTCAATAGGAAAATAAATTTAAAAAAATTGATAGAAGATGGAAATCCATCCACACAGCAGTTGAAAAGAGTGAACTACCAATTAACACAACTTACATGGATAAACCTGAAAAAACCATTATATGCAAATTATATTCAAAAGAGTACATACCATTTGATTCCATTCTAAAATTCCAAAACAGGAAAAGCAAATCTAAGGTGTCAGTGGTCAGAGCAGTTACCTATGGGGTTGGGGGTTACTGTTGAAGAAGATGAGGGAACTCTCTGGAAATGCTTAATACCTTGGTCTAAGTGGTAGTTAAATGAATGTATACTTATGTATTTTTTTTTTGTCAAACTTAGTCACTTTGCATAGCATCTACTTGCATAGAAAAAATTTGATATATTTACCAAAAAGGGGGGGAATAATGTAGGTCTATATTGATTATCCCAAAATTATGTTCAAAATGAAATGTAAAAAACAGATCACAAAATTCTATGGATAAGTAGGGCTTCCCTCATGAGACTTTCTTGGGTGAAAATCCAGTGTATCTCTCTCATCTCTTTCTCTTCTTATTGTGATTCTGGGGACCAAACCCAGGGTCTTGCCCATGCTAGGCAAGTGCTCTATCACTGAGCTAGCCCCTCAGTGTATCTCGTTTTAAGCTAATATAAAAAATGTGGGCTTTATACTGAATAATATTCTTTGAAAAGGATTATATAGAAATAAGAAACTCAATGGTACATTGATGAGGAATTCAAATATTTTAGCTCTCAGTACCACCTTTTGGAGGAAGGATAAAAAGTTACATATCTCAAGGGTCATGAGAAGACAGGAAAATCTGTAAATTACAAAAAATGGAAACAATTAAAGAAATCTGGGATATGTGACCTGGAAAGAGAAAACTTAGAAGCAAGTATTTCCCAGGATTTAAAGATCATATGGTAAGGTCTTACACTTACTCTGTGTCATTAGAAAAGGAAGCAAAGAGAAGGGGCTGGGGAGATAACTCAATGGTAGGGCTTGTGCTTTGCAGGCCCAAGACCCTAGGTTTAATTCCTGACACCACCCACAACAAACAAACAAATGAAAACAAAAACATACCAAAGAGAAAGGGAAGCAAACAGAAAACCAGACATTGCCTCAGAGAGAGGGCCTCTCTGGGGTACGGGATGAGCTGGTCATTATAGTTCCTTCCAACTCTGACTCAAAAAGTCAAGAGCTGGAGGTGTAGCTCATGGGAGAAGCCTAGCATGCCTGGGGCCTTGGGTTTGAGTCAAGTACTGCATTAAGAAAACAAACAAAAAAAGTCAGATGATAGGGGTAAACCATGTATCCAGAGTCCCAGGCTGGGGATATAGTTCAGTGGGAGAGCACGTGCCTAGCAAGCACAGGACCCTGGGTTCCATCCCATTTCTGCAAAAACAAACAACAGAATTCTTTCCAGAGTCCCCTAGGGAAGTGCTAGGACTAGATTCTTAATCCTGTGCTCTAGCAGTGAAATTCTATAAGCAAGCACATAGAGAGGAACAAAAAAGGGGTGTGGTAGACTGCTAGCAAAGCACTGCATTTCCTCCCATCCCTGCAAGAACACCCTTCCCGTGTGACTTTTTAGCTTCTCCATGAAGAAATGGAGTCTTATTTTTCCACGCCTTAGGCCTGAGCTTGGCCCTATGACTCGGCCATTAGCAAACATGAAGAAGAAGGCAGAGGCTGGAAAAGAGTTTGCACACTGTACCTTTCCTTCCTTGCTGTTCTTGTGATTGCCACCATGTGAACAAGCCCAGGCTGGCCTGCTGGAGACATGTCCCAGCCACTCCTGTTACCCAAGCAGATAATCAAACAGTGACCAGTTCCAAACCCCACGTACATGTGATCGCCCTAACCGAACAACCCCCAGGTGACCCCCCAGCTGACAGTGAGCCCAGGTGAGGACACTGAAGAACCATCCTGCTGAGCCCAGTTCCAACGGCTGAGCCCACCTACAGACTCCTGAACTACTAAATGCTTTTCTTCAGTCATTAAGTTTTGGGGTGAGATGTAAGGTAGAAAAAACTAACATATGCAGAAGACTTCATTTTTGACAAAAAGTCTTACAAATCATGCATTTCCAAAATTTTGAAGGCAAGAAGTAGCTTAATTAGTTATGGTGTACTTTTAAAATCAGGAGAGTCTCAGCCTTGGATAGGGACAGAGAGGTCCCTAAAAATACAAAAAAGAGCCCATAGTAAGAGTTGTCAGGACAACATCAGCAACAGCACTGATTATTGACACTACTGTGCCAGGTGCACACACACCTGAGCCCCATCCATGGCTTATCTCATTTGATGGATCATCATAACAAACCCAGGGTCTGGTTCTACAACAGGGATATACCTGACAGAAGTACCAATGGGCAGCTCACCCAAGCTGGTGGAGACAGGAAGTGGCCTCTTAGAACAGTTGTGGAGAAGGGCATATCCTCTCAGTCTGGGCTGCCTGCACTTCCCTCCCTTGGATAGAGGCTGCTGCCCTGACCTCTCCTCTTCTTCAGCCTCCTCCTCCATCTCCTGCATCCATCTCCACCTGTCCTCTCTCTAGGAAATCTGCAAGGGGTTTCTATGATGTTCTCAGTAATTTCCAGATTTCATGGTCAGAGGATCCCTCTTTCTAAGCTCCTGTCCTCTCCAGTCCTTCTTCTTACCCTATTCCGCTCTCCTTTTATATAATTTCAAAGCTGAAAGGACTTTGGAGCTGCCCTTTGCATAGAGACCAGGAAGCAGAAGAGTTGAGGCACTGGCCTAAGTTTGCCCAGCTGGGCCCCACAGGCCTTGGAGAACCCACACTTCTGGGGTTCTGATCCAACATTTTCCCATCACATGAAAGCTGTGGAGTTGGGCTGGGCTGAGCTCTGGTCTCTGGCCTCTGGCCTCTGGATCTAGAGAAAATTGATACAATTCTTTTTTTTTTTTTTGCAGTAGTGGGGATCGAACTCTGGGCCTTGTGCTTGCAAGGCAAGCACTCTACCAGCTGAGCTATCTCCCCAGCCCGATACAATTCTTAAAGTCAAAAAAGACAGAGAAGATAGAGACAGTTTCATTATTGCATGTCTTCTGCTTGAAGTTGAGATGGAAACTCTGGGATCTGAGGATTTTCCCACAGTAGGGACAGAGGTTTTCCAATTTAGCCGTGGATTGCTGGATTTTCTTCCTTTGTCATCTGAAACAATTGGACTTTTCCCAGCGGTGGCCTTGCTCATACTCCTGGTTGAGGTGGCCTGGCAGGGCGCCACCATGTGGTGCGTGACTGGGTGGGGGTATCTATGTGACCGAGGCATGAGCACACATCACGGCGCATCTGACTGTGTAAGCAAGCATCTGTCCGTCTGGGTGTGATGTGACTCAAATGCTGAGGCTCACAATTTCTTAGCACCACCCCCACCAGCCCATCCTCATCACTCTGTAGCTCTTGTAGCAGCTGTGTCCCCCCTTCCCTGGAAAAGAATGTTCCTGGCATCCATGATGCCCACGCCAGGCTGGGAGCAGTGGCACAGGTGGGGCCTCTGTGTCCAGCTGGCCCCAGCACAGGGCCTCCCAGGAGGAGTCTCCCCCACTAGCACGGCCTGCAGCAGCTGTTGTCCTGAAGGACAGCATTGCCCCAGGAGATGGGGGGCCTGGAAACCAGGCGCCCCATCTCCTGCCTGGACCCCTGTCCTGGGGAACGGGTTGGCTGGAAACCCCTGGAGGACATGCTGTCACCTCCGCACACCTTGGTGCCCCATCCGTGGACGTTTCCTCAGCACCTGCTGGAGCTGGAGCCTGGCTGAGGAGCCTTCTACATGGGCAGGCAGACGTCCCCATCACAGACCCAAGTTGGGGGACTTCTGGGGGTGGGGACTCCTCTTAGAGAAATAATGGATTCTTCCAAGTGCCATGGCATAAAGGGAATAAAAATATGACATGATTCACTTTTATGGCAACAGCAGGTAGGACCCGAGCAGGGCTGTGATAAAAGCCCAGAGATGCAGTTCAGTGGTTTAGAGAAAGTCACATTTGTGCTTTGCTGGGAGAAACAGGGAGGTGGGGCGACACCTGTGATGGGTGGGAAAGGGTGGGTGGGAGCAAAGAAGGTGGGAAGAGTGTGCTTGGCAGAGGCACAGCACCAGCAAAGGCATGGTGGCTCTAGGAGCATTTCCGGTATAGTTGTGGGACCCAAACTGGTGCCAGTTAAGGGGCCACTAAGTGCCATTATAAGGACAAATATCTGTTCGGGAGGTGCAGCAATTACAGGGAGAGGTGCTTGGTGACACCTAGTTGAGCTGGGAAGGCTTTGGGGAGAAGAGGTCTCAGCGGGGTCAGACGAGCACTACGGGGATGACATTCATTGCCCCCCCCCCCATTCCTAGCCTTGACCTGGAAGGTCAGAGACCTAGGTATTGGGGACCAAGGGAGCTGTACTTGAGATAGCAGGGACTCTTACTTTGTCCCAGTGAAGATGACCGTGGCTTAGCCGGGAGACATGAGGGCTCAGCATGTCTCGGGGACTTAGGCCTGGTCTAGCCTTCCTCTGGCTCCTCTTCGTCAGCTCCTCGAGAACGTCTTACAGTTACCCAGGCCACAGCTGTGAAGCCCAGAGTGGAGCAGGGGGCTCTCTGAGGGTCACCTCATTTTGACTAACAACTTAAATTGGGGCGGATGACCTCACACAAATCATCCTCTCTCTTTGCCTTAGTTTCCTCACTGAGAATGAGAGGATTGGGCTCAGTGAGATCACAGAGGGTCCCCACCTCCCTTGCCAGCCTGGATTAGCTGGTAGGGCTGGAGGGCTATGTGGAGGACTTTGAAGGCAAGTCCTTGCTGGGAAGGACAGATGCTGTGGCCACTTAGTGCTGTCTGCCAGGGCCTGAAGAGTGCCGATGGCACATGTGTCTTGTATCTCTAATCTTCATAACACCCATTGTGACATCCTGTACTCTAACAGTGGGCAAAGGACCAAGCTTCCATGGGAAGTGGATCTCCGATTACTGTGATAAATCTTATGTGTGTTCCCTGAGGCCCAAACATCTAATGCAGGGCAGGTGTCCCCTAGCATCCGATGCTTGGCCTCATGCAGACAAAGGCAGAGTGGGTTTCATAGAGAAGAGGGAGGGTAAACACCCACAAATCAGAGTTCTTCGTTAATTTATTTTTCTGGCATTTCCAGAAATTTGTGCCCAGTCACATATATTCATAGCTAATAGGAAGGGAAGTTTAGTTGTTTTGTTTGTTGCTGAAACTGAAAAAAATAAAATATTTTGCAAACATTGTCAAGAAAGAAAAAACTGACCAAAGGAAACAGATGAGTTCTATAATTGAGTTTTAGTAGAACCCAACATCTTGAAAAGAACTTTAATCAGAAAATAAGTGTATGTTTGCAAAACATGTATGTATTTGGTTGTGTGACTATCAATGTGTGTGTGTGTGTGTGTGTGTGTGAATGTAGTGTATGTTTTTGGTATATGTTGCTGTCCAAAGCATTTAGATTAATGTGATGTGAATCTGTGAATGTAGTGTGTGTGTGTGGTCCACAGCAGGCATGTTTGTAAAACTTGAATGTGTATGGGTTCAGCGTGGGTATACATGGTGTGCATGTTGTATGTAGTAAACATACAGAAAAGGTAGTATGGAGGGCTGGGGAGATAGCTCAGTTGGTAGAGTTCTCGCCTTGCAAGCACTAAGGCCCTGAGTTCAATCCCCAGCACCACAAAAAAAAAAAAAGAAAAAGAAAAAGAAAAAAACAAAAGGTAGTATGGAGTAAATGTGTAGAGGATGTATATGCATTGTGTGTGTGAACATGACCAGTGACATGCATATTCTGGGGACGCATGTGGTGTCCTTGCTCTATGAGGCCTCAAGCAGGGCCCAGCAATGACATGAAGTAACATTGGAAGTTGAAATAGCTTCTGGTAAGGCCACAGCACAAAATGAGAGCAAAGAGCCCTGGAAAGTTTTTCAGACTTACTCTTTTAGAAGGAAGTCAGGAATTTCTGAAGTCTGCTTTATGTACCCTGAAAAACCCAGACAAGCAGAAAGTGACTAGAGTCCAGTAGAAATCTAGCTGCCAGCTCACGAAGCCTGATTAAAAACTTTTGGTATGCAGTTTCCAAGAAAAATTGCTCTTCAAACCTTACAGATCTTTCTCCCCTTCAGCAAAGATCTTTTGGGGAAAGGGTCCCAATAGCCTTCACTGGAAAGTTGAACAATTTCCATGATGAATTTGGCCTTCACCGATGATAGCAAAGAGGAATTTTTAGGAAGAGTGATAATTAGCTGACAGACCATGGCAATTCCAAAACAACTGTGCGGGATAAAGGTGGTTACCCCCAGCATCCTGGGGGCTGCATGATGGGGGCTGGGCAAATCGGTATCTCCCGATTGTCTTCAGGCAAGACGGTTGGGGGTTATTTCTGCCTAGGGGCCACTCTGTCTGTGCTCGTGGGAGTCATGGCTTCTGGACTGTCAAGGGGGTTGTTGATCTCAGACTTGCTGCCACCCAGGATTGTGGGGTGAGCCCAGAGGCAACAGTCATGAATGTTTTTGCAGAGTGGAAGGGACTGTCCCCAGGGGCAAGGTTGTTCCTGGCACAGGGCCTGGTACCTAGTAGGTGTCCAGTAAATAACTATTGAATGAATGAGCGACCCAGCAGGGGCTGTCCAAGAGAAACAGTCCCATTTCCACCGACCTTGGAGCAGGGCTTCCAGGGCAGGGCTGGGGGCGGACGCTGCTGCCTGTCCAGCTGCCTGGTTTCCTCCCCTGCTTTTCCGGCCCCTCTCCCCAGAACCTCGGCTGGTTCCCACGGCCTCACTCACTCTAGGCTTCGACTACCATTGTCTAGCTGTTATCTGGGCTCAGGCCTCCACCAGCCTAGACACTCATTGGACCAGGTCAAAAAGGGAAAGGCAGATTGCGGGGAAGGGAAGCTTCAGGTATTGAAGAGGGGAAGAATCAAATTCCAAATGCATCTGATTGGTTAGGGAACAAGGTTTAGAGAGGAAGGACTAGGGAGATTCCCAAAGTTTCCCCAAAAGATGGTGGAATAAAAATGTTCATCATAGTGCTAATGGTCCAGTGGGATACTAGGACAGTATTTATAAAACTGTTAGCTAATATTCTCCTATGTTTTCTTGAACTCCTTAGCTCTGCCCTTGCCTCATGTCCTTTAGCTAGTTTGCTGAGGCATGCATAAAGAATGTGAATATTTAGCCTGGTACAGTGGGCAAGTCTGTAATCCCAGTGACTTGAGAGGCTGAGGCAGGAGGATCACAAGTTTGAGGCCAGCCTCAATAATTTTAGTAAGGCCCTATGCAACTTAGTGAGACCTTGTCTCAAAATAAACAAATAAAAAGGGCTGGAGATGTAGCTCACTGGTAAAGCATCCCTGGGTTTCATCCTCTGTACCAAACAGAGAGAATATTCTCATGGCTCCTGAATTACTAGAGGAGACTTCATGAGGCTGCTGGGGGCTAGAAGTGACTGGGAACTCTGGGTAGAAAACCTGAGCTTGATCATTCAGTGTTTGTCACTTTAGGGAATAGGCTAGAATTCTTGGATTTGGGGTTTCAAAAGCTGGGCTGGAGACTTCTAAAATAATAATAAAAAAATAGTGATTGGAATTTAATAGCGTTAAATAGAGTTGGAAAAGGAGATCTGAGAATTTATCCAAAATACAGCACAAAGAGGTGAATAAATAAAAAATAAGAATACATTTTTCATTGAGAAGTATGAAGAATAGAACAAGAAGTTCCAACCTATGCCAAGCAGAATTCCAGGAAGAGAGATTAGAAAGGAGGAGAGGCATTATCCAGAGAGACAATGCCAAGAATTCTCTAGAAATAAAGAAAGGCACAAGTTTCACATAGAAGAATCATGCCAGGATCTGGGCCAAATTGTGGTGCAATTTTGGATCTCAAAGAGAGAACTTTCAACCCCTCTGCTCCTGGAGATTCCTTTCTCCTCACCTCCTACGGCCCTGGCCACAGTGGTCTCCTGCACCTGGGATCTCAGGTGACTTTCAGAGGTGATTCTTTGGTGGAAGACTTTCACCTCCTCCATGCATCAGGAGCTTCCTGAGGGTAGGGGCCCTTTTCCTCAGTCCAGATGCTACGAAAAGATGGCCAGATACCTGGTCAGAGAACTAGTTAGAATCCTCGGCAGGCAGCTCAGCTCCTCCTGTCTCAGTTTCCTCATCTGACTAGGTGGAGAAAAGCCCAGGCAAAGCCTTCTGAGATTTATACCCTGGGTGATTCCCTCACGCATTCTGTCCCTATTCCACTTATTCCATTGAGTTTTAAAATTTCATTATTTTTAGTTCTAGCTTTCCCACCAATTTTGCCTGTTCTTTTCTTTTCATATACTCATGAAGAGCCATAAAGCAATGACTCTTGTCTGAGTTGAGGCTGCTATAACAGAGTAGATTGGACAACTTATGAACAAGGAAGAGTATTGCTCACAGTTCTGAAAGCTGGGAAATCCAAGATCAAGGGGCCAACAGACTCAGTGTCTGGGAGGGCTGCTCTCTGCTTCAAAATGGTGCCTCCCATGGCAGAACGGGCTGAAGGGCTCTTGCAAAGGGCTCTTTTATAATCCCTTTCAAGAGGGTTCCACAATCATAACCCAATTACCCGTTAAATGCCCCACCACCAAATGCTATCACATTGAATGTTAGGTTCAAACCTATGAATGGAGGGGGATGTGGGGGCACAAACTTTCAGGCAACTCTGAAACTTAGTATTAGCAACAGGACCCTTTCATAAAGTAAAAATGTATTGTCAGAAACTCAAAGCAGAATAAAGGACTAGTGGTTGAATTGGGGTGCGTGGAGCAGGTGGAGTGAAGACACAGCGCAGCTGACTCAATTTCCCCCTTATCCTTAGTCCACCACGGGGCACCTTGGGTGGAGCAAAGTTAGAAAGCCACCCTCAAAAACTCGAAAGCAGCCTTCCCCCAAATGTAGGGGATACCACTTCATGAAACTATGTCCCATGAAAAAGGGGTTCTGTGGTTAAATAAGTTTGAGAAACGCTGGATTAACCAAACTGAGTTGGGTTTCTGGGGTTTCTTGTAGACTTTGATATATGCGTTGAGTACTGGGAGTCCTTAAGAGGGTGGCTAATGTGCTCAGCTCTGCAAAACTGCCTGTTCAGGCTCATCCCTGTAGGCTGATTCTGAGCCAGACACACTAGGAAAATGCTTTATGGGAGAATGATGATAATATTTGTTCCTGTTTCACCCTCAAGACCCAGTAGATGGTTAGACACTAAAATAGAGGAAGCAACACTCTGGATTGAAAATAAGCTTTGGGCTTCCCTGATGCCAGAATTTAATAAGTTCTGTGAGAAACCCAGTGATGTCCGGGCCTTTATCTTCCTGGGTCAAGTGCAGCTTGGCCCAACATGGATATGGTAAGCCCTAGTTCCATTGGTCAGTTCTTCCTGACATATCTTAGTCTTAGGGTGAACTGACCCTTTCTCCCAGGCAGGAAGTCTTTCAATTCTGGCCATAAGAGCTCTGGGGACCCCTTCAAGGCCACCCAGGCTTCTCTCACTTTTCTTAATAACAAGAAGAATTTCTGGAAAAGTCATGAGCCAGTGACAATGAAGCAGGATGTCCCCATCCCCCTTTCCAGAACAGCTGGGTCCATACAGGTTAGGGGCTGGGCCTCTAGAGGCAAATCTGGGTTACCCTCTCAGAGGGGACAGCCAACCAGCCCTTCCCCACCTCAGCCTTCAGGAACAGAATAGTACCTCAAGCAGGAGCAGGAAGGAGGGTGATCACCCTGGGCCGTCTCCAGGGGGTGATCCCCGCACAGGCCTATTTGACCTCCTCGGGCCCAGTCCTTCCCTCTTTCTTCCATATCTTAAGGACAGACGTAAGAGGAAGTGCCTCTACCAGACATCAGCATGTCACGGTGACCAAGGCAGCTCTGTCTCTGGAGGTTGGTTGGGGGTTGGGTGGTCCAACATGCAACTTGGGGACATCAATATTATATGCTAAGGGCTTCTAGAGGCACCAGAGCTGTGAGGGCTTTATTCCAGCCAGGGGTCAAGGGGGGCCTTCCTGGGACTCCTGCTTATTCAAGAGCTTCCTGGCTTTAGAGTCCAGGATACACGAGGATCACTTGCTTTCAAGGAATTTCCATTGTGTCCCTCTTCCGCCCCACGTCTTTCTCTTCCTTTTGTTTGTTTGGCCGGCTGTGTCCCCACTTCTCCCTGACCTCACCATGCTACTGTAAAATTGCTATTACCAGGAAAGGGAGCGATTGCTAGAAACTCAGCAGAGCCCTCCTCTTGACACCCCGGCCTGGGAGTGGGGAGGATGGTGCCCCATCCAAGCCCCCCTCTGGTCAGCTCGTTCACTTTTTTTCTCTCCTGTGACCTATGGCTGTGGCTACAACCACTCAGCAACTCTGCCCAGATGATAGTTGGGCAGGAATTTTCATACTTTATGAAATTTTTATTGTCTGAGGGGAAGCACATTTTATCTGAGCACTGGACTTGGGTTTTCCTCACAAATGAATGGGGTTTTGGAGGAAAGGAATGAAGGGACATTGGAGCCCAGAAAGGGCAGGAAGGACCTGGGAGTTCTGTGCCTCCCTTAGACCAGAAGCTCCCTAAGGAAGGAAATGTGAGCAGTGTCTGTTCCTCCTTCTCAGACTGGGGGTTTCCAGAGATCATGATCTCTGTCTGGGCTCCTCAAGGGCAGGAGCCCTCCTCTGCCATCTGACTGGAGGGTGATGATGCAGAGGCCCTGCACCAAACCCTGGGCCTGGCAGGCAATGGGAAGATCCATGGCTGCCCACAGATGTTGGTAGGACCAGTGTTCCCTGGGCTTGCCGGCCAAGGTCTATCTTACCCCCCAGATTGCTCTCCTCAACCATCCCTCAGCCTTGTCCTATGCTTCCAGTTCCACAGGATTCCCTGTGCCTTTGCCTTGGAGATCCACTGCAGAGTTCACAACCTGGCCCCGACCCTGGCCTCCTCAGCCTGGGCTCCCTTGCCCAGCAAGCCGTCTAGCCTGGTTCCTCTACATTCCCTCCCAACCTCTACACACACCAGTCTGTTCTCACCCAAGCCCCTGGGCCTGGAGCCTTGGGCTCTGGCCCAAGACCAGCCTGCCACCTCCCAGCAGCCTGCTCTGACTGCCCCCTTTGGTCACCTCCACTTTAAGTTCCCTTCAGGGTCATGTGCCTATGGCTTTATAGGGACTGACACCTCCATGCTCAGCTTCACACAAATTCACAGGCAGGGGAGGAGGGGCGGGGCAGCAGAATGATGGACGAGGCTGCAGCAGCTTCGTTCCCTGCTGGGGCTGTGGTTAGTAGATCTCCCCTCCAAGAAGCCTGATATTTTCCAGGAATTTCCTGAGAGGAGGGGCCAAGCACCCTGGAATGAGAGCCAGCTGTGGGGTTGAGGCCTGGGGTTGGGGATGGGGGCTCTGGGCTTCCTGGCTGAGTCAGCGACCATCTCTAGGTAATTTATGGGCTGAGTCAGGGCCAGAAGCTGTGGGGGTGGTAGGGTGGGGTAAGGGGCTTTGGGTTTCTAGGCAGTCTGTTGATGGGAGGGCAGGCTGACTGCCGGAAGTGAGTCTGGCTGCATCTAGCACAGACCTCTCGGCAGCCTCCCCTGGCTTGGAGCCTGCTCAAGCAGCAGCAAGGGTGGGAGACTGTGGAGGATGGACACAAGATGGTGAAAGGAGGGAAGACTGAGGGGCATGCTGGCAGGGGGCTAATTTGGGGTTGGCCTGAGCAGTGCCTGGTCCTCCCTTCTTTTCTGGCTCTTGTCCCTTTCTCAATAGGCCTAGCCTGGACTGAAAAGCAGATCTGGGGAGCCTGGGCAACCAGGCTCATTACCTTCTGCTCTCTAACCCTCAAGTCCTCAATTCGACAAGGTACAATTCTAGTCCTGACTTGAGGGTGCTCCATGGCTCCTGAGAAGTCCAGTCTGATGGCGGTGACCTGGAGAAAGAGGCTAAACAAAAACAAGCCCAGGAGAGCCACCGACAGCTGCCCTCTGAAGGCTACTGCAGGTACATGACTGGAGTTGGGCCAGGCCAAGAGGGCAGGGGGAAGGGCTGAGCCTGGTTACCCCCATCTCCATGTTGGAGGAGCTGGAGGGGCGGGGAGAACGGCAGGGTGTGTAATTACACACACATACCCCACAAGCTCAAGTTCTGTCCATATCTCCCAGCACCCCATAGAAAGTTGTCCTGGTGCAAGCCCTGGGGAGAACCCCTGTCCTGCTGACAGAGCTTGGTGGGAGGGTCCCCACAGGAGATAGGGCCTGCTTTCCCATGTCACTCATGGACATCTGTTGCACATCACATCTGTTGCAGAATCATGCTGTACCGGATTCCAAGAAGGCTGCTGTGGGTTTGGCCTCCACTGGCCTCTGCTGACCCTGGCCTCAGCATCTTGAGGGGCCTTCAGATTGCTGTGTGTGTCTTGCTCTGAATCAGGGCTGTAAGTTCCCATGCCAGAAAGGAGTCCCTATTAAGATGGTAAATTTCATAAACCCCAAGTTAGGACTTGAGATTCATAGAAGAATTTGGGGACTTACACTTTGCAGAAGTGTATGAAAGAAACCTTACTCCATCGTGACTAACTGCTTTTCTTTATAATAGCCAAAACGAGACCAAGCCTGGATGGAGGGTTCCCCCACATGGGCACAGGAAGGACCAAGGGCACAGCTTAACCCTGGACTAGACCTTCCCCAACCCCACCCAACCCTGCTCTTCAGAACAGGGACATAGGCAGGAGACTGCAGCAATAATCCAGGCGAGAAATGACAGAGCAGAAGTGGCGGCTGGGTTCTGGGGAAAGTTGGGGTCTTGTGGACAGGGTTCATTGACAGATTGGATGTGGGTCTGAGAGTGAAGATTCAAGAACAGCAAGCACTCCAAGGTTTTGGCCTTAGCAACTGAAACGAGGAAATGGATTTGTTATACACCTAATATATTGTTTTTATTGTCCACAATTCTGAACTGAGCAGGGCAGTGGAGTCACCATACCTAGGGACACCACTCACCCCAAGTGGTTCCAGGAGGAAAAAGGGAGAGGTTCACTTTCCCACCTATGGTACCAGGCAGGGGGCAGCAGCATGGAGGGACTGGACCTGCCTGAGTCCCATGGACAGGCAGGAGACCTGGGGCCAGGCAAGAGTGCGTTAGAACAGGAGGGGTGGTGGTGGGGTCTCTGCACAGCTGCATCTCTGGCCCAGCGTGCGCCTCCTTAGTCCGAGTGTACTGTTACCAAAGCCCTACAGAGGAAGTGTTCTCAGGAGCCGAGGGCAGCTTCTTTGATTCTCTCAGCCACAAACCCCTGCAGGCCAGCCGGCCACAGTGATGCCTATGTATCCCTGACAAGCAAGTGCCCAGGGCCACTCAACTAGAGAGGCTGCAATCTGGATTTTTGCCACTGTGCCATGGTCAGGAGAGGCCAGGGGGGCTGACAAACCTCCTGAACTTAGTTTACCCGAGGAAGCAGCTGTGTGACTCCTTGCTTCACCACCTGAGGCCTGCTTGACCCTAGGATCAATGCCTTGTCCCCACCCCCCACATCAGTGGAGATGGGGACAAGAAAGCTCTGTGGAGGGGCCAGGAGGACCACCCTTTGAGAAAATACAGGCATTTCTCCAGACGTACAGTCTGTGTCTCCGAGGAGAGGCCCTGGCACCTGCATTTACACAGGTCACCTGATAATCTCATGGCGTTTGGGACGTTCCAGCCTCGAGGACACACTCTTCACATTATTCTCATTGAAGAGCACCAAACTGGGACACCGAGGGTCAGTGGCAGGCAGGGTTAGGAGGTGTGCACTAAGAACAAGAGAATCTGGATCCCTGAGGGGTCTCCAGGAGCTGAAGTCAAGGGCTGACACCCCAGAGGTGGGCAGGGGTATGGGTGCTCAGGCTAACCTGATGCTGCAGCAGGACCCCAGGGGCCAGCAGAGGCCTTGCAGAAGTAGGTAGTGCCCCAGAACGGGAGTCAGAGACAGCCCACCTCTCTCCAGAAGCCAGATCTGAGCACATATCTGGACACCTGAGATCTTTAGGGAGGAGAGCCCTTTCTGCCAGCCTCAGCTGTGTGATGAGGAACCGGCGCCCTAGGCTTCCTTCGCCAGAGGTGGGGAGGTGGGAGTGGGAGGCTGGAGGTAGGACTGGTCTGAGGTGGGGACGTGGGGTCTCCTCTGGCCTACGTGGGGTATGCCTTGTATTGGTTTCTCTCTCTGCCTCTTGTGACTTGTCCCTCCTCCCCATAAACTCTTAACCTCTATCTGGATAAGATGAACCCCGAGGGCTAGGACCTGCCTGCCCAGAAAGACATTAAATAAATAAATAAGTGTGCTCTGCATAGATGTTATCTAACCAGGATTCCTGAGCCCAAGACAAATGGCCTCCTGTCCAGCTGGCAGGTGTAATCCATTCTCCAGGGTGAGTTTGAAGCCTGAAGGCAGGGTGGTGGGGGAGAGGGGCAGGATGGCTGGAGATGTATGGGGCATGCAGACTGGGGGGTTGGGTAGGTCTGGAGCTTGGTCTGCAGGGCTCAGTTTCAAGACCTTCTGAATAATCCATCTAGCCTTCCTTAGGACCTTCTCAGGGATGGAAAGAAAACTTAGTATCCTTTGATTCAGAGTCTATTTCTGGCATTTATTCTAAGTGCTTGTGACCATATGTAAAGATTTAGCTACAAGGTTGTTCTTCACTGTATTAATACCAGCCTGAAAAACTGCAAATCACCTGAATGTCCAACAAGAAGGGATTGATTAAATAGATTATGAAATATCCTGAAAATAAAACACAGTGCAGCCTTTAAATGATCTTGTAGAATATTTAATGTCATAGAAATATGTTTGTCACATGGTAAGCAGAAAAATAAAAGGCTGATAAATATACAAAATAATCTGATTTTTAAAATGTCAATTCATTAAAAATGTTGGAAGGATACACAACAAAACATGGACTAGTTGAGAGATAAGAGGTAATTTTAGAGTTCTTCCTTTTCTCTGGTTTTATAATGTTTTTCTTGCCTGAATTTTTAACTTATTTTTTTAAGAAAAATTGATTCAAAAAAGATGAAAATAACAAGTTATTATTATTATTATTACTTTACAAGTCGAGATCTACAAAATGTAGCTCAGGAAGTAGAATTTTCTGGTGGAAGCAATAGCTGGATCAAATAGCCCTGCGCTATCTCCCTCTTCTCACTCTCTCTTTGGGTCACTTTTCTTCCCACCTCCTCCTGCTGTGTGGGTCACAGGGATGCCACCGTCCTTTTAGTCCTCTGGAGCAAGCAGAGCTAAGAGCCCATTCTTTTACTTCCTTTAGCAGACTACAGCCAAGGAAGCTGGGACAATCATACCAGATGGCATTAACAATCCCAAGGGAAGGCAGCAGGAACAAACATGGCACCCAGAAGAACTATCATGCCAACCAGGCAGGTGCGCTGGTCCTACATGGAGGTGCATGAGAATACATGGACCCCACCAAGTTTTCTGTTCCACCATTTTGTTTTTCAGTACTAAGGATTGAACTCAGGGGCACTCTACCACTGAGTTACATCCCCAGCCTTTTTCCATTTTTTATTTTGAGTTGGTCAGGCTGACCTCGAACTTGCAATTCTCCTGCCTCAGACTCCCAAATAGCTGGGATTACACCACTCCATTTTAATCTTTAGTGTCTTCTTCCAGAGTCTGTTTTCTACCTGGAAAGGCCTATTTCTTCTTCAGGCGTCTGACCTTGAGAATGGCCTCCCTTTTCAGTGGGGTCCACCACGATACATGAAGAGTGCTTTGGATAAAAGACATCCCAGCACACCCCAAGCCCAGGCACATACTGCAGAGACTCACCGTTCTCACATGGAAGAGGACCTTCCAAGAAGTGAATCCAAGAAGTGCCCAGATTTGTAGAGAAGATGCGTGTGCTTGACAACCCCAGGCTTCTCTTCACACCACTCCTCCATGACTGTCCCAAGGAAGCAGGACAGATAAGCAATGAATTATCTCCCTTAAAAAAACAAAAACAAAAAACTAACAGTATTTTAAAATCGTACTAGACTCATTGTAAAAAATATGAAAAATCTAAAAATTATAAAGAATAAGATGTCCCATAATCATCATACTAGAGACGACCACTATTAGTCTATACCCACACATTTACATAAAATTGGGATAATATTATGTGTGTGTACATATACAAACACATTCTCCCCCACATACACCATCGAATCCTGATTTTTTTTCCATGTAAATTACATCACAGGAATTTTCCTGGGTTGCTAAGATACTCCTTGAAAATTCAGTTTTAAATGGTTGCAAGGTATGCCATTGTATGGCACTTTAATTATTGAATTCATCTCATATTGTTTGATATGTAGGCTGTTTCCAAATTATTTGCTATTATAAATATTAATTTAATAAACAGCCTTAAAATACTTCTTTGCTTATATCTCTGATTGTTTCCTTATGATAAAGTCTTAGAAGTGGAAAGACCGAGTATGCCTGTAGAGTCCTTGATGTACAGTAGTCAGATTGTGTTGCTTTGAGCAATACTAATGGGATACCACCTATGTTGCATAGTCTGAGACCCTCAGAAAGTTCCAGGTTTTAGGTGCACTCCCTCTACCCCACTGGGGGGACATCATTTGGGGTTTGGCCAGAGGCTAAAGCCAGCAGCTCCTGGTATTACCTGGTGGAAACTGATTCCTTCTGTTCCACAGAGTTGCTTCCCTCAGCAACTCAGAAATGCCCCTGAGTCCTGTGGCACCACCGAGCCAAGCAGAAGGAGCTTGGTGTGAGGCAATCCCTCTCGTAGGCTAGGGCTCCAAAGCTGCACTGTGGGGGGTTTGCTTTGGGTCCATCCTCCCAGCCTCCCTGGGAGCCCAGAGGATAGGAGCACCCTCCCCACTTCAGATGGGAGATCAAGGCCCAAAAAGTAAAGAGGCTCACCCCAGGCCAGCAGAGACAGGGTCAGACCCAGGACTCTGAAACCTGGCTCTAGGCCTCTCTCCACCACCCAACAGTGCCAGCCCACAGAGAGGGGCATCCCACAGAAATGTAGCCAAACACAACCAAGGCAGAGGCCCTGAGAGGAGGCCAGGCTTGTACCAGATTGGTTTTCAACTAGAATTTATTGAGCATCTACATTTTTTAGGCACTGAGGAGGTGGTGGTACCCCAAAAGAGAGACAAATCTCCTGTCCTCCAAGAAAATTAACATTCTAGGGGCGGGGATGGGTAATAAACCCCAAACCCATATCTGATGGTGTTCAGTGCTATGAAGAAAACAGCGAATAAAGGGATGGAAAGTGTCATGGAGGGGCGGCCAACTTGGGATGGGTTGATTTTTGAGCAAAGGCCTGAGTGAAACGAAGGAGCGCCCTGTGGGTACCTGGAACCCATTGAGCAGAGGCAACAGCTGTTCCAAAGGACCCAAGTCAGGAGCAAGAGACATGTGTGAGCAAGGCAGGCACCAGTATGACCAGAGCTGAGCGAATGAGGGGACAGCGTAGGGAATAAGATCCCAAGCTAGCCAGGGCCCCACCAGACCACAGGGCTACCACTGTGAGCTCTCACTGGGCCACAAACACCATGTGGCACACTTGATGTCAGTTCTCACGAATCTGAGGCTGTGGCCGCCCGGTCTAGGCCAAAGAGAACGGCAGAAGGCTGGTGGCCCCGTTCTAACACACTGGCTGGTGTCTCCACCCAGGCTGTAAGAAGGCATGTCCTGCTGCTGGTGCCCCCTGTGCCAATGCCAGCGTCTGCAGCTGAGGAGGCCACAACTCTGCTTCCAAGGGGCTCACAATCTCAGGGGGCTGACAGATGGGTGTTGTTCACAAGCCTACGGCATGCCCGGCAGCGTAGACTTCCTGGAGCAGGGAGGTCTGACTGGGGGTTGAGGGATGAAGAGGTGAACTGCACTCTGCCCGAGGGAGCGAGGGAGCGTGGGAACTGTGTTTCAGTAGAAATGCTTATTTGCTGTGGAAGGGCGGGGGGCCCTTCCTGCCCCTGGATGTTAGGGTGTGGAGGGCAAGGCCTTGATTTGGGAGGATCACTGGGAAGGAGAGAGAGTGAAAAAGGAAGAGGGTTAGTAGAGAAGAAGAGGAAGGAGTGCCAGCAGAGCACGTGTCACAAGACTGAAGTAAGAGCAACGAAAGATAGCAAATAAAGACAAGAGGCTGAGAGAGGCTTGGAGAAGGGCTCCAGGTGGGCGGGAGTCTGGTCCCTAGAGGCCTGGGGAAGGGAGTGCCTTGGCTGGGAAGTGGGCAGAGTCATCAGAGTGCCTGAGGCTCCAGTGACTGCTGTAACGAAGCACCCCAACACCAGTGGCTGAGACAACACACGTTTATTCTCTTATGGTTCTGGAAGCCAGAGGTCCCAATCAGTGTCCCTGGGCTAAAGTCAGGAGTCTGCAGGGCCGTTCCTTCTGGGGTCCTAGAGGAGAATCTGTGCCCTTGCCCTTTCAACTCTGGTGGCTGCCTGCATCCTTGGCTTGAGGCCCCTTCCTCCATCTTCAAAGAGCCTCACTCCACCTCAGCTTCCTACTCCACCTTGGCTTCCTTCGCCACCTCGCCTCCTTGAATTCTGACTCCACCTGCATCCCTTTTATAAAGACACTCCGGATTACGCGAGACCCATCCAGACAGCACCGGGAATCTCCCACCTCGGGATCCTTAATTTAATCACAAGTGCAAAGTCCTACATGAGGTGACCTGGGCAGACTCCGGATATTAGAACTGGAACATCCGGAGCCTTCCACAGGTGGCAAGGGGCTGATGGTGGAAGGGGAAGAAAGGAGGAAATGGAGAGGGAATTCACGCAGGAGATTTGAATGAGAAAGGAAGAAGGGAGGGGACAGTTTCTACCAGAGGGTGACCCAGGCTGTCTGGACCGTGGTGGCCTTTAGGATTTTTTCCCCTGAGTCTGTTGTGTCTGCTTCCGGCTTTCCTTCCTCAAACCCAGTGGGAAAATTAGAGACAGAATCCGTTATGTTGATTCCATAGGAATTGCTTCCTCTCACCCCTGACACCCATGGACCTAGGGGGGCTTCCAAGTTGAGTGAGTTGGGACCTACATTTTTAAACCATAAAGAAGGGAAACCCAGAGCTACTAAAATAATATTTTATTGAGTTGGGATGAGTTTTGGAATCTGGATTTTTATAAGCTACCCAGGTGATTTTGATAACCAGTCTGAGACAGTTTCTTTGTCTTTCTTTCCTCTCTTTATTCCCTTCCGTAAACTGTTCTTAAACTTTGTGTTTTTGAATGAAAACCATTCCCTCCTCACAGTGGCATGGAGGCTGCGCCCATCTCTCCCACAGCAGCAGCTCCGTGTCCTCAGCAAAGGACAGTGCTTGTTTCTGTGCCTCTTCACCTCCCAGAAGCAAATAAGGTTGTTACCCGAGGTAGAGGAAGCCCTGTCTCCTGCCGTGCCCAGGGCAGAGTGACCTCTGGGAGGCCACACTTGTCCCCATCTGCATCTTCACTTTCTGCCTCCACTCACATTTTGCCAGAACAACTCTGCTCCAGGCCTCGGGGGAGCCTAGCCATGATCACCTCCCCAAACCAGCAGCTCTGAATAAACACGCAGAAATGCAGGGGTGGGCCCAGCAAAGGCCTCCCAGTTGCGGGGCGAGCCGAATTGGGACAAAAGGCAGTTATTGCCCCAGGGAGGCAGGATCTGGGGGGACCTGTGCTGGGCAGAGGTGGGTGGCTGTAGTTCCATGGCTTTGCAGAGGCCTGGTGTCTGGTGGCATCTGTTCCTCCTGCCAGTTGCCACCTGGTCCGGCTTTGGGAGATGTGGAGAATGAATTTCACAGTGATCTCCACTGGGTCACGGCACTGAGACAGCTGCAGGAGGGGACACAGCTGGCCCTGCCCCACCCCTCGCACTGGAGGAACGCCACCCTGCCCTTGGGAAGTGAGGGGCTTACTTGCTGTGGTTCCAGAGGCCGTGGGAAGGTACCACTTTTGAAGGCACAGGTGGCTTTCATTAAAATATAATCCCATCCTCACTAATTCCAGTGGCTTCCAGTCCTGGCTAACATCAGGATCACCCAGGATGTTTATTTAGGAATAACGATGAATAAAAATAAAGCGTATTAGAACCCACCCCAGACCTAATCAATCAGAATCTTTGTGGGTTGGTGTAGACTGGGATCAGTGTGACTTGGTTTAAACAGGAGGTTGAGCCTGTAGAATGAGAGAAAGCAGATGGGATGGCAGGGCTTAGGCTGGTGGGGCAGAATACCTACAGTCGCCATCCATCAGCGGTCTGCTGCCGCCCGAGATCTGTAGACATCTCCTACCTCATCTTATTCAGTCTTCAAAAATAAACCTGGGAGGTAGATCCAATTATCATCCCCATTTTGCTATTGAGGAGCTTCAAGAGGCCACACACAGAGCTAAAGAGAGGCAGAGCCAGAACCCGGATCCAGAACTTTCTCGTAACTCCTCTGCTGTGGAAGAGTCGATGTGAACCCTTGGCACCACCTTGGGAATCAGGCTAGGCCCAAACCAAATTGTGACATTAGCACAGTTGCTTTCCAGACACTCGTCTCTGGTGGATCCTCTCTGTCTCAGGCTGCCCCTTGCTCTCTCCTCTCTTGTCAGTTCACTGTGCACCTGGGGACACAGAGGAGATCAGGACACCGCCATCATGGAGGGAGGGTGATCCATGGGAAGGGTTGGAACCAGGAAGGAGCTTCTGGGACCACTCCCCACCCCAGAGCTCTGAAAGCGGCCCCAGTGCCCTTTCTCACAAAGAGGAGGCTCGACTGGGTGGTCTCTGGGGACACATCCACTCTTGAAGAGCAAACCTGACCCTCCTGCCCTGTGTCTCTGCTCTGTCGCAGGGCCCTCTCCAAACACATCTGTCGACCAAAGAGGCTGGTGGGTTATATCACCCGGCACAGCTTCTGGCACATACTAGGTGCTCCGGAAGGTGGCCCTTCATAGTACAATCAGCAGCTATGTATTAAGCCTCTATTGGCAGCCATGGGCACCAGACTAAAATACCAGGGATTCAGAGAGAACCCACCCTACGGAGCTTAGCACCTAGTGAGAGAGGAAGAGAGAACATAATGAACGAAGGAAGTGCAGTTGTACTGGGTGCTAGGGAGGAAAAGAACAGGGTAGTTTGAGAGTGTGGTTAGAGTGGGGAGGGGGTTCTTAGTTTAAACTGAGGGACCAAGGAAGGCCTCTCTTCATCAGACACATTTCACCTGAGCCCTGAAGGGTGAACAGAAGCCAATGGAAACTGAAGGTGAGGTGGGGACGGGGGAGTACTCTAGGCCAAGGAAGCAACAGGGGCAAAGACCCTGAGGTAGAGATGATGGATGCAAAGACTGACAGCCCATGGGGTGACCACCAGGTGAGCAGGCAGGAAGGGGCAACAATTGGCACTAGAGAAGAGGGCTGGGCCAGGCCATCAGGGTCTTGCAGTAAGAACTTTGAATGCTCCCCTTCATGCAAAGGGAAATACTTGAAATTCACATTATTACCATGGTTAGGACTTCAGGATGTGAGGTGCAGGCCCTGGCCAGGAAAGGTCACTTGGGTGGCTAATGGACAGAGGAAATCCAGGGGGTTCGCTAGGATCACGGCCCTGGTGGGGCGCACCGATGGGAGGACCAGGGTGCCAGGAGGGGCCAGAGCTCTTGTCCCGCCTCCAGCTGCATGCCCCTGGTTCTGACATGGCCCTGTCCTTAGGTCTGGCACACAGGGTGAGCCCTTTGGCCCCTCCCTCCCACCTAGGTCTGAGCTCTGCTTGGCAGCCATGTCTCTCTGAGAGATGAAAGCAGGACAACCGACCAGCCCCAGCCGCAGTAAACTTCAGTTGTTTGAGATCATAAAGCCTTTGCTCCTGTCCCTCGGTCTGTCTGCCAAGAGGGCACATAGGTTGCCAGGGTAGGGTCCACTGGGAGAACCCAGAGCCATCTCCCAGACACTGACCCTCTCCTACTCCCAGCCCGCCAAGGCAGTGGCTTCCTCTTGTCTGCAGGATAGGATCAGTCCCTGGCCTGGACACAGCAAGCCTCTCTGTGCGGCATTATGGAGGACAATAGCCCCCTCAGACTTCAGGGAAGTCTGTAGAGGGGGCAGCTCTTGAGATGGAGCCGTGGAGGAGAGGAAGACATTAAGCAGGGCCTCCCGCAGAAGCCGATCCCACGGGGTGTGCAGGTGGACTCTGCGAGTCAGGGTTTCTGGGTCTAAAGGGCATGTACTGTCCTCTGCCTCCCTAACGTCTCAGACAGCCCACCTGGCTTCCAAGGGCTCCTGGACGCTCCGGGGAGCAGTGCGCAGCACCCAGCAGGGGAGGCCAGGCTGAGCCCGGGCGGCCTGAGCTCTGGGAGGCTTAGCCGACAGGACAGCTGCCAGGATTGAGCTCCTATACCTCTGCCTCTACGTCCTGCCACCCACCCAGCCCCCTCCGACACGGTCCAGGATGCTTCTGCCCACATTGCAGATGGGCGGTTGAGGGCCCTGCCTTGGAGAAAGTTATAATGAAGATCCTAAACCCTGTCGGGGTCGGAGTCAATTCTTCATGAGTTGAGGGCACTCTTCAGGTACAGACTGAGGACAGAGGGCCCCAAATTGGGGCAGACTGCTGGTGCTGGTGGCAGGGTGGAGAGCGCCTCCCTTCTGATGAGGGAGAGAAGCGGGTGGGGCAAGCCCACTCTTCCGAGGTCCAGTAAGGCAAGAGCCCCAGCGTCTTAGCTTCAGAGCTGGAGACTGGCCCTCTGAAGCTAAGATGGAAAACTGAGGCTTACAGAGGAAAACTTGCTGCAGAAGGCGGAACAGTGGACTCCCCTATGTTCACGCCCTAACCCAGAACCTGCCGATAATCACCTTAATATGTCAAAAGGGACTTTGTAGTTGTGATTAAGCTACAAATCTGTTTTCTTTTCATTTTTAAATTTGTTCTAATTAGTTATACATGACAGTAGAATGCATTTTGACACATCATACATACATGGAGTATAACTTCTCATTCATCTGGTTGTACATGATGTAGAGTTACACAGGTCATGTAATCATATACACACACACACAGGGTAAAAAGACTGATTCATTCTACTGTCCTTCCTACCTCCACGCCCCCTCCCCTCCCCTCCCTTCACTTCCCTCAGTCTAATCCAAAGTACCTCTGTTCTCCCCACTTATTGTGGATTAGCATCCTCATATCAGAGAAAAATTCAGCCTTTGGTTCTTTAGGATTGGCTTACTTCATTTAGCATAACATTCTCCACTTCCATTTACTAGCAAATGCCATAATTTCTTTCTTCTTTAAGGTTGAGTAATATTCCATTGTGTATAAATACCAAAATTTCTTTATCCATTCATCTGTTGAAGGAACCTAGGTTGGTTCTATAGTTCAGCTATCATGAATTGAGCTGCTATGAACATCAATGCGACTGCATTCCTGTAATAGGCTGTAAGTTATAATCTTGAGATGAGAATTATCCAGGTGGACCTACTAGAATCATAAGTATCCTAAAGAGAGATTCAAGGAAGTCAGAATTAGTGATATGGTGAAGGAAGCAGAGACAGAGTGAGGTTCTTTGAAGATGGAGGAAGGGGCCTCAAGCCAAGGATGCAGGCAGCCACTAGAAGCTGACAGGGCATGGATTCTCCTCTAGGGCCCCAGCAGGAATGGCCCTACAGACTCCTGTCACTTTAGCCCAGTGACACTGATTGCGACCTCTAGCTTCCAGAACCATAAGAGAATAAATGTGTGTTATCTCAGACACTGGTGTTGGGGTGCTTTGTTACAGCAGCCACAGGAAACTAAAAATGCTTGCCTAGAGATGCAGAGAGAGCTGGTGGCTGAGGCTACTCCGGGAGCCCAGCTCTATGATGCCCCTCAGATACTGGAATGGGGCTGGACAAGAATTGGAGGTGAGACCCCGAGGATGCCCATCTGCCCTGGCTAGTAAGCCTGGGCCTCTGGGAGATGCGTGTGTGTGTGCATGTGTGTGTTAGAGACAAGGGAAGAACGTGTCTTCTTCATTCATCGAGGAGTTTTTCCGGGCAGACAATCCTTTAAAGGCATGTCAACATTTTTCTCTCCAGGAAAAAATAACTCAGTCTCTATTAAAAAAAAAAGTCAGAGTTTCACATGGACAGACTTATGGGTCCCAGCGAGACACCAACTCTGCCGCTTGCTCCAGGCATCTAATTTTCACAGCGTCGGGAGGGGAGCTGAGGGAAATCGGGAATCACCAGGTTGAGTTCTGTGGACTCATGGCGACATCTGGATTTCCAAGACTCTCGGGGTCCCGTGGAGTGAGCGCCCCTCCCCAGTGCCTTCGGCTTCCACGAAATCTGTGGGGAGATTTGACACATTTCCTAGCAGTGTTGAGCGCCTGGAATTTCCAGGCGTATTCCAGATGTGGGGCTGTGGGGCTGAGCGGGCTTGGGAACTATCTGGGAGGCCAGGAGTCCCGCCATCGTTCACATTCCCCGTCTCCTCACTCTGGGCCCTGGAGTCCGGCTTTCTGCTGGGAGTTGGAGAAACCCACGGGTGTGGGTTTCACCTGTGGGAGAAGGCCTAGGGCTGGGATTGGGGGCCCTGACAGGACAGGAGGAGAAAGGGAGGCGGAACGAGAGCCCTCTGGCTAGAAGGGTGGAAGGAGCCCGAAAGCCCTTCTTCCTGATGCCTGGAACTGCTCGATCCCCCAGACAGGATGAACAGACCAGGGGGCTCCTCAGGAGGAGTGAGGGTCCCTATCAGTTGCCTCAGTGAAACCATGGATGGATTAAGAATGTCACCCTCTTTCGCCAGTCTGTCTGTGGTTGCCCTCTTTGGTGATTTAAATAATGCCCCTCCCCCCAAAAGATGTTCTCATTCCCATCCCCAGAACCTGAGAGTGTGTCACACCTTAGGCAAATGGACTTTGCAGATGTGATTATGTTAAGGATCTAAAAGTGAAGAGATCACCTGATATTATCTTGGAGACCCCTGTCATCACAAGACTCCTCATAAGAGGAAGGCCAGAAAGTCAAAGGCAGGAGAAAAGGCACATGAGCGCCATCTGAAGTTCCTGTGTGCTGCTGACGTTGAAGATGGAGAGGCTGGGGAAAGCAGGAAACTTCCCCAGAGCTTCCAGAAAGAACCAGCCCTACAACTCTGTGATGCTGGTTTTGGATTTTGGGCTTCCAGACCTGTGTGATAATAAATATGCCTTGTTGTAAGCAAC
Organism: Sciurus vulgaris; assembly: GCF_902686455.1. Lineage (NCBI taxonomy): Eukaryota > Metazoa > Chordata > Mammalia > Rodentia > Sciuridae > Sciurus > Sciurus vulgaris. The sequence continues at coordinate 63,460,335 of NC_136475.1, forward strand.
TCAGTTACAGCAGTCATAGGAAACCAGCAGCTTCCCATGGTGTGGTGGCCCCAGGGCCTGCCTACTCCCTGCTGCAAGCTGCCACCAAGCGAGTGAGTCTCCTTCCGGCCTGTCTCCACGCCCCTGGCAGAGCACCAGCACAGGCTGCATCCAGGAGACCAGAGCTGTAGCTGCCCACCAGCAAGCCCTGGCCCCACTGCTGCTGCCTTCCCTCACTCACCAGTGGCCCAACCCAGGTGCATTGTCCTCCAGGGCAGCTCTCTACCTTCTCTCCCATGCTCAGGGGACCACTCCCTTCTCCTCTCAAGGAGAATAAACAGTGTCTACAGGGAATCAGAAGGTGGGGGGAGGGGGGGGGGGGAGAGAGAGGCATAGCACTCTGGAAACCTGCACTTCTGGGAACTGGATATGAGCAACACCTGCTGGAAAAGAAGTTACAATAAACAAACTCGGGGGCTGTGTTGAGTGAGTGACAGGAGGTGGTCATTCCAGGGTATGGGGATAGGGGGGTCTAAATCCCTGACCCTAAGAAGGTTAGGATTTCAAAAACCCCTGCCCCTTAGGCAAAGGGACTTTGCAGATGTGATTATGTCACTTATTCTCCTTTCTTCTTACGAGCCCAAGCATAGATACCTACGCCCAAATCATACAGCAACCTAGTGCACACAAATATACACATGGCCACAAACAGTGCCAACATGCACAAAGAGGAAATGGGCAGACACATGCACAGACACTCCCAACACAAATAAACAATCATGCTTCACACACACCCACAAGAAGGCACACAAACACAGACACACCTATGCACTAGTAAAGACCATCCATGCATGGGGACAGCTGGACACATGTGACCAGGGCCGAAGGCCCAGCTCATCCTGTGACACTCTTGTTGGCGTCAAGCTCTCCTGTGCTCTGCTCTGGAGACCTCTGCTGGTGGAGCCAGGAACTGGCCACCAGGCCCTCTGGCCCTGGAACTTCTCTGGGCTAGACTTGGGGTTTGGAGGGAAGCGGGAAAGGAGAGAGGAGTGACCCACCAGGACCAGCTCCAGGCACTCAGCATTGCTGCGTCTGCTGGACTTTCTGCAGCCCCCAATCCAGTGCAGAAGGGGAGATTTCTCCTGCAAGGATCACCCTCGGGCTTTTGGCAAGGCCCAGGCCTACCCTGTCCTTTAGCAGTGCCCAGCATGGAGAAGGGACCCAAGCCTGGCTCATCTCTCTCCAGAACAAGGCTTCTTCCCCTCCCACACTCTGGGAGCCTACACTGGCTCCTCTGCTCCCCTTACCCCCTTCTGGGCTATTTTGGGGTGCTGCTGGTCAAACAAGCCTCCCTCCGTGCTACCCGCTGGGTCTGACTCAACTTGATATCTTCTGATCCAAACCTTCACCTCGTATGTCCCCTCACAGGTCCCACCCTCCTACTGGCAATGGCCTTTCCTGCCCATTTCACCCTGGGGTGGTAGCTGGGAGTGAAGATGGGAGGCTTGGAAGAAGATGAATGGACCTGAACTCAGATCTCAGCTCAAAGTCAGGGTTCATTCACCAGCAACGGCCTACTTGGGCAGTGCCCTAATTTCCCTCTGGCTGTTTCACCAGGCAGAATGGAGATCAGGGCATTTCTGAGGCAGGTGGGATAATACGCTCAGTACGCGGAGTCAGGCAGCTGCCTAGGGCGCCATCTTTATGAGGCACTCCAACATCACTGGAAATACAGGACAATGAAGAAAACCATGTCCGGAGCTCCTCTAGGGGACAGAGGAGGTCCTTGCAGTCAGGTGGTAGGGGGACCCCAAAAGAACAGGCTAGTATGACAATCAGTCTCTAAGGAAGGGGGTATGTAGGGTCTTAGCAGTTTTTGTTTGTCTGATTGGGAACGTAAGCCTGGGGTCAGAACAGCACTGCTCAGAGGAGATGGGGTGTTGCTGACAGGGACCCTCTTCTCTATCTGCCCCTTCATTCCACCAAGCAGAACTCCGTTTCTACCACATTAAAGTGGCATTGAAAGTAAATGAATATTGGTTTGGTGGGATGCGGGTTCTTAGCCTGCCTGGGTACCAGCATGTTGGGTGTGTCTCTGATCCTCCACCCTAAGACTTCTCTCCAACCCTCCGCTCAGCTGGGCCCTCTCTTGGCCTGTCTCCCTGGTCTTTGTACCCACAGTGTCACTTACTTCTTCACTCAATAATCCCGACTCCAGCCTGAGGTTACTGGCCCAGCATATTCTGGAAACCTCGAGGATTCTAGCAGGGATCAGGATTTCCATTTTTTGGGGAAATCAGATTGTTTACATATATTTACCCTGTTTAAAACAACACCAAGCATCCACCAAAAGTACCTCATTATCTTTCCTTTAAATGTCTACAATCTGGTCGTCCCACCTTACCAATGGGTTAGAGTTCAAAACTGTTTATGGGAAGTGGTTTGGCATTCCAGACAAAGAGCCGATAGAAAAATCAAGGGTTCTGTGTTATGAATGGGGCTCAGTTTTCCAGGTTGAACCATAAATGCCCATTTAGCCCATCTCCAAGCTGGGCAGCCACACACCTTCAGGGGAAGAATAAAACCCTACTGTTGCAAGACTTGTATGTGGAAATTGAAAAATAATAATGTGGATCTAGAAAAGTCTACCTGTTTTTAATTGAAAGCCGGTGCTTGGAGGAAAGAAGGAAGGAGTATGGGTAGACAGGTGGGGCTTTCTAAAGGCAACTTTGAAGTACTTTCAAGGGTATTAGAAGTTGGAAGACTTCATTCTTCATTACTGGGTATTTAGAATTGAACTCAGGGGAGATCAACCACTAAGATCCAAGCTCCAAGCCACATCCCCAGCATTTTTTTTTTTTTTTTTTTTTTTTTTTTTGAGACAGTCTCACTAAGTTGTCCAGGCTGGCCTTGAACTTGTGATCTTCCTGCCTCAGTCTTCCAAGTAGCTGGAATAACAGGCGTGCACCATCATGCCCAACTACTCTTCGTTAGTCTCTTTTCCTGGCTCCTGGCCTGCCTTTTCCTTGACACAGGGGTGGGGCCGGCTCTATCTCAGACAGCCAAGATCGGTTGGGTAGACAGAATACACTATGGGGTAAGACCTCCCAATGTAACAGGGGTAGAGTGGAAAAATCAGAGATGAAGAAAGCAGGTTCAAGGATTCATAGTTGGGTTTTAAAGAGGGCCTGCGGGAGTATGAGCTAACCCAAACTGATCCTGATTTAAAAAACAAAATTCCTGGAGAGAAAAGAGATTTTGGTACCTGCAACACCCCTTCTCTCCCAGATGGTTCCAAGACTGGCCACCAGGTGACACCGCAGGCCCAGGACAGCATGGTTGCAGTCTGCGGCAGGTTGAGGGGACCCAGGAGGCCTCAGGGGAGTGGGGAAAGCAGCCAGGGGTTCAGATTCATCTTCATCCTGGCTGTGTTGGAGGAAGATGGCCACACAGGCATCTCAGGCCTTCCCTAGCCAACACTCCAGGCTCCTCTGTAGGGTTAACGCTGCTCAACAAGGTGAGGTGGGGATGGGAGGCTGTCCAGAGCAGTGGGGCTGGGGAGAGGAGGGTGAGTGACAGAAGAGGAAAAGGGATCTGAAGTCTTTGCACAGAACCTCCACAACGGAGGGTGCAGAAAACAATGAGGCTCTATTGAGAGTCCGCCCCCACTCACAGGTCCTGGAGGCCCAGAGGCAAATCTAGGGGCCCCACCCACAGGAGGCCCACAGATGCAGGTGATTCAGATTTAGGTTTGACTGATAACAGCCCCCAGCAGTGGAGAATGGGCCCTTTGTGAGGGTGCCCTTCCTCAGCCCCCTCCTCACAGCGGGGCTGGCTGGAGCAGGCTTGGGGGTGGGGCCGCTGGCTGCCAGGAAACAGGGCTGACTGGGAAAAGGCAAAGCCCTGCAAGCAGTTAAGATACAGGAGGCTCTGGGTTCTGTCCCCAGCAGGGAGTAGGGGATCCTGCAGGGGGAACGTGCAGCTGGAAGAGGTAGCTAGCTGGAGCCTGCATGCTTTCTTTCTAGGTTTGAATCTAGCTGTGTCCACCCCGCTCCCCATTCACTCATTTCCCCAGCGAGAAAAACACCACTGACGGTCAATAAGGAGGGTTGCCAAGGGCCCAAACTCAACTGATATCAGCTTGGTGAAAAGGGGGTGTTGACTAATTGGTTCACTCAGGGCAAGGGTGGAGCAGGCCCCAGGGAGGCCTCCCTGAGGCTGAGCTACCTTTCCTGCCTCTTTTCCAGGCTTCTCTCAGAGGCTGCCCATACCTTTTCTTCTGCAGATGGGCTTCGCTTGCCTACTCTGCCCCTATCCCCCTGCAGGGAAAATGAGCATGGTCAGTTCAGGGTCACATATCTATGGTCTCACAACCAAAATGTGTTTACTGGGTAGGTGGCTGCCTAGAAAACAAAAACAAAACAAAACAAAAAAAAAACAATAAAAACTACACTTCCCAGACTCCCTTGAAGCTAAGGACAGCCACATGTCTAAGAGCTCTGACAGTGGGATGTGAGCAAAGCCATGTGTGCAACTTCCAGATGGCACCTTAAAAGGGAATCAGCCTCTCTTGGCCCTCTTTCCTCCATTTGGTGCAGGAGGGAAGCCTGTGTGATGGTCAGCCATCCCACATCGCTGGGTGAGGGTGGGGCCACAGGGATTCACTCCAGTGAGTGAGTTAGAAGAAACCTGAGTGCCAGATACTATTTTGGTCCCAAACTCTTTGAACTGTTACACAAGAGGAATAATCTGTGTTGTCTGAGCCACTTATTTTTGGTCTCTGTTCTATTAACCACAGCTATATCCTTGGGTAATCCATCTTGGGACCTTCTCTTGGTACCCAGTGCTGTGGACTGAAAACTCTTTTGCATGGGAACCAGATTTGTTCCCTGCCATGTATTCTTCCATCTAAACCCAGAAAAATTCTGCCTCTCTTTGCTGAGAGTGTGACAAGTGATATCTGTTCTGCCTCGCCTTAGAAGTTATTTTAGTTCCCCTTCCTGTTCCATATCCCGAGTCCATCTCACTGGATATGTTCCAAAGCGTTCTACATATGGGTTAGATCCATCTCTGCCCCAATTCAGGAGCTACAGTAGAGCGAAGGCCATGGTCTCCTTAGACTTGGGGCCCCCGAGTGCTGGAGCCATGGGGAAAGGTAAAGCTTCCCTGAGGATAGGCGCTGTGGACCTCTTGTTAGCATAAGGGCTAAGCCAGCAGAGAGTTCATTTTCCTATGAGTTGGGGGACTGGAGGCACATAGTTACCAAGAGCTGAGCAGTGGAGGACTTGGGAGAAATTGCTGCTAATTGTCTCTTGTACTGTACCTTGGAATGTTCCACCCCTGGGCTCCCACCAGACCCTCCATGGTCCATGTGCCAGAAGCCATGAAAGCACCAACTTGGTAGGTCCTGGGCCCCTGGAATGGGGGAGAAGTAGTGGCTTTGTCAAGTTCTAGGTCAGTGTAGGAGATGAGGTACTGAAAATAATTGAATGAATGTGTGTCTAATGATTCCCCATCCTCATTTCTAGTTTTTATAATTAAAGAAACAAAGTTGAGTTGAACTTGATTGAGAAAATTCAAAAGGAAACACATTTACTTGGACCACAGAAATATAGGCGAGGCCTGATCTGGGCTCTTCCTCTGTTTTTGTACGGACCATGTTCAAGGACAATGGCAGGCAGGCCCGTATCTCTTTTAGAGCCTTCCTTGGCTCCCAAGTGGATGGCTTTACTCATTCTTCTCTTCCTCCAAACCTCCTTCCTTAGATGGAGTCTAAGAACCAAGATGGTGCCTCTCATTTCAGAGTGGGGCCAGAAGACTGTTCAGAAGGAGAATCAGGCTAACCAATGGAATGCAGTGAAATAGAATACAATGTTAGGTTTCCAGGATAGATCTCCCATCCCAACAAACCAAGACAATTCTCCATATTGGTTTCCCCTGATGCTGGCATTGGACTCAAGGGAAGAGCAGTGACTTTTAGTTTTCCCTGCCCATGCAAAACCTCAAGCCTGAGGGACAAATAGCACTGGTGACGTAGTGGCACAGGGGCAAGATGATGTGTGTTGACCCTTCCATAACCATGCAACTGTGGGAAGCAAGGGGCTGCTCATGGGGTAGAACCAAGGCTGAGCATCCATGTGTCCTAGGATACCTCCCCTCCTGGTACAGCCCAGCATGCTCCTGGCCTCAGCTGGGACCTGACACGCTGTCTGGTTCACCTTTTGGACCTTCCTACTCACTACCACCTGTTTATTTTCACATTTTCTGCACCTTAGGGCTGAAAGGTGGAGTTTTGTCCTTACTCTTCCTCATTGTCATTTCTAGCCCATTTCTCCCTTTCTCTTGTGAAACCCTGCAGCACAGACGCTCCTGCTTCCAGCAGTGCCTCCTCCTTGTTTTTCTGTCATCTACCAGCCTCTTAGATGTACCCCTTCCCTTATTAAAGATTTTGGTCCCAGCTGCAGCATATCTTTTTACCCTACCTCCTGCCAGTATCCTAGGCAAATATAATGATCTATATCCACCCCCTGACCCTAGCCTCCTTCATCCTCATCTCCAAGCATTCAGGTCTTACCTATCCATTGCTTTATCCACCCCTGAAGATATTATGGTCACCCAAAGCCTTATCTCTTCTGAAAGCAAAAACCTTCCACTATCCAACCATCACCTGCCTAGTCAGGGCCCCAGCAACTGCTGTCTATTCTCATGGAACTCTTCATTCCACTGATTTCTTCATTCCCTCTCCAGCCATGAGCTCCTTTTGGCCTTTACTTCTCTCCTTTCCTAGTTAAGAGTTCATGGCTCATGAGTGAATACTCTGTGGTCTAGTCACACAATGCAGCATCATGCAGCAGGTTAAACATGAGCCACAGCAATATGAAACACTATGAATGAATCCCAGCAATATCCAATTAAGAAAAAAATGTACCAAGAGATTATTTGAAGAATGGTACCCTTTTCTGAGGTTATAGAAACTAATATAAAAACACATAAAGTATTTTTAGAAATATACTGAGATGCAATAAAACTCTACAAACAGGAAAGTTTGGGATGTTGCACAAAAGATTCTGGATGTTGGCCACTTTAAGTGGAAGGAGGCAGGGGAAGGGAGGGGAGGAGGAGCCTATAGTGAGATGTGGATCATTGTTTTTGCAGGAACTTATTACATCACCAAAATCAGTTTACTAAATAAAATTAAGCCAGGCGTGGATCAATGATGACTGTGTCAGGGTACCAGTGCTGTGTGGGGGCATCCGTGGGTTGTCATTACTTGCTCTTTTGCAAATGTTCTGAACCTCCCTCACCATCTCACCATGGAATCCACAGTTTCCCTGATCTTTTCATAATAATCCTTGCACCGTGGAAAAAGCATCCCAGTTTCTTTTCTTCAGTTGAAGAAAAAATCCGTCACTTGTTCCCTGGATCCCATCCCTTCTCATCTTCTCAAGGACCGTTCCTTTAGTGATCTCCTGTTCTTTCCCCATCCATCTCTCCCTCTGAATGGGTCATGTCCCCCAGCACAGAAATATGCTCTCATCTCTTCCATCTTAAAGACAAACTTTTGTTAGGTAAGAGGAAAGATAATGTGCTGATTCGGAGAAAACCCAAGAGACCATGTTCCAAACAAGTAGAAGGTTAGCTCTGGCAGGCCAAGTCAAGAGAGACAGTGCAGAGGTGCTATGGTGGCCCCTTCCATATCTTGCTCTTACACCATAGCCTCCCTCCAAGGTGGACACTTCAGCCACTGCCAGCACTTCAGTGGTCTAGCCAGAAGGAAGGGAGAAAAGGAGGAAGAAGATATGCCTACTTCCCTGGAAGGACATCCCCTGGAAGTTGCATACACCTGTCTACTCATAGACTCAGTCAAAGGCATACCTAGTAGTGAGGGAAATTAGGAAATAGAGTCTGCATAGCAATGGGTCCTTTCCACACAACTAGGGTGGTTCTAACAAAAAAATAAATCTTAAGTGTTGGAGAGAATGGGGAAAATTGGAACCCTCATGTATTGTTGGTGGTAATATAAAATGGTGCAGTCACTTTAGAAAACAGTTCATCAGTTCCTCAAAAGAACTTTAGCATAGAATTCCCGTGACCCTGTTACCCAACCCTTGGGTGTACTTAGCTAAGAGAGTTGAAAACATATAACCACACAAAAACTCACACGTGAATGTTGTGCAACATTATTTAAAATAAATATAAAAAAGTGGAAACAACCCAAACATCCACCAATGGGTGAACAGCCATAAAACGGAAAGAAATACTTATTAATACTAATGCTACAACATTAATGAACCTTGAAAACATCACGCTAAGTGAAAGAAGCCAGATGCCAAAGATCACTTATTGTATGGTTCCACTTCTATGAAATGTCCAGAATAGGCAAATAATAGGAACAGAAAGTAGATTAGTGGCTATCAGGGTTGGAAAGGTGGGACATGGGAACAGGGAGTGACTGCTAAGGCATACAGTGTTTGCTTTAGTGGTGAAGAAATGTCCTGGAACTAGAGAGTGGTGATGGTTTCACAAGTCTGTAACTATCCTAAAAACCACTGAATGGTACATTTTAAGAGGGTGAACTTTGTTGAATGTGTACTATATCTCAGTATACTTTTTATTTTCAAAAATTTTAATTTACTTCTAATCTATTTGTTTCACATCTGTTCCATGAGCAAGTAATCCAATCAGAAAGCTATTCCTGACATAATTCTTATGTCTGAAGACACACATATGCACTTATTTACTGACTCAGGGTACTCTCTGTACCCTCTACTCTCCTTATCCTATCCTCATTTGACTTAATGCTAGTTTCTGAAGTTCTCTGATGTAATACACCTGAGAAAAAAAATGTGACACCCTTATCTGATATTGGTTACTGGACTGGTTTCCCATTTTGGGGAGTGCTGGGGATCAAACCCAGGGCCTTGTGCATACTAGGCAAGTTCTCTACCACTGACTGAGCTACAGCCCCAGCCCAACCAGGGAGTCTATTTTTTATTTTTTATTTGTTCTTTTTAGTTATACATAACAGTAGAATGTATTTTGACATACCATACATACATGGAGTATATAACTTCTCATTTTTGTGGTTATAATGTGGAGTTACACTGGTTGTGTATTCATATATGAACATAGGAAAGTTATGTCTGATTCATTCTACTGTCTTTCCTAGTTCCATCCCCCCTCCTTTCCCACCACTCCATTCTGTTCAGTCCAGTGCACCTTCCCTCCCTGCCAGCCACCACATAAAGTGAGTCAGCATCTGCATATCAGACAGAATATTTGGCCTTTGGTTTTTTGGGATTGGTTTATTTCACTTAGCATAATTATCTCCAGTGCATCTATTAACTGAAAATGTCATAATTTCATTCTTATTTATGGCTAAGTAATATTCCACTGTGTACATGTACAATATATTCTTTATCCATTCATCTGTTCAAGGGCACCTAGGTTGGTTCCATAGCTTAGCTATTGTGAATTGAGCTGCTATAAACATTGATGTGGCTGGTGTATGGATTTTAAGTCCTTTGGATATATACCAAGGAGTGGGATAACTGGATCAAATAGTGGTTCTGTTTCAAATTTCTGAGGACTCTCTATACTGCTTTCTGGAGTGGTTGCACCAACAACTGCCATTTTGACTGGAGGGAGATGAGATCTCAGTGTAGTTTTTATTTGCATTTCTCTAATCATTAGTGATGTTTAACACTTTTTCATATACTTGTTGACCAATCATATTTCTTCTTCTGTGAAATATCTGTTCAGTTCCCTTGCCCATTTATTGATTGGGTGATTGGGGTATTTGGTGTTTTTTTAGTTGTTTCTATATCCTGGAGATAATGCTCTATTTGAGGAGGAGGTGGCAAAGATTTTCTCTCATTCTGTAAGCTCTCTCTACATGTTCTTGATTGTTTCCTTTGCTGTGAAAAAGCTTTTTAGTTTGATATCATCCCATTTATTGATTCTTGATTTTACTTCTTGCAGTCTAGTTGAGGAATTCAGTTCCTAAGACATGATGGAAAGTAGAGCCTACTTTTTCTTCTAGTAGGTGCAGGGTCTCTGGTCCAATGCCTAGGTCTTTGATCCACTTTGTGCATCAAAGAGTTTTGTGCAGGCTGAGAGATAGGGGTCTAATTTCATTTTGTTACATATGGATTTCCAGTTTTCCCAGCACCATTTGTTGAAGAGACTATTTTTTTCTTCAATGTATGTATATGGCACCTTCATCTAGTATAAATTACTTTATTTATATGGGTTTGTCTCTGTGTCTTCTATGCTGTACATTTGGTCTTCATGTATATTTTGGTGCCAATACCATGCTATTTCTGTTACTGTAGCTCTGTAGTCTAATTTAAGTTCTGGTATCATGATGTGTCCTGCTCACTTTTCTCACGAAGAATTGCTTTGGCTATTCTAGGCCTCTTATTTTTCCAAATAAATTTCATGACTGCTTTTTCTATTTCCATGAAAAACATCACTGGAAACTTCATAGGAGCTCCTGTCAGGGAGTTGTAACTGGAGTTGAAAGGAAACTGAACAAGGCCACAGTCTTGTCCCCTGGTCTAACTGCCTCTTCCACTTCGTACCGCTGCTGTAGTTGGAGCACAAAATCAGCTGGCTTCCTCAACGCGTTGAAGCTGAGATACTAGACTCCCAGTCAACTTAGATTCTTAGATTTCTGCCACAGGCAGAAAGAGTCAGTATCGGAAGAGCTGCAGTCACTTTCGTCTCTGCTTGCACTCTGCCGCCTCTGTTCTGTGTCTTATGGGACACTGAGGTATAGAAAGAGGCCAGTACTCATCCATATTTAGATCTTCTCTAACCACTTCCCTTACAGCTAGAACTCAGCAGGCATGAGACTGCCTTTCAAGATATCATAGGAGATAGGGTTACAAAATGCTATGTATAACATACGTCACCAGCTTTCCAACCTGAGCTATCCACCCCACTGTTTGGCAACAGCCTCTCAAATTTAAAAATATTTAAAATTTTCTCATACCAACACTCCTTTTGTAGATATCAAATTCTAAGTTAATTAGAATATAGTTTAGATTGCTGTCACAGAAAGACCTCAAACTATACTGGGTTAAACAAAATAGTTTGTTTTTCTATCATATAAATTGATGATGGTCTAGGACTGACGATTTTATCAGCGGTTTGGTGGTTTTGCAGGACCTGGACTTTTTGAATCTTATTACTTCATTATTCTCAACATGCTACTTCCATAACAGTCTAAGTAAAAGAGCTTCCATCATAGGTTGGGTTTCTTGGGAAACAGGCTCTGAGACAGGATTTGTAGGCAGGTGTTTGATTGGGGAGTGCTCTTGGGATCAGCTCTATGGAGGGGAGGGAAACAGGACTGGGCAGAGGGAGAAATTGAGCCATGTCACAGTTGCAACCAAAGCCTCAGCCACCCAACAGGAGCTCTGCAGCTGGGGCAGTCACTGGATTCAGGTTCCATTTGATACCCCAAGGGAGGAGGCATAACTATGGGCAAAGCAGTTTCTGGGAAAGACAGCTGAACTGTGAGCTGATAGTGCTCCTGGCGGTTGGCAGAAGGAGTGCCTGAGTTTTGAATGAGGTATCAGGAAGTCCATGACAGTGTCCACTAGAGTTCCTATGGGTCTCACCATAAAGCTTACCCAGCCAATGGGAAGAGCAAAGTCCCTACATATCCACTTACATCTCATCAGCCAGTTAGCCACACAGTCGGTTGTACTCTCCTGGAAGGACATGAGCTCAGCTAAAATCTCAAGAAAAAAAAAAAACCCGAATTATCCCAAAAAGCAATAGCAAATACTAGGGTCATCTGGGAGTCTGTGCCACATGTTCCTTAGCTCCATGTCCACCTCCAGACTTTGTACTGTCTGTCCTCAAACCTTTTCCTCTCCTTCCTCCTGGGTCCTTGCTCTAGCTGCCCACCTGGCATCTCCTCTTGGATGCTGTTACTTGAATTAATTACCTCTTTGACTTGCATGTGACAGTATTAAACTTAGCTGCAGGGAAGTAAAAAGATTTTATTCATTCACGTAATGGAGCAAAGAGTGAAGCCCGCTTTAGGCATGGAAAGATCCAGAGGTTCCGTGATGTCTTCAGACCTCTATCTCTATCTCCAACTCAGCAGTCCTCTGGGCTGGTTTCCTTCGATGGCCACCTCATTCCATGTAGTATATGGCAAAGATGCCCCTGACAGCTCCGGGCTTATAGGAGTGCAACCCTCTCCTCTTCAGCCAGGTGGCTCTGTGCCCTGCCTCAGGACAAATCTCTGTCTCCAGTGGCTGGGTCCTCAATTATCCAGCCTGAGTGGTACCCTGCTGTATGGTACAGAAGGTGAGGCCATGTAACCCATAGCCCAACCAGGAAATTTTGCAGTGGGGGATGGTTAAAACCCTAAAAGAAAAATAGGAACCTATTTCTAAAAAGGAAGAGAATGGATGCAGACACTGGACTATCTCCTGGGCATCTCAGACTTAACAGGTCCACAACTACACTCTTGGCTCCTCACCCAGCCCCCCAAATGTGCTGTTCCCACTCTTCTCATATGGTAGCTACATCTATCTACCCTGCTGTTCATGACAGAAACTGGGGAGAATCCTCACACGTTCGTCCCTCTGCCCAGCATCCCAACCAATAAGCGAAGACAGATTCTACCACCTGGACTCTTGACCTTGCCAACCTTTCTCCTTGCCAACCCCTCGCCAGGTCTCTACCACCTTCCTTCTGGGCTATCCCAATGACTTCCTCCCAGTGTCCCCACACCAGTGCTCACTCTCGTTGCTGGTTTTTACATGGCAACCAGAGGTGTCCTTTGGAAACAAACAAATGGGACTGCGTGTAACATGACTAATGGTGTACCTAGAATAAATGGACCCAGGACAACGAATCCCATTCTTATATTCACCAGGTGACCCCAAATCAGAATTCACTTGTCACTTACCACAGCACTCACCACCTGAAGACCGCTTCCGTGTCTGTCACCTTCTCTCTCCTGGAAGCTCTGAGGGGAGAGGTCTTGCCAGTTGCACAGACACCATACCACAGACACTGTTTGGAGAACAGACTGGGGTACTTGATAGAACCAGGATGGTGTTCTTGGCAAGGGGGACCCTAGGCTTTGGAGAGAGGACAGAAGGGCTATGCCCTTGAGAAAGAGAGTTCTGCCAAGGAGAGAATTCAGGAGAGACATCTTCAATGAGGAAAGCCCTCCAGGTGAGAGGAGAGGGGAAGACAATGACACAGTTTCCATGGGTCTTTTCAGGATTTTTCCCAGCCGCACCATGGGGATGCTATAACATCAGATATCCAGATGCTGAGATATGATGATCCAAATGATCAGGAGTGGGAGGGCAGTGACATGACGGGAACACAGGAATCGAGATGCCCCCTGACCCCGCGCCAGCTTTGTCACTGGGACAACAGTACAGCTCCAATATTCTGCTCACCTCCCATATGCAGAACACCATGCTTGGGCAACCAATCCAACCTGATAGGTCACTCTGAGAACCCTGCAAGGAGGCTGTCAGCCTCAAGGTCACTGTAATGGTTTAGATGTGAGCTGTTGCCCAGAATCTCATGTGTGAAACACTACCAGAAGGTTTAGAGGAGAAATCATTGGGTTATGAGAGCCTTAACCCAACCAGTGAATTAATCCCCTGACAGGATTAACCGAGTGGTAACTGAAGGCGGGTAGGATGTGGCTGGAGGAGGAGGCTCATTGGGGGTGTGCCTTTGGGGTAGACACTTTGTATCTGGAGGTGGAATCTCTCTCTCTCTGCTTTCTGATCGTCATGTGAGCTCCATCCCTCCACCACTCTTCTGCCATGATGTCCTGCCTCACCTTGAGCCCTGAGGAATGGAGCCTGCTGTCTATGGATTGAGACCTCTGAAACCCTGAACCCCCAAGTAAACTTTTCCTCCTCTAAAATTGTTCATGTCTGGTTTTTCAGTCACAGCCCCTCTCCCTCCAACTGAAACCCACAGTGATGGAGCTCTCTTCACATTTTGGTCCTCTGTCCAGCTGGTAATGATGCCTCATGTACCTATCAAATGTAATTTTATATAATTAGTCCCAAAACTCATGTTGGTCAGTGGTGGGGCTGGCAAGTATTGGCAGGACCACCCAGAGCCATGTAGGAAACTGTGAGAATCTGTGTTCCACAGGGTTAAGATGCCTGTCTACATGTCCTCCTGCCCATCATCCACCCCCGCCCCAAGGCTGTCATCTCCCAGAACTGAAACTATGTCTCTTTTTATTTCTCCTCAACATCCTTTTCCTGATGTGATGGCCAGGCTCCAACGTGTCCCCCAATGATCCATGCCTACTTGTATTCATGCCCCCATATGCTCCCCTCCCACAATAAGGCTGCCCTGTTTAAACAGTAGGATGTTGTGGAAATAGCCACATATTACTTCTCAGGCGAGGCCATAATAAAAGACATTGCAGCTCCAGCCTTGGTCTCTCTGATCACTAGCTCAGTGGGAAGCCAACTGCTCTGTCATGAGGATGTTCAAGCAGTCGTATGGAAAGATCCATGTGGCCGGGAACAGAGGCCTCCTGCCGACAGCCAGTGCTGACATTGGTGTGTGAGTCTGCCATCTTGGAAGCTGATTTTCTTGCTCCTGAGCCTTCAATGGCTGTAGCCCCAGTTGACATGTTGCATGCATTTTCATGGCAGACCCAAGTAGAATCATCCACTAACCTGTTCCCAAATTCCTGACCTCCAGAGACAGTGTAAGATGATAAATGTTTATTAATGTTTTAAGCTGCTAAGTTTTGAGGTAATTTGTTACACAGCCATAGATTCTTAATACACGAAGTCTCTTCTGTAGTCCACAGCTCAAGTCCTCTGACCTCCCTAGAGGCACCAAAGAGAGAGAAGTTCTTCCTCTGGCGTCAACCATACAAATGGGGAGAACGATTCATCCTGAGTCCATCTGGGGACCATGAGGGTTGCTGTGGGGTCTGACGGGGGTAGTCTAGTAGCCCAGGTATAGGACATTAGTAACACAGGAGGTACTTGGGCAGGATTTTAGAGATCCTGTAGGGCTTGGAAGGAGCAAGATGATGAGAAGAGAAAGTACTGCCGGTTAGGGAGCATGATGTTTGTCTAGGAGTCCTCCTAGTGTTATAAGCACATTACAACTCTCCTATTGCTACTGCTACTAAACATAAGGACAACCAGCAGAGCTGCTGCCTCTCTGCAGCTCCTTCTATGACCAGGTACTTCTGCATTTTCTCTTACACTCTTTTTCAAACCCCTGGTGAGTATGAACTTTTATTATACCCATGTTACAGATGGGGACACTGAGATTCTGGATTGTTAAGGAAGTGACTTGTCAAAATCCACCCAGCTAATAAGTGTGGAGCCAGGATTTGAACCTGAGCAGTCTGACGCCAGCCTCAGAAGCAGCAGTGTACAGGTCCTCAGTGCACCACCGGAGGCAAAGGGGGCACCTGACTCTGAGGCCTTGTTCCAATCAGGAGCAAGCTGAGTGGCAGGGCTCTGAGGCTGTGCCTCTGGTTAAGCCATAGCTGCCCAAAGGCCTGGCACAGCCTCAGCCCCTTCCTGGCTGCTTCCTCCTCTCTGGCTCCCAGGACCCTGGGCCTGCTGCACACATCTTTCCCCAACTCCTCTGGCTGCTCAGGCTCATGATAGGTGCTGCAAGGCAGGGCCCATTCAGGAGTCCCTGAGTTTATTCTGCTACCGGTGACCCTTAACCTTCAACACGAAAGGTCTGAATGAGTGCTGAAGTGGCATCTGCTAAGGGAGCTACATGCAGAGTCACCCCGGGGTGGCCTCACTCTCTTCTGAGCACAGCCTACACCGGTACAACTCTGTCCATGCCAGAGAGCTGAGCCTGGTTTAAAGTCCCTGAAGCAGGAAATGGGATCCAGGCCCTGAATGTGCATTAGGGGAGGTGGCAGGCTGTCCCTGGAGTGGAAGGTTTCGAACCTTTAAGCCTCTTTCCTTGGAAGATTCTGTAAAGGTGCCAACCCCTTGCTAAGGAGCCCTGGTGTCCCCAGGAGTGTGGATAGCGTGGATCCTTTCTCCTCAAGGGAAGCAGGCTGTGGGGCACCCCTGGGCATGGCTTGGGGAAGCCTGATGAGGCTCTCTGAGCTGGAGGCAGAGTGGAAGCAAACATGGTGCTACAGTGTTCACCAAGGGGACCCTACGACTGGGTCTCCTGCATTGACAATGGGCTTGGAAGAGCTGCTGAGGAGCCGGTGGGGCAGACACAGGGCCAGTGCACACAGGTCCCGCAGGAGTATGACACAAGGATTCTGGGCATGCACAGCCCTACTCCCCACAAGACCTCAGGGACAGCAGCATGACTCCTTGTGCATAAAAGGGCAGGAGGAAGAGCCATCTGACTCTAGAGAGAGGGGAGGAGGGCAGGGCCAGTAGCTCACCACCTCAAGCCCTGGGAGAGGGGCAGCTCTGCCGGTTCAGGCTGACGCTGACCCTGGCCCCATCAGAAAGAGACACAGGTCTCGGAGTCATCGGATTCCCCATCACACCTTTGATATCCCAGAGAGGTCAAAGTCAGGGGTGTGCAGAAGACACAGCAGAGCCCATTTCTGGGTACATCTGAGATCCCTCCATGGGAAAAGACCCAGAGAGAATGAGAAAGATAGGAAGAGAGAAGCCAGGGAGAGGAGAGCAGGGAGGGAGAGGACCTGAGCAAAAAGGTAGGAGAAAGGAGAAGCCGTAGAATGAGAGGAGGGAGTCATCTAAAGAGAAAGGCCACTAGGGAGACAGGAGGTGGCTGAGGTGGGAGAAAAACAGTTCTCTCTCTCGCTCTCTTTTTTTTTTTGGTACTGAGGATTGAACTCAGGCCACTTAACCACTGAGCCACATCCTCAGTCCTTTTTTGTATTTTATCTAGAGACAAGGTCTCACTGAGTTGCTTAGGGCCTCCCTAATTGCTGAGGCTGGCTCTGAACTCACGTTCCTCTTGCCTCAGCCTCCAGAGCCGCTGGGATTACAGGTGTGCACCCCTACATGAGGCAAGCAGTTCTTTTTAATGGGGAAATATGAGTTCCCAAACCACACCGACACAAAGGTGGGGGAGCTGAGCCCACCTGCTTTGCGCTGAAGCTTTCTCAGTCAGTTCAAGCCCAAGGGGAAGAGAGTGGTGGATACCCAGCCAGAGCCTCCCCCAACCAGGAGTTCCCACAGCTGGTGGGGCCTGTCCCAGTGCCCTAGGTCAATGTTTAACCATGGCTCAAGCCCAGGAATGCCCTATCTGCGACATGCAATTACAGGGGCTGGGTTTCAGCTCCAGCACTGGCAAGCGCTCAGTGGCAGAAGATAAGCAGGTGGCACCAGGAAGAGTTGTGTGTGTGCTCAACTGTGGGCTCCCAGCACCCCCACCAGGACCTGCTCACAAGGCCTCCATTGTTGAGGTCTGGCTCCCAGCCCATCTCCAGCCAGATAGGAGCTGCTGTTCTGACGAGGCAAGAAAAGCACACCCCAAGATGCCGTTACCCATCCTTATCAAGCAGGGGGAAGGGAGCCAGCGAGCCCATGTTGATCCCAAGAAAAAGGGAAAGAAAATATTAGCAATCGTGGTGAAAGTCAGTTCCAGCAACAGGGAAGGGGTCAAGGGTGCTCACTGGCCCAACTGGGGTTTTTTAAATGAGCAGCTGGAGGCAGCTAGAGGGATAGGGCAGGATGGAGTGTCCTGTGGTTGCGGGGAGGAAGCATGGGTGTCCTGCCCTGTCCTGGGTGTCATGGTGCAGGGGCAGGAACCAGGCATGACATTCTGCTTCCTAGGACTAACATCTACTTAGGAAGAATGGTTCATTGCTTCACCTAAAAGTAATCAGGAGCCCACCATGTGCAGATTCTGAAGTAGATCATGGGGGTAAGGTTCAAGTTGGAGCCTTTCTGTGGAATGTAATTGAAAAGAAAGCTGTGAAGTTCAGCACCTAGCAGGACATGGGGCAGATCAGACCGCAGGCAGTGGGTGGTGACTATGGAATGGACAGTCAGGTAAGGCCTTGAAGATTGGACCAGGGCTGGGAGCTGAAGGAGAAATGCAGATTATTCCCAGGAGGCCCACTGTGAACCCCAGCTCCTTCTTTTACCCCCTGATTCTAGGCAAGGAGGTTTGTCTCAATGGGCCACAGTCTATGAAAAGAGGAAGTTGAGAGGAAACACCCATGGGGGTTCACACTGAGGATCAGAAAATGGCAGGCATGCAGATGCAGGGCAGGGGCACAGTGGCACACAGTGTCTCCCAGGTACATCAGTCCAATAAATCAGGATTGGCAATCTGCAGGCAGTCCGGGACCGTCTAAGGTGGGAGGCAAGATGTGGACCATGTGGGCTAGACCCAAGCTGGGGTGGTGGGCTTGGATGGCTGAGTGGGCAGGGTGGGGAAGGCCACTCTGGAGGAGGAAGAGTGAGCAAGGAAAGGGCAGGCCAGAGGGGGCCCCACCTGTGGCTATGCACCCAGCCCACTGCCAGGGCCATGCACCCGATGGCCCTTACCTCCCACTCTTGCAGATAGAAACTCCCAGCACCATTGAAGATGCTTCAAAACACAAATTTAGAAGAAAAGAGCTGGGTAGATCATGTTAAAGATGAAATAATCCTAAAAAAATGTCTGCCGATAGAGTCTGCTGCCCCCCAAACAAGGAGTAAAACATCTCATTCGATGAAGGTGAGATGTGGACTAAGAGGAAAGGGGTGGACGAGGCGGCCGGCAGTTTGCTGGGGAGACCTGGGCTGAGTTCCTCCCTGTGCCAGTAAACCGTGCAGGCAGGTGCGTCTGCAACGGAGCTGCCTGAGGGGCAGACGAGGCACGGGGAGAGCGGTTGTTTTAGTGGCCCAGGCTGCCATAACAAAAGACCACAGACCAGGAGCCTGTGGAGGCTGGGAAGTCCAAGGTGAAGGTGGTGGCAGATTCAATGTCTGGTGAGGGCTGTTCTCCGGCTGGCAGACAGCTCCCTTCCCACTGTGAGCTCACATGGCCTTTCCTCCGCATGGTAGGAGAGATGGCTCATGTCTTCCTTTTCTTATAAAGACACTAGTCCCATCGGATTCGGGCTCCATCTCTATGACCTCATTTAACACCAATGCCTTTGAGAACCCAGCTCCACACTGGGGCTTGGGGCTTTGATGTGTGGATTCTGGAGGGGCACTAATATTCTGTCCATATCAGAGGCTTTCTTTGGTGTGCAAAGCAGAGACAAGATGATGTGGTATGCCAGGATTTAAGGCCCTTCCTGGGAATGGCAGAATAGCCCTTGGGGGTGAGAGCAGAAAGCCTGAGAAAAGCTGGAGAAGACCCTCTAATTTCATTAGAAATTCTTAAATGAGAATAAAGGGGCAAAAAGAGCTTCTATTGTCATTAGTAAGAGTAGAAACTTAGTAATAGAAATACCTGACAGCCCAAGATTTTGTATTCTTTAAATCTTAACCACCAGTGGATAGCGAATCATTATGCTTCATAGTTTAGGAAAAAGTGTAATTATGGGAAAAGCGCACTAGGGTGGAAAGAGTTCTATCTTCCCTCTCTTAATTATGAACCCTCAGAAACTCTTAAGTGGTTGGTTCACATTATACAAATGCTGCTTCTGCTGTTATTCATGTAGCGACTGCTGAATGAATAGCAGGCGTGGTATTTGGAGGGAAAGAAAAACAAATCTTTATGGAGCCTATGTGCCTGTTATTGTATATACATCATCTCATTTAATCTCACGACGACTCTGCAAAATTAATACTAGTTCAGTTTATCTATCTGTTGGCTTATTTGTCTTGAAGTAGGTTGGGGTGAAAATGTCCTCCTTTGATATTCAGCAACTCAGCGGACATTCTCTACCTAGTAAGTGAGAGTTGGGATTCGAACTTGGGTCTTTTGAATGCTAATGTCCACAGCCTTTACACTCTTTGGTGCCTTAGTCTTATGCAAACCAAGGGGGCAACAACAAATGTGGTGCATGCAAGCACCCAGGCCCTTTGCACTGCCAACCATGTGCTCTGTTGTAGGACACACCAGCACACACATGTACCCACAGGGTTGTCCTTGGCCACAGCCCCCTCCCTCACATCCAGCCACAGGTCGGCCACCCAGGTCCCAGCTGGCGAGCATCTCATGGAGGGAGCATGCAAGGTGGTTCCAGCACAAGGCCAGGGAGACACCTGGCTCTTGTCTTCCTGAGCATCAAACTCTCAACCTAGAATCATGGGTTCTTCCCCGTCTCAGCCTTTCACAGAAACAGAGGCTATTCCATGCAGCTGCTGTCTTTCTGTCTGTCTGCCCAAGCTTGCATGCTGGCCTTCACCACAGCTCCTTAAACACCTCCAGTCCCGTGCCAGTTGTCCCCACTCAGCAGACACTCATTTAAGGACAGGGCTGCTTGCATCAAGCCCAAAACTGCACCTTGTCTTCCCCATTCCAGTGCTCACTGTGGCTATCTCCCCACTTAGTTTTTAAGACTTAACTCTCCCTCCTGCCCGGTACTGGGAGTTAAACCCAGGCATGCTCTCTCTCTGAGCTAGAGTTCCAGCCCTTTAAAAACAAATATTTTTTTATTGTGAGATAGGGTCTTGCCAAGTTGCCTAGGCTGAACTCAAATTTTGACCCACCTGCCTCAGTCTCCTGAATAGCTAGAATTATAGGCATTGCCACCACACCCAAGTTGACTTACTTCAAGAAAGTTAACTTCATTCAGGAGGACTTCTCTGCCCTCCCAAGGCCAGACTTGGTGCCCCTTCCCTGAGGACCTGTGGTACCCTAAAGTTTCCCTATAAGGGTCCCCCTTCCCGGGGTCTTAACCTCTTTATTTATGGACTTCCTCTACTAGACTGGGAGTTCCCTGAGGGTGGGCATTGTGTCTGTCATCCCTGTATCTCCAGAGCATGGCTCACAGTAGGTACTCAATTAGGGTTGCCAAATTTAGTTCATAAAAATATAGGATGCCTAGTTAAATTTGAATTTCAGACAGACAATGAAATAATGAATTCACATATTTCCTTTTTTGGCAATCCAATGCACAATAAATAGTTATTGTACTACCTAATGTGATGCACCAAAAGCGCAGAGAAAGAAAAAACGAGAAGCAATTTGGAAGAAAGCAACAAAAATCAATTTGCCTGCAACTCAAGTCTTATGTGAAGATGTCACAGGCAGCAAAATGAGAAAAGTCCAGCACCTGCATGTCCAGTTCCTAGTAGTACTCCACTGATAGTGATCCAGAGCCTGGGCGAATGAGCACATGGCAGAAGAGGTATGTGGAACGGTAGGAAAAGAAGTGAGGACGTCAAAATAGAAATGGTTATGGTGACAGCAGTGGTTTTGGTCAAGGGGCTTCTGAGGGGGTTAAGTGACCTGTGAACTATAATTGCTACACTCCCAAAACTTGGACTCAGTGGCCATAGCCTGATCTGATGAGATACTGAGAATGTCCTCCCAGGACAGATGGGGACTGTGCCCACCTCGGGCAGGACAAGCAGGACTTCCACCCTAGGACTTGAGCCCCTAAAGCAGGACGATGCAAACATAGATTCTCCCACCGTGTCCAAAAAGCAGAAAAGCCCACCAGCTCCCCTGGGGTCGCTGAGGCAAGAGTCACTGTCCACTATTAGACCGGGGCTCCGCTAGAACTCCGGAGAAAGACCCAAGGGGAGTTTCCCTAACCCTCTGAAAGAGGCCCCTGGGCTCTCAGGCCCCAGGCTGCCAGGCGGTGTGGCAGGGAGAGGGATAGTGTCCAGCTCTGGGAGGAAACAAGCCCTCTTTGTCCCCCTGGCCTTGGCAGCACAATGGCAGCCTGTGTCCTGGGAGCAGCTGTGTGCAGCTCTGACCGAGGTGGACACCAGCCTTGAAGAAGCGCACAGCTTGGGGGACCCTGGCTGTTTCTTGTCCCTCCGGGTGGGACCTGTGGGCTAGCTCTCTGTGCCTGAGGGACGGCATGTATCTGGGGACTTGGGCTGTGTCAGAGGTGCGTGCTGCATGTTCCTACAGCAGATTTGACTGAGTGCAGGCAAGTGTGTGCTCATGTGTCTGCATGTGGTGACTCGTGTGACCTGGGGCTGGTTTGGCGAGTCTGCGAGTACACACAAGTGCGGGTCTGGGTACACGTGTGCATATGTCTCACATGGAGGGCAGGTAATGCTTCTGAGCATGTGGAAGCGCATGTGCCCAGGTGGGAAGATGGAGAACATGGCTCTGTCCAGTGGAAACCCAGGTTCTGTGTGAGTGCGCACCCCCCCACACACACACACAGAGTGGAGTTGCTGGGTTCTAGCCAACAGTGTTAGGTGGCAGGCAGGCAGGGCAGGGGAGGGTCTTCTGTAGGGTAACAGCTATCCAGGCACTCCTGTCACTCTGTAACCCCCCCCCCCAACCAACACACACACACACACACACACACACAACCCATCACTTGGCCTCTCCCCCTTGATGCTTCCCTGCATCAGAGACCCTGGTATAGGTTGTGACCCTGGAACAGGTAGTGACAGGTGGAATGACAGGAATGGCTGAAGCTCTTCCAGGCTCGCAATGTCCCCAAGGGCTGAACTGTCCAGTCTGTCCTTGTCTCCTTCCCACCCCAAGCCCCTGTAAATCGGAGTCCATGGCACACAGCCTTACCAGAATCTGCAAATGAGATTTCAGCACCACTTACTGCATCCAACAAGCACTAGGCTCTGTAAAGCTGGGCGGTGTGGGGAGAGGTCTTTGCTGGGCCCTGCCTTCCCCAGGACTCTAGGTTCAGGACCCGGAGCCTCCACATGGGGGTTTTGCTCCTGCTAACCTCACCGTTGCTGCTGGCACCCCAGCCCTGTACCAGAGGGTGTGCAAGGAGCCTTTCAGGACTAATGCCCCCGACCCCAGCGTCCTCTCCCCAGCTGCCAGGGCACAGAGGACCTGGCTGAAGTGTGGCCAGAGAGGAGGGGCACAGGATAGGGAGTCTCTTACTCAATTTATGAGACGGTTAGGGTTGCTGAGGAGCTGGGAAACCTGGGCCTTCCTTCCGACTAGAAGGAAAAGCTATATATCCTCCAAGAGGGTCTCCTGCCTTCAGGGTCCCACCAGTGGGCAGACCAGGGGTCATTGTCTAATGGTAGGCATCTCCCAGCTCATCCCACCAAAGCATCCTCCCTCTGTCTTGGTCTGTAATGGGAAATGTGTAATAGGGTTCTCGGGTGAGGCATGGAAATATTATGAGTCCGGTTTTCTTTTTTTAATCTAAAAATTTAAGAAAGTCTTACCCAATATTTAATAATGGATCGACACTGTGCCCTCCCTCAATCCCAGTTTCAGATTGTCCTGAGTTCTGGAAGGTTCTGTGGGGGTTCTGGGGGTGAGGGGAGCTCCCCGCGCGTGCTGTGTCGGGTGCCTCCCATCCTGACACACCAGCAGAACGTGGTTTTGTTCGTGACTGGGCAAGGGCTCATCTGTGCCGATGTGGTCGGCTTCATAAAAAGGATGCCTTGGAGTAGTTTCATACTTCATAAGTGAGAGGGGCATATGGGAAGCTCTTCCGAGGTCCTCTGGGTATCACATTTGCCTCTTTTTGTTTTGTTTTGTTTTGTTTTGTTTTTCAGTTCTGGGGTAGAGCCAGGGCCTGCAGAATGTAAGACACAGTCTCTGCTACTGAGCTACCTCCCCAGCCCTCTTTGTGCACTTTTCTTTGACAGATGTAAATGGGCTCTAAATTCACCAACCTGTTTCTATGACAAATAGCTTTTAGTAGTATGTGACCCCAGCAAATTTTTTTTTTAATTTTAACAATGTTTTTGGATGTTGATAGACCTTTACTTTATTCACTTATTTATATGTGGTGCTGAGAATCGAACCCAGTGCCTCACACATGCTAGGCAAGCGCTCCACCACTGAGCCACGACCCCAGCCCCCACAGCAGATATTTTAGACCAAAATAGTCTGTCCCATCAAGTCATGGGAGACATTTAAACAATCAGTAAGACGGAAATAGCTTCTCAAATAAAATGTACGCTAGGGAGAGAGCATTTTGAAAATGGTTATTTCAAAATGCTTTAATCAGATGGAGATCTTATTGCTGAAAACTATGTAAACATGTCACTTATTAAAAACTCCATGGTTAAAAATATAAGCTTGAAAACATTTCCAAATAGAGGATGTAAGAGAATTTCAAATCAGTTTGTTAAAATTATAAAGTAATACCCTCTTAATTATTTTGCAAGAACAAGTTTGATATTAGGAAAGATGGACACTTACTAGCTAAATGTGCACAGTTGATTGGGAGTGAAATTCCAAAGTCAAGATTTAATGGGCCCAGTCAGTGATAAGCCTCTATCATTTGAGGTCTCTCTTTCAGTGACAGGCACAATGAATATTACATTCTAATGAAAGAGAACCAGGTCTTCAAATTGCTGTATCACAAAGTATTTTTGGAAAAAAAGATTTGAAAATTTCAATTCATTCAACCACAGAGAGAGTAGAGCACATTTTCATAAAAAGAACTTTGATAACATCCCCGAGCGCATGGATTCATCTAACTAGAGTCTCCTACTTCTGACCTCTCTATGCCATGAGAAAATCAGCAAGTGTTCTTGTTCTTTAAAACAGCTTAAATTGAATTTCCTATCACTTGCAGGCAAAAGCTTTCTGAGCTACCACTTCAAATCAACCTGTCTGTCCCAGGTTGGTTTTAGCCCGAGGACTTTACCTCCTGGGGTGGCATCACAGAGGGAATCCAGGGGCCAGTTTGTGAGATTGGGGAGAAATTATCCCAACATCAGCCAGCCATTTTGGAGTCACCTTCTTTACCAGCTCTGTGAGAAAATGGCAAAATCTTCCAGACTGCTCTAGCCCCTCACCTAAAGATGACATACAAATAATAGAAAACAACTACCATTTATTGAGCATTTACTATCTGCTAGGCTCTGTCCTAAGTGTGTGGTTACGTGTCATCGCATCTCAGACAATGACACTCTGATGAGATGATGCTACTGTTACCGCTGTGTGCATGTTAAGGCCCCACACATAAAGAGGTCCAGAGTCCTCTAGCTATAAACACCAGGGCCAGTTTGTCCACCTAGGCGACCTTGCCCAATCCCTCTACTCTCTTTCTAAAAGCAGCTTTCTTGAGGTATAATTGATATACAAAAATTAGCACATATTAATACCACTGGATGTATTTGGACATATGGGTATGCTTGTGAAACCATTGTCACCGTTAAGGGAAGGGATGTAGCCATTACCTCCAAAAGTTTCTTTGGGCTTGTCTGGTTTTCTGTTCTGTTTTGTTTTTGTTTTGTTTTGTTGTAACATGAGATCCACCCTCTTGCCCCTCACCCTTAACCACCACACCACAGTGCCCTTCATCCTTGTGTTTTTGCTTGATAATAGGGAGACTATCTAAATTATAAGGATTCCCTGCATAGAGGAGTCTCTGTTTATTGAGTTTTACTTATGACCACCCATAAAATTCAATCCATCTGGCTGTCACAACCATAATGACATCATCCACTCATATTTGAGAACATGAGTCCCAACTTGGGAACTCAGCATCTCAGAGAGAGCAAATGGTCTTGTTCTACTCTCTGAAAGGAACAACGGCAGCTCAAAGGCTGCCCCAAAGTCTCTTAGAGTTTCCTACGAGTATCTCCAAAGGAGGATACCACTCCCGTGCAGGAGCTCCTTGCCTAATGAACCACTGCAAGAACAAGGAGGAAAACCACACGTGGCAAGACAGCTCGACCGTACCGTTCGGCACCTGGGCAGCTCTGGAGCTGGCGTGTCTGGGACCCATCCTGAGATAGTCAATTTCTAATTCAAACTTGGGCTAGTTACTTAACTTTCTTATATTGCAATTCCCCTGTCTATAAAATAAGGAAAACAACAGTACCTACATCAAAGGGATTTTAAGAAGACAAAAGTAGTTGATATTTGCAAAGCACTTAGGACAATCCTTTCCAGAATATAAATAAAGAACATTTTTTTTTTTTTTTTTTTTTTGGTACCAGAATTGAACCCAGGGGTGCTTTGCCACTGAGCCACATCCCCACCCCTTTTTATTTTGAGTCAGAATCTCATTAAGTTTCTTAGAGGCTTACTTAGTTGATGAGGCTGGCCTTGAACTTGCTATCCTCCTACCTCAACCTCCTGAGTTGCTGAGATAAGAGGCATGAGCCACCGTGACTGACTAGATAAAGAACTCTTAAACTCAATAGAAAGAAGATACCCAACTGAAAAATTGGCACAAAATTTGAACAGATGCTTCACCAAAGAAGATATTCAGATAAGACAAAAAACACATAAAAGATACTCAACCTCATTAGTCATTAGGGAAACACAAACAAATTCACAAGGCCACATCACTACATACCAACTGGAAAGAACATAATTTATAAAACCAATAATACTATGTCCCAAGAAAGATGTAGAGCAACAGGAAATTTCATGTTGCTGGTGGGCATGCAAATGGTACAGCCACCAGGCAAAAATATAGGGCAGTTTCTTATAAATTTAAAAATTCACATACAAAATTATCTAGCAATCCTTCTTATACATACTTACACAATAAAATGAAAGTACACAAATATAATATGCAAATATTTATAGCAGCTTTGTTCACAATTGTCCCAGACCAGAAACAACTCATATATCCATCACCTGATGAGTGGGTAAATGAATTGCGGAATGCTCATACAATGCAGTACTACTGTGTTAGCTTCGTGTTACTATAACAAAATACCTGAGATAACTATCTTATAAAGAGAAAAGGGATATTTCAGATAACAATTTTGGAGGTTCCAGTCCAAGATGGGCAGACCTATTGCTTCGAGTCTCTGGCTGATCTGCCAGATGGCAATGGCAGGGAGGAGATGGTGAAGCCAGTTTCCCACCTCAGGGCCAGGAAGCAAAAGAGGAAGAAGAGAACACAGTTTCACAAACCCCTTCCAGGACACACCTCCCAAAGTTTCCATCACCTCCCCTCAGGACCACCCTGGGGGATCAAGCCTTTACCATTTGGACCTTTGGGGACATTTAACATCCAAATCATAGCAACTACTTAAAAACAAAAAGGTACAAACTGCTCATCTACACAACATGGATGGATCTCAAAGGCAACATGGCAAGCCAGACGCCAGATGCAAAAGATTACATAACACGGGTCCACTCATGCGTCATTCTGGAAAAATGCAAAATTATAGGGACAGAAATCAGAGCAGATTCTTGGGGTAGGGAGAGGGAAAGGACTGCAAAAGGATAGGAGGGACTTCTTGGGGTGATGAAAATGTTCTATATATTGATGGTGATGTAACCACGTGCCCACATCAGTTCAAATGCAGAAAACTGTACACTCAAAAAGGGTGAATTTTATTGTAGGTAAATTATATTTCTGTAAACCTGATGTAAAAAAAAAGACAGTGCTTAGCATATCATAGATATTAGATATTATATAAACATTCAATAAAACAGGTATTTTAAAGCATGAAAAAGTCTAGAAGTTGATACCCAAAGGATTATCAAGGATTATCTCTCAGTGGCAAGGTTACTGTGATTTTTTACTTCTTTTTTATGTGGGCTGAACATAAAGGAAACAGGCTTTTCCAAAAAACAGAAATTAAGTCATGCCTGTAATCTCAGGTGCTTGGGAGAATGAG
The DNA here is from genome assembly GCF_902686455.1 of Sciurus vulgaris. Classification (NCBI taxonomy): domain Eukaryota; kingdom Metazoa; phylum Chordata; class Mammalia; order Rodentia; family Sciuridae; genus Sciurus; species Sciurus vulgaris. The sequence goes on from NC_136475.1 coordinate 63,487,913, forward strand.
GCTAGAGAATTGTAAGTTTCAGGCCTGCTTGGGCAATTTAGGGAGACCCTGTCTCAAAATAAAAAATCAAAAGGGCTGGGGATGTGGCTCAGTGGTAGAATGCTTACTTAGCATGTGCAAGGCCCTGGGTTCAATCTCCAGAATCACACACAAACGCACACAAATAACATTTATATGGAATTGCAAAGGATCTGAAAACCCCAAACAATTTCTGAAGAAAAATGTTGGAAGACAAACAACTCATTTCAAAATTTATTATAATGCTACAGTAATCAAGACAGTGTGGTATTGGCATAAAAATAGACAAGAAGATCAATGGAAGAGAATTGAGTCCAGAAATAGATCCACTGTATATAAACAAGAGACTTTCAGCTGAGACACAAAAGATAGTCTTTTTCAACAAATGATACTGGAACAATTATAGAGTCATAAACAATAAAGTAAACTATACTGTGTCCCATATAGACTCTGGGCTCTGGAACTAAGTGTAAAATCTAAAAGGGTAAAATCTCCAGAAGGAAAGTTTTGTGACCAAGTGGTCACAAAAACTTCTTAGACACCATACCAAAAGCATAGTCTGTAAAAGGCCAAATTGATAAATTGGACTTCAGCAAAATTTAAATCTGAATACAGATTCCATTCAAAGAATGAAAAAGAGGAACCCCATGATGAAACAAATTATTTCCAAATTGTGTAGATGATAAAGGAACTGCATCCAGAATATGTAAAGAACTCTTAAAACTGAAGAAGAGCTGGGCACAGTAGTGCACACCTGGAATCCCAGCAACTTGGGAGGCTGAGGCAGGAGGATTGCAAATTTAAAGCCAGCCTCAGTAATTCAGCAAGGCTGTAAATCACTTAACAAGACTCTATCTCAAAATAAAAAAAATTTTAAAGGGGTGGGGGTTGTACTGGGGATGTGGCTTAGTGGTTAAGTGCTCCTGGGTTCAATCCCTGGTACAAAAAAAGAAAAGTTAACAAATAGACAAAAGATTTGAGATACCACTATTACTATAGCTAAAATGACAAAGACTGACAAAATTAAGTGCTGACAAGCTTGTGGAGGAACTGGAACTCTCAAACACAGCTCTTGAGAACACACAATGGTTCAACACCAATCACTCTAGGAAACATTTTGGTGATTTATTAAAAAGCTGAATGTATACATACTATGTGACCCATTCATTCCAGTCCTGGGTATTTACTCAGGGAAATGAAAGTATGTCTGTACAAAGACTAATTCACGAATGCTCATAGCAGACTCATTTGTAATCACCGAAGACTGGAAAAAACCCAAATGTCTATCAACATGTGAATGGATAAAATGTTTTATCTATACAATGGACTATTACTCAGTATTAAAAAGGAATTACCTAGCCCCATGCGGTGGCGCACAACTGTAATCCCAGCAGCTCAGGAGGCTGTGGCAGGAGGATTGAGAGTTCAAAGCCAGCCTCAGCAACTTCCCAAGGCACTTAGCAACTCAGTGAGGCCCTGTCTCTAAACAAAATGTAAAAAAGAACTGGGTAATGTGGTTCAGTTATTTAACACCCCTGGGTTCAATCCTCAGTACCAAAAAAAAAAAAAAAAAAAAAAAGGAATTAACTATTGATACATGCTTCCACATGGATGATGTCAAAGCAGTTATGCTGAGAAAAAGAAGCCAGACTAAAAACAGAACACATATTCTATGATGCCATTTATATAAAATTCCAGAAAACGCGAAATAACTTGTAGCAACAGAAAGCAGATCAGTGGTTTTGTGGGGATGGGAGGAATGGGGGAGGGGCAGAAAGAAATATTACATAAGAGGAAACTTTTAGGGTGATGGAAAAATTTATATTCTTGAGTGTGATGATGGTTTCAGATGTGTATAAATATATCAAAAATCACTTTAAAATGTGTAGAAACAATTGTTCTAATGAAAATAAGTTAAAGTCAGAAATATGAGAATGAGAACATTGCATTTTATCACATAAACATTTTTGCAGTCAGTTTCTGTGTGGCCCTTTTTGATTATTCTTACATTACTTAGAAATCTTTGTGATGTACAGATTATGAAGCATTCTTAAAGCTACTTGAGTTTGGTTCTGTGGTCAGTTGGGTAAAAATTTGCATATCAGGCCCATGGCCAGGAACAAAATCTTCTATTATAATATTGTTTCTATGGGAAACTCAGAATTGATTTGCATTACATTTACATAGTTCCTTCCCCCTGCCCCTAGATTTTCTCTTTTCAAAGTCATCTTGGACACTGTTGCCAGACTTAAAGAAAAAAAAATCAGATCACATTACTTCTCTGTTAAACCCCTCCAGAGTTCCCTATGCTAAAGTCTAAATTCCACCGGATTGAGAACCTTCACAATGGGCCTCAGTTACCTTGCAGTCCCCTCTCCCGGGACTGCTCCTTTTTATGCCTCTGAACCACCCCTAGGTGCCTCGATTGCTTTGAGTGCTTGTTCAAACCGTCCGCTGTCCTCCCCTGTCTCCTCGCTTGCGCATCTGGAAAAGTCTCCCATCCTTCAAGATTCATGGCAAATATCACCAGCTCCTGGAAGACTCCCTGTCTCCTCCCAAATAGAATCAATAACTTTTCTCCTCACTTTCATAGCCCCTTGCACACAGTCCTCAAGAGCACTTATTCCACTGAGCTACAGTGATTTAAGATGCATCTGTATTTGTCTGGTAAAGGCTCAGTTGCTCTACCAAGAAACCTTAAAATACCAGCGATTGACACAAGTTTCTTTCTTTCTCACATTGAAGTCCCAACTAGCTCGCTTGCTCAGTGTGGCAAAGTTGTTGAAATCCAAGCTCCTTCTATCTTTTTCCTCCACCACCCTCATGAGTTTGCTTTGGTAGGCAAGGTCCAGCATGGCGTCTCACATGTCCACCTTCCACCATCAGGACAGGCGAAAGGAGAAGGCAGAGTATCTCCCACTTTTTCGTGTATGATTCAGAACTTGTACCAACTTGTATCAACCATTTACTGTTCATTTGCCAGAACTTAGTTATAGCCAAATATAACTGCCAAGGACACTGAGAAATAGTTTTGTCCTGGGTGGCCACCTGCTTCACTAAAAGTCAGTGCTATATTGTTATGGGAAGGAAGGGGGAAAAAATCAATCTTGGGATAAGTTAAGGGTAGCCACCCAATATCTGTAATCACCCTTTTCACACACAAAACACAAACACTACCTTCCAAGGGAAACCACCTCAAGTGCCATACCATCCTGTACCCAACGCAGATCTCCTTCAGTCTGGAGACCGACACACTAAAGACAAGTTATCTGCCCCCACCCTCCTCCAACACTCAGGGATGGAACAGTGTGTGATGGAATGACGGAGCAGGAACCACACACCACAATTTAAAAACAATGCTTACTCGGAAAATAAAACAATGGAACTACACAGATGGCCCCAGTCCATAGAGATTACCAAATCATGCTAGTTAGAAGTTCTAAAGACTCCTTGTCCTTCTATCTTCCGGAAGTAGCTCCCTTGTCCACTGCCTTCCTTGGCCTTGGGCTTTGCCCTTTGGGCTCTTACTAGGTCATTGCCCTCCATACCCACAGCTGAAGCAGGCACTAAGCAATATGCCACTCTCAGGTTTCCAGATTATTTGCTTCTAGTCAGTTCCATTGCAGGTAACTCCAGTCAAAGGTCTTGTCTTGACAGAGTTCTTCTGACTGAAAACTCTGGCTATATTTTTACTGGCCTCTGTGCTCTGCCCAGGCCCCTCTCTTGGCTTAATGGCTGTTATCTTCAGGCCATCTAAGACAATAGGCTTGGGTGGAAAGGGAACACCCTTAATCTGATCTTGGCTACTGGGTTGACTCCCATTGTCTGACAGAATTCTTAGCTGGGAAAGCCTGAGAAAGGCTCAGGGCCATAATCTTAACTCCCACTGAGGCTGCCTTTGCAGAGCCAATTTAGGTCACTACTTCCATTTGGGACACAGGAGCACTTGGCTTTATAGTTCTTCAAATCTCCAAGTCACCTGGACTCTCAGTCCACTTAGATCACAGGTAGCTAGCAGAGGTGCATGCTTGGTTAAACCATATTCCCTTCCCTCTCGGCTTGCAGATGGGCCAATTGAGCCAGGTCTAACCTGCGTTCATCTCTCTGTTTTTTTTTTTTTTTTAGGAATTTGCTGAAAACTGCAAAAAGTAGTAATGCTCACCAATTCTCAAATTCTTCTAGAGTTACAAGCCCAGAGAGTAAGTAGTCTTCCTGCCAAAGTATCAGAGGACGGTTTCACTAAATCTTCAGCCAGAGCATAATAAGAGTCACCAACTTTCCAGTCTGCAATATCTGTCTGCTCCACCTGACTATGAAGCCCATGCCACGTGTGTGAGGATCTTTTTTGACAGTTACCCTGCTTCTAATGGTCCCTGAGGGTCCATGGAAAATTGACTCCAGGATCCCCCTGGATATTGAAATCTGAGGATGCTCAAGTCCTTGGTGAAGTGGCATAGCATTTGCAAGTCACACCTCCTTCCGCGTACTTTAAGCCCTCCCTACATTACTCCTAATACATAATACAATACAAATGCTATGTAAATACATGTTATACCATATTGTTTAGGGAATGAGGATGAGAAAAAATATAAAAGTCCATACACATTCAGTACAGATGCTATTTTTTTCTTTGAATATTTTCAGTTCCCATGGGGAACTGGTGGATATGGAGGGCTGACTGTATTCTAAATGAGTTGTGAAATGGATTTAGGCAGTTGTCGCTGGGAGACCAAACATAACCATGTGGACAAGATAGAGGTTTCTTTCTCTGTCATGAAAGAACTTGAGCTGGTATGATTCTGCTGGGAGAGGTCCTCAGGGCTCTGGGCTTCTTTTGTCTTGAGCCTCCAACATCCCAGGATATACTGTCCTCATCCTCTTGACCCACCGTGGTTCACACCCAAGTATCTTCATTCACCTCTGCTGTGGGGAATGTGCCCTCCCCTCTTCCTCCACTGACACTTGATAGCTTATGTGATCTGTTAAGAGGTGGGCCTTTACGAGGCCATTAAGACACCAGGGAAGACTCCTCAGGACCGGGTGCTGTGGTTTGGATATGGGTTTGTCCTCCAGAGGTTCCTGTGCTGGAAGCTGGACCCCCTGTAGTGGTGCTGAGGTGGTGCAACCTTTAGGAGGTGGAGCCTAATAGGCAATAATTAAGTCACAGGGCTCCACCCTCATGAATGGTCTCACAGAGTGGGTTGGATCTGGTGAGAGTGGCTTAGTTCCTGTGAGAGCAGATTGTTTCAAAGAGTGAGCTTGGCCCCTTTCCTCTCTCTTCCATTGCACTGCTACCATGTGATGCCATCCACCATGAGGTCCTCACTAGAGCAGGGAGGATACCAGCATCACGCTTCTGAACCTCTAGAATTGTGAGCTAAATAAACCTTTTTTCTTTATAAATTATTCAGCCTTGGGAATGTTGTACTAGCATCAAAAAGTGGGCTAAGACAATGGGGTTAATAACATCATAACATAGTCTCTTTTATTTTTTCCCCTTCTGTCCTTTGAAGACATGGCAAGAAGCCTCCAATTTTTCCCCCCAAGCAACAGAAATTTATTTTTTAAAAATCTAGAGGCTAGAAAGTCCAAGATCAAGGCCTTTGCATATCTAGGATCTGGCGAGGGCCCTCTTCTTGATTTGCAGATGGTAGTCATCTCATCGTATCTTTATCATGTTGAGAGAGATTGATCATCCCTCTCATGAAGAAGGCTCCATTTTAAAAGCAGAGAGCAGCCCTCGCCAGAGACTGAACCAACTGGCATCCTGACCTCATACTCCTAAGCTGCAGAATTTGTGAGCAAAAAAAAAAAAAAATATCCTGTTGTTTATAAATTACCAAGTCTCTGGAATTTTGTTACAGCAGCCCAAACAGATGGAGACAGCCTCATTTTGGCTAAAACTTGGTCATATATCTCAACTTAGTTGCAAAGGAGGCTGTGAAGGGCTGTCTTTATTTCAAACACCGTGTGCCCAGTTAAAAACTTGGGGTTTCTATCACAACAAGAAAGACAGGGAGAAGAGAATGCAGGAGGTGTTCAGTCATCCCCGTCATGGCCTGTCTTCCCTCAAGAGAACTCTTTGAGGGGCAAGGACCACATCATACCTTTATATGGTCCATAGGTCCAGCCAGTTCCCAGCAGGGTGAGCAACTACATGTACCAACTTCCATTGTCCAAACCATAACCAAGCACATCAGAAGGGCCATTCAAAGTTGGACTGATGTTTGAAAGGCACCTTCTTCTCTGAGGCTAAGGTGTCTCCATGTTCTCTAGCTATGTGGAATCACCTTCCATGCCTCAATATTTGGAGGGCTTCTGAGGTGGACATTTTGGTCCGCCTGACTCAGTGTGTCTTTCCGAGGTCTCTGCTCCTTGCGGCCCCCAGCCCTGGGCCTGCCATGCCCTCTCTAAGTTGATGCCAGTCTCCTGTTTTGTCTCTCCCAGTGAACCAGGCATCCAAGGCCCAGAAAAGTGGCAGATGTTGAATCCAGTTCAAGAGTAATTTTCAGGGAAAATGAATGACTTCAAATTCAAGGTCACATTACTTCCTCAGAAGGCGCTGGTCCTTCCACAGGGAACCTCTCACAGACTGTGTTGCTCTGTTGGTTCCTCACACCTGTTCTTCAGGCTGCTCTTTCCTGGTGCTGGGTCTCTCTATTCTCATCCATTCCTGGGACCCTTGGCTACTTACCTTGAGTTGTCCTCACGCATCAGAGTTCCTTTTGTTTATTGTGCAGAGGAGGTCAGCTCTTGCTTCATCTCGGCCTTTCCCACCATGTGGGCAGGGGCACTAGGAGCCCTCAGTTTCCTAAGCCCTAGCTCATCACCATGGTTCCCTAAGAAAAAGGCTAGTCAACCCCAGAGAAGAATCGTGCTCTTTACCTGGGAAGAGGAAGCTACAGTCTGTTGAGTTGTAGTCACTTTATTTTGTGCCCTCTACAAGTTCAAGATTTCATTCGATCCTAGAAATCACGCTGGAGGAGAGGTGAGGCCCCCAAGGCCCAGAGGTGTTAAGCTACCTGTCCAACGCCACACAGCAGGCAAAAGGCAGGGCTGGGCCACATGTTGGGCTCCAAGGTCCTTGACTTTGAGAGAAAAAAACACACATCATTTAGATTCATCTCTGTGTTCTGTGTGACCTCTCATTTCTTCTTCCCCTGACTCTTAACCAGGAGGCCCATGGCCACCATACGCAGAGCACACCTGCCCTGCCAGACTATGCCCAGGGCAAACTCTGTTCCAGAGATGCTCTTTAAACACACTCCTATGGATCCAGCCTTCGATTCCCAAGGGTCCTGTCTCCCCCCATCCCCCATCCCCTCCACCCCAATTGGCTGGGCCAAGTAAGTCGGTTCCCACTAGGGAGAGGAGGACAGGGAGAGGCTGGGCCCAAGGACTAGAGCTGAATAGCTGCTTTCTTCCCACAGGCTCCCAAGTGGTCACTGATTAACCCTTCAGACCAGATAACCACCCTCTCCATGGGAGGAAAAAAAGTTTTGCTCCTGGTTCACAAAACATCAATATTGACTCCTCACTCACAAAGCCAAAGGGAAAGGGGAGGTGTAGGCTGGTAGGGCAGGCCTACCTGAGACACATTTATGCCACCCAGAGGCCAGCCCCCTTGGTCTCCTTCCCTGTGGAGAATATGGGGGACCAGGCTTCAGCATCTGAAAAAGCTGAATTCCTACCCCACCTCCACCTCCACGGCCTTCCCCAAGCCCCGGCAGGTTCAGCAGGGCTCTGCTCTGCAATCCCCTGCTGCACAGGGCCCTTCCTCCTTGCACGCCCTCCACAGCAACCCCAGCAGGCAACAGAGTTTTATAGGTCCCAGGTCTGAGCTTGGACCTTTGTTCTGTCCTAACTGTGGGACTTGGACAAGGGATGACTCATGCCTCAGTTTACTCATGTGCCAAGTACCATCTTCAGAGTGCCGGCTCACAGGTCATTTGGAATGACGGAAAGCGACCACTTAGGTTGGGAGCCGGTGCTCCTCTCCTGGGAAGAGCATCACTCTCCCTTCTCTGCCTCCTCCCTTGAGATGCCCACCACGTTATGGTCTTCCTCCTTGCTCCTGCCTGAGCTTCCCTGATGTGGTCTGGGGCGAACAGTGCTAGGCTCACCCAGCCAGAAACCAGAAGAGGTCGGGCCAGGCCGGGGGGTCTCATCCCTCTTCCTTCTGGCCCAGAATGCATCCAGACCCCAAACTCCCACTCAGCCCATGTTTTCCGTCCGAGGGCCTGAGGAGGGCCTGTGGCTGGGTGCTGCCCCGTGGGGCCACCAGGCTAGGAGAACAGCTACACACTGCCAGAGAACCTCTTGCCTTCCTACTGGGGTCTGCACTGTCTCCCGTCTCCTTCCTCTTTAGGGAAAAGGTGCTCCTCCTGTTCCCCCTGTCCTTCTGGAGGGCCAATATGAGTACCTATGCCACCCGGCATTTTCAGCCACTCTGGGCTGGGCACTCTCTACAGCTCATTAATATTGGGCTTGAGGGGTGCTGGGGAGTCATTTGAGCCTCCTTCAGCCTCACCTGAGGCCAGCACCTTCTATTCCCCTGGACCTGTCCTCCTCCCCTGCCCCAGTCAAGTCCCATCTGATGCTGCAGGAGGCCAAGACTCCAGCCCCAGGTGCTCTCCATCAGATGGCCACAGGGACTCTGTCCCTGAGCACCTGGTCAATGATTAACACTGAGCAAACCCAGGCTTTGGCCAGGCCTCCCTGCAGGGTCAGGACCACACAAAAGCCCTCCTGTCTAGCTGAGCTGCCATGTTGGTGGGGATTACTGACGGCTCAGTCAACTCAGGGTGACAAAGACACCCCCGTTTCCAGCAGGGATCTGGAGTGGCAACTACCCAGCAAGGAACCCGGTGGAAGGGGGCCCTGGGGGAGATGAAGGGGTGGGGTTTGGTCACTGGACTGGTTTTAAGCTGCAGTTTCATGTTTGAATGCTCACCTAGGATGGAGGTTGATGGGACAAGGGTCTGCAGAGGGGGTCCCCAAGTCAGGTGCTTCTACAACCATCTGCCACAAGGGCCCGGGGAGATGCCTGCCTGTGAGATAGTTCTCAGTCCCTCTTTCTTTCCCCCTGACTGTTTCTGCCTTCCTTTCAAAATCTGTTGGCTTCTCTGTGCCAGCCCTTAGTGTCCCCCTCCCCCAACCTCCCCTACTTCCTGCTGCCTTTGCTAGCAGTGTTCCCGCAATCCTCTGCATCCTCATCTTCTTCCCCTTCTAAGAAGTCCCCCTCAATCCCTCTGATCCCATCCACCCTTACGCTGATGTCCTCTCATGCCTCTGACCTCGCTGTGCCTTTGCCCTGTCTCTCAGCTGCACGGGGGCTCCTTGTGACTGGGAGCCACCTGCACCCCCACCCCCGACTCCGCCCTACCACACACACACAGTGAGGTTTATCAGTAACGTCACCCTCAACCACAAATCAGGCAAGAGGTTATTTTCTTACAGAACAGCAAATCAGAAGGCTTCCACATCAGTCAGAAAATTCCAGATTCATGGAAGAGTTCCTAAAGTTACCCTTGCATCCATCCAGGCCTCCCTCCCACTGGCCGGCTGAGATGTTGGAGAACTCTACACCTTCTTCCTTGTCCTGGCTCAGCCCCCCCAGGCTCCCTGTTTTGAAACAGACAAGGACATCTCTGACTGTCCACCAGAACCAGTCATGCCGTCCACGCGGCCTCCTGGCCCTTCCTCCCGTGGCAGCCCAGTGCTCACAGCCAGGTGCCACAGGGCGGCTGCCTGTGCCAGGCTACCCTTCCTGGATGTTCTTGTCCTCACCCCTCATACTTGCTCATCTTGTCCCCATGGCACCATCCCACCTGTCCCTGCCCAGATGTGCTTGTTTGCAACAAGAATCCATCCATGTTTCACACGGACTCCCCACTTCCTACCTACACTGACCACCTCAGAGTGCACGTTGAGCCAGCTCTTGGCAGAGAGAGCATCCCATCAGCAGATCAAGGGCGACAAGAGTCTTTTTATTTTAGCTGAAATAGAACCAGGTGCAGGGACCTGCAACACCCTCCTCCCTGCTAGCCAAGGTGAGGAAGGGAGGGGCAGCTCAGGGCTGGTGCCATCTGAGCTGGCCCAGCGGGGGCGGATGCCTCTGTGCAGCCAGATGGCCCTTCTTTAAAATATTCTGCCCCTTGGCTCCTGAGTGTCCTCATTCTTATCAAACCAGTGACACCAGTGTAGTCTAAACCTATGGCCACTGTCCTTGAGGAATCCAGGATCAGGGGAGAGCAGGTTGGGACGGTAGCCCAGCCAGACCCTGGCTCTGCATTCCTCCCCTGCCGGCCCCTCCGTCCCTAAGACTCCACCCTGGAGACCCTGGATTTTTGGAGCTTTCCCTAAACAGCGACCCTGCAGCCCTTACCTGCTCCTTCTAAGGGTCTTTCTGCTCTGGACATCCTCCATTTTCACCTCCCACTGCCCTCCCCACAGCCCAGCCCCAGGGGTACACTACCTAGCCAGGCCCTGGCTGGAGAGTGGGCGGAATCAGAATAAGAAAGGAGGAAATGGGCGGGAAGGGAGGCTCGGGGCGGGCGAGATGGCCCTGGCTCCTTGGATTTTCCTTCTGGGTTGGAATCGGGCACCCGCATCAGGAGGTTCTCACTATCCCTAGAGTTGTTGCCATTTCTGTTGTCCTTCATCAGCTGAGCTCCCCTTGCCACTGACAAACATCCCAGGTCGCCTTCTGAAAATCCCTCTCCCAGCCAGGGCCTTGGGCACCTCCTAAGGACACAAGATAGGGGCAAGCAGTTGGGAACTGGGGGCTGCTTAGAGGACCCCCCCAGGACTTCACACACCCCCTGTACTGGACCTGGTGGTAGTTCCCTTTACCACTCTGTCCTGCCTGCAGGTGAGCCCACTCACCACACCCTTTCCCAGGACTCCTGCTGAGAGCAGGAATGGAGGGGTGAACAGCAAGCAAGCGGGTGGGGACCCAGGGGAGAGGAAGAAGAGGTGGTGATGAGGCAGGAGTGAGTGCAGCAGGTGGGCCAGAGGTGCGGGCCCAGCGGGCAGGGCCCAGCGGGGAGGCTAGGGTCTTCTCTTCCACACCCAGGGAGTTTCCAGGCTAGCCGCGACTCAGGCCCCTAAATCCAATCCCAGCGGGCTGGCGCCACCTGCTGTGGGGAGGGAGAAACACGGCTTTCTCTTGCAGGAATGGAGATTTGGGGTGAGTCTAACTCCCACCACCGGGACCCACAGCTGTTTGGGGTTACAGGACATGGATTTCAGTGCAGGTCAGTGGCATCAGCCCTGCTGCCCCTCAGAGAGTGCTGGATAACCAGGCTCCTTCTACCTCGCCCTCCAGGGCCACGCTTAGGCCACCTGAGGGGATCTGGAGCCTCGTACAGGCCTCTCTTCCTTGACTGGACCTGACCTTGCTCTCTGCCCCCAGCCCAGTGCCTTCTCCCTAATCTGCCCTGTGTCCAGAGCCTCCTGCATGGCCTCCTTCATGGCCTCCCATCCTACTGGTTCTGCCCTGGGCTGCCCGGCTCACAGGCCTCCAGGTGCTCCCGAGAAAGCCAACTGGCACTAGACTGAGCAGCCACAGGGGAGCAGGGCAGAGGCTGGGGCCTGGGAACTATTTCAAAGTAGAGGGATGGGCGGTTTCAGACCTGAATTAGTTTAATTTGTGTGAGATGAGCTGAAATGGGCTCAGCCTGTGTCCTGCTTGTCATGGGTCCCTGGAATGACTGGGGATCGATCACTCATCCTTCCACAGACCTCTCCTTTGACTGTCCCGCCTGCCTAGCTGCTATCTCTATCTTCTCTGGTGCCTAGCCCCAGCCTCTCTGGGCCATTCTCCCTACTACCCCATGAGCTCTCAGAGCTGATTTCTTCCACCTCACTTAAATTCCTGCATAATCTCACTGTTCTCTTCTGGAAGAAACCCAAACCACCCCACCCAGCCCTCCGAGCTGCACTTCTCCTGGCCCTCCCTGCTTCCTCTCTCAGCACTAGCCCAAATGTGCCTGCCCAGTCATCCGCCACTGCGGGGCCAGAAGCTCCATCCCTGACTTCACTTGCTCCTCCACCCTTTCAAGAAGCAGCTCTGGCCTCTCCTGGGGACCCCCAGCACCCGCTCCCAGCAGGGTGTGCCCGAGGCTTGCGGAACCCTACACATCTCTCTCTGCGCTTGGCACACTTCATAGTTGGCACCTCCACACAGGGATCCTCCTCTCTAAACTGTGAGCTCACTGGGGACAAGGATCTCACAGTGGCCCCAGCAAGGGGCAGGTATGTAGGAATGAATGAATCTGTGGCCAGAAGAGACAGCCCAGAGAAATGGCATGTTGAACAGAGGACGAAGAAGGACCAGCCCTGGATGTCCTGTGCACTGCCTCCCTCTCTGGGCTCTGCCCCTCTCTTCCTTGTCTCACTTCTAAGTCCCTCAGGAGCCCTGCCTGCCTCCCCTCTGAGAGTTCCCTGGCAGCCCCTCCAGTCTCAGAGTGTCCCCATCCACTATGCACAGCCCTGATACCCAGAGGCCAGGAACAAACTCCAAAGTCTTCCCCATCTTACCAGTGGGCAGGTACCAGGCCTCCTCCTGCAGGGAAGGGCCCTCAGAGCAGGAGGGGCAGGGGCTCTCAGAAAGCCTACCTGACTGTCTGACTGGGCAGCTCTCTCAGAAAGTCCCTATCACTCTGCTTGGCCCTCAGATGGCTTACTGGTTTTGTGGTTGGGACCTACCACATCACCATAACCTCTTTGAAGGCACAGACTGCATGGGGCATGGGGCTGCCAGGTTAGGTTGTCATGAAAGACATCTCAGCTTCTGCCTTGCCCTTCCAGATGGCTATTCTGGAGGAAGCCACCACCAAGCCCTGGTGCACATGCAGCCCTATGGAGAGCTCTGCGTGCTGAGGAACAGACCCCTCCTGCCCAGAGCCAGCACCAATGTGGCAGGGGTGTGTTGGAATCTGAGCCCCCGTTGAACCTTCAGATGCCTACAGCACCCACCCCCGTTGACACAGCTCCATTAGGGATCCCAGCAGAACCTCTCTGCTAGGCTGTTTGCAAAATTCTGACCTACAGGGGTGTGAGGTTATGTGTCTATTGTTTTCAGTTGTTGAGGTTCAGAGTAATTTATTATGCTAAAATAGATAATTAATGCAGAATTTGGTGATTTTACTATTGTCAACTGCTGACCATAAAGCAAAGCCCACAGTGGCTCTCAAAGAAATGTCCAATGCCTGGGAACCAAAATACAAAGTTTCCCGGATGAAGTTACATAGACATGTATGTGGTGGGTTGAAAATCACACACAACTCAGACAGTAAAAACCAGCATCTAAAAAATGCTGTCTTGTACTCATCTTGAACTGATGACATCATTCCTCTTCATAGGCAACGAACAACTGAATGAATGAATGAATGAATGAATGAATGAATGAATGAATGAATGAACGAACAACAAATAAATTTTTAACTTGCCCATTAGGGGTAACTATTTTTGCATGTTTAACTCAGTCACCTTTGAGTAAAATGCTCAGTTTCCCTGAGTTTTCTCACCATTCCCAGTTTTCTTAGCCTGGTGCAAGGAAACATTTATGAACCGGGTGGGAAGAGGGATCCAAGTCAGTGTGGAGTCTTCTTTGTTCTTCCACACACAGGACTGGACAGGGCTGCCCCAGCCTAGTCCCTGAGGCTCTGGGTGGTGGTGGTGATGAGGTACTGCTGAAGTTTGTGGTCCCCATACATGACTCGGGTGCAGATCCTGCCTCTGCGGCCTCCATGCCTACCTGCCCCCTGGGACTTAGGACTACCTGGTCACATTCTCCCCACTACAACAGAAGAGGCACATTCTGTGAAGCCACTTCCTAGACCCCATCCTCCGCCATTTCTAAGCCACTTCCTGTGTGGCCCCACATGGCCAGGCACTGTCCTGACCACTGCTTTGCTGAGGGGGTTCCCTAAACTTTCTCACAACTACACCTCCACCTGGCAGTGAGATTTTGCTCACAGCTCCAAGGCTCCTGGAGGGTGAGGGATGGAGCTGTCCTAAGGGCTCTCACATGCTGTCCCTGCTGGATGTCTTGCTTTGAGTCGCTCCTCCGCTTACTTTCCTGGGCAGGAAGCCTCACCTTCTGGGGAAGTAAAAAGACACCCCTTCACTCTTTCCTAAGTCATTCCACATTGCTCTCCAAGGCTGCTCACATTTGCATGCAGAAGGCAAGACCCCTGGGGAGATAGGCCACTCCACCGTCTGCTAGGCCTGACATAGGCCTTTGGGCCCCATCTACCCAGCACTCTGCTTTCTTAGCATTACCCCAGAAGATCCCCTCCTGGCTCTCCTGTTCTCTCTCCAGATATTCTTTTCTGATTCTATTTCTCTGCGGCCTTGGACGTGAGGTAGAGGAAGGAGCTCTATCTCTGGTCAAACCTTCCTGTAGACATGAACCTGGGGCTGCCCCCTGAGTGGCAGACTTCCAAGGCTGGAATGGCCTCTGTCCCTGAAGGCTCTCAGAGGCATATCCAGTCAGTCCCCTCTGCTGGGCTGGGTCAGCTTCTCCTGGCCTTCTCTATCTCATTTTCCAAAGTCGCCTCCAATTCAGCTCACCCTGAAAGGGCCACCCTCTTCCTGGGCCTGTTCCTCTTCCTACCAATCCCACAGTATTCCACCTAAGTGTTACTCAAGCCTCCCTCTTCGACAACTTCACTGGGCCAGGTTCTCAACTGCTCCTTCCCTCCTGGTTCATCTCGTTCCACCTGCCGCTAACCCCTTCTTGGTGACCGGAGTTTGACACCGCACTTCATGGGTTTTAGTCCCGTTCACTAACTCACGGTGTTCGCCAGATATTCTTTGGCAGAGAGGACAGCTCCTTCCCTCTCTGGACCAGCTGCCTCATGGCACAAGAAGGGTGCTCCGGCTCCAGCAGCAGTGAGCTTCTCCGTCAGGGCCTGGCTCCCTTTCACTATGGCCAACCAGCAGCACGCCGTGTTGAAGGCTCAGGGTCTCAGGAGTGACTTTTCAACTTCTCATTTCTCATGATCCTGCTTGAGTCAACCCCCACCCCCAATTTCGGAAAAATCCTGAGTCAGCATTAATCAACCCCTTCTCCCATTATCGTGTTAGCGCGCAGCCTCTTTTGAGTTTTCTAGCTGACACCTTTCCCATCCTGCGCTGCGATGCCTTGGCTGGCGGCAGGACCATGGCCTCCTGCTTGTACTGTAGTTGTCTCCTGACTGCCCCTGCCCTTTCCCTTCCCAGTCTACTGCAGACACAACAGCCCAAGTGGTCCCTCAAAAATGCCAATCAACACATATCTTTCTACTCAAAACTCTGTGGCAACTCGCACACAGAGCAAAAGCCAAACCCCACGGCGCCCTCTGAGACCCTTCCTGGCGGAGCCCCGCTCACTCCATCGCTAACTGCTCCCTTTTCCTCTCTCTACCCCAGCAACACCAGCCTCCGCAATGCACCCCAATACTGCAGGCCCCTCCTGCCTCTGGGCCTTCACAGGCCCCCAGACTCGGATTCTCATCTCCCTCACCTGTTTCAAGGCACACTAAAGTCTTTTTTGTGGGGGTGGGTACTGAAGACTGAACCCAAGTGCTCACGTTTTATTTTTTATTATGAGACGGAGTCTTGCGAAGTTGCTGAGGCTGGTCTGCAGTTATGACCCTCCTGCCTCAGCCTCCTGAATGGCTGGGATTCCAGGCCTGTGCCATGGCACCCGGCTCTTTAACTCATGTTTTAATTTTCATTTTTAAAAATTTTTTACAGTTCTGAGGATCAAACCCAGAGCCTCATACACGCTAAGCACCACTCCACTGCTGAGATATACCCAGGCCCTCTTTTAATTTTAATTTTTAATTATTTATTTATTTTGGGTACCAGGGATTGAACTCAGGGGCATTTGACCCCTGAACAAGATCCCCAGCCCTATTTTGTATTTTACTTAGAGACAGGGTCTCCCTGAGTTGCTTAGCACTTCGCTTTTGCTGAGGCTGGCTTTGAACTTGAGATCCTCCTGCCTCAACAACCGCAGGCCCGCCCCCCCACCCCCCCCAGCCACTGGGATTCCACTGGGATTACAGGTGTGTGCCACCGTGCTTGGTGATTTTTACTTTTTATACTCTGGTTTCCCCTGCAAAAAATGCCAGCTTCACCAGGTCAGAGCCTTTGCCTGTTTTGTTTTCCCCTCGGAGGGGCCGGGGATTCGAACCACAGCCCTTGCACATGCTAGGGGAGTGCTCTCCAAGAGGAGCTATCTCTTCAGCGCCCTCTGCCTATTTTGTTCACTATGGACCCCATAGCCTAGCACATGCTGGCACATGGGACACACTCAGCAATCAATCAGTTCATCTTTACTGGTTTACACATGGCTCCCTCAGCAGGCAGCGAAGTCCTGGTGACTGAATTCATGCCTAGTCACCTCTGGATCCTAAGGGCTTAGTCCATTGTCCTGGCCACAGTGGGTGTACAAGAACCAACATTGAAGGGAGGGAGTGAGGAGGGAGGAGAGAAAGGAGGAGGAGAGGGAGGAGGGAGAGGGAAGGGAAGGAGCCTTGCTCCATTGGCTGAGAAGGAGACCCTTGGACCTGGGCAGAGCAGATAGGTACTAATGACCCCATTGCCAGATGATTCCCAGGCTCCCCCTCACCTGTGCCGGGCCCTCACACTCTCCAGAATCCTGCCTATCCCCTCTCTGGCCCAGTCCCAACAGGATGCTGGTTTGAAAGGGGTTGCATTAATTCCCACTCAGGTGAGGCTACCTAACTTGCCCAAGGCAAGGTTTTCCTGCAGAAGGCAAGAGGCCTGTTCTGGACACACACACACACACACACACACACACACACACACACACACACTCCAGAGCTTTGAGGCAGACTGGGGATTCCTCAGGTGCAGGTAAGGCTGCCAACGGTGTTGGGGGCCCTGGCGTAGACCCCAAGCCAGCCCTGGCTGGAGGCTGCTGGTGGCTCTGTAGGGGTGGCCTTGCCCAGTTGTCCTCCTAAGGACAGATATGGTGACAGGGGCCTGACTCAGAGCTGAGGAGCAGAAACGATTCCACTCTGAGCAGGGTGAGGCGCGGCGGCACCCTGTGCTGTCACACCACTTCCTGAGTCACTGGCTTCTTCCAGGCCCTGGGAGGGGGGGTTACCAGGAAGTGAGGGGGTTGGCGGGGCTTGGCTTTCCAGGCCCAGGTTGGACCCTGATATGGGCTTTGGGGGTTTTAGGCCATTTCTGTAACCACAGTCACATGTCCCTTCATGTAATCTGAGCCCCTCGATGCAGCATGAGTCTGCACCCCAGCTCCAGAGCCACATCTGTTTCTCATTTCCGCCCCAGGAAAACGGCCCAATTTCCATGAGCTGCTGGCCCAAGCCAAGCCTCAAGCCTCAAGCCTCTCCAGCCAGCTCCACCCAGCTGAGCTCCAGGACTGAGATGGGGGTCTAAGAGTTTTAGAGGCCACAGTGTGTGTGCAGCAGAGCTGGGTTGGGGCCAGGAAGCCTGGGTTCTCTGTTCATTCCTTGCTGTATGTACTTGGGGAAATCCATCAATCTCTCTGAGCCTTAGCTTTCTCAGCAGTGAAATGTGTCACTCTATGGACAGAAGTATTATTGGGATTCAGGAACCCAATTGGAGATCACAACAGAGTTTTCCCCAAAACAGGACCAAGAAGGGTGTAGTGGATGGAGTGGCCCGTATCAGGAAGATAGCAGGGGCCAGAGCCACCGTCCCACCTGAGCAGTGGCTCAGGTCCATCCCTTGGTGGTTGGGTAGAGTTTGGACCTGTGTCCTTGTGCTGGGCAACTCTAACTCCAGTTGCAAGTCCTTGTCTACCAGCATTTATTAAGCACCCAGTGTGTGAGGCAGGGGTCAGGAGACCAAAATGACCCCCGGGTGGAGGAGGGGCCCACCCAGAGCAAACAAGTAAACACGACTCAGTCCAGCAGCTTGGAGGGCAGTGTGAACAGGGTGAAGCAGAAGCTGTCTCTGTTCTTTGTTGGAGACCTTTCACTTCCAAGATGGTCTTCACCTGATCTTTCTCTAACCATGGACAGCAGGCCCCAGTTCCTCCCCACAGGACCTTAGCACACTTCCTCCAGACACTCTCCCCATCCTCTGCCTAACGCTCGAACCAGAGCTCATCAGTGACCCCCGGAGAAGGAGGTCCAAACCTCGAGGCCACCCGCGCCCCCGGTGCCACCTCTGTAGCCTCAGCACTGCTCCAGCCATGCCCACCGTGCCCCCTGCTTCCTAGCAATAGGTCAGGCCCCGGAGCTGGAAGAGTCGGGGGAGCCGGTGGGAAGTCCAGAGGGAGAGCTGCCCTTCAGCCATGCCCCGCCTACCCTCCACGAACCAGACAGCAGGACCAGAGGACCCTGTGCAGCTCCCAGGCTGAGGACCCCAGGCCGCTGTGCGTCCTCACCCTGCCACTGTGTCCCTGACAGCACTAAATCCAGACCCTATAGGATTCCTCCATCCCCACTCTATAGATGAACCAGAGGCTCAAAGAGGGTATCTTTTGCTCAAGGACAAGAAAACTTTACATGTGAATGCTCATCTTTCTGACCTGCGATCAGGGTCTCTGGAGTACTTTGGTTAAAATTCCAGCTCTGTCACTACTTTGGGAAACTCCTCAAAATCTCTGTGCCCTGGTTTTTGAAATATATTCCTTTAATAAGCCAACTTTATTGGAGGATATTTGCATACCAATAAGCACACAGATTTTGGTACTAGGGATTGAACCCAGGGGACTTAACCATGGAGCCACATCCCCAGCCCTTTTTTGTATTTTATTTAGAGACAGGGTCTCTCTGAGTTGCTTAGGGTCTCACTAAGTTGCTGAGGCTAGATTTGAACTCATGATCCGCCTGCCTCAGCCTCCTGAACCATTGGGATTACAGGTGTGTGCCACAGCACCTAGCTAAGCACCCAGATTTTAAGTGCACAGCTTGATGGATTTTGACCAATATTTACCCTCATAGAACCACCACACCATCAGGATGTGGAGTGCTTCTCTCACTCCAGAAAGCCCCTCATCTGAGCTTGATTTTTCCATCTGTAAAAGGGGCAAACAAGAATGTTAACCTCAGTGTGACAGGAAGATGGAGTAAGAGCATCCAGGTCAGGTCAGCACAAAGACCTAACATGAGGTGAATGCTGGGTAAGCACACGCTACTGCTACTGTCTCCTGCTGCACCTTGTCCTGTTCCTCTTCTTGACTCAGGCAGGGATCAGTGCACATGCTGAAATCTTCCCGGTCCCCAACCTGCCCAAGAGAGAACGTGGGGAGACCTCCTGGAGAAGGCTGGGAGTCATCTCTGCCACCCTTCAGCAGAGTGGAGATGGAGAGCCAGCTTTTGCCCTAAGCCTGGTCCAGATGATGGGTCCTCTGTTGTTTGTCTGTTTGTTTTGAGGCCTTCAAAGATTGAAGATGTTTGGCCTGTGGGTTGGTGGCCAGTGCAGTCACATGGTGCCCCATGGTCTTAAAGATCCCACACTTGGATTAGTATTCTGATGTCACTGTTTTGAAATTCTTAATAATTTTTAAACAAGAGACACTGCATTTTTATTGTGCACTAAGTCTCACAAATTACATAGCCAGCAGTGATGGTGGGGAGGACAGATGAACTGGCTGGTCTCCTCCCTAGGAAATGTATGTCGTTGCCCTCCCCCGCCCTCCCACACACACCTCCATGGTCCACTTTTGGCCCCGCCCACAGCAGAGCATCAGAAGACCTGGGTCACACAGGACCCTTAGCTTCCAGGAGGCACTATATGAACCTGGGTGCCTGCTTGGCCTGGAAACCCACTTGGGGACAGTTCCTGCTCACAGGGCCTGCTGGCCAGGATACCCAAATTCCCATCCTCTGACAGTCTTCTTCAGCCGCCTCCACCCGACTGCAGCTCAAGTGCAAAACCACATCTGGGTGCCAGCCAAGGGTGCTCGGGTTTCATCACATTCAACTTCCCACACCTCGGCCAGAGGCCAGGGTCCAATGGAGCTGCTGGCCAGAGGTCTGGGCTGGAAGAAAGAAGAGGGGGTGGGCTCTAGTCCTAACCTAGCTTCCTGTGCTCCCCAAAGTACCTTCTCTCTTGGGTCTCAGTTTCCCTTCTGTGTAACGAAACAGGATTTTGTTGGGTTGGAGCAGAAGCTGAGGGAACAGAGAAAGTACCTGAGAGGCCAAGGTATGGACAAAGATCCCAATGCTTCATGTCCAACATGGTAACCATGAGGCATGTGTACCTATTTCAATTTAAATGCATTTAAGTGAAAGAAAACAAAAAAAAAAAAAATGTTTTTTAGTTCTTTGATTGCTCTAGTTACTATAATTTTCTAGCTGGGTAACTAGCTACATGTGGCTCATGGCTACCATATTGGATAGCATAGATATAGAATATTTCCATCCACCAGAAAGCTCTGTTGAGGTGTATACTTGGTTGGGAAAGGCAAGGTGCTGGGGACACTGATGGCTTTGCTGTCCTGAGGTAAGGAGGTAGAAGGGAGGGCTGTGGATGAGAAATATTTGAGAAGGGCTCCCAGTTTTTCCAACTTCAACTTGAGGAAGTAGGTAGACTTACCATGCAGACAAGTCAGGATCCTAACTTCCACTGGAGATGTGGACACCTGCTTCTTGGAGTGGAAAGCAGACTTTCTAGGTTGTTGAGTGAGTGACCAGAGATAGCAGGAAGGACTTTGAGAGGAAGCAGGTGCCCTTCCTAGCAAGGGACTCCCCAGGAGTCATTACCACATAGGAAATTTTATCTCTCCCTCTTGCCTCACCTATAGATAAAGATCATCTTCCTCCAGGTTTGGGGAGCCCTTGCAGGCTCTAGAACATCAGTTCTCAAACTTGAGCTCACATCGGAATCACCTGCCAAAGCACAGCTAGGTAAAAATCTTTAAAGGTGCATACTTTTACACAGTTCGTGAGTCAGGTCAAAACAAGGATGTTTCTGGGCTTTGTTCTGAGGGTTGTTATTTTGGGGGGCCTGTCTGGGTCAAATCATTGAAAGATAATGGGTTGGTTCAATCTAGACGCATTAAAAAGGGACACAGCAGAAATGATACTGTGGGCCTCAGGAAAGCGAGAGAGGAAAGAAAGTGGGGCATGGAGGAAAGAGGGGAGGGAAGGCAGCTGTGGGGAAAGACACCTTGTGTCTCCTGCCGGAGTCGTTCTTCCTGTGCATTCTCTCATCTGATTCTTACAACAACCTTACAAGCTGGTAAACTGTGGTTCGGAGAGACTCCAGAACCTCCTAGCAGACACAGGCTCCCTGGGGAATTGCCTGGACTCTGTTTCCTTTTTCTTCTCTCCCTCTGGCTCTGAATATTTTCAAACGGAATAAGCCTGAGAAAGCAGGGAAAGTTCAGAGCTGTGAATACATTTTTGTGTTCTCTGGGCTCGTTCGGCTTTGGCAGGAAGCTTGGCTGAGTGCAGGCGTCTGAGGCCTGGCTTTCAATGGTGCTTTTTAGGCGTGACTTTATACGGAATGTAAAGAGTCGCAGTTATAAACATCAGCAGGCCTTGGTGGCCCACTCAGGCCCTCAGCCCCACGCTGCATGGCAGGGACGTGTGGGACTTGCTGCCTGCCCTCTCTTCCACCACCCTCCCACCAGCGCCACCCTCAGTACATCTGGGAAGGGTGGGGAATAGTGGATGGGTCTTGGGTTGGGAAACCAAAGACAAAATCCAAAAGTTGGCCTCTCCTTTTACTTTTAAAAAGAAAGGTTGTTTACAGCAATGGGAAAACCATAATCATAAGGCCAGCTACGAAGATTCTAGAATGAGCCTCTTTTTTACTGGTGAGGGAAACTTGTGAGCATCCTTCACACTCCCTCCATAAGTGCCCTGTGAAGCAGGCATGGTCCCATTTTACAGATGGCCAAAGACATGAAGTGGCCACACAGCTCATCACTGGAGATGTGCCTGTGTGCTTCTCCTGAGAACCAGCCCCTGCTACCACGCCTCCCATGGGCTGCTGGCCTGAGCAGCCCCCATCCCTCCCTGCAGGCACCTCCTGTCTCCTCATCAAGGCGTGCGGTTGATTTAGAATTTCCTGCCCTTCTGACAATCTGTGTGCACACAACGGGCCTCATTTAAGCCACTTTGGAGGGCATCTCCCCAGCCCCTTCCTCTGGCTTCATTAAGCCAACTAATCTGAAGCAGGATAAATCTTCAACGTTTAACTACCTGATTAGAAACGTGTTCCTGGTTCCTGTCTCTGCCCTGCTGGGAAGTACATTTCTCAAAGGGTTAATTAACAGCCTTCACTCAGGCCGCATTTAGCCACGAACACAAAGCCACACACATAAATAACGTCTAGGGCGGAAGAAGAGGTGCAGATGGTTTGTGACTTTGCCGTCCAGAGTTTTCTAAACCGGCGTGAACCACGTCCTGTTGGGATCCAGGACCATGAGTCAGGGTCAGGCTTCGAGGTGGGCCAGGCCAGAGACACTGGTGGCCAACTTTGTGCTCTGTTGAAAGAAAGTCTCAAAGGAAACAGAGAACTGAGCCAAGAAGTGGGCAAGAGAGGGAGGGGCAGGCTCGGAGAGCAGGGCCTACTGAGGACCAGGAGCCAGAGAAACAGGGAAGAACCATCCTGGACACTGGGTCCAGGTCCCTGCAGTGGGAGGCTCCATGGGGAATTCAGACCCAGCCTGTTTCCACTCCAGGCCTGCATGGAACATGATGCCAAGGTGGCCCCAGGCCTAAGGAAACCGTGTGATGCTGATAGCCTGGGGGAGAAGACAGCCCAAGGAGGCCTGGAAAGTTCTGAAAGTGGCACGATGGCACTTGCAGTGTTCTGCCTCCTCCGAGAGTAAGGCCTCTTCCCCTACGTTGGTTGAAACTTAGCCCCACTGGGGGCCCCTATGCCCACCCTTCCCCAGCCCTGGGAACACATCCAACATGTTATCCTGGATGGCAACAGGAACACAGGACTCACGTCACAGAAATCAGCTCCATTGTGAAATTCCTGAAGCCAAAATAGAAGACAAAAGCCAAGACACGGAGAGGGAGCCGCATAAATACACCCTGGACATCAGCAAGATTGAGAGTTGAGGAAGAAGACACGAGAATGCCCTGGTGTCCAGCTGCTTGTGCTTTCTGGACTTCTGTGGTTCCTCCACATTTGCCCTCCACGCCCTTGAGCAGGTCCCCCCAGTGCGGAGAGCCCCTGTCATGCTCACTCAGACCCACTCCTCCTGGGAACCAGGAGCCAGGGGCTGGGGAGTAGGAGCCACTGAGAGGATTTCCACCCTCAGGTGAAGGCGCCCCCTGCTGGCAGGGGGGGCCTGCTGCAGCACCAGCAGCCTGGACCAAGCGCCATTCCCCCATGCCAGGTTCAAGGCCCTGGAGATGCAGATGCAAAAAAAGATGGGGGCTGGTGACAGGCCTAACAGCAGTGCCCTGTGTCCAGGAGCTGCAGAGGCTCCCTGAGTAATTTTCCACAGTTTGGCTTCCCTCCAGTCTTGCTCACAGAGCTCAGACAGTGGCTACCATCCTCCAGAGGGTTACCCTGGGCCAGTCACCTGCTCAGTGACTCTTCCTGGTTTGATTTCTGCTCCCTGTCACTCAACCACCTCCAGATTTCTTCTTAAAGCCCTGTACCCATCTCAGGGATATGACCCTCTCTAAACCTCAGGACCCAGTGGGCACCATCAAGACTGGGTGCTCTGCTGTTCTGGGAAACCCCAAATGTACCATCATTGATGGGCTGGGTCAACATTTCTGTTTTCTCAGAAGGATCAAAGCTCCATTCTCCACCCTGCCAGGAGGAAGCAGTTTTCTGACTCGTGCAAGTGCAAATATCTGAAGTCCATTTGGGATTTTATTCTGGTGAGAAATAAATACACAGCCATCTGCAGATGATGGAAATATGACTTAAGTAATTTTTTGGTCGAGGTTCTTGGGCCGGAGCCCAGATAGAAATAAGACCTTGTATCTCAGTCTCCCTTGCACACTTTTGGAAAAAAGAAAAAGCAGAGGAGAAAAAAAGTCGGTGGAAACAGAAGTTCAAAATGGAGTGTGCTATATTTCTTGGCCTGGGAAAGGAAAAATAAACACCAAACAGCGTCTCCATTCAAGTGTGCGTTATCTTGCTCATCCTGGCCAAGAACCCACTCTCCTCCCTTCTATGACCGGGAATTACTGCGCCTACGAACAGCCCCACGCCCACCCTCACCCAAGCCAGGCAAACAATGGGCCTGCAAACCCAGCTCAGCCAAGGCCTCTCCCTGCAGCCCCCAGAGGCCGTAAGATTGGGAAACACAAGGCTATTTTTAATGTGTTATTTGTCTACCAACTGCCACTCCACGGCCTGAGAAACAGTATCATCTGTGGGAGGTGGCATGGATCTTTCTTTCTTTTTTCTTAACTTGCTCAGACAAAGCCACATTTTCGTAACTTTTAGAAAAGTCAAAAAAGCAACACTGTCCAAGAGTGACCTCTTTCCTGGCTTGCTCTCGGCCCTACAGGGGATTCTCTCTGGGAAGTAGTCCCTTGCTGCACCGTGATCCAGGGCCTGGGAAAGGGATGTCAGTGAAACAGGAGGACAGAGGGAGAGAGAGAGAGAGAGAGAGAGAGAGAGAGAGAGAGAGAGAGAGAGAGAGAGAGAGAGAGAGAGAGAGAGAGATGGGTAGAGATGTGGGGAGACAGGTAGCATCGCATCCCCAACTGGATAGAGAGACACAAACCCTGCCCTGTGGGTCCCTAGTGTGATGGGGTGATGGGGACATCCCTAAAGAAAAAGTGTGAGAAGTCACACACACAGGAAATGACTTCACAGTAGCCATCAGGTCCCCAAATCCATGGATGGGAGACTTTGTGCAGTGGGTGTGTCTTGGCACACAGAGGGCTACGCAGGTGCCCACCAGGTGGGTTGCCTGGCAAGGGCAGAGGCAGGACTCTGGGCTGGAAGAATCCAACTGTAACAGCAAGAGCCTTTCTACTCCTGGGGTTCCCAAGGGCTTTGGCTGTAAAGATATGTTACGGTTTGGGTGTGAGGGGTTCCCCAAAAGCTCCTGGTTTAATGCAGGAATGTTCAGAAATAAAACGATTAGATTGTGAGAGCTGTAACCTCATCAGTCCAGCCCAGTTTGAATGAACTGGCTGGGTGATCATCGTAGGCAGGTAGGCACTGTAGGCAGGGGATCACAGAGGGAGTGCTCTGGAAGGGTTCATCTTCCCTGTGGCCCTTTGCCCCCTGTCTCTTTGCTTCCTGGCCGCCATAAATGGAGCAGCACTCCTCCATCATGCCCTTCCGCCATGATGTCCTGCCTCACCTTGGGCCCAGAGCAATGGAGCCAGCCCACCATGGACTAAACCTCTCAAACTATAAGCCAAACTAAACTTGTTCTTCTTATACTAAATTGCTTGTGCAGGTATTTTTACAGCCCCACCTGGATTCCAGGGACCTCCCCAACCCCTCTAGGATAGAGGCAGAAAGATACATGATGGAGAGAGAAGGGTAAAATGAAGAAATAGAGATGAAAGAAATAGAATGAGGTGAGGAGGAGAGAGGAAGGGATGCAGAGAAATGGGCTGAGAGATGGAGAGACAGCAGAGGCAGAAGAGGGTATTCTTCTCTGCTGACCCCCACAGAGCCCAGGGGCTATCTGGACAGATGGAGCATGACTGCTCAAGAAGATCACAACAGAGGGACACCAGAGCCCGCACTTCCATTGGCACCATGACCATGACCAGGGGCGGGAGCCGGGAGGAGGTGGGCAAGAGCATAGAGGTTCTCCAACTGAGAGCTGTCCCACCTCTCCACCATCTCCTTTGACACACCTGAGAATCCCAGCTCCGTCCACACCGAGAACCCAGCCTGAGCCATGCACATTCTGGTTGAGTAACCTTGGATGAGTGTCTTCATTTCTAAGTTTTGGGATCTGAAGATGAAGACAATAACCTCTTCTTTACTGAGGGTGTTGCGAGGATTCATAGTGTGAACACGTGTGCTTGTGCCAGTGTGTGCTTGCGTGCGTAAAATGCTTGGTAAAAGGCTGGCACATGAGTGAGAGCTTGATAAATGGCAGCTTTAATGTGTGTCGCATGTAGTCAATAAATGGCAGCTGGCCTTGCCAGTGTTCCTGGAGGAGAGGCAGGAGTGGGAATGCTGGCAAGGAGTTGGGGGGGTGGGGGGCGGTCAGGCAGAAAGCCTGGCGAGAAGGGCCAGGAAAGAAACAATGTGGAGCTAATAGAACCACACGTCCCAAAGCCGGATGGGCCTCGATATCACCCTGACCCATCTGGAGCCTCCTTGCTACTGATGGCATCAAGGACACCCTGAGGAACTTGAGAATACCCCCTGCTGATGGCCAGGTTTCCCCACTCTGAGAGCCAAGTTCAAGGCCTCCCACCTACCCCCATGTCTCTCCTTTGATGCAATGTTGTGGAAAGCTCAGAACCTAGAGGAGAAAAATGGCAGTCAGAGGAGTCAGCAGACTGGGGCTCAGGGCTCATGAAGTTCCCAACACTCACAAAGACAAACAAGGGACCAAGGAGAGTCCATTATCCAGGCTGCCTCAGAACCAACTCCTGGTAAAGAACTGGTCTCAGCAGCCATGTTAGCTGCCCACAGCATGACTGTAAGGAATCTCAGAAGACCCAGGTTTCAGGAGGGGACAGCACTTTATTCCTTTTCACCAGCCTTCAACAAGCACTTACTCTCACCCCCTGGACCCACCCAGAGCCTGCTCTGCCTTCACGGTGGCCATTGTGGGACTATATGGTAGCCAACACCGTTCCCATCTCAGGGGACAAGGTAGAAGAAGAGGAATCAGTATGGGCCACTGAAAGGAAGTCCCAAGACCTGAGCTGAGATCCTGCTTTATAAAAGTTGCTCAACCCCTCAGAGCCTCATTTTCCTCCTGCAGAAAACGGGGACAATCATTTTTTACATATAGGGGATTTCTGAAACAATGGCACATGTACATACCCACTTAATCACATTCTGACGAGTTCCATTTGCAGGCATAAAGTCATGCAATTGGGTGTGTTAATTGACAGAGTCCACTGTCGATTAGCAACTAGTTGGTTGCTAGTCCAACTGGCTTTCAGCAGGATGGAGTTACTATGTGCTTTCAAATCACTCACCAAGGATTAGATGAAACCAAGAGGTTGGCAGTCCAGAACTTCAAGGAGGTGGTGGGAGAGAGCACTGTTTCCAGAACCAGTGGGCACATGACCTGGGCCAAATGGACTCTCCACACCTCAGCTTCCTCATCTGCAAAGTGGAGGATAATGGTGTCCCATGCCTTTAGGTTGGTGTGATGGCTGAATGAGGTAATCGCTGTGCATCCCTCAGCACAGCCCCAGGGCACAGCAAATGCTCCATGCAGGTAGGCAGTGATTGCACAGGAATGAGGAGGCCTTCCAGGAACCACCGGGGAGAGCTAGCCAAGGTCAGTGTTGAGGAAGAAAACAGGCACAGCAGCGCGGATGGCATGCTATCCTCTGGCAGGAAGCAGGTCAGAGTACACAGTCGGAAGTGCTTGCTCGAATTACATAAGGACATTCTAGAAGGATATCTAGAAAATGGGGATGGCCTGTGGGAGGAGGGAGAGTGGGAGGGGACCCATTATCCACATGTGGGTATTACTTACCCCAATTTAAAACATGCTTTTAAAAGTGTGTGCTACCAATCTTGTTTCTTCTGAGCATCAATTTCTTCCCTAAATGAAAAGGTGGTCTATGTTCCGGCTGCCTGGCTAGGGTCGTGTAGGAACTTGGAGTGGAGAAGTAAATACCCGAGTGTCAAAGAAACAGCTGAGATGAGGCCAAAGAGGAAGGTGGTGATGTTGACGAAGAAGAAGGTGGGAAGGGAAGTGGGTGGGATAGTTGTCCCTGCCACTCTCCTGAAGGGACATGGTGGGAGACTCACTGAGCTATTGTCCCAGGAGCAGAGCCTCAGTCAAGTTAGACATGCCAACTGGATGTTTCCGCTGGCCTCTTTCCTCAATCACAGTGGTTTAAAGGAGGCCCCTCACTGCTAAGCATTCTAGCGGAGGTGCCAGAAGGTGGGTGGGGCCAGGACTGGGGTCCCCCAGGGACCAGCCTATGACCCTTGACAACGGGCTGGAGCTGTTGGGACCAGGAAGGAGCCTTGGGACCACGGACTTGTGGGTTAGATAATACATTGGAAAGGAAAAGGAGAGATTCAGCCCAGGGAAGGGGAGAAGGAGGGGTGCACACGCCAGTGGCCTTAAGTTCAGGGAGGGACACAGGACAGGTATCTCATTTATCCCAACAGCAACTCTGTGACATAGATTTTACTATTCAGACAAGGAAATGGAGACCTAGAGAGTTTCGGGTAGCTGGATAGCTGCCTAGGAAGGAGCTGGACTTCAGACTCAGGAGGTGTGGCTCCACCTAACCTCTCCTACCCACCTAGCGCCTCCCCGGCTTGGGGTTAGCCGCCTTCAGGTGCACTCTGTTCATGGCCACTGACTAGAAATGACCACAGCTTAGCTCAAAATCCTAGTGGTGGCAGCGTATGTGACCTGAGTCCCTCCTCCAGAAGATTGCCAAACTCCATTAGATGCCCAAAGGCCATGGGCAGACCAGGAGGGCAGAGCTTGGGAATCCCCTAGGACTCCATGCCCCCGAAACTTCAGGGGCACAAGCCTGGAAGAATGAAAGCGCTTTTCATGGAATTCCAACAGGAAACCCACGAGAACATTCCTGCCCAGTTGATTCTAACAGGAAAACCGCGAGAACATTCCTGCTGGTGGGTTCCAGCTGGGAGCTGAAGTCCATGTTTCCTGCTAAGGAGGCTGGTCAGGGGTGGATGGGGCAGAGAAGAAGGCTTGCCCCACCCCAAGATGCACCCAAAGATTCCCTGCCTCTGTGGCAGGAGGTGGGGCTGGGGCCCTCCTTTAGGAAGTAGTTTTAGAGAACTGAAAGAGAAATACCCTGACCACAGAGGCATCCAAGCCACCCACCTCCACCCATTCATCTGGCACCTGCCAGGCCCAGGCACTGTGTCCAGCCCAAGGCAGCTTGCCAGAGCTCCCCTTTCCAAAAAGCCACTGGCTAGTGGGCAGAGCAGCAAGCCAATGGCTCTTTCAGGGTGGAGGAGAGTGGCAACCAGCGCTTCCACAGGATGCACACTGACAGGACAACCCAGAGAAGCCGGTGCAGGCCCAGGGTGGCTTCCAGGGGAAGGGATACTGGAGGTGCTGAGGGGTTGGTTTGGGAGGACCTTGGGCCTCCAGGGAGGGATCGGGAGATGCTGGGGCTCAACCTAAGCCGGATGATGATGGTTAGGATTTGGGTTATGAGAAGCCCTTGATAAAGGTGGGGAGAGGGGACTAGCAAGTTTGGAGCCCAGGAGAGCAGACGCCAGCAAGATAGGATGGTTTAGAGGGGAGAGATGGAAGAATTGAGGATCCCAGAGAGCTAGAGGAGTGGTGGATTGGGTCAGGATGTGTGTTTGTGCTCAGTGAAGAAGAAAGAGAAAGAAAATTGGGGCAGGGAAAAGGGTTTCAAAAAAAAGACAGAAGGGGATCCCGTCTTTAAGGGAGTCTCTGAGCTGGTGAGGGGAGAATGGGACTTTCAGGAAATGAGAAGATCCAGAATGAGCTCCCAGGTCATTTTCTTCTGCAACCATCCAGAATCCCACTCCTAAGTCATGGGGTCACCACCTCATTCCCACCCAAGGCATCAGGGCCCCTCCCTGATCAGGCAGCCATGGATGAAGTGGGAGAGAATGGGTACCACACCAAGCCACCCAACAAGTCACCAAGAGGGACTGGGGGCTGGATCTAGGGGCCGGGGTTAAGTGGAAGCAAAGATAGCAAATCAGAAATGAAGTCAGAAACACACCTGATACCATCAGGCTGTGAGGCCAAGAGCTGAAGCAACACAGCCAGGGTCAAGGTGGGAGAGGACAGACCTGTCACCATAAAGAAGAGGTATGAGCCTCAGCTGACTCAGGGATGGGAGAGTAAGGGCCAGGTCCAAGCCTGGCAGGGCCTAAAGCGTGCTGGGCCAAGTACGTTTGGGCCCCATAAGCCAATTGTTCAATGCCAGCAACTTTGCGAGAAGTTTATTAGAACACCAGCAAAATTCAGTCATTATGGCAATATTTACATGATGGAAATTAACAAGTGCTACAAACCAAGGCTACATTTTTTTTTCCCCCAGAAAGCACACTGGCCAGTCCAGAAAGGTGGCTGAGACCTGGATTCTCGCGCTCCTCTACCATGTGGCCTTGGGCCTTTGTTTCTTTCTGCAAACGAGTGTTCTCACCCTTACCTACTGCAAAGAACTCTTGGGGGGAAATAAGAAATCATAGCTGGATGTGCTTCTATGGGACAAAGTGTTGCAGGGTGAGAGACCATTGCTAGTGGACTTCCTAGCGTCTTCCTGGATGTCTGATCTAAATTTAGGTCCTTGCAGTCGAAGTTGAATCCCAGCCACGGCCTTTCCTTCCTTCCTGCGGGCTCTCTGTGGCACAGAAGCAGGAAGCCACTGCCGTAAGGTGCTCTGTCCTTTGTTATTTCATCTGTGAGTTTGCGTGCATGCTTTCTGACCCAAGTCCCTCCCTGCCTTCCCTCCCACCACCCCTTCCCTTGCTGCAAGTCTTGCAGTGGATCTGCACTCCTCTCCAGGTGTTCCAGACTGCCCCACCCCATGCAAGGTCATCCCTGTCTTATCCATCGTCATGTCCACTCTGCTCAGCCACTATCTCTTTAGGTCTCATCTCTTCTCTAAGGATGATGCCTGCTCACCACCTCTCACAGGGCCTATAACAGCCTGTGTTTCTCTGCAAGTCACAGAAACTCTGACGGGCACTTAAACTATAAGGAAAGTTACTTATTGCTTACAAAGAAGTCTTGAGATGGGTACTTCTCAGGTTGACTTTGCAACTCCAAGAGGCCAGCATCTCTAAATTCTCTCCATCTTCCCCTTATGGCCGAAGATCCACAAGATGGCTGACACAGCTCCACATAAACATCTTAAGACACCCTCCAAAATCAGGATGAAGGGTGTAAAGTCAAGGTGTAAAGAGCTCTTTTCCTGTGCTTTTCTTGTCTGATCAGATCTATAATACATCTTTCGGAAGCTTTCCTATCCCCACTCCCCAAAATTAGATGCTAACTTCTGTGACTGACAACCATTGACAATTAACCATTAACCATTTCCATAGCCATTGCTCATCTGTAAAATGAGGTATGATGATATTTACCCTAAAAGGTGGTAGTGGGGATTGAATAAGATCGTCTAGGTTGGTCATTCCCAGTGCACAATGCACTTGGCCAACTCTTGGGTTCAGGGATGGACATGTAACCTGATGTTACCAATCAGAGACTTGCTGAAGATCTGGTCTATTCTCTTCCTTTGGGATATTGAACAATGAGGACCAAGAAAGCCTGAAACTTTTGCACACTATCAGAGATCATTATCTTTTGTCTTGATTAAGAAATAAATTACAGAAAGGCAAAGGTCCCCAAACTTCATTTAACCTAAGAATGAACTGTACTAAGAGGTTTTTCTAGAGCAAGTTCTGTACTGCAACCAGCCAAAAATATCATTTCTTCACCCTGAAATGATCAGATCCTCTTATTAAATGGATTCATGGAGTACAGCAATTTCTCTCCATAGTTTGTAACAATGTGTAATTAAATATATTGTAAATTATATCATGCCTCAAAATTCAGGATTCAAAAGTGTTGTATTTCTTAAATATTTCAAATTAAGTTGCATCTAGCAAAACCCTTCATTTGTCAAAGTTATAGGAAGTTGATGCAGAAGTTTCTAGAAGAAACAAGGGTTTGGCCCACCCATGAAAACAGATGGTAGTGATTTAATTGTCAATCCATAGTTGTCCCTGGCACTGCCCATGTGGCTCTACTGTGAGGTAGAGTTGACCTGGAACTTTCTGAGCACTTGGAGCCCAGTTCTCAAAGGCACAGAGCAGGCTTCACTACCATCCAGGACCCTGCCTCCTTAGCACCTCCACAGGAACAGGTTCCCCACAGACCCTCCAACACGTCTCCTCCTCAGACCAGAAGGACTCATGAGCCTGAAAGGTCATATGTCCGACCCCCACGCCCCTCCTCCATCCTACTTGTAGACACCCTCTTGCCCCTGAGGGCCTTCCAATCTCAGGGGCAGCCTGCCCAGCCTGGCAGGAAGCAAAGACCAAAGGCTATTCCTTCCCTCCTTGTGATAAGAAAAGTTCAAACCTCAAGAACTCAAAAGCCAAGCTCTCTAGAAGGCTAAAGGAAACGGTATTTCCTCCTTTGTCCTGATCAGCCCGCAACCTAGAAAGGAAAAAATGAGACCTAGCTTCTCACCAGGCTGTTCTGCTACTTTACCTAGAAACAACCTGCCACCACATACATTTACATATGGAGGGCGGGAGATGCTGGGGCTGGTGTCTAATCAGCTCATCATTTTATCCCAATTTGGGCCTCAGAATGTGAGCAGTAAGGCTCAATAACTATCAGTTAAATAATTACCTATTAAATAAAAGTCAGTTTTAAGTGACAGAATTTCAAACAGCATCAATATTGTAAAAGGTAATTGATTGGTTCTTGTAACTGGGAGAACCACAGGCAGGTCCAGCTTCAGGTGAATGAAGCAACAGTGTGACTCTCTGGCCCCTGGGCCTGCCTTCCTCCTTAGGTTGACTTTTCTCTGCCAGCCTCTTCTTCCCTGTGTCCTTGGGCAGTGACTACAGCAGCTCCAGGGTCTTGGTCCTTATCACTCTGCATCTCAGAAGACAGATAGACATTGTCCTCCATCATCTGTTTCTAGCATCTTGTAGCTTGAATTTTTTTTTTTTTTTTGTACCAGGGATTGAACCCAGGGGCACTTAACCACTGAGCCACATCCTCATCCCTTTTTAATACTTTATTTGGAGACAGGGTCTTGCCAAGTTGCTTTAGGACATTGCTAAATTGCTGAGACTGGCTTCAAACTTGGAATTCTCCTGCTTCAGCCTCCTGAGCCACTGGGATTACAGGCGTGGGCCACCGCACCTGACCTTGTAGCTTGAATCTTAAGCAAGACTTTCATTGCATTGTGTATTGTGTCTATCCCAGAAGCAATTCCCTGACCAAGAGGATTGTGTTCTCAGACTGGTCACCTGGATCACTTGCCCTGGCAGGGTGGCAGTGGGGACATGCCCCCAAAAAACAGCTCCACTAAGAAAATGGTGATCCTCTAATAAAAATGAGTGTTATAATCAGGCACAGAGAGAAAGCATCTACAGAGATATCAAACAGCATTTGTAGCTGCAATGATTTGAATGTCACTCCCAAAATTCAAAATTTAACTGCCGTTGTGATGGTTAAGAGGTGACTAGGTCATGGGGATTCTGCCCTTATGAATGGATTGATGCTCTTAAGGAGAAAATAGACTATCCATCACGGAAGTAGCTTTGTTATTAAAGCAAACTCTCTCTCACTCGATGTATTATGAGACAGCAAGAGGGCTGTCTCCAGATGCCAGCCTCTTGATCTTGGACTTCCTAGCCTTCAGAACGATGAGAAAGAAATTTCTTTCCTTTATAAATTACCCAATCTACAGAATTCTATTATGGGAGCAGAAAATGGATTAAGGCAGGAGTTCAGGTTGTGTGGGATGTATATTCAGTAAGGTTCAGTTGTGGTGGGTGGAATAGGGTAAGGTAGCTGCTGTAACAAATGACCCCCAAACCTCAAGACCTAACATCCAAATTCACTCATGTCACAGCCCAAAGCAAGGAGATATAGTGTCCACTCATCTCCATGGAATCATCCAGGACCCAATCTCTTCCCTTTAGTGACTTCCTCATCTGCCATAACTCCAAAGTCCTGTGTTTCCAGTTAAACAAATGGCAAAGTGCATACAAGTTAAGAAGGGACATTATTAGGGGTCAGGCCATGAATTACTGTACGTCTTTCCTGGTCAATACCCATTGGCAAGAACTCGATAACTACACACTAAAGGTAAGCTAGAAAACATGCTCAGAAAGAAAATCAAGCAATATTTGGTCAGTCTGTAGTCCTCATAAATTGAGAGATATTCCTTCACAGGACTGAGAGGTGAGTTTGGGAGATGGTCAAGCAGCAGGGTAGGATGAGAGGCCTGGAAATCCAGGCTGCCAGCCTCTCCACTTCAAGTGTTTTCACCTTGGACAAGTTGCTTTTCCTCTCTGGGTCTCAGTTTCCTCATCTGTCAAATATAATGAAAGCCACTCTATAAGCCCCTTCCCATGTAAAAGTTCTCTGCTTCCCGCCTCCAGCTCTGTTGCACTCCTGTTTCCAGGTTTCCAGATCTTATCATCTCCATCCTCTACTTGAATTTCATAATCCCCCATGCCAGCCCTCCTTTCTCCTCTCTGCTTGATTTTTCTCTACAACCAAAAGCTTTCCCCATTTATTCACTATCTCCCTGCCTGAGAATGCAGTTCCCAGAAGGCGCAGCATTTTGTGTTTAGTTCACTGTTGTATCCCAAGTACCTAGAAAAGGACTTGGCATATTGTGAACACTCAAAAACCACATGTGGAATGAAGGAACAAATGAATGAGTTTCAAAACATTTCACAAAATAGCAAAAAGTCTATAATTCAAAACAGAGCAACACTGCCATCTGGTGTCATAAACATGAATTGCAGGCACAAACTGGGTTGGGGTAGGTGTGGGGGTACAGAAAAGAGTCTCTAGAGATAAACCTTGTCAAATCACCACCATCTGAACTTTGGATGGCCCAAAAGGCTCATTTGGTCTGACTTTCACTTCTACCTTTCAGAGCACGCTGGGACCCCCAATCAACCATTCATTAGGTCTTCAGATCCACCAGGCATACATGGAGAAGGCTATCTCTTGAGAAGATGTGATATCAGGAAAAATGGCTCTATCACTGTGAGAAGACAAAAGAGACAACCCATTAAATGAGACCAGCAAGAAGAACCAAGGGGAGGGTGGAGAGAAGATAAAGCCTTGGAGGAGGGGCCAGACTAGACCTACCTCCAACCTGACCTCCTGTTTGCTTTCTCTTCTCATCCATTCTCATAGGACTAAATGGGCTTTAGACCATAAATTTAGCCTAGCCCTAAAATCCTTCCATTTAGAGGCAGGGAAAGAAGGGTTATAGTACCTCCATTTTCTAGAGGTAATGCCTAGAAAGTGGAGCCCAGCCACTGCTCAGATTCTGGTGTTCTCAACTAGACAGTTGTTCCAACATGGTGGAGCCTCTCCAAGAGGGCATGACTGTTTATTCTAGTTTCTCTCAGAGCCTCTCCCCTGCTGGCCTCTCCCCTGCTGGCCTTGGTGGTGTGCCCCAGTGCCCTTAATGCCATGAACCACTCCTTTCAACAGAACTGATTCTGATTGATCTCTGACTTCCTTTGGACTTCTGAGTTTTATACTAGGAAGGTTTGCTCTTCCTGCCCCTTCATGCAGGTTGGCTGCCCTGGGGAAGTGGCCCTGGATGGAATTTGTCCCTTCTTCTAGAGCCTTGGCTGTCAGTGACAGGAGCAACTTGACCTGCAGATCTTTCCTTCTGACCTCTGCCCCAGCTTGGTTCAGCCCAGATATGTGGAGCACCTTCTGGGTTTATGCAAGATTTAGAAGATAGGTGGGGCCTCGGACTCCAAAGGGCCACTGGCAAGCGGGAGCACAGCCCGTGCAGAACAACCAACAAGCTCTGACTATGTATGTGAGCAAGTGTCAAATCAGAGGTTCAGGACAAAGGGAGAGTTGACTGAGGAGCCTTCCTGGAGGGAGTGGGCTTCCTGTGGCCTCTGTGTTCACCGCTGTGGATGATCGGAGTATCTAAGACCTCGAGAACAACCACCATGTCCCAGCTCCTCTTAGTACCCACAGTTGGAGGGAGTGGCAATTGTGAGCCTCCTCACCCAGCTGTCATTGAGACACAGGCCAGGCCAGCTTGTGACACTGGAATATTGGATGCCCAGAACACCCTAGAGGACCCACAGGAACCCTCCTTCCTTGTCCCTCCACACCCCCTCCTCTGCTTCTCTTATTTCCACTGCCCCCCCAGGGCCCCCTGCTGTTCTCCCTTCTTGATCCTTTAACTCCCTCTCAGAGCTGACCCAGGAGAGCTCTGACCTGAAATTTGGCGGATGGAAGAGGAGAGGTCATTATTAAGTCTAAGTATAGATCATGAGTTTTCTATGAAAGTTGATATGGGCCGTAAGTACAAAATGGATACCAGATCTTGAAGACTTTGTATAAAAAATGTTAAGTTTCTTAATACTTTCTATAACGGTTCTGTGTTAAAATAGTATTTTGATATATTGAGCTAAATAAAATCTATTATTAAAGTTAAGTTTGTCCTTTCTTGTACTTTTTCAATGTGACTACTAGAAAATTCTAGATTATGTATATAGCTCATGTTTTATTTCTGTTGCACAGAGCCGGTTTAAAGTGTGCTGCAAGGGACAGAAGCTGAGCATACTGTTCAACAAAAAATATTGGAGGCCATTGTTTTGGACTAAGCTCTGACTCTGGGCCCCAACAGACTAAACTAAAAATCAAAATGCAGGCAGTCATACTAAAAGTCAAACTGAAACTGTTATCTGACCTTCCACGAAACAAGGAAAAGTGAGATGACAGCCAAATTTCCCAAACAGGTTAGTTTCAATTGGCATGATAGTAAGTTCCTAATCCTCACACCAGAAAGATAACCTGTAGTAACTTGATGTGAACCAATCGTTATTTTTGTGTTCATCTGACTTGCTGTCCCTACATTCCAAGTAATCAATCTGCTTTGCCTTTTGCTTGCTTTCTTTTTAGCTCTTTTTCTTCCTGTAAACCAAACTTCTCTACTCTGCTCAGTGGATCACATTCTTTTTTACAGATTGAAGCAGGGCCCATTCTAGAATCAAAACTAGAGCCAGTGTAGATCATGAGTTTGCTATAATCTTGTCCTTTAACAAGACAAAACAGTTCATAGCCACATGAATAATAATGTCACAATGTTGAATGTGGATTAATGCAACATAAGTAGCCCAGTCCCAGAGTTAAAAATTCAAAGGAGAAGAAAAGTTTCCTGAGGCTTCTAGTCTAGGGAAGGAAGGTGAAAAAGGCAGAATGGAACCACCTAGAAGAACAAGAATAATAGGGATGGAGTAAGGACATGGAGTCCAAGGATTCATTGTCTAAGAGAAGAATAACTCAGGCCCAATAAGATGCAGAGACCACAAAGTCTCAAGCCAATGTGAAAGAATGGGTCACGGTTGTGTCTCCAGTTACAACTCCATTTGTTTTTATCCTGTGGCCCAAGGTGTTGCGGGAAGGAGGAGGCAGGCAGGAAGTTCCCAAGTTGAACACTGGGAACACAGGTACCATCTCCTAGGGAATAAGGGGCCTTTGACTCTCCTCCCCTCCGGTCCCCCAGTCACAATGCAAACTCAAATCTAGGTCAGATACTTCCTCTGGTTTGGTCTAGAATGTGGCTCTTCAAGAAGCCATGTTTTCTAGGGGTCCTGGGTTCAAGGGTCCAGGTTCTATTGGACAAGATGTTCTGCCCTGGTTCCAGCCCCCTGGCTCTGCCTCCCTGTCCAGCCTTGTTTCAAGCAGCTTCCTGATGGCTATGGACCTGAGTCCTGGGAGAAGTCACTGGGGGAAACACGTGTTCCTGTCTACACATTATGGAGTTTAGTGGAATGAGGACTTGGGGACGGGAAACAAAGCCGCAGCTCAAAAGTGCTTGCTCTCACATTTTGCAGAACTTCTGGCATGGTCATCTCTGGTCAGCAAGGGATCTTTCTGAGAATAGCTGGGACCTTTGTGGTCCTGGGCCAGTCCTGTGGGACTGGCTGCCTAGAGCCAGGGCGCAGATGCTGAGTCCAAGTTGGATGTTGAATCATTTTAGGAAGGACCAGCTGTGCTTTGCAGCCCAGGCCAGAAGGCCGTCCAGAGGCTGGACCAAGAGGAGCGCCAAGGGCAGCCAGGCCAGCGGGGGCGCCAGAGCATCTGTTCTAGCCATGGCCTAGAAAACACTGGGATCCTGCAACCCTGAAGGTGCTTTGCCTCCCATGGGTCTCCTTGTGGGGGGAATCTTTGAAAACAGGAGCTCTCTTCCAACGGCCCTGCATACTTGCTTCCAGAAAAACGAAGACTTAACAACACGATAAGTCTTTCCTAAAAACTTGTCTCACACTCAACACTTGGTCAGGCATCATGGGGAAAGTGAGAGAAAGAGCTGAGGATCTTTAAGTCTCAGGGCAGAAAGACCCTTAAGAGGCCATGGAGGCAAAAAAGCATCTCAAAGTAGAAATTCCTGCAACAACATGCCTGACTGTTCAATGTGGCCTGTGTCCTCTAAGTTCAAACAGTTTAGCAAAACCAAACATGCAAGTGGCATTAGGGGGAATGCAAGGACACACAGAAGTACAAAAGCATGCAGCCCAAAATCTAAGTGCTATGGGAGTCCCCAGCTGACAGGGATGATTGACATGAGTGGAACTAGGCAAGGAAGACCTCTTGGAATAGGAGACTAGAAATGAACCATGTGAGATCCGGGGTCAGGAAGAGAAGAGGGGGAGGGAAAAAACGGTTTTAAAAAGAAAAAGGAAGAGGGTAAAGATGAGAGAGGCAGCAAAAAATGAAGACAAATCACCAGTGGCACAATTTCACCAAAGATCCATCAATGGGACCAGCTGCCAGTCATGTCAACGAAGTTGTGATGGCAGAACAGAGAAGGGAGTGAGATTGGATAGGCCCAGACATCAGGGGACACTTCACAATCTGTGTGGATCTTTACCCCATTAGCTTCAGGAATTGGCCCCTGACATTTCCATTTCCCCAAAACTCAGTCATCTGAAGGGAAGCAAGGCCACTCTCAAGTGACGAGTTCTTACTGGCCTGTACAGATTCTTGATGATCTTAACCTATCTTCCAAAGAACTACAGGAAAAATTAAAAAAAAAAATTTTGAGAAAAACTTGAGCAAAATTATTAAGATCCCAGGTTCTGGAGTCAAATTGCCTAAGCTAGAGTCCTGACTCTTTTGGCTAAATGTGCAAACTTGATCTCCATCTCTTTGAAGCCTGTTGTCCTCATTTGTAAAATGGGATGATAATAGTACTTATTTCACAGGGTGTCATGAAGGTAAGGCAATATACTGCACATGAAGTAATTAGAAGGCCAAGCACTAGACTTCATAAATATTAATATCGTTGCTGATTTTCTGCAACCAACTGAAGAATCCATTTTGGACCTAACCAGAACAATTTTAGCATCATTCTTCTATTCATTCAATACTACTGAGCACCTGCCATGAGGAGGATTTTATAAGTAATATAAAAACCACAATGATAGCTTGAGAAGCTCTCCTATTCTAACGGAATGTACCACCCGTGTAGAAAGAAGAAGATAGAGCCTCAAAGGCTATACCTTGCTGCAGTGGACAGAGTATGTCCAAATCTACAAGGCCCCTGTGTCATTTGGGATTATGTTAGACCATAAGCACCTGAAAGTCTCCAAAATGACGGTGCTTAAACAAGGTGGAAGTTTGCCTTTCTCTCCTATAAACAAAGTCAGAAGTTCAACAGTGGATGGCTAGTGTAGTGGTTCAAAAGCAGTGTGTTGATCAACTTTTTATCATTATGATCAAAATACCTGATAAGGACAACTTAGAGGAGGAAAAATTTATTTTGGCTCAGGTTTCAGAGCTTCAGTCCATGATGGGCTGACTCTCCTGTTCTGGGAACAAAGTGAGGCAGAATTTCATGGCAGAAAGGCGTAGAGGAGGAGCACCGTTCACCTCATGGCGTCCGAGAAGTGAAGAGAGAAAGGGAAGGAGGCTACAGGGAAGAAGAACCCTTCCAGGGCAACCCCAATAGGCCTACTACCTAGATTTTTAAGTGTCCATGTTACTGCGAACAAAACTGTGGCACACAAGGGTAGGTTGTCCAAGGTCACACAACTCACAGGAGATAGGACCAAGATTTGAAGTTGGGCAGTCTGACTCCAGAGTCCAGTTAGCAGGAGGAAGCAAAGAAGGGCATTGCCCACCGTTTCATGAAACTTTGGCCAGAACTTGGTCACATGGCCATAGTCCCTTGAAGGGAGGCTGGGAAACATTCTTTCTTTAATCGAGCAGCAACCTGGGAATTCTATTGTTAAAAAAAAAATTAGAGGCAAATATTGAGGACTACCTTGTAGTCTCTGCTGTGAGCCTCTCTAAATGCAACCTTTCACACAAAGCAGGACATCATAGCTATCATTCTGTATAGCATGACCCTTGTCCCTGCCCCTGATCCTGGAGAGACTGGCCAGGGCTTCTGGGACAAAGAGAGGTTCCATCTTTTCATGCTGGACTGTGGCATGTACCCTCCAGTGCTATAGGGTTGGATTTCAGTCAAGTCTGAAAGGCTACAGTCCACAAAAAGGATAATTAGATGGAGGCTCCCAGAGAGAACTCTACCCAAGCAATATTTCCAGATGCCAGTGCCAGGGTTCCCAAGCTGCCGCTGCATTCCTGCTCCCTGCTGGGGCTGTCAAGTTCCACCCTTATACTTGTGATACATCCCTTTATTTGCTCCAGTGGTCTTCTGACAATTGTTCAATTGCCTTCAGAAAATTCTACCTTCAGAACTAGGCAGATGTGGTACAGGCTGCTAGGTACATCAAGGAAAATGTAGTGGAGGTATGGAGGTAGGAGAGATTGAGGAGACTTGGGGGTCAGGGGAGACATCACCATCTGGGGTCTTAGAGCTAAAAAATACGGAGAGTATAAAGTGCCGACCTCAGGCCAGACACTATTCCAAGTGCTTAGGTGTGGTCTCAGTCTGTACAACATCCAACGAGGCAGGGCTACAATTATTATCCTTGTTCCACAGATGAGTAAACCAAGTCACAGGGAGTTAAGGAACTCCCTAAAAAGATCAAAGGTACATAGAGGTTATAGAACTGAGTCTTGCACATGACCAGTTTGGTGCTCTTAACTATCATTTGGGTTTCTGTATTTGGTCCGGGCTGGGTCTAGAACAAAGGGTAGGAGTGGATGGGCAAAGATAGGACAATCCATGCCAAGCAGAAGGCTCATGGGAGCCACACCAGGGAGTCAGTGTACACAAGGATGATCCGGGGTGTGATGGGGAACCGAGTCTGGGACGGCTGACACACACAGTTTCCAAGGAGCAGGAGTGAGCAAGGAGTAAGCACCCAGGCTGGACAGCACAGCGGGGAGCCAGTTCAAGGAGAGGACTGTGAATCTGTAGTAAGGAGTTTGGATGCTACTTAGGAGGCACTGGGGAGTCATCAAGAGCATTTAAGTTGGGAAGTGACATGCTCCGAGACTGGCTTTGGGATGATCACTTAGGATCATCACTGGGCGGGGGAAGACAGGAGGCTCTTGCAATAAATGACCCACTATGTGGGATTTCAAGAAGGATGGAGAAAAGAAGATGAAGTTGTGACCTCTGGGTCCACCTGGGAAATAAGGGAAATGGAGGAGCCAAAGGCCATTCCAGAGAGGCTCTGGGCCAGCTGGTGGGGTAGGGTAGGAGTGATGAGTTTAGGTTGAAGTGCATAAGCCCCAAGTGCCCATGGGACTCTCTGATGGAGAATCTTATAGCAGAAACATGTGGGAGAAGTCAAGACTTAGAGACTCTGAAGCCACACACCTAGTGTGATTCCTAAAGCCATAAGTGCGGATAGGCATCACCAGAAGGGAGGCCCTTGACCAGACCTGGTCAGGAGACAGGAAGCAACCCTGCTGAATGGTTCGGCACAGTTCAGAAGTGCAGGCCTTAGAAGACCAGAGCAGGCTTTCATGCAGGAAGGCTGGACCCTGAGGACCCAGCATGGGGAGAGTAGGAGGGCAGGAGGGACTGAGGGCTGCGGCAGACCCCAGACCCATCAGCTCCCACGAGCCTTCCTGTTGCCCCGGCTATGGCTGGAGCACTGGGGATCTGCAACGTCAAATAGTTTAGATTTATGATGGAAAATGACTCCAGGGACTGGGGCAATTTACTGCTCACAAACGGATTCCAACTTGCCTATTAAAGCGCCTCATTCCATCCCAATACTCAGGCATGTTCACACCTCTGGTGAGGAGTCAGGCCTGCCCAGATGATTAGCCTCTGGGCTCTGCTCCATGGGGAGTGGCACGTCCTCCTGAAAGAAGCCCTGACAGCCTTCAAAGCCGGGGTCACAGCGGCCCACACTGCCACAAGAGAGAGGCAAGACCCAGCGACAGTGTGTCTGCCCCAGCCTGCCCTGGACAGGCACTCTGCGGGGCAGGCCCCATCCCTGGGGGAGTCATGGCCGAGCGGGGCAACAGAAGACTTAAGGCTTTGCCGGCAGCTCCCGGGTCTGCCTTTTAAGAACGTGTGATTTGAGCAAGCCCCGTGGCCTGAGATGGTCTCCTCTTCTGTAAACAGGGAGCACTAATCCCCACCTTGAGAGGGTGTTGTCATGAGGCAGAGGGAAGAAAGGAAAGCAGTAAGCTCTGCCCACTCAGTAACCACAGACTGTTCACCTCCCCGCTTCAGTCTGGCCTCCTCCCTGAAACACGGGTACAGGGAGACATCCAGCAGTGTAGGGGGACGGCTACAGAGGCGAAGGTCACAGGACAAGAACCTGGGAACGAGCGCCGAACTTCCCTCTTTTTCTAAACTCTCACCCACCCACAACCCCACACGGCATCTTTGTCTTCTTTGAGAGGGATGGAAGGCCTTCTTGGCTTCCTCAAGAGCCCAGCTAGCATCTTGGGAAAACTTCCCAAAGTCTCTAGGAAACAGGGCAGGTGAAAGCCCACCCAGGGGAGGCCCCAGGTGTGGGAGCAGGAGGGCAGTGGGCTGCCCCAGCAGGCCAGGAAAGAGGGAGAGGAGAGTAGTGGTGGGCTCTCGCCTCCTTGAGCTGCCAGGCATACGGCTATGGGCACCGTAGTGTCTACCCCAGGGCTTTTTAGTTTTGTGGGGTGGAGGGGGTTGTTGCTTCTTCTCTCTTCTATCATTATGACCCCATTGCCCTGACCATGTCATCTTAGGAATCTGTATAAATGTGGAAGCAATTGACCAATTTTGAAACAATACAGAATTCTTCACGTTCTTGCTTAATTGTCACCTCTCGGGGCTGCCCACCTCCCCACCACAGGCTCAGCCCCAGGCAGCCCTCCCTGTTGCCAGCACCAGCATCACCACAGTTATTTTCTTTGTTGCTGTTTCTTACTCTCATAATTAGGACTGGGGCCAGGATGGAGAAACAGATTGGGGAGTTTATGGTGTCAGTGGAGACTGTGGCCCAGCGGCCCCTTTCCTGCCTCCACCCATACCCGAGTGAGTTGTGTGAGAAGGTGCTCCCCAAGAGAGATGTACCCTCTCTGCTTCTCGGGCCCTCAGACCTTGCATGCCACCCCCAGGTGTGTGGGAGCCTTGGGGCATGGCATCCCAAGGCCGCAGCTGGGGCAGAAGAAGGAAGGCCACCTACATCCCAGTACTCCTCTCTGTCTGCCCTGATACAAGTGTCATTAGCCAAGGTGGTGATGAATGCCAAAATCACTCATCAGCCATGTCAGAGACCAAGGTGGGTCATGGTGAGAGGGGAGGGGTAGTGGATATGGGGTGTGATTGGCAGGAGACCCAGCTCCTGCCCCCAAAAGTTTTTGTAGTGTGTAACTAGGAGACAAGATTGATAAATGTGTCATTTAGAATCCAAGTAAGATGTGGGATTTTAAAATCTGAGGTTCTGGAAACAAGTACTATCCATGTTTTCAGGGAGCTCTGGAATGTTCCCACACCACTCCCATGGGGGACAGGGGAGTGGGCAAGGGCACACAGCAAGGGGAAGGAGGCA
This sequence comes from Sciurus vulgaris, assembly GCF_902686455.1. NCBI lineage: Eukaryota > Metazoa > Chordata > Mammalia > Rodentia > Sciuridae > Sciurus > Sciurus vulgaris. The sequence continues at coordinate 63,531,674 of NC_136475.1, forward strand.
AAGTGGCCAACCCCAAACTCCAGTCATGAGATGGTGTCTCAACACAGCAGCTAACCATGACCAGCTGCGGCCAGGGTGGGCCCACCGCGGGTGAGAGCTTATGGGGTTGGTGCTGAGGGAAGCCAGGGCTTGGGTTTTGCTTTTTCTTGAGTCCTTCTGTCTACTGAGCATGAGACTGAGGCAATCTTTTCCTCGATCGACCTGTGGCCCTTTCTCTGGTCCTCCTGTTCCAGTTTCTGTTGCATTTATTTCTAGGCCTATCTCATTTTCCTCACGGTCCTGGGTCCCTCTCTGAGTCATTGGCTCCCTTAGTGCTTGAGTGACTGAGCCAATGTTTAGCAAACAGAAGTAAATTCTCAGAATGGATCCCTTCAACTCCCTGGTGTTTGCTTTGTTTGCTTGATTGGGAGTTTGCAGAGTATGGTTGGCAGAAGGGTATCAGCATAATCCTGGGGGTGGGGAGTGCTGGGCCCTGGGGCTCAGGCCTCATTCTTGGTGTGGGAGAAGCTTTGACTTCAAGGGGTTGTAAACAAATACCTTCCTTATCTACCCATGAACCCCAAAGGGATGGGAACTGAAAGAATTGCCAGAAAGTGCCAGAACCAAGGCCCCCCATGCTGGGGTGCTAGAGTGAGGAGTGGGTGATGTGAGCACACCCATTTCTTGGCTGGAGGAGGAAGGGGAAATCATTAAAGACAGTGATCTCTGAGATAGTGGACCATGATCCAGCAGAGGCCAAATCTTAGGCCAAGTGCAGAGGCAGCTCCACCCCCACCTAGGCTCCAGGGTACCTGATGAAAGAGTGTGGGTCCCCTCCACATCCCATCATCCACACAAAGGAAACCAAGGACGCTTTCCCTATATACTTGACTGATCTCCTGAGAGCAGAGGTCAGGGTCATTGGAACTATTCCCAGACCCACCCTGTCCATCGTAGTCCCACTCTGCAATCCTGCCAAGGCATGGGAGGAAAACGAGCGTGCCACCCAAGATAAAGGTTTCCGTCTGATTTTGTGGTTCAGCTGAAGCTGTGTTCTTAATTGTCCAAATAAACAGTTTACGGCCTGGAGGCCAGGACACACCAAAACATGCCGCTTCCATGTCTCGCACCAACTGGGTGCTGCAGGCAGGAACCTGTTTTCCAAGTCAGAGCCGGCTCTAAATGGTGCCCCGTTGGCCATGGCAGCCAACAGGGAGGGCTGGCAGCAGAACTGCACCAGCCTAGCTGGCGGGAGACCTTCACGTCCAGCTGTACCACCAACCGCACCACCAGCCCCCTGGTGGCCCTGCTCAAGCTGCTTTTCCTGCTGTGCCTTGGTTTCTGTGCCTATAAAATAGGCTAATACCTTGAATCTCAAAGTGTGTCCCCTTCAGTCTAGCATCATTTGAGAACTTACTAGAATTCCAAATGGTTAGGCCCCATCCTTACTGAATCCAGTCCTTTCAGGAAGCGCCCCAAAATGTATTCTCTCAAGTCCACCAGGTATTCTGATGCAGGCTCAAGTTAGGACATTTATAAATTTTTGCCCAGGTCTGATATTTAATGAGCCTTATTTCTTTTCCCATGAGAACTTTGTACTTCACAGGTGACACTGTACCCTGGAAAGGAGGCCCAGCCCTCTCTCCCCTGTGCTTGATTCCTGTGTGCTCTGAAGTTAGCGCCTATTGTGCTGACCTTGGGTCTATTGTGTTCTGGAATCTGCTCTGGTCTTAGGGCTCTGGTTTCTGGGCCTGGTCTGGGATCTAAGAGCCCAGAGGAGCCAGACCAGGCAGCCCCTAGTGTCTGCCACATGGCCTTGGGTGGCAGAACCTTGCCTCCAGACAGACCACCAGGTCAGCTTCCACCAGGAGATGTTTGAGGCACCAAAAGGCTCCAAAGAGGACCATGTTGGCTCTAACAGGGATCATTGGCATTCTTGAAAGAATGAATTATTTAAATTTCATTTCCTCACCACCAGTTTTAGAGGGAAAAAAAAAAAAAAAAGGCTCCAAGGGAAAGATTCCCTATAGGGACACCAGCTGCGAGTGTATGGTTTCTCTGCCAAGGAACTTCTAAATTCAGGCAAGGCTGCTGGCCCGTGCAGGGAGTGCGGGACATCTCTCCCTGGCTTAGATCCAAGCCTTGGATCTGTCACAGTGACATCCTCTGACATCTGACTGTCCCAGCATGGTGGCCTGGCCTCCATGACTGGTCTTCAAGATCTCGTTTTCTGGGAAACACTGGGCCTGAGCTGGTACAGGCCAACTCACATGCCAAGACCACCAGGCAGGCCAAGGTCACAGAGTCAGGGTACCAGCCTATCCCAGAGCACAGGCAGACCCAGGGAACTGGGTCCAGAGACTCAACAGGGACAGAGGGACAGCAGGAATCTGAGGCAGAAAACTGGACAGGCTAAGGATCTAATGACCCCACTAGGCCCCTCTAGGGTGGATTCAGCAGGGACTACCCCCTGTTGGGGACAGAGAGGGGTTGACGAAGCTAGACCCTGGAGTGGGAAGTACTACCCTCCTCCCTGGGCCTGGGGCCATTTGAAATATATGCTCATTTTCACGGAAACCTGTTTGCTCGCTCTGGGGCCTGTGACAGAGGTATCCCAGGGAGTTACCAGCACAGGGAGAATGGGGAGGGAAGAGGGAGGGCCCAGCTCCCAGTTGACACATCTGTCACAAATCACCAGAAAAGCCTCAGACCAAAACTCATTTCGGACCCAGAGCCTCCAGGTCTGCTTTGGGAAAGTTGACTAATCCCATAATCCTGCCCACCAGGCAGTTTTTCTGCCTGACTTCCAAGTGGGAGTGGGAGAGGGCCCTGGGACAACTGTGCGGCTGAGGAACGTGTTCTCTTAAAGGGGAAAAGCCACCTCCATTCAGTGTTGTTTGTCCAGAGAGTCCTCCAGTTCAGCAGTAGCCAGCCATTCGTGCAAAGGACAGGAGGGGCAGAGACAGAGGTGGTCCTGCGTTCTCAGTGTGCAGCAGGCCCACATGACCATGTCAGGGCCACATGGCCACCTCTCTCCAACCTCACTACTCAGATCATGGGCCTGGGGCCACTCAGCCTCACCAGGGAGCTGGCCCGACTTGCAGGACCTCAGCCGCATTGTAACAGGGTCCCCAGATGATTCAAAGCCCTGACCTGGACACCCTTGTCCCTGTTGCTGCCTGCCACTTGGGTGGAATGATTACAGCATGCTCCCTGCTGCCCCCCCAAGAGATGCCAACCTTCCTTTTAGACAAGGCAGATGGGAAATGAGGGGTGTCCTCAGTGCACACCCATGCTCAGTGCTATGCATGATTCCCATTTGGGCCAAAGGCCCTCAACACAGTGACCTGGCACTCGCACGTGCACACACCTACACATACACAAGCACTCACACTTACCCTAATGGTTCCTGCAGGATCCCTATCTTCCAGTGAGCTGTGGCAACACAGAAGCAACTCAGGTAGTTTTCTGCTTTAAGTCAACTTCTCCCTGTCTCCTTGTTTTGGTATTGGGGATTGAACCCAGGGGCACCTAACCACTGAGCCATAGTCCCACTCCTTTATATTTTTTAATTTGAGACAGGGTATCACTAAGTTGCTTAGGGCCTTGCTAAGTGGCTGAGGCTGGCTTTGAACTTGCAATCCTTCTGCCTCAGCCTCCCCAGTGTCTGGGATCACAGGTATGTACCACCACTACTGTGCCAGCTTCCTCCTCTCTCCTGAGTGATGAAACACCTCCCAGTCTCCACCTCCCTAGTCCCACACAGATTTCTTTCAGCCCACACATAGGAAGGGACTTCTAGCTAGCAACAAGCTTGCACTGTCTCTTTAAGAGAGTGGCCTGAGAGTTTGTTTACAGGGAGATTTGTTTGGGTCTCAGTGGGAGGAAAGAAAGAAGATAAAAGCTGATTGGAATATAAGAAAGAAGGAAGGAAGAAAGAAAAGAAAGACCAGAATGCAGAGAAGGAAGATTAGAAAAGCTAGTCCAGGGGCTGGGGTTGTATGCATGTGTGAGGCACTGACTCCATCCTCAGCCACATAAAAATAAAGAAATAAAATAAAATGAAGGTATTTTGTCCATCAATAACTAAAAAAAAAAAAAAAAAAAAAAAAAAAAAAAAAAAGCTAGTCCAAGAAAGAATTTATTTTTGCAAGAAGGGTTCCAGTCCCCTAGGGACTGTTTCCACTGAGCAAGTTAATCACCACATGCATAGGTTGGGTCAGACACAATTCCCCAAGTGAGCCCAACCGAGGGAGCGCCGGGCTGTGCCAAGGGCATCCAGCCAACACTGGGGTGGGAGAGTCTGGCATGGAGGAGGGGGTTACACTGAGGTTGGAAGGAGGAAAGGGTTGGGGGTGGCCCATCAGAGCCCAGAGACAAAGCCCGGGCCTTGGGACTGTGGGACAAAAGCTCCTTGCCTGGGTTTGGCACCTGAGTAGGCCCAGGGCACCAGGAACCCTGCCCTTTTGTGTGGTAGGCACCTGTGCACACAGGTCTAAGGAGTCCTGGGACAGAACCCACAGCTTTCACAGTTTCTCAAAGGACACTGGGGACCACCAGAAAGATTCTGGTTAAGGTCAGGCCCAAATGAAGCCCCCTGAGTTGGCTGGTGAGCTGCAAGAACCCTCAGCTCCTTGGATGTGAATTAGTCCCCAGGAGCAGGAACCCTCGACCAGTGACCAGACAAAGGAGTGACACAATAGAAGCTGTCACTCTAGAAGCCATGATTGGAGAGGCCCAGCCAGGGAAAGGGGAGGTTTGGGGATGACTCGCCAGAGTTCAGAGTCCATTGACAGAGCTGTTGACATGGAGGGAGCTCTGGGTATAGGTCAGAGTGCCTCTGATGAGGCTGTTCCGGTACTAGGCCCATCCACAGACGGCCAGGCCCAGAGCACACCTGTGCTCACACCCACGTGGCACATGCACTCATCGCTCTCCCCTGCCCAACTCACCCAGCACTGCAGGCTCCTCTGCAGACGTGGATCTGCCCAGCTGGCTCTTTGAGGCTGTACCTCTGCAGGGAGACAGCTATGGGTTATGAGTCAGGTTGAGGACACTGTGTAGCCCAGCCTGGGACAGGCAGAGGCAACCAGGCACTTCTCAGGGGACAGCTGGGCCCTGGTGTTCCTGGAGCTGGTTCCCAGAATAATGTCCTTTCAAGTCACATTCTGAAGATTTGAGAACAGCCTCTAAAAGGATCATTCTATCCTGGCTGCTTCAAACTCCAGCTGCACCAAATCCAGAGCAGCTCCTGGTTGGCGATAGAGGACCAAGGTGACCAAGGTGTGGGGCAGAGGTCAGGCCACTCCCAGACCCTTGGATTTGGCCTTAATATCTCTGCCTCTTCACACCTCCCACTCCCCAAAGAGCCTAGTCCTGGAGTCCTGGCCCTGCTGCAGGCACTGCCATGTGTCACCAGAGGAGCTTCCTTTTTAGGGAAAAGTAGTAATCTGTACAAACCCCACACACCAGGCAACTGGGACCTAATGCTTGCCTTAGAAACTCCAAGAAACAGAGCAGCCTGGGCTCAGCTTACCTTCTGGACCTTGTGCTTCCTGCGGGTGACACACACACACACACACACACACACACACAATGGTGCCCCCTACAGTGCTGATCAAGTATGTGTATTCCAGGTGCTCGGGCCATGTGAAACAACAGCACAAAACATGTCTGCTGGGCTAATGGGTGAGAAGATGGACAGATGGACAGGCAGTATTCAGGGCTCCAACCGGTCTTTTTGAGCTCCACCCTAGCCAGGTCAGAGGGAAGAAGCCTAAAAAGAGCGGAACTTTTGCTTTGGGTGGCTGCCCCAGGAGAGAGAGAAGGGAGGACAGTAAAACACCAGTGGGTCAAATCCAAGTCCCAAAGACCCCAGAGACCTCTCAACTGCACCTGGCAGGAACTGGCCTAAAATGTCCATTTGCTCAAACGTGCCCCCAGCTCCCAGACTCCCACCCGCCCGCCTGGCTTTCAGGGTGCTCCCGTGCAGTTGCCTCTTCCTACATAAACCAGGCTTTGTGTGTGTGTGTGTCCCGAAAGGAAGAGAATGGGCTGGGGGTGGGGAGGAGAATCCGTTTGTCAAAATAGACCTGAATGCTTTTAAGGGCCTGCAGTTGGATGAGTAAATATTTTCCCTTTCAGATGAAAGGTGCAATCATCGCCGTTTTTTAATTACTTTAATTAGAAAAGATTGCCTTAATCTTTTACTTATCTGTACTATTGTGGGAACTGCCAGAAAATGAAGTGCAGGGAAAACAGGTGGAGTTTGACCTTTGCTCTAAGCATCTTGAATTTCTTCTAGGCTGGTAATTAAGAAGAATCAGGGGAAGTTCCTTGCAGAATCTAGGAAATGCAAACACACAGAGAATCATAGATACGAGGGCATGCTGGTCTTTGCTTTCACACACACATACACACACACACACACACAGAGGCATTTTCTCACACAAATATGCGTGCATGAATGGAAGGAGACATGGACCCTGATATGGTTAACCAGAAAGTTCCAACTTTGAGAACAGCGTTCCTGCTCCCAGCCCTGAGAAGTAGCTTAATGAGTTTCCCAGGGTGGCCTAAAATGATTAATTAAGGAGACAGCCCCCTACTCCCTCCCCAAACAACGGAAACCATAACCGTCTGTTTGGGGAAGGTGCGGCATGGCCCCCATCTCCAGGGGCCGTTGAGGACGTGGTGTAAGAGCCAGGAGTCCCAGATAAGGAACGATAGCAACGGCCTGTAACGGCCACCAAGACAACCTGCCCAAGCCCTGACTGGCAGGGCTGGGCCTGGGGAATAGCCTCCCTCTGCTCCTGGCTTCTACCTTCCCTGCCCCATGTCTCAGCACAGCCCAGGCCCAAGAGAACTCTGGGCAAGATGGCAGAGCAGGCAAGGTTGCTTCTGGCCTTCCTTCCTCTCGGGACCCTACCCGTGCCCATTTCTATGATGCACCATTCCTGGGTTCATCAGTGGACATTGGGAAGCAATCGTAGAGTCAGCCTGCATGTCCAGACCCACAGGCCTGAGCATGAATGGTGGGGAAAGAGGAAAGGGTAGGGGGCCCCTCTGGGGTTTCCAAGATACCCATTTTGGGGGACCTGCTCAGTCAGATCCAAAGATCCTTCCAGTTTCCAGGGTGCTAGTGCCCAGCATTGACTATTTCCTGTTACAGCAACACGTGTCAAGTGCATCCAGCGAGGAAGATCCAGGGGATGAACAGTGGGGATCTGGATTCGCTGCTCTAGGATGCCCTGGAATCCAGCCCATTCTTCTGCAAGAGCAGAGCTGAGTGCTCAGGGAAGCTTCCTCCAAGGGCACCTGGTTTCCAGAAACACCCTAGTTTTCTGCATCTCTAACTAGGATTGGCTGCTCCTCAGGACACTATGGATGTTTCTCTTGGAAGGTGCCCCAAGAATTCGGCTGGGGTGCTGAGCACTGAATCCTCTTTCCCACAGAAAGGACCTGGCCTTCCTTTCCAGACAGTCGGGCCCCCTAGAGACTGGGACAAGAGCAGGAACACCCAGCTGGGGGTCTGCTGACTGTCCCGGGCCTTGTAAACAGGCCTTGGGAAGGGCACAGGGGCTGGGAAGCAGGCCCAATCCATCAGCCTAGAGGGATAGGAGGTCAAGGTTGGAAGAAGGTGGAGCCACCACCAGTGTTTTCCTTTCTAAAGTACTCCAGGTGCTTGGGCGGGATTTCCAGCCTAGTGTTTATGGCATCGGCAGCCACATCCAGAACCGTCTGTCTCCATGTGTGCCTTTATTTACAGGTGTCTGTGTGCGGTTCCATCTGTGAGTCTGATCATACCTGCGGGTGTCCGTCTCTGTTTCACATGTAGCCCTCCAAAAGAAAAAACTACAGGCTCAAAAACGCTCTCTAAAATAAACCTGTCGAAATGCTTTAACAACCTTTTTTTACCCCTGTCCCTGGCACAGGCACTAACACCAGCGGGTCTCCACGGTCAATTTAGGAAGCTTGGGAAAATATTGCTCATAATTAAAATCTAGAAGGGCCTCAATTAGGGCAGTGTTCACCCTGCTAGGCCTGGTCCCAAATCCCACTCAGCAGCATTCCTGTCCTGGTTGGAAAAGGCCTTTGATTCTCACCAAATGTTCAGTGGCCATACTGAAATGGGCCCTGGTGCTGTCTACCCTGCCAGCTGCTCAGGGCACAGGCTGGCCTGAGCTCCAAGACTTGCAACTGGATGTTGGGCTTTGTGGGCTCAAGTTGGGCTCACTCTCCCTCCTGACTTCCCAGCCCCTCTCCATGACCCTGAGATCCCCCTGTGGATGAGGCAGAGGTCTGGGAGAGATGGGGGTCTCCAACACCTATACCTTTTATACTGGGGTTAGAGGTCAAACGCCATGCCTACCAGAAGATGAGGCAGCTGTGGCCAGTGTTGGAGAAAGAGTGGCATTGAGGGTACAGCAAGTGGCTTCGGGTGCCCCTTCTCACTCACAGAGGCTGCTTCTCTGAGCAGAAGCCTGTCTGGAACAGCAGCTACCTCAGGAAATGCAGCCTAAGAGCTCCTGACCTGGGTGTATACCAGGCCTGGCTGGGACGAGTGAAGAAGAGCTTAAACCTGTGACCTCTGTGCCCCCTACAGGTGGAAGAGGCACAGCTCAGCTATCTGGACCAGGACCAGGTGCCACGCTCCTGCAGGTGGGAATGAGGCAGCCAGGGACAGAAGCGAGAAGCAGAGGACTCAGGTAGGCGCTCAGCAGGGTGGGTGGGAAAGAGAAGTGCTGAACCAGCCCCGGAGATGCCCTCCCCAAGGACACACGCACCCCACCCACTCACACACTTTGGCAAGTATAGCTAAACTGAGTCACACAGATATTTACCCTTGCGCTCTCTCTCTCTCTCTCTCTCTCTCTCTCTCTCTCTCTCTCTCTCTCTCTCACACACACACACACACACACACACACACACACACACACACAAAACTGAGTCCAACAACAGGCCTTCAGTGTCTAAGGTCACAGCCACCCCCCAAAACTCACATTCCTCCACCAGCTCATAGTGACATCCATTCACAGTCACAGACACGACCGCCATCAGACCCAGAGATCCTGCCACAAAGACCTACAGGCCCCTCAGGATCATGCTGCCTTTTGGGGTTCTCCATCCTTAGCCACTCCCAGCCCCTCTAAGAGTAGGGAAAGAAACAGCAGGTCAGGTCAAGGCCAGAATGCCACTGGCCACACTCTGTAGTAGGGGACGCCTTGGGAGGAGAACCTAGAAGTCCGTCCCTGAGTCTCTGCAGAGGTCCAATGAAGGGCCTGGCCCCAGCAGCAGGGGAATGGCAGAGGAAGGGTTACAGGCCAACTAGAAAAAACAATTACTAACGGGAAAGGCAGCGCATTCCAGCCCTGCTTAGCTGGGCCGCCAGGGCCGTGGGTGGTTCTTGGATTATGCATTTCCTTGAAAACAAAAAGGAGAGTTCAGGGCAGTTCAGCTGTGCCCTGAATCTCACTCTGGGGCCTTTGTCTCCAGCCCCCTCATAGCCCCGCGTGCCTGCACACACGCACACACAATCCCTCTGGCCCGGCCAAATGTCCACTGGGAAAGTGAGAACATTAATACCTCAGAAAGCCTATAAGCAAAGTGAGGCGGGATGGAAAAAAGAATTAAGGAAAACAGAGAACAGGGAAGGGAGTCTGGGTCTGGAGAACTTGAACCTCCTGAATGTCTGTCTTCCTTCTTCATGTGAGGCCATGGAGACATTTTCTCATTTTCTCACCAAGGCTGTATGGCGTTCTGCTCTGGTCTAGGCCCTGGGCCAGGCCTAGGACTTATCCTTGAGGGCTCACTGATGGGAAGACCTTTCTCCTGGGTATGGGTTTCCACCCAGCGTCTATCTCAGGTCCCAGCGTACTTGTCCTCCACGAAAGGCTGGCCTCCACTCTGTTGTATTCTTACTAAAGTGTAGCTGGCTGATAAGGCTTAAAGGGAGACCCTGCCAGAGTGATTTACATTTTAATGAGGATGAAGATGTTGGTGCCTCATTGTGGAAAAATGGGAGGGGGGCAACCATCTTGCTATAAACCCCCAAACAGAGTCTGAGTCTGACCAGACATGTTCTTCTCGTTAGCTAGGGTGCCACTGACCCTTACCAAAGTCCTGTAAGTAGACAGGGAAGCCTCCTGGTTCCTATCACAAATGAGGAAACTGAGGCCCAAAGAGAGATTAAAGGCCTTGATCAAACCATTCTATAGGCCACCTCCTCTCTGGAGCTCTCTCTCTCCTCAGCTCAGAACGCTGGTCCATTCCCATCTTTCAGGTCTCAGCTTAGACACAACCCCTCCCAGGACCCCTTGGTGACCACCTGTCTGAAGCAGGCTTCCCCTCCCTGTTCTTCCTTCCCGGTATGTGTTGCTTTGTATATGTAAATGTAGTACCTGTCTTCCCCACCAGATTGTGAACTCTGTGCTTGTTTCTTGTCCACTATGTATCCTAGCCCCTGGGAAAGTGCAACACACAGTAGGCACTGAATAAATATTTGTGGAATGAATAAAGAACTCAAAGGCCCTGTTGGGCGTGGTGGAGCCAGGTCTAGAGTCCAGGCTTCTAATGTCTGAGCCCACACTGAGATCTGTGGCTGCTCTCCTTCATCCAACTTCCTCCATGACAGAGGTGAGGAGGGTGCTCAGTTCTTCTCCATCCCAGCCTAGGCTGGAATGGAACAGCCCACTTTAAAAAATGCAAAAACAAAAATCAGAATCCACTCTGGGCCATGTATTGATTCTGCAAGGACCAGATACCTGACAGATTGTTGCAAAGGATTGTGCAGGATGGGGCCTCAAAAGAGGGCCGGGGGCTGGTCGATGAGTGCTATTTACACTCATCCATTTGCACCTTTGTTCCATGGACACTTCCCAGGCACCAAGCTGGGTTCTTAGATAGGGCACCTGCCCTCCTCAGAGGCCCAGGAATGCACAAGTTCACTGAGCCTGGACCTAAAGGTTCTGGCAAGGGAGAGGACAAAAAAGGGGCAGGAGGAGGAATGGGGTCAGGTCACAGAAAGCAAGATCTGCTGGCCCAAGAAATCAGAGCTTCATAGAGTGGACAATGGAGTCCTTTAAGAGAGAGAGGTCATTAATAAATTCTCATTTGAGAAAGCTCAGTCTTCTGGAAACACCCAGAGAAAGCCAGCAGGAAGTAAGACTGTTAGGAGGCCATGGCCACCCCCCAGAGCTGATGGCTTCGACTTGGAGCTGCAGGGATGGAGGTGAGGGGGACAGAGGTGAAAGGTGTTTGAGAGGCAGTGGGGGAGGCTTGTGATGTAGTGACATGAAGGGACAAGGGCAAGGCCATTGTCAAGGGTGGATCCCCAAATTCTGGTCTACTCAGCTGAGTAGAGGATGGGGTACAGGAATCCCTGGAGAGAGGATGATATATCGGCCTTGGCCTTGAGTATATTTGGCTATCAGAAATGTGGATCTGGAGAGGAAGGTGCTGGGCTGGATTCTGGAGTAGCCTGAACTCAGACATCAGTGTGCTGGGGGAGAAGATGAGGCAGGGAGACTGAGCAGAGAAGGGTGTGGAGTGCCCCCTTCAAATCAAATCTTAGCATGCTTCAGGATCTGCTTGCTGCTTCCCATTCCATGCCCAGGAGTCAGAGAGCACTCAGGAAGGGCTGGCAGAAGAAGGTACTTGAACTGAGCCAAACCTTGGAGATGATAGGGTAGAACGAGTGAGGGGCCTTGGATGTGGGAAGCAAAGGTGCGGAGGCAGAATGGGGAGGGGCAAAACCCAGTCCTCTCCAGCCCAGCCTTGTCCTCAGCTCGGTGGCCCACTGGGAGGCCTAGGAGCGAGGGCTGCTTAGTGATAACCCTTTGCACTGGGGGTGAGACCCCAGCACACGCTAACGCGGTGGTCGCGTGTTACAGGGCCTGCCTGGTCCAACCCAAGGAGCTGGGCTGCAGTCTTGTTTCTTTCCACTGTGAAGCTACATACTGAGGTGACAGGGAAAACACATGTCCAGAAATAGGAACCTCAGCCGAGCATCACTGCCTACTTCCTTCATTCCTTTGACGTTGCAGCGATTTTCCTCTTTGCATTTTGCAGGCCACACACCAACCGGTCCAGCCAAGGTGGCTGTGGTCCTCAGGTGTCTGTTGCCAACTTTCAGCCACTTTTCTGCAGCACTCACCAGGAGTCGGGAAATAGTCCTGGACCCTCACTTGCTTCCTACCTCCTTTCCCACCCAGGCCCCAGTGCACCCCTTTTCCCTGTCTCCCCTCTCCAGCCCAGACCATCCCTAGAATTCCTTGAAGAAGGTCCAGAGGACGGGGCTGTGAAGAATCCACAGAGCCCTCAGACGTGGCCGGCTCCCTTGGCTCTCCTAATGTCAGCCACATTGCCAGTGGCCAGCTATTAGTGGTCTTTTCTGTCACATAGGACTGTGCCAGCCGACCTTAAGTGCCAGCAGATGGCCCCATCCCCTTTGAGACCCTTGCCCTCCCCCTGCCCATCTCTTCCTCATTTCTGTTTCTGATGCACCTTCCCTTCGCCTCCCTCCTCAGATGGGACAGCCCAAGTGTATATGGGATGCGGGAGGGTCCCAAGCCTTGATGCTGACCAGGGCGACTGCCCATTGAGGTGGAAGTCATTGCAGTAATTAACAGGCAGCTTCTGCTGGTGGGGTGGAGGGGTGGGGTAGCCACACAGCACAGAGCTGCCTAATGGGCCAGTAGCTGAGCCCATGAGGCCTGGGGAGAAAGACAGTGCTCCCCAAGCCTTTCTTGGGGCTTGGAATAGTTCCTTGTCCTGAAGCGTCACAGGTCCAGGACTCAGAATGTTCTTCGGTTTAGAAGAAGCTCAAGGGAGTCCCAGGGGAAGTGCAGATCTTATCCACAATCAGGTCTAGGTAGGTGCACACAGACACCCCCAAGGGCCTGCAAGTCATATCCTCCCTTCCCGAGCTCTTATCTTTCACCCCTCCCTACATGTACCCGACCCAGGATTCAACCTTAGCCACTTGGGGCTGCTGGGAGGCAGGGCCTGAACGGCCTAAAGAAGAAAAACTGAAGGGGCCGGGAAGGAAAACCAGCTGATCCCATCTTGTTCCTTCCAAAACTGCTCTGTCCTTACCCAGGCCTCCAGGTGTGGCCTGGAGGTGTCTCCTCCCCAAAGATGTGGATAGCAGAGCTCAAATGTCAGAATTCCCCACTGGCCACCCAAATGCTCCATCCAGGGGTGGAAGAGAGCACAGGCAGCCCTCAGTCAGAGGATCACTGGGACGATGAAGTACCTCCACCCCTCCATCCCCAAAGCCTGACAGCCGGATCCCACCCCCAGGCAGGACCTTGTGCCAGGGCAGAAGATGCTGGTGCAGTAAAAGCATGTTGGTTTGTTTGGTATGGCAACAACCCTCCCCCTGGCCTTGCTGGTGGGCCTTTGGTCTTCCTGATTTGGGCCTTGGCACCATGAGGACTTGGTGAGATCTCTGGTTTCCAGTCTGCTCTCAAAGCCTAAGCATTCTATGGGAAGAGCAGAGCCATGGCGTCTTTGATCTTGTTAGAAATGCGCTCATCTTCGTTCCTGAGATCTCATTTGCAGGACAAGCCAACAGCAGAGAGAGATTTGGTTACCTCTGGGCAGGTGAGGCCTGTGTCCTTCTTGGCCTTCATGGCAGGGCAGCAGTATGTCCACTGTTGGGGAGAGAAGACAGGCCCAGGAAGGAGGAACCAAGGAACTCACCCCTCAGACCAGGGGTAGTCCAGGCCTGGACACACATAGACATCTGGCCAGGATGTGAGGGGACAAGGCTGACTGTCCCCTGGGCTCAGGACAGGTCCAGCAGACCCAGAGGAGAATCTGCATCCAGGTTCTCACACACACACATGCACATGCAGTGGCCCCTGGCAGCCCTGCCTCCATAGAAGGCCCCTGCTGGAGGAGCTGAGCCCTGCCTGCTCTGGGGACTCCTCAAGGTGACCTAGCAGAGCTCTGTCTGGAGATGAGGATAATGTCTCTGTTTTTCAAATATTTGGAGCTTTGCTAAAGACCAACACATTTTTTTAAAAGTGTGTATAATTTGAGGGCAATTTGATCCATATGTTTCTGATTCCCTTGCACTTAAATCATCAAAATATTGATTTTTAAGAGCCATTTGATGTCTAAGGAACCTTTTTAATAAGCTTTTAAAGCTCTTTAAACTCAGAGCCTGGAGCTGGTGCCAGGGCCCTGGCTGTCCGCTTGCTCGACACACCCCACTCCTCCCCCGGGTCAGGATTATTTGGAGCTGAGCCTCCTCTCCCCTCTGCAGGCCCCACCTCTGCCTGGCCTCCCTGCCTCTTCCAGAACTACCCAGAAGTCCTAGCAGCAGCCTTCTGCTGTCCTAGCACTGCGGGGGCGGGGGGTACCCTCCCTTTCTCTTCACAGACCTCTCCCAAGCTTCAGTAATGCACCTTTGGGACACAAATCAAGAGGAGCAACCACAATTTTTACTTTTATTTTTTCTTCCTTTTTTTGTACCAGGGATGCTTAACCATGAACCACATGCCCAGCCCTTTTTATTTTTTATCTTGAGACAGCATTTTGCTAAGTTGCTTAGGGCCTCACTAAGTTGCTGAGGCTGGTTTTGAACTTGCACCACCTGCCTCAGCCTCCCAAGCCACTGGGATTGCAGGCATGCACCACCACGCCTGGCATGATTTTTACTTTTAAAGGCTGCATAATACTCTTGTAGAAATATGATGTAATTTACTAAACCAACCAACCCCTACTGAGGGCCATTTAGGTCATCTCCCGTTACACACCTTAAGCACATTTCTGGTTATTTCCTTTGGATAGATTTCTAAAGGTGAAAATACTGTGTCAAAGAGGGTGCACACCTTTAAGTCTCTTTACACACAAGTTTCTACCACATTCTTCTGAAATATCCTACCAACTTGTACTTCCACAGCAACCCCTCTCCCCAGGTTCTTAGTGAACTGCACATCATTCTTACTCAAAGGATGCTCCCTGCATGAGCAACTAGATGCTCGCTAGCACAGCAGGGAAGAAGACTCTGGACTCTTGGGTTTGGATTCCAGTCCTGCTAGAAAGTTGGGAAAGTTTCTTCTTCTGTTCATGTCTCAGTTTTCTCATCTATTGTTTGGGGATAATAGTACCACCTTATCACAAAAATGTATCATGGAAATGAAATGACATCATCTACATAAACTGCTTGGAAACCTCATGATGCAGAATTTGTACTCAATAAATGATGGCTGGTGTTGTTTCCTTGATGCTTTTCCTGTGAGCAAGAATGCTGATTCCCCTTCCCCTCCCCATCTGTCCTCCTCCTGCCCATAGCTCAGGTTCTGCTTTATCTCACTTCCTGTCACAGTTCTGACTGCATCCATCCCTTCCTTAAACAAGTGCAGATTCCATCCTTACTTTAGTGTCTGTTCCCCACACCCCGCTAAGATGTAAGCTCACGAGGGCAGAGTAGGGGTTCATCTTGAGGACAAACTGAAGAAGGTACTAAGGCTCAAAAGGTGAATCCTCAAAATAAGCCCTGAAATTTAGAGATGACCTGTCCCCAGTGGTACCTCCATGACCAGTCTGGTGCACACGTTTGTTCTGGTAGAAAAGTTCTCCTGCAGCTATTCACCCAAGCCTATGCTCATTTTGTTATTTACCTCTGATTTGTTCTTTCACTTTCAGATACCTTTCCTTATGTTTTCAACCAGAAGAGACTGTGCACCTCTTTTGGTGGCTCTGGGATAGACCCTGTGCTTGGAAGCAGGAGCCGTGTTCCTTCTACTCCTGACAGGGAAACCTTGGAGAACAGCCACTATTCTGCAGGTGACTGGGAGTACCTTCCTGTAACCTCCACTGCTCCCCTCCAGGGAAGCCCATCATGGGACACCCCACAGCTCTCTGGAGATGTCCCATGATGGACTTCTTCACAGCCTCCCAGGCCCCTCCCTCTAGAAGCTCTGGAGGGCCTGGACCCCAGGGAGAGAGGAAGGCCTCAGGTTCTAGGCAGGGTCTGACTCTGAGGAGACACGTCAGGAAGGGGCCCTCAGTTCTCTCTCCCAGTCCCCATTGCCTCAAGTCCCTGACTTACCAGTTCTGCTCCAAAAGTCCCATTTCAATTCAGACCAATTGAACTTAATCCCCAAATCACTAGAATCGTGCAAGCCTGGAGCTGGGGGGTGTGGCAGACAGGCCTCTGACCAGATTGTCGCTGAAGTTCAGGGTAAGAAACTGTCTGAGGACCACAGAGAAATCCCCACCCAGCACACTCCTCTTTGAGGACCCCCACCCAGCACACTCCTCTTCGACCACCTCTGACACTTTTATTTATGGTTTATTATGGAAGGGACACTGTGCAGCCCTCTGTTACAAACTAAGTGTTCCTGGGTGCTAGTTTGCATGTGTGAGTATGTGTTCGTGCATGTGTTTGCTTTTGTGCACACACATGTAAATTTGTGTCTGTGCTTGCAAATTTAGATCTAATTCCTGTCATGTGGAATTTAAGTCATGTGTGAGTTCTCCTGAGTCTCCTGAAGATCTTACTCAGGACTAGGCACAGACATGCTATTCAGTAAACACATGAATGAATGAAAATGAAAGAATGAAAGGTATATACTCGAAACTCCCCACCCCCATCAGACTACCCCTGGGAAGAGGGTTAGACTGGGAGCCAGGAGTTGTGCATTTGAAATATTGTAGGTTCTACGTGACATGAGCAGGCCTGACCCCCACCCACTCTGTTCCTCAGTGTTCCTCAGTGTTCATATGAAGGAATCAGGATTGGATGACAAAAATTCTTTCTATCAAAGGTTCTGTCTTTCTGACTCCAGAGGCATACTGGGCTCCCCATTGCCAGCCCCGCTAAGTCCCTCAGGACACAGAACTCATCAGCCTGGCCAAGGCGTCTGATCCAGCTGGGGTGGGTAGACTTCTGCTCCCCTGTCTTGAGGGGCTCAGGGCTATTTTGTCAGAATTCTCCAGGAACAAAGGAAAAGCACAGCGGCTTTCGCTAAAGCCCAGTAGGCAGGTCTCTCTGAGGACAGGGATTAAGTTTGTCTCTGTTGTTCCCTCCAGTCAGGGCTGCAGTCTGGGAACCAGCTAGGGTGTCTCTGGGGTTTATCTCCCTTGTATGTTTCCATTACCTTTGGGTCACCCTTGCACCATGTTTAAACTTCCCCTTGCAGAGTCTTTGCAAAGCAGAATAGACCCAAATAACAAAGCAAAGTTGGGTCCAGACCGATTCTAAGTAAATTTATTCTTTCTTCAACAATCACAAATGGAAAAGCAAAGAGACCCTCTTGACTTCTAGGCTTGGACTCCAGACCCTCACACCAGACCCAATCAACCATTCCCACCAGCTAGGAGAGGGCCCAGCCTCCCTTCATCCCAGCCCTGGAGATTTTCAGGCTCTGATGGAGCTGATGGTGATGGGTGTGTGGATTGACCCTCAGAGGATTATCTGGATTTAGAAGGGTCACTTGGGGGTCAGCAAGTCTGGGAGGACCAAACCTAATTCCACACAGAAGAGGTAGCAGAGGGGTCCCTGTGTCTGAGTGACTGAGCCCTTCATTCTAGGAACTCACTGCTTGTCTGCCAGGGAAAGAAGTCTGAGGCTTCTTAACAGGGTCTCGCTCTGCACCCCGAGAACTCTGTTCTGGGCTCTGTGATACCACTTCTTTTGAACTGAACAGTTAGGAGAATGTGAATTCTATGTACAGTGATAATGCTTTTGAGCAATTTATGTGATATATATTTTTTTACTCCAGGTTTTAAAAATCCAAATGTTCCAAACCAGGGGTAACATTAATGTTTCAATGTTCAGCCAGAACAATCTTTTATTTTTAAAAGTAAAACATTAGAACCAAGCGTGATGGCACACTCCTATAATCACGGTGACTCAGGAGACTGAGACAGGAGGACTGCAAGTTGGAGGTCAGCCTCACCAATTCAGTGAGACTCTGTCACAAAGTAAAAAATAGAAAGGACAGGAGGTGTAGCTCAGTGGTAAAGCATCTTTGGGTTTAATCCCAGTAACCCCCACCCCGCAAAAAAAATCACTGGAGATTTGAGGTTGTTCAGGGATGGACTGGGGGATGCCAATAATGACACTGGCATATTGCGCGAATCCTTTGCAGTATTTGACTGTACTTGCTTCTAGCAGAGCAGAGTCTGGGGTCAGAGATGATATACCTCAATACTTGGGTGGGCCTGTTACTAACTCGTAATGACAGAAGTGATGAATTCTCAAAGGAGTTGATCTTACTGCTGCTAAGGCCAAGGGCAGGACTTCAGAGCAGGGAAATGTAAGTTCCATTTGTTCTTTCTCTGTTGCCAGAAGACTGGGAGGTGGTGTGGACAGAGGACATTTTGAGTAAATTATCGATGTCTTGCAGAACTCATCAGTGACCATCTCAGCAAAATAAGGACACCTATCAGTAGACTAATAGACTGGAACTTCACTTGCAGGAAACACAATGTTGAATCGTTTTTATTTATTTTCATTTATTTATTTTTTGATGGTCTTTAACAAAGGAAGTCTTCATCAAATCCAAAAACAAACATGCCAACAAAACCCAGAGAACACATTCATGTGCCATCGCAGAGGACAATTGTATGAAATTCATTCAGAGGTTTTCAAATAGGCCTCCAGGTCTTGGTTCCTATTCCCGCCCCACCTTGACTGCTTTGCCAAGATGATGTTGTTGGCAGGGGAGGTATGTCCCCAAGCAGGGTTCTGTAAACTACAGCCCACAGGCCAATTCTGACTCGTGGCCTTCTTTTGTAAATAAGGTGTGTTGGACCACAGCCAAGCCTGCTGGCTTCTCTGTTGTCTGTTGCCACTTTTACACCTTTAACAGCAGAATTTGGTAGTCAGCAACAGAGACCATGTGGGCTTTGCAGCCTGAAATACCTGACTATCTACCCTTTCATAGAAAAAGTTTGCTGCCCCCTGGTCTAAGGTACCTCCAAGAGCAACTTTTTTTTTTTTTTTTTTTTTTTTTTTGGTACTGGGGATAGAACTCAGGTGCACTTGCCCACTGAGCCACATCCCCAGCCCTATTTTGTATTTTATTTAGAGACAGGGTCTCACTGAGTTACTTAGCACCTCGCCTTTGCTGAGGCTGACTTTGAACTTGCAATCCTCCTGCCTCAGCCTCCAGAGCCACTGTGATTACGGGCATGTGCCACCACACCCGGCATGAACAATTTTGGTCATGTTAAAAGTTCCCCAAAGTGGCCACTGTCATTCCAGACTATTCTTGGTTGAGTTGTGCCATTTGTGAGATAGACACAAGAATTTGGGTCACTATGAGAATCCTATATACTGGGCAGCTGTCCTGGAGGAGGGTGGACTTGGACTGAAATGACCCTGCTCAAGTTGATAAGTCAACCAAATGTTTTGCTTCTGCCCTTGTGTCTTGGGCTTCCAACTGCAGTTTTCAGCAAAATGGTGTTTGAATATTTTTGTGTCCTAAATCAACTCTCAGGGACACAAAGTCAGGATGGAGGAAAAATCAAGCTTGTTACATTTTCTCCAGGATAAAGTTCATCTTCTAGAGAGGCCTTAATTCTGTCAGTTTTGTGAATTGGTTTTGACCATGAACTTCTTGGTACTCATCCATTGACATTTCTCTGACCATTCCTCCTCCCTCAAGGACAAACATGGTTCATGATAAAACAGAAGACCAAGGTGAGGGGAGATGAATCACATCTAAACTGTGGAAAGCCCTTGCTTGACAGAGAGCTGCTGTGCTGGATAGAAAAGTCATTTTACTAACTTACTATAGTGAAGGAAAAAACTAAACTCAGATTTGTGTGCGTGTGTATGTGTGTGTGTGGTGTTAGGGATAGACCCAGAATCTGTGCATGCCAGGCAAGTGCTCTACCACTGAGCCATACACCCAACCACCACAATTTTTATATAGTATAGGAGAAATGAGTACTTTTTATTTCATTCTGTGTGTTGGGTTCAGAGGATCCTTAGATCAGGATATGAGAAGAAGGGCAAGTACTTACACTGGTTTTTTTATTTTATTTATTTTATTTTACTTATAGTCCTAGAGATTGAATACCACTGAGTTATATCCTCAGTTCTTTTTATTTTTATTTTGAGTCAGGGTCTCACTAAATCACTAAGTTGTTAAGGCTGTCCTTGAACTTGGGATCCTTCTGCCTCAGCCTTCCAAGTCGCTAGAATTACAGACATGTACCTCTGTGCTCAGCTTAGACTGGCAATTTCTTAAGGCAAGGGTAGATGTATGAGAGATAAGTTTCTAAGCATAAAAAGGAAGTCTTGCCAGGTACGGTGGAGCATCCCTATCATCCCAGCTACTTGGGAAGCTAAGACAGAAGAATTGCAGATTCAAGACCAGCCTTAGGAACTTATTGAGAACCTGTCTCAAAATAAAATTGTTAAAAGGGCTGGGGAGATAGCTCAGTCGGTAGAGTGCTTGCCTTGCAAGCATGAGACCCTGGGTTCGATCCCCAGTACTGCAAAAAATAAAATAAATTGTTAAAAAATATAGTCTGAGCATATACTCCAGAGGTAGAGTACTTTCCTAGCATCATGTGCAAGGTCCTGGGTTCAATCTCTAATACCAAAAAAAAAAAAAAAAAAAAAAAGTCATAGCAGCTATCACTTACTGGGCCTGGTGCTGCAGATGATCCATTTCTGTGTGCTTCTACACCACAGTAAGGTTTACACCTCATATCATTTAAATCTCTCAAGAATCCTGTTGAGTTGACATCACTCTTTCCATTGACAGAGGTGGAAATCGAGGTATTTGCCTCCAATGTGGCAACTAACAAGTGCTAGAACCAAAGACAGCTCTTTCACAAATGAAAAGCCATAATGAGATACCATTACACACCTACTCAACAGAAGAGTAAAAACACTGGTAATACCAAGTGTTGGTGAGAAGAGATGGAGCAACTCGGTGAGAGTGGAAATTAATACTATTCCTCTGGAAACCACTTACCCCTATCCACTCAAACTAAATAGACACCTTCCCCGTTGCCCAGGTATTCTGCTCCCAATATACACCCAACAGACCTGTGTACGCGTTCAGAATGCTTATAGCTGCACCATTCATCATAGCTAAAAACTACTTTTTCAAAATGCCCTCAAAGTAAAATGGATAAGTTGCAGTATGTTCATAAAGTAGAATACGCTGCAGCAATGACATCAAAGGAACCATAACTAACACGATGACATGGATAATTCTCACCTATAACTTTGAACAAAGAATTCACACACAAGAGTACATAGAATATGGGTCCATTTATACAAAGTACCGCCCAAATTGTTCTGTTCAGGATAATGGTTAACCCTGGCAAGGGGAATGTAAGGACTATGGAGGTCAAGAAGGGGGCCGCTGGGGTCTTGGTAATGTACTGTTTCTCTAACGGAGTTCTAGACACAGGTGTGTCCCCTGTAGCAAAGTTAATTGAGCTGTGTTCTTATCATTTGTGCCTATTCTGAAAATTAAAACCTTTAAATATTAAGGCACACATTCTGTCCTTTCCATCCCATCCCATCCCTACCTAATAAAGTCCATTTTCAAGGGGAAGGAGTTACAAATCCAGAGGGGCTGTGTCTGCAGTGCCACCATCATCAGACCCTAGGATGGAGGTCCCTAGAGTCTGAATTCTCTCATCCAGCCACCGCCCCCCCCAAACACATGCACATGTACTGTGACAGACATCTGTCTTGCATCATGAAGATGGCGGTCTTAGAGACAGACAGGCCCCAGTTCTGCTCCTTACCTACTGTGGGACGTTGGCAAGTCACTTAATCTCTCCAAGCCCCTGTCCCTTATCTTCAAACAAAATGAAGTTATAGGCTGTTTGCCGCTTACCCCAATGCCATTCCTTCCCACCCCTTCACCTGCCCGGGTGGCTCAGCATCCATCCTGGAAAGTGAAGTCCAAAGCATGGCAGCCTCCCATCCATCCCTGAGGCAAGAACATGGAGGGCACTAGTGTTCTTGGTGACATCATTGCGCCAAGCCCAGAACTGCAAACTCAGATAACTGGAAGGCAAGAGATACTTTGGTTGGTCTCTCTAAAAGGACTTGAGGGATTTGACTTCTTAACTCTGTCACTAGCCTGAGAGAGGATCTCCCCGCCTAGCCCCTAAGAATAAGGAATCAGGCGTGTTGAGTCCAACTGGAGCTGTTCAGGAGTGCTTCCTTACGACATTTGCAACAAGTTTTTGTTTGTTTGTTTTGCTTTGCTTTGTTTTGTTAGTGCCTAAGAGTCCCAGGTACCTCACTGTGTGCTGGGGACATAATGGTGGACAAGTCAGGATGCCCATCTTGGCAGTACTGACTTCCAATGGCCACAGCAGTTCAATATTGACATTGGACTTCTTAAATCATTGCAAGAATATTCCCAAATGAGTTTGTTGAAATCCATCAACCTTCCAAGGGCACTGGCTTGAGATTGCCAGAGATGGGGGGTTTGGAATGAAGAAGTGAATACTTATAGAACATCCACGTGCAAGACACCGGCATATAAACCACCGGTGTGTGTTTGAATTCTGGGGTGGTTGAGACACAACGAACGCTCAAATTAAGTAGCACAAGTGGTCATGCCTAGGGAACCACAGGGAAGGTCCAGAGCAGGAGAGCCAGCTTTGGGGATGAGGGTCCCCTAAAGTTGGTGGATTCCACCAGGTAGAGAGGATGGCAGGTGCCACGTGAGAACAAGTCAAGGGCACGGCCCAAATGGGACAGAACACAAGCTGAGGGTGGGCACAGAGGACAAATCAGGCCAAAGAGGTGGTTTGCAGCCTGTCCTGGAAGGACTTTAAATATCTGGCCATGGCATTTTGACCATGTCCTATGAATAAAGGGAGATTTCTGACAAGGGAGTAATTTGACATGTGACAGAGCAGGTGCTGTGGGGAGACGGCTTTGCATCTGGGTGGGGGGGGGGGCGGGTGTTGATTGAAAGAAGACCCCAAAGGCAGCAAATAGAGGCCCCCTGGTCTCAGAGCATTCAGAGCTAGGTGACACCCTCTGGGCTCTTTCCTGTATCAGTTGCCCTGCTGAGTTAGGCTGGCCAGGCCTACTGTGGAAGATCACCCTTTCCCTCCGGTATCCATTTCCACCCCCTCTCCTTTTTAACAAAGTCCCAAGTTTGTCTGAGGTAGCAAAATGCCCCTAAATCTAGCCAAGGATGTCCATGTAACCCATTTCTGGCCAATAAGAGACATAAAGAATTTTATGGTAAGGATTCTGGAGAGGTATTGTTTTCTTAATAAAAACACAGATTCAGATGGCACAAACTTCTTCCTCTATGTCCTCCATCTAGCCTGGAGCTCAGACGTGATGTCTGGAAGTGACACAGCCATTTGTGACCATGAGAAGAAAATTAAATCAAGAATGGCAGAACAGGGAAGAAGCAAGAACCTTGATTCTTAATGACCCCCTTCAACAGCTGCACTCAACTGGATCCCCCATCTCCAGGCTTCCTGTGAGGGGAGAAAAGCAATCACTTAGTTGTTTAGGTTTCAGTAGCCAAAGTAACTCCTAATTGATAGACATGGCAACTCTGAATGCCTGTTTCTTCTTTCCTTGAGCCTACAACCTGATGAGGCTATAAGAACAAAAGCAGGCAGACACATCACAGCCAAAACCAAAGAACAAAACAAAACAACAACAAAAACAACAACAACAAAAAGATGATGAGAAACAAAGTTAGTATAATACTTTAAACTAGTTTAAATAATATAGAAATTTATCATGTGGTGTGACAAGAGGTTCAAAGACAGGACCACTCCAGAAATGGTGTGGTCTGCCCCTTTCCCATGTCATCAGACACTCTGCAGACCTCCAGGGGTGGCTTTGTCCTCATTCTGACTTCCTTCAGGGGCACAGGACAGCCACCATTATACCAGGTGCAATGATAGACAAGGAAGAAAACCCATCTTTTGTCTTTTGTTCCTATTAAGAACAAGAAACCTCCCCACAAGACCCCATGCAAATTTCTTTGACCTCAGCTAGCCAGAAGTGCCTATTCTTAATCCAGTCACCAAAAGGAAAGGGAGATCAGCCCATGTGGGGTGATGGCAGGTGAGCGCCCAGGGATTGGGTCAGAGATAGAGGTTTCCTCTCTGAAGAAACACCCCGCTGCCCCATGCTAGGGAGCGGATGAAAGTGGAGCCCCTCGGACCAAAGGTAGAGATGTAGGGGAGGCCGGCCCACCCCTTGTTCTTCAGAGCCCTGGTAGCAGAAACTCCATAGCCACTGGCTTGAGCCCTAAGGCAGCTTCCTGCTCCAGTGCCTCCCCTTCTGAGGTTAATGGCTCCAGCAGAACGAGGTCAGTATGGAAGGGCAAACCCGCCACGTCCATTAAGGTCACCCTGGAGCCAGGGCTGGCTGAAGGTAAGGAAGCTGTATGGATTGTTCTGAGCTCTGCACCGTAACAACACCCATTTGTACGCTGTTTCCTGTTTGCAAGGCTATGGGACACATGTGATTTCACTCAGTGCGGTGAAGAAGCCCTATAAATAGTGGAGGACCCAGATGGCTCTATTTTAGAGAAGGCACAAAACAAGGAGGAATCCGCTCCAGCAAGTCGGGCCGGGTAGAGCCCAGCCTGGACCATCACTGTGGCTTTGGCCCAAGGACAAGTGACACTCCTGGGAAACCATCAGTGCCTTCCTCAAGGGGAAGGACATGGGCCCTGGTCCGGGCTTATCAAAGGACAGTTTGCTGGCTGAGACTCGGGTCTCTCGGTTCCTCTGAGCCCCACCCCTCCAGTAGGTACAGTGGGGTAGACCCAAGTGCACCCCTCTCAGGCCCTGGGAGACTGGGGGAGCTCTGTGAAGGCACCCTGGTCTTTTCAAAGGCTGTGAGGTCATCTCGGCTGAAGCTGCAGACAGCTGAGGGAGGCCAAGCTCTCTAAACTGCACCTGAAGGAAGACTGGGCCCAAAAGCTGGCTGCCACCGAAGCCTAGCCCAGGCCAGGCGCCTCCCCCACTCCCTGGAGGCAGGCGGCTGCTAATGGCTCTCTCCACAAGCTGGTTCATTAAAGGTTTGTTCTGTTGAGTTGCAATCAAAATAAACAGACTGGCCTGAAAGCCAGGGAACTAAAAACCAATTAAGAGGGAATGGAGATGGAAGGGGTGGGGGCAGGAGGAAAAAAGAGGCCGGGGCTTTCCAGAGACTCAGTTCCCATGGCAGCGAGCTTCCAAAATAGTCTGGGAATGAAAAATAATGAAAACCACCGCAGAGAGAAAAGTGGTCCTGCAGGAGAGTCCCGACCTGGGGATTGCCTAAATCCCCCTGCTCAGGGCTCCCAGAGGGCACCTGGTGACCTGCTGACCTGCCCCTGCCCCACACCCATTCTGCCCTTCCCTTCCAAGGTTGCAAATGGGGCAGGACCCGCTGCCAAGACCAAGGTGAAGGAACCCACTCAACCCCCACCCGATGGGTGGGCAGGAAAGACCAGAGAAGTATGAGGGGCTGAGGGCAGGGGAGCAAGGGGCAGAGTAGAGACACGTGTGAAGAGAAGTTCAGGGCACCACCGGGCCTATAACTGGGCCCTGAGGAGCATCACTAGTCCAGTTGCAGAGGGCTTCCTGGAGGAGGTGACATCTAAGTGGAGACCAGAATGAGCCCAGGCTGGCCCAGAGACACCGAGAAGGCCAGAGGAGTAGGGGAGAAGGAGAAAGAAAAAACAAATTCAGTAGAGTTAGCAACTATTGAACTGGGCTTGCTCTGTGCCAGGCCTAGAGTTTGTTACACTGAATCCTGAGAGGCAAGAACCCTGGCAGGCTGAGACTCAAAGATGTAAAGACAGACGTGCCAGGATCCCAGGACCAGTCCACAGTCCCTGCACCCACCATCTTTCCCTTCTGCCTGGAGCCAGACTTTCAGGAGACCCCAGTTCCCTGGCCCTTCCCTCACCCTGGTGCCAGGGGAAACCAGTGTGGCCGTTTCCAGCAGTCATTTCCTGGTGCTGTCTCTGAGGAGGCCCTGCTGCCCACCAAGAGACATCGCCCGTTAACCATCTCCAGACCCCCTTGTGGTCTGGTTTCTGTTTCATTGGTGAGGCAACAGGAAAGCTGAGATCCTATTAAGTTGACTTGCAGATGCCAAAAAGGAATAAGAGCCAAAATTAAGTTAACCCTTTCACACCCGCCTCTCCATCTGCCTTCCAGAGCCACAGAAATCAGAGTGCTATCACCTGTTACAGGATGCAGCGCCTTGGCCTGTGGGGATGATGCCCTGGTCCAGACGAGCCCGTCCTGCTCAGGTGTAAGCAATGGTGCTGGTGGGGAGGAGCACTGGGCCAGCAGCCCTGCCAATAGGCTGGGCTTCTAGGTGGGAAGCAGGACTGTGCAGACTCTTCCAGAGGCAGTGGGAGGCCCGGGGCCTTCACCTTCGCTGAGATGGTTCTCAGGACACTGGCTTCTCATCAGCCTCTCCTTCCAAACAGCCTAGCCCAGAAATGGGACTGCTGTAGGAAGGCAAAAGCCCAGCCACCTAATGTGGTGTCCTCAGAAGGCTCTGAGCAGAACAAAGGGGCTATGAACCAAGGAAGGAACGCTGGCCTGGGAGTCCCGTCCTCAGGGTGGGGCAGAATTTGAGAGGACTTCATAGTCAGGGTGTCAATCCCGTCTCTACCATCCTGGAACTGTGTATTAGGTATAAGGGTGCCTGAGCAAGCTGGGAACTCACTGGCATCCCTTTCTCCTCCAGGCCTCAGTTTCTTCAACTGTAAAATGGGCTGGCAGCCATCCTGGGTCACATGTATAAAGCACACCAAAAACCTGCAAGGAGTCTCTGACTGGGAAACACTGTAGAAGTTACTCCCTTTCCAGCTTCGGCCTCCCTCATGCTGCCTCCCCCACCCTGCACAGCCTCTTCCTGGGTGGCCACAGAGATGAAAGAACACTGTGGAGCACTGACTCACAGCAAGTATAGAAATTGGGATTATCATGCCACTCCCCTCCCCCTCCCCCGGCTGAAGGAATGGCACTTGGCACTGAAGGGCCCTCACCCCTGTAAGTGCCTGGACTTGGAATCACAGGACCATCTTACTCTGAGGCCTTTGCTCCTCCTGTCTCTGTTTCCAAGTCACCAGCAGATGACTTCCAGGGCCTCGGGACCTGTCCAGGCCCGAGGAGAGGAACCTTCCGAAACTTGAGAGCGGCCCCTCCCAGGGGTGCTGAGAGAGTACTGTCCATCACCAGAGGGACAGTCCAGACTACCAACTGCTTCCTCCAAGTACCCCTGGAGTGAGTGGACAAGATGGTGTGCAAAGGCCACCTGATCTGGCAGGAGGTGACCCAACCCTGAGTTTGAACCTGGGCATAGCTGTGTGATCGAGGAGGAGTGTCCTAACCTGGCTGGCTCTCGCTTACCTCCTCCTCAGATTCAGGCAGGAAGAGCACAGTCCTATCTCACAGGCTGTGGGGAGATGCAGACTTGTAGGCTGATACGTGTTGAAAGCAGTAAACCTTGTTATCATTAGTAATTAGCACACTCATTATTTGTTTGTGTTTCTAAGCAGTAGATTTGCTAAGCGGGTTAAACGGCCTCCTAGTCCTCACTCCCCCAACCAGCTGTTGACACGAGTCCTGCCCTACAGTCAGCCAGGGAAACCCAAGCCCAGCGTGCCCGCGACTCTCCTAAGTGAACGCACCAATGCGTCAGACCCACAGCCACCCTGACACATGTTGGAGAGCACACACTCCATGACAGGCACGGTGCATGCCCTTTACAGATAGAACTCAGGGGCCTCCACACGGCCCTGGGATGGAAGGGTGTCTCCCCACCTTCCTCCCTCCTTCCTTGCTTCTTTCCCACACCTGCTTTCCATTTTTGCCTTTGATCCCAAATGCCAGTCGCAGGGTCGAGCAGGGAAGGGAGGATTTCTAATTTCTGGGTGCCTGTCTAGGGCAGGAGGAAAGGGCCCTGGTGGTCAAGAGTGGGTCCCAGACATCTGAGAGTCCCCAAGAGACGTGGTAGAGGTACAGCAGCAAAAGGGAATGGGCACGTGTGGAGGGACTGGGCCCAGGAAGGGCATCTGCCTGGAGATTAGGGATACTGGCCTGAGCAGGGAGACCTTGCCAAGAAGGACCATTTCCCAGTGAGTCCCCAAGACTGGCATTTCTAAAAAATAATGCCAGCAGCTGCCAGGGCAGGGCTGGGGCACAATAGGAATGCAGCCAAGGAATATCACATCATACTAAAGGGGAGAGACGAAGCAGTGCCCTCCCAACACCTGGGGACAGTAGGAGTAGATTGTACCACAGTTGCCACACACACAGCTGGGTAGGGTCTTGAGGAAGGAGCAGGGACCCAGAGAGAGCCCAGAGTAGCACAGAGGACTCTGACCCCAGAGGAGCTGCATTTGGGAGCAGACCAGAAGCCTCTAGTCCTGAGGCTGCAAAGAGTCATGGCCCCTGGGCTGTGGCCGCTACCCTCCCAAACTCCTGGGTGTCCTCATGGCCACTGGGCTCAAGCAGACACTGCACATCTCACAGGCCACACAGTCAACCCTCCAGGCTACCCACGAGGCAGGAATCAGCACACTCAGTCAAATACAAGAACCTAGAGTTCCTAGCGGCTAA
The DNA here is from genome assembly GCF_902686455.1 of Sciurus vulgaris. Classification (NCBI taxonomy): domain Eukaryota; kingdom Metazoa; phylum Chordata; class Mammalia; order Rodentia; family Sciuridae; genus Sciurus; species Sciurus vulgaris. The sequence continues at coordinate 63,560,213 of NC_136475.1, forward strand.
ATAACTGACTCTGGTATCCTTGTCAAAGTCATTGAGCTGCAAAGAACCTGCATACTCATTGTTTGAAGGAATAAAAGTCGTTAAGCCATAACTGCACAGACTCTCTGCTCTCTTTCTATTAGAGGAATTCTGGCTGGCCCACGCTTTCGCTTTACCCCCACTCCCAACCTTAGCTCACCCTGCCTTCCCAGCCCCCATCCCCCACCCCCACCGTGGGCCCAGACCGGCAAGATGGCTCTTTGCAACTTTGAAATGCAGAATTGGAAGCAAAAGAGGAAGGAGAGGAAGATCAGAGAGGCCTTGGGTTAGCACTGAAGGTAGCTTTGAGGTGAGTCTGGGGGAGAGGGTTAAGGATCAAGCCCTAGGACGGCCAGAGGCTGAAGAGAGATGGGGACTGGGCTGAGAAGGCGGTGTTATCCCCTTTTATGATTAGGAAATGCAAGGAAGGAAGTGAAGCCCTGATAACACATTGTTTGGTTTCTGTCCTTGGGTAGCCAGACCCCTAGGAGACTGGGCCCGGTGAGTCACAGCTTTCTAGGCATCTGGTCTGTAAGATGCCTGCGACAACCAAGAGCCTCGGGCACTGAGGCTAAGCAGAGGCCTGCTACCTGCTCGCAGCATTTGGCCTTTCTTTCTGTTACTTTCTCCTCTTTGTAACCCTCTACTTGCTGCGCCCACTCTCGATTTCTGTCCCTTTATAACTCTGACTAGCACGTGGCCTGCTGTGACCACTTGCAACACCTCTTTGGCCCTTTTCTAGAATACGGGCAATTGCACTGTTAATGGTCTCATGGTATTTCCGTTTCCCCGCATCCAGAACTCACTTTCCCACAAGCAGGTCTCTTTGGGAAAGCTTCTTTTTATTCTTTCCAGTTCCAGCCTTAGCTGTTCTTGATTCTTCCTTGCGGTCTCGCCTTCATGGTTCTGTGACCTGCTCTGGGGCTGACAATGTCAATGCAACCGTGTTCTGGGTCTTCAAGTGTAACTGGTAGATTGAGGAGTCTCAGCTTAGTAAGGAATAAACAGGAAATGGTTCCATTCCCTCTAGGTCCCCCATCTACACTAAAGAAAGCTATACTACTTTTCTCATTATTTAAAGGCTTCTTAACCATAACTTGGTTCAACTCATAGTTTTCAATTTCCTTGAGTTTCTAGGACAGTTTGATTCTGGTCATTAAGACTTAGTTCTGGCTGGGTGTTTGATGTGCACATGCAGTCGCAGCAGCTCAGAAGGCTGAGGCAGCAGGACGGCAAGTTCAAAATCAGCCTCAGCAACTTAGTGAGGCTCTAAGCAACTTGCAAGATCCTGTCTCAAAATAAAAAATAAAAAGGCTGGGAATGTGGCTCAGTGGTAGAGCAGCCCTGGATTCAATCCCCAGTATGCCAAAAAAAAAAAAAAGAGAGAGAGAGAGAGAGAGAGACTCAGTTCAGTGTGTTAGCTTCTTCTCTTCCCTCTCTTCCCTCCCCCAGGAGAGGCTGGCCCCATGGCCCAGCGTTCTGAGATGGGAAAGGATCTGAAGTGATTTGTGCACACTTGTCCCCACCTTCTCCTAGGCCAGCTCATTGGTGTTTGGGACAAAGGATGGGGAGAAAGACACCTATCTTCTAACTCTGTCAAGACAAGTTCCCAGGCTGCTTCCTCCTGCTAATTATTTGATAAGCCCAACAACCCCTGGTGCCCTCGTTGGTGCAGGTGTCTGTCATCTGCAGTCCCGTGGCACCCATGTCCTCCAGAGGCCCTACAAGGACCAAAGGTATGTGACTATGGGATCTTTTGCAGCTGGTGCTTCTCATTTGACAGGCAGCCAGTGGAGGAGAAGGGAATAGGGGACAGGAGTAGGGAGTGATGGAAAGTCAGGACCCGAGTGTAAGTAGCCAACCCCCAAGAAGCCAGGAACTGCTGCAGCCTGGACTTTTGTGTCCCCAACCCGATTGGTAGGTTGAGCTCCTAACCCTCTGTGTGACTGTACTCGGAGGTGATTGGGTCATGAGGGTGATGTCCTCACTAATGGGATTAATGCCCTTATAAAAGGGACCCCAGAGGGCTTCCTTACCCCTTCCAGCATGTGAGGACACAGAAGATAGCCATCTGTGTACTAGGAAGCAGGCTGTCACCAGACATCAAACATGCTGGACTCCCAGCCTCCAGAACTGTAAGAAATAAATTCCTCTTGTTTATAAGCCACCAATGGATGGTATTCTGTAATAGCAGCCTGATCTAAGACAGGACCCTTGACCTTGCCAAAAGCAGGAAAGATCCTGGTGCCCTTCTCTCTGCAGACCTTCTCTGACCTCCTCTCTTCTGCTCAGGTCACACAGAGGTAGATGGGAATTCCATTCTCCCACTGTCTTCAAATCACAACAAAACATTTATTTAAAAAAGATTTAAATAAATGGAGGCAAGTGATTTTCAACCCAGGATAATGGGACCTTTAAGAGAATCTCTCTCAAGCCCAGTCGTGGTGGCCCATGCCTGTAATCCTAGTGACTCTGCAGGTTGAGGCAGGAGGATTGCAAGTTCAAGGCCAGCCTCAGGAACATAGCAAGATCTCAAGCAACTTAGAGACCCTGTATCAAAACAAAAAATAAAAAGAACTGGGGATGGGGTTCAGTGGTAGCACTCTACCTGGGTTCAATCTCTGGTGCCAAAAAAGAAAGAAAGAACAAATCTCTTGCTGTTCCCACTCCCTTGACTTTAAGGGGAGAAAGGATTCCTTTCCCCTGTCCATTGGAAGGGGAAGATTATGCTCCCTCCTGTGAGAGCTTTGCACTTTCCCAAACACACACACTCCTGGCTCTCCCCAGTCCTCTTATTCTGACCAGGGGGTAAGCTTCCATTCAGGCACCCAGCTGATAATGGACAGTTTCATATGTACCCAACAAATGTACCTGTTTTCAGATGATGGTGCAGGATGGGGCTGCCGGCCGCTCGTGCAGGGCGGATACATGCACTGAACACTTGGCATGTTAACTGGTAAGCCAGTGGGTTGTTTCTGTCTGGTTGGACTGTGTCTGCATGAAGGGCAGTGGATAACTATGATCACATGAATCTGTCTGACAAGCTGACCTGGTCAACCTAAGAACAGGTCAGAGTGAATTACTGGGCTTCACAGTGCTTTGAAGAAAGGCAGCTTTAGGGGCTGGGACTGTGGCTCAGTGGTAGAGCACTTGCCTGGCATGTGTGAGGCACTGGGTTTGATTCTCAGCACCACATATAAATAAATAAATAAAACAAAGGTCCATTGACAACTAAAAACATATTTTAAAAATTAAAAAAAAAAAGAAAGGCAGCTTTACTACTTTCAAGTAGATACAGCGATGGGCACCAGGTGTGACCAGGAGAGTTCCTTGGGCAAACTTTCTCAAGGACTGCTAAGAATGAGTCATCACCAGCAAAGTAGTTTTTCTTTCATGAAGGGGCATGCTCTAAACACCATTTTTCACTATCTTTTTGTAATTCCTCAAAGAAATGGTAAGATGAGCAAAGATTCACTTTCCCCCAGCCATGTCCAAATTACTAGAAACCTCAAACAACCACTTCTCTGAGCTGACAGTGTCCGTGGAAACCTGCATTTCACAGCAGGAAAAGGAGTTGAGCCATGATTTCCATCCAGAGACAACCTTGACCCCAGCCCTAACTCACCTCGAAGTTCTCGTCTCCAGACTCAGGTGTTCACAAATGCTTGGTGAACTTAGCTGAGTTGAAATGCTCTGGGGAGAATAGGGAAAGCTGAAGGCTCCCTGGTGCAACCCAACCTGAGACACGTATTGAAAGAGTGACTCATTCAGCTCAGTGAGTGACTACCATGAGCTGATTCTATAAGGAGTGCTTGGATGTACAAGTGATGGTGCAGGTCCTCCCAGAAAATGGAATCTCAGACTTCAAATCCTGAGAAGGGGACATGTGTACTAACAATGGCACAGGCGATGGATGTTAGGTTGCACTACAAGATAGAAATAGTATTCCACAGTGTGCAATGGAAGGGGATTAATTCCAGCCCAAGACTCACAAGAGGCTCTCTGAAGATCTCCTCTGGTTGAGGCCATGTGTCCTACACTCAGCAATTATACCATGTGTGACAGAAAACTGTCATACATGAGCTCACAGAAACAAGACAGCGCAGCTTTCGATGTAATGTCGAGAACATGGGAAGTGGCCTGAAGGTCTTCAAATGAGTGGAAAATGAATAAGTGAGGTATATTCACATAATGAAGTACCATTGCTATGTTTGGATGTGGTTTGTTCCCCAAATGTTCAGGGGTTGAAAGTTTTGGTCCCAGAATGGTGATATGAGAGGTAGTGGGAACTTTAAGGGGTGGGGCCTAATGGCATTTGATTTGGTAGATCTCCTGGGACCCTTAGTTCTCTTGAGAAGTTTATTATGAAAAGGCGAGCCTGCCCCTCCCCCTTGCTCTGGCTTCTGTGATGGCAGTGCAAGCTCTCCCTCTCACATGTGCTCTTTTCACTGCAATGCCATCTTCTAAGAGGCACTCACCAGGGTCGAGCTGATGCTGGTGCCATGCTCTTGAACTTCCAGATGTGTAAGCCAAATAAACCCCTTAACCAGCTTCAGGCATTTTGTTATAGTAACAGAAAACAGACTAATTAATAAACTCCACATAGATTAAAGCGAATATGCTAGAGCTTAATGCATCTACATGGAAAAATCTAGAGAGACATTTTGATCAAAAAATAAAAATTGCAGAAGAATATTTACAATGATACCACTTCTGTACATTTTAAAGCACAAAATAACCTGTTTTGTTTGTTCGTTTATTTATTTATTTATTTATTTTTATAGACTGCATTTTGATTCATTGTACACAAATGGAGTACAACATTTTCATTTCTATGGTTATACACAATGTAGATTCACACCATTCATGTAATCATACATGTACATAGGATAATAATGTCTGTCTCAGTCCACTGTCTTTCCTTCCCCCATCCCCTCCCACCCCATTTTCCTCTACACAATTCAAAGTTCCTCCATTCTTCTTTTGCCCCCACTTCGTTATGTATCATCATCAACTTATCAGAGAAAACATTCAGCCTTTTGTTTTTTGGGATTGGCTTATTTCACTTAGCATGATATTCTCCAACTCCACCCATTTACCAGCAAATGCCATCATTTTATTTTTCTTTATGGCTGAATAATATTTCATTGTGTATATCTACCACATCAATTTATTCATTCATCAATTGAAGGGCATCTAGGCTGGTTCCACGATCTAGCTGTTGTGAATCGAGCAGCTATTGATGTGGCTGCATTACTGTAGTATGCTGATTTTAAGTCCTTTGGGTATAAACTGAGGAATGGGATAGCTGGGTCAAATGGTGGTTCCATTCCAAGTTTTCTGAGGAATCTCCAGATACTGCTTTCCAGAGTGGCTGCACCAATTTGCAACTCCATCAGCAATGTAAAAGTGTGCTTTTTCTCCCACATCCACACCAACACTTATTATTGCTTGTGTTCTTGATAATAGCCATTCTAATTGGAGTTAGATGAAATCTTAGGGTGGTTTTGATTTGCATTTCTCTAATTACTAGAGATGATGAATATTTTTCATATATTTGTTAATCGATTGTATTTCTTCTTCTGTGAAGTGTCTGTTCAGTTCCTTAGCCCACTTATTGATTGGGTTCTTTGTATTTTTGGTGTAAAGTTTTTTAAGTTCTTTATAAACTTTGGAGATTAGTGCTCTGTCTGAAATATGTTTGCAAAACATTTTCTCCCACTCTGTGTGCTCTCTTTTCACATTATTGATTGTTTGTTTTGCTGAGAAAAAGCTTTTTAGTTTGAATTCATCCCATTTATTGATTCTTGCTTTTATATCTTGCACTCTGGGGGTCTAATAACCTGTTTTTTATGTCAAAAATATATTGGGACATGGGCAAGAATGATATCTATTGATATCAGAACATTATCTTTGGGGACAGAGAGAGAGAGGTATAAGAAGAGGAAAAGGCATAGAGGGGCCTTAATTGTACCTTTGGTATTTTACTTCCTTCTAAATTTTAAAATTAAATCTGATTAAATATAAACATTTTTAAAAACTAGGGATTGACTATATGGACTATTGTTATTTTTTATTTTTTTTATGGTACTGGGGACTGAACCCAGGGGTGCTTATAAAATTCAAAACCATGAGATTCAATTTTCCTGGAGGACGTGCACCATAATTTGTTCATCAAAGTATCCCTTGTAGAATCAGAGTCATGGTAGTCACTGAGTAAATATCTACTGAGTTGAATGAGTCACTCTTTCAATATGTGTCTCAGGTTGAGTTCCACCAGGGAGCCTTCAGCTTTCCCTTCTCCTCAGAGCATTTCAATTAGCTAAGTTCATCAGCTACATCCCCAGCCTTATTTATTTATTTTTTTTAAAGACAGGGTCTTGCTAGGTTGCTAAGACTGGCCTTAAACTTGTGATCCTCCTGCCTCAACCTCCCAAGTAGCTGGGATTACAGGTGGGATCACAATGCCCAATCATTATTCTTTATTTTTCTGTAAGTTCAAAACAAATTTATTAATAAAATGAGGTCTTTCATTCCTCTAGAGATAATGCATAAAATATTACCAGATAAATACGGGTCTTAGTCTAGTTTCAGGAAAAAAAGAAAGAAACCCTATTTCCAGGGTTTTTGTGGAAATAATAAGCAGCAATTGTTCAACATCCCTGCCCCCTAAGATGGTGATAATAGATGAGGCAAACAAGAGACTGGTGAAAACTAAAAAGAATGACCAGGGAATTAGATATCCACAGGGGACTTTGAAAAGCCTGACATGTCCAGGGGCAGTATTAGGCCACATGCATGTACACATGCCTAGGGAAAACCTGAAAGAGCCTCCATCTTTCACCTCTGACTGGTCTCAAGGTCCTGTAGTAGAAGGAAGAGAAAGCTAAGGTATAACAGTGGACCACCCACACAGCGAAAGGGTGATCCAACATATGCACACAGCCCCTTGGCTAAGAGGGAAGAGTTACTGATTCAAAATAATTAAGGATGTCTCTGATCAATCACTAGGATAACCAAACATGGCTGTGCATTACAGGAAATACAGAGTTTATAAAACTAGTTCAGCAAAGTCAATAAACAAGCAGCAGCAACAGCTAACTCTCAGGGAAAGGAGAAACTGATTTCCAGAGATGCCACACTGAGTTATCTACACCTAGAGACATCATAGTCAAACTGTTGAAAGACCATCCTGAAAGCATCAGAAGAAAAACAAGTCATCACACACACAGGATTATCAACCAAGAAGTCTATATCCAGCAAGACTATCTTTCAAAAATGAAGATGAAACCAAGACCTTTCCAGATAATCAAATTTAATTTATTACAATAATGTAAATGAGTCGATCTAGCCAGAGATTCTCAAATTCTTTTTTCCTCCTCCTCCTCCTTCTCCATCTTCAGTTAGGGATTTTTTTGTGATTTTTTTTTTTTTTTTTTTTCTCTCTTTCTCTCTCAAGTACTGGGCATTGAACTCAGGGGTGCTTTACCACTGAGCTACAGCCATTTCCACCCCCTCTCCTTTTTTTTTTTTTTTTTTTTTTTGAGATAGGGTCTTGCTAAGTGGCCAAAGCTGGCCTCCAACTTATAGTCTTCCTATATCACCTTCCAAAGTAGCTGGCATAGGCCACCATGATCAGCTAAAATTGGATGTTATAAATCTAGCTACATGCTGTTTACAAGACAGACATGAAAATACATAAATCCAATAAAGGTGAAGTAAAAGAGTAAAATTAGATATGTCAGAAGAGATGATAACTGAAGGAAAGCTGGCACAGTGATAACAATATCAAATAAAATACACTTCAAGACAAAAGGTAATATTAGGGATAAAAGCCAAAACATATGACAAAAGGAGATTCATCAGAAGATATCAGTCATTGTATTACTCATATTTTTTTCTTTCAGAATATTTATAAAAACTGACCATGTACTATGTACAAATTAGAAATTTTAAAAGAAGTAAACCCAAATAAAGCAGAAGAAGAGAAATAACAAAAATGAAGATAGAGATTAATAAAATAGAAAATGGGCCTAGTGAACATCAGCAAAGCTAAATGCTGTTCTCTAAAAGACAAAGTAGAAAGATTTCTGGCAAAGATGATGGATATGAAAGGAGTGAAGGTACAAATGACAATTTGTGGCACTAAGTTGCTGCACCTACCCTGGTCCCCCATCTTCAGAACTATTACGTGGGAAAGATTCAAGCAACTGTTGCTTTGGGGTTCTGTTTGTTGCAGTCAAACCAAATTCTAGACAACACAGAAGGCTAGGCCAGGCCAGGTCTGGGTCCAGGCATCCAGACTAGCTCAGGCAGGATGGAGGATGGTGGGAGATAGTGAACAGGAAATCAAATGCACCATGGGTAATCAGGTAAAATGCTTACACTTGAGAAGCAGAGGTGACAGGAGAAGCCTTGACCAGGCCAGGCAGAGGTGGCTCCTGGGACGGTGGCCAGGAGAGCAAGTGGTGACCACAGAGTAAATGATAGATAGCCATGACTACTTTCAACAGTATCCTGGCTTCCTGGATAGACTGCCCTGGGGCTACCTCTGGGGACCAAAACCATTACTGGGCAGACCTGACTCCTCAGGGACAGGGGCAGTACTCAGTCTCTGGTTTGTGTATTAGTCTTTCATTTGAAGCTCTCAGGAAACGATAAAGGAAATATAGTTACTCATTTAGTTCAGTCCAATCCAACTGTTCAAACCATGGTTTTAAAGACTCACAATGTTGAACCCATACTACCCTTCTCTCAAAAACTCCAAATTCTTTTCTAGGGAGAGAAAAATGGCTTCAGCCAGTTCAATTTCCTCCCACCCCATCCAAGGAGAAAGAGAGTTCCTTTCCTGCTGCCTCCCTTCAAGGTTTGCTATTCATGCTCTCTCGATAGCCAAAATTTGGTCATGTGCTGTATCTAAACCAATTGCCATACTATGGTTGATTTACCATAATCAGGACCTACCCCTAGAGCTACTGCTGGGTTGAGTGACTGGGACAAATGACTGAGCCTCACTCTCCTTATGGAAGACAGGATGTTAATAATATCTAACCTGCAATATTTTCAGACAGTATAAGTCGAATAGGCATTTAGTCACTTAGTATGGTGCCTGACACACTCTGCCTTTGCTTGGTGATAGCCACAAATAGCTATTAGCACTAGGCCTCTTACCACCCCTAGAGAAAGAAAATTGGGCTGGAGCTCCAGGTTTGAAATGAATGTCAGTCTGGAGCTAGGTCCTGAAGACAGACTGGAATCAACATAAAATCTGATCCCCAGCCTGAAGGGGTAAACAGAGGCAGAATGTCTACAATAAAGTTGAAGGCCCAGGGACCCCTGGAAGTCTGCAGTGCCCTCTAATTGTCCAGCAACCCCCAAAGATAAAGAGGTAGAGGCACTCTGCCCCAGCATGACTTTCCTGGGGCAGAGGCCCTTTCTACTTTGTGGCCTCCCCAAGGATCATGCCTGGGCCCCTGTGGTGGGACTGTCCTATTAAATGGCCACATTCAAAGTAAGAGAGGCAGAAAGGCTGCAGAGTTCCCTGTAGCTCAGCCTATGTTGGGTGACAGGGTCATATGTCCTGACAGGCCTTTACCCAGAGAGACAAATCTTTCTAATAGCGCAGAAGAATGCCCTAATCTGACAACTCATTTAGCAGATTATTGGGCCTGGCTTTGATCTCCACTAGGCATAATGAGTGTGGCTCTTGGGCCAATCAGCAGTCATTAATTAGTAGAACAGCCAGCAGCTGGGCCTGCCCAGGAATGGGGCCCTCTGCTTGTGAATTGGGAGTCAAGGGTGGAGATGTTTGTGAGCGAGTCAGGCCCAGCACAAAGCTAGGGAATATATCAGGGTCACAAGGACCAGCCCTGGAGTCACTCTGGGAAAGTGCTCTAAACTAGGCCTTCACATGACACATGTGACTCTTGATGCCACCCAGGGACTGCGTATCCAGCAGTGGCCCTACTCCTTATAACACATGACCCAAGAGCAACAATACAGCACCTAGTCGATGCATAGCAGCATGTGACGCCATGAAAAACAGCACCATGATGAGCAGGCAAGCAGCTGAAGCCACCCAGCTCTGTCTCGGGCCTTGCAGCTCTCAAATTCCATTGCTCCCTCATCGCAGCTCCCTGCATCTCTCCATGTGGCCCTTTGGATCCCTGGGAGCAGATGGGTGAGAAAGAGAGTGCACAGGAGCCCGGTGATTTCACCATCCCTAAGAGCAGCGGGGCCCAACTTGGGTCCTGCACTAAGTTGGAGTTTCCGCAGGGATGTGGCCAGGGACAGAGACGTGGGAAGCCTGGCTGGGTCCTGAGTCGGAAGGGCCAGGCGCAGTGTGGTGTGGGGACACATGCTCTGGACTCAGCATAGAAAGAGCTGCATTCACGTGCCATCCTCTGCCACTCACCAAATAGCCATGTGACCTTCTCTGAGCAGTAGCTTTGTCTTCCCGATTGCCATTGCCACACAGCCAGTACTGAACGCCAAAATTCAGAGCTAAAATTATCAATACATTTTAAAATCAGCGAAACTAAACAATTTATTTTATCTTCAAAAATTAGGCAGAAGGAGAAGAAGGAGAAGGAAGGACAAGGAGAAGGAGAAGCAGGAGAAGATGAATGAACAAATAAAGCATTGAGTAAAGCAAACATTCAGAGAAACAAACCTCAGATATTACATATAAAAACAAATCATTAGGGGACAGGAATGTTTAAAAGAAATAAATTCTAAGGATTAGAAAATACAACTAACTGTAAAAATCAAAAATTAAGTGTCTGGTCTTTTTAAGAACAATCCCTCTCCCACCAAAAAAAATTAAAGGCATTGTGAAGTTAAGCATGTCTTGGGTGCAAATGGTCCCCACTGCAATCAAAACTCTTTCTGATTCCACACCATTCAGGTAGGGCTATAAACCAACACTGGATGTCTTTTTTTTTTTTTTTTATCTTCAGATAAGATCTTGCTAAATTGCCCAGACTGGCCTTGAACCTGCAATCTTCTGCTTCAGTCTTCCATGTACAAATGTTGTCTTTTATTTTTATTTATTTGGTACCGGGGATTGAACCCAGGGTGCTTAACCACTGAGCCACATCCCCAGTACTTTTTATTTTTTGAGACAGGGCCTCACTAAGTTGCTAAAGCTGGCCTTGAACTTGGAATCTCCTGCTCCCAAATCCTCAAACTCCCAAACTGCTGGGATTACAGGCATGTGCCACCGCACCTGGCATATGAATCTTCTTTGGACACCATCATTGTGGGTGGGGGTGGAATCTCACTCTTGTCCAACAACTTTGAGAGAAGTTTCTCGAGATTTTCCCTTGCAGGAGGGTAGAGACAGACTTGTTACTGGTAATGAACACCGTTTTGTCCTGTTGCAGGCTTCTTCAACCTCCTTTGGTCTAGATGGGCACGCCCACACCACTGTCACATATACACGGAGATGCTCCTGTATTCTTTGAACCAAACTACAGTGTCAGGGAAACTTGGCTGTAATGATTAGCATTTTCTTTCTCTTCTTGAGAATTATGGAAATTTTTTTTTTTAAGAAAAGCTTTTGAAATGAGTAATGAGTGTCTCTTTGTTCTATTTGGAATTTTAATGTAGCACATAAGTCTCTTGGTGGTTTCAAGACATAAATTACTCTGAATTCATAATTTTTAAAAATATGAACTAATAGTATTGCAATAAAAAAACAATTGGTGTGTGATCATTTTAAAACACGCACACACAAGAACCCGATGTGGTGGCGCACGCCTATAATCCCAGGGACTCAGGAGGGACGCTGAGGAGGCAGGAGGATCGCAGGACTCAAGGTCAGCCTCAGCAACTTAATGAGACCCTGTCTCAAAACAAAATGGACTGGAATGTGTCTCAATGGTAGAGCACCCTGGATTCAATACACAGTACTGGAAAACACACACACACACACACACACACACACAGGTACAGTGGCATGTTTGTAGTCCCAGTTGGTTGGGAAGCTAAGGATCACTTGAGTCCAGTAGTTTGGGACCAGCCTGGGCGACATAGCAAGATCCCTGTCTCAAAAAAAAAAATTTTTTTTTTAAATTAAATTACACATAGACTGATAAAAACTGACTCTGTACTGTCTTATCTGGTTTCCATATCATCTCTTCTGAGGGGAACTGGATCCTAGAAATACAGCCAAAGCAGGGGTGCTTGGACCCAGTGTGGCAAGGAGGCCGGGGCCCTGGCCCCTCTCTCTCCTCCCCCACGAGCACACACTAGCACACCTGAAGGTGGGAGGGAAGTGGTGTCTGTATTTATTCCACTCAATCTGACAAAGCTTCGTTACATTCAGCTCTTTGCCAGGCCCTGCTAGGCCACGGGATTCTGGGTAAGTGAGACAAACAGGCTCCTCCTCAGGGAGCTCACAGTCTAGGAGGGGGGACAACATTAAAGAAATCATCACCAACAGAAACTCCTGACAGACTATGGATGCCTCTCCTCCCTTGCCACCCTCCCCGACCCCCAGACAGAGATCTGAGGGCCTCTAGGATCCTGGCTCACCTAGCCCCTACCTTCAGGAAACTCTGGCACATGAGCAGGGTGGGGGGATGCAAAGGAGCCCAATTGTCCCCACAGGAACCCTGGGACCACTCAGAGGCCCAGGGAGCACACAGACCACTGCCAAGCCCACCAGGCCCCTCCCCAGCCTGGCCTCGCTGACTCAGGGCAGCCCTGAGTGACTCTCAATCTCCTCTCCCCACCCATCCCCGCACACCAACGTCAACAGCACCCAGGTAGATCCAAGTTTTGCAGGGCCTGAAGCGAATGTGACTTGGGAACAGTATACAACATCACAAATTCCAAAAAGCAACTCTTTAAAATGTCCCTCTTTCTTTAGAAATCATATCAACGCCTACATTTGTTAAAGATGATATAGACACAAAAACCAGAAAAGTAACATTTTAATAAATGAACTGATTTATTAAATGACACACTTCCGCAGTCCTCCATCTCTATGTATTCAGCTTCATGCTCTCTTTGATTACTCAACTTATACCAGTGATTTTGTGATGTCCCCTCCTGTACGGAGAATAGCATGACCCTCTTTCCAATGTGGTTGAGCAAAAGTGTATACTTGGTTGTTGGGAATTTAGAAAAGTTTATTTCGGCTTTATGATGAATGCTGTGTAAAGTTTTAGGATGGTGGTGGTCTTAGTATTTTCCAGAGAAACTGAAACTATAATGTGTGTGTGTGTGTGTGTGTGTGTGTGTGCATGTGCACACACACATGTGTGAGAGAGAGTATGTATGTGTTTCAGTCTGAAGGTCTGAAATTGAGGATGGAAGGTCAATGTCCAAGAACAGAAAATGGATGTCCCAACTCAGAGAAGCAAGCACACTGTCCTTTGCTTTTTTGTTCTTCTTAGCCCTCAGCAGATTAGTTGATGTCTACCCACATTGGCAAGGGCGGATCTTTTCTCAGTCTGCTGATTCAAATGCTCATCTCTTCCACAAACACCCTCACAGACACATGAATATAACACAAGATGTACTGACTTGTCATTACTTGATGCCACAGTATTTAAGTTGTGGAAAATCAGAAGAGTAGACATCACCCAAGGATTTTACCACCTATTTTGGAGAAGGGACTATTGCCTTTTTGGTTGTATAGGGATAGTTGTATCATGTAATGTGGAATTGTGACCTTGTCATTGCCTTATTTGGAGATTAAGTATGGTTTAAGAAGTTGCATATCTGTGCCAAGTTGACAAGGAGAGGCCTTGTGATGGCTAATTTTGTGTAAATCCACTGGCTTAGGGATATACAGACAGCTGGTAAACGTGATTTCTGGGTGTGTTTATGGGTTCCATTCCAGTGACCATGCCCACCTTGCTTCCAGCAGTTGAATGTCAACACTTGGTCCCTGCTGCCAGGATTCAATTGATCCCATTGGGTTTCGGTTTCCAATTGAGTGACTGAGGCTCCCGCCATAACAGGGGTCACGGAGCTCCTCCAGGATGCTGGGGATTCCCTCACAAATCTACCTCTCCAAGCATTTGTGAAATATTTGCTTCTGGACCCTTCCAGTGTGGGTGAATTGGTCTTAAATGACAAATTTACTCTAACATTTCAATCTCCTTAAGCCTCTGGATCCCTTCCTCTACATTAAGCTGAAGGAAGTTGGGCATTTCCAATTCTCTTATGGTAGCCCACCTTTTGATCCATGTTTTAGTCAACTAACCAAACGGCTAGGACTCTTTTCACTCCCCAGTCTGCAATATGAAATGCAGAATCTCTGCTTAGTGAGCACATATTGATGAATTCAGTCTCATCTAATTATATGTGGCTTCCACCATTATCTCATACCCTTAATGTCCATTCGTAGCCATGTACCTCAGATTTCTCCTCATATAGATTAGAAAACTCAAATGGTTCTTTTGGAGGATGCTACAGCTCCCATGGGTCATTCTGTGTACCATGCCTTTAGCTATTGGGACTTGAGTCTAGTTATAGGTCTAGAAGCAAAGAGGGGCGGGCCCAGAGAAGAATCAGCATGATATTGTATGGCAACTGCTTCAGGAAAGGCCATTACTAGTTCCTCAGACCATAAGGGTTTATCCCCACCCCTGTAGGGCTGTGAAGGACACTTTCTGCTGGGAGTAGGGAGGACACTTCCACTAGGCATAGGGAGACCTCTTCTACTGGCAAAGAAGACATTAGAATTTAGGGGCTCAATGTCCCCAACTTCATCAGGGTCTTGCCACAGATCTGCTCCCCAACATAAGGGACAGCATTCTTTCCCAATCAATGCCCTCAATTCAAGAGTAGACACTGTGTGAAGCTGGAAACTCAACTTGAGTGGTAAATGAGCCAATCATAGGTTGAGGATTTGCTTCTGATTTCACCTCTGTGGACATAGGAGATAAGGCTCTTCGTCAAGCACAACTATAAGATGATTTATGCAGCCTTTAGACTGGGAGTTCAAATCCCTGGGTTCATTCTTTTCTTATGTCCCATTTTCCAGTGATGTTAGGAGTGAACAATCAATGTTATTATAGTCCTAATTTTCCAAGTGTTTGGAACTATCTACAGAGTTACTTAGCTTCTTTTAAGTGATTGATTAGAAGCAGCCAATGCAGATATTTTGCATTTCTCTATAAACAGCTCACACCGTGGACCAATTGCACACTCTTTACTACTGACAAGAAAGTCATTAGCATCTTTAAATCCAATCTAATCAGATTAGGCTGTTGGCTCACACAGGAATCCCCACACTGGTTCACACACGCAGACAACCTTTGCCCACCCCAAAGCCCTTCATGCCCAGGATCTCGGCTAACAGAACATGCACACATGTATGCATATACATGCCCATAACAGCAATTCCCAGAAGCAAAACCAGGATCTCTAAATCTAATCAGATCAGAGAGCCAATTTCAGAAAATCCCAGAACCAATTCAGAACACTCATCTTTAAAATCGTGTTCCTCTAGAACCACTTGCAGTACCAAAATCTGGATTAGTCAGATTTTTCCAGAGAAATAAAACCAATAGGAGATGATAGATAGATGACAGATACTTATTACAGGAATCGGTTTATAAAATTATGAAGACTCAGAAATCTCTGATCTGCCATTTGCAAACTGGAGAAGCAGGAAAGCAGTCCCAGTGCAGTGTCTTGAGAATCAGGAGCACAATGACCAAGAGCAGAGAAGAGGAATGTCTCTAATAGATACAGAGTGAGTTCACCCCTCCTCTGCCTTTCTGTTCTGTTTGGTCCTCAACTGTTGTCTACCAACGGTGAGGGCAATCTCCTCAGTCTAACAGTTCAAATGTTAACGGCTTCTATAAACACCCTCATGATACAACTCAAAATCATGGTTAACCAACTGAGCATCATTTAGCCCAGCAAGCTGACATATAAAAGTAACCATCACAGTTGCCTGTTAGGGGTAAACGTCTAAGAGTTTCACATGTGAGCTGTGAGACTAAATGAACTTTCCACAGACTAGCTTCTGGCTCTGTACATTTCGAATCTTGTTTCTCTGCCACTTCCCACATGCTTCCTGTACCAAGAGCCATAGGACACACACCGCCTCACCCCAGGTGAGTCAACACCAGAGGAGGTAGGAGTTTTCCTGGAAACCATTCCTCCCCCAGTAACTGCACCATATACAGAGGTGACCAAGAGCCACATTCATGAAATATTATATACATATCTTGCATCCCACATAAATAGATCCTATTTACCCACACTAAATTCATCCTCAACCTAACTTTCAGTAAGCTGAATCCAAAAAAAATCCCTACAGTTATTCCGGTAACACAGGAGGGAAAATGTGACACAGGAGAAGTCAGGGTGAAAAGAAACAACAGCCTTCGATGACTGTGGTTGGAAAAACGTGCTTTTGCAAATTTTACATAAACATAAGACCATCTGAAAGCATTGCCAGGGCTCCTTCTGAGGCCTTGGAAGGAGCAGGTGTGGGGCTCAGCAAAGTTCTGCAAAGGGGCACAGTCCTTGGAGATTAAAGAGACCAGGAGAAAGGTAATTACTAAGGCGGGGCCTCAGCGCTGCAGCCTCTGGCACAATTACTTTAACAAGTTAAATGAGCCCCAGATAAACGTGTACCTAATAAACCCAGGCTGCTCGGGCCTGGAGCCCTCCCTAGGAAGGAGGACTTCAAAGCCCAAGGCTGGGTCATCAGAGGTGCTGATCTCCCTTCTGGGCTTCAGGCCAAGGCAGAGCCTGAATCTCACCTCTCACAAAGTCCCAGGACCCAGCTCACACAGGAACACACCCCTGATTCACACACACAGCAACCTTCGCCCACCCCAAAGTCCTTCATATCCAGCACCCAAAAGGGTAGGAACACATGTGCACGTGCATGCACACACATAAGAGCAATTCCAAGAAGCAGAACCAGGGGCTCTAATGGGCCTGAGCAAGGGAAGATCCCCCTTTGTTGGGAGGGGAGAGACAGGTAAAGAAATGAGAAGGTCATTCCTTCCTATTCCTCATGCACACGATGCGAGCCAGGGCCGGGCAGCCAGCCACTGACTTTCTTCTTCACACTCACACCAGTGCTGGAGTCCAAGTTTCTGCAGACCTGGGAAGCTTCTCCCATACCCCTCTTCTTTCATTCCATAGAGCACTTCTTCAATGGTTAGGATATGGTTTGATGTAGGTTGTTTCACAAAGGGTTTTGTGCTAGAGACTTGGTCCCCAATGTAACAGTATCGAAAGGCAATGGGACATTTAAGAGGTAGGTCCTAGTGGGAGATTATTAGGTCATGGGAACACTACCCTCAGAAGAAATTGATGCCTACCTCAAGGAAGTATCAGGTCCCATGGGACCAGGGTAATTATATTTGGCCTCTTCCATGTGCCCCACTTACCACCCTTGCTCATGACTTCACCATGAGATGTCATCTACCATTTTGTGACTCAGCAGAAGGCCCTCACCTGAGGCCAAACAGATGAAACTGCCTGATCTTGGACTTTCAGTCTCCAACTCTGCAAGCTAAATAAATTGCTTTTCTTTATAACTTATCCCCCTCAGATATTCAATGATGGCAACACAAAATTGATTAAGACTAGTCTATCCAAGAAGTAGAAAACCCTGGACCAGCTGGGCACAGTGGTGCACACCTGTAATCCCAGCTACTCGGGAGATTGAGGAAAGAGATTCACAAGTTTGATGCCAGGCTGGGCAACTCAGGGGAGACCCTGTCCCAAAATAAAAATAAAAAAGGGTTGAGAATATAGTTCAGTGGTAGAGCACCCCTGGGTTCAATCCCCAGTCATTAAAAAAAAAAAAAAAAAAAAAAAAAAAGGAAGAAGGAAGGGAAAAAGAAAAAACCCTAAATCAGGTAGTAGGAAATTAGCATCCCAGGGCTCTGGTTCAGAGAGTTACGGACTGAGCCTGGATGCTGCTGGCCCCACATGATACTGACTGAAAGGCTGAGGTGGTGTCATCACTGACCCCAGCCTCCAACCCAGGGTGACTGGGAAACAGGATGCAGTGGGAGAGGTGTAAGGGCTCTGAAACTCTAGTACCTGCAGTGTTGGCCAAAGTCCTAGCCTGCTTCTCAGGCCCTGGGGTCCAGAGATCTGCCCCTCAGACCTGGTGTCTCTGTTCTAGGGCAGCACAAACCCCAGGTTTGACTGATTGGCAAAGGGTCTTCAAAGCTGGAGAGTTGAGTGGGAATCAAGGCCCTGAGGAATTTAAGAGAGTTGGGAGAGAAGATGACCACTGGCCTCCCTGGGTGGGTGAGGGGCTCATCCTCCTGAGTAACCACAGCCATGACCAGGCAGACCCACCAGAGCTAGCTGGGACTGGGCCAAGTCTTTGAGGCTCTTCCGCTCAGGAAAACCCTGTTCTCTGTCCTGAGCCAGGAGAAGGAAAACAGGAAACACATGTTCTTCAGGGGAGGTTAAGCACCCAGCCCCAAGAAGCCCCCAGGGAGGACCTGCTCCCTGTATGGGAGTTTCCCACCCCACCTGGGGACCTGCCCCAACCAGCCTAGAGGGAGCGACATATCTTTCAAGCTTACACAAAGACCCCGAGCATCAGTAGGCTGGATGCATTCTTGCAAACTCCTGTGCAACACTGGGCGAGGAGCTCAGTCTCCCTGTGAAATGGAGGTGATTGTCCCTGCCTGCCTCTCTGGCTTTAGGGCCTTAAAGTATCACACACACAGAAACACTATTGGGAATTCCAAAAAGAACTTCCCTCCCCCTCCTTCAAGCCTCTGCCTCCAGGAAGCCTTCTCTGATTGTCCCAAAGAGAAAGAGAACCTTGCTCATGCTCAGGAGAGCCCCTCTGCCATCCACTGTTTACTCCTCTGCAGGGGGCCTGACGCATACAGTGCATTAGACAGAAGTAACCGATGTCTGATCATCTTGTCCACAGAATCATGAGCACCTGAGGTCCAGTGATCTCGTTATTCTTTGTGTTCTCCCCAACTGCCAGCGGCTGTATGAGAAGCCCTGACTGCATGGGGTCATGAGGTGCCCTTAAACCCACCCTCTCCCACTTGGATCCAGTCCTGACTGGTACAGACTGGCCAACATAGTAACCAGGGTACATGGGGGAGCAGCCCAGAGGACCCCAGGGGAAACCTCTGGGACCCTTTTTCAGCTGCTTAGGTCTCAACAAGGGAAGTTCCAGGAAGATTGGCTGGTTGGTCTTGCCTCCATCTGCCTATATACCCCTTGAATCCAATATGCAGGTCTGGCCTTGCTCACTGAGCTCCATGTGTCTGAAGGCCAGGGCTCCGGTGTGGTTGGAGAAAGAGGAGACCCTGGGCAGCACCAGTCATCAGACATCAGGGATGCCTGAAACACTGAGACTATGGTGTGCGCATGGTCTCCTTGTGTGTGTCTCTCTGCGTCGTCCATGTTCCCCAGGAGTGTCCACATTTCCATGCTTAGTTCCCCTGGCAGAGCCCTCTCAGTGTCTGGCCTAGTATGGTGACCAGCAAGCAGCTTAAAGAAGCATTAAGGGACCTGGTGAGGAGAAAGGCGGCCGGGCTGCTGACACAACTCTCCCTCCGAGTGGGAGCTGGCAGAGGTGAGTTCTCCCGCTTCTGCCGTACAGAGCTGTGGGTTCCCAGCCACTTTGGCATCTACATTGAGCCAAGAGACTAGATGAAACATAAATGAAAGTGACAAATGTTACATTCAGGTCATGATAGTTAGAAGAGGTTATGTCTTCTCCATTCACTCTTTCCTGTCTGCCCACAGGATGAGAAGACTTAGGCCATAAATGAGAGCAGAGCCATTAGGCACAGAGAGCCTGGCTATCTGAATCACCACATGGATGACTTCCTGCTGACAGCAACACCCATATTGACAGTTAAATGAGCTTCTATTGGTCTCAGTCACTGAAATGCTGGGATTTATTGTTTTATCAACATGTACTACTCTGAGGCAGTAGCTTTATAGAGGCAAGGAGAAAATGAGTCCCACCTTCAGATCTACTGGCCTTGCTCCAGTTTAAGCCTTGGAGTACGGCTGGGCCCACTTCCTCAGCTTTGCCCGTTGGGTTGACCCCAGTCAGGGGATGCTTTGAGTTCAAACAACTAAGAGCAGAACTGTCTGTCCATTCTCACCATTATGGATTCCAATGCCATGATGGATCCCAGCCCAGCCTACACTGGTCCTTCTAATGTGACATCCTAATGGGACACCATTCTGAATTCCAACTGTTAGCATCATGTCCTGGATAGTGGAGGCCTCTCTGCTCTGCCTGGAACCCCCAGGATCACAGCTCTTACTCTGTCCTCCCCTTCCTCAGAGGCTGCTGGGCCCTGGGAAAGGTCAGAGGCCAGATGGGGCCTAGGGCTGCTCATGGTGGAGCCAGTGCCTCCACACAGGGTTTTCAATGCTTCATTCCATTCCATCCTCACAGTGAGCTACCTGATTCCACAGCTGGGTATGATGAGTCCCCCTTCACAAATGAGAAGACCAAGGCATGGAGAGGACATGTCACTTGCTTAGGGTCCCTAAACTCCTAAGTGTACGACCAGGCCTAAAATCCAGGTCATACAGACTTGAGAACCTGAGGTCTAAAGTCACTCTGCCACATAGCCCCAAAACCATGCAGCTTCAATAAATGTGTGTTGGATGAAAAAACAGGCAGACAGATTACCAGTGACCACGCAAAGGCCCCTGGGTTGGTAGTGTTAGATGGCCTTGGGATATTCTGAGGAAGCTTCCTGGAGAGGGTGGCATTGGGGGTCGAGTCACATGATCTCACTAAGCCTGGTTTCTTTTACAAGAGTCTGTCAGTTGCTCAGGAGTGTGTGTGTGTGTGTGTGTGTGTGAAATCCACATGTGTCTGGACATGAAAATACATCAAGGAGATGCTTTATATATTTAGTGCTGCTGGGGAGCAAACCCAGGCCTGGTACATGCCAGGCAAGTGCTCTCCCACTGAGCTGCATCTCCAGCCCAATGAAAAGCTTTAAAGCAGAGTTATCCAATAGAAAAAAGATGTTAGCCAAAATGCAAGCCATATATATATACATCTTTTTGTATATATATAATTTTAAATTTCCTGGTAGCTACATTTATAGTATTAAATGAGTTTATAGTATTAATTTATAGTATTAAATGAGTTTAACCCCAGGGCCTCCCTCATGCTAAGGAAATGCTCTACCATTGAGCTACGATCTCACCCATTTTATTTTATGGGTTTTTTTTGGGGGGGAGGTGGATACCAGGGATTGAACTCAGGGGTAATTGACCACTGAGTCACAAACTCAGCCCTATTTTGTATTTTATTTAGAAACAGGGTCTCACTGTGTTGCTTAGCTTTTGCTGAGGCTGGCTTTGAACCCGTAATCCTCCTGCCTCAGTCTCCCAAGCTGCTGGGATTACAGGCATGCACCACTGCCCCTGGCTATTTTATTTTAAGACAAGGTCCTGCTTAGTTGTGTAATACAAAGCTGCTCCCTTGCCCTTTCCACTGCAACCATTTCCCCGCCTCCCAACTACTGTCAGTCTGTGAACATCCTAGCTAGCTATTGGTTCATCAGTCAGCTTGCAAGTATCATTCTCTGTTATTGGTCCCCTGTTAGCCCTACAGGATTCTTAAAGATAGCTTCACCACCACCTTCTCTCTCTTGCTTTCTGTCCCCCAACTCACTTTCTTTCTCCTCCTCGCTTTCCACTCTCTCTAGCCGTGCCCTTTCTCTTTCCTTTCCCTTTTCCTCTCATTTTCTCTCTTACCCTGCAGGGAGACACTCTGTTTGCTTAATAAACTCCCTTATGTGATTTCCCATGTCTGGCGTGGTTTTCATGGGATTCCTTACAAGTTGCCCAGACTGACCTTGAACTTATGATTCTCCTGCTTCAGTCTCACCAAATGATTGGGATTAGGGCATGTGCCACTACACCCAGAATCTAGTATTACATTAAAAAAGAAAAAAAAAAAACATGAAATTAACTTTAATCGCATCTTTTATTTGATCTATTAAGAAATGTTATTTCAACATGTAATCAATACAAAAAATTAATAAGCCATCTGACATATTTTTTCATGTACGAAGTCTATAAAAGGCTGATGCATATTGTATGTGAACAACACATCTCAGCTCGGACTAGCCAATTTCAAGTGCTCAAGAGTCACAAGTGGTTGGTGTCCACCATATTGCTCCACCCAGCTCTGGTCTGGGCACATGAGGTCAAGCTGACCCAGAGACCAAGACTTCAGGACTCTTGACACTGTTTATCTCCCAGATCTGGAAAGTCCAAGTGTTTAGGCCTCACTTAGCAGAACACTATGCAAGTCTGTAAGTAGCACACGAGGAAATAAATGCCACATAAACACAAACCACTATGTGTAAGACTGAGGGAAAGCAGCGGCTGGTTTTCATCTGCACAAAACTGGCAAGTGTTTGTACTTTCCTATTTACAGTAGGCCCTAGGAGGAGGCTTGTAAACAGCTCAGGGAGCGCCAAGTAGCCCAGCACCCCACACAGCTGTGCTGTGTTCCCCTATTGCCCCAGACCCTCAGGTTACAAGCAAGCACAGATTAAACCCAGAATGTCTTCGCCACCGGGGAACACCGTCTATGAAATGTGAAGGGGAAAAATCTGAGCAAAGAGCCAGGCTGAGAAATCGTTGCCAGCTGTGGTATGTGGGAGCCAGGGGTGGGGGGTGGGACCTCAGAAGGAAGCCCTGAGTCCTGCCCCGTGTCATCCGGGCTCTGTATCTAGGACTGGAGTGTCACCTAGGAGAGATACTTCCAACATTGGAGGTTAGTCAGCAGAATAAGCTTGAGTCATTGAAGACCGGTGATTGTCCTGGGTGTACAACTTGAGTCATCACACAGGGTCCCTCGCTTAGCAGGGTGCACATTCAGGAGGATTCTATACTTGCTTAATGTTCTGTGCTGCCATCTTGAAATTCTCAGTACTTTTGGAACCACAGGTTGGCATTTTTATCTTAGATGGGGCCCCATAAATTATGGAACCGATCCTAAGTGGAGAGGTTGCAGGCAACAATAAGCCCTTCCTGCCCAGGTCCCTGCTGGGGAAGGGCTGAGCATTCTAAGGTCGGCTCTGCAGGGACCAGAACAGCCCTTTGCCCCCTTCAGCAAAGCAAGGAGAGACCATCTGGAGGAAAGGCTGCAGTGGCCTAGCAAGGCACTCAGAAAAGGCAGGCCCTGGAGAGCGACCAGGATGTTGTGTATTTTCCAAAGTCAGATCACAATGGTCTCTTTTCATTTAAAGAAAAATACCGCAACCATTTCCTACCAAAGGTTAAGACTTTACACTTAAAAAGACATATTTTTAACCTGCCAAGGAATGTGCTTTTTTAAGCTGGTTTCCAGCCCTTCCTGAGGTTGCGATTCCCTCCCTCTGCTCACAGGGAGAGGCCTGGGGTCCCACGGGAGTGTCGAGTGACCCCTAAAGCTGGGCAGGGAGGGGTAAGGACCTGGAGCTGCTGGCTGTCCCCTGACTTACCAGGACAGGAGCTCCTGATCCACCGAAACACCGCCCCCCTGCTTCCCAAAACCCGCCTGAGGCAGGGTCCTACACCTTCTGCCTGGCCATATGCTCCTCCAGCCTTGCCCAGAGGCCACAGGCCTAGCCCCCAAATTCCACCTTCCCGACCCTGCCTACCTTTCAGGAGGCAGAGAACCCACTGGGTTTCTGGCCCAGACTGGGAATGAAAGCACATGCATGAGGTGCCCCATGTTCACTGGACGAGGCCTGCGCCCCAGCGCCTGGGACAGCCCCTCACCCTGGCTGTGCCCTCTGCTCTGTCTGGACCCCAGGGCATGGGGCTGTCCACTAGGGCCTGCCCTCCATTCTCACACTGCATCCCACTGCTTCACTACCCAGGAATGTCATTCCAGCAGTCCTTGCCTCTCCCTCCTGCTTCAGTTCTCCCCTCTTTTATTGGACTATTCTCACCAGCATACAAACATATGTTAATTCTCATATACATCCCGTGAGTGTGTGTGTGCTCACGCATGCGTGTGTGTGGATATATGTATACACAGAAAAATGCTCTTGACCTCTTTCTTTCCCGTTAGAGCACATTTTCTGGAAGGAGTTGGGTATAGTCACTATTTCCTGTTCCCTCTCTCTTGTTCTCTCCTTTCAATTTTTAAAATGTAGGCTTAATGAGTGACCCACCACATGACCAAGACTCAGATGAGGAAAGACAACCCGAGCAGCATCAGAAGCCCTGAAGGCCGTTTGCCATCACCTCCCGGGCCTCCCATCTAGCTGTAGCCACACTCCTGCCTGCCACAGGGATCTGTTAGGGGACACTAGATAAATGGAATCATATGGCTTGGATTCCTTTGCATCTAGCTTCTCTACTCAGTATTGTTTAGGAGTCCCATCAGTGTTATTTGTGTGTGTGTGTGTGTGTGTGTGTGTGTGTGTGTGATAATGTAGCTAAATTTATTAATTCTCATTGCTGAGTAGCCTGCCTTTGTATATTATAAGCAGTTTTTTAGCCATTCTATTGAAGATGGAATTGGGGCCTGTTTCTGGTTTGGGTCCCTGTGAAATGCTCCTAAGACCATCCTCATACATGACCTCTGGTGTATTTCTCTGGGTGATCGACCTGGGAGTAGGATTTCAGGCTGGCAGAACGTGCGTGTGCTCACTCTTCAACCTACAGTTTTGCCCACCATGTTTGAGGGTTCACATCCTGGCCAAAACGGCATCTCCAGTCACACACTTCGGTCAGTTCTTTCCTGGTCTCCAGTCTGCCAGCCCGCCCTGCGTAGATTTTGTATTTGCCCTTCTCCATGGTTGCATGAACCTACACACATACAGACGTGTTAGTAGCATTCACACATGCAGATATACATGCCAAACATCCGTTCTATTGTTTCTGTTTCTCTGGAGAACCCTAAGAATCTTTATCAGTTTTGAGAGTCTGAGGCAGGAGGATCCCAAGTTCAAAGCTAGCTTCAGCAATTTAGTGAGACCCTAAGCTACTTAACAAGACCCCATCTCAAAATTAAAAATTAAAAAAGGGCTGGGGATGTGGTTCAGTGGATAAGAGCTCCTGGGTTCAATGCCTGGTACACAAACAAACAAGTAACTCTCTTTATCAGATTAAGAAAGATCTTTTCTGTTCTCAGTTTGTTCTTTCAATTAAAATATGCTAAATTTTATTATATAACTTTCCTGCACTGGTTAACATGATCTCATGATTTTTTTTTTCTTTGGTTTCACATAAGCAATGAAATAAATTAATTGGTTTCCAAATGCTAAAACAAGCTTGCCTTACTGTCATAAACTCAATTTGGTCATGATTTAATATCATTTTTGTATATCTGTGGATTTGATTTGCTGGTATTTAATTAGGGAATTTTGCATAACTTAGTACATTACTCATGAGAGAAATTGGCCTGTCATTTTTCTTCCTGTGACATTCTTTTCAGGTATGAGGATTTCTCAGCTTGATAAGCATGTAGAGAAATGTTTCTTCTTTTCCTATTCTCTGAAAAAGACAGTGATGGTGCAGTTATTTCTCTAAAGTTTAGTAAAGTTCAGTAGTAAAGGCATTTGAGCCTAGAGTTTCCTTTGTAGGAAGAATAGTAAGAATTCAATTTCTTTTTTTTTTTTTTTTTTTTTTTTTTTTGGGTGCTGGGGATCGAACCCAGGGCCTTGTGCTTACAAGGCAAGCACTCTACCGACTGAGCTATCTCCCCAGCCCCCTCAATTTCTTTAAGAGTTGTGAGATGGGCATGGTGGCACCCACCTGTAATCCTAGCAACTTGAGAGGCTGAGGCAGGAGGATCATAAATTGGAGGCCAGCCTCTGCAACTTAACAAAACCATGTCTCAAAATAAAAAGTACTGGAATGTAGCGTGGTGGTAGAACACCCCAGGTTCAACCTCTGATACTGAGAGAGAGAGAGAAAGAGAGAGAGAGGAGAGTTTTGTGTAGTCATATTTTTTTATTCATGTAATATTTAAGTTGGTTTTCTCTGAGGAATTTTTCCATTCATCTGTTTTCAAACATATTAGCATAAAGTTCTTCATAATATTCTATTGTTATATTTTCAATGTCTGTAGGATCTGTATCAAAGTTCACTTTTTCATTACTGATATGGATTCCTATTCATTCTCTCCCTCTCTCTTTCATTTTTTCCTAAATAAATTCATCAGGACTTGTTAATTTTTCTGGTCTTTTCATAGGATAAACTGAACCTTTTATGTTTCATTAATGTATGCTCATTTCTCATTATTTCTCCTCCTCCTCCTCTTCCTCTCCCTCCTCCTCCTGTTGTTTTGGGTTTTTTGGATTTTTGTTGTTGGAGTACTAGGGATTGAACCCAGGGGTGATCTACCATTGAACCACATCCCCAACCACCCTGCTTTTTTTTTTTTTTTTTTCCTTTTGAGGCAGAGTCTTGCTGAGTTGTGCATGCTGGCTTTGAACTTGCCACCCAAGTCACAGGGATTGCAGGCAAGCACTACTACACCCAATTCCATCCCCCTACTTTCTTGGGTTTAGTTTGCTATTATTCTTCTAGCTTCTTGAGTTGGATATTTAAATCATTGATTTTTTTAGCCTTCCCCTTTTTCTAATAAAAGCATTTAAATCAATAATGTTCTTCAAAGTCATGTTTCAACTGGATTCTAAATGTTTTGCCATGGAGTATTTTTTATCATCATTCAATTCAAAATATTTTCTAATCTCAATTGTGATTTCTTTTTTACCATAGGTTATTTAGAAAAATATTGCTTAATTTCAAAACATTTGAGGATTTTCCAATTGTCTGTTTGCAACTGATTTTATGCTTCGTTCCAACAAAGTCAATGAACACATCGTATTGGATTTCAGTCCTTTCAAGTCTATTTAGACTTGATTTATGGCCTCACCTAGGGTGAATTTTTGTAAATGTTCATTTCTACTTACAAAGAATATATCTTTGAAGTTGTTGAAAACCATGTTCTGGGGGCTGGGGAGATAGCTCAGTTGGTAGAGTGCTTGCCTTGTAAGCACAAGGCCCTGGGTTCAATCCCCAGCACACCAAAAAAAAAAAAAAAAAAAAAAAAAAAAAGTTCTGTATATAAAAGATATGTGTGTATATATATATATATATATATATATCCTCATACACACATATATGTATATATAGCATATAAATACATATATATGGTATGAAGTATATGAACAAAATAAAGTATGTGTGTGTATATATATATATATATGGTTGTTAACCATGCTATTCAAATCATCTGGATCCTGGCAGTTTTTCTCTTTTGTGCTTAAGCTATCAGTAAGTGGGAGAGTTGCAAAACCTTATACATATACATATATAGTTGTGGATTTCTCATATTCCCCTTTCAATCCCACCATTTTGGCTTTATTTCAAGGCAATATTATTTGGTTCATACAAATAATTCAAATTGGTTTACATTCCTGGTTAATTGAAGCTGGTACCCTTTGGAAGTTGTGCCAATGACTCTAGTAATGGTTTTTTTGCCTTACAATCTATTTCACTTGCTATAAATATATTCTCTGTACCATACTTTTTATCATTTTTCTTCTAGTCTTTCTGTTTATTTTTATTTAAGACACATCTCTTATAAGCAGGATGTAGCTAGGTTTGGTTTTGTTATTTGTTATTTGTGTTTTAAGTAGAGCAATAATCCTTCTGTATTTATGTAAGTACCATCTTATTGGATTCTATTCTACTCTCTTATTTCCTTTATGCTTGTTCTGTCCATTCCATGACCCTTTCTCGCCTCCCTCTGGGCTGATTTAGTATTTTTAGAATGCCATTTGACCCATTCTTTTTAGAGTAATACGCTTTGGTGTTCGATTATGTTTTTAGTGGTTGCAATGTTTATCTTTGACTTATCAAAGTCTGATACAAATAAGTCCTTCTCCCACTCCCTGGGTACTGCAAGGACTTTGGACTGTCTTAACTCTACTTACCACCAGTCTCCAACATATGCCATTCTTTTCAGATGTTTGAATTCTCTATACATTTTAGATCCCACAAGATACCATTTTTCTCATATAAGCTCTCAATATTCATTTGCGTTTACACACATTTCCCTTTTCTATAGCTCCTCATTCCTTCCTGCATCCCCAGGATCATAGTGAATTCATGCCTTCTGTGCCCGAAGAACACCCACTAGTATTTCCTTTGTTGCAGGTCACCTGGTCATGAGATTTGTCTTTGTTTTTCTCCTTTTTTTTTTTTTTTTTTTTTTTTTTAAGGATATCTTTGCTTCCACTGAATTCTAGCTGGTACTCACTCTCAGGACTTGTGAGACATCATTTCATTACCCTCTGGCTTCCATTGTCTTACTTGAGAAGTCAGTTGTCCATCTATTGCATCTTTTCTTTCTGCCTACTTTTAAGAGATTATCTTTGTGTTTCCTTTGCAACATGTAGTCAATCTCCCTGGAAGGGGTGAGAAGAATACAGGTGGTGAGGAAGCAGGTATGCTTCTGTGACATCAGACCCAAAGTTCTTCATGAAGGTCACAGGAATCCCTGAAAGATGGTCACCATATGCCTGGGAGCCCTAGAGTGGTGGCCACCAGTACTTGAGATCTTTCCCAAGGAGAATCTTGGGTCTGACTACTGGAAAGCAATAATAATAACTTCAGGGTTGAAAACAGTAAGATGGAAAGAAGGGAGTGGGGGAGATCCCACCTGTGTCATTTATAACCAGGCACAATGGTATAGTTTGGATCTTAAAACCTAAATCTCACAGCCAAATGAGTGGAGTCATAATATAGCACTAAAAAGTCTGTGCCATGAGGGTTTTTGTCTGTTGTGTTCACTCCTCATCCCTGGTTCCTAAAAGAGTGTCTGGCTTGTAGCAAATGCTCAATAAGTATTTATCAAGTGAATTAAATAGAACAAATCCTGGATTCTGGTTCAGTGGATTCCTTCCCTACCCTACCAGGCAAGGGATGTGTTTGCCTAACCAGACATTCTTCCCCATCTCCAGATAAATTCCAAAGCCCCTCAGACAAGATCCTCAACTACATGGTCAGCCTTCCTGCATCCTCCTGGTAACCCTCTATACAGCCCTTCCAACAATACTAACAGAAGTCTGGGGTCCCTAGTTTAAGCTCACACTGGCCTTCATTTGAGAATGCCGCAATGACAGATGGGCATGTATACAGGTAACAAATGGCCATATGGTAATTGCTTCAGAAAATGTTTTCATTGTAGAACAGAGGATCACTCTTGGATGAAATATTCACCCTAGAAGTTGTACCTTCCCTATCAAAAGCTGAGGCCACCAGTATAACTGCACTCACCACTGGTGGCAGGAAGAAGGCTCTTGGCACAGCAGGCTTATTTAGCAGGATGTACACTGGCTGAGAGCCCCACCCACTGTGTTTCCAGGCTCCAGCCAGGCCTGGGTGTAGCAAGCAGCAAAGAAATAGAGCTGTGAAGACATGCCTGCTGCATTTTGTATTGAAAGTCTAATCTCAGGAAATTGCCAACCGAGAAACCAAGAGTTCCTAGGCCAAGAGCCCCAAGAAGAAAAGGCATAGCTGGCATGGAACCATGTGCAACTCCAAAGGGCTGGGAACAAGAAGAGAGTCGGAAGAATGGGCAGAGCCTGGATATGGTCAGAAAGCTGGGACAGAACATGGACGAGAATATTCCTTTCTCAATTACCCGATAAGGAAGGATTGAAAATTAACCCCAGACACACATCCCATATTGACTGAGATTTCTATGGCTAGATCTGTGCCTACCTGTCTAGAGAACCACAGATAAGTCACTTTGTAGTATAGATCAAGTTCTAGTCAGTGAATCTCTTTTTTGCCATTACCAAGTTCTTAGAACAAAGACCCCCTCAGGCAGGGCTGAGGAGACACAGATAAGCTGAGACCCCAACTACCTCAAGTGAAGACCCCAGGTTCACAGTCCTGATCCAGCTGGCCAGGGGCAGAATGGGGCCTTGCTCCCATGTGAAGTGGCCTGGGCAAGCCACATGACATGTGCACTGTGGGTTGTTTCCTCTCCCAAACTGATCTCTCCCTGTTTCTAGACAAAGATAAACACAACATGAAAACTCATCACCTGATCATCAGAGGACAAAGAGACTCAAAGGATTCTGAACTCCGTTTTGCCAACAGCCAGAAAGGTGTCAACAGGAATAAATAGCTATTTCTGGCACAGGACAGGATACATCCTCTGGGCATGTCTGGGGTGGTTCCTCAGAGCTCCCAGGTAAGCTGGCCTGCCCTGATGAAGCAGGCTCCTGTCCTTCCCACCCCATCTCCCAAGGAATATCAGGGTCCCAGCCCTCAGAGGATGGCCTGCCATGGCCTCTGCTCTTTGCAGCCCACTGAACAGATGACAAAGCCCATCCAGGCCTCTCCTGGTGGCCCATGCAAGCCATGAGGATTGTGGGCAGCCCCCGTTGAACCCAGCCTCCAGTCCCATCCCCTCTTGGCCTGGCAGAGCAGAGGGCAGCTGAGGGGAAGCAGAAATGGGCTTTGGGTTTTTCTGCGACTACTTTGATTTTTTGTTTCTGCAGAAGAAAATACTCAGTCCCTATCCCAGGGGAGGCAGGGAGGAGAGAGCTGAAGGCTATTTCTGAGCCTGCTGCCTCCCCAGAGGACGGGAGTGAGCAGAGTGCAGAGCCCTGCCCTCGCTTCCTGGAACGGAGTCTGCTGGAATGCCTGCTGCAGTTCGCAACTATTTTTCAGTCACATGATCTCATTTTCGATCCTCGCAATGACCCTGTGAGGTAAGGTAGAAAGGGATTCATCTTAGTTCAGGCTGCTAAAACAAAAATACCATAGCCTGCAGATGTTTACTTCTGCAGTTCCAGAGCTTGGAGTCTGTGATCTGGGTGCCGGCTTGGTCAGGCCCTGGTGAGGTCCTCTTCCAGGTCACAGACTGCTGGCTTCTCATTGCACGTCCACATGGCTGATGCTCTCTATGCCTTTTTACAAGGGCACTAATCCCGTTCATGAGGGCTCCAACCTTATGACCTAATGGTCTCCCTAAGGTCCACCTTCTGACACCATCCCATTGAGAGTCAGGATCTCAACATATGGATTTTGTATGAACACAAAACTTCAACCCATAGGAGGTTTATTATTCTCATTTTACTAGTGAGGAAACTCAGGCTTTGAGGCATTAATTCACTTAGGAGAAAACAGTAAGGAAGGAGCCCCTATGGCAGGCCTCTGATTCCAAACTCCAGCCCTTCCCACCATCTCCCAGCTCTTCTCTGGGCTCTGTCCTTTCCACAGTCCTGTACCCCAGCTGAGCCTCTGCAGTCCATGGAAAAGACTTAGAGTGAAAAGACTCCAGACCCTGTGTCAGCTCAGCCAATAGCTGGCCGGCTGTGTGGGCTCAGATACATCCCAAGTTCTCTCTGGAAGTTTCTTCATTTGCAAGTAGTGTTAACAGTCCTTACCTGGCTCCCACTATCGACTGATGGAAGAGTCAAATGAGGTACCAATTTGCCTCAGCAAATTCTAACATGCTTTACAATATGGGGCCAACTAGTTTCGCCTTCATGGTGAGAGTGAGTAAAAAGGGTCACCACCTCCAGTCATCTCCCTTTCCTCCCAGCATTGCCAATCCCGCTTCTAGTGAGTCTTTATAAACTGGGAGATCCTCCTGGCCAGGTTAACCTCTAAACAATTTCACTTATGAACTCCTCAGGGTAAATGAGTTTATCGGCCACCCAGGGCTCAGGAAGGCATTGGAGTGGGGAGAGCAACAGCAAAGGGTGTCTGAGAGCAGGCCTTGACAAAAACCACGGATGCGTCACACAGAAGATGGTGTCTCCAGGCCCTGGGAGCTTTGCTCTGAGAAGGGAGCCAACTGAGAACAGAGAAGAGCCACGCTACTCCATAGGACCCAAGCCCAGGCACACAACCCTCACAGAGACACCAGGCCTCAGCCAGGACAGGAGGTGTTCTTGGGACCAGGGCCCTCCTCCCTGACCTCCCCACCTCAGCAAGCACACCTTATGGGCCAGGAAGTATGTGACTACTCGGACCCCACCCTTCACAGGGACCTGGATGGGAGGAAGACACCGCTTACCCACTACATGTCCCCAGGTCTGCCCTCCCACCATGGCAAACACAAACCAATTAGATTGACCTATGTGCCCACTCTAGGCCTCACCCTCTCCTGCTGTGGCTGGGGAAGGAGGGTGACCAAGACAGCTGGAAACAAAGTGGCCACTGGCAGGGTAATCCTCTCCCGGCCATGGCCCTGCCCCTTCCTTTCCCCTTCCTACATCTGAGAAGCTCTTCCCTGCTCTGTGGGTCACAGGTGACTCGCTAAACCACGGTTGTCAAGGGAGGCTGCCCAGGAGAAGCCCAGGCACAGGCTCCGATGCCAGGCCCAAAGGTACAACTTTCTAATGGTGGCATGTTAGGCTCCCTGAGAGAGGGTAGTGATGACATGTGGGCTGAATTGACAGGAAGAGAGGCCTTCCCACCCTCCCCATGTCCTGCGAGTTCACTGGCCACTTGCACCTGCTGCAGAGAGTCACAGGGCCCGAGAACTCCAGGAGCCCTGCAGCCCATAAATTAACGAGACGTGGTTGCTGGAGAACTGGCCCACGGGGGTTGGGGCGAGTCCCAGCTCCTCTGGATGGGGGAGCAGATGCCCCCACGGGGCACGTTGTCAGGTGGCCCCTCACCACTCGCTAAGCAGCTCCCTCCTGGGTCCAGCTGCAGACCGTTCCCCCACGAAGGCCCCAGCTCAGCATAACACATTTAAGCCAGGAAGAAAAAGGGAAGGGCAAGTGTGAAGAGACCATTTTACAGCCCTTTAATAAATGTTTTTGCTCAGTTATGTTTACTGTGTCTAAAGTGTGTTATAAAAGTGTTACACCAAGAAAAAAGAAACTGCAAATTCCTTTGAAAGCGGCTTTGAGTGAACAGGTGGATTCTTTAGACTCGGGGCAAACTCCTCATCAAGCGCAGGATGTCCCCAGGTTGCATTTGCCTTCACTGGGCAGAGAGCACCACACGGCAGACCGAGGCCCTGGGCAGGACGGAAGCTGCAGGACGCCCTTGGTCCTGTACCTGCCTGCTGCAGCCAGGACCACAGCGCTCAGGCCACCTCCATGGTGAAGAGGAGACCTGCTGCTTCTCTTTCACCGTCGGGTCTAAACCAGCATCTTTCTTTAGGCAGAGCCCCCACATCTTGCCTGTCTTTACCTCCCATCTTTTCCAGATGACTAGGGATGACCAGGGAGGCAGGGGTCACTGTTGTGAACCCAAGTTGGCGGAGATGTGGCCAGCCCTGAGGCAGCTGCCGCTTCATTCACAGGAGCTCCCTCTCCTTCCTGCAAGAGGTTACCCATCCCTGCTCATAGCCCTGGGACCTGCGATGGCTCCTAGTGGGGGTGTCATTTGTTGATATGGCCACTGTGGATTGTCTGTGGACAATGGCATGTGAAAGAGCCAGTGTCGTGTTGTTTTCCACCACACCGCTTACTCTTTTCTCCTGCCCTGGAAAGGCATGACCCAGACAGGGAAGCTCCTTCAGCCTGGGTCCCAGGGGGACAAAGCCCAGCTTGCACCATGACTGAGAGCTGAGCCTGTTTTAAGGCAGAGACACACTTGTTACTGCAGCCTTACCTAGCACGCACTGACTGAAGCAGGTCTTGTCCTCCTCTCCCTCCTCCAGTCTCCAGAGTTGTGTCTCTTGTCCACTTGCCTATAGTCCATGATCAGAGACTTCTGCTCTCTTCGGTGTCTTGTGTGACTGCCTCACCCCTGCACACACATCCCCACAGGGCCAGTTGTGAAACCATATCCAATGCCCAGCACAGGCTCTCTGCCCTGTGACCCCCACTGTTGCTATCTCTCTGGTAAATGTCTCAGCTAGTCTCTGCAAATTTCCAGCCTCTCCTGGGCTCACACAGACATTCTAGACACCACCCACCAGACACAGGCTGACACCCAGGGAGATGAAGAAAGCTAAGTGCAGGCACTCCCTTGGCCTAACCCAAGTCCCCTCTACCATCACCCTGAGGGCCCCCACAATTGGGGGCAGGAGCCACCCCAAGGTGACTTCCTCCAACCTTCACAAGCAATCCCCTGAACCAAAGCAGCACACCTCCTTCACCAGGGTGAGGCCTGGGGAGGGGACATCAGCCTGCACTCTGGCCAGGCTTCCCTGAAGCCCTGGGCCTGGAAGGGGAACCCTGCACTTCCTCTTTATCATTGCCTGGGTCCTCCCCGGCTGCCGAGTGGTGAGCTCTCATCCTGCAGGCCTGGTCCAGTCCCACTCTTCACAAAGTTGGGTTTCCACACCATAATCTCAACAATGAGATGGCAATGTCAGCTTGGAGCCCAAAAGCATTACCTTCCTTCTCTTTTCCTTAGTGGAAAGTTTTAAGGTTCATTCTCTGCATGGAAGCTAAAAGAAAACTTGTTTTAAAGGATGGTAGTATAAAGAAATCTGTTCAGCCAGAAATAGTGGCATACCCCTGAAATCTCAGCCACTCAGGAGTCTGAGGCAGGAGGAACCAAAGTTCAAGGCCAGCCTGGGAAACTCAGTGAGACACCTGTCTCAAAATAAAAATTTTTAGCTCAGAGGTAGAGCACTCCTGAGTTTAATCCCCAGTGTGGAGAATAAGAAAAGAAAAAAAGAAAGCTGTTCAGATAGTTAAGATGGTAAATTTTGTTATGTTTCCTAACTTTTAAATTTTTAACCAAAATTTTAAAAAAGAAATCAGTTCAAAATAAATATATTTTTGCCAATTAATTTTCCACTTATATCAGCATATGGAGGGAGTTATGAAGTAGGGTGACCTGGCGCGGGTCCATACTTAATTATTCTCTTCTCTAAGTTACTCCCTTCTCTTATCTCCTTTGAGATTCTTAAAGCAAGTACTGGCCACATCTTCCTAAGGAGGAAAGGGTGCTTCACCACCAGCCAGCCTGCTGGGAAAGGGCTCAAGTGGCCCTTCCCTTCTCATGTGGCCCCCCATCCCCAGACCCTAATAAAATCCTCTAACACTCTCCCTGCCACAGGCACATGGGACTTAGACATAGGCCTAATGGCATTTGGGAGTTGGAGTGACTGCAGGGAACAGGAAACTCAAATAACGGTGGCTTAAACAAACCAGGGATTCATTTCTCTCTTACGTAATGAGAAAATCGAAGGCTGGAAATTCAGGGTGGCCCAGCAGCTCATGATGTTCTCCAGCTCCCAGGCTTATTCTAGCTTTCTCCTCCGCCGCTGGGGGGTTGACATTTGAACTCCTGCTCGCAAGGTGGTTGCTGGAGTCATTGCCATCATGGCCACGGTTCAGGCAGGAGGGAAAGTGAAGGCTCTGGTATGACACCAGCCAAATGTCCTCCCCTTTTAAGGTGCTTTCCTGGAAGCCCAACCCCACGACTTCTGCTTACCTCTCATTAGCCAGAACTGTGTCGCCTGGTTACTCCTAACTTCAAAATAAGGCCAGAAAATGGAGTATTTAAGGTGGGCCAATTGCCAAACCCTAACATGGTCAAGATTCTACATGGCAAGAAGAGGAGAATGGAGAGCTGGTGGGGACCTGGCATCCCGCCCACACCTTCCTAGCTCCAGTACCCCCACTGGAAGTCTCTGGCTGGCAGCTTCCTTCTTCACTCTGTCCAATCATTTGCATCTGCCTTTGTTCCTCCGCTCAGATGACAAACGCCTTTGCAAACAGAAACATGTCAATCATTTTTGTTATTCCTTGTTCTTCAGCCCCAAGCTTTCAGTTCTACCATTGCAGATCAGTAAATGCTTATTGTAAAAAGAAAAAGCAGTTAACTAGTAGCCATATATGTCTTGGGATGTTTTCCATTTCTTCCTTGAATACTCTCATCACATACTGTCATTTTACATTTCATGAGCAGGTCTAATAACTCCAGAACTCAATGGTGAAATTCTGCAAGTCTAGAAGGGCTAAACCCAGGGCCTTCCCCAGCGACTGTTTGTTTGGTCTACGTTCTAGTTACTATCAGGAGCCACAACAATGGTTCCTGGAGGTCTTGGAGCTGCTTCCTAGTTTGCACTAGTTCCTTCGTACCCATTATCGCTCTTGTTCTGAGTAAGCCTTTTAAGGTGGGGGTGCTGTAATTATCCCTTTTTAGCAGATGATGAGATGAAGGCTAAGAGAAGGTACATCGCTTGCCCAAAGGCATGTGATGTGAGTTTGGACTTGAACTTCAATGCAGGGCTAGTGCTTTGCCATCAGTTAGACCATGATTCCCCTTGCTTTCAAGATGAAGAAATCAACTTCCATGATTTCAAATGCAGCACTGTTAGAAATAGAAAGTGAGACATGTTTGTCATTTGAAATTTCCAGCAGTCAGATTTAAAAAGTAAAAATAAACAGGTGGAATTAATTTTAATAATAGAATTTTACTTAAACTGTAATCCGGTTTTTTTTTTTTTTTTTTTTTTTTTTTTTGTCTCTGGGGCTCAAATCCAGGGCCTTGCACTTGCTAGGCAAATGCTATATCATTGAGCTATGCCTTTGGCATCATGATAGAAAATATTAATAAGATATTTTAGGACTGGAGATGCAGCTCAGTAGAAGAATATCTGCCTAGCATGCACAAGGTCCAGAGTCAGACCCCAACAACCCATCCCCGCAAAATAAAGAAGGGGGCAATTTTTTTCGACCCATGTGCTAAGCAAGACACATGCTTCCTTAAACCAGGTAGCATTTCATTTGTTGTATTTCCAATTTCCAGCACCAATTCGCCTACAAAGATTTTACCAAAAAACCCTAGAACCAGTAAACATGAACATTAGACCCCAAAAGACTAGAAGTGCAACATGGAGACTACACAGCTCAGGAAGTGCACCTCGGGAGTCCAGAGACCCCACACCAACCATGGTTATGCAGACACACAGCAGAAGCCACTGGCCAGGACCATGGGGATAGAAAATGGGCCAGAGAATTTATAGACTTGATTTGTCAGAAAATAAGTGAAGCAAAAAAATGGAGATAAAAATAGAAAAAGCTCAAGATGTTTTTCAACAAAAGTGTGTGAGAAAGTTCAGTGGACAAGTACAACACCACCTAACAGTAGCTAATGAGCTGGTGTCACAGGTCACCAATTCAAACAACCATTTGGTGACCCACTCAGCTTAATGATGGAAGAACATTAGGCAAAGAGTTTCTCATGCCCTAAATGTCCTAATGGCAATGAACATAATTTCAAAGGGAAAAAAAAATCAAATGGATTGGCCTGCCTATCAATTCTACTTAGAAATGTCAAAACCTGGTGACAGAGAAGCAGAGGTGGGTAGAATGAATAAAGCAGAAGCAGACACAGCTGCAGGAAGGTCTCCTACAGCAAATCGCTTTCAAAACTCCGGGTACAGAGAAATCAACAACACAAACAGCAGAACGAGGGCCCCCAGCTCTGAACTCCACTGCTGCCATTTATAATTATTCATAAAAGAAGAAAAGCAGCCAAAGATTGTGGCATCTCTGGTAACAAGTCTGAATATCTTTTTAATTTTGACAACACCCTTGAAATCAATGATGACATAGGGGTGCTGAAGTGGATGGGAAGCTCCTTTGGTCCAGAGTAAGGCAAATGCTCTCTGTGGAATCTGAAGCCTGCTAAATCACTGAGGCCAAGGGCTTTAGAAATTTATTCCACAGACCTCTCCACAGCATCTTTTTGGTTAAATCAGAGACTCCTTTTGGACTCTTCTCAGTTTCAAATTTATACCTGACCACCACTGCCATCTTACCCTAAGCCAGTGTAGAACAAGGGTTAAGCTTGGATGCTAAAGTGGCCTTAGTGGCTGGGCAGTTCCTTGTCCCAGCCACAGTCTGGCAGTGTGGCCTCTCCCTGCTCTGAGTCCAGAGGTGAGACCCACCCCTGTTCATTATGACAAACACAGGGATCCTCCACCCCAGAACAAAGACAGAAAGAAACTCACCATCATCACCTCGTCATCAGCATCATTATAATCCAATGTATTGATTGCACCTTCAGTACATTTCAATTCAGACTACCCACATTTTGGGTGTTGAAACTCCACATGGCCAGTGGTCACGACAGTGAAAAGATCAGTGCTAATGTTTGAAAGTTAGATTTAAAGTTAAGCTTTGAAATTTAAGATTTCATAACCAACCTATTTTAGACATTACCTAAGATAGTCATCTCTACACACTCTTGCAATAAAACAGAACTGTCTCTGCAGCAACTAACCCCAATAGGACTCTTTAATTAAAGCATCACAAAGCACTACTGCCATCTTGTGACTGACCTCTGAATTGCAAGCAAATTCCCCAAGAGGAAATAATCAGACTGCAGGAATGTTTTTCCAAGCATGTTATCTGACCACATCTGATCCAGGAGGTTTGATTAAAAGTGTGCTTTTCTGGACCCTACAAAATCCGAATCTCCATGTCAGATCCCAAACACACTCATTTTTAATAAACATCCTAAGTCATCTTCATACACGCTAAAACTTGAGAATCTTTGATTAAAGGACATGCCTGGATAATGCAAGCACAGAAAATTCAGTGGCAGCAAATATCTGAGGATCCATTTTTCCCTAATGCTGATCTGAGACTTGGAAGACTGCTGTCCTACTCTGCTGAATTCCATGGAATGGTGGTGTTGTTTCTAGATAGAAAAATATTTTCAAAACACCCCATCTTCACTGCATAGAAAACTGAAAAGAATCCATAATCCCTTTTAAAACACTTAAAGGAAGAAAGAAGTCTGCAGTCACCACCCCGTGCCACCCATGCCCCCCTTGGATGCAACCCTGTTAGCAGCTACACTGAGCTCCCACACTCAGCAGGCTCCGCCTCCTTTACTCCTGGGCCCAGCCAGTTTGACCTTTCCTGCCCTCCCTCTTCCCCTCACTCCCCTGCCTCTACAGCTTCACAAACTGTCCCCTCCATCTGGAACAGCACTTCCTGCCTCTCCCCTGCCCAATGATAACTTGTCTCTCAGCATGCAAACCAGGCATCTACTGCTTGGGGTGTCCTCTAGGCTGAGCTAGGTGTCCCTCTTTTCCCCCAAAGTGTCTCATATGGTAATCATAGTGCCTGACTTCCCCCACATGACTATGATCTCTTCTAGGGCCGGGCTATGTCTTGTCTCTATAATTCTAAAACCTGGCAAAACCTCTGTCCCAAAGTGGACATTAAGTATTTGCTGAATGAAGAAGTATTTTCCAAAAACTAGCCATCTGTGTCCATCCTAAGGTAAGTCACTGCAGAGCATGCATTTAACAGGCATTTCTGAAGGCTGAGCAGCTTCCCTGCTCGGATGCACAACGACAGGCTGATCAGGAGTGGGGAGTTATAGTGACTGGATACCCATGAATCCAGGAAGACCGGGACGGGTACAGGGAGAAGGCAGGAACAGAGCAACCTCAGAATGTCCTCTTCCCAGGAAGGGAGCCATTTCCCCAGAGGACAGAGGCCTGTCGCATCTTGCCTGGTTAATCTGACAGAAGCCAGCTGCAGTGCTGGGCCTGCCCCGGGGAAGGCGTGCTGAGGCTGGGAACCACATGCTGCTGTTGCCCCCTGGGGACAGGGGCACAGGGGAAGGGTAATTGACTTGTCTCCCGAATTTATTTATTAATTCCTAGCTGCACCATTTGATGTGGTTTCCAGGAGGCACAATGTTGAAGTCGGCTCTGTCCCTTCCCCACCCACCGTCCACCCCACACTGCTGTGGCCCCAAGGGAGATGGGCGAAGCTCAAGCCAGCCTGGCAGTAAGATTTGGCAATTGAGGGGTGGGTGGGTAAACAGAATAAAGAAAAGATGGGATGTTTGCAACCCAGATATCAAGCACACGTCTAAACTTGCCTCCTATAGGAGATAAGGCCCCCAACCACATCTAAAGAAGCAGGGCAGTTATGGAGTCCAGGGAGAAAGGGGGGTTCTCCCACCCCATGTGCAAACCTGGAAGGAGTCCCCTAAGGGTGGAACCTGAGAGTAAAAGGGGGGTTGGTGATTTGGGTGACAGTAGCCACGGACCCCAGTCAGAGGAAACAGGAGTCGGGCCCCAAGGTCCTCCACTGTTAACGTAAGGTGATGCTCTCCTGACCATCAAAGGTCACAACAAAATGGTATGCTTCCTGCAGGTGGCTTCAAAACTGGACCCTCTCCAAATACTTTTGGGTTAGGTTTGGTTTGGTTTGGTTTTGTGGAGGGGGGTTTGTTTGTTTGTTTGTTTTATTTCTCTTTGGCAGTACTGGAGATTGAACCCAGGGGCACTCTACCACTGAGCTACATCCCCAGCCCTTTTTATCTTTTATTTTGAACAGGGTCTCACTAAGCTGCCCATGTTGGTCTTGACCTTGCCATCCTCCTGCCTCAGCCTCCCAAGTAGCTGGGATTTAAGGCAAGTGCCACTGGTGCCCAGCTTGCTCCAAAGAGAGATCTCATCCTTTTCCAAACATGGAAGATGGAGCCAGGAGTGGCAAACCAAGAGGGAGATGAGGACGAAGCTCAGGAGTTCCTGATGCTTCTTCATGCCACAGGCTTCCCTCCGGGAGAAGAAGGAGATTCCAGAGTCTTTGGGGCCGGAATCTTGTACTGGCATGACCCTGTTTAGCAGAGAAGGGTGACCCTCCTTGTGGGCACATTGCTAGAATCCTGGCTAGCTAAGCAAGTGTGAGCTTATGACTGAAACATGCAGGCCAGGATCCCAGCTCCTGCACGCTGGGTCCCTTGACCAGGGTCCCCTGTACTGATGGCTTGCTCCATCTCTAATGCTCCCCTCCACTGTGAAGGATTTCCAGAGCCAGGTGTCCTTTGCTGACGCATCCCAATGGCCTAGGGGTGGGTGGGGGGTGGAGGTTCCATTGGCACCTGACATGAGCACTCATCAGGCCAGCCAGCCTGCCTGAGCAGGCCCGGCAGCTAAGGCAGCTGCAGGGAAGAAAGGCCACTGCTGCCCCCGCCCTGCCCCCGCCCCGCCTCCTGACTCCCTGGCCTCCCTAGTCCTTCTGTCCTCCCTCTGCATTCCGCTGCCCGTCTATGTCTCTCACCCCCAGGTGCCATGAAAGCTGGAGTATTCGACCCTTGACTGGCCACGTGACTGGAGTTCTTCCTGGTCCTAGCTGCTCTGAGGGCTGTTATTAGTTGGGCAAATGAGGGGCCCTCAGCTCTTCCCCAGGTGCCTCTGCACAGAAAGCCCGGCACACAGTATCAAGCCAACCCTGGCAGAAGTCGACATCCTGCTGGGGGCAGAGGCTTCTTTAACACTTGTGAGCTGTAAGCTTGGCGCTCCTGCACTCTCCCGTTGCTCCTCTTCTTCCCTCTGCCTCACCTCCTCCAGAAATGTCCTCTCCCTCCAAATCCTCCCAGCCAGCTAGGAAGACTTCCCTGAGGCCCATACCCCAGAATGGCTCCTCTCCACCTCCCCTCTACGCCATCTGCTTTCCCTCAGGATACACTGTCCCCTACTAGGGCATTTGCTCTCCAGGCCTGCTTCCCATTCCCTCAGGCTTGGGACTGGGTCATCTCCTCCTCCCTGGTACAGAGCAGGGGACACACTGTTAGGACCCTCTGAGGAAGGCACTATGGGCCTCTCTCACCCCAGCCTGAGTTTGTGTGGTTGTCTCTCCCTGGAATGGCGTCTCCAGCCAGCCAAGACCCCCCCACACTTCCTGTTCTGAGGCAGCGACTGCTGGCCGGGTGGCTCTGAGGCCTTCAGTCAGGCTGGGGCCTGCTCTGCTGGGCGGGAACCGCACACATTCCTTCAGAATTAAACAAGGTCCCACTGGCTCCAGGCTCCCCAGGATGAGGATCATCCGGTTTGCTTTTGGAAGCAGCTTTTCATCCTCCCCAGGCAGTGAGGCCCACTTGGTTCCAAAGGAAAGTTCTTTGGTCTCCGGGGGCAATGACCTCAACAGCCACAGGGAAGGGTGAGAGGTCACATCTGTGGTCATTGGAACCCTGGGTCAAGGGCTAAGATTGCCTTGGGCCACCTCATGTCTAGTGTTCATCTGTCCACACATCTGAATACTTGAACACACATGCATGGGCACAAACACACATCCAAGCAAATACACAAAAATGAGCACACACATGTACACAGATTCCCATGTAAACACATGTGCATGGACATAACCACACAGAAGGGTGTGTGCATGCATGCACACAAGATACATGTATAAATACACAGACACATACACAAACACATGAAAATGCACACACACACATGCAAACACACACACCAAGGACACACACACATACATACGCAAGCACACACTTGCAAACACAGGCAAATACATGCCCCACTGCTGCCCCTGAATGTCCCAGAGGTGGGCTTGTGGCCTAGCCACCCTGATAGGGCAGAGTCTCTGGCAAAAAGCCCATCCCTCCTTTTTGCAGAAGTGTTGAGAAGGGGGCAAGACTGATCGGATGCATGGTAAGATCGTTTTTCACAGTTCACTTCGAACAACCTCAGCCCAGGAGAGAGAACGCTTTTTAGCAAAGACAAAATGGAAGCATTCCGATCGCATTGTCCCCAACCCATGGCGATATGCAGTGAAGAAACAACAGCATCACAGAAGGGAGGGAGAGAGGACGTGAGATGCCCCCAGGCTTCTGGACAGGCGGCAGCTGCCCATGTCTGCCGTGTGAATGGCATTGTGGGAAAGGGTCAAGGGCACCCCCAAAGTGTGCCCAATATGTAACTTCCAGTGGCACTCCCTACGATCCTCCTTGCTTTAATGACTCTTCCCCTGGTTCTTTTTCTTTTCTCCCAACTTTCCTTGCACTAGCCTGACCCTAAATGTGGGAATCTCAGGGACCAAGATGACCCTGTCCATGGGACAAGGAGATGGGCAGTAGATGTTGCTCTTTCACAGAGGTAGAGGGGTCCCAGAAACCTCCTGGGGGAGTGATCAGGCCAACTTTGACCATGGGACTTCTAGATTATTCCTGGATGGTTGGACTGGGATAATTCAAGACCACCCCCAAATTTCCTCTGTTGACTGGACAAGTTTTGAAAAGAGATTCTGTCAGTGGTTGAAGGAATGTGCTCATTATAAGGACCAGAGTGTCTGTGGCTTCATACCAGCCCAGTCCAGCGGCTGTTGGAATCGACCTTTTCCTTTGACATGGTCCATGAAACTAACATTCACATGATCCCGCATAGATTCAGTAAGTTTGCTAATTTCAATCACAAATCCTACTCCAAGCTTGTCTAGGGCCCTGGACAGTCATATGGTCCAGCCACTGCCAGTTCAAAAACTTGGCACCTGCATAAGAAGATACTGCTTTTTCAGATACTTTTTTTCCATTGATCAGGAAATTATCATAATATATTAATAATGGTAGAGTAAGAACTTTACTGCCATCTGCAGGAAATCTGCCATAAGAAATCAACAAATTGCCCACCTTTGAAATCAATGAAATTACATAAAAATGATTCAAATTTCCACAATATGAACAGTGTCCCCTTAGCTGTGGTGCCCTTGCACAATCCCATGGGCACCTTGCATGTGGCCTCCATGACCCCCACATCCCCCCAAAACTCTTAAAGTTCTAACTCCCAGCACCTACAACTGATCCTATTTAAAGATAGGGCCATGAAAGGGGTAGGTAAATTAAAATGGGTTTGTTAGGGTCACCCCAATCCAGTCTAACATGTGTCCTTATAAGGAGGAAAGATTGGGCACACAGAGAGAACAGGGTCATGCATAGAGGGCTGATGGTGTGCAGCAGCAGCAAGAGAATGGCCACCAGCAAGCCAAGGGGAGAGGCCTCACTCAGAGGAACCCAACCATGCCAAGCCCTTGATCTTGGACTTTCAGCCTCCCAAACTGTGAGATAACATTTCTGTATTAAGCCACTCAATCTGTGGCATTAGTTAGGGCAGCCTAAGCTGACCAATACCACCTCTTCTCTAGTGACTGCAAAAGTCCCATTCTCCCCATCCCCAACTCAGACCAAAGGCCT
This sequence comes from Sciurus vulgaris, assembly GCF_902686455.1. Taxonomy (NCBI): domain Eukaryota; kingdom Metazoa; phylum Chordata; class Mammalia; order Rodentia; family Sciuridae; genus Sciurus; species Sciurus vulgaris. The sequence goes on from NC_136475.1 coordinate 63,604,103, forward strand.
CCTTCAAAATAAAATCCTGAGGACAGAGAACCATCGTCTGGCCCTGAAAATGCAGACTGACAGGTCCTTGCCCTGTACACAGAAGTATCACATCTTCAACTTGGACAAATACTAGGGTGGAGCTCACCACCTGCAGACTGCAGCTCTCCAACCCGGAGACAGGTCCTCCTGGGAACAATTTCCCCTACCACCCAACAGTGCCTAAGGCCCCCACGGAGGAGCTGCCCCTGGCTCTCAGAAGGGCCTGTATGGGTCACCTTGGGTCCAAGCCCAAGTTCATGTTCTCATGGCTTCCCAACCCCAGCCCACCCCACAATAGAATGGGATACCTGCACTAAGGGAAGCCATGTCGTTCCTCTTATCCATTCCAGTAGGGAAGATGTCTGAAAGCAGAGAGACCTGGAAGTTTCCAAAAAGGGAGGGTATTTGAGGTTCTGTGGGAGCAATCAGGGCTGGCTTCTCCATTTGTCCCAGGAAGCACAATATCTAGGGCCCAGGATTCTTTTAGGTGCCCATGAAAATGTTCTAATTTTTAAAACACAAGGAAAAAAAACAAATATAATAATAATGAATATCTAATAAGAAGTCTAGCCTGGATTATACTCACCATTATACCACATGATCATAAAGTGTATTTTTTTTTTTTTTTTTAATCAAGATTGGTTCTGTGAAGGTGAGTGTCACCACTGGGCCCAGGAAAGCCACAGGGAAGCCCTGGAGCCCTGACGCTGGGACTGGACTAGCATGGGGGCTCTGCCTCCCTCCTTCTCAGGAGGCTAAGATGTAAGGCCCCCCAGCAGGTCGCCAAAGCTGGCCCAACAGCCACCTCACATGCATGTGGCAAAACTCAGACTGGGGACCACTGGGCAAAGCAAGAGGGGTCAGGGCCAAAAGGAGAGTGGCCCTTCAGCCAGGGTCAGCACAGGGGCTGGGTCAGTGGCTGGCACTGAGCCAAGTGTCTCCCCTTTGTGCTAAAGAAGGGCTTGGCAGTACCTCCTTGCAGAAACCCGCATCCGTTCGGGCATACAAATCGTGCCATGCAGGCCAGGTTCTAATTAGCCTGCCTGTCTCCACTCAGCTGGTTGCAATTGCGGCCCCTCGTGCTAGGGTTTCACTTTCAACATTGATTTATGGGAAACACAAGGTTGCCTGAAATCCACTCGAATTCCTCCTCAGTGAAGCAATGGTTCTGGGAGGGAGAGGCAGAGGTGGGGGAGTGGAAGGTGGTGATGCCGGATGCTGGGATCTTTTGACCGGATAATGATGGAAATGAAATCGCATCAGGCGAGAAACCATGTAGCCAAGGCTGCACTGGGCTTCCATTTAGGAAGGGAAACACAACTCTGGCAAAAAAGACGTCAGGTCTGCTCTCTGACCAGAAAAGAGAGCTCGTTTTTATTGGTTACTTGCAGAGGTGGCGATGTCAGTGGGCACTTAGCTCAAGCGTTTTGCTCTGTCTGTGCTGAAGATGAGTTACTGCAGCTGTTCAAAAGAACACAGTAAGGCACCCTGACCTCAGCAAAGCAAAGCTGACACTGGTTGAGGGTGGCACACACCAAGCCTCCTGGCATCTGCTGTCAGGCCGCGAGCCAAGGCCCGGAAATGCATGTGTCCTTTGTCCCATGGTGGTCCCTGTCTCAGTGGGCACATCCACTCAACTGTAGCTGCTCCACAGAGAGCAATATGCTCGGTGATCAAGCTCTGGTGGGCCGCTCCCCCAGCCAGCCCCCCGGGGGCCAGGAGCAGCACTCTCTGGAGAAATGATATATTCATGCAATGGAATTCTATGCAGCATTGAAAATAAATGAGCCAGAGTCACATGTCAACGGGCACAAATTTCACCCACATTTTGAGAGAAAAACAGCTCTTCGCAGAACACACACTAAAATGACACAATTTATACAGAATTTCAAAGCAGGCAATACAACCCTGCAAGTACTTTAAGAAAACTTGCATATATTTTTTTTAAAGGAGTAATTAGTGAAAATGAAAAATCCCAAATAGAGAAGAGTGGTTATTTCTTTGGGGTGGGGTGCAGTGGAGGGGAAGTAAATCCAGGTGTGCACAAGGAGGACTCCAACCAAACTTGTCATTTTATTTCTGAAACTAGTTTGTGGCGCCAAGTGTGTTCAGGACATTGCTATTTGTTTTGGTATATCCGTACTTTTCTTTGCTTACTTTTATATTTTGTTCTCATTTACATTTTAATTTTTGTCTTTCTTTTCCTTAATTTTTCCCCCCCTTGGTACATATAGCAGTATTATTCGAGAATGAGACCTGAAGGATGGAGCATGAAAAAAGTATTCCAGCTTCACACTGTCTCCTATGTTCCCCAGATCCAAAGTCCCCAAGGAAATTCCTGGGTGACCCAGTGACTCTAGGAACAACACCCATTGAAGAGAAAGCCACCCCTGCCTGGTCTGGGACCCCACTTCACACCTGTTGCATCAAGGAATAAGTGCAGAAGGGCAGTAAGCCAATCAGGAGAGGGTCCCCACTCTCAGTAGGGATGATAGCAACTGGGAAGCCCTCCCTGGCTTGAGCTGGGTAAGGAACCAAACCCTAGGACCCTAGGACCAGGATCCAACTACATCCCTGCAAACCTATTCTCCCCAACCACCCAACGCTCACATGCCTCTGACTTCCCTCCCCTATCAACTTACAGAAAAAAACAGAGAGCCGTGCAGGGCCATGGGGCCCAGCAGCCAGGCCTGGACCATACCTATAGCCACATACCCCAGACTCGCCCAGAGTGACCAGGGGATGGTCACCCAATGTGGCCATCCTCTGCTTCCACTCCCACTCCTCCAAAAATTGGGATAAAGGCACAGCTGGAGTGCCCCAGGCCCAGGGGACCTACCCAAGTCTCCTGCCCACCTGTTCTCTGGACATGTGACTGACTCCCCAGTGCCAAGATCTGGTCCTGTCTATTCATTCAACAAAATATAGTAAGTGCCTACTACGTGCTTTGTGCTCGCTGGGCACAGGGGATACAGCAGTGAAGAAACAATCCAGTCTTTGCTCTGACATATGCATCAAATCAAGTTACTGAATTATGGTGGCAGCAGGCCACCGTTACTGGCAGAACTGGGAGGCTGAATTCAGGATAGAGATCAGCGAGCCAAACCCTTCTACACATGCGGGGACCAATGCCCAGGGGTGACATAATGCCCAAGGTCACATGCTAACAAAGTGCACAACCAGGATTCTGAGCTCTTTCCATGCCAGTAGATGACCTCAGGGATCTGGGATCATGGTGAGGGTCCTTCCTGAGCTTGTTGGTCACTGCTAGGCTAGACATGGAGAACTAGGCAGAGTCTAAGAACAACTTCCGGTGGCAAAGCTAGGGCTCTGGGTCCTGTGTCCCCCTCCACCAGGAGGCTGCACGTTGACAGGGGAGCTGAGATTGCAGTCACAATGACACATCTCAGGCCAAATGTTGCACTCTCTTTCTCCCAACCTGAGAAAATTAGGTAAAATCCAGAGAATTCAGGATCACCCCAAGACCCAGTAACTTCCTAGCCTCCCACCTGGGAGAGGCACCACACCCTCCGCTTGCAAACACTAGAACCCTGGAGACTGACTTTGACATTCCCTCTTCCTCACCCCACATTCAGTCCCCATCACGTGCCCAAGATTGGAATTCCACACTAGGACAACCACGTCTGCCCTCCCTGCCCTGGCTCCCCACAAGCCAGGCCGAGAAGGGGCTCCACAGAACCTACTTGGTGAAAGAGCAGAGGTCTGTGTTCCTCCCCAGAGAAAAGGCAGCCCGGTTTAGGCCTGCCATCTGTCTCTCAGGAAACAGGCGACCTTTCTAACCTTCTAGCATAGGGTATGAGGCTTCAGAGCACCTAGCCAGGAGTTCCTAAATTAGTGCAGGGCTGAGGCCCCAAGTCACCGTGCACGTCTCTAAACATCAAGTGGGATAACTCTGCCACATTTCACAGCAGCAGAGGGACAAACCAGCCGCAACCAGCCAGGGATGTGTTTTGCTTGGCCCACCGCATGGTTGACATTGGAATCTGTTGCCAACATGTAACACGAGGAGAGTACACAGAAAATTCCAGATTTGAAGCCAGGCAGGGTGGTGCATGCCTGTAATCCCAGCTACTCAGGAGGTGGAGGCAGGAGGATTGCAATTTCAAGGCCAGTCTGGGCAATTTAGTAAGACCTTATCTCCAAATAAAAATTTATAAAGGGGATGTAATTCAATAGTAGGGCACCCTTGGGTTCAATCCTCAGTACCATAAATGATGATGATGATAATAATAATAATAAATAATAATAATGATCCAGATTTGAAAATAGAAGAACTGGCTTCCCTGAGCCACATTCCCCACCATACCTCTCTTCCACCAAAAAGGGAGATGCCTCAGTCCCCACCACTCCCCAGTGCTCCCCAACCTAGAGACCAAGGGCTGTTTTTCATTGGTGCAGCCTCTCCTCTCAAAAAACTATCTCCCTGACCCCCGTGGGCATGGGAGCTTGTGAATCCTCACTTTAGGGTCTGCGAATGATGGTGCTAATGGAAAATGTGACTCCATGCTGTGTACTTTCTGTACAAGCCTTTCTCAGGCCTGCAGTAGCCACTCCCGGAGGGGAAAGCCCAAAATCGGGAAAGGACACTCTTCTGTACACAGTGGTCACAGGAGAGGGAATGAATGGCTGGGCCTTCCAGCCCTCACCAGGGCCTGGGCCAGCCCCAAAGACTTCTAAGACAGATGGGGCTGAGTCCTGCTCCCCTCTGCGCACCCACTCTGGCAAAGTGCAATTGTCTACTTCTCTGTGTTTACACAATTTCTGTGTGCTCATCACTTGGCAACTACCAAAGATTTAAGGAAACTCACTGGAGGAAAAAGATGGAGACAGTTCCGTGAACGTGATATTGTCCTGCCGTGGGAACGAGGCAGCCACAGTGTGGTGTGAGCTGTGAGAAGACATCTTGTCTCAGTAAATGAGCACCAAGTTCCCTCAGGCATGTGTCTTGGGATACACTGTCCTAATATCCCGTTCCTATTGCTGGGTCTCTTAGGGAAGAGAAGAAAGAATCTCCCGTGAGGGCTGGCCCTGCAGGGCCGCAGGGCTGGTGGGCCCCAGGCCCCTGGGAGTTTTTAAGAGGCAGGGGGCCTCTGCATGGAGCCTGCTGCCTCTCCTGCCCTGCCCTGCTTGGTTCCCTGACTGGCCAGGGTCAGAGTAACAGTCGACAAAATGGGGCTGAGGACCACAGAGGTCACCAGGCCCTTCCCCAGCCTGTGTGGTGCATCTCTTTCCTTCTGGCTGACCCCAAGCGCTCAGCCAGACTCCTGACCCCTGTCATTCCCACACTCCTTTCTCTCCCCCACTTCTTGGTTCCTTTCCCTTGAAATTTGGTCCTGCAGCAGGAAATGACTTCTTGTTTCTTACTGCACCAAACTAGTCCACAGAGCATACTTTTCCCTACCAAGGTCGACTGCCAATACTGAAGGAAAACAAAGTGAAGCTGATCAAATTAACCAATGCCGAAGGGAGCGATGGCGTGGAAGCCATCTGCCTCCAGAGTTTGATAGTTAAGTTCCTTGGCCTGCCAGAGCTAATGCTCCCTGGCCCTGAAGCCAAGTATCCTCCCTTTTAACTTCACTCTCACCCTCTTCCTCCCTCAGGCTTCCTCCTCTAGGCACTTTAACTGCCAACAACCCACTTTCCCAACTTTGATTTATCCCAACCAGAGGGAATGCAAAGTTAGAGCCAGTCCCGTCCCCAACACCTTTTGAAAAATCATCCAACACACCCGGCAGAACTCTTAGATTCGGAGGCAGACACTCAAACCCAAGCCATCCCAGACAGACTGACGGACTCACAAAGACACCCATCCCCAAGTCCAGAGACAACAGAGGGCCCAGCCTCAGACGCTGCCACGCACACTCCGGACGCTCAGGAGTCGCCCCAGCAGCCCACCCTGCACGGCAAGTTATTCGGAGCTTCTTTTGAGGAAAAACACTCTGCTCCCAAGAAGGATTCTGACAGGGCCATTTTTTTTTTTTTTTTTTTTTTTTTTTTTTTTCAGAGCGGCTGGATAAATTGCTTTTGTGCAAAAATAAACACAAGTGGACTGCATTAGCTGAGCGAGTGACACATTAGTTACAGATGCAGGGCCTGTCAGAACATCGAGGGAACAGCTTTTATTGGGGGAGGGCTGAGAGACTCATAAATAACCGGTTGGCAATCTCACATAAACATTTGTGCGTTCACATAAACACCGCCTACCACACGGCGGCCCTGCTGCCAGCGGGCCTTGGAAGAGCCCTCTCTGCCTGTCCCTAGAGAATAACGATGAGGCCAGGAGGCGGGGAAGGGCCACAAGCCCCTTTCCTCCCATAGCTCCCAACTCCTTGGACTCACTCTGATCTCTGCAAGGAAGAAGGAGAGAGCCAAGTTCTTTCCCCACCCCCATATTTTTTATCAGTGTATTATAATTAAACATAGCAGTAGAATTTGTGTCATATATTCATATAAGCATATGATATAACAGTACCATTTGGTCAATATTGTTCCCCAGCTTTCCCCCACCCCCTCTCTTCCCTCCTCCTGAGAGATCCAAGTCCTAAATCCTAAGTTTGGCAGAGAAAGAGGGTCAATGCCCAACCCTGGTGGAACAACTGATCCATTTTCCCCCTTTACAGAGCTCACATTTATTTGCCCAGAAAGGAGAGAATAGGGCATGTCATTGTAGTGGGGGCTGGCCTGCTAACTAAAGCCAACTGAGGAACTGGAAGAGAGCTTGGGAACGCCTCCCCAGCACAGCCCCAGCACTTCCCATCAGAGTCACTGGGAAAGTGGGATGAGGCCAGTATCCCCCTCAGCACCAAGGCTGAAGGCCAGAGAAGGTGGTACCAGCTTTGTCTCATCCGAGTCACAGAGATGCCTGTGCTTTCTCCCAGTGTGTGTGTGTGTGTGTGTGTGTGTGTGTGTGTGTGTGTGTGTGTGTGTCTTTTTTCTTTTTCCCCCAGTGCTGGGATGGAACCCAGGGCCTAACCCATGAGGATTTGAGCTTTTTTTAGGGAAGACCATATGGGAAGAAAGAATGTTCACAGCCTCCAAGACCTCCCAGCACAATGGCTGGCTCCAATACCAGTTCACCCTCCCACAGTTCAATAACTTTCAATTGGTCCTCCATTTTCTACCTTATAAAAAGTCAAAATCCTTAATTCAAGGGTCTCTTTCTTTGGTTCATTGTATTCCTTGATCTAGTCCCATCCTTCCTTCAACCTGATTTCCTCAGGTGCCCCTCACCATCTTGGGGTTCAGCCAAACGAAATTCGGTCCTCATCCATGCAGTACAATTATAAGCTATCCCTTTGTCCCTCTCTCTTCTGAGAACTTCTTCTTCCTAGAGGCCAGGTCCTCATCCAACCCAACCTTCCAGACTCCACTCAAAAGTCACTTCCTCCTGAACCTCATCTCTGCCTCTTTGAACTCTGGGAGAACTGTTCAGTTCCTTGCTCTCAACTTTCCTTCTGGTGCTATTATTTGTGTATCTGCCTATATCCGCTCCAGATTTTACGCTCTCAGATCCGCATCAAATTACTCTTTGAGGATCCCTTCCCCTTCCCTGCCACCCGCTGCCCAACACACACCTATTCAACTCCTGACACATGGAACTATGTTGAATCAGAGAAGGACAACAGGGATGGTGTCTGATTTGCAGTCACAATAGTGGTGGGACATGGGCTGGGGTTGTGGCTCAGTGGTAGAGCACTCACCTAGCCTGTGTGAGGCACCGGGTTCGATTCTCAGCACGGCATAGAAAAATAAATAAAATAAAGTTGTTATGTCCAACCACAACTAAAAATATTCTTTAAAAAATAGTTTAGTGCTGGAAATTGGCCCATGAATCCTCCCCTGGGCAACCTCCCTTCAGCTTTCATTTTGCAGCTCAACAACTCTGCTTTGGAAGAGAAATTAAGATGCCAGGCAGGTACAAACACCCAGCACCACCGCTCTACTGAATAAACCTCCACCGTCCAGGCCCGTTTTCCCCATTAACAAATGGAAAGCTTTAGGAAGAAATACGAAGCAGAGTCCTAGAGAGGAATATTGAAGGCTCTTTGGCCAGGGCATCCCTCAGGAGAGAACACTGTGCCGCCATAACTTATTGCACTCAATATTTTCACTTCCAATCTTATTTTTATAGACATTATTTCATAGGCTGCAGCTTAAACACAGATGGAAAAGATTCTGGCTTTGTAATAAGAGATGGTTTATGGTGGGCCCGCCTGCTGCTCTCTGTCTGAGTAAAGGCACATTATCATGTCCTTAGGTGGGGCTGCGAGAAGCCTTTATTGTGTGTATGGACTTTGATCCAACAATTCTGCCTTCATCTTTCCCCATGGTCAGGCCCTCCGGATACTCCCAGGGGTAAGAAGTGACAAACACCATGGTGGGCGAGGGAAGGAGGGACAAGCCAGTCTTTGAAATGCATCCCTGGTTCTGGCTGGATCTGTCATTCTTTGGGTCTTCAAAGGGTCTTGATCCAGAGACTTAGGCCTAGACCCCAGAGGGCATAGTTGAAAGGAAGGGGACACTCTGGTGCTAGCTGTATGACTCTGTTGTGTGATATGCATTGCCTTTTCGGGGGAGCGGGAACTGGAATAATTAGAAAACGAAGCTCCTACTGCCTCTCCTGTCCCCTGAGCTGCTGTCTCTCCTCCATGCTGTGTCCCGATGAGCTTCATGTCAGCAAACATCCTGAAAAGCTTGATCGGACTTATGGTGTTCAGTCTGGTGTACCAAGTTTTGTTTAACCAACCTCATTTGGGTCCAGGAGAAAGAGGTTTCTGGAGGAGAGAGACCAGGAAAGAGATGTGGAGGGACACAAAAGGAGAAAGAAAGAGGGAGAGACAGAGAAGGGTGGAGGAAGCATTGCCCAGGCCAGAGCTGGGGGTTGCGCCCCAGAAGAGAGGCCCCAGCCCATCAGATGTGCCTTGGCCCAAGGTGTGGCCCACACACGTCCACAGATTCCAACAGCGCAGGGCGGAGGCCAGCCTCAGTGCCGTGGGCAGCAGGCCTAATGGAGCCCGGGCAGGCAGCCCTGAAGACATGCCTTAGCAGCCCTCCTTTCTCTCCTCTAGGGATTAGTTTTCAGCAGACTCTAAGCTTTGGGAGTGTGTGTCAAGAGACACTGGGGACTTCAGGCTGATGGGGAGAGGGGAGGAAGGAGCAGCAGTTCCATTCTGCCAGGAGGGTCAGTGGAAAGTAAATGGAGGAAGGAGCTGACTGGGGAGAAGACCCTACTTCCAGGGATTCCACACGGAGGAGCCGCTATGTGAATGAAATGTCCATGACAGGCTGTCCTCAGGGGTCTTAATCCACAGGTCTGGCAGGAAGACCTCTGTGGGAAGGGGCGACCCTCCAGGTGCTCTGCAGAAGTGGTTCCTTTGGTTTTTATTGTACAGACATTTCTATATTGTGCAATTGCAGAGGTAAGATTCTGGGGAGCCATGCTTAGGAGATGCTTGAGTTTTCTGATTACCCCAGGAAAGGGTTATCCAGGCCCAGCAAGTCTTCCACCCCAGTTGGGCTCAGGCATGCCAACCATCTCTGCCCTGGCGGAGAGATGTCACAATGGTGGCTCAGTCACCATGTCAGAGGGATGGAAAGCTTTGAAATAGGAGTGGGTGAGGAATCTGCTTCAGGTGGCAAACAACTTCAGGATGATAATGCCCAGGACCTGAGCTGCTTGAGAAATCTGGCCCAGGTGCCTCGTTAACTAGCCTAAGGAGCTACATTTTGGGAAATGTTATAATCAGATATGGAGGGCCTGCTGTTGTCTGACTGCCTCCCTTCCTTAAGAGATCAGCATCCCCCACTCTAAGACCCTTGGTCAGTCCACAGTTAATCAGGGATCTCCCTAACCCCCAGCCCTGAATACCAATTTAAGTGCTAAATTTCTGCTTTCAAATGTGCCAGTTATGGGAACCAGTACATTCCCTTTTTGCTTAAGCCTGTTTGGTCGTCTATCACATGCAACTAAAAATGTTCCAAGTAATATACCAGGCTCACAACTAAATAAGAAGTGTGCTTTAAACCAAAGAACCAAGAGTAAGGATTAGTCTTCCAAGGATAGAGACCCACACCTCTGGCAGAGAAGCAAAAAGACCTGTACAGAATGGATGGAAAAAGGAGTGTCCTTAGATGTAAGCAAGAGAAGTCCCTGCTCAGCCCACAGTTTGGAGGGTCCACGTTTCACACACACATGCACACACGTATGTATGCACACCATGCAGACACCTATGTACATGCACACACAAAAAATTCAAACAACATGTGGATACCTCTCTCCTTCAGTATCCATCATTCAGCACAAGTACAGGATGATGTATATCCCTAAACATCCACTCCCGTGATTAACACTGCTCAGGCCCCAGGGAAACACCTCACATCTTCCATGTTATATTCCTGAATCAAAAAGACACTATGTCTAAACTCTTTGCAAACCTGTGGGTTATGTGTTTCATCAGAGATGGACACTGCTCTGAAGCACAGGGAGGATTGACTGGTGAAAACTTGCCGGTAAGAGAAAAGGCAGGTCATTAGGAATCCTTTCTCACAAATAGGGAGAATGCAATAGAAGTAGCATTTCCCAGGGGGATATTTTTGTGCTTCTCTTTGGGGTTCCAGAGGTACTCACAAATTAGCACAGAATTTGCTACAATTGCACATGGAAGCTGGGGAAATTTTCCAACATAAATTCATAATGCTCCTACATTGGCACATACATATGTCAGATGTGACATGCATGAAGCGTGATACTGATTCTTTACACTGGCAACTAAATGGATATGGAACAACACTACAACTGTGAGTGATTTTATTTTTATAAAAACATTAACTAATATTTCATTAAATGTTCAAGATTCAAATTAAAATTCATCTTCACTTAAACATCTTTTTTCCCCCCCAGTATCAGGGATTGAACCCATGGGTGCCTTATCACTGAGCTACATCCTGATCCATTTTATTTTATTTTATTTTACTTTATTTTATTTTATTTTATTTTATTTTGTTTTAATTCCTGAGACTGGCCTTGAATTTCCAACCCCCTTGCCTCAGCCTCCTGTGTCACTAGGATTATAGGAGTGTGCCACCATGCCCGGATTAAATATTTTGTTTAAAACTACCTATATATTAGATGAGATTTATCAGTTATATATGGCTTTTACTTTTAACAGATAATTTTGAAGGTTTTAAAGAAAAATTACATTTTAAAAACTTACATGAGAATAAATTCTAAGCTTTGGTTGTTTACAGTTAATTTTCATTTTTTATTAAAATGCATGCCATTTTTGTGCTGTTTTGGTTATCTATTGCTGCATAACAAACCCCAAAACTTAGTAATTCAAAATAAATTATTTTTATCTCTCACAGTTGTGGGTTGACTGGGTTTGCTTAGTGGGAGGCAGATCTCTCATGTAGTTGTAGGCAAATGGCAAATGGGTCTAGAGCCAAATGCAGGTTCAACTGTAGTGTTTGCAGTCAAATACCTGCTATCCAAGATGGTGGCATCTTCATCCATATGGCAGAACAAGTGGAATCAGGCTGATATATTGTTTTCTCTATGTGGTCTTTCTTATGGTTAGCTTGACTTCCTCACAGGATAACAGTCTCAGAGGAGTCAAACTTTTAACATGATGTCTGCCTTACCCCAGAGCATCCAAGAGACCCAGGTAAAGTCAAAATGTTTCCTATGACCTATCCTCAGAAGTCATGAATCATCACTGTCACTGCTTCAATAGGTCAAAAGCAAGTGACAGAGACAACCCAGATTTAAGGGAGAGGACGATATAAGGTGGTGAATACCAGGAAGTATGGTGCCCTGAAGGCTACCTTTGGAGACCATCTACCACAGTCTACTCCTGGCTCCCAATGAATCGCATACCTCCAAACTGTACTATATACTCACCTTCCAACCGCCAGGTCTCAGCTATTATTATGTCACCAGATTCAGGATCCAAATTCAAATTTGCCTTTTTAATCAAATCCAGGTACAGATGAGGCCCCTCAGATATGGTTCCTTGAAGACAGTTCCTCTTGATCTGAAGATCTGTGACCCAGGAGACAAGTTATTTCCCCCTGTATCCAACACACAACTAGGCTGGCACAGGATAACTGTAATCAGTGTCCCCATTCTAAATTAAGGAGAAACTTTCACAGAGCAGTTCCAAAATCAAGCCAAGCGCATGTCACCACGTCCTTCATCGGGGCCTGGTCCTTTCTAGAAAAGGGTTGTCCCTGACTTCATGTCTTATCTCTCCTTTTCCATAAAAAAATCACTAGTGTTTGCAGTCAAATACCTGCCTTCTCTCTATGACTTCCTACTCATAGAAAAGATATTTTTATTTTGATCATCTGTCTCTCTCAATCCAACTTAGTATGATTATTTCAAAACTTTTGTGGGTTTCTTATATATCAAATTGTAACTTACTCCATCAAACAAAGTCACAGCTCCATTTTGGCCCTTCTCTACTTTAAGCTGGCCCTGTTGACTAGCAGAGAGGATCTAAGAGGTACAATCCTAAGATTCTCAGAAGCTCTATTATTTACCCAAAGGATCTACAAAACATGATCTTAATTTTTTTCTGAGATATTAACAAATGGTTTTATAGACACACCCTTTGCTTCATCTTTGCCTGAGACCAAAATTTACTGGCAACACCTGGATTTTACATTTGCCCTGAAGCCATTTCTTACACTGAGAGTCTTTTGCTGGAAAAACAGTACTGGGTTCCTTATATTTCCTAAATTTCACTCAAACACCAAACAATTCCTTCTTTAGTTCATCTATATTTTCCTATCTTATGAGAGTCAGCTGGAAGAAGCTAATGGACAGTTTCAATATTCTGCTTGGAAATTACCTTAGCCAGAACCATTAGTTTATCTGGGGCTCTTTCTGTGGCCCACATCATGGAGGACAAAGGTCTCACTTAATTCCATTGTCAGTGATTGTCTCAGGTGTTCTTTTCTCCAGAATCCAGTAGTTTCTTCATTGTCTTCCAGGATATCAGTAGCATTCTCCTCAAATCTCCTCAGCATCTTTCCTCCAACTGTCCTAAAGCAAACACAGACTTTAGGGGTTTTTTTGTTTGTTTGTTTGTTTGTTTAACCATACCACACCCTTCTAACACAATGGAACTGGCCTTCCAAAAAAGACCCCAGCAAACAAGACTTCCTGGTATTTAAGCCTGTGTGTTCCTTCCACAGGGAATCTGGCCTATGGCCTGTGAGTCCTGCTAACAAGTGCAGTGCAGTGGAAATTTTGAATGTGCCCTTCAAGACAACGGGCAGTTTCCTCTTAATTCCTCTGAAAGACTCACTTCTGGGAGACCTGAGCACCTTGTAAGAAGCCCCACTGAAAAGACCAGCTGCTCTACTACAGAGAAAGGCTCAGAGACTACACAAGAAGGAAAGGGCCAGCACTACCCTCACCCCAGTGGAGCCTCCTGATGATTCCAGACCCAGCCACAGCTGCAAGAGGATTCCCAAGCAGGTGCACAGATGAGCCCAGTCAACCCACAGAACCATGGGAGATAATAAAATGGTGGTTGTTTTAAACCACTTAGTTTTGGGGTATCTGATGCTATGCAGCAATAGATGACTGAAACAACCCTGAATAGAATGGCATTTTATTTTTAATCCTTTAGATCATCACTAGAACACAAATTATGAGTTCTCTATTATAAAATCGTGATTGTTAATTTTGCCGAAATTGAGGCAAGAAAATTAAGTTTAAAGAATATGTACATATAATTTACATGTATGAATTACAAATGCCTTTGTTTTATTACTCATCCAAACCTCACTAGCCCATCAACAGAACCCTGGTATGCTTAATAATAATGAAATTCAGTTGTCTTCAGTAATTTACATGCTGTGCACCGAAAAAATCATAACATTGCATGTTTTCAATTTTATCATTCCGATGGTAAACTTTGCGAGGATGAAGAATAGAGAATATTTTATTCAAGTTGATTAGCTTGATTTACAACTTTTAAGTATTGGAATACACAATCTGGGGGTCTCCCTCTATACTCTTCTCCAGGGATGGATATCACTAGAAGTAATGAAATGAGTGTCTGAAGGACTACAGTTGCCAGAAGAGAAGGTAGGCACTCTTCAGGGCCATCAGGGAACCCAGGCAACCAGAAAAGACCAGAGAGGGGCACGGAGCTGGAGCAGGACACTGACAGGACACCTGCTCCTTTATGGGACCAGCCTCTGGTCCACTGGCCAGTTCTGAGTGGCCTGGGCGTGCAGAGGACCAGACATGGGAACACGACAGAATGAGACCCACCCCCAGCGCCATCCTAAAGCCTGACTTGTGCTAGAGAACACCAGACCTTTCCAAGGCCCAGGAGCCAGGACCCAGGGCTAGGTTGGGACCATGCACAACCAACCCAGGTGAGATTTGCTGTTTATAAGCACCCACGATCTATGCTCCCCATACGCATCTTTTTTTACAGACTGGAATGCACTTCCTTTCTCCTGAGAATTATTTCTTGCCAGGCTTGGTGGGTACCCCACATGTAATCACAACGACTGGGAAGGCTGAGACAGGAGGATCACAAGTTAGAGGCCAGCCTGGGCAATTTAGTGAGACTTTGTCTCAAAGTAAGATGAAAAGAACTGGGGATGCTAGAGTATGCCTGGATTCAATCCCCAGTGCCACCCAAACAAAACAAAAACAAACAAAAAAACCCACTATCTTTTCTTTGGACTATGGAAGTGAAAAGAATCCACCTGTGCTTTAATCCAAAGGGAAGATGGAAAGGGGGGTGGGAGGTTGAGCTGAGGAGGTGACAGCAGCCACAACTTCTTGAAGGCCAGGAAAGCCAGGATGTGTGCGTGGCCAGGGGGACATACGTGTCCCCGCCCTGCAGTTCTGTGCTGGTAAATGATCTGGACTCTAAGACAGGTTCTCAGCTTCCAGTCTCTAGGGCCACTGTGGTGAGACTCTCAGAACCCTAGGCCAGCAGCTGGGGCAAGGGCTGAGCCTCTGCCAAGGACCAGGCTAACAGCTAGGACAAGTCTGCATTCAGCCCACATCTAACCCAGGGCCTCAGGTGAGCTCCTTAATCCCTTAAGCCTCAATTCCTAATGGCTAAAATGAGGAGGAGGAGGGGGAAGGGGAAGGGGAAGGTGATGATAGTGCCGCCCAGGCTGGCTGTCGTGAGGGACAGAAGCTGGCCCCTGGGAAGGGCTGATGTTAATGCTTGTCTGCAGAGAGGACTCCCAGGAGGCAGGTGGGGTCACAGGCAGCCATGCAGAAGGCAGTTGGTCACTGAAATGCAAATGCATTGAGGAATCCTGGGACCTCCTGGGCCAGAGGCTGCTGGGGCTCTGGTCAGGAGGTGAGTCCTTCATCCACCAAGCCACACTCACGGTTCTTTTAAAAAGGTCTCTGATCTGCATTGAAACTTTCATTAGCACACAAAGGACGCTCTGTGACTTTGGGTGTCTCTGACTCTGGTTTGTCCTGAATATCTTAGGAAGCCTTTGTCTCTCCCCCTCCCACCCCGTGGCCCACCACAGATCCTCCTCCATGACACACTGAAATCTGGGTTCAGAGTTGAGCCCTAAGGCTGAGGACTGCAGGGTGATCTGGGCACATCCTTTCCCACCTCAGAGACTCAGTTTCTCACTTATAAATGGGGAGGCTGGATGAGATGATCTCAAAGTCTCCAGCTCATTTGAACTTTCCTGGACCATGACTTCCTCCCCCAACCCTGCCAAGCCTGACCCCAGAAAGAGCCCACATCCAGCCCCATATGCACTCAGCCAGGGCCATGGTAAGATGTCATGTGGCCCCTGGAGCTACAAAGCTTGCTAGGCCTCCTTGCCCTCCCCTTCATGCAGATACCTTTCCCCAGCCTCCAGGAAGCCCTGGGGACTTCCCAGTTGGCCCACCTCAAAGCCTCCAGTGGAGGACTCCTAGCCCTGAGATGAAAGTGAGGAACAAGAGCTAGAATTGAGAAAGTACCAAGATAACAACACTATCACCCACAGGCAGTATAGCGCACTCACAGAGGACAAGGTCAGGCAGAGGGCTGGGTCTTGAGGCCCTCAGACAAGGTCAAAACTCGATTTACCTGAAGATACATGAAGAAGTGCCTGGTCTCTCCCAAACCACCAAAGAGTAGACATCTGTGTAAAAGTCTGTGATGGAGCCTGTGTGCAGGATGGTAGGTGTCTGTGAGCAAGATGGCGGAAGAGCCACTGGTTACATGTATTGGCTTTGAGGCCAGGTGACCTGGACTTGAATCCCAAGTTTACCAATTACTAGCTTTGTGACTTTGGGTTAACCTCTGTGTGACTCCATTCACCCATCTATTAAGTGGGGGTAAATAATAATACCTACCTCATGAAATTATTGTCAGAATTAAATGACTTGATCCTTTTTAGTGTTATATAAAGCCTACAGTATAATAATAAATTTTCAGTGTTAGTTATAATTATTATCTGACTGGGTATATCCACATCCACAAGTATAGATTCAAGTGTATTGATAAATGGATACATAGGTACCTTTATGTCTTTAATTATGAGGATGAACACACCGGGTATCTATGTTCCTGTGTGTGTACTTCCAGGATAATAAGAACCACCAGGATTTATGACGTCCTTATTGCAATACTCTTAGAGTTGTACAGGCATTTGCAAGGACACACGCACACAGAGTCCTGAATGACTGAGCCCTCATCCTAACACAAGTGACAGTGATTCTCCACGAGTGTGACCATCTGCCTCACCTCTGCCCCTCGTGACTCCATCCTGGGTAAACTGTGTGAGAGATGAGGACTCACACCAGGGACTGCCTGTCCCATGGCACCGAGAAAGGGCAGTGAATCATACCCACCACCCAGCCTTCTAGGCCTCTGCTGCCTTGAATGGCCTGCATCATCTTTCCTCCAATAGGAAGGGACACGTGAGGAGTCTGGACCAGAGCACCAGCCACCTTTCTCATATCCCATCGAAGGTTTGGTGTTGTGCTGGCCCTGAGCCCCTTCTGCAGAGTCCGTGAGCTCAGAAAGCATTCCCACTGGGCCAGGCCGTCCTTTCACAGTACGTCTTTGTTGTTTTGATGTTGTTGTCTGTTTATTTTGTTTTCTCTTCTTCTGAGTGGCATCTGATTCACTGCACCCTCCCTGGGAAGGACAGAGTCTAACAAAGCCTTCACCAGGTCCTGTTAGGTTTCCTGTGGGTCCATTATTCAGTGCGTTGGAAAAATCTTGAGCATAGAAGGATGATAGATGAAAGTTTATGGATGCGCTTTACTCTTTTGCCTTGATGAGGACCCCATATCTTCATTTTCATTGGCCTGAGGCATCCATCTCTGCTTAGAGCGAGACACGGCTTTGACAGAGGTAGGAAAAACGCAATCATGTCTGGCATCTGACTTGCAAAATGAGATTATGCTGTGAGGCAAAAGTCTACTAAACCAGGCTCTTCTCTTCAGAGAATGGATTCCTCTCTCTGCATTCCTGCATCTCTCTCCTCAGGTGTGACCTGTGTGATCATGAAGTTTTGTGACAGATGCCCGGACCAGAAAAGCAAGCGTTTCGGTCCTCTTCTTCCTGCCTGGGGATGGTGGGAACAGGTCTAAGAGGAAAGTCAACAAGGGGAACCACGTGATTGCATCTGGCCCACTCCTCCCTCCCAGGAGAGAGGGGCCCTTATCCCAGCCTCCCCTTCTACCTCTGGGAAGAAGTGGCATCCCAGACTACTCCAAACTGACCCAGACTCTGTCTGTGATGACAGGGCTCCGTGAGGCAGAGGAGCCTCAGAAATCCAGTTGTCCCAAGTCAGCTTCAGATCCCCTGGGGCCTGGCTGCTGAGCTGTGAGCTAGCGGGCCTGCAGGCGACACAGTGGCACAGCAAGGGGACTCACAGGAGGGGAAGGAGCTAGGATCAGTGGGGCTTGGGCCATCTCAGGAGGGAGTAGACCATGAGTTACATAAACTCAGCTTCAAGTGCAATCAGTGGCCGGGGGGAGATGGTGGCCCTTGCAGGCCTTGCCGGGAAATCGGCAGCACACCACACCCCAGGATCCCAACTCCTTCCTCCTGCCAGATGTCATACAGCTGCCCTTGTCTGTCCACACACCCTAATACCATTTTAGTGGGAGAAGCTGGGGAAGGTAATCTGAGACATAAGCACTTTTATGCAAGAGAAATTATGATTGCTTAACAAGACAGGCTTAACTCTGGTCCCATGACGTTTAAATCAAGTTGAACATTTCATTGTTTTTCTCACTAATCATTGGGGGTGGGGAAGGTTGGGAAAAAGGCCAGATTAGTTATAGACCAACAAAGAAATAAGACAATTACTTTTTTTCCTGCGCAAATGAACTGAAGCATGAATTAAATTTCCAAACTTCTTGTACACATCAAAATAAAAGACCCACCACTGTCCCACTGAAATGTCAGTTGGCCTTTCAACTGAAGACAAATGACCCCAAGAGAGGACATGTCCTAGCTCTCCAGATCCCAAATTGCCTCCTCCAGAAGGGTGCAACACTATGGTTTCTGCAAAGGACAGGTGACCCTTCAGCTCAATAGTTCACATCAGCTGGGCATGGTAGCTCATGCCTGTAATCCCAGCAGCTTGGGAGGCCGAGGTAGCAAGATCATGAGTTCAAAGCCAGCCTCAGCAACTTAACAAGGCCCTAAACAACTTAGTGAGATCCTGTCTCTAAATAAAATATAAAAAAGGCTGGGAATGTGGCTCTGTGGTTAAGTGCCCCTGGGTTCAATAACAGAATACCAATAACAGAAGAAAAAAGAGCTCACATCAGTTCCTCTTCTCTCTCTCCTCTCTCCCCTCTCTCTCTCTCTCTCTCTCTCTCTCTCTCTCTCTCTCTCTCTCTCTCTCTCTCTCTCTCTGTCTCCTGGTTGATCTGTGCTTTTTTGAGGGGAGAAACAAAGTTTTTGTTCTGGTTCCAAGCCTTCCTCGTCCTGGGGATTTTGGAGCCCTCCTTCTCCTGGCCCCTTCCTGTCCAAGGAGGCAGGAAGGTGGGCTGTGAATTCAGCGAAGAACTGATTTAGGTCCTACACTAGTATCTGGGAGGAGCGCGGGGTAGAGACGAGCACATGCAGAGGGTGATGCTGCCACCTGCTGGCGCTGCTAGGAAAAACAACCCAGGTCAGCAACCAAATTCCACAGGTCTTGGGAGGAACAGTGCCAAGGGTAGGTTGCACCTGAATGATTCACATTTTCTTTTCTTAAATAGCTTCTTCACTATTTCCTTATTTGGTTATCTGTATGCAGATTGGAGCAAGACCACTATCCCACACTTTTTGGTGGTTTTATAATGGACAGTCAGCGGTTGGTTCTCATTCATATTGACTGTCTAGAATTAGGAAAGTAGTAACGAGGACAAGGATTACATAAGTGTAGAGCTTGTTTAATGAAACTTCATCCTCATTGTGTCTCCTGGACAACCACACAGGGAGACCCTATGGAACATTCCTTATTCCTTTGGCCCAGACACCTTTGTTAAGCCTGGTATTCAGCACATACATCTGGAGTCCCCTTCTCCTGCACTTGTAGATTTCCAGATCTCTTTCAGGGCCATTCTTCTTAAAGCCCACTCCAAGGATGCACTTGTGAATGCTGGTGGTGCATTCTCAGGTCACTGCCTTGTTGATGGCAGAACTGCCCTGTCACTTCTTCCTATCCTTTGTGGAAGCCATCATGCCTGGTTGGAAAGACACCATCCCATTTTATGGCGAGGAAACAGATACCCAAAAAAGAGCAGTATGCAGCCTGAGGTCACATAACTGGGGGTGGCGTGAAGGCAACGCTTCATCTCCCGCCTCCCAGCCAAAAGCTGCGACCCCCTCCCCATGATGCTCAGAATAGGTGCCCCCTGTGAATAAGGCTCACATGGCTACCCTCAATATCCAAGGAGGCAGAGCAAGGGGCCAAGGAGCATGCCCGTCCTCCTGCTGGGACCAAGGCTGGAAGCAGTAGTAATGACCCTGGAGTTGCCTCAGGGTCTGACATGCACGTAATGACTTCATTTCCTAAGCATTTACATGTGATACAAACAGGACTTTTCAGCTGCCTTAGCGCCACTTTCTAGAATGCAGCACAGGCAGCGGGCTGCCAGGCATACCCTGATCAATGGAGTCTTCCACCGTTTGGAGGGGTGGCCAGTGCTGGAGGATTCTTCTTGGTGGTCTGGTGGACTGGGCCCACCTTGGTCCCCATTTCATTTTCAGTCTTACAGTCTCCCTAGATTCCCAATCTTCAGGCCTGGATTTTTGCCACCCCAACCCTAGAATCACTCAGCCCTGGGACTCCTGTATGTTGGACCAAAAGGGCAACCAGACTGTGGGCAGAATCTGCCCCACCCCTGAGTCCCAATAGCTAAGTCAGTCCTCCAGACCCCGTTCCCAGCAGAAGGGATCCACTCACTTCCAAAGGCTGGCTCCTCTCAGTCGGCTTGTCTTGCCTTGGATACCTGCAGACTGGTGGAGCCAGGCTGGGATCCGAGGCCACTGTCATCCAAAGGCACCGTTCTCAGTAGCCACACCATCTCTACTCCACCTCTTAATCACATCACTAATAAAAACATCTCTGAGGTCAATGAGAGAGCGAACCATGAAGCCATGAAAAAACAATTGCAGAAAAAGACTATTTCACAGACCTTAGGATGAGCAATGACTCTCCAGGCTGCAATGAGATCATACCGGGAAATGCATGGCTTAACAAAAAGTTGAAATTTCTGTACCTCAAAAATATCCCAACATTAAAGACAAGCGGGATTCAAGGGAAAAGATTTTGCAATACAAAGTCTGACACCCTTACCACTTTTTTTCCCATGAATTGTCTTTTAAAGTCTTGCTGGTTTTTTGTTAGAAATATTAGGGTGTTGGTCGGTTGGTTTGTGTATTAAAAGGCTACTTATTTTGAACCCTTTGAATTGTGTTGCCTATTGAATAAAAGAATTAAAATAACATTTTAAAAGTAAATCAAAATATTTTAACTGAGTCTGTGTGGCCAGTTAAATGAATGAAATTTTAATGCCAGAAAAAAATAAAAATAAAAAAGTTCTGCCCCAACCCTCAGCTCACAGGGAAAAAGCAGTGTTCTCAGCCGCCCCCATCCTCTGTTTTCTGCTTCACTACCCACTGACAAGCACCCCACTTCCCAAGGCCCCCTGGGGTCTCCTTCACCCACCTCTTCCCCATCACCAACTGCTCTCTGAGGGGCTTCGATGAACTCCTCCCCATGATAAGGGGCTGAGAATGGCTTGACTGTAGGACGCATTAAAGGGCAGAACCAAGCCATGATCCCAGAGTTCGGCAACAGTTTTAGATTCTGACATCACGACTGCAGGCCAAGCCATGGTCAAGCAGCTGATGCCTAGCTCGTCACAGCCCGGAGCTGGGGAAAAGACTTAAAGGTCTGTGGATGGCAAGGTTGCTTTCTGATAAGAATCTCCAAAGGCCTGGTCCTGGATGAGTCCTTACAGACAAAGCAGGTGGAAAGAGTCAGCCCCAAAGGAGCCATTTTTCCAAACAGCAAATGCAGTCTAGTGCCCATGGGGACCGTTTTTTTTCTGTGGCCCCAGCGAAGACGTCCTGTGGTCAACCTCTTTGCTCATGCTGGGGCACCCAGGACTCCAGACCCTGCCTCCTGGCTTTTCTAGCCCAGGCCTTCGCTTAGCCAGTCTGTAGGACAGAAAGGGCCTCGGCTCTGCCCGGCCCCCTCCCACAGGCACCCACCTGAGGGGAGCAACTCTCGGTTTTCCAGGAGAGGGAACTTGGGCCACTGTTAAAGCCACAGAGGGACTGCCCTGCAGGCTGGGGATGAACCCCAGGGAGTTGCGATCCTGGGACTGCACTGCCCACGCTCCAGCCCCGGGAGGCGCCCTCCGGGACAGGGCCGCAGCGCCACCGTGCGGTAGAAGGCTGTCCCTGCAGCACCACAGCAAAACACCTAGAGGGCCCGTGCTTTGGGATCAGAGGGACTTTGTCACTCTCATCTCTCCTCTGTTTCGCAGTTTTGGAGCTTGGGAAACACCTTTGAGCCTCAGTGTGCTGTCTACAAAATGGGAGAGATAAAAAGTGTTGAGGAATGCATTAGATAATAGAGAAAGCGGAGCAGGACGAGCTGAATGCAGGTGTTCAAGGAGCAACCGTTCCTTAACGTTTGTAGAATCAGAGACCACTTTGTAGAATGAAAAAGACTAGAGAAGAGATGAGAAAGGAAGAAAGCAACAGCTCAGGCTGCTTATGAATCCTGTAGGTGGAGATGGCAAGTGTGTCGCTGGAGGGTTCTGGCTTTGTACAAAGTAACAGAGAAGGACACATTGGTTTATCCCCAGCCCAGTTTAACAGATGGAAAGATTACAGTAATTTTTAGCTTGGCCAGAAAGAATCCTGCCTTTGCCTGCTGAAAGAAATTATCATTAAGAAACTTGAAAGATTGAACATCAAAGTAAAATGCTGCATTGCACAACAACTGCCTTGGTCAAGACTTCTTTTGCCTACAAGTGACAAATGCCCAAGTCTAACTGGCTAATACCAAAGGGAAATATTTTTGGCTCACACTCAAACCCCAGAAAGTGCATGGGTGAGACCAGACTTAGGAATCAGAGAGGGAGCCGGGCGCAGTGGTGCAGGCCTATAATTCCAGCGGTTCTGGAGGCTGAGGCAGGAGGATCTCGAGTTCAAAGCCAGCCTCAGTAATAAGCGGGGCACTAAGCAACTCAGTGAGACCCTGTCTCTAAATAAAATACAAAATAGGGCTAGGAATGTGGCTCAGTGGTCGAGTGCCCCTGAGTTCAGTCCCCAGTACAAAAAAAAAAATCAGAGACATGGTCAGATATCTCTTTCCCTGCCTCTCTGTAATGTCACTTTCCTCCCAGTCCTCTCTCCTCCCAGATCCACATCCCTTGGAGATGGCCTGGGGAAAGACCAATGTGTCTTTCCCTGTCCCCTTATACAAGTGCCTGGCTATGCTTCTTGGGGGCCATTCAACCAGCAGAGAGAATAAAAACAATTAAAGATAGTTCAGTTTTATACTTTAAGTTAAAAAGGAGAAAATACATAAGATAAAATAGATATAGAAGGAAAAGTTAAGAGGAGATATAAGGAAATAAATGAACAGACTAAGATCAGAGGGAAAGGTGCAACAAAATTTTGAAGGGAAAGACTGTTTTCATTACCAAAAGATTTTAAAAGAATGAAATAGTGAAGGCAGAAAAAAATTAAGAAGAAACATTCAGACAAGAAAATAATAATCAGTTAAATAAAATGACTTTCAAAATCACTTAAAATGTTATAAGATCAAAATAAAACAGAAATAAGTGGAGCTAAAAGCAGAAGAACAGAGTCCAGGAGCCAGAAGCGGCAAGTGGACAAAGAGTTTTCTGGGCCTCTCCTAGTTCAGGACATCCCTGCAGGCTGAGCAACTCCACCGGTCACGTCTAGTGTCGGAGCCTCCAGTATGTCCTGCCTCCTTTGATGTCAATCAGGAAACACATTCGGTGATGCCTCCCTCGAATGAGAGCACATTATTTGCATGAACCATCTAACATCCATCAACCCAGACCCTCGAACTACTGCTCTTAGGATGTGGATTCTGGATGCTTCATACTCATCAATCCTTGGAAGTGATGTTGCACATCTGGAAACACATAATAGGTGGATGGATGGATAGATATTAAGATATAGATAAAGATAAATAAGAGATAGGTAGAAGAATAGACAGATCAATTGCTAGAACCAGCCCTCCAACTTCAAGAATCCATCCCAGAGAAACACTAGCAAAGTATCCAAAACAATGGGTGGCTAGGGTCCCTCCCTGCGGCACTGTCTACGACCCCACTCCAGAACACTGAAACCAAACCAATGGTCCCCAGCAGAGGACTGCTTGACACTGGGTGGTACATCCACATCAACATAGTGCAAAGCTGCGATAGGGAGTGAGGAAGGTTGAAAGGATCTTCAGAACACGTTGCTAATGAGATCAGTAAGGACTGGAATGGCTTTTTAATGAAAAGAGGAGGATGGATAAAGAAATGTGTATTTCTTTATACTTTTAAAAAATAAGCAATGAAAGAATAAGATAAAAAGTCATTTTAAAATAATTAAAAATAAGGCGTGGTGGTGCATACCTGTAATCCCAGCCTCTCAGGAGGTTGAGGCAGGAGGATTGAAGTTCAAAGCCAGCCTCAGCAACTTAGCAGGGCCCTGAGAAACTTCGCAAGACCCTGTCACAAAGTAAAAATTTTTTAAAAGGGCTGAGGTTGTCCCTCGGTGGTTAAGTGTCCCTAGGTTCAATCCCTGGTACGGAGGAAAAAAAAAAAATAAGTTTTGAATTGGAAATATCACTATAAACTCAGGATTATTTTTCTCATTAAAAAAAAAATCTTAATTTCCTAGCTCTGCCCACTGAAAAAGCCTAGATAATATGGCTACCTTGGAGTATCAGTAAGAAACTCTAGCACACAGATTACAGTCTCTAAGTAACATTTTCCAACAAAAGGAGTCAGGTTTCTGGGAGAAATGACTTATTCCACGTTTGAAAGAGGAAATGTACAAATTGTTTTGGGATATCTTGCAATGCTATAAACAAGGAGACTGTGAAAAACTTGAAAATGTGTCAAAAATATCCAGGAGCCAAACTGATATGACTTTTCACTGACCAAATGGAACAAATGGAGTATAAGTTATGATAATGGGATCAGTTAATCAATCCTAAAATTTTCACACCCAGCAACAGAGCTTCAAACTATATAAAGCAGAAAGAAGTAGAACTAAAAGAAGAAATAGAAAAATTTATTATAGTTGATCTTCTCTCAATGATTGATAGAACAAATAGGAAGAAAATCAAGGATATAGAAAACTTAACAACCCTATAAAGCAATTTGATAAAATTAACATTGATAGAATACTCTGCCTGACAACAACACATTATTTTTTCCTGAGATCCATATTCTGGGTCATAAAAATAGCCCAAGAAATTTTGAAGAATTCAAAGAAGTTCTAATCACAATGGAATTAAACTGGAAATCGATAACAGAATGATATCTGGAAGATCCTCAGATGTTTGAAATATTTCTAAATAACCCATGGATTAGAAAGGAAATCAAAAGAACATATTTTAAGCCAAACAAAAATTAAAACAAGGTACATTTGTGGGAGGCAGCTAAAGCAGTACTTAAAGGAAAAGTTTATAACACTAAAAATGCCTGTATTAGAAGAGAGGTGTCAAACCAATTGCTTCTGCTTCCATCTTAAAAAACTATAAAGAACAGGGCACACACCTGTAATCTCAGCATCTAGGGAGGCTGAGTCAAGAGGATCACTAGTTCAAGACCAACCTCAGTAACTGAGCAAGGTCCTAAGCATCTTAGTAAAATCCTGTTTCAAAATAAAAAATAAAAAGGACTAGGGATGTGGCTCAGTGGTTAAGCACCCTGGGTTTAATCCCATGTATATAAGGGTGATCCCATAAGACTCACGGAAAGTCAGGCATGTTGGATATGTTTGTAATCCCAGCTACTCTGGAGGATGAGGCAGGAGAAGGCCAGCCTGAGTAATTTAATGAGACCCTGTCTCAAAATAGAAATGGCTAGGAATGTAGCTCAGTGTTTGCCTAGCACAAAGTCCTGGGTTCGACCCCCAGTAACACACACACACACACACACACACACACACACACACACACACTGATTATAATGGAGTTAAAAATGGCCTATCATGTAATTATGTTATAGCAGTTATAATGTCAAGTGCAGCACATTCCTTACATTTGTGGTAACCTGGTGTAAACAAGCCTAATGCATTGCTAATGGTCTGTTGGTTCTGTTTCTCTAGAGAACCCTGACTAATAAGGTAGGAGGAATTATTTAGAATATATATGTCCAACAAAGGAACTATATCTAAAACATTCCAAAAAACTCACAACTCAATAATAAAAAAGCTAAACAGTCCCATTAAAAAATGGGCAAAATGTTCGAACAGACACTTCACCAAAAAGACATATAAATGTCTAACAAGCACATGAAAAACTACAAATGCAGTTCATTGTACAACAATCATAATTTTTAAAAAAAGATATAAAATGTAAAACTAACTGGTTTCCTTTGGAGATAACTAGGGCATTAATTCATTATTATAAAGATTGCTAGAAAAAGAGTCAAGTAGTTATTCAGTCTTTTCTATGTGAATTGTATTTTAGAAGAACTAAATAGTTGAAACTAAATAGAGAAAAGGTTTTTTTGAAACATAGTCATAAATGTAGAAGGAATAACAAAACTGGAAAATTATCATTGTATAATCCTCAATAAAAAAAATAATAGATCTACACAGTGGTTGCTGGTTAGAGGCTAATGAGAAATTCTATAATGTAAACTAGGCTGATCCCAATCCAATATTACCAATCAAAATTAACATCACAAAATGAAATACAATTACACTTTATGTACTTTTTGTTGTGGTACAATAGTGCACAGTACAACCTGGAATACACACTTAGCAAATAAATAAATCTGAATATTATATATAGATCTAACTGCCACAGGAGATTGAAGAATATGTTAAAGGGCACCTTAAGAATGCAATTAGGCAGATTTGTGGAAAATCCTATAGGTCAACACATAAATGTTTTAAAAGACTGTGGGATGAAAGAGAACTAGTATAGATTAAAAGAGATTTAAAAGATTCATTAGGGAGCTGGGGCTGGAGCTCAGTGGCAGAGCACTTGCCTAGCATGTGAGAGGTGCTGGGTTTGATCCTTAGCACCACATAAAAATAAACGAATGAAATGAAGGCATTCTATTCATCTACAACAGCAAGAACTTTTTTTAAAAAAAGATATATGTTGGTCAAATGCAAAGTGTAGACCTTGTTTGGATCTTGATTTAAACATCTTTCAGAGATAGTTATGGAAATTTGAATGAAGACTAGGTAAGCAATTACTGTTGTTCTTATTGGGTGCAGTAATCATACTGTGGTTATACTTTTTTAAAAACTGGTTACCTGTTGGGCATACCTTCTGCAGTATTAGTAAGATAAATTAAATCCTATCTGGGATTTTCAGGGGTAGAGGCGAATGTCATGAGGGCCTAGATGAAACAATTGTTTATGCAGAGATGGATACGAGGGGTTAACTGCTATTTCTCTACTTTTGTGTATGTTTGAAATTTTCCATAATAGAGAATTGAGCTTTGATTTTGTTTTATTTTTTGTATTCTTTTATTTTGTTGAATTTGAAATGGGCCTGCCCATACAGGTTGCAGCCCTCTGGCTGTGTTTTGACCGACTGAAAATTCCACAGGAATATTTCCTCCCTTTATCAGTGCAGAAGCCCCACACTCAATGACTGGAGGGTGCAAATGAGTGAGATGAGTCAGGGGTGAATCAGTAGCAGCTGTCCCCCACCTCTGTGCTAGAGACTAATGGAGGGTGGCAGGGACAGTGGCAAACCAAAGAAGGCAGAGCCCTCCAAGAGGGGGCAGCCAATGTTGCTAGGGAGGAATAAAGGCCCAGATGGACAGTCATCTTCTGATTTTTTCATCAGAAACTAGAAATATGGGCAGTCCTTTGAAATCATTCATTTTTGTGAATTCTGCCAAATATGCAAATGATTAAAATGCAAACATTTTGCAATTCAGTGCTAGCAAACCCAGCAAAACCTGTCTGTAGGCTAGATTTGTTCCACAGACTGCTGTTTTGTGATCCCTGACCCCACGCCCTGTAACACATTATACAATAATGCATTAATAATTGGTTGACTTCCCCAGCAGTTGGATCACACTGCTGGCACAACTGAGGTTGCCCACATCTGAAATCCCCAGATTTTTTATATGCAAACAGCTGTCAAGCCAGGCATCGGCACACACTGAAACTTTGAATGGAACATAGACTTAGAGTGATCTCTATTAAATTGCATCTTGTCATTTGTCAGAAACATTTGTCACTGGATTGGCTCCACTCTTCTTCCAAATTCTACTGAATCTGCACTCCTTTCAGGCTCTGTCTCACCCACAGCTTTGATGAGTCCGTCTTTCCATCTACAAAGCTGATAGCAGCCTGGGGGGTGCAGCAGGCTTCTCTCCCACTGGGGGTCTGAGGCTGTCCAAATATCATGCTACCTTCCTTTCCAGTTTGTGTACTTCATGTTTAGCCATCTTCCTCCTTGAAGCCATAATCCATTATACCCTGGCTGAATCCATCAGTCGTTGGTAATAGTAATGACGTAGTATTTTGTAGTTTAGAAAACATTATCCCATAATTTTCTGATTTGATTTTTATTACCCACTACAACCCTCTAAAAGTTCTATCAATATCATTCTAAGATGTTGAACTACAGCCAGGGACAGTAGTACATGCCTATAATCACAGCAACTCAGGAGGCTGAGGCAGAAGGATCACAAGTTCCAGGCCAGCCTCAGCAACTTAACCAGACCCTGTCTCGAAAGAAAAGAAAAGAAAAGAAAAGAAGGAAAGAAAGAAGGAAGGAAGGAAGGAAAGAAAGAAAAAAAAAAAAGAAAGAAAGAAAGAAAGAAAGAGAGAAAGAAAGAAAGAAAGAAAGAAAGAAAGAAAGAAAGAAAGAAAGAAAGAAAGAAAGAAAGAAAGAAAGAAAGAAAGGTTGAGTAGGTTGGTAGAATACCCTGAATTCAGTACTTCTGTATCTAAAAGAAAATTAAAATTGACTTTGAACTACAAATCCGCCAATAGTCCGTTTGTTGCCCACCCATAATTTCCTAGTGTGGATTTCTGGATTAAACATCTAGTTTCCTTCTTTTCCACCCCACCAGAAAAACAATCCCTAAAGCCACCATTTGGGCAGTAATCGGTAGGGACAGAAACAACATGTAAGAAGAATGTTCTAATCAGAAGAGTTGTCAGAAAATCGAAGGGATTGCTTTGAAAGCAAATTCTGAGGCTAGAAATTTTCAAATAAGAGTTGGGGTTTTGAACAAGGAGTTCCTATGTAGACAGGAAGCTGTATAGAATGATCTTTCACTCATTTATGGTTGCCCTTGTAGGAAATCTGCTCTGTGTTCAGCTCTCTCTGTGCTCACCAGTTCATCGTGGTCAGTGAGAAACTTCTGAAAGTCAGAAAGGTGAACTTGGCAAATCTGGTCACTCTCATTCTTTGTACTTTTAAAAATTAATTCCCTCTGGAAAAGAAGTCTTCAGCAAGTTTTCTTTGAAAATGCCAGCCTTTTCTCCTCTGTTCAAATGTGAAAATAATCCCTACATGGAAGATTATTCTGTCATGAAAAGAAATGAGCCCCTTGGGGTGATGCCAATAGCATTCAGTATTCCCTGTTGTTTGGAAGTCTGAAGCTGGAGAAGTCTTCATCCTAGGAGTTCCAGACTAGCTTGGGCAACAGGAGACTCATCTCAAAAAATATAAAACAAAATAAAGTAAGTAGTGCTATATAATACAACATGAATGAATGAATCTTGAAAACATTATGGCAATGGGGGGGGAGGGAAACAGTCACAAAAGGCCACATGCTGTATGACTCCATTCCTAAAGAAGTTCAGAACAAGGAACTCCATAGACAGAAAGTGGATTAGTGATGTGAGGTGAGGAGATTATGTGACTCTCAGGGGTAGAGCTAAAGGGATAAAGGGTTTCTTCTTAAAGTGATGGCAATTCGAAAATTGAGGTGATGGTTGCAAAAATCTATAAATACACTAAAAGTCATTGAGTTGTACGCTTTAGATGGGTAAATTATACGATATGTGATTATATTATAATAAAGTTTTCTAAGAAGAAAATAAGTACTTTTTTTAATGGATAGAGATTATATTTATTTCCAAGCTTAAACTGGATTTCTGCAAGGGGGCTCGCCGCTTTCCTGCAGGGAACGAGTCCTCGAGCCGAAGGCGGAGGCACTGCGCACCAGGATTAGGTGAGGTGGGCGGATTTGCTCACAGCACCGCGGCTCGGGCTTCCTCCGGAATCCGGGGCTGGGTGGGCGAGAGCCACCGACGGCTGGGATGGGCGCCGAGGAAGGAGACGAGAGCTCCACACTCCATCCACCTCTGAGCGCTTTCTGGGCCCTGCTTTTCACCACTCTGGGTAATATATCCATCCCCGAATTTAACGACCCTCGCTTCGTAAAAGCGACTGAAAACCGCCCTTTCGAGAAATCACGTCCACGAGGCCTCCTGTGCCGCTCGTTGGCAGCTGAACTTGCTCCGCTTTGCCCACGCCTCCTGTGCAGGGCGCGCTCCCCAGCCCTGCGACCAGGTGGCCGGCGCCTCACAGCAGCCGCAGAGGAGCTCCAGCTGGCCCCAACCCCACTGACCACGGGCGTGGGGAGGCTGATGTCCTGCCTCCGGAGAAAACTTCTGACCCCGGATTTGTGGCTTGTCATTCGAATAGCCCTAGAAAACGTCTCCTCTCTAGTCCGCTAGCTACCGCCATTTCAGAGTGACAGCGCGGGGGAGAAGCAGCGCCCCAGGCACTTTTCCTAAACTGCACAGCTACCCCGAGGGCGAAGTGCCTGCGACGGGGAGGAGGGCCCGCAGGCGGGGGGGGGTCCGTGCGGACCCAGGAAGGATACTGAGGAGGGGGTTACCGCTAGCTAGAAGGCAAGGGAGCAGATCCTCCCCGGCTCTTCTTCTGCGCCTCGGGCCGCAACACCCAGAGTGGTGGCCTGGCTGCACCCGCCCGGGGGCGAGCACCGCTGCCGAGACCCCAGGTCTCATTCCCGGCGCCGTGAAGTCGGGCTCACTCTGCGAGAGGAGCACCCGGGGCATTCGATCCCGATGCCCCGCAAGGTGCCCAGGCACCTCCGGGCCGCATCCCTGGGGCAGAATGCCATTAAAGACCCACCGAAGAACGACTGGGGGGGGGGGCAATAAATGGACGGCTGGGTTCGAGCGCTGGATGGTGCACGGTGACAAATAGAATGGGAAAACGGTATAACGTTCCACGCGAAGTGCTTCCTGCCCCCGGCCGAGCGCGACCTGAGACGGAGTAGTTACAAGACAGGAACCGAGAAGACTAAAGAGAAACTAGCTCCTTCCGGTAAGGAGATAAAATGGAGCGTGCGGATGTCCAAAAGGGTCGTGCTCCAGGTGAGGCTCGAACTCACAACCTCGGCATTGCTCTGCATGTACTGCTGTATAAGTACCGCGCGCTAACCGATTGCGCCACTGGAGCTCCGCTTAGCCGCCCTCGCGATAGCTCTATCAGGGTTCACTCGGCCGGGTGCGGGCCTCTGCGGAGCATGCGCGTTTGCCGCTCGCGGCTCGGACCCGGTCCTCTGCAACCCCCGACTGGGCACAGAGCTGCTGCCCGGCTACTCCGAGCCCAGCGAGCTGGACAGTCCTGCGAGTGTCCCCCTCGGGGTTGAAATGCAGGTTAGCATGTCCGAACCAGTGAGCCACTGGGGCCCGGCAGCGCCGTGGGAGAGGCGGCCTGGTCCCGGTGGCCACGAGCCAACACCGCGTACTCAGTGGGGCTTCGCCTCCCTGGAGCGGGCTGCGAAGGGCAAGACCCAGCCCCGAGGGGCCGGCAGGCTGGCCTCGCGGCTGTGGTGACGCGAGCCGAGGGGCGGGGCCGGGCCGCGTGGCCCAGACTCGGAGACGCAGATACCCAGAGGCAGCCGCTCGCTGCCCGAAGACCCCAGCCGAGAAGTGCGCTGGAAGGCGCGACCGAGTTTCCGCGCGGTGCGGGCGGCCGGGCCGTCTGCAGAAGCCCGGAAATATTTGGACGAACGTGTCGGTGCCTCTGGACCCAGTGGGTCGAGGGCGGCCTCTGCCGGCGGCGCGCGCGGGCAGGAAGGTTGGGCTGCGCGGGGCGGCGACCGACCTTCCAGGCCAGCGCCGTAGGGCCGCCTGGAGCCCCGCCACACCCGCCGGGCGATCTCCGGCCCCTCTCGCATCCAGAGCTAGAGCTCGGGCACTCCCGGCAGCAGGGGTGTCCCCGAAGTCGAGTCAAGCCACTTGCATTCCGAGGACACGAAGATCACCGTGATCTTGGAGAGGTTTCAGCATCTCCCTGAACCCTGCGTGTTTTATTGGGCCACAAAATGTTATTTTTTGTTCTCTTTAATTTTAAAACCAACTTTCAGTACTTGAAATCAAGAGATCTGATATGAATATCCGAAGATCCATTTCTTTTTTTAAAAACACTGTACCCAGGTCTGAATTATGACTACTCTGGTCCATGCTTTTGTCTTTGCGGACCCCTTTCCTTCGTTTTAAACAATAATGTTTCAGCGGGGCCCGGTGGCCCAAAATTGGAATCCCAATTATTGGGGAGGCTGAGACAGGAGGATCACAAATTCCAAGCCAGCCTCTGCAATTTAACTACTCTAAAAAAAAAAAAAAAAAAAAAAAAAAAATTTTTTTTTAAAGGGCTGGGGATGTAATTCAATGGTAAAGCACCCCTGCATTCAATCCCCAATACCAAAAAAGAGAGAGAAGAATTTTTTTAAAAAGTTACTTTACAACTGCAATGGTATAAAGATTAGCTTTATAAATCCGGGCTGGATTTATATTATTCACATATGTTCATTTTTTCTATTCATTTTCAAAAACTAAAATTTGAGTGTTTTTGTCACCCCTAGGCACTCTGCATACTTTGATAACTCCACTGGGAACCCGCATCCTCCCAGGGGCATAGCAGCAGCACCCCCATAATTTGCCCACCACTCCCTCAGTTTCTTCCTTCAGGATTGTCCCACTCATCTTGTTGGTGCCCACATGTTGGTCACCTTGTTTGGTGACCTCTGCTCTCCCAGAAGAGCAAACAACAGAATAATCTTGGCACTTGATGAAAAGAATCAGCATGCACAAGCCATGGGGGAAGAATTAAGGTCATGGGTGTCGACACCTTGATGATGACAGGTTATATTAGGGTGAAAAATGTCACGCAGTAGTTTGGTATCAGAGTGTAAAAGGCCTTGAAATTCAAGCAGAAGACATAACAAGCAGTCAGGTTGACAAGGAGGCAGCAACAGATTCTGTGTAGAGCAGGGGCCTCCTGAAGTTTTTTGTAGAAAGCTCAGTGTCATGTGCAAACTGGATTACCCACCTAGAGAAAGAAGCCTGCTGAGCTGGGTGTGGTGCCACACACCTGTAATCCCAGTGACTGAAGCCAAATGGGAGGGTTGTAAGTTCCAGGCCAGCCTCACCAATTTTGCTAAGGCCCTAAGCAACTTAGTGAGACCCTGTCTCAAAAAATAAAAACGACTAGGAATGTAGCTCAGTGATTAAGCACCCCTGAGTTCAATTCCTGGTACCCCCCCCAAAAAAGCCAGGTGAGACTGTGTCCAAGAGACACACATCAAGAGCAGTTCGGAAAGGGAATAGTTGGTACCCTGCAAGATCCCATCAGCTACCAGGCAGGTGGTGGGCTGCAGGGTTGTTTACAACATGCCAGGGTTAGGGCTCCTTGGAGCCTGTGTGGGCAAGTCCAGGTAAATCAAGGACGGCAGAGCACTCTTATTCCTTTGAAATAAGTTCCTCCCGAAAGTTGAAACAGGCTGAAAAGGGAAATGCATGACTTGCTGCAGGGTAGGGATAATTTTTTTCCTAAATTGAAGGGGTTTCTTTTCCTGGTAAACAAGAAAATAATGCATGAACTCATTCACTGCATCTTCTCAAATCCCAGAGCATTTGCAGAATCTGACCTTCCTCCCTCCCGAGTCTCTTAGGCAAAGCCCACCTGGTAAACCAAGAGCAGCAGAGTTGCCATTGACAACCCAGCTTCCCTCTCTCCCACCCCACCTTTCATGGATCTTCTCCGTTACTAGTTCAGAAGGTAGTGATGGATCCTAACTGTGTGCAAGAGGAAGGCAGCACCTCACAAAAGGAACTTCAATAGCTTAGCCCCAAGGAAATCAAGTTTCCTAAGGGAGGAACCTAGAGCGGGTAATGTTGAACAGGGACAGGGTCTGAAACAAAAGGATAAGCCTCCTGACACCTACAAATCACTTACCTGCACCCAGATTGCCTCTAAAGAGCAATGAACGGGGAGTCTTAGTTGTGATCCTCTTCAGTCATAAGAGATCTTAAATAAGTCTCATTCCCTCCGGAACTCATTTCCCCCTCTCTAAAATGAGGAATGTATAAGGAGAGCCTGATTTGTGTTAAGGTTGACAATGTGGAATGTGAAAACATTTTGCCACTTTGTCCACAAAAAGGAAGTTAAGTGGTCTCTTAGCCGTTCCGTTTGATTTATGTTTCAGAGGTGATGGTGCGTTATGTTCACTGATATTCAGGTAGACTCAGGAAACTACAGGAGAACTTTGTAGAATGATTCTTTTAAAAAGAGACAAAAATGAACTTCAAAAATAAAACACTTAAAATTTGTCAAGAGTCCAGTCCCACCTAAGCTAAGGCTCTGCTCTCATCCTTCTTCATGTTAAGATGGCTCCAAAGTAGGCTAGAATTAAGCTTATGTAAAGTGGTGTTCAAAAGACAGATTTTTTGTTGTAAAGATTACTGTGATATCAAACGGGATTTAATACAAAACTTACATACAGGTTTGAGTAAATTGTAAAGGGTACTTAGGTTTATAAAAGCATTTTAAAAGAAAGTAAAGCTTGTAAAGAATATCATATGTATTGATATGAATTGGTAAATGTATGGGTCTTTGTAGAGACAAAATAGATACCAAATAAATACATGAAAGAATTAAACTAGATAAGAGCTTTCCAGTCCATCTTGACTGGAAAACTTCTTGTATCATGTAACTCTTAACATCACCATTAAATTATTTTAATCATTTAATAGATTGTGCAAGATACATAATAAAGGAGTGATTTTTAAATAAAGTCAAATTTAGTTTAGATCCATGTGTAATTTTAAAACAGTAGTGCCTGTAAAATAAAAAGACTAGCCTCAGCACTTTTCATTTTCCAAGTAATATAAAATGTTTAATTATGTAAGAGGAAGGCATGTTTATTAACAGAAAAACTTTTAAAATAACATGTCATATTTGGTATTGGGACAAATGTACTGTATATTAAAATGTATGAAACTTAATGACTCATTATAACATCAGAAATAGACAAAAACTGCTTTCCTAAGTGAATGTTTGAAATTTATGCCTTTTGCACTTAAAAAAAAAAACTGGTATATTTTTACTACTTTCATGTTTTCATGTCTAAATGATGAAATAAAACAGAAGGATTGCTGTATGCAAGTACCATTCTGCAAGTAACAAAGTGGGTATATCTGGTCTTTCTTCCTAATAATGAAAGGTCGAACTGGATATAACAGTCATTGTATTTTTTATTTATGGCTTTAATTTCTGATATGCAAGAGACATCATGATGAGCCATATAAACAGTCTGATTAGTAGAATTAAATTTGTGGGTCTAGTAAATGAAGATCATCTTGATTCACTTTTACAAAATTATTTTGTGGTCCTCATTTGCTTTGTTTCAGTAATTGTATTTTTTTTTTTAATTTTTTTTTAGTTGTAGATGGACCTTTCTTTTTATTTATCTATATGTGGTGCTGAGACTCGAACCCAGTGCCTCACACATGCTAGGCAAGCGCTCTGCCACTGGGCCACAGCCTCAGCCCAGTAATTGTATTTTTTATATTTATTTTAACTATGACTCAAAAATATTGCTATAGAGAAGTTGAAACCCACCTGAGGAGCCACCAGGGCAGCTGTCACATGGACAGATGTCTGGCGTTCAGGAAGTGCTGTGTGTATTGATCAACATGTATCCAGAGGCTCGCAAAGTGATTCAATTTTAAGTGTGTGTGTGGGGGGCTTAATAATTAATTATTATTATTCTAAATAGAACAACAAAAAATACCACTGCCATCTTTCATGGAATGAACTCTCTCGAATGCTCTTCAGAACCCCCTGCTTTTGACTAAGCCCAAAGTCCTTCCTGTCCAGACAGTCCCTGAGCCTAACCAGCCCTGTGTGGGGAAATGACCCTTTATTTCCCATAGGAGGAGACAGATGAGTGGGTCCCAAGGCCCAAGTTCTCCAAAGTCTGAGCAGATTTCACAGAGTGTAGCAGGGTGGTAAACTGAGGAAGCGCCCATCCCTTCACTCTGGATCCAATCAAAAGGAAGAAATGGTGAAAGCAGGTCAGATGGGAAAAAATTTAAAAGACTGGTAACATGCAGTGTTGATGAGAGTGTGGGGAAATGGAGACTGTTCAGTTTGGTTTGGTTTTTAAGACACTTTAGCAGAATCCAAGGGTTTTAACTAAATTTTTTTAAATTTTTACAGACTGTATTTTGATTCATTGTACACAAACGGGGTACAACTTTTCATTTCTATGATTATATACAATGTAGATTCACACCATGCATGTAATCATACATATACATAGGGTAACACTGTCTGTTTCATTCTATCTTTCCATCTCACACCCCCTCCCACCCCATTTTCCTCTACACCATCCAAAGTTCCTTCATTCTTCTCCCCCGCCAACCCCCCTCATTATGTATCACCATCCACTTAGAGAAAACATTCAGCCTTTGGTTTTTATGGGCTTGGCCTATTTCACTTAGCATGATATTTTCCAGCTTCATCCATTTACCAGTAAATTCCATAATTTTATTCTTCTTTATGGCTGAATAATATTCCATTGTGTATATACCACAGTTTCTTTATCCATTCATCTACTGAAGGGCATCTAGGTTGGTTCCACATTCTAGCTATTGTGAATTGAGCTGCTATGAACATTGATGTGGCTGTATCACTGTAGTATTCTGATTTTAAGTCTTTTGGGTATAAACCGAGGAGTGGGATAGCTGGGTCAAATGGTGGGTCCATTCCAAGCTTTCTGAGGGATCTCCATACTGCTTTCCAGAGTGGTTGCACCAATTTGCAATCCCACCAGTAATGTATGAGTGTGCCTTTTTCCCTACATCCACACCAACACTTATTATTGCTTGTGTTCTTGATAGTAGCCATTCTAATTGGAGTTAGATGAAATCTTAGGGTAGTTTTAATTTGCATTTTTCTAATTACTAGGGATGATAAGCATTTTTTCATATATTTGTTTATCACCTGTATATCTTCTTCTGTGAAGTGCCTGCCCAGTTCCTTAGCCCATTTATTGTTTGGGTTCTTTGTATTTTTGGTATAAAGTTTTCTAAGTTCTTTATAAACCTATCTAAGTTTTAAAAGCATTTGTCCTTTGACCCAGCAGATTCTATAGGTTTCTCCCCTATAGAAACATCCACACTTGTGAACAAATGTTTCATCTGATCTAAAATGCCCTACATTGTAAAATGAACCATCATTGTATGTATCATTAAGGGAGGGAATGCTACCATTTTAGATGTAACAGTACTTTTATGTCACATAGAATTTTTATTTTTATACTTAAAAAAATAGCTCTTTTAGATGGACTCACGTGTACATTTTTTATCATATATTCCTCTTGTTGGCTACTGCTTTCTGCTCAGCTTTGCAGTGTCTTGGTTCCTTCCACTTACAACCCATCAAATGCTTCAAGGAGGAAAGTGACTCGGTACCAAGCTCGCCACAGGAAATCCCAGCCCCTTAACTCCTGGATGAACTTGGAAGCTCACTATTGCCTCTAAACAATTTGTTTTTTGTTTTTTGTTTTGGGGGGATTTTGTTACTGCTGCTACTGCTGCTTCTGGTAGTTATAGATTTTCTTGCTACTTTCAGTGGGAGGATTCGATAGAAGCTGATACATCCCTAACTAGTGTGACCACATTACCTCCTCCAAAAGGGGACATTCTGAGAATGAAAGGGGGCAGTATTAATAATATTCGACCAAAAGCATGAGTTGTGACTGTCCCACACA
Source organism: Sciurus vulgaris (assembly GCF_902686455.1). Classification (NCBI taxonomy): domain Eukaryota; kingdom Metazoa; phylum Chordata; class Mammalia; order Rodentia; family Sciuridae; genus Sciurus; species Sciurus vulgaris. Next base: position 63,641,889 of record NC_136475.1, read on the forward strand.
ATCTGGAGCATATGGTCACCCTACCATAGCTCCCTTTTGCAGTACTATAAATACATAAGACATGATTTGGGAAAATTCTCTGTTCGATGTTTTAAATTATGAGAACACAGATGGGAGGGGAACCAGTCAACTTAGTGCTTCTTTGCTTCAAATGTGCCCTTCTTTGACAAGCTCTGTGATCCTGGAGTGGGGCCCAACATCCCAGGTCCTGTGTCAGCTGGTGCCATCATTAGGCCTTGCCAGTAAAGGTACAGGAGGAACACTGAAGGGGCCTCTTCCTGGGTCCAGTACTTTTCTTCTGGCTCTTATAGCACAGCTGCCAGTGGGCGTCTTCCCAGAACCCAGCAGACAGTTTCCTGCTTGCCAGCCCGGCCTACAGCACCTCAGCCAACTTCTCTGCCACCCACTGAGCCGCTACCACACCCTCACCCCAGAAGTCTGGATCTCAGCCTAGGTGGGGAGGGGTGGGAGGAGAGGGTTTACTTCTCTGTGTCAGCCCTAGAGCTAGTGGCTGCTCCTTTTATCTGTTATTCTTGGGGGTTTTTTGTTTTTGGTTTTGTTCCTGGTTTGGGATTGAACCCAAGGGCACTCTATCACTGAGCAACATCTCCAACTCTTTTCTTTCTCTGTTTTGTTTTTGTTTTAGATGGTCTCACTAAATTGCCCAGGCTGGTTTCAAATTTGCAGTCCTCCTGCCTCAGCCTCCCAAATCGCTGGGATTACAGGTGTGCTTCACCATACCCTGTTCTAATCTTATATTCTTAATCCCCATTTACAAGTTACTAATTCTTTTCTTTAAATATTTTTAGTTGTAGATGAACACAACACCTTTATTTTATTTATTTATTTTTATGCGGTGCTGAGAATCAAACCCAGTGCCTCATGCATGCTAGGCAAGTGCTCTACCACTGAGCCATAGTCCCAGCCCCACAAGTTACTAATTCTTAACACTGGATTTTCCCTATTCAGATAACTGGTGCAGTGTCCTGCCTCAGGCCTGGATCCTGGCTGATATAACATGCACAAACTCTTTTCACTTGTCATTTGAGAACAAAATCCTTCAAAGAATATGGAGAACACAGGGGTACACAGGTACCAAAAACACTCTTGCACTGTGCTTCCCATGTGCCAGGCACATTTCCAGGAACTTTACACCTTACTAAATCATTTGATCCTCACAACAGCTCTCACCACAACAACTATGAAGTAAGCGCGTGATCAGTCCTTTCACAGATGAGGAAACTGAGGTGCAGTGACATTATGTGATTTACAAGAGTACATTGTAAAGCTGAGATTCAAAACCAGACCGTGTAACTGAGGAGTCCTGCCTTAACACTACACAGAATAGATTGCTCATTTTGCCACCTGAGGAGACCCAGGAGTATCTGCCATTGGGAACGGTGCTCCTCAGGGGTCACCTTCAAGAGAGATACTAGCCAGGGCCAAAGGATCCTACCTTGAAATATAGGAGAGATCAACCAGCACAGTGACCACTGGAGAGACAAAAACTAGGACCCAGGCATACTGGGGCTTCCGGGTAACTAGATTTTCTCATGCTGAGGGTAGGGATGGTTCCTCAGTCCTGACAATGTTCAGACCCAAACCTAATGGGCCAGATATAAGAAGGCAAGTCTTGGAGGCTATAGCACTGATAATGATGGGGACTTCCCTTTGGGAGAAGGGGAAAGAGTCTTAACAGAAGCAGCCATAAAACTCATTCGCACTCAGAATGATCCCTTGGTCAAAATTTGTGGGGCCAAAGAAAGACAAGCAACCACACTGAAAAACCTATGTTCATATCTGTTCAGCCAACAACTGGTTGGATGACTTCTATAATTTTCTACTGGACATTTGTAGCCCCGTTGGCTTAGCTATTCTCCTGTGGATGCACATCTTAGGCTCCTTCCTGTTGGGAGTTATTAGGAATAAAGCTGCTAAGAGTTTTTGTTTTTTTGCTTTTTAGTACCAGGGATTGAGCCACATCTTTCTCAGTCATTTTTTTGTACTTTATTTAGAGACGGGGTCTCACTGAGTTGCTTAGGGTCTCACTAAATTGCTGAGTCTGGCTTTGAACTTGAAATTCTCCTGCCTCAGCCTCCCAAGTCACTGGATTACAGGCATGCACCACCACACCCAGCCATTTTAACTATTTTTAAATCGTACAATTCAGGGACATTTAGTACATTCACAATATTGTGTGATCATCACCACTATCATTTCTTTTATTGTAATATAATATATGCAACATAAAATTTACCATTTTAACCATTTTAAGTATATAATTTAGTGACATTAAATACATTTACAATGTTGTACAATCTCCATCTTCACAACTTTTTCATCATCCCCACTGAAACTTTGTACCTATTAAACAATAGCTCCTCATTTCCTCCAGCCTGAGCCCCTGGTAACCACCTTTCTACATTCTATCCCTACAAATTTGACTATTTTAGGTAGTCATGTGTTTCAGTCAGCTTTTTCATTGCTGTGACCAAAAGACCCGACAAGAACAATTTTAGAGAAGTTTATGTGACACTCTTGGTTTCAGAGGTCTCAGCCCATAGAGAGCCAACTCCATTGCTCTGGGCAAGAGGTGAGGAGAACATCATGGTAGAAGGCCGTGGCAGAGGAAAGCAGCTCAGGGCATCATACCAGGGAGCCAGATAGATAGCTCCACTCTTCAGAGACAAAATACCCACCCCAAGTCATGTCCCCAAGACCTACCTCCTTCCTTTTAAGGTGAAATAATATTCGATTACATGTAGACACCACATTTTGACTATATTATTGATCTTTCAGTGGACACGTGAGTTGCTTGCATGTATTGGCTATTGTGAATAATGCTGCTATGGATATTGGTATACAAACATCTGTAGAGCAGCCAACTATATTCCCAAAGCACTTATATTCTATTCAGTGACAATTAAATACTTAACTTGATTTCATAGTATGATTCCTTAGATCTTTCTTCTTGGATATTCCATAATTTCGTGTAGAGTCCCCAAAATATTGACCAATTCTGAGCAAACATTTAAGCAGTGAAACTCCATACAATATAAAATTTAAGTTCCATTTTACTGATTTGATTTTTAAAATACCATTATTCTGGTTCTTTAAAGTATGTGACCTACTGAGAATAGTGATAGGTGAAATAGTGTTAAATGGGATTTGCATTAAAATTCTCCAGGAAAAAAGTGTTGGGACTAAAAGAAGATGGGAAAACTTGTTAATAATTGTTGAAACTAAGGAGATATTTGTGAATTTATTGTATTATTTTCTTTACTTTTATGTATTTTTGAAAATTTTTTATAGGTGAAAACTACTTTTGTACATCAACTTAATTTCCAGTAAAACTTTAAAAATACACTGGGAAATTAAAGGTTTTATGTGACATATAAAAAAAAAATCTGTTGAGGCTTTGCTTTTAGTTCTTTGGGGTATCTCTCAAAGTGAAATTGCTGGAAGATATGGTTAACTCTATGTTTAACCTTTTAACTAACTGCCATGTTGTTTTCCACAGCAACTGTACCATTTTAAATTCCCACTAACCATGCACAAGAGTTCCATTTGCTCCACGTCTTCACTAATGGATATGGAGAATAAAAATTCCCAAAATAGTGAAAACTGAGGACAAGAAAAGGGAGTGAAAATGACAGCCTTCATCTCCCAAGACAATGTTTCCCAGATGCTGGCTGCAGGCAGAGAGGAGGTTTATCATCCTCAAAAGAAACCAGTCTCTAGGAGGCGTTATCTCCTCCAAAGCAAAATCCTTCTTAGGCACTGTCCACAGACCTTGACCGAAAGGGCCACATTCCCAACTGACCAAAACTGACGTATGTTCATTAGACCACCCCTCAAAATAACCTGTGTAAACCCCCTCCCTTTCTTTGTTCAGGGGCTCACTTTCCACCAGGAACCTGGTTCCACAGCACCATTTCATCCCTGCACCCCTGTTCCTGTGTGAGACTTCCTTCCTGAATAAAAGAGCGGATCCATGGAGTTTGTACTCTTCCCGGTCTCTCTCTCTCTTTTTTTTTGTGCTAACATTCACCAACACCAATTATTTTCTGTTTTACTTTTGTTCTTGCTGCTGATGCAGGGGGCGAGGGTAGAGGTGTTGTGTGTTTTGCTTTTTGTCTGGTTTTATTTCATTTGTGGTACTGGGGACTGATCCCAGGGACACTCTACCACTGAGCCACATCCCCAGTCCTTTTATTTTATTTTGAGACAGGGTCCCACTAAATTGCATAGGCTGGCCTCAAACTTGGGATCCTCCTGCCTCGGCCTCCCAAGTTGCTGGGATTACAGGCGTGTACTGCTATGCTCAACTATTCAAATCTTTTACACATTTAAAGAATTGGATTTTTGGTAGTTTTTTGTTTTGTTTTGTTTTCGGTTTTGAGTTTTAGAAGTTCTTTCATATTCTGAATATGAATTCCTTATCAGATATATAATTTGCAAATTTTTTTTCTTATTATGAATTACCTTTATCCTCTCATGGAGAGTTCTGGTAGCTCTACATCTTTGTCAACACTTGGTGTCTGTTTTTTTCATTTTAGCCATTCTGTGGGTATGTAATAGTATCTTGTTGTCGACTAATGATGTTGAGCATTTTTTGATGTGCTTATTGGCCATTGCATAGCTTTATGAAATGGTTATTTACTTGGAGTTTGTTCGTTTGTTTGGGGTTTGGCTTGTTTGATTTTGGCTTTTGAGCTTTGGTCTTTTTTATTAAGTTGCGGAAGTGATAGAATGAAGTCACTGATTTTCTCCATTTTTTAATTTGTAGGGAGCAGATATGCATTTCTCCATAACACCTGGGCTACCAAATATGTGACACTGGATCACTCCCTGGACTGGTGAGAACCAACACATGTGCATTCTCATCTGCAGCATGCAAATCTATGCCAGGAAGCATGAGGGAAAGGCCACAGGACACTCAGGAAGACAGTGGCTAACGCAGACTAATTTGATAGCAGTCCATGGCCTCTGGCAAAGACCGGAAGAAGACCAGCCAGCTGTAGAGTGTCTCCATGGGAAGAAGGAGGGAGGGACAGCCCACTGGCCCTGAAGCGGGAGAAAATGGAAATGTAGCAGATACATAAACTAAGCTGAAGCTCAGGGCAAAGCTGGTCTGTGAATGTCTCCCAAAGGAACTTCTGCCTGTGAAGCAAGAGAGATATAAACCTGCTGTTCTATTTGCAGAGAGTCTTCAAAAGCTGACAAGCCGGGCCTCTCCTCAGCTGTCCTGCCCTGCCCTGCCCAGCAGAGTCTTAGCTGGGAAGCAGGCTGCAGCTGAGCGAACAGCCAACTTCGATCACACTAATGAGGCGGTTTTGGAGGTCCAAGCAGTTTTATTATCTGATGCCTCCATCTTAGAGCCTAACCCTCTCTGAACCACAAATTCCAGTCATAAGCAAATCTTTTTATGGCGCCTGCAGAGGTGGCAGACAGGAAGCAACTGGGGAAGGACCACTCCCTTCTTCTACCTCAATCTTCAGTGATTTCTCTCTCAAATTTCTTTTTTGTTGTTTGGTTGGGGGGAAGGGTTGTGGTTGTTTTGCATTTTTTGACTTTTGTTTTGCAGTCCTGGGGGTTGAACCCAGGGCCTTGCACAAGCTAAGCAAACACTCTACCACCGAGCTACATCCCCAGCCCTTTTAATTTATTTTGAACAGGCCTCGAATTTGTGGTTCTCCTGCCTCAGCCTCCTCAGTAGCAGCATCCCTCTCTTCCCCTCCTTTGGGCAGAGCCTAACACAGAGGCAGCTGGCAAAGCCCAAACAGTGTCTGCAGATTCCCAGCCGGGACTCATGATGCAGAGTGTAGCAAGTGAGCTTGGAGCTGAAAGACTGCAATTGACACAAAGGCTTAATGTCACATAGAACACAATGGCCCTGCAGGCCAACAAGAACCTTCCTGGGATATACCACCCATCCTCCACTCACCCAGGAATGAGAGCAATATCTTAAAAGCCAATGGGCCAAATGGCCAAGCGTTCATCACATGCACTTTTCTATTGATATTTCCTTTGCTGAGTCTGGCACAGTGGCTCCCAAGCTTAGTGTCAGGAATGACTGCATATTCTGCTTTATAGTCGATTTAGATTTTTCTAAATCGATTTTTCTTTGTTTGTTTTGTTTTTGGTGATACTGGGGATTGAACCCAGGGGCATTCTATCACTGAGCTACCCCAACCCTTTTTTAATTTTATTTCGAGCCAGGGTCTCACTCGGTTGCTGAAGTTAGTCTCCAACTTGAAATCTGCCTGCCTCAATCTCCTGAGCCGTTGGGGTTTCAGGCATGCCCCACCATGCCCCACTCTAATTTGATTTTAACTGTATGCCATTTTGACTTAGTAACTTTAGAAGCTCTATACCACAATATTCACTGAAGTCACACAGTGGAAAAAGCACATGTGCAGGTGGGCATGGATTCATTTATATCCTGGGGCCTTACCAGCCATGTAACCTTGGGGATACCAGTTAGTATTTGGAGCTACAGTTCAGTTCATGGGGATTGAACAAGAGAGCTATGGTGCTTTGCACAGGGTCTTGTTAACTAGTACCACTCAGTGGTAGCCAGAGATGATGTTACTGCTGTTGTACTAGTGAACCCTCAGACTTCACATCACACGCTGATCCCAGAAGAAATTGTTCCTGGCTGGTTCCTTGAAGAGAGGACTGGCTGAGGACTGTAGGGTGAGCAGCAGGTCCAAATATCAACCGTGTCCATGGAGTTCTGAGAAATGAGTATGGAATTGAGAATGTGAGATGGTGGGGTCTAAAAGACAGACCGCAGCAAATGCCACAAGGATGTGTGGCAATCGGAAGCCTCCCTCATGGCTGGAGGGAATGGAAAACAGTGCCACTACTTTGGGAAACAGGTTGGCAGTTTTTAAAAATATCGAATACTAAACCTGACAAATTAAATATGTAAATATGAACTAAATAAACACATAAATATACTAGAACACAAGAAGAGGGAATTTCACTGGACCTGGAACTGGAAGGCGTCTGAGGAATGGAACCTGGAAGGGATGACTAAAAGAAAGCAAGATTAGACAGAAGAAGGAGGTTGCAGACTGGGACGCACAGGGGAGTCGAGAGCAGCGTCCTTCCACGGCACTGGGAGCAGCCAAAGGGTGCTTCCTACCCAGTGGGGGGTGAAGATGTAGGAGGGACCCCGGGTGACTGCTAGGGAAATTACTCGGGGCACTGAAGCAGCAACAGGCAGTACAGGGTCCCCCATTGACTCCCCATCATGGCCCTGGACAACAATTCTTTCCTCTTCCCCCAAGCATGCTCTGCAAAGAGGGAAGGCCAATCACAAAAACAACTTTGCACAAGGATCACTAAGCCCTGGGGGAAAACCAAGGTCATCAAAGTGAAACCCAGAGATGAATGATAATACTTGGGAGAAATCCTAGGCCACCCAGGACTTTGTGGCAAAAGCTAGCAAGCAATTTATGAAGCCTGCTTTGCTTTCTCACCAGAAACAGCTAGGACGTTAACCATATGCCCCTGAGTTAGGTAAGACCACGTGAGTGGGTTCCAGACAGTAGAATGTGCACAACATGGTCCACACCCCTCAAGCCAGGACTGGTCTGTAAGGGCCACCACCCTTTCTTTTCCCCTTTCCACCCACTGGATGCTAATGGTCAGGCAATACTAGAAGTGACATGGTTAAAGAGGCAAGATCCTCTGTCACTTTCTGTCAATCAGGTCCCCACATGGCTGTGCAAAGCACACTGCCTTTCCATTGGTCTTTTTTTGTTTTTTTTAGTTGTCTTTTTAGGAATGAGAAATATTTTCATCATGTTGGTCCACTGCCTTTGGAGCACTTCGTTGGTTTTTAGTCACTAGCATTAATTTCTTGCATATAAAGTTCACATCTTTAAATAAACAATTTCTTTCAAGATATAGGGAATACATCACATCCACAAGATAAAAAGTTAGTTATGGAATGCAATCAACTAGACAGTTCTGAAATGTAAATATGAATCCAAGGAAATTCAAAACTCATGAATGAGTGGATGAGAAGAATAGAGAATATATCAAGTAAATGGAAAAATAGTAAACTAGAAGATTAGGCAGAAGAACATTCCCAGAATGCAGGGCAAGGGAGAAGGGAGGAAAGAAAAGTTAACTGATATGAAAGATGAGACCTAAGAATTCCCAACATTCATTAAAAGAATTCCAGAAGTTGCTACTACAGAATAGATAAGAAACAATGTTTCTTTGAAAAATAGCCAAGAATTTCACAGATCCAAAGATGCCGTGCATACACACGACACACTTGCACAAACACGATGAATCCAGGAAAGATAATGGGATATGAGAAGTAATAATAAGTTAGCAGTAAGAAGTGATAGTAAAGCATGCTAAACATCTAATTATTGCTCATGTTAAAAATGTCAACATTAATCTAAACAGTAGGGTGTGGAAGTTGACAGTAGGGAATTCTAGAAGGAAGTTAAAGCTATCTCAGACTCCCTTGTTCTTGCCTTTTTCAAGAGATGGATTCTGATTAACAGTATATATTATTAGAAATTCACAAACTTGAATATATGCATTTATTTAAAGAATAACCAACAGACACATAAAAGAGAAGGATCAAAGAAAACCTATGCCAAAACCAGGTGTGGTGGACCCTGTAGCTGAACCCCAAGCCCAGTCACTGCCAGGCATTTTGGGGGAAGCTGATTTCACCTTCAAGCCTAAACCCAAATTTGATTAAGTCAAACACAGTATCACATGCCCTTATCCCCAGAATTGGTTCAAGATGTGGGCCTGTGAGCCTATTAAGGTCAGTAAACATATCTGATTTTCATCTGGTGGCAATTTTGACCCCCAGGGACATTTGGCAATGCCTAGAGGCATTTTTGGTTGTCTCAATCTTGAGGCAGCTGCTGGCATCTAGTAGGAGGAAGCCAGGGAGGCTGCCAAACACTGGACAGTGCATAATTCAGCCCCCACAATAAAGAATTACCCAGCCCCAAATGTGGGTAATCGGCTCGCTCTCCTGCAGTGGGTGTGAATAGGACGTTTCCAGCATCAGTGACTCCAAGAAACCATCCCTTGGTCACTTGCAGTATCAGCCTGGGATGAAGCTGATACTGCAGACAGCAGACTGCAGGGAGAGAAAGTACCAGGGTGGGCAGTGACACAGCCTGTTCTTCCTCTGGGTACCCACTGACATGAGACCTCCAATGTGCTGTCAGTTAAGTCACTTTTACTGGGGTCTCTGTTCTTGCAGCTAGGAGCATCCTCATAGATTAAGAGGCGGGGAACAAACAACATTACCCTATGTAAATTTATGATTACACAAATGGTATGCCTTTACGCCATGTACAAACAGAGAAACAACATGTATCCCATTTGTTTAAAAAAAAAAAAAAAAAAGAGGCGGGGGAAAAGAAGAAACAAGAAGGGGTGTGTGGTAAATGGAATAAAGGCCCCCATTCTCCCCCACCCAAAACATCATGTCCTAATCCCTAGAATCTGTAATAGTAAGACAATAAGTTGGTGTTGTTTTAAACCATTAAATTTGTGGTAATTTATTATAGCAACAATAAAAAATTAACACAGCATGGTAACTAGAAAACCCAAAATAAAATATAAGCACTGTTAACTAAAATTTGTGGGAGGCCATGGATTTGGATGGAGCACCTGCCCCGAACCCAAGAGATCAAGTCAATATGGAGTTTAAGGGTCATGCCTGAGCTTTGGTTGGTTAAATGCTAACCAGCAACTTGCTGATTGACTAAGCTATAGCCAATGAAGTTGTTTTCTATGCATCACTTCTGTTCTGTAATGACCCTCAGATGCCATTGTTGGAATTCTGTGAATCTGCTCTGGTTCATGAGTCATTTAGTTTTGTTTTACTTTGTTTTTTTCTTTGCTCAGATAAATTCTATTTGACATAAGTGGCCTAAGGAATCTTCCCACCCCCTTTTTGGGGGATTGAACCCAGGGGTACTTTATTATTGAGCTACATCTCCAGCCTTTTATTTTATTTCGGGACAGTCTTGCTAAATTGCCCAAGCTGGCAACAAACTTCCAATCTTCCTGTCTTAGCTTCCCAACTAGCTGGGATTACAGGTATGCACTACTGTTACCAGCTCAGGAATTTTCTCTTTTAATGGAATAAGCATTGCAATAATTAAATATGAAGACTGGGCTGGGGTTGTAGCTCAGTGGTGGAGCACTTGCCTACCATCTGTGAGGCACTGGGTTTGATTCTCAGCACCACATATAAATAAATAAAATAAATGTCCATCAACAACTAAAAAAATTTTTAATAAATAAATATGAAAAGATTGCATCTAGCTATTAAATAACACATCCTATCAGATTGGATTTTTTAAAACTCCAGCAATATGCCATTCATGAAATGTATGTCTAAAACAAAAAGGTTAGGGGAAATGTATACCTGTTGTTTCAGGATTTGTTGCTGCACCACCACCCCCAATTTAAAGACTTACAATAACGACCATTTTGTGTGCTCCTGATTTGGCAGGTCAACAATTTACCCGCATTCAACTGAGTTGAATGCGGGTAAATTGGCCCGCCAGGCTCAACTGAGTTTGCTCATGGCTGTAGATGGCACGCCACGCCATCTCAGCCACCTTTTCTCCACATCCTCCACGAGGCTAGCCTTTGCTTCTACACATGGGGGCAGCAGCATGCCAGGTGATGAGCTCTGAGGTTGTAAGTCCTTTAAGGACCATTCTCAGCTGTGACACAGTATCAGCTCTGCCACCTCTATATATATACAGCATGTTACAATGGCAGCCATGATTCTGCAGAAGGGAAAATGGAAAATAGCAATGTAAAACACGGATGTAGCAATATTAATATCAAAGTTGAGGTCAAGGTGAAAAGAAAAAAAGAGGAAATATTTCTTAGTAATAAAAGAAACATACAAACTAGGAAAGGTGGTGCACAGCTTTAATCCCAGCTACTCCAGAGGCTGAGGCAGGCGCATTGAAAGTTCGAGGCCAGCCTGGGCAACTCAGTGAGACACGGTCTCAAAATAAAATAAAAAGGGTTCAGTGCTTGCCTAACATGTGTGAAACCCTGCAATCCTCAGTATTAGGGTGCCTGAAGTAGAGGTGGTGCTTGCAGGCTTCAGAGATTTGCAGGCAGAGAGCAATTAACTGTAAAATCTTTTATTCACTCTCCAAGAGAGGAGAGAAACCAGACTTCAAGAGAAGTCTTGGGGGAAAGGATTTTTATGGCCAGCGCCCAAGCTTGGAGGTTTGCCTATTCAGTACACTAAACATGGTGTTTTATCTACACACCACAAACCAGAGGCATAGTTGACAGTGATTATACAGCAGGAGTTTAGCCTATGTATAAGATTATTCTAGATAATTCATATCCCAAAACTTTTACTTAGGGCCTCAATTATTCACATTGTTTGACTGCATCAACTAAAATACAGGGTAACTATCATTCTTCATTCTTTCCTTTGTACTACATAACAGAACATCGGACTGAACGCAGGTTTTCTTTTTTTTTTTCTAATGTAAATTCATTCAGGCCTTTATCCACCCACCCACTCATCCTTGCATTTAACAAACACACACCCAAAGTAAACCCAACACATCACAGATCCTTGGCGTTTCCTGTGTCATTGTTTACATCGTCTCTGATTATCTGTAGATGAGAAAAATAAAGAAGCGGGTTTGAGTTATTTGGGTACCAAACTATAGAAGAAATGTTCAGCTAAACTGTGCTAAATAAATACAAAGGAGCGGGGAAGGGGAAGGGGTGGTGGAGCGGGAACAGGAGAGTCCCAGCCAGAAGGGAATCCTGCTTCTCATGGGTCTGGGATTTGACTTTACTGAGAAAAACTGCCCACGACGCTGGCGCTTGGGGCAGTGTCCCCCCTCGGGTGTGCCACCACCAGGGATACAGAGGGGGAGGACCGCGTCCTCCAGCCGCGGCCTCGTCCCTTGCCCTCCACTCGGTCTCCTGCAGTTTTGCGCCTGCGCGCGTTTGCCTCGCAGAGCCCAAGGCACGGTGGAGCCAGCCTTTCGCTATGTAATAGAACATCTGGGGACCTCGGTCAAGTCGTGAGGACGCAGGGTGCTGGCGTTAATCGGGGCACCTTTTCGTTCCATGCGCACCTCAGCTCTCAGTGCCTGTGCAGTCATCCCCATTTTCCAGATAAGAAAACTGAGTCTTAAATCCAACCTCAAGACCACGTGCTGACACTCAAGAGTTTCAAACTCTCCCTTTTACAATATCTTTGGAGCCTTCCTAGAAACCAGACGGAATGTCTAGGGACAAGGGCCAGGAAGAGTCTGGATCCTGGCAGCAGGCTCCCACTTCTGGCGCAGGTGTGCCGGGCGCCCCAGGACATTGGGCTGGTCGGGAGCCTTGGGTCAGGGGAGCCGATCCCGGTCCCGCCTCGAAAAAGGGCCTCCCTTTTCCCTCCCCCAGCGCACTGAGACCTAAGGGCAAGGACTAGGGGCGGCGCAGAGAGCAGGCGGACTCAGACCCAGGTCCGCCCGCCCGCCGCAGGGTGCTGTAGTGGGTCGCTCCGCCCTTTGACCTCGGGGATGCTGACTAGGCGACCAACCCGCGAGCCCGACAGAGCCGCGTCCCTCCGACTGTCCCACCTGCCAGAGGACACTGCAGGGAGGAAGCGACTCGACCTGGTGGCCATGAAGCGCTGCGTGAGAGTGAAGACTTGGGTGGAGGAGAACAGGGCCTCCTTCCAGCCCCCAGTCTGCAACAAGCTCATGTGAGTCTCCTGTCCTCACCAGCTCTCCATCCACCCAACGCCCCCGCACACACCGTCCTTCCAGCTCCAGGTCTTGACCCACAAGCCTGCAGAAGGGGTCTGTCACCTCTCCTGGCGCTTCCCGGAGGGTGAGGACCTGCTGTTCCGGGTTCCACCTCCTTTCTCTGTTCCTCTTTCTGTGACTGAGTAGTGAGGACTGTGACCTTGACTTCCTGGGATGTCCAGGGTGCCTCTCCTTCCAGGGCTGGAAAATAGCTCTCCAGCCCTCAAGGATTCTCTGAAGTCCCCTAAGGACGCCAGTGGAATTTGGGAAACTGAAAGTTTGGGGAGTATGGTTTTCGGTGCCCCAGAATGAGAATAGAACTTAGGTCTCAGGACTGTGAATCTCACAGGCAAAGGGGGAAGTCAGAAGATCAGCCCCTTTGGGGAGATTTTGATTTACTGTTCTTTCCAGAGTCTGACTTTGCAGGAACACACACACACACACACACACACACACACACACACACACACACACACACAGCCCTCCCTAGGCTACCTCTGCCTGCAGTACCCAACAGGGCTGAACTGGTCACTGTCATCTTTCTCTCACAGATGTCTCAGGCCCTCCCCTGTGGTCACCTCCCTCTCCTTCCTTCAGCTCCATGGCTGGCCTCCTGTGCCCCCCAGACCAGTCTCACATTCCCTGCATTTACTGTACCTGCAAGACAGCTCCACTGGAGTGGTACTTCAACCCACAGGGCAACAATCACTGACATTGTGACAAGCCAGAGACCATGCCAAGCGTTCTGGCATCATCTCATTTAGTTCTCAGTCCATGAGGTGGAATTTAACAAAACCTTCCCAATGTCATAGAGCTAGTGCTGGACAGAGTCCAGACTCAAGCCCAGACTCCAAAGTCTACATCTTCTCTTGGTCACTGTGCAATACCACCATGGCTAGCGGTCAACATTTCCCTAAAGACTCGTCTTTTCTGCCACTATTGTCCTCTGAACCCACGCTTTATCGTCTTTGTCTCTTTCTTCCCCTTCTCCTGTCCACAGTCTCTCATTCCAGTCTCTCTCCCTAAAAGCATCTCACACCCATCTCCTCCACTTCAGCCCTGGCCACCTTCAGCCTGGGAAGTCCTGGCTGCCCTGCCTCCTACGCCTCCACCAATCCTCCAGGGCTGCCCTGGTGTCCCCCATCACAAATGCATCCCTCCCTTTATTCATCAGCCGATGTTCCCTGAGCACCTGCCAGGCTGGCCTGGATCCTGGGGATACAGCAGGAAACACACTGACAAAAGTGCCTTCCTTGTAGAGCTGACGTTCAGGTGGAGTAGGAGATATTGTTATATAATCAAACCAAGGATGGAGGCAAAGGCAGGCAGACTGGCAGGGGTCAGAGCGAGGGCTGTGCCTTCCCCTTGTTTCAGTTTGCTCGGGCTGGCATTGAGTCTGTGCCACGCTTCTCCCCGGGCTTCTGCTGCTTTTCTGGCATTGCCAGTTTTCCTTGGCTTCTGCTGTATCACCTGATCTCTGCCTTCATCTTCCCTGGGCACTCTCCCCATGTGTCCACGTCCATGTTTCCTGTTTGTAAAACAACTCTGACCCACCGGACTCCAGTATAACCTTAATTTATGAAATCTGTAATGACCCTATTTCCAAATAAAGTGATACTCTTAGGTCCTGGGGGGTGGGACTTCAACACATGAATTTAGGGGGGATAAATTCAGCCTGTAACACCCTCAGTGAGGCAAGAAGCTGCTGGAGGGACATAATCTGCATTCTGATCAATGGCTTGAAACAATTCTGGAATGAATTTGTTCAAGAACTTTCAATATGTATCTAAATTATATCCCAATAAAATTAATTTAAAAGAAAAGATTTTCTGAGGACCAAACTCCTTAGCTAGACCCCCTCCTGATCCAGCCTTCTCAAATCATTCCCCAAGACCATCCATGCCCACCAAGACCCCAGTGCTTCCTGTCTTGGGCCTTTGTACTTAGCTGACCCCTCTACTCCCTTTTCCAGGCACCTCACAACTTCTCTGCACTCCTCCAACCTGCTTTAGGTTCTTTAAGCTCAGAACTGCCGCATGCCAGCCTCCTCCTGCCCAATAACCTTATCCATTTGTTCATTTGGGCCATGATGGAGCTATGTTCTTGGTTGTTAATACCTGTCTCCCATAAAGGAGGTCCCGTGCCCCCAACTGTGGGCTGGAAAACAGTCCAGAGGAGCAGATACTAGTCGAGGATTTCCAGTCTAGGTTTGGGGGTTCAGATCCCCTCAACCCCTCCAATGCCGTCAAATCTCATCATGAATACAGTCAGCCTTTCCATTGCAGAGATCAGAAATAGCACAAATGGTCCCTGCACTTGGCTTCTGTGCCCCCTCATTCCCCGGGAAATCCCTCACCCCTGCTCTCTGTTGCTTTGCTACCTAAGCCCCTGGACCCCCACCTGGGCACAGATCGCTGCTTAATTTAATTCCTGGAGAGTAGACCCTAGGTGGAAGGTGGGTGTGTTGCTGTCAGGAGGTACAGAGTCCTGTGAAAGGTGACACCATGCCAATAGTAGACAGGCTGAGGAGTTTGGGCATCCTATCAAGTTCCAAACAGCTGACAGCGTACACCAGTGGTACCAGGGGCAGGGTACCAGCCTGGGAGTCAGGGAATCCAGGCCTGGGCCCAGGTTCTGTCATTCCCTGGCTGCATGACCCTCTTTGAGCTTTAGCAAGCTTGAACAGTCAGCTGTCAAGTGAGAGGGTCACATTCAGTTTATTTTACCAAACACTTAAGAAGTGCTTATTATGTGTCAGGCACTGTGTTCTGAGAGCTTCTAAAAATGAATTCATGTAATCCATTTAAACGTGATGCAAAAGCTATCTCTCCATTTTACAGATAACAGATCTGAGGCCCAGAGAGGTTAGGCAACCTTGCCCGAGGTTGGATGTAGGACCACACTTGATCCCCGGAGGCTGGCTCCAGCTCCTGTTTCTAACCTCATGCCACACTGACTCAGGGCTGTCTGAGGCCCCTGCTAGATGTCGCAATCTCCTGAGTCAGGCCTCTAGCCAGTGGGGAACAGAGGGTCCCACAATCAGACATGGGCTCTAGTTTGCTGTCCTGTGATTGGAGATCCTGAGCAGGGAGGCTGGGTGATGACGTCATGGTTCCACTGCCTTGCTCTTCCTCCGCTAGGTCACAGAGGGACACACAGTCACGTACACTCAGACACTTAGGTGCACATAGCACAAATGAGGATGAGAGTGGGGGCAGGTATCTGTTCCTTTTCCCAGGTGTTCCAGGACCCCTTTCCCCTACCACAGTCTCCTCTCCCAGGACCTGGTCCAAGACCTCCCCTACCACTCCTTTGCAGGCACCAGGAGCAGCTCAAAATCATGTTCGTCGGGGGCCCCAACACCAGGAAGGACTATCACATTGAGGAAGGAGAGGAGGTAGGCCGTGGACTCGCCTCCCATGTCTGGGCCAGGAACACTGCCCCTGGGGGAACAGGTACTTCCTGCATCAGGGCCAGAGCTTGTGGACTGAAGACGGGAGACAAGACTGCTAAGGGACATACTGAAATCACAGGGGGAAACTGCCACCTCACTCACAGGTGCCACCTTGGACAGCCCCATCCTTGAGATGGAGCCAGGAAACGCTGCAGGAGGAGCTCTAGGGACTAGCCCAGCCCTGCGGGCGAGACAGGCTCTGTCTGTGGAGCATCCAGTCCCAGACACACTGGCTGTCCATGCTCCAGGTGGGATGCCTGGTCCCCTGCCCCAAACCTGAATGTATACAAGCTGGCCTCTAAAATGAGGCCCAAGCACAGAGGAAACCTAGTTCTCCCATCTGATCCCAGGAGCCAGGTTCTCCCTCTCCTACAGCTAGGGAGCAAAATCCAGGGGGTGAATGGTGGTGGGGAGGTGGGGAGGGGACTGAAGGAGGAAGGGCAAGTGACTGAGGGGTGGGCGAGGTTGGGGAGCTGGTGCTGAGGAATAAGTGGGGCTGGGTGGCCCTTTCTTACTTAGAGGGTGCAAGACACATCAGCGGTTAGGAGCTATGTGACTCGGGGCAGGGGTTGCACTGAATACCCTTTTGTACCTTGGATTTTGAACTGTTTCTCTGCTACCTATCCCAAAGTAGGTAAACGACAGTAATATTAACAGAGAAAGAAGGCCCTCGTGGGAAAAGTCCCCGACAGGATCCCAGTTACCAGTCTCCAGTGGGAAAGGATCCGTACAGAGCCCTCCAGCATCTGGAGGGAAGCCTGATTCTAGGGTCTGAGCTGCAAAGTCTAGCTTGGTGACCGCCCCCACCCCACTGCTGGCCTCTTCCGAGAATCCAGGACTGCAGTGAGTGAGCCCTGGAGAGCTGCTCAGTCAGCAGACATCCAGTGAGCACCTAGTGTGTATGCTGGGCCCCCAGGACAATGGGCCAGGGGGCAGTGGGCAGGGAGCAGCCTTGGCTGAGCAGAATCAGCCCGACCCCACATTTCCATGGGCTTGCCCTTTCCGGGCCTCTTCCTCACAGACACACCTCCCTGGACGTTTTCCTCTATGGAAAAACTCAACAGGAAAATTCAGACCTTCGGAGAGGAGGCAGGGTCAGATCAGGAGTGGCTGTGGTGGGGAGGCAAGGCTGGCCAGTCCTGCCTGCCTGGGACAGCCTCACAGTCCAGCAGCTTCCGCTCACCTGTTAGCTCTGATCTCTGCGCCCACCCCTCCTGTCTCCTTGTCTGGCTCCCTCCCTTCTCCCTTTTTAATCCCCTGCCACCTCTGCCCCAGACCCATTTTGTGGTTTCTCCAAGCAGCTCAGGCAGACAGGTGTCCACTGAGGGCCTGAGTCAGCCATCCCTTAACCCAGCTGGTGCTGAGAGATGAGCTTTGTGATGGCATGCCCCCCACCTTTCGTAGGCAGGAAGGGTACAGCATTTGCCATAGGCCGCTGGTGGCCTCAGGGCAGAGCGTCAGTATGCTCTCTGTCCATGGTTGTTCTTACCCAGCTAGAGCTTGAAGAATCACTCAGACCTGAGTCCGAATCACTCAGACCTGAGTCCAAATCACACCTCTTACTGACTGAGCCAGATTTTCCTCCCTGATGGAGCGCCCCTGCAACAGCATTCTGGGTGGCCGGGACAGACTTCCTCAGTGCCAACTCCCCAATATCTCCCACACTCCTACTCCACTTACCCACCCCTTTCCTTGGTGCAGGCAGGTGAGAGGAGGAAGAACCTCTTATAGCCACGTGATCTTGGACAAATGCATCATGTGACCTCTGAGGCTTCCCTGGCAGCATGTGGGACAATGGTGGAAGGATTCAGGGTGTGTGGAGCAGGTGCTTATCAGGCTGGGTCCTCACCTCGCCTGCTCGCTGTCTGGCCACCTCGTATAGATATTCCAGGCCGTGAAGCCAGGCCCTATGTAATATCTCCTGAGCCAGCAGAGTTTACTCCTCCAGCTAACACCACACCCCAAACATCACTTCCTTCCAAACCAGCATAATTCCTTCGGGATTGCCTACAGCCATTTGAGATTTTCTGCTGTCAGTGATTGATTTGCTGCTCCAGGCCAGACCTGCCCCTCGTCACAGGACAGGCCTCTGGGTAGGGGACAAGACTGAGGAAAACTCCACTACCTTCTTGTTTTTGCTCAGTGAGATGGTTTGGATCTGAGCCAGACATCCCTCCAGACTCCCCCTCCCACCTTCCCCTGATGTTTTCAGGACCTGAGGACTAGGCCCCGGTCTTGGTCAGCGTTTTTGCTTCTGTGATTAAATGATCTGACCAGAACAATTTTAAAGGAAGGAAAGTTTATTTGAGGGCTCCCGGTTTCAGAGGTCTTAGTCCATAGAAAGCTGGCTCCATTCCTTTGTGCAAGGTGAGGCTGAACATCATGGCAGAAGAGTGTGGCAGAGGAAGCAGCTGACATTATCAGAAAGCAGAGAGAGAGAGAGAGAGAGAGAGAGTCTCTATTCTCCAGATACAAAATGTATGCCCCATAGCCATGCCCCCAGTTAATTGCTCCTTCCAGCCACACCCCACCTGCCTCCAGTTACCACTCAGTTAATCCCATCAGGGGATTAATTCGATGATTAGGTTAAGACTCTCCCAACCCAATCATTTGTCCTCTGAGCCTTCTTGCATTGTCTCACATGTGAGCTTTTGGAGGACACCTCACATCCAAACCATAACAGTCCCCTCCCCAGAATTCCAGGTTCCCTCTTCCCTTCCTGAGAAAGATGCATACAAGGATTTTCTCTCAACTTGGTGAGGGGGATGGGACATGCCGAATTGCTCCCTAGAAGTGGTTTTTGTGTCATTTGTATTCAATAATGTTTATGGGTGATTTTATTTATTTATTCTTATTTTTTTGTTGAACTTGGGATTGAATCCAGGGGAGCTCTACCATTGAGCTACATCTCCAGCATCCTTTTTAAGATTTTTTTATTATTTATTTATTTATTTATTTTGGTAGCAGGAATTGAACCCAAAGGTACCTAACCACTGAGCTACAATCCCAGCCCTTTATTTTTAATTTAAAGACAGGGTCTTGCTAAATTGCTGAGGGCCTCTCTGAATTGCCCAAATTGGCCTTGAACTTGTGATTCTCCTGCCTCAGCCTCCTGAGTTGCTGGGATTACAGGTGTATGACTTGTTTTAAATAATGAAAATAAATATTGTTTATCGTAGAAGATGTAAGAAATATGTTTTCTGGGGATTCAATCCCCAACACTGTAAAAAAAACTATAAATTTAGCATTTTCCCTTTTTTATTGTACTATGGATTGAACCCAAGGGTTCTTTACCACTGAGCTACACCCCCAGTTTTTTCTTTTTTTTTTTTTTTTTTTTTTTTTTTAGTTTTGAGATAGGTTCTCCCTAAATTGCTGAAGCTGGCCTTGCACTTGTATTACTCCTGCCTCAGCCTCCAGAGTTGCTGGGATTACAGGCATGGGCCATCACGGCCAGCACATTTTACCATTTTTATTGTTATTCAAAAGCATATATATTCAAAAAATATGTATTTTTTTTTTGGCAGGGGGGATACCAGGGATTGAACTCAGGGGCACTCAACCACTGAACCACATCCCCCAGCCCTATTTTGTATTTTACTTATAGACAGGGTCTGTCTCACTGAGTTGCTTAGCACCTCGCTTTGGCTGAGGCTGACTTTGAACTCTCAATCCTCCTGCCTCAGCCTCCCGAGCAGCTGGGGTTACAAGCATGCGCCACCAGGCCCTACAAAAGCATATTTTTAATGGTTGCATTGTATTCCATATTTTGAATCTATCAAGAAATGTTTACATTTATCCTATTATTATTGGCATTGTTTTTGCAATTCCTACAATTGTGATGTTAACCGCTAGAGATTCATCCAGTGCTTGCCCTGTGCTGAGTGTACCGCTCCCCAAGCAGGCTGCACAGCAGCCTTCTAGGCAGATACTACCCTTGCTGTAGAAGAGGAAACTGAGGCACAGAAAGGCTAACTGAACTGACTGAGGGCATACAGCAGGGGGGACAGTTGTTGATTACTGAGGCCACATTTCTAAGGTGCGATTACGAGGGCAAAGGTGTAGGTGGCCTGTGTGACCCAGGACATGCCCAGTTTTAGCACAGAAGGTCCTACATCCCAAGACGCCCCACAGGTACGTCTTTTTTTGGTACTGGGCATTGAACCCAGGGGCACTTAACCACTGAGCCACGTCCCCATCCCTTTTTTGTGTTTTATTGAGAGACAGGGTCTCACTGAGGTGCTCAGTGCCTCGCCAAGTTGCTCAGACTGGCTTTGAATTCTCAATCCTCCTGCCTCAGCCTCCCAAGCTGCTGGGATTACAGGTGTGCACCACCACACCCGGCTTCTGTGAAGACTGTTCACGCCCCATGATGTGGTGCCCTTCAGAGGCCTTGTGTCCCCGTGTAGCAGGTGTAGGGGCCGCATTTCTCTAACTTCTTTATTTCTCAATTTGTTCAGCTGGGTTTCTCTGAGTAGATATTGTGACTACAAACTTTATCTCCATTAATTCTTTACATGATAATTATGACTATTATTATTAATTATTATTATTATTGAAAGTCCTTCAACTATTCGGCTGGGGCTTTTAATATCTGTGCAATGTGTAAACTGTAGAGAGAAATTGCATCTGCCTCTCCTTCTCCACTGTGAGATCTGAGTAAGCATGTTAATTGGGGGCTTAGGATGGAATAAGAAAAATGTGTAGGAGCCCCCCAGTCCCTGCCCTAGGCTGCTGACCTCCATAGCCCCTAATGCCAGGGCATCACGATGGCCACAGGAACCAGCCCAGGCTCAGAGCCGTGCACAGGCCTCAGTCCCAAAGGCAGCTGCGGGACTAACTAGCTGTGTGCCCTGGAGCAAGTTGCTTTGTGCTCTGAGCCTGCGTTTGTTCATTTGTTTCTTTCTCTCTGCAGAACAGGCTAATAACACCCTTGGAAGTTGTAAAGATTTCTGATAATGTATATGAAAGTGCTTGGCACAACCCCTGGCCCAGTGAAAGGTGGTTCTCCTTACCTGGCTGTCTCCAAGGACGCTCTCATCCAGCCTCCTGCCCCCAGCCAGGCACCTGCTGTTGCATCCTGGGTTATTTTGATCACCACTTGCATGTTTGAGATGCAAGGTGTGTGTCCCCCACTGCTATCTGTGACCTGAGTCAGGGAAGATGGGGGCCACAGGACAGAAGTGATGGAGTTGCTCATAAACCTTGGGGCTTTGGGAAGTTTCCCGGGTTCCTAGTCAGAACTCGGGGCCTGGGCAGTGGCCAAGGACCTGGAGGGGGAGCAGGGGGAATCCTAGTCTCTGCTGTTCCACAGGTGTTTTATCAGCTGGAAGGAGACATGGTTCTCCGTGTACTGGAGCGAGGGAAACACCGGGATGTGGTCATTCGGCAGGGAGAGGTGAGGCTGGACACCAGCAGATGGGGTGGCAAAGGGCGCCAGATCAGGTGCCCACCCTGGCCACTTGCCCTAGCCTTGGCTAAGGCACTGTCGTCCTCACCCTTTCCTGCCCTGCCTGGTCCCTGGGCACTCCCTCCTTTGGGCTACCCAGTGCTCAGCACAGCCAGACATACCCCGCTTCAGTTCCCTGGATAGGCCTGCAGACAGCAGGGCCCAGCGTGGATGGCAATGCCCCCTGTGCCCTGTGGGTCAGCTGGGATGCCTGGGATGCTGCCGGTACTGACGTTCTGTGAGGGACGGCAGCCTTGCTGGGCACCTGGTCTCCCCCACTACAGATATTCCTCCTGCCTGCTGGGGTGCCCCACTCCCCGCAGAGGTTTGCCAACACCATGGGACTGGTGATTGAGCGGAGACGGCTGGAAACCGAGCTAGATGGGCTCAGGTAAATGCCCCTGTCGGGGGCTGGGCAAACAGTAGGCTAGTAGCAGAGTGTGCAGCTCCAGGGATCCCAGGTTGACGCAAGAAAGCATTTCCTGACCACCAAGAGGATGGAGGGCTGCAGGAGGCAATGGAGTTCCTGGCTGACAGGGAGGGTGTTCAGTGATGGATGTAGTGATGTTGTCTGTGGCCCAGGAGCCCATTCAGCCTGATGACCCTCTGACTGGAGTCAGAGCCTGTTTCCTACGTGAGGTCAGCAGAGGGAAGGGGGAAATGAAGAAAGGGAGGTGGGGGAGAGCCAAGGGGACCCTCTACCCAGGACAGCCTCGGCTTCCAGGATCTAGTCTGGGCCAGTACCTCTGGCCAGTCTCTGCCCCAGCTCAATCCACAATAAACACAGAGAGCTGGCTAGCACTTGGCTGTGTGCCAGACACCCAGTGGGGCTTTGTATGCATTTATTCATTGATTGCTCCCAGATGACCCTAGGAAGTAGGCACTGTTATCATTCATACTGGGCACAGGGAAGGGAAGTTTGCTAGAGATTAACCTGCCAGACCCCAGGAAAGCAGGGCCAAGATTAACACCCAGGGAAAGAGCGCAGGCCCAGCTCTGGACTCTGATTATACAGTTGTGGTTCTCAATTGGTCTAATCAGTTGCCCAATTTTTATCCTCTGGAAGGAGGAAGCCTCTGAAGCTTCCTGAGAGGACCAAAGATTTTCCTGAAAGTTAAACTTTTTTAAATTAATGCTTTTCCCCAGTGCTAGGATGGAAACTCAGGTCTCACACATGCTAAGCACATGCTTTACCACTGAGCTACACCCCCAGCATTTCACTAAGAAAATCTAAACTTCCCATCAAGTTACTAGGGTCAGGATACCTGAGCCTGCATCTTCTGCTGTAATGGGCTTTTACTGTTTGTTTGTTTTTGGTACTGGGGATTGGACCCAAGAGCACTCTACCACTGAGCTACACTCCCAGTTTTTTATTTTGAGACAGGGCTTCACCAAGTTGTCCTGGCTGACCTCAAACTGAGTAGCTGAGATTGCAGGTGCCACCAAGCCTGGCTTTTTTAATGGGCATCTTTTTAAAAATACTCCCTTATTTTCCCCCTTCAAATTACCTAAGTCATGCACATTCACTCAAAATCTGGAAAAGTACAGGAATGAAACTTTAAAAAAAAATTACTTGTTACTAAAAGGATGAACATTATGGTATATGAATTATATCTCAAGAAACAAAACAGACAAAAGCAGAAGGGACGTAGTGTTTATCATCCCCAATTAAACTTAGAGAAGCATTTAGATTTCCATCTTTTTTTCTGTGCATATCTCTACCTGACAACATTGCAGTCTTATTGCCTGCATGGGTTTGAATTTTGGTTTTTGTACTTAAAAAACTCATAAATATTTCTCGTACTATTAAATCTCTTCAAAAAATACAATATTAATAGCTTCATAATAATCTACTGAAATAGTCTATTGGACAGACAGATCCCTGGCCTTAAATTCTAGAAGGAATTTCTCCAAGGGACTTTTTAGAAGGAGTCTTCAATGATGGAGAGGACAGTGTCCTCAATAACATTTTACAGCAAATTTAATATCGGATTTCATCTGGCTACTTTTGACCTTTAATAAAAGCCAGGGACTTGACATTAAAATGTCACTCTGAAGGCGATTCCTGGAGGGCACTGCAGTCCCATTATGAAACTTTCTGGTGGCCAGCTCCATCGCAGGAGAGGTTTCAGGGTTCCAGGTGAGTGGATGCCTTGTGTCTGTCAACCATCTCCATCAGCAGGACAGATTCTCTTTTTCAGTGGGAGTTAAAGGAGCTGGCCTGGCCCAGGAACTGGGCCTGGGGATTAGGGCCCCAGGGATTAGTGCATTCAATTAACAAATGTCCCTAGCACAGATGAGCTGTGCAGGGTAGTGGGGGGAGGTGCTGGAGGGACCTACTGAAGGCTGCGTATGCATACATGTGGGTCTCACCCACGTCCTGTGCAGGTGAGGAACTGGGATCCCATTGGAGGAATGGGCCAGCTGCAAAGTAAAGGCTAAGAAAATGATAGTGTGAAATCAACACACAGACTAGAAATTTATCTAAAGAGCTGGTATATGGGCTGGGGTTGTGGCTCAGTGGTAGAGCGCTCACCTGGCATGCATGAGACCCTGGGTTCGATCCTCAGCACTACATAAAAATAAAATAAAGTTATTGGGTCCACCTACAACTAAAAAATATTTATAAAAAAGCAAATAAAGAGCAGGGACAGTGATGGGTTAGGCCGACGAGGGAGGTATGGCTTCTAACAAAGGAAGGGGCCCGCACTTGCTTTATTTATAATGGTACAGATCAAAGGGGATCAGTAGGAGCTTCTTCGAGAAAAGCAGGATAGGGGTGGGAGTCTTGAACTTTGAGCAGTGAGCTGGAACAGGGTACCACGTGAATCAGGCATTCTCAAACCGGTGGATATACAACCGGGATGTCCGAAGACCAGGTTCCCTGTCTAAAGGCTCGAACATCACTCTGTTCCCACACAAGATTCATGGATGACTTCCTGCATGTGGCCTTCCCTGGGGAAGAGGTTCAGAGCTTTGCTCTGGTTCTCAAAGACAGCCATGACCCTTGAAGGACAAGAAGTCCTCATCTGGGGACATCTCTGCATGCTGGACGCTGCAGTTTCTATGTACTCTGACCTTAAGCACTGCAGGCAGCCATCCCTGGATTCAGGCTCAACCTCAGCTTCCTTTTTGGGAAAAACACACCTGGATTAGATGCTTTCTAAGCTTTTAAGACTGCCTGATTTAAGTGTTCCTGCTGAGGGAGCTGGTTCACAGATACACACAGCATCTACCCACCAGGCACCCTAAATTCTCTCCTGGGATGGAACTGGCCACCAAAAAGCTTCATAGTGGGACTTCAGTGCCTTTTCAGGCCTTCGGAGTAGCTTTTTTTTTGAGTGGCATTTTAGTGTCAAGTCCCCAGCTTTTATTAAAGGTCAAAAGTCTGCCTGTAAGTTGCTCAGCTTCCCTGTGTCTCAGGGCTCTATTTGCTTTCTTGGTGGGGCACACTGGTGCTTCTGAGGAGCCAGGTGTAGGTATGTAAGCACTGCCCACAAGGCTGCGCTGACAGAGGTGAAACAGGCAGCCCAGCTCTGCAGGGCCAGGGCCCTGAAGCCCACAAGCAGAAGCAGGCCTGAGCATGGCTGCCCTGGGGCTGCCCAAATGGGGAGCCAGGGTGCCTGTCCTCTGCTTCGGCAGGTACTACGTGGGGGACACCGTGGATGTCCTGTTTGAGAAGTGGTTCTACTGCAAGGATCTCGGCACCCAGTTGGCCCCCATCATCCAAGAGTGAGCCCCCAGCCCTCGCTGTCCTGGGACTCCACATGAGCACTGCTGACCTGGAGCCATCATACCTGGGAATTAGGGAGAAAGTCTCCCCTCCTGGGGGTGGTTGGGGCTGGAGGGAGCCACTGGAGGGACTGCCCCACAGAGCTGGGAGGGAAAGGAGGGTGGGTATACAAGTTTGTGAGAGGCTGCACCCAACAGTGTATGGTGTATGTGTTCCCAGGCTATGCAAGCAGGAATGCCCGCCATTCCTCTCTCCTCCCTGTTTGTCCCTGCAGGTTCTTCCGCTCTGAGCAGTACAGAACAGGAAAACCCAACCCTGGTGAGGCCACTGGCAACCATCTCTCTCCCTCACACCCCTTCCACAATAGGATGGGTCTTGGCCCAGGGTCCCAGGAGTCTCTCTTTGAGTACTCTGCCCAGTACTCACGGTACTGTGGAAGATGGCACTGAATGGTACCCTCAGGTGGTTACTGGAAATTGAGTTGGATCCAGGACCTGATCTAGCCATTGAGAGCTGGGGCCTCTGGGATCTGGGCCTTTGGGGTTGGGGAGGCTGAGCTCAGAGGACACTGACCACAGTCACACCTTGGGTGCAGACCAGCTGCTGAAGGAGCCGCCATTCCCTCTGAGTACACGATCCATCATGGAGCCCATGTCCCTGAAGGCTTGGCTGGATGGCCACCACAGGGAGCTGCAGGCAGGCACATCTATCAACCTGTTTGGGGACACCTATGAGACACAGGTAATGCTGCCTTCTCCATCACTCAGAGAGCAATGGCTTTGCTGTGACTGGAGACTTCATGCTTCCAATCAAGCTCTCTTTGCTTTCAACTTCCTGAGCATCTGCAGTTTTCCTGCTGCTAGGAATTCCTGAGCTTTTGGTCAGTCACAGCCTGGAAGCTGGAGATGTGTTTGGGGTGAGGGTTGGGTAGAGATGCGCAGAGAAAGACCCACACGGCTGACCTTTCATTCAACAGTTACTGAGTGCCTATTCTGTCTCAGGTTTTGGCAGAAGGGCAGGATGGAGTCACTGCCTCAAAGAGTGTGTGGTCTAGCCAAGGACTCGGACGAGTTAATCCACAGCTCCCACATTGTGACATTCGGTATTTGATAGAGAAGCTACAGGAAACTGTGGGAGGATAACAGAAGAATCCCGACCAGGGGGAAAATCAACAAAGGCTTCCTGGAGGAGGTTATGGGCGATTTGAGTTTAAAGCTGGTGCAGGAGTTTGTGAGGGTTAGAAAGGGAGGTGGAGAGGGCACGCTCGATGAGGGAGAAGCAGGAGCAAGGGCGTGAAGGCTCGAACCAGCCTGGACCACAAGTGGCTGAGGTTGGTGAGAGCTGAGCCAGGGCAGGGGAGGCAGTGGGCAGGTGGTAGGCTGCGAAGCAGCCCTCAGGGCCCAGGTCTGTAGCGCTGGCAAGATGGAAGAACTTGTCCTAAAGGCAACAGGGCTTCAAGTGTTGGATCAGGGGAACAAGGAGACCAGAGTAGTGTTTGTACTTTGAGGGGACTGATCTGGAGGGCAGCAGGGCAAGCTGCGTGTAGGCTGGTGGTCCCTTGCTTGGTACAGTTTGCCCTGGCACATCCCATGTGGGCAGGATTAGTACCCCAGGAAGGGATGCTCACTGGGCAAAGGCCTGCCCTTAGACGTCTGGCCTGCTTCTCTTTGGTACCATGGCCACCCAGAGCTCAGGCAGAGCTATGAGAGGAGGGCATGCACCACAAATCCCCCCTCCCCATCATGCAGTAGTGGTGTCCAGCCCTGCACCCACCTCCTGGCCCTGCGTCTGCCACTTTCCCACCCTGATCCCACTTGTTGACACCAGCAAATATTCACTGAGTCCCACAGGAGTCAGCAGCACAGCCTCTGCACAGGCCAACGTAGGTGGAGAGCCCTCATCCTGGATCTCCTCCCCCGCTTTGAACTTAGGCCAGACTCAACACCTCACAGAGGAAGGGAGGTGGGCACCCTGTGGGAAGCTGAGGTGTGTGTCCCTCGTGTGCCCTGGGGCAGGCCTTCAGGTGAGCACCCGTGAGAGGAACCTCAGATGTGGGATGTGGAGGGCAGGCCTGCGTGATGCCCAGGAACAGAGGCTGCAGGGAGGCCTTCTCCATGTCCTGATTTCTGCCCGGCACACAGGATGAGGCTATCATGGCCCCACCGCTGCCCCACTTAGGTCTGGTGACTGGGGATCAGGTTCAAGGCCATTCGTCAAGTGGGGTGGGAAGCACCAGGAAAATCCGTTTCACCTCCTACCAGGTAATCGTGCATGGGCAAGGCAGGAGCAGAGGCCTGGAGCAGGACGTGGACATGTGGCTGTGGCAGCTGGCAAGTGGGGCCCAGGGAGAGAGTGGCACAACCTCCTGTCCATGGGGATCAGGCTGCTCCGGGGCCTGGTGCTCCCATAGAGGGACCCGCCCTCAGGCCTTCTTGGGGGGCAGACTTGGGGACATTCAGATAGACATTGAGGTCTGACATCCTCTATTGGATTCTCTGTCTCTTCTTTCACAGGAGGGCTCCTCAGTGGTGACAATGGGGGAACAGCACTTGGCCCTGGCCCCAGATGACAGCCTCATGGTGCCAGCTGGGACCTCGTGAGTACATGAGGTGGAGGCGGGAGTCCCAAACTGTGGGTCCACCTTCCTTTCCCTAGAATTCTCAGGGTCTGGCTTTGCCTGACCCCTGCCCATCTGTGTCTCCACAGGTACATGTGGGAACGAGCACAAGGCTCTGTGGCCTTGTCTGTGACCCAGGATCCTTCCCGCAAGAAGCACCTGGGGTGACCGTCTTGCTGTGGCCCAAAGCAGTCAGCATGTGCCAGAGTGCTATTCCGAGAGCCACCCCTCCACAGCTCTCCCCGCCCCCACCACTTCTCAGGGCACATCTGCTGAGCACCTCAGCATGCCCGCCGCCAGGCCGTGGGCATTGCTGTCATCTACCCTCCTGCCATTCTTAGTCAGGGATGCCAGGCTCCTAGGGTCCCCACAGCTCCTCTTCCCCCTCGGAAGCCATCAGCCCCTCATGGTTGGACACGCGGTGTGCATCCCTCTGTCCCCACAGGCCCACCGCTCACCTTTGAGAAGGCCCTCAATAAAGGCTTCCTGGAGAACCAGCACCTGGGGGTCTCTGTGAACACAGGCGTCATGAGTGGCCCAACCCACATGCTCCCCTTGTTACATCTGGAGTGTTGGCACACCAGGTGACCAGGGACATGGTAGAGTCTGTCACTGGTGTACCAGCTTGTGGATGGGCATTCCTCACTGGGTGTGTCCCCTATCACAGTTGAGGTCATCTCTCTGCTTCTTCCTCTATTCCCATTTATTTTACATAACTTTAAAAACGCAACTTGTGTGGAATTTCTTTCCCAGTAACAGAAGCGATTTGTACTAACCATAGAAAACATAAAATCCAGCCAGGTGCAATGATGCACACCTGTCATCCCAGCTACTCAGGAAGCTGAGGCAGGAGGATCACAAGGACCAGGTAAGCCTGGGCAACTAGGCAAGACCCTTTCTCCAAATAAAAAATAAAAAGGGCTGAGGATGTAGCTCAGTGGTAGAGTACCCCTGGGTTCAATCCTGGTACCACAAAATATACACAAAGTCCCTCTGCCCCTTGCTAGCCACTGTTGACACCTGGCTCTGGGGTGGGTGCAGGGATCCCCAGTGGGTGAGGGTCACCCACAGTGGACAGCCTATCTAGGTATGTCCTGGGACTTTGGTGAAAGAGCAGGAAACTGTACCAGAAAATCCCCTGGCAGTTTCTACATAAATTGTCCCATTTTCTCCTCAACAAGGTGGCAGTACTGGCCCAAATGGTACAGATGAGGCTCAGGGAAGTCTAGGTATTAGACAGCCGCTTCCCACACAGGCCTGTCTGCACTTGGAGCTCAGGTTGGGTCTCACTGCCATGCTCCTCCTGTGGTTGCAGCCTGTCTACCCTCAGCCTTGCCCAGACAGGAGCCTAGGGCAGTGGTGAGACCTGTGGATCTGTGGGAGAGTGGCTGCCACCACACCTGGACACCAGGGGCCTAGTCCAAGGTGGCAGCACATGGCACAGGGCGGGAGGTGTCAGGCCCCGGAGTCTGGAACCACAGCCTCCTGTGTTCCAGGTTTCCAGGAGCCTGGGGTCTCATCTGCACACACAAGACTGGACATGGGCTCATGAGAGGGACATTGCTCTGGGACAGCAGGAACCGCTCTATGTTCAAAGTCACTCTGCCATGAATGTGGGGTAAGGGAGCGTTGATGAGCAGATTCAAGGACTGAGGTGGTTTCGTTTGCGGGGAGAAGCCCCCAGACCCCCATGCCAAAACACAACAATAACAACAAAAGCAGGGTTAGGTGGCACACTCCTGTAATCCCAGCTACTCTGAAGGTTGAGGCAAGAAAATTGCAAGTTCAAGGCCAGCCTGGGCAAATCAGCAAGACCCTGTAGCGCACCCTATTGTTAACCATAACCCTATCCATAACCTATATGTTGGTTATGGATTCGTACATATGCACTGAAAACATTGGGGTGATGAAAACGTGAAGGGGGACAATGACCGGGATACACAGGTGACTACTAGTATGTCTAGAAGTGTTTTTCAGAAAAAAGTCTGTGTCATCTCAGAATGTTGGGGTAACTGAGTGGAGAACAACGGTGTTAGAACAGGAAGACTGGGAAGCAATCCGGGAGTACAGCTGGGAGCGCTCGAGAAGCTCAGAGAGGGTGGCTAAGAGGTCGTTCTCTCAGAAGGCCACCGGATTGTGCGATCAGAAGGTCATTAGTGACTTTAGGGAGTGGCTGTGGGAGGGGCAGGAGGGGAGCCACAGAGCACTATAATGGGTCGAAGAATTTGTGAGATTGGAAGTAATGGAGACAGCCCCTCTCGCTTTCAGCAGATTTGCCAATGGGAGTGGAAGTGAAGCTAAGTAGAGGACAGAGGTTTTGACGGTTTGACATTTCTGTTGTTTCCTGGACTGAATGGAGAGATTTAATAGAGTGGCAGGAGGAGAAGGGAAAGATGAGAATGAGATGATAAAGCAATTCACACCGCGCGTGCAAGGCCCTCTCCCGAGCACCTTACCTCTCCCGAGTTCTTTAGTCCTATGCGGTGGATGCTATTATCATCCTTTTTACAGATGAAAACACTGAGGCCCAGAGGGGTCGAGGGACTTGCCCAGCATCACACCGCTAGTAAGCAGCAGTCAGCTCTGAGTCAGGATACTCTGCTGCAAGGCCCTTGGGGGCGGGTGGATGGATCCAACCCATAGGTGGCAGGAGGGTCTGATCATGAGAGCTAGCAGGACACCTCCTCAGGTGAGGGGAATGGTACTCTCTCGGGGTCTCGGGGAAGAAAGCTGACAGGGTTATCAGGAGGCTCAGCTCTGTGGGGAGAGGGCTTAGGCTGACACAGGACTAAAGTGGCTCATTCTGGGAATAAGAAAACAATCTCTCAAAGAACCTATAAAAGTGCCACTAAGGGAGCCAGCAGGGCACAGTGGCCCATGCCTGTAATCCCAGCAGCTGGGGAGGCTGAAACAGGAAGATCACAAGTTCAACGCCAACCTCAGCAAAAGCAACTCAGTGAGACCCTGTCTCTAAATAAAATACAAAATAGGGCTGGGGATGTG
This sequence comes from Sciurus vulgaris, assembly GCF_902686455.1. NCBI lineage: Eukaryota > Metazoa > Chordata > Mammalia > Rodentia > Sciuridae > Sciurus > Sciurus vulgaris. The sequence goes on from NC_136475.1 coordinate 63,672,942, forward strand.
GCTCAGTGGTCGAGGGCCCCCGCGTTCAATCCCTGGTACCAAAAACAAAAAACAAAACAAAAACCCTCAGCCCTGGCCTGGTGTGAGGGCTGGCCCTCCTTGAAAGGCAGGACATGCAACACTAGTGACAGAGGGAGACAGTACAAGCTGGGGTAGAAGTGCCAGAGGGATTCCACCAGGGAGGGACCTCTGCTTCCATGAAAACCCCCGCGACCACCATCCAGCCTACTGATCCCTCCACCCCAGAACTCCTGCACTACCAACACGGTCTTAATCTCAACTTTTCCTCTTCTCCAGGACCCTCTGTGTATGTCCTGCTTCTCCATGGAAGACACTCAGTGTCTTTTTGTCTTTTGTTTTTTAATCTCTCATAAAGTCCAGCAAATAAGGCTGACACAGAGGGGCCACACTTCATCTTCCCCTGAAGTGATCTTGACAGAGCATCTACAAGAAGGCAGTCCAACAAGGAAGCCCTGTGCTGGGCCACAGAAGCCCCCTCAATGCACCATCCCATGCTCCCTGGCATGTGTCCCCAGGACTAGCACAACCATGACTCGGTGGGGTGGTTACTAGGGAAAGGTCTGCCTGCTGCTCCTCCTACCCCCAGGCCTAGGCAGTGCAGGGTCAAAGGCCACCTACCTGGGTGACCTCGCCTCCTGAAACCTGTGCACACTCAGGATGTGACATGAGAAGATACAGTCCCTCGGTAGTGCAAGGCTGCTGGAGTCTGGGGTGGCTGGGGACACAGTCCCACAGGCCTAACCTATTACCTGAGACAAGGATCTGCTGCTGTGGAGGTCTGGGGTGTGCGCACCCAGTGCCTCACAGCTGAGCCACATTCCCAGTAAAGGAGAGCACAAAACCAGGAGCAATTTCCAGAAATTTATTGGAAACACGATACAAACTGATTAGTGGATGGCATCTCCCTAGACAGACGGTCCACAGTGGCATCACGCTGGAATGAACTATCCTGGGGAAGCACTTACGAGCACTGAAGCATGCCCTGGGTAGGTGGAGGACCAGAGGCACAGGGGGGAGGAACAGGAGGGTGCAGAGAACTGGGACATGGCTTTCCTGAGGGGAGTAGGGAGGTGGGCAGCTAAGTGAGTAAATCCCCCCAAAGGAAACCAGGAATGAAGAATGAAGCCCCCCCACCTCCCCAAAGCACTGTCCCTCTAGGCTGAGGAAAAAGAATCCACAAAGACCCACGGGGGTCCCTCACCAGGGTCCAGGACAGCAGCATAAACACTGAGGCGGGACATAACACGAGCAGACAGGGTCTGGCCCAGGCTGCTGGCCCTCAGGCCTGCTCCTCACCCCCTCCAGCTGTGCTGCCCTGCTGCCTGTGGGGGGCTGACCCTGCAGGTTGCCACCCCAGCTCCCAGGGAAGCTGGCTTCTAGCAGGGGTTAGCTAACATGAGGCACCTGCAGAAATCTGGAGGTCAAGAAGCGGGAGGTCAAGCTTTTCCTCCTTCTCTGCACAGGGAGCAGTCGTGACAGGCACTGTGCCTCCTCATGACTCTGGCTCCTACCAGATGGGCCCCTGTGGTCCCAGGTCCCTCCCAGTGGGTCCCTAGCCCCAGGGCTCTGGTAACATGACCTTATCACTGTGTCCTGGCCGCCTCAGGGTGAGGGCAGCTCCTGTTGTTTTTCCAGGTGGTCCCTTGTTCCCGAGTCACCTCTCTGTTCTTGTTTCTGTGTAAAACAAATCTAGAATAAGCCCCTATTTGAAATACTGGGAGTGGTTTCTGCTTTCCAGGATGGACCCTGAATGACAGACACTGGGCTGTGGACTAGGCAGGACAGCGAGAGGCTCCGGCCACAACCCCAGTCCTCGCTTTCCCAGTTAGGACATCAGAGGTGCCACCGTGACTGAGGAAGGGACGCTGGCTGAATTGGTGCCTCTCCCAGGGGGCAGCGCCATGCAGGTCTGGGCAGGGCAGACAGTCTCGGCACGTCCACTCACATGCTCACTGAACAGTGGTGACACGCATCACCACACAGGGTGGCAACACCATGGTGCTGAACAGGGTGTTATGGTTTGGATATGAAGTGCAGAAGCTCGTGTGTGAGGCAACGCAGGGCTGTTCAGAGGTGAGAGGGTTAGATCTTGAGATCTATAATCTCATCAGTGCATCGATCCACTGGGTGGACTGATTATTTGAAAGGACTACTGTACTGGGTGGTGACTACAGGCAGGCAGAGAGTGGCTGGAGGAAGTAGGTCTCTGGGGTTGTGCCTTTGGGGTTTATATTTTGTCTCTGGCGAGCAGAACTCTCTCTCAGCTTCCTGGCTACCATGAACCAAGCAGTTTCCCTTTGTTCTTTGACCATGATGTTCTGCCTTACCTGCGACCCACAGCCATGCATTTAGCCAATCAGACTGAACCTCTGAAATCATGAGCCAAAATACACTTTTCCTTCTCTAAGTAGTTCTTGTTGAGACTTTAGGTCACAGCAACACAAAGCTAACTAGCAGGGGCACCTGTCCTCCGTTTCCTGGAGAATTCCATCAGAATGCTGGGGGCGCTTTACCAAGAGGAAGTGGGAGCATCGAATCTTCATCCATATCATCTTCACTGGTGATGGAACTGCAAACCAGGAGCTCTTATTAACAGTTTAAAACCAGATGCACTTTCCCCAAAGGTAAGGGAACTGGGATGGGGCGGGCCTCCCTGCTCCTCCCTATTCTGGCTGTCTCTAAATTTCTTGGGTCTGGGTGACAGGCTTCTCCCCACAGGCAGCAGGAATGCAGCTGGCAGTAGTCACAGGAGCCAACTGTTTCTGCAACCAGAAGTCCACTTGATGGGGGTCAGGTGAGGGAAGTGAGGGGTGAGCATCCATTCCCCTGTGTCCGTGTGTTACATTAAACCCAGGCCAGGGGCACAGTTCTGTCTTTTTTTTTTAAGACAAGAAACCCCAGAGGCCCACTTCCTCCTCTTCCAGAGTCTCTGCTGAAGGGACCTCTCTGTGGGAACCCCGGGGAAATGCCTGCCATCTGCACCACCTAGCTCACAAAGCCGGGTCACACAGGCCCCTCCCTCAGGGGCCCCAAGCCCAGGACTGCCCCAAGGGTCGGCAGTGGTGGAAACCCTGCTGGTCACCAGCTCAGAAGCCTAAACTGAGAAGCAACTCCTCAGAAAAGCCAAGATGGATGCCCAGCTGGGAAGGGACTGGCAGATGGAGCCATCGCACACCTCATTCCCCGTGGAGCCGAGTCAGCCTCAGGGGACAGACTTCCAGATGTCATCATTTCTGTGATACCTCACTCTTCCTGGAGGTCAAGTCAATTGCTGCCACTCTGTCTTGCAACAACCGGTTTGGGGCACCTCACAGCCATTCACCTGCCTCCCAACTGCAGCCCCCAAGAGACTGGGAGGTCCAACTCCAGGTGTCTTCCAGTCAATGGAGGGTAGGGGAGTGCTAGGCTCAGGCTGCTCAAGGAGCTAATGGCACTGAGTGGTTGCAATGTCCACAGCTGTATGCACAGGTGGCAGAGTGGCCAGCTGGAATGCCACCAGGGCAGACAGGTAGAGCCCAAGCCAGTAAATCAGGCAGGTCTCCTGGGACCCCAGCATATACACCCACAAAAACACTGGCCAGAGTGGTGGGGCCATGGAGCAATCTCTAGACTTACACCTACGCACAGTTTTCCACTCTCCCTTAGGCCCAGCAGTCTGCCTGCCTAAAATAAAACTGGGTGATTGGTGACCTGCTGGAGGACCTACCTGGCTATAGCTCATCAGCTGATTTGGCTGTAAGGGAACAGGGCAATAAGCAAATGGCTTGTCACAGTGATGTACACACTTGGCATATTTAATGCCTGCTCTCGCTGGAGATTCCAGGAGAACACAGAACCAGAGAGAACACCAGCCGAACACCAACCACCCTCCAGCAACAAAACGGATGCTCAGCAGGGCCCACAGGCTTGCCTAAGACCATTGCCTGATCTGTCAGAGCCCTGTAGCAGGAGCCAGGAGTGGGACAGACTACGGGATGCAGGGAGTCAAGACTAATACTTCCCCAGTTGAAAAAAAAAAAAAAAGCCTATTGAGAAAATGCCAAGTGACAGTAACAGCAAGGGTAGGAAAATACCATGAACTGCGTAAACACCGGCACATTTCTTAAGAAAAATGCACTCAGAAAGATGCCATGTCCCTCCTGTACATAATTATACAGCATAAAACAGAGCAGGACCGACACATGCAGGACAGCAGGGCTCCAAGCTCTCAGCAGCCTTCATCACCTGAGGCCACCATTCCTGGGGAGTGTGGTGCCAAGAAGCGAGGAGGTGGAGTGGCTCCCTCCCGCCTCGGTTCTCAGGCAGGTCTGCTGGGGACAGAGGGGTCTCTGAGAGGGAAGCAAGGCGCTGCTGGTCCACAGGTGGAGGTACAGATTTGGAACCTGCACTCCTACAGTTTCTTCCCTGCCCATTGGGTCTCCATGGGTACACGCAGAAGTCTCCAGCTGCCTCCTTCCCAGGCACGGCTGTGAACATCAGCAGGACAGTAGCGAGTCTTGAATTGTAAGATGGAACAGGGTTGCTCAGTCTGACACACAGCAGGTGAGTTCTGGAGAAGGGAAGAAATAGGGCCATGGTTAAGCAAGTGCCCATGGTAGAAGCAAGACAAGAGGCAGCACAGAATCAGCCCTCCCACTGCAACATCCTTCAGGGAGGGGAGCCCAGCGCCAATCAAATAAATGCTCGTGATGTAGTTTAAGACTGGACCAGAGGAGAAGTTCACTAGGTCAAGAAAACATCCCATGATGCTCAAGCATCTCAAAAGTGGGTTTTGGGCTGGCTGGTGGAATGAATGCCGCTAAGTACCAGACCTTGGGGAACTTTCCTGACTGACATGGAGGAACAGGGAGCGCAGCTGGCAGGGAGGAGGCACAATCTCAACTTCAGTCATCACCATGATGTGGGCACACGTTGGTGATGAACACCTTGTTGTTGTTGTGGAGAGGTAGCCCAGGGCCCTGCACACACGAGGGAAGCACTCCACCACTGAGCTACATCCCCAGCCCTGTGGACACGTTCTCTGTAGGAGGGGAGTGAACTTCAGTCCTCCCACAGTATCACAGGGTCAGAAACGATTCCCATGCCCCTCCACCTCCCCCGAACATTCAACTCTCCTTTCTCTAAGCTCAGCTTCTGGAGCCTTGCGAAGATGTGTACAAGTGAAAAGGAGACCTGGCCCGTGAGGCGGGTCCTCACCAGATCGTGTTACTCAGCGGCCCTGAGAACTTTTCCCTGGTCACTAGGAAAGTGGCTGGGAGGGAGGGGGTGTTTTGCTTAGTCTCTCCCATCATGCACTCTGCAGCCAGGAAAGGACCCAGGGACGCTCACCTTCACAGCCTTGTACCACGCTGAGAAAGGGTTGCAGGATGGAGTAGAGCTGTGCCTTCACTTCATGAGCCTTTCTAGAATAGGGAAGGCACATGTACACAGCCTGGTATTTGATATGGGCTCAATAAAAATGTGCTAAATACTCAGATAAGTTCAGTTTAGGGAACAATAAACATTTGCTTTACTGAACCTCCTGTAGGTTGTATAACTGCTTTATTTAACCTTCACCAGAACCTTGGGAGGACTAGAAAGGTTAGGAACTTGCTCAAGGTCACACAGGGGTGAGTAAGCCCAGAGGTGCGTAAGCCCAGGGGTCAGGATCCGAACACAGATCTTAATTCAGTCAAGTTTTTCCTACTATACCAAACAGCCCATTCTCCATCCCACCCAGTATTCTGTTAACAGCCCAGTAAGAACACATTACACTCTTCAATGTCTAAGTTAAAGGCTATGCACATGTCAGGGTCTCTCAGAGGCTTGCCCCGCTGCAATCTCCTCAGCAGAGGACATGGGGGAGGCTGCCACTCATCTGTATAAAGCCCTAAAGAATCTAATCTACATGCCAGAAGAGCCAATTCCCAAGTTTCTGATCTGCCATGGTAAATTTGTGCTAAACTTACCCGCTTCAATTTCAAAAGCAACCCTCTCCTCCTGAGCAGCTCAGGCTCTGGTGTGCAGGCTCACACCCGCCTTCTCTACGCTGGCCAGTTTTAACTGACATATGCCACCCCTCTGCACCCCAGCTGAAAAATCTAGTGCTGCCCGCCTGCCCTTGTGTGGCAATCACTTCACTATGCCCTGCTCAGAGTTTCCCCAGCCCACTTCATTTCCTCAAAGCAAGACACAAAAGCCACCTGCAGTGTCCCAGATACAGAGGTCCCAGCATGGCAGCACTGGCAGCGGGTCCCAGGAAAAGGTTGCATGAGTCTCAGGTTTCTTTCCTAGACTCAGATGTAGCCTGAAGCATTTCCCCTTTCGCTTATTCCCATTGCATTAGTTTACATTTGTCACTTTTGAATGTACTAATCCTGGCTCATAATAAGAACTTACTTTTGATTTTTGGAAAAATGTTCCCTATTGCTTTGGCTACTTAGAAATACTTCAAATCCCTGAGCTTGGAACTTCTGCATTCTAATCAATCCATGAACAGAAAGAAACCTCTTAGAAGGTTTCTAGCCACTAGTGTCTGAGTTGGCTTCCTTCCCTTCAAAAAATGGAGGAAACCACCATTAGAACTGTGAAGCGGGAAGCAGAGGAGGACAGACTATGCACCCCAGAGAGCCAGACTTGAGGCTGGAAGGGTGGAAAGGCAAGAGCCCAGCTTATCCCAAGAATTGTCAAAGGGCTCAGGAAGTGACCTCAGGTCACCTCTCAGGTGCCTCGAGAAGTAGGGGAGGGAGACTGAAGCAGAGAAGATGAGTCCAGGGCTGTTTGAGAAAGAGCCCCAGAGCTCTCCTGATTTCAAAACCCTAGGCCGCTGCCTACCTCCTTCCAGTCTGATGTTTATGCTCTGAAGAGGAAAAAACTCAGGATCTCAGGACAACAGGCACAAAGCACATTTGAGGACAGAGGGATCAAGTGAACACAGACCCACTACATGATGAGCATGCAGCCTCCTTCCTTCAGAGCTCCCAGAATACAGACAGACAAAACCACCCTCTGACAGAGAGCCAGGACGAGTACACGCTGGACTGTGCATGGAAAGGAAGACAAAAAGAACAAAACACCACCACCAATGTCCTCAGAGAAGGATCCATGAAACATAAACAGTAATTTTAAAAATTTTTTTTATTTTTAATGAGACAACCAAAAAGCTCACAGAAGACCTGAGGAGTTCTGCTTTCTATAATGGTGGGCTGATTTATACTGGAATAACCCTGAAGCCAACCAACTGGACAAAATATGAAAAACAACTGGAAGTACTGGAGGGCAACCAAAATCAGACAAAAATCGGAGAGGCTGTGACCCCAGAACCAAGTGAGACCAGGTGAGAGCCGCTCTGAACTGGCTTCCCCTGGAGCACTTCCAGAGCTCAGGTTGAGGAGTCAGGGAAGAGTTCAAGGCCACCAGTGCTGGTGGCTGCAAATGGAGGGAAGGGGTCTTGGAAAGGAAGGAAACAGAGAAGGGGAAACTCACACCATTTCCTCTTAAGTCACCGGCTGATTTCTGAAGGATATAAGCACAGAGTGAGACTGCGAGGAGCCCAGTGGGAATCATCCACCCAAAGGCTCCAAGAGCCCAGCAGTGACTTTAGCATGTGTCTAGCTCCAGGAGAGCAGAGTTTGGAGTTGAAGTTCTGCCAAGTTAGAGTGGACAAGGACACACACACACCACACACACACACACACCACACACACACCACACAGAATTTAAAACACACCAAGCAAAAGCCAGCAGACTCATGGCAGAAAAAAAATTCTGGTTGGAAAATGAAGTTGAAAAAGTCTCCAAGAAAGGAGAGTAAAAAGACACTGACATGTCTGCAAAGAAAAAAGAAGGTAATCAGAAGGCCAGTCCAGGATGTCCAATATCCCAGTAGCCTGCCCAGTTTTTCTGTGGAGGTTCTGCCCAGATGCCCTCAGTGTGGTGGGCCCTATTTTTCCCTTCTCTCTCTTGCTCACCCACTGCCCAGGAGGGGCTCCCAGGGAAGCTGCATTACAGCACAGGAAGGGTCTTCTCAAGTTATCTCCTTTGCAACCTCCATCTAACCAAGTTGATCTTTTGGTGTGCACCTCAGTTTTACATTCATCACTTTTCGCACTCATTTATATGTAAATAGTTGCTGATAAAAATGCATAAATTATAACTCAGATGTTTTCTGAGCTTAAAGAATGCTCAGTCATCTGGAAGGGAAAACAGGAAACAGGGAAAGAAAATAACAGTGAAGAGGGTTGAGAAGCTTAAAATGAGCCCAATGGGGGTTTTCAAATCAACTAGATTGTGACAAACAAACACCCCATCTCCACTGCACTGGGGGCTCTGCAGATTCAGGAGGCTTCCCCTCATTTCTTTGCTGGAACCTGGGAGACTGCCTGGCTTCTGGGGTCTGTCTTTACTTCACTGGGCACGGAGATTCAATACTAGCACATGAGAGGCCCTGGCTTCAATCTCCAGCACTGCAAAAGAAAAAAAGAAAAGGAAAGAAAGAAAAGAGAGAGAGGATCCAATGCTGATATCAGACCTTCATGCCTGCCTCTGATAGCTAAGTTGAACATTTCTCTCAGGGACCCGATCTCCTCCCTCTCCTGTCTCTTTCCTGAACACCTAGGCTTTCCCCCCAAAACTGTGACCCTGCTCTCCACGCAGAAGTTCACTCTCCTTCAGGGTGAACACACGGGCAGGTCAGTTAAAAAGCTTTCTGTAATGACCCCTCTAGGTAAATGGCAACACTTAGTGAGAAGGCCAGGGCTAGCCTTCACAGCTGCACTTGAGGAACTACCATGGAATTTTATTAATTTCCTAGGACCTCCATATTGCTAAGAGGGTCTCAAGTTCAGATCCCTTGGGGGTTCACACACTAATATTTCCCTCAGAGATAAGACAGAAGTGTTCTCTGGGTGAAACTGTGATATCAAAAACCCAGATATGGTCCCATGAGTAGTCATTTAGGCATCCTTCCAGAATATTCCAGAACACCAAGTTGCTGACTAATCATGCCTAATGCACTTGGGTCTGCCTTCCTTTTCAATCGTACCCGTGGCTCACAGGCTGAGAGAACATCCACTCGCTCAGACCCTGCTTCAGCAGTCATGAAACCCTCTGGATGCATTAGGTTCTCTGCTACAGTGCTTTAACTCAATAAATCCTGGAGCCATAATGGTCCTTTACAAAATGATTTTTTAAAAACCTCTAAGAGTTTAAAAATATATTTAACCAGGCTATGAGACTACTTGAGACAAGGAGACCAGAGGCGAACCTAGGGACACTTCATATTCTTCATAAACAATGTTTTAGAACATTTGAAAATACTGCAGTCTTTTGAAATGGCATGAAATTGTTGACAGAAGGCAGCCCAGGCCCAGGCATGCCTGGGAGGGCCATCAGCTGTCCCTGGCAGTCTATTTTTATTGGGATCGTGAAGACAGCAGATGCATTCCCACAGCTCACTCACTGTACAATGGCCCTAGCGCCACCACCATTTCCCAGGGCTGGGATGCCAACAGTTGGATTGTTGAATCACTGATTTCAGAAACAAGTCATCAAAAGGACAATCTTCACACCCCAGATCATAATATTATCCTTACAAAGGCATCCGCAGTAGACACCCTCTTCATGGGAGAATAAGAGAAATGATCTTACTCAGTGCAGAAGATAAATAAAAAAAAAATCTCTAGTGTACTTGTAGTCCCAGGGGAAATAAGCAGAGGAGCGTAGATTACGAAGGGCTTTATTATACAATTCATCACCTTTTCCTGACTCTGTCCCACTGAAAACTAACTTCTTTGGAGCCTGTTGCTTTGGTTTCCCTGACACACTGAATATTGATTCACTACCCCTGGGACAAGAGCCAAGCATCCTGGACAGCTCCAGCTGATGCTCTCTGGGTCTCTATCACTCCATAAGCAGAAGTTTTCCTCCACGTTCTCATTTCTAAAGACTGACCAGACAATCACCTGGTCCCTGTGCAGGGGGATGGAAGTGTCACAGACTTACCAAAACCCCAAGCAGCTGACACTGGGTAGAGCCAAGGGCAGCTTCTTAGGGGTCAGGAGAAGTCAAGAGGCTTGGTCATCCCATCTCCCTGTCTCTTCTCTGGAATTTTTTCTAATTCAGCTTTCACTCTTTTTTTTTTTTTTTTTTTTTTTTTTTTTTGCAGTACTGGGGATTGAACCCAGGGCCTTGTGCTTGCAAGGCAAACACTCTACCAACTGAGCCACATCCCCAGCCCCAGCTTTCACTCTTGAAAAATATTGTGCTGCCTCAAGATCACGATGTTCCATCCCTCTGCTATAGGGTTTCTAATTACAGGAGCCTACAGGAAGCTCAGAAAGTCCTCTTTTATAAACCTAATTTCCTACCTTTAATGCTCCTCAGAATTATTTAATCAAGAGCAATTTCTCTTTATAGGTACTGGGCCCTTCTAATATGCAAATACACATTGGAACGCCCCCACCCCCGCCCACCACCATTTACCTTCCAGTAAATCCAAGAGGTTTTTTTTAATTTTGTTTTTGAGATCATGTCTCGCTATGTTGCCAAGCTGGCCTCAAACTCCTGGGCCCAATTCATCCTCCTGCCTCGGTCTCCCAAGTAGCTGAGATTAGAGGTGCATTCCCCTGAGTCCAGCCCATCAGCCATTTTTTGAGAATCACACTTTTGGGCAGGAACGAGCATTATGGGTTATGAGGAAGGTATGACATTTTATTTATATGCAATCCTGTGACTACAAAACTTTGATACTTCAGAAATTTCCAAATAAAACTTTAGTTGCAGGTCATCTTTAAAGTAGAGATAAGATCTGAACGCTCAATGAACATCTATGAGTCAGAGACTATGCTGAGAAGAGCGTAGGATTTGATTTGAATACATTTCATCTTTACGTGATTCTGTGAATTCTCCTTTATTTCTCTTTTTCCCCTACTTTCCAACATTAATATAGCTCTTAGACCTCAACTTCTAGAAAAAAAGAACAATGCAAGGGATATGATACAGGCAGAGGAGTTTTACAAGGCAGGAAGGGGAGAAAGGGCTTTTGTTAGACAATGGTGGCTTATACTTCATAGTCTGAGCAAAGAAAAATACTATATTTCTCAATACATTTGCAAATATACACCCATCTCTTACACAGAGAAAACATAAACATCTTCCATGGACATGCCCACACTCAACACACAGATCTGGGTCCTTATTCACCTGGAAGGAAAACACTAGATTTGGAGTTTAAATTCCACTGCTGCTACTTGCTAGCAGTATGACATTAGGCAAATCCCTCAACCTCTCTAAGCTTTGATGTTTTCATTAGGAAAGCAGATTTTTAAAAATGTTATTGTATTTTTATACCTTTATTTTATTTATTCACTTCTACGTGGTACCGAGGATTAAAAACCCAGTGTCTCACACATGCTAGGCAAGTGCTCTACCACTGAGCCACAAACCCAGCCCTAGAAAAGCAGATTTTAATACCTGTTTCATAAAGCATTTGGATACTTAAGTGATATAAAGTTCACACAATTTTTTTTTTTTTTTAATCATTAGAACAATTCTTTAAGGCAAATAGGATCTGCACTTTACAGAGAAAACAGGTACAAGGAAACCAAGTGGCTCACCCATGGTCACACAGGAAGTAACCAGAGAAGTGGGCAATGACTCTCATCTGACTCCAAATATCCAGATGCCTGCCCCCACTCCTGTGGCACAGGCAAATCCCTTTTCCCCTGCTGCCCTCTCTTTTGGGCTCTCAGACAAGAAAAATTTCCACCTCACTGGCTCTCCTATCCTGATGACTAGAGGACCTTCCCTACCTAGTCACTTGTGTCACAAGACGAGGATCCTGAGCAGTTCCTGGAGAAGAGGGGAACCTGACTCGGGACAAGGTGGGCCCTTGACATACCCCATGGAAAAGAATTTCAGCACATATCAGTCGAGGCACAGAAATTTATTTAGGAAAGCAAATATATATTCAAGGGAAAATATAGGTCATCTCAAGAATGACAGATGTTTTGGGGGGTTTTGGACTCCTTTTTTAAAGGAAACTTGGTGAGGGCTGGGTATGAGGAATTATGTGAGAATGGCATCAGTCTGGTCATACTCAGGCCACACCAGGGTCTTTGAAGGGCCTTTACCAGGTTCAGGTAAAAATGACTTCCAGGAAGGTAGTAAGAAGTTGTCTTTCAGCTGGGTACAATGGCCCATGCCTAAAATCCCAGCAACTTGGGAGGCTGAGGGAGGAGGATCACAAGTTTGAGGCCAGCCTCAGTAAATTAGTGAGGCCCTAAGCAACTTAGTGAGACCCTGTCCAAAAAAAAAAAAAGCTCAGTATGTAGCTAGTTCAGTGGTAAATCACCCCTGGGTTCAATTCCCAGTACCAAAAAAAAAAAAAACAAAAAAAAGTTGTCCTTCATTTTGAAAAGTACCAATCCCCCATCACCCCTCACCCCCGCCCAAAAAAAAAAAAAAAAAAAATAATCCTTTCTGTTAGCAGAAATCAAGAGGCTCTTTTTCTATTATCAAAAATCTGAGTCCAGTGCAGTGGTGTACACCTGTAATCTAGCGACTCAGGGGCTGAGGCAGGAAGAGGAGAAAGGGTGAGCCTCTGAAAAGGAAAAAGGAAGTCGCAAAACTGAGCGACTGAAACAATTCAGTAGAAGCATATTTTGTTTCCAGCTAAATTAGTTCTGCCTATCAGCACCGTGCTTGGAATGCTCATCTGTCTGACATGCTGATAATTGAGTAGCGATGCTAACTGATTTCATTATTTCAACACACAGGGCAAGGTTTTTGCATGAGTTTGCATCTATTTCAGTAGATTCTGGTATTAACTATCCTGTGAAAACCCACTACTAGCCAAACATTTTTTTCCAGTACTTTTGAGTTCACACTGGAAACTCAGGTTAGATAGAATCCTATATCCTGAGGAAATAAGAGGCAGACCCATTTCCCAAGGAAAAGGTTCATGAGGAATACGTAAATGTAGGCATGTTCTAAAATGTATGTTTCCTCAGCTCTACACCCTGTCCTCTAACCAGCTTCCTGAGATTGGGACCAGAATTCTGAAAAATCTTTTCTCTGTTCACCTGGTTCCCTGTTATGCCAGAGGTGGGCGCTAGAGAGAGCCTGCAAGGCTAGAGGAGGGAGGAGGGGCCTGCTTCTTCCTGTTCCTGTCAACCACACCTCAGGCAGCAATGGCAGTGTGCTGGAACCAGCCTCATCACCCTTCCGATGGCACAGTGCCTTCTTCTCAGGGCCTGAGTTCCAGGTCCTCAGGTCCTCCATGAGCTTGTAGGCTGTGTCATGTTCTTTGTTTTGTCCTCCAATAACTTTCATATTGATTTTTTGTATTAAATTAACTATTAAAATAACTTTTGTGCAGTTTCTACTTCTGAAAGTCTGAAATCAGTCACGCCTAAGTGGGAATCCCAGTCCATCAATGAGTTGTACCCATTAACTCCAGAAATTTTAATTAACCTCTCTGGGTCTCATTTTCCTTAATCACTTTCCTTTGCACAATCAATATATATTGAGCCAGGTACTGGACTAGCACAGTGCAGGGCACGTTGTCATCAGTCTTCTCCATACTGTGACAGCAGAGCAAAGACAAATGGGACTTGAAGAAAGAAGTGTTTCAAAAGCTGGTCTCTTCAACGAATGCAACAGGTATCTTGCCCTCATTAGGCTGACAGTCTCAGTCAATATAACACCAGGGATTCATGGGTACTCTGTCCATCCTCCCTGTTCAGAGCAAAGAAGCAATGACCTTGCAGCAGCATTCATTCAGAGGGAAATAGACTGATAGCCCTAGAGAAGGAACACCACAAGATGGCATTTTTTAAAAAATGCAAGGAGACAGACACCTGTGATCCTGAGCACCAGATACTGAGCTTCAAATGCTGAAAGGGAAACCGAAACTGTAATGCAAGCTTGGGACGGAGGTTCAGAATGGTCATGGGTGAGTAGAGGAAGATATCAGAAAGGTGTTACTCCAACAGCAGACACAACAAGTCTTTATACTATAGACTTGTTTTTCACCATACTTTATGCTTTCTGTGGCAGGACAATATACCCAGAAGGACCAGGAGGGTAAAAAGATGGAAAAGGAAGATTCCAGATTGTATTTAAGCCTGAATTCAAAGGTCGTAAGCTATCAGCAAGGAAAAGCTGGAAAGAAATCCAATCTCCACATTTTGACATAATCTTTCGTTGGTCTTCTGTCTAGACATCAGGAATATTGGGCAAAGATGGCCGGTGTTCTCATTAGTATGAAATGCTCCTGCAAGCACTGTCGCGTAGCCCAGTGCTACATCTCTACGACACACTGATATCTTTATAAGTGCAAATTAAACTCTTCACCCTCAATTGTTTACTCATTTTGACATGATTATGACCATCAAAAGTCATACTAAAGAAAAGTAACCATGGAAAATTATTATTAGTTCTATTCCACATTCTTGCTCTAGGGCTTTGTTAAAAGTAATTTACTGTCATAGAAGGAATTTAGAGTTCCATAAGACTTGAAAAGCCAGCAGAGTGTTTTATTCATAAATAAATGTCAACACTTAAACAAGACAGCTTCAAACTCCAGGACTATTGAGATGAACAATATATATTGCCTGGATGATTTATTATAGTTATGTTTATAGTCCAAATGCTAAGATAATTCAATTCTGCCTGATGAGTCATTACATGGTCAAGCCTAAGAGAAGTACTTTGAATAAGAGGTGGTGTTTCTCAGTTTTTCCATTTCAACAAATTATTATTTCTGTATTTAGGACATTATCGAGGCAGTTTCTTTCATGACTTGTAGCACTCTTGAGCAATTAAAAAAAATTGTAAGGTGAAAGAAGTAGGGAACAAATGCCAAATTCAAAATGATCCACAGAATATGGAAGAACCCCCAGAGAGCACTGCTGTCTCAAACATAAGGCAAAATAATCCCTTCTGCTCACGAAAACTTAAAATGAACAGTGAGTGTGCATCGCAGCAAGAACATTATTACCCAGCAGAAGTAACCTGCTAAATACAGACTTCATCTCCAAACAAGGCTCCTAACAGATGTGAGCAAAAGGTACCTGCTGAGGAAATGGAGAAATTTCACCTGGCATGCTATCTGCACCACAGCACATGGCAGTCTTCGCCCCTAATCTCCTTACCACACACACCTGGATCGATCATGGAACAGTATTTATTTGTGATACATTCTGGGACTTGGCAGAAGACATACCCAGGTAGGCCAGAGCAGAGGGGCCCCAGTCAATCAGAACAGCCCCTGGGGTTCCTGGGCTAACGTACCATCCAGGCCGTTGTGATGACTGTAGTTTCTTTTCCCCAGAATGCTTAGAGACGTGTGATTTGGGGTAGTTAGCATCCTCTTGGTACTTGGGGTTTGCAGGCTTGGTGTAGAACGAATAACATTAGGTTTCTTCGCAGGATGGATCTCTGACAGGAGAGAAAAGGTTTCTCAACTCAGAACATGGTATTAAAAATCTTTGTGTACACTTAGGTTGGCTAATGGGCACACATGTCATTTCTTAATGAGCTGAGAGTCAGCTCCTCATGAACCAGCCTCAGACCTGCATAAGGAATCAGCTTCAAGTGTTGTTGCCATGGCTCTGCTCATCAAGTAAGCCGCTTCTTCCCTGCTGGCTGGAGCTCTGGGCCTCAGGTTGTGAATACAAACAAACAAAAAGGCCACTTCAGAAGGTCACTTGCAACGTGAGATTTACTGAGGGAATAAAGCACTCGACTCTTCAAAATTAAAAATTATCTGCAGAAGTAGCCTCAGAAAAAAACACCTGTGCTCTGTCAAACCAGGAATATGCAACCCATCTGTGTGTGAGTGTTCTGAAAAATGGGATTCTTCCTCTGTGCAACCAGAGTACAGGATCAGGGTCACTCACTCCCAGCCCAGAACATTTTGATAATGGATGAAATCTAAAACCAAAGTCCAAATACGATAGTCAAAAATAAGAGGAAACACTTTGACCAAGGACACATCACAAACCTCTAATGTGCATGCAGTACATGTATATTTGAATGAAATCCACTGTGAGTCACACAGCCCAAAACCACTTTTACTTTGTGTAAATGGACAGAAAACTGCAATACTGTAGGAATTAGATTTAAGGACCTCAGTCTATTACTAATACCAGTACCTTTCCTCCAAAACCTAACCTGCTCACTGATCCTCAGGGTTATCATTCAGCATGCTGACAATGCAAGAGCCACCCTGTCTTCTCAACTCCCACCTGAGGTGAGGGCTGAGACAGGCTGATTTACTGAAATTTATCAAGACCATTTGGATTGTTAGATCTTGGTCTAGTAAAAAACCCAAACTTGTCAAATTTAGAACTGATTTAAGTACTGTGAAAAAAACAATGATTTTTTTTTTTCCAACATGGCATTGAAGGTTTACTACCCTCACTGTTCACTACAACCTCTCTACCCCATGCCCCAACTAGACCAGACAATCTACTTCCTTGAATTTTCTAGGTCCCTGGACCCACTGATAGCCTTTGTCTATCTGGTCTACCTCACGAGGAAAGGTAATATCCTTTTCCTATTTTCCTTTCCATCTGTTCAAATACTACCTCTTTCAAGGCTGAGACTGACTATATCCTCAAGTAGACTGCCCTAACACTCATCAGAAATAACTACTCCTAGCCAGGCACAGTGGCATACTCCTGTAATCCCAGCTACCCAAGAGGCTGGGCAGGAGGGTTGCAAGTTCAAGACCAGCCTGGGCAACTTAGCAAAACCCTATCTCCAAATAAACATAAGAAGGGCTGGTGATATAGCACTTGCCTGTGGAAAGGCACTTGCCTGGCTCAACTTTGGGCTGGAGTCCCAGGACTCAGCCCCCAAAAACAGATAGACAAAGAAAGAAAAAAAAAAAGACCCTTCCTTCAAGTACATATGAAAACTTGTAATTTTCTAATAGTATCTAATCCTTTGTCTTATTGTTTTTATTGTGTGCTTTTTCCTAGACTAAGATTTTTGAGGCAAAGGTCTTATTCTTGCTGTTCCCCAAACTACATAGTACAGAGTCCGGAACATAGAAAATATGCAGTGAGATGTCATGTAGGGCTGTGGCTCGGTTAGTAAGGACAGAAGCATTTTGGGTTCATCTGATAGGAACAGAAGTCAATATGCCCACAGGAAAAATACACAATTTCCCATGGAAAAACTAACTACTGTGCAATGTTACACTCTGGTGGTGGCTATTTTAAAAATCAGATACTTTCTCCTTACAAGGTGGGAAGGGCATCCAGGAGTCAGTCCTGCAAAGGGACACAGACAGCAGCCTTCAAGGCATTACACAGGCCAAGGTGACAGAATAACATCAAAAGCGGAACTGTGAACTTCTGAGTCCAGGGACACTCTGATGAGGACCAGGTAATATACCAAGTTCAGGGTTACACTTTGATTTTTAAAAGATAGGATGTCTGTAGTCTGAACATTTCATAATTATGAAACTGGAGAGAGCTGTGCAACTCTGAGTATATATATTTCACTTTTACTGAGAAAAATGAAAAAAATATTAGAAGCACAAAAACATGCCATTCTTGATGTATATGAAGTTATTATTTAAGAAATTGTTTCTCTTAAAACTTTTCCCCAAAAAAAGACTTTTGCATAGTTATTTTTAAAAAGTATCCTTGTTCTTTATAGATTCTGGAGATTAGTGCTCTATCTTAAGTGCGTGTGGCAAAGATTTTCTCCCACTCTGTAGGTTCTCTCTTCACATTGTTGATTGTTTCCTTTGCTGAGAAAAAGCTTTTTAGTTTGAATCTATCACAATTATTGATTCCTGTGCGGGGGCGCCTAGCACATAAAACTCATGCCAGGGAAGTGTGCCTGGCGCATAAAGACCCATGCCAGAGGTTGGTAATCTTCCTCTGGAGGATGATAGCAAGGACTCGTCATAAGTTGGGTGCTGCCAAGGCCTTCCCTGGAAGACGATAGCAAGGACTCGTCGTAAGTTGAGTAAAGCTGGAGCCCCTTCCTCAGAGTGTTAATCTCTCTTCCTTTTTTGTTTTTCACCAGAACTCACAATATTACGCGGATTAATCATGTTTAATAAAGTTCTTCGGTTGAAGGATGATGGGAACACAAACAGTTCATATGAGTTAACTCAATTCCAGTAAAATAAAGTTCATTTGTTTACACAAAGCACTAATATTCCTATAGGGAATGGTGGACATTCTGAAGCAATATGTCTTGTGATGTTTTTGTTAACTTTTACAAGACTCCCAGACATCTAGTTGCATATAAGTGATTCTCTTAGCTTCAGTGATCAACATATTTATTACATCTGGTTTCTTCTGCAAAGTAATGAGCCTCCCACAGAAATACATTATATTTAGTTCAAAAGAAAAGTTTTAGTTCTTTTAGATGAAGATTTTTACTCTAAAGACAATAACTTGGTTCTTAATAGTATAATATGATTTAACATAGCATAGACATGTAATTATAGTCATGAAAAATTAATAACAAATTACTAGAAGTTATAATTAATCTTAGCAGTAAGAAATCAAATAAAAGTTAAACTTCAAGGAAAAACAAGTAGTATACAACAACTTGCTTTTGTAAGTTTCGAGTCAAGGATACTTCATTGTGGGAAAATGTCAAGTAAGATAAGATATTACCAGATGGCGCCTGTTGGCTAAATGCCCAAATCCTTCTTCTGTTATCTATGCCCTTGAAACTCCCTCCTTTATTCTTAGTAAGTTTGTAAAGGGTATAAAAATTGCTGGTGAATTCAATAAACTTGTCAGCAACCT
Organism: Sciurus vulgaris; assembly: GCF_902686455.1. NCBI lineage: Eukaryota > Metazoa > Chordata > Mammalia > Rodentia > Sciuridae > Sciurus > Sciurus vulgaris. The sequence goes on from NC_136475.1 coordinate 63,691,727, forward strand.
AACACTGACCTGAGTCTGTGTGGTTGCTGTCCATCGCCGACGCTGCGCCGCCTAATCTTTTGGGGGCTTTTACATTTCAGGCCATCAAGGACCCTTGGACTCTGCTGCTAGGGCTGGTCCCCGGCAGTTTGGCGCCCGAACAGGGACCTGATTGGTAAGTGTCTTATTCTTTTCTTTTCTTTTTTTCAGGCGGTTGGCAGCTAGGATACTGCCCGGGGAGCCGCGGTCCCCTCAGTAACAGAGACTGAGAAAGAAAGGGCAGGGATTGGATAAAATGGGTAATACTGCATCTAAGGAAAGAACTTTATTTCTTGATATAGCAAAGCATTTATTAAAGAAAAGAGGTGTTACAGTAAGTTCTTCACAGTTACAAGGCCTTTGATTTTATGTTATTTGTTTTTGTGTCTGATGTCATGTTTTGTCTGTATCAAACTGAGCGCTCCTAAAATTAAAATTTAAAAATGGATCCAAATACTTTTATTCACGTGATTTAAAAGGGTTCAATTTAAGTTGGGTAAACTAATAAAAGTGAAATGTCTTCAGAAATAATTCGCAAGTCTCTAAGTAGTCAAACTAATGCAATGTTGATGTTAAACAATGTCTAATATCAATTGTTTCTAGGACTTTTCTTCAACAGGAAAGAGACAGCAAATACTGTTCAGGACACTTGTCTGATATCTTGGTTTTTACAGAATAAGTGAATTAGAGTTAACATGTATGGGATTACTCTAATGTGTTTGTAAAGACATCTGATTAATTTGCAAAGTTAAAATGCTAATTGTTAAATAACATTAAGTACTTTTAACTCCTTAAATTCCATGGGGTATCATACCTAAACATTATTGGTGTTTTCATAGGTTGGTAAACTAAAAAGTGTTTAGAATTGCTTTATGTCATTACTAAAAACAAGGTTATTAAGAGTTATGTCCTAACAGGTAAAACCCCAACCCGGAGGATAAGCGTTCCATCTGCTTCCTTATCACTGCCCCTGCTCCCCCTCCAGTTCTGCAAAGCTCCAAGGAGCTCTTAGGTTTGGATTTAGAGTTACCATCTCCCCTCTCACTGTGTTTCAGTTAGAGTACTATAAACAACAAGGTATTTTATCTTGCTAAAATGGAGTAATTTATCTAAATTCAGAAATTTCATGAGAGTTGTTTCAGAATGTGAACAAAAAGGTGTCGGCAGGAAGGAAAGAGAAAATAAAGGGTTCTGGGTATGGATATATATTTAGTAGAAGGAAAAAGGAAATGTTTTTGGGTAAGAAAGTGATTGTGTGATGACATGAGGGTCTAAGTAAGTGCTAAGAAAGTCTGTGTAAGTGAAGAGAAAGTTTGAGCAAGTTTGTGTGTAACTAAGTTGGTTACAAGTATGTGAGACAATCAGTTAAAGCTATTTAAGGTTTTTCCTAAGGAAAAATATTAATGTTCTGATATAAACTGAAGTCTAATCTATATGGTAAAATAACATGGTAAAATAACAAGGATTTGAAACACTAATTTACTCTTAACTTTGTGTCTATTAAGTTTTATTCTTTAAAACAATTAGTCTTAAAGATTGGGGTGTATACAATTGTGGTTAAACAACTGTTGTAGAGTGTTGTGCTGTGTTGCAGAGTCTACATTTTTCTTTAGAGGCTAAATTTGGTAAGATAAAAGTGTCAAGATAATTGTGAAATGGTCACTAGTTGCATATTAAATGTGTTCATATTTTCCAGGTATACAAGTTTTTAAAGCAGGGAATTTATCAAGCGCTGCTATTCTCCAGAATAAACTTGTCTGTAATGGTAATTTTAAACTTAAGGAGTACATTTTATTGGGGATTTATTTTTATCATTCAATGTTCTATTATGGGACCTATTATCAATAAGATATATGTAAAATTGGTTACTTATTTCACTGAGATAAAAATTTAAATGTAAATTTATGTCTAAGAGTTAGTGACAGCCTGATTTGTTTAAAGGTTTATATCATAGAAGGTGAAAGCATTTTGCCACACAAAAAGGAAAGTTAAAAACTCTCTCAGCCTTTCTTTGATTCATGTTTTAGATACAATGATAAATTGTGTTAATTATAAAGTTTATATAGACTCAGGAAACAGTATATGTAAACTATTTAATGATATTTAAGGAAGAAGCAAAGATCAACATCAGAATTAGAACACTTAAGATCTGTAAAGAGCCACGCCTTACCTGAGATAAGGCTGTGCCTTCCACCTTACTGCATGTTAGAGTGACTCCAAAATAAGTCAGACTTCAGCTTATTTAAAGTTATAGTCAAAAGATTGGTTTTTGTTGTAAAAGTACTATGATCTCAAATTGGGGATATAATGTAGTTCTCAATCAAAATTCAAGATAGCTATTATACAAGCTAAATATGTTTTTACTCTTGCTAATTTCATTTTGTAAAACTGTTGCTTGTTACTGTTTTGCAGAAGTAGCTGCTTCCAGAACATACAACCTAGGTAACTTGTGATAATAAGCCATCACCTATAGAACAGATAGTGGTAACTTCCAGTACTAATACAGACTCCAGTTAGATAAAAGGGTAAATAACTGTAAAGTTATGGACATTAAAGTTAAAGCCCAGTACTCTTACTTTATGACTGGTGAGACTGGCTTGCTGGATGATTAAGATCAAACTTAGAGATTGGAGTTAAATACAGAGGTCAAGAAAATTCCATGTTTGGGTCTTGCCCTCAATGTCAGCCTGAACCCAGGGAATAAGAGAACTTCTCTAAGGAGTGTTGCAACTCTGGGTCACACAACCTCCTGATCAAGGAGATTGTTGAGACTAGAGGATGAAAAATCACTCAGTGCATCTGCTGCAGAGGAAAGTCATGGAAAAAGGGAGACATCCCTGACGCTTTCAAGGAAAGCCACGTCATCAAGGAGACCCTGCCTAACCAATGGCACTGGTGGAGCTAAGGAGCCGCTCTTAAGTTCTGTACGAGTGACCCCTGTGGGAACTCAGCTGACTCTTTAACAAGACAGGAACCAGGTCAATTTGACCAGCTTGGTCTTGGACACCCAGCAAAACAGTTAAAACCAAAATATAGCCATTCTTGGGCATTTAAAGGAAATAATAGTTAAATGTAACTTAAGATGTACACTTGTATTAGCCCACTGAATAAAGACTGAAAGCTACAAATGAAAGAAAGATTCTTCAGCAAATGTGCTTGATAACTATTAAGAGAAACTGCCAGAGTCAAAAGTTTTTAGTCAGTTTAAGACCTTCTTAAGCTACACAGGTAGACTTAATCTATGTTTGCTAATATGATTACCTAGCCCTAAGTAACAGAAGTATAGAGATCTCTACTAAACACAGGTTATATCAATAAAAGGATATTTTACAAAAATCAGATGACATTAAGTAGCTTAACTATATTTTCTGGGAACATCTATGACATTAAGAGTTAAATGTTGTGTTTACATTCCTGATAACTTAGACAATGTTAAAGTCCCCAAATGAAGGCCTTGTCCTCTCCAGCCTTTGTTAGGCCTAGTTATGGGAACAATTTCTCAGTTCTTCCACCTCCTGGTGAGAGATTGACTTCTGTCATTTTCATGATACTCAGTGGCATGTTTCAGATGCTGCAACATTTACTTTGTACTAATCTCCTTTCAGTACTCATGTCTTTTTGTTCTTCTCTCATAGAAGCACCCACCCCCAGATGACCTTGCAACATGCTCTTCCCCAACCAGACTTCTACCTGGGACCCCTTGATTGACCCGATTTTTAAAAAAAGGAACTCCAAGCTGCTTGCCCCACGCCACCCACTTCCAGCTTGAAGAAGTCAGAGCGGTCATCGACCTTCTTCCCCAGCAGCATGGAGTTCCTAAGATTAGAGGGGGAAATAAAGCCAGAATTAAGAACAAGTAGTTAGTGTAGAAATAGGGGATCGGGTCAAATCGAGGAAATGAAGGCCATGAAATCTCCTAGTTACCTTCATCAGGGAAAGAGTAAGTGCTGTACAGGTATTAATGCTCAGGCAACAATATCAGCCCCTCCGCCAAGAAAATAACTTGGGAGAAAAGTATATAGAAACAGAAGTTCCATGAGATACTGATTTTTTGTCTTCCAGTTATCCTTCGACTCTTAACAAAGGTTTTTAAGGGCCTTCAAATTCAAAAAGGTCTTTTTGATCTTCAAAACAAAAAAGGGGGAACTGCGGGGGCGCCTAGCACATAAAACTCATGCCAGGGAAGTGTGCCTGGCGCATAAAGACCCATGCCAGAGGTTGGTAATCTTCCTCTGGAGGATGATAGCAAGGACTCGTCATAAGTTGGGTGCTGCCAAGGCCTTCCCTGGAAGACGATAGCAAGGACTCGTCGTAAGTTGAGTAAAGCTGGAGCCCCTTCCTCAGAGTGTTAATCTCTCTTCCTTTTTTGTTTTTCACCAGAACTCACAATATTACGCGGATTAATCATGTTTAATAAAGTTCTTCGGTTGAAGGATGATGGGAACACAAACAGTTCATATGAGTTAACTCAATTCCAGTAAAATAAAGTTCATTTGTTTACACAAAGCACTAATATTCCTATAGGGAATGGTGGACATTCTGAAGCAATATGTCTTGTGATGTTTTTGTTAACTTTTACAAGACTCCCAGACATCTAGTTGCATATAAGTGATTCTCTTAGCTTCAGTGATCAACATATTTATTACATCTGGTTTCTTCTGCAAAGTAATGAGCCTCCCACAGAAATACATTATATTTAGTTCAAAAGAAAAGTTTTAGTTCTTTTAGATGAAGATTTTTACTCTAAAGACAATAACTTGGTTCTTAATAGTATAATATGATTTAACATAGCATAGACATGTAATTATAGTCATGAAAAATTAATAACAAATTACTAGAAGTTATAATTAATCTTAGCAGTAAGAAATCAAATAAAAGTTAAACTTCAAGGAAAAACAAGTAGTATACAACAACTTGCTTTTGTAAGTTTCGAGTCAAGGATACTTCATTGTGGGAAAATGTCAAGTAAGATAAGATATTACCAGATGGCGCCTGTTGGCTAAATGCCCAAATCCTTCTTCTGTTATCTATGCCCTTGAAACTCCCTCCTTTATTCTTAGTAAGTTTGTAAAGGGTATAAAAATTGCTGGTGAATTCAATAAACTTGTCAGCAACCTAACACTGACCTGAGTCTGTGTGGTTGCTGTCCATCGCCGACGCTGCGCCGCCTAATCTTTTGGGGGCTTTTACATTTCAGGCCATCAAGGACCCTTGGACTCTGCTGCTAGGGCTGGTCCCCGGCATTCCTGCTTTTAGTTCTTGTGCTTTGGGAGTCATGTTAAGGAAGTCTGGTCCTAAGTCAACATGATGAAGATTTGGACCCACTTATTCTTCTATTAGGTGCAGAATCTCTGGCCTAATTCCAAGGTCCTTGATCCATTTTGAGGTGAGTTTTGTGCAGGGTGAGAGATAGGGGTTTAGTTTCATTTTGCTGCCTATGGATTTTCAGTTTTTCCAGCACCATTTGTTGAAAAGGCTATCTTTTCTATAAGAACTCAAAAAAATTTACACCAAGAATACAAATAACCCAATCAATAAATGGGCTAAGGAAATGAGCAGACAGAAGAGCCACAAGCAATCAACATATATATGAAAAAATGTTCAATACCTCTAGTAATAAGAGAGATACAAATCAAAACTACCATAAGATTTCATCTCACCCCAATTAGAATGTCTATTTTCAAGAATACAAGCAACAATAGTTGTTGGCAAGGATGTGGGAGAAAAGGTCCACTCATACATTGCTGGTGGGATTGCAAATTGGTGCAGACACTCTGGAAAGCAGTATGGAGATTCCTTAGAAAACTTGGAATGGACCCACCTTTTGACCCAGTTATCCCACTCCTCAGTTTATACCCAAAGGACTTAAAATCAGCATACTACAGTGATGGAGCTACACCAATGTTTACAGCAGCTAAGTTCACAATAGCTAGATTGTGGAACCAACCTAGATGCCCTTCAATAGATGAATGGATGAAAAAGCTGTGGTACATATACACAATGGAATACTATTCAGCCATAAAGAAGAATAAAATTATGACATTTGCAGGTAAATGGATGGAGTTGGAGAATATCATGCTAAGTGAAATAAGTCAATCCCCAAAAACCAAAGGTTGAATGATTTCTCTGATAAGTGGATAATGATACATAAAGGGGGGAGGAGGTAAGGGAAGAATGGAGGGAGGATGGATTATGTAGAAGGAAATGAGGGGTGGGGATGGGGGGGGAGAAAGATATTAGAATGAGACAAACATCATTACCCTATGTACATATATGATTACACAAACGGTGTGACTCTACTTCACGTACAACCAGAGAAATGAAAGTTATATGCCATTTGTGTATCATCATGAATCAAAATTAAAAATAAAGAAATAAAAAATAAATCAAAAAAAGTATTCTAGTGATATTTCAACATGTAAATGGACCATACTCTTTGGAGGTTTCTGAGTTTGACGGCATGATAAAAATCAGAAAGCAGTACAAATGTTTCCCTTTCAAATTAACATTAATTGACAATTAAAACTTATTCATTCATTTACACATGCTAGGGATCAAACCCAGGCCCTCTCACCTGTTAGTCAAGTGTTCTACCACTGAGCTATATCCCCAGTCCCCATAAATAAACTGAATAACTAATTTCTTGGGGGGTGGTGCTAGAGATTAAACCTAGGGCTTCACAAATGCTAGGCAAAACCTCTACCATTCAGCTATACATTCAACCCATTTTAAAATATTTTTTTCCAAAGGTAGGTTAAAAATCAATTTGATTTTTTTTAATAAAAAGAAAGTTATCAATCTTCCTCTATTTATAGGATTAGGGATAGTCTAAGAATTAGAGATAGTCTATAAACTAAATGAGAAAATTCATCCTTAAATAACTGAATGATTTTTTATTTTCCTCTTTTTGCTTAACATGTGTTATCTCCATGAACTTAAATTTTTAATGATTCTTTTTGAAAAAATAAACATATATCTAGAAGTCTATGTGTTGGTAATACAAATAGAAGTTTCTAAACCAAATTTAACTATACATACAAAGGTATCCCATTTCACTGAATTGAAAGGCTTGGATTGAGTTTAGGTACATGTTTAGAATGGCCGAATATCTGTAACATACAGAAACTGTGTTTTGAGTTTTTCCTGCCAGAAAATACCCACCTAAATACCCGATGATACATGCCAAGGGTTTTCTAGTGCTTTTGCTTTTCAGTGGACTTCCAGATAGTTCGGCGTGTCTGTCTGCGTCTGAGGAGAGAAAGAAACATTCAGACAACCAATGAGGCAGATTTCTCTACCTATGCCACACACTGCAGAGAGAAAAGGTGCCAGTGTAAAACAGGGCAAAATACCCACCAGATTCCTGTATAATTTCATTCTGGGTTTGAGAAAACCATTCCTAGTTCTGAATCCCAATACTAAGTCAGGGGTTCACGTGGAGAACACTCACTTTAAAGCCCCATGTAAGTGTAGTTAACACACACTTTACCACAACTTACACATGCGCTCTCACATGTGCGCCCACCTAAAAAGCAAGGGCAGTGTGCTTTCTTTGGCATTTCTGAATGACGGGATGGAACCAGGCCTGTGTAGGACTAACCTGGCTTGGGTGAAGGACAACTGACAAAGGCACTTCTCACCCATGGACACAGATGGAGTGGGTCCCCACGGAGGAGTCTTCACCTAACGTGGCAAAACTCAATTCCCTCAGATGATAGCCTGGCGAGGGTAACACAAGCCATTTGGCTTTATCACTGGTTCTCTATCCCTTTTGTCCTAGCATGTCATTTGTGCTGAGATTTAAAAGGTTACCTGTATGCAGCCTTTCATCCAACAGTCAGAATATTAAGATACTGTGAGGATGGACATGAGCTCATAAAGGATTCCACTATGCTCTTCGTACCATGTTATAAGATATTTTAGACCCAGAAAAATAAAGCATACAACACAAACGCTCCATTTTTAATTAGCTGTCATTAGATGGAAGAGTAGATGTGGAACGTAGCTGCTCCCTGTCAAAGGGATGGTACAGTTTTGAGGAGCAAATGAAATGTGCACCAACACATTTTTTAAACTCACAGATGTTGTCATAAAGTCTAAGTAGCTTTGGTCAGTGTTGTTCTATGTTCATGCCTTTTTCCCTACCTTCATATATTTTACAAAACTGTCCTACAGTTTTTCTGATTCTACTAGATAATTTTTCCTTTTGCAAAATGACACCACTTTTCTGGGCATACATACAGAAGTTTCCTTTGACATCCATAAGGTACAAAAATGTACAATTCAATCTGAGATCACAAATAATTTAAAATGAAAAAAAATTAAAATAGACAAAGCACATACTGCAGAGAGTCTTAAGCACCAGGAACCTAATTTGTACCTCAAGCACTGGCTAATTATTAGGCACCCACAGACAACTATAAATGATCCAATTTCCCTTCCTCCTATTCAGTTGATTCCCTTTGGGAAAAACATAAATCAATACGCTAAGAAGTTTTTCACCTGTTGTTGAATAAGTGGAGACACTGGCAGAAATAAGCACATTTTGGAGGTGTAATCTACTAAACATCAGGAAATGACTCAAACCCTGTAAGGATCAAGCACTGTCAAATCACTGTGCCCTAATACTACACAATTCCTAATAGCATCACTTCACATAAAATTCAAGTTATATTTGGGAAAAGGAAAAGTTAAAATATTCTTTTCTTCTCTAGTAATAAAATAGAGCTTGAATGAAAAATCTTAGTTATCTGTTCAATATCTTGGACAAAGGCAATCACTGTATTACTAGTGTTAACATCACTCTTTATTTCAGTCTGTCAGACCCAAAGGATAACTTCCATTATGGCTGCAGTTGATGGTCACTGATAGATATTATCATCACTTTGGCAAGAATCAACAAAGCCATTGAAGGGGTCATCAACACAATACCAAAGATATTTCATTTTGTACTATACTAATTTGCTTCTAACTTTTCATTACATTAGTAGGATTGATTATGTAATGTTCCAAGTGAAATTTTATATTAAGGCTATCCCTGATAGAGACCAAATTTCTTTAGAAGGATCCATATTTCATTATCCTCCATTATATTTTTAAGAAAGTAATTGGTGGAGTCAGTCGCAGTTACCCAGAAACTTGAAGGTGCTAAAAGGACCTAGTCTATTTCACATATGAAAAATAGCAGCCATTCAGTGAGAAAAAGGGGGTGAACATAAAGGTATCTGATCCTAGTCTGCAAAGTGAAGCCAAATTTGGTACCACTTGGTAGTCAGTCCTGGCTCCCAAATTACTCACTTATCTCTATTTAATCAGGGAGAAGCATTAAAAGTGCACAAAGAAAGCCAGAGAAATGCCCAAATAACTCCGAGGGGTGAGACACAGTGATGCGTGCCTACAATCCCAGCAACTCCAAAGGCTGAGGCAGGAAGATTCCAAGTTTAAGGCCAATCTCAGCAATTTAGTGAGGCCCTAAGCAACTTAGCAGAGATCTTGTAAATAAAACAATAGATCAAAATAAAACATAAAATAGGACTGGGGATATAGTTCAGTGGTACAGTGTTCCAGGTTCAATATCTGGTATCAAAAGAAACAAACAAAAAAATCCTCAGGGGATCAAAATCTGCCCAGAAAGAGGGAGAACATTTGTATCTCACTCAAATCACTTGACTGGGCATATTTCTTTAACCTCCTACAAGATGATCTGTATTTTCTTGAGGTAGATGTGGAAGAACGATCACTTTAATTGTAAATTACAGTTGTATTTATGCAATGATTTGGAAATATGGGGGGGGGATTGAGATAGAAAACCTGCAAAATTTACACACTAGATTAAAATGCACAAAAACAGCTACATGAGCTTTCCAGACCTCTGTGAAAACCATCAGTGGGATTTGCTTATAGAAATATAAAGGCATTTCTAAAAAGACATAATTCAAGTACTATCTTTTTTTTTAATAAACTACATTTCAGAAATATCTGACAAATACATTTTGAGTATGTGTGTGGTACTGGGGATTTAAATCAGGGCGCTCTGCCACTGAGCTATTATCTCCAGCCCTTTTTTATTTTTTAAGACAGGGTCTCCCTGAGTTGCTGAGGCTGGCCTTGAACTTTACAACCTCCTGTTTCAGCCTTTCTGAGTCACTGGGATTACAGGTGGGCACCATCATTCCTGGCTGGCAAATACAACAAAAACAAAGTCAAAGAAAAATGAGGGAAATATTTACATCACATATCACAGACCAAGAGCTAATTGTTAACATACAAAATTTCCAAAGGTCTGGAAGACTTCTAATAGAAAACAGACCAGAACGAAAACAGTTGACAGAAAATGCAAATAGATATCAAATATATACAATGATTTCTATCTCATTTAAAACGAAAAATGCAAGTTAATATAAGTTATGCTTTACCCAACTAACTAGGAAAGGGCTTCGAAGGTGGGCAACGTTGCTGGCAAGATTGTAGAGAGACAGACATTGTCCAGACATTGTTTGTGGGATGTAAACTGAAGGTTTTCTGAGGGCATTTGGGTCATGACTATCAAAATTAAAAATGCTTGTTCCATGATCCTGGCTTTCACATTTAGGAATCTACCTCATAAAACATTCTGAACATTTTTTGGGGGGTGGGCACGAATTGAACCCAGGGCTTCAAGAGCATGCTAAACATGTGCTCGACCACTAAGCTACAATCCCAGTCCCAACACATTTCCATTTTAATCATTGGTATGAAATCATATCTGTATAAGGAGACTGATTCCAACATTATACCAGAAAATGCTGGGAATAAGATTTTTAAAAGGGAACTGATTAAATTAAGGTATGACAAAATAATTATGCAGCAGGCAAAAAAAAAAAAGGAAGTAGCTCTCAATGAATTGATAGGATGTATTAACAGCAACGTGCAGAACGATAAAACTGTTAACATCTGTACAGAAACAAAGAATAGACCTATGTGGACTCTTACAGATGCATAGAAGATCTCTGAATACACAAGATGATGATAAACATTACCTCTGAAGAGGGTAAATCAGGAATGACAAAGGTGATGAGATTTATAACCACTTTTGTACCTTTAAAAAACATTCAAAGTACCCATCCCAAAACAAATATACTACCAAAAATACTAAAATCAGCAAACCAACTCTTCTCTGATATTTCAGAGTTTGGCAGTTCAGAAAAGCTTATATAACTGCAAACAGTAGCTTTTGCTGAGAGATTTCTAGGAAAACTTGTATCTAATAAATTTTTCATGAAAGGGGGTCTTGGGATACTTTCCAAAGTTGTATTCCTGTCTTCAAATAGAAAAACGGCTCCCAGTGACTCCAAAATTATTTGACACTGGGGAGTACTGCTGCCATGCAAGGCTGGTGTTAATTCAGAAGCACTTAATTATCTATGCAAACTGCCAAGGTGACAGGCAAATCATGGGGACCTGTTAGTTTCACTTTCAGAATTCTAACACAACTACTACTTAACTTCAGTGTGAGGATCCTGAATCTCAAATAGTGACAATCCTGTGCTCCTCTGGTGTTTGTCTGATTCTGTACATCATGGACAGTCACCTGGTAACTCTGAAGGAAGGTCTAGTGGCAATAACAAAGGAGAAATACCATTATCGCTGCATTTTTCTTTTTTTAAACTGGGGGAAAGAGCATCATAAGGGGGAAGAGACAGTATGTCTAAATTTGATGTTGTGTTACTACCTGCACTGGTGGGGTGCAAACCCTGAAGGACACAGTACTTTATTTTAGTTTTTGGCCTACTAACCCATTTTTTTGTTTGTTTGTTTTTGGTACCAGAATTGGATTCAGGGGCACTTAACCACTGAACCACATCCCCAGTCCTTTTTTTTGTTTTTGTTTTTGTGTTTTTTATTTAAAGACAGGGTTTCACTGAGTTGCATAGGGCCTCACTAAGTTGCTGAGGCTGGCTTTGAGCTCACGGTCCTCCTGTCTTAGCTTCCCAAGCTGCTAGGATTATAGGCGTGCGCCACCATGCCTGGCCTGATCCATCTTTAATAAGCACTATCTGCAAGGTAGAACTGACTTGGGCATTTTACTACTGCTAGAATTTTTGGTATTGATTTACATATTCCTACACAAAGGTGTATTATATTATTAAAACAAATATATTTGTATATTTGGTAAAATTGGTTTTAAAAATGATTTTTTCACATGTATTTACTTATTTTTCATTTTGAGACAGGGTCATTAAATTGCTGAGGCTGGCCTTGAACTTGCAATCCTCTTGCCTTGGCCTCCTAAGTCACTGGAATCACAGGCATGCCCACCATGCCCAGCCCACATGTATATTCTTAAACATTTGTTTGTCAGACCATATACTTCAGTTCTTATCTCTTTGGTAGGAAACATTTCCATAGTTCGAATTGGAAACATTTAAAAGGAAGAACACTGTAAATCTGTTTCCCACCCCTTTCTCTTAGTGTCCCAGTTTCCCTGCCCACAGACATCACTACCTTAGTGTACTGGGGATTGAACACAGGGGTGCCTTACTACTGAGCTACAACCTAGCCCTTTTTGAGACAGGGTCTTACTAAGTTGATAGGAACTCACTGAGTTGCTGAGGCTGGCCTGAAACTTATGGTCTTCCTGCCTCAGCATCCTGAATCACTGAGATTACCACCATGCCCAGTTTAGACATCGATACTTCTTGCAGATTCCCTTTTTACCATACTATATGCCTCAGTACAAGCTTCTTAATAAAAATAAAGCCAAAGATCGTTCGTGTAATCAACTGAAAAATTTTTCTCTAAAGCCAGGCATGTTGGTGCATGCCCGTGATCCCTACAACTTGGGAAGCTGAGGCAGGAGGCTCACAAGTTAGAAGCCAGCCTCGGCAATTTGGAGGAGACCCTGTCTCAAAAATAAAAATTAAATTAAAAGAAGGGCTGGAATGAAGCTCAAAGGTAGAGCACCCCTAGTTTGGATTCCTAGTACCAAGAAAAAAGAAAAAAATTTTTTTCCTTTAAATAGGGATGATCTTAACATAATTGGGACCATGTTCTCCCTGATCTACTTCAGAGTTTTTCTCCTTAGATTGCTCCTTCACTCTTACAGACTGTCACTCCACAGACTTTGGCTATGACACTGTTGCTACCAAGGAAAGAAATGATCAAAGGGATCAATTTCTACTGTGCTTATAAATGAGGAGTCTTGAGCTCACAAACCATTTTTTCAACATGATGATCAATTATTCTAAAATGCACTAATTAGAACTCCTGATCCATCAATATTTTCAGAATTACCAACTCCCACTCGATCTCAAAGTATATTTATACTGTATGTCAGTGATCCTTAACCTTTTTTGGGGAGAGGGGTCAACAAGAAACCAAGGAATCTTTACTGGGAAAAGGAAAAAAAGTCTATTCATTTGGGGAACCACAGACTTGGTTGCTGGTGGACATCAGGTTATTAACACCTAATCTTCTCACTAACAAACCAAGATCAAGGGAACTGATGAAGCACTTATAATAAAGTACTATAAAAAGGGAAAAGATAATTTAAGAATCAATTAGATGTGAGGAAAATCATTGGTTGCTTGTCTGAAAAGAAAATAACCGATGGCTGCTGAAACACTAGTTTTAAATCTTAAGGTAAAATTATGCTAAGAGTGATGTTGCACCTCAATGACAAATTAGGCCAAATACAAAATAGTGTATGTTCTTTAAATCTCACCAAAACAAATGACTGCTAGCTATTATTATTTTCTATATGCTTGTAGAGATGAAATACAGGTAATTAATTGTGTTCCTTTTTTTTTTACCAGCATGGTTCTTTAATCCAAGGAAAAAAACCAGAAGGGGGTGACAGAAAAGCATACTTGACTCCAGAATAATCAGAATGAAGACAACGTACAAACTAACTGAAAATTAACAAACAGCCAGGGGAAAGCAGCTTCCTGAGCAGACAATTCAGTTGGTAATGGTTTCTTTTCCATTCATAGGAACAAAGATGATATAGGATCCCAGCCAATTTTAATGGAAGAATTTCATTCATTTTTTTCTCAAAGGTTTGAATTATTCTTTTTATTTAAGATATTATATATAAATATATCTGCTTTAAATTAGCTGAACAGTTTGGATGAATATATTTATTTTCTAGTTCCTTAAAATGGGGAAGAAAGTGATAACATGAATCCATGAACTCTGACATGGCAGGATGACGCTACCACTGCAGCCACCTTCCTCTCTTTACAAAGCACTTCCCTCTATCTTACAGAGCCTTTAAGTTTAAAGCCTTTCAACTTCTGATTTTTCTACTGCATATTACTGTTAGAAACAAAAATGTTTTTTCAGTCATCATTCCTTTCAATGGACATCCTCCTTGAATCAAAGTGGAGCATCTTATATTAAGATTTCTTATTTCACAGAAAAAGCACTTGAACATCTTAAGATTTTCTGTTAAGCCAGACAAGGGTTTTCTCATCCCTTAGGGAAAAAAAATTACATGACTCTGCTAGCCAGGGGGAGTGTGACTATAGAGCTAACACACAAATTATGTACATGTTTTCAGATACACAGTAATAGCAGAACAATCCACAGTTCACTGATATGTAGGACTTCTGTGTAACAAAAAAATGAAACATAAGCAACACTGAATATGTTGAAAATGAGAAATGAATCATGTAAATGTTATGTGGTAACATGATATATGATTATGAAATGGAAACCAAGTCAGACAAGTAAGACTGCTCAACCACAAATTTAGATGCTACATTGTAAAAACTAAATGTGTACTTTCAGAAAATTCACCCAAAATGATTTTAAAATTTATTTATAATTTGCTAAACCTTCTAATAAATACAGCATTCATTATGAAGCACTGTGAATTTTCATAACATTGTATGATTTGCAAAAGCTTCTTGGAAAAATGAGAGGTTTACAAAGACATACAATTTCTAATGAGTATAAATTAATTTTATTTAAACCTAATGAATCCACATAAGACAGGACTGTGCTGTCTCATTTAGGGAGCTTCATTATAACACCATCCTCAGGGGTTATGTTGTGTTACTACCTAAGAGGTAAAAGTGCTTCAATAAGGGCTCGTTCAGCAATTCCATCACAAAACCCCACTGGACAGGGTCATCTCACAATCTTCTGCTGAGCGCTACTCTGAGAAAGACTTACAAAGATTTCCGCCCCCCAGGTTGGCATGATACAAATGGCAGCAGACAAAAACAATGTTAAAAAGAAAAAACAAAAAAACAAAAAAACAAAAAAACAAATAAAAGGCTGTACACAGAACTTATGTTTATTGCAAACAAACAAAAGACAGAGAGAGAGAGAGAGAGAGAGAGAGAGAGAGAGAGAGAGAGAGAGAGAGAGAGAGAGAGAGAGAAATGGTCAGAAAAGCATAACATATAAGGTTAAGAATTTAAAAACGTCTTACATTCTGCCCTAATGGCAGCATAATTAATAGCAACAAACGGCCGTCTTGCTGCCTGCCGCAACCGTAGGGTATTTTTGCAGACCTGACGAGCAAACTTTGTGAAATATGTAGTATGAAGGAAGAAAGCTTGGCGGGTCTTCACTGCAGACTTTGGACTCCCAGTGTTTCGGACAGGCATCCCCTGCATAGCTTGCCGGGACAGGTGACTTCTAACTCGGGGGTCCTGCAAAATCAGAAATCAATAAACATTTAAAGGACAGAACTTGTCAAAACACGTTACCACTTGCATCATGCTCAAAGAAAAGCCTGAAACTCAAATCATCCACTGAAGCATCTATAACTGAGGACCCTGCCCCTAAAAGAGAGCATTTAAAAACCAAGCATTTTGGGGAAGTACAGATTAGAAATACTCAGATGCTGCAAGAAATCAAACAAGTGCTTAGAAGTGGGTTGGCAGGGTGAGAACTGTACTTGTGCAGAAGGGTGTGCCCCAGAGGAAATCTGGCCAGCAAGCACACCTGGGTGGGCAGTCGGCCAGTTTTCATACCTAACGAAGCACTGTCTCTCACTCTGATAGGAAGAGTTCAAGGGTACAATCTATATGATTAGCTAATTTAAAATTGGGAAGGGCACAGAAAAAGACTGACTGGATACCTGTTCCAGGGAATTTAAAAATGGTTCCATCTTGATCACAGGGTTTCCTAACTTAAGATGGCTCCACTATATATGTGACATTTAAGTTACAGTAAACATGTCTGTGTTGTGTTACAACACGACTTTTATAAAACTATAACTTTGTGTTACAACTGTAACTGTGAAAAAAAAAAACAACTGTGTGATAGAAAACATAACTCTTATAGTACAGAAGGGAACTGGGTGGGGAGTATAATACAAACAATAAAAAATTGCACACATACTAGTAAGAGATTGCCAATGAAATAAGATTTTTAAATATGGAATCTTGAGATCCCATTAGCAATAAAAAAGAACAGTTTCCCTCTGGTACACACAGGTTTTTGACATCCTTAAGCTCTGAGGATTTTACCAAAATCATATTTCAATTACTATTCCCCTCAAGATTGCATCTAAGACCTTCTTGTCCCTCCACAATAGCTAGGAGCAGAAAAAATGTTTAATTTGTGTTTATTATTTGGTCTAATAAGACATGTTTAAAAGTAGTCAAAGGTTACAAATTGTTTTAAAAAGCAATTAAACAAACAATTTGTAAGCTCTCTATTTATGTCAACGCTTCCCACACACATAATTCTTTTTTCTGAGTAATTTTACAAGACTAATATTTTGAATACCTGAAAACATTTGATTTCTCCCTGCTCCTCTCTCTACATCCACCCTGAACACCTTGTTGCTGTTTAACTATGAAAACAGCTTTTTTTTCATCTTTAAATTATCCTATACTGTGTTTTCCAGTGTACTGATAGTACAATATAGTGTACTATGCAGTACAGTGTAGGGTAATTTAAATCCTGAGGAATAAGTCTACTACTGGAAAACATGAATGACATACTTCATCACTAAAAAGTCTACACTCACATACCTCTGTTGTTGGACTGGGAGATAACTTCTCCTCTTCTGAATGAGTGGGCATTTTCAGGCCTCCATATTTTTTCCAATACAGCCAACAAGTTGCACATAATCTACACTGCATATTAGGTGGGCCCCAAGAATACCATTGGTGAGACTGTGTAGCTGCAGATGGAGGAAAAAGAAAAAGAATATAAGGAAATTTGTGACATCAATACAAATATAAAATCTTAAAAATTCCAAAGTCACTTTTAATTTAGAATGTCATTTTTCTTCCCCTTGCTTCAAAGCCAAACATGAAAGCATGCATAATATATGCATATATTTTTCAATACTTAGAATTCAATAAACCAAATATTGGCCATTTCGAGACAACAGCCAGGACTTTTAGGACCCCTGGTCAGACTGACTGAGCCCTGTCTTCAGGATCCCTCAGCCCAATGAATCACTCCCTGCCTCCGGGGCCCTCACATCGACTGACTACTCCCTGCCACCAGGACCCCCAGATTGACTGCCTGAGCCCTACCACCAGGACCCCCAGACTGACTGACTGCACCCAGCCTCCAGGATCTCCAACCATACTGAAAACACCCCACCTCCAGGACCCCTACCCAACCAACCACACCCCGCCTCCACAACCTCTAGCTGACCATGCCCACATCCCCGAGTTGCAGCTCCCCATTTGCCAACACATTTGGGCGCCAGAGCAGCCATCTTGGATAATCCTGGAAGCCATATCTTCCATCTTTAGGTGGGGCAAATCCCATCCTAAGATGCCTGCTGGGAACTGGAAGCTCATTGTAAGGTACCTCTCATACATCAGACTACTGAAGACTGAGAGGTTTGAATACTATATGACTGTTATAGTGTAGATTTTCTTTCTTCTCATTATTGAAAAATTTTAAGTTTTTATTTCTTTACTTTTCTCTCTTTTCCTTTTGTTTACCTGTTCCCTCAGAGTCTTTTTCTCCCTTTTCCCATGTTATCAACCGACTTCTTTTGATTACACTCTCACTCTTTTTATGGTCTACAACTTCTATATATTCTTTACTTATCCCATTAACAGCTATATCCTACACCCCTCTGCATCCTCTTTGTCCTCCATTAGAAACTGCAGACCTTATTGCAAATCTGTTTGTTATACTGAAGATAATAACTGAACTCTTTCTGTTTATTATAACAATATTATTAATGTCCTCATAGGGAATATTTGGTTTTGGGTTGCCTACTGTCTGAACTGGGCACTGCTGATATTGATCTCCCCCTTAAAGAAAAGGTTTGGGAAGTCTATAGAGTCACTATAAGCCTATAGGAGGGAAACTGCAATACCCCAGATCTGCACTGCTAGAGGGGAAGATACATGAACAACATGAAAAAACAAGGGAAGAAAATAATCCATACAAATCTAGATTCTATATTAATAGAACCCAGTGACAGTATGCTAGAAGAAATGTCAGAAAGGACTTCAGATTATACATGATTAAAATGATTCGTGAAGCAAAGGATGAGATAAGAGAGCAAATGCAGGCAATGAATAATCACTCCAATAAGCAGTTGAAAGAGTATCTGCAGGAAACAAAAGATTATTTCAACAAAGAGATAGAGATTCTCCAAAAAAAAACCAAAAAAACCAAACAAATCCTTGAAGTGAAGGAAACAATAAATCAAATAAAAAACTCAATGGAAAGCATCACCAACAGACTAGACATCAGAAGACAGAACCTCAGACAATGAAGACAAAATATTGAATCTTGAAAATAAAGTTTCTTACCAAAGTAGATGGTAAGAAATCATGAGCAGAATCTCCAAGAACTATGGAATATCATGAAAAAAACAAATTTAAGAATTATTGGGATTGAGGAAGGCACAGAGATACAAACCAAAGGAATGAGCAACCTATTCAATGAAATAATATCAGAAAATAAACCAAATATTTATTTCATATATCTCTCTCTCTCCATATATATATATTCCAGTGCTTGTAACCTATTAAGAGGCTATTAAGTGGATCTCCTATAGTAGGCATTATGCTGCTAGGGAGCTTTTGTTAATTAAAAATACTTTTATAATGCATATTTCTGGAAAAAAGTTTTCAGAAAGATGATAAGGACAAGAAGGAAGAGGATTATTGCTAGTCTTTAAAATCTAAATCGAGTTTCAAGGCCTATCATTCAGAAACCACTCCAGGGGTTTAAGACACTCAGAGAGGCCCATTGATAAAGCCAAGAATCTAGTAGAAAAAGGAATCTTTTTGCCATTCCTTTATTTTAGTCAACAAATACTTGAAGATTTCTCCTTTAAAACCAGAATTGCTTTCAAGACTATCAATCCCTACCAAGTAAGCACATGCCACTGATATCACAACATACCAAAGGCCTAAACTGCAGCTGATTTATGTCTTGACTGAACTTGGTGAGCCTATGTATAGTGTGCTTTGCAGTTTAAACTCCTGCAATGTAACGTTAAAAGCATACCCATGACGGATCCAGATCCACAGTTTAGGATAGAAAACACTGATGTTGAAACATTAAGTTAACTAAGTACCTAAAAATTCTAACTTTGGAACAGTCTTCCTCTGATCTGTAAATTGCCTTCATCAGATCAAAATGTTCCAATAGTACATTAAAGGTGTCAACACTTCACAAACCAATGTCAAACAAGATAAAATGTGGCCTAAGGGTGAGGTTCAGTGGCAAAGCTCAGGCTTAGCATGTGCCTGGGTTCAATCCACAGCACTACTTGCCCCCAAACAAAAAAAAAAAAAAAAAAAAAAAAGAGAGAGAGAATGAGAAAATATAGTGACCATTACATTTATTGCCTTTTAGATTATTGGTATCATATATATTTGTTATTTCTAAAGGATTCCTTGCAAATATAAGCCTCAAAACCTTTCCTCTTATAATTTAAAACAAGTAAGTCAAGTTTTTATATTTATTTTTATTTTACTTTTATTATTATTTTAGTAGTGGGAACTGAACTAAGAAGCACTCTACCACTGAACCATACCCCCAAGCCCCCACCTTTTTTTGGTACCAGGGATTGAATCCAGAGGCATTTAACTGCCAAGTCACATCCCCAGTCCTTTTTTAAAAATTTTTAAGTTGCTGAGGCTGGCCTCGAACTTAAGATCCTCCTGCTTCAGCCTCCCAAGGCACTGGGATTATAGATGGGCATCACTGTGCCCTTTCCCCAACCCTTTTAAGTTAGGGTCTTGTTAAATTGTCCAGGCTGGTTTTGAACCTGTGATCCTTCTGCCTCAGCTTCCCAAGCAAGTTACATGCATGTGCCATTGTACCTAGCCAAGTTTATTTTTTAAACACAAATTTTAAGAATCCTCAGCATCAAGTCATGGGGTCTGTGTTGGATTCTGAACACAAAATTTCATTTATAATTAACTTAAATTCAATTAAAAAGTAATTAGCAGCTGAGCACAGTGGCACACTGTGTATTTCAGTCACTCAGGAGGTTGAGGCAGGAAGAGCCCAAGTTTGAGGCCAACCTGGACAATTTAGCCAAGCCCCTATTTCAAAATAAAAAATTAAAAGAACTGGGGATACAGTTCAGTGGTAAAGCACCCCTGGATTCAATTGCTGGTACCAAAAGAAGAAGTAAATACTACTTGACTGGGATTATAGATGTGTGCCACAGGGCCTGGCTCTAGTATAAATCTTTTATGTATATTAAGATATATTTTATGATGGATATTAACAATATAGTGGTCAAAAATATAAAATATAAAATTAAAATCACTTGTATGTCATACACACATAAAAAAGACAATATGTATTTCACACCTGAAAGTGAAAGGGGTTTGAAAGATGGGCACAGTGGCACATGCCTGTAATCCCAGGAATTCAAGAGGCTGAGTGAGGCAAAAGGATCATAAGTTTGAAGTCAGTCTCAGCAACTTAGACCCTCAGCAACTTCATGAGATCCTGTCTCAAAATAAAAACCAAAAAGGACTAGGGATATAGCTCAGTAGTAAAGCAACCCTGGGTTCAATCCCCAGTGCCAAAAAAAAAAAAAAAAAAGGGTTGGAAAGTAAAAAAAAAACCAGACACGTTGTCAGGTGAGTTAGGGAGCACCTGCAGCACCAGTTACTCATGAGGCTGAGGCAGGGGATCATTTGATCCTAGGAACCTGAGGACAGACTGGGACCACAGTGAGACCATCTCAAAAACAACTAAGCCACTACCACTTGTATACAGGATTCTTTCTACTTTCACATAAATATAATGAACTTCAAAATTCAATAATTTCCAGTTCAGAGGAATTTAAGATGCTGTCCATGTGAAATTTTGTCCAAAAGAATCTACTTTTTTGTAAACTGATTTCCTTTGTGCTCCTATGGTGTAGAAAATGGTTAGACATGTGTCCATGTCCCATTTCTATAAAGTCAGCAATTTGTGTGGCTCACACCTTCCTTAGGATCACAAGAAATAGTAATATAAGATTTAGTTTTAAAAGCTTTTTCTAATGCTGACACTTGGTGTGGAATACAGAGCAGAGTCGTAAAGTCCCTCTCTCATGTCCCTAAGGCAGTAAGTAGGTACGTCTACCCCCAAAGAGCTGCCTAGAGCCAAGCAATCGGCACAGACAGACTTTCAGTAAAATGCGCTTCCTTTCTTCTCCCACCCCAGGCCACCCTGACTGGAAGGAAATAGATGATGTCACCAATGCCCCAGTAAGAGATTATACAGGTGCTCAGACTATAGGCAGGAGGAGTTTGAAGGCAACTCAGGGAGATCCTGTCTCAAAAAAAATTAAAAAAAAAAAAAAGATGAGCTGGGGATATGGCTCAGTTGGCAGAGTGCTTGCCTCGCAAGCACAAGGCCCTGGGTTCAATCCCCAGCACTGAAAAAAAAAAAAAAAAAAAAAAAAAAAAAAAGATGAAATCTTAGGGTGGTTTTAATTTGCATTTCTCTAATTACTAGGGATGATGAGTACTTTTTCATACATGTTGATCACCTGTATATCTTCTTCTGTGAAGTGTCTGCCCAGTTCCTTAGCCCATTTATTGATTGGGTTCTTTGTATTTTGGGTGTAAAGTTTTTTAAGTTCTTTATAAACTTTGGAGATGAGTGCTTAGTCTAAAGTGTGTGAGGAAAAGATTTTCTCCCACTCTGTAGGCTGTCTTTTCACATTATTGATTGTTTCCTGTGCTGAGAAAAAACTTTTTAGTTTGAATCTATCCCATTTATTGATTCTTGCTTTTATTTCCTGCACTCTGGGGGTCTTGTTAAGGAAGTCTGGTCCTAAGCCAACGTGAGGGAGATTCGGGCCTACTTTTTCTTCTGTTTGGTGAAGGGTCTCGGGCCTAATTCCTAGATCCTTGATCCATTTTGAGTTGAGTTTTGTACAGGGTGAGAGATAGGGCTTGATTTCATTTTACTGCATATGAATTTCCAGTTTTGCCAGCACCATTTGTTGAAGAGGCTATCTTTCCTCCATTGTAAGTTTTTGGCACCTCTGTCTAGTATTAGAATGGCTATTATCAAGAACACATGGATGTGGGGGAAAAGGCACACATACATTTCTGGTGGGATTGCAAATTGGTGCAGACACTCTGGAAAGCAGTATGGAGATTCCTTAGAAAACTTGGAATGGACCCACCATTTGACCCAGCTATCCCACTCCTCCTCAGTTTATACCCAAAAGACTTAAAAATCAGAATACTACAGTGATGCAGCCACATCGATGTTCTTAGCAGCTCAATTCACAATAGCTAGATTGTGGAACCAACCTAGATGCCCTTCAATAGATGAATGGATAAAGAAACCATGATATATATATACAATGGAATATTATTCAGCCATAAAGAAGAATAAAATTATGGAATTTACTGGTAAATGGATGAAGTTGGAAAATATCATGCTAAGTGAAATAGGCCAAGCCCAAAAAACCAAAGGCTGAATGTTTCTCTGATAAGTGCATGACAATATATACCGAGGGGGTGGGTGGTGGGGGGAGAGAAGAATGAAGGAACTTTGGACGGTGTAGAGGAAAAATGGGAAGGGAGTGGGTGGGGAACAGAAAGATAGTAGAATGAAACAGACAGTATTGCCCTATGTACATGTATGATTACATGAATGGTGTGAATCTACATTGTGTACAACCATAGAGATGAACAGCTGTGCCCCATTTGTGTACAATGAATCAAAATGCAGTCTATAAAAATAAAAAAGATTTTAATAAAATCCAAGGGAAAAAAAAAAAAAAAGAGCTGGGGATGCAGTTCAATGGTAGAGAGCCACTGGGTTCAATTCCCAGTACCACAAGAGGTGTGGGGGGCCCAATCTATTTTTGCTTGAAACTTAAATAAACATATAACATGCATTAAAAACCTATCCGTTCATCTCACCAACCCCATTTAACACCCAGGGCACATAAAATACTGCCAGCATAGTTAAATAGCAGAAGAACCCTAAGGCCAAAAGCAATTATCACAGAATAACATCTCCCAAACTGGTGCCCTGAGGGAGCCTGGTCTGAGGACTGTAATAGCAGTTTATCCCCAGATAGGCCTTTCCTGCAGAATTACCAGGCACCTTTAATTTGTCAAATAATACTAAAAATCTCCAAAAGGGGATTTGGTATCATAAGACCATGGGTTGGCCAAAGCTAATCCAAGTCTGCACAGTTGGGCAAACACTGCCATCAAACACACAACAGAGCTCTTCCAAAGCAAAGGAAACCCAATATCTACCTTTGATGTACGGCACAGAATAAGCACCCAGTGAACAGTCCCTTCATTCCCTGCAGAAGGCAAGGACAGGCACTCTTCTCTATGAGGAGACAATGACCTGCCTCTGCAATGCATTGACCCCACACCTCCTGAAGCTGCTCGCCACTCCCACCCCACAGTGCAGGGCTATTCTCTGCACGAACAGAGGACAGGTCTCCAGTGAGAAAATCAAGCCCAGCTAGAGCAAACTTACCATAGCAGCTCTCACAGGCTCGCCCTAAGAGGGGGTTCTGGGACTGGAACGTGGTCCCCACAGCTCCATTCACAGCGCCAGGCTTGCCATTGCTGGTAGATATTTGGTTGGGATTTGGTTTGCTGCTTTCAGTGAGATGTAAAGTGAGGTGATAAAAATGATTTGTATAACAAGGCAAGAAGCATCACGTCTCCTTATTAATATACTTCAGCTAAATATAAATAACCTTAAAAAATTCAGTGAAAAAGAAAGTGGTAAAAGCACTTTTTATATACTCATGTATATAAAACAAAGCTATGGTAATCTCTGTGCCTTACACTCACAAAGTAAATACAGCAGCTCTGTCTGTCCAAATGCAATTTTATTGGAATATCTTCAGATGCTTTTGTAAGATACAAGCTATTAGGCTTTTATCCTTATCATAAATTCTCCTGAGCAAATAAAATAATTTTTGGGTCAAATAAATGCTTTTTAGGGCAGCAATGGGCGATAGAGAAAGTCACTGTCCCCTGCCTGCTGCTGTGTGAGTGGCTGACTCCACCCCAGTTCTATAGGGGGTGCCACAAGCGCTGATAGTATTTTTTTTTTTTTTTTTTTTTTTTTTTTTTTTGGTGGTGCTGGGGATAGAACCCAGGGCCTCTACCAACTGAGCTATCTCCCCAGCCCCCACAAGCGCTGATAGTGAGCAAGGACTTCAGGATCCCCTGAGCACCTGCCCTATTCTCATAACAATTCCTATTATGTTGTACTTTTTATGAGGAAAAGTAAATAGCATTTAAAATTAGAAAAACCAATAGTTTTGAGTTTCAAAATCTTGTAAAAAAATAATTTTTAGGAGGAAAAAGGAGACATGCAAATATCCCAGAGACCAAGTCAACAAAGCCACTAATTTGTTAGAAATATGCAGCCCAGACATCTCTTACTACTTTCTGTGCAAACATGGCTAACTTGTCCCCATCTACAACAGACTAACTCCCCTGTTTATAAGCCATGGCCAAGGGTCTTACACAGGTACATGCAGCATGCATGACTCATTTTGCATATATATTCAGAGCTGAGAAAACAAAAATCTCCGCATTAAGGAGCTTTCATTCTAGAGGAACTTTGCTGTCTATTTGCTGCTCTCCCTCAGAAAGCTCATCTATGGTTAAAAACAGAATCACTGTGTGCTGATTTAGTTCCTGTTTGTATCTCCAGCTCAGACCTCTCCCCTGAGTTAAGAACAATATAACATGTTGATAGCATACCCGACACCTTTTTTTCAATAGAGTCAACTCAAAATGACCTCACCTCATTTTGTGCCATGGTTTCTGAGCTTGGTGAATAGCAGGGCAATCCACCTAACTCTGCTGGCCAGAAACTTGCAACTCAATCTTGACAAGCAAAAGTCAATCACCTCCAAATAGTATACCATTTCCGGGACTCTAGGTCAAGCCAGTTTCGCCTCTCCTCTCCAAGAGCTTCCTAACTGGTCTCCCTTCATCTCACTCTCCTCTTTCCCTAGACTGCTTTTTAAAACATAGTCAGTGATCTTCAAGTGCAAATCTGACCGTGACACTTCCCTATTTAAAATTCATTTCCACTGTCCATCACACCAGTCTTCCATGGTTCACCACCTTTTTTTTTTTTTTTTGAATAATTTATTTTTTTATGTGGTGCTGAGGGTCGAACCCAGTGCTTCACACATGCTAGGCAAGCGCTCTGCCACTGAGTTAAAGCCCCAGCCCCGCACCACACCTTTTTCACACCAGCCACACTACCTTTCTGCTCTTCAACTGTACTCTGTCCCTTCCCATCTCAGGATCCCACTGGCCTGGAGTTCTTCCTGGAGTTACTGCTCAGTCCCTCCTCAAAGTACATGCAAACTTACCTCCTCAAAGGCTTTCGTGGGGGCATGAACGGAATTGGGGCCCCCAGCATAAACTCGCCTTCTCTGCCATATAACACTCCTCATGCTGAGTCTTTACTGTCTTGTTCCCCCCACCATCCCCCTCTGGAGGACAGTTTGTCTTCCCAACCTTGCTACCTCTAATACTAAGCAGAGTGCTTTGAATATGAGAGCATGCCAGGCTCAAAACATGACAGAAGAAAACAAACTTAATCTATTACTACTTAAAAACATTTCATTTCAGAGCTACTTTAGAAATTTATCAAAGGACTCACATTCTTATCCAACTCAGTAACTCAATTGCATATTTTTGAACAATGGACATTTCAAATATTTTTTTAAAGTATGATTAGAAACTTGTCTTGATTTCTAAAAATCATTCACTTAGATCAGGGTTTGGGAATTGGGAATTCATTTTGACATGACAATGACTTTAAACCAAAAGGATAATAACAGAATTCTAGACAACTACAACAATTGAAATCTACCTGTTACTTATCAAACATTTACAAAGTAGGGTTCTAATTACCATTACAACAAAGAAAATAATATAAAATTCTTTTTTGTAAAGGGCCAGACAATCATGCATTTTAAGCATTGTGGATGACGTAATTTCAGTTGCAACCACTGAATTCTGCTACTGTAGTCTGAAAGCAGACTTAGACAATACATAAATGAGTAAGTGTGTGCTCCAATTAAATTATTTACAAAAACAATAGATAGATCAGATTTGGCTCATATACTATATTGCTGATCCCTGGCTTAGATCAAGACACCAAGGTCAATGTAAAGCAGGAAACAGCAGTAATTATCTGGCTGTGTGCAGTGGCACACACCTTTAATCCCAGCTACTCAGAAGGTAGAGGCAGGAGGAGCCCAAGTGCAAGACCAGCCTGGGCATCTTGGTGAGACCCTGTCTCAAAAAAAAAAAAAAAAAAAAAGGCTGGGGGTATGACTCATTGGTAGAGCACCCCTGGGTTCAATCCATAGTAGTGCCCCCCTACCCCCCACCAAAAAAAAAAAAAACCCAACTATCTGTTAGTTGGTCAGGACTGGTTAAATGTACCAGGGCTGTGATGTTGGCAACACTGAAGTACAAGGAAGTTGATATGCTTACTTTATGAAAATCAAATACATGTGAGTTGCAACAGTACCTTCTTTGGGGAATGGTACTTTTATAAATCAGTCAAATAAAATATGTAAGTGAAAGGAACTAAAAACTACTCTGCAGAAGAAATATAATCATTAGGGACTCTGTAAATTACATGTTTTTAAAATTAAAAGTTATGTGTCTTGAGATAAAAGATGAATAAAAAGATCATAATTCATTGCCCTTGAGGCTTCCTATATATAAAAAAATCTATTGTGCAAGATATTAAAATTCCATAAACAAAGAATAAATATAAAACAATGGTATTTAAGCTCTAAGAATGAGAAAAACCTTGGAGCACACAGAATTTGTAATAAGTTTCATTTCAATTCCCAAGGAATCTAGGATAGTACATATATACATAGTGCTCAATAAACAACTTTTTCTTTAGCACATGGATGATCAAACTTTGAAGAGCTCAAAAAAAAGTATAAAATTTATCTAAAATACAGCAAATGAAAAGAAAACAGGCATTCATTTTGACATGACAATGACTTGTAAACGCAAAGGATAATAAAAGAATGCCAGACGCCTAAAACAAGTGAAATCTGTCATTACTTATTGAACAAATAAGTTCTAATTACCAAACTGAACAAAGTACAGTTCTAATTACCATTAGAACAAAAAAAAATGCAAAATCGTCAACCAAATAATGTGAATGACACACCTCAAAGAGGCAATGCACATCACCCAAACAACATCTGTTTTGTAATGCACAAGTTCAAGTTTCCAGCTCTATGAAACACACTTGCTTGCAATAATACAGAGTTAGTTCCATGGGTTGGTTTGGACACTGCCTACAGTTTTTTTGTTTGTGGTGCTGGGGATCGAACCCAGGACCTATGCTTATAAGGTAAGCACTTTACCAACTGAGCTATCTCCCCAGCCCTGTCTACAGTTTTGTTAGAAGCAAAGCACATGCCCTCTTTTCCCTAGTCCTTAGGTTAGTCTACATGTGGTTTCTCTCACCTCCTTTTTCTTTCTAAAAGTATCAACAGAAAGCAAGTCTCATGCTTTGTAGAAGAAAGTAAGATACACAAAGAAATTCAAACTTGTCTGAAAGTGAAAAAAAAAACAAAACAAAAACATGGTTTGTAATGATACAATTAAGAGCAGGACAGATATTTCAAAAGATTTCATTACTTACTAAGTTGGGATATATACTTGCTTCAGTTTACTCTCAGCTTCTGCTGCTTTTAGACGTTTCTAATTCAAAAGATGGATAAAATATTTTACACACAATGCCTATTAGTTATTACCAATTCATTGTCTTAAAAAACTCTCAAGAAAATATCAGAACGTAACTTAAAATTTGCTCATTTTTAAGACAAGCTTTTCTTTCATATGCATATTCTTCAACTGTATTAGCTTATAAGAAAAGTCACTAGATTCTGAATTACAGAATTATAAGGTTTTGTTTTTTTGTTTTTTTTTTTCAGTGCTATGGATAGAACCCAAGGCCTCACATATAACAGGCAAGCATTCTACCTTTAAGCCACATCCCCAGCCCCAGATATAGATTTTTAAAGTAAAAACAATTAACGATTCCATTTCCCATTTCTCTGTAAGTAAAAAGAATTTCCTTTTATTTTTTAGGTGCTAGGGATTGAACCCAAGGTCTTGTGCATGCTAGGCACTCACTCTACCAGTCCCAAAAGGTCTTTTAAAATGAGTCAAATTAGTATGGTGAGATGGTACATGCCTACCATTCCAGTGACTAGGGAGGCTGGGGTAGAAGGATTGCAACTTTGAGGCCAGCCTGGATAACATAGCAAGTAAAAAGAATGGGGGATGTGGCTCAATGGTATAGCACCTCTGGGTTCAATCCCCAGTACCAAATAAGAAAAATAAATGAAACATTTTTACTTTTACAAATTGTTTCTACTTTCTTATTTGTTTATCTGGGAGCAAACACATACACACAAGTTCCTTGCTTTTAGAAAAATATTCAAAGATGATTAGTTTTCAAAATCCATCAAAGAGAGACTGTCACTAATCTAAGTAGAATTAAATAAGCCTTTACCCTCAAATGTTGGGAGACATGCAGCAACTTTTTTTTTTTGTACCAAGGATTGAACCCAGTGGCACTTGACCACTGAGCCACATCCCCAGCCCTTTTTATTTTATTTTTTTTATTTTGAGACAGGGTTTTGCTGCATTATTAGGACCTCATGGTTGCTGAGACTAGCTTTGAACTTGGATCCTCCTGCCTCAGTCTATGAGTCACTGGGATTACAGGTGTGTGCCACTGTACCCAGCAATATGCGGTAACTTTAAAGTCTTGCTCAACTCACTGTAAGACTATACTGAAATCAATTAGTAGCCAAATGCAGGGAAAGAAATGGAAAGTAAATTAGGTAATAATATCCAGACAGTGATCAACATAATGATGAATGCAAACAGGAAAGGAAAATAATATATGGTCAATGTCCAAAAATAAGACCAGCTCCACTTTCCCAGTGAGGAGAAAAAAATGTTGAGAGGGCAACTTGAAACTTTTAGAAGAGAGTTCAAATTTTGGGGAGTAAATTTATCCAAACATTTTCAACTGTCCTTGATGCCACTATCTCTATCATCTTTAGGGACTCTTTCTGATGGAATGCACAGCCTTCGTGATCACACTGCCTTCATTTCTACCCAAGTTGTTTCAAATAAGTACCTTTGAATTATATATGATGTTGACACTGGAAATTGTTCAACAGGCCACAGACCTGTTCATGACCTCAACAACCCATTGTGGCACTTTTAAAGTGATTCTTAAATGTATTTGTACAGCATCCCAACCTTGCCACTGTGTAACCTCCATTTTAGGGGAAAAAAAATCAACGATAAATCTTTGTGTCTTTATTTACAAGTTCTGACAAGTGACTGCAAGAATATAAAACAAACATTTGACTTAGCTTGTTTCAGGAAAATATACTTTCCCCAAAGGTAATATTATTCAAAATAAATAACTGAAAATGTTATATGAATTTAGGACATTTGAGAATGCCTCAAAAATTAAAAATTTCCTACCTTTAAATAATTTTGGATCACTTCTCAGCCTTTTGGCTAAGATCAAGTATAAATAATCTTGGAGAAAGCTCTCATGTACAGTACTAAAACATCAAACTAGTAAGACTACAATTAAGGTACAAAACTCAGTCAAGATATCCACATAAATGTCACATAAGGAGTTTCAGGAGATCTTTAAAAATATCTCTAATTATAAGGTTGATGGCATGGGTCTCGATCTTCAAGTCTTCATAAAAATAACTTGTTCAAGGGGGTTGTGGTGGTGCCACATCTCTGAAAATTCCCATCACTATACTCACAAAGACGAAGCACCAGTCACATGCAAGGAAAATAATGCCTTTATAGTGATATCCTGCCCTGTCATCTTTCTTAAAATATTTATCACTATGAATGATGAAGTCAAGGAAATACTAAGATGAAAATGTTAAGTATAATAACCTAAAGACATAAAATCATGGAGTTTAAATTAGCTTGGGAAAGATAAAGCAAACAATTGTAAAATTTAAGAGATATTAAAATATAAACAGTCCATTTTCATGCACTCATGGCGGTAGCAATATGAATAAGTTACCTGCTGCACGTATCTGTCAGTAGTTTTCCACATGTAATAATATTCAATGATGCTAGTCAATGACTTCCAAGGGAGCTGAAAAAACATCCAACATGATAATGAAAACAACCTATGGTATAAAATGCTTTTCTTTAAAACCACTTCTTTAAAGTAATAGAGCAAATATTCAGTTGGAAGATTCATTCTAGGAAAAATATCTGAAATTAATTTTAGCAAAAGGTGCCCCACATGTTAATATTCAGCAAAGAAATTCCCAATACAATACATTCAATTTATTGCCTATTTCATTAAAAATTATAAACATTATGACTGACAATATTTCATGACTTCTCAGGACAGATCTCAGGCTACATGTGAAACTATAGAACAACTTTAGAAATAACATTTAAATAGTGTTAGCCTGAGTTACTTTAACTTTAAAAGATGCCAGTTACAACTAAGTATCTTTTGGTGTCTGGTATATTTTCATTCTTTTTAAAACCACTCTATTAAATCAAATAAAGCTAATTCTCTGAAAAAGAACACAGTTGAGTGTGCCTTCTTATTGGAATAGTAAGCTTGCGGGAGGGATCCAAGATGGCGGACTAGAGGGAGGCTGCGTTCCTTGTCGCTCAGTAACTCCGGTTCTAAGCAGAGGATATCTGTTTCTTGGTAAGGCAGTTTTTGCTGCTTATCGATCTCCTACTGTTTACCCCATTTGTCTGCTGTGATCACCTGCAGTCTGCCAGCATATCAACGCATTTTTTGAGTGCAGATTGCTTACTGTCAGGCACCTATCATCCGCCATTTGCCTGCCTCTCGCCTTTCCATCGCCTGCCTTACTCCTATCCATCACCCAACACATGAGGTTCACCTCCCGATTGTCCGACAACAGTCAGCAAACTGATTGCCGACCCCCAGTGGAGCACCAGCTGTCTGCTGTTGCCTGGAAGTTCACTGTTACAGTACTTGCAGGTTTGATTACACATGGCTGCGGCCATTTTGAGATGACAGCCAGGCCCCGTAGGACCCCTGGCCAGACTGACTGAGCCCCATCTCCAGGATCCCTCAGCCCGACCAATCACTCCCTGCCTCTGGGGCCATCCCATCGACTGACTGCTCCCTGCCACCAGGACCCCCAGACCAACTGACTGCACTCTATCACCAGGACCCCAGACTGACTGATAGCAACCGGACTCCAGGATCCCACAACCACACCAAACACACCCAACCTCCAAAGACCGCTGCCTGACCAACCGCATCCCAGGACCTCCTGCTGAATACGGCCACACCCTGAGCTGCAGCTCCCCATTTGCCAACATGTTTCGAAGCCAGAGCGGCTATCATGGATAATCCTGGAAGCCTTAGCTCCGATCTTTAGGTGGGGTAAAACTCATCCTGAGACGCCTGCTGGAGGCTTCAAGCTCACTGTCAGGTAACTCTCATGCATGAGGCTACTGAACTCTGGGAGGTTTCATTACTATGTGATTGTTATATTGTAGATTTTCTTTTTTCTCCTTATTGAAAAAAATTTAAGTTTTTATTTCTTTACTTTTCTTGCTCTCTTTTCCTTTTGTTTACCTGTTCCCTCAGAGTCTTTTTCTCCCTTTTTTGCATGCTAACATTGATTACACTCTCACCCTTTCTATTATCTAGAACTTTTGTATATTCTTTTCTTATCCCATTAACAGCCGCATTCTACATCCCTCTGCATCCTCTTTGTCCTCCATTTGAAACTGCAGACCTTATTGCAAATCTGTTTGTTTTACTGAAGATAATATTTGAACTCATTCTGTTTATTATGACAATGTTGTTACTGTCCTCATAGGGGATATTTGGTCTAGGATTGCATAGTGTCTGAATTGGGCACTGCTAATATTGATTTCCCCTTAAAGAAAGGATTTTGGAAACCTATTGGGCCACTATAAGCCTATAGGAAGAAATCTGCAATACCCCATATCTGCACTGCTAGAGGGGAAGATACATGAACAACATGAAAAGACAAGGGAAGAAAATGATCCAAACAAATCTGGATTCTATATTAATAGAATCCAATGACAGTATGTTAGAAGAAATGTCAGAAAAGGACTTCACATAATACATGATTAAGATAATTCGCGGAACAAAGGATGAGATAAGAGAGCAAATGCAGGCAACGAATGATAATACCAATAAGCTGAAAGAGCAACTGCAGGAAGCAAAAGATCATTTCAACAAAGAGATAGAGATTCTCAAAAAAAAAAAAAAAAAAAAATCAAATGGAAATCCTTGAAATGAAGGCAACAATAAACCAAATAAAAAACTCAATGGAAAGCATCACCAAAAGACTAGACCACTTGGAAGACAGAACCTCAGACAATGAAGACAAATATTTAATCTTGAAAATAAAGTTGCCCAAACAGAGAAGATAGTAAGAAATCATGAACAGAATCTCCAAGAACTATGGGACATCATGAAAAGACCAAATTTAAGAATTATTGGGATTGAGGAAGGCACAGAGATACAAACCAAAGGAATAAACAACCTATTCAATGAAATAATATCAGAAAATTTCCCAAACCTGAAGAATGAAATGGAAAATCAAATACAAGAGGCTTACAGAACACCAAATGCGCAGAATCACAACAGATCCACACCAAGGCACATTATAATGAAAATGTCTAACATTCAAAATAAAAATAGGACTTTGAAGACCGTGAGAGAAAAGCATCAGATTACATATAGGGGGAGACCAATATGGATAGCAGCAGACTTCTCAACCCAGACTCTAAAAGCTAGAAGGGTCTGGACCAACATATTTCAAGCTCTGAAAGGACATGGTTGCCAACCAAGAATCCTATACCCAGCAAAACTAACCTTCAGATTTGAAGATGAAATAAAATCCTTCCATGATAAACAAAAGTTAAAAGAATTTACAATTAGAAAGTCTGCACTACAGAATGTTCTCAAGAAATTATTCCATGAGGAGGAAGTGAAAAACAACAATGGAGGTCAGCAAAGGGAGGAACTACCTTAGAGAAAAACCACTCAAAGGAGAAACCAAGCCAACTTAAAAACCAAAAATAAGCCAAATGACTGGGAATACAAATCATTTCTCAATAATAACCCTGAACGTTAATGGACTAAACTCATCAATCAAATGACATAGACTGGCAGAATGGATTAAAAAGAAAGACGCAATAATATGCTGCCTGCAACAGACTCATCTCATAGAAAAAGACATCCACAGACTAAAGGTGAAAGGATGGGAAAAAACCTATCACACACATGGACTCAGTAAAAAAGCGGGGGTTTCCATCCTTATATCAGATAAAGTGGACTTCAAACCAAAGTTAGTCAGAAGGGATAAAGAAGGACATTTCATACTGCTTAAGGGAACCATAAATCAGGAAGACATAACGACAGTAAATATTTATGCCCCAAACAATGGTGCGTCCCTGTACATCAAACAAATCCTTCTCAATTTCAGGAATCACATGGACCACAACACAATAATTCTGGGTGACTTTAATGCACCGCTGTCACCACTAGATAGATTTTCCAAACAAAATCCAACCAAAGAAACCATAGAACTCAATAACATAATCAATAACCTAGACTTAATAGACATATATAGAATATTCCATCCATCAATGAGCGGATTCACTTTCTTCTCGGCAGCACGTGGAACCTTCTCGAAAATAGACCATATGTTATGCCACAAAGCAGCACTTAGGAAATGCAAAAAAACAGAGATACTGCCTTGTGTTCTATCAGATCATAATGGACTGAGAGTAGAAATCAATGACAAAATAAAAAACAGAAATTACTCCAACACCTGGAGACTAAATAATATGCTACTGAATGAAACATGGATAACAAAAAACATCAGGGAGGAGATAAAAAAATTCTTAGAGGTCAATGAGAACGATGATACAACATATCAAAATCTCTGGGACACCATGAAAGCGGTACTAAGAGGAAAATTCATTGCATGAAGCACATTCCAGAAAAGAATGAAAAGTCAACAACTAAATGACCTAACATTACAGCTCAAAGCCCTAGAAAAAGAAGAACAGAATAACAGCAAAAGTAGTAGAAGACAGGAAGTAATTAAAATCAGAGCTGAAATCAATGAAATTGAAACAAAAGAATTCAAAAAATTGACAAAACAAAAAGTTGGTTCTTTGAGAAAGTAAAGGAAATAGACAAACCCTTAGCCACACTAACAAAGAGAAGGAGAGAGAAAACTCAAATTACTAAAATTCGTGATGAAAAAGGAAATATCATGACAGACACCACTGAGATACAGAACATAATGAGAAGCTACTCTGAAAATCTGTATTCCAACAAAATAGAAGCTACCGAAGACATCGACAAATGTCTAGAGACCTATGCTCCTCCCAAACTGAACCAGGAGGACATACACAATTTAAACAGAGCAATATCAAGCAATGAAACAGAAGAAGCCATTAAAAATCTACCATCCAAGAAAAGCCCAGGACCAGACAGATTCTCAGTCGAATTTTACAAGACCTTCAAAGAAGAACTCATTCCAGTACTTCTCAAAGTATTCCAGGAAATAGAAATGGAGGGTACCCTACTGAACTCATTCTATGAAGCTAATATCACCCTCATACCCAAACCAGGCAAAAACACATCAAGGAAAGAAAATTTTAGACCAATATCTTTGATGAATACAGATGCAAAGATCCTTAACAAAATATTGGCAAACTGTATCCAAAAACATATTAAGAAAATTGTGTACCACGATCAAGTGGAGTTCATCCCTGGAATGCAAGCATGGTTTAACATCCGTAAATCAATAAACATAATCATCATGTCAATAGACTTAAAGATAAGAATCATATGGTTATTTATATTGACGCAGAAAAAGCATTCAACAAAATACAACACCACTTCATGCTCAAAACACTAGAAAAAATAGGGATAGTAGGAACATACCTGAAGATTGTAAAGGCTATTTATGCTAAGCCCAAGGCCAACATCATTCTTAATGGAGAAAAACTGGAAGCATTCCCTTTAAAAATGGGAACAAGGCAGGGATGTCCTCTTTCACCTCTTCTATTCAACATTGTCCTCAAAACTCTAGCCAGAGCAATTAGGCAGACCAAAGAAATTAAAGGGATACAAATAGGAAAAGAGGAACTTAAGCTGTCACTATTTGCGGATGACATGATTCTATATTTAGAGGATACAAAAGCCTCCTCCAGAAAACTTCTAGACCTCATCAATGAATTCAGCAAAATAGCAGGCTATAAAATCAACACACATATATCCAAAGCATTTTTATACGCAAGCAACAAAACAGTTGAAAGGGAAATGAGGAAAACAACTCCATTTGCAATAGCCTCAAATAAAATACTTGGGAATCAATCTAACCAAAGAGGTAAAAGATCTCTACAATGAAAACTACAAAACATTGAAGAAAGAAATTGAGGAAGACCTTAGAAGATGGAAAGATTTCCCATGTTCTTGGATAGGCAGAATTAATATTGTCAAAATGGCCATACTACCAAAAGTGCTATACAGATTCAATGCAATTCCAATTAAAATCCCAATGATGTACCTTACAGAAATAGAGCAAGCAATCATGAAATTCATCTGGAAGAATAAGAAACCCACAATAGCTAAAGCAATCCTTAGCAGGAAGAGTGAAGCAGGGGGTATTGCAATACCAGAACTTCAACTACACTACAAAGCAATAGTAACGAAAATGGCATGGTATTGGTACCAAAATAGACAAGTAGATCAGGGGTACAGAATAGAGCACACGGGCACAAACCCAAATAAATACAATTTTCTCATACTAGACAAAGGTGCCAAAAATATGCAATGGAGAAAAGATAGTCTCTTCAACAAATGGTGCTGGGAAAACTGGAAATCCATATGCAACAGAATGAAACTAAACCCCTATCTCTCACCCTGCACAAAACTCAACTCGCAATGGATCAAGGACCTTGAAATCAGACCAGAGACTCTGCATCTTACAGAAGAAAAAGTAGGTCCAAACCTTCAACTTGTTGGCTTAGGATCAGACTTCCTTAACAGGACTCCCATAGCACAAGAAATAAAAGCAAGAATCAATAACTGGGATAGATTCAAACTAAATAGCTTTCTCTCAGCAAAGGAAACTATCAGCAATGCGAAGAAAGAGCCTACAGAGTGGGAGAATATCTTTGCCACTCATACTTCAGATAGAGCACTAATCTCCAGAATCTATAAAGAACTCAAAAAACTCTACACGAAGAATACAAATAACCCAATCAACAAATGGGCTAAGGATATGAACGGACACTTCACAGAAGCAGATATACAAGCAATCAACAAACATATGAAAAAATGTTCACCACCTTTAGTAATAAGAGAAATGCAAATCAAAACTACACTAAGATTCCATCTCACCCCAATTAGAATGGTGATTATCAAGAATACAAGCAACAATAGGTATTGGCAAGGATGTAGGGAAAAAGGTACACTCATACATTGCTGGTGGGGCTGCAAATTAGTGTAGCCACTCTGGAAAGCAGTGTGGAGATTCCTTAGAAAACTTGGAATGGACCTACCATTTGACCCAGCTATCCCACTCCTTGGCCTATACCCAAAGGACTTAAAATCAGCATACTACAGAGATACAGCCGCATCAATGTTCATAGCTGCTCAATTCACAATAGCCAGACACTGTGGAACCAACCTAGATGTCCTTCAATTGATGAATGGATAAAGAAACTGTGGTGTATATATATATATATATATATATATATATATATATATACACACACACACAATGGAATATTACTCAGCTATAAAGAATAATAGTTATGGCATTTGCAGGCAAATGGATGAAATTGGAGAATATCATGCTACGTGAGATAAGTCAATCTCAAAAATCCAAAAGATGAATGATCTCGCTGATAAGCGGATGATGACACATAATAGGGGGTGGGAGGGGGGCAAGAATGGAGGAAGGAGGGACTGTATAGAGGGAAAAGAGGGGTGGGGGGGAGGAAAAAATAACAGAACGAATCAAACCTCATTACCCTATGTGAATGTATGATTACACAAATGGTATGCTGTTACTCCATCTACAAACAGAAACAACATGTATCCCATTTGTTTACAATAAAAATTAAAAAAAAATAATAGTAAGCTTGCCTCAGCTGCTTTTGGTAAATATTCAAAAATAGCCAAATGAAATCTTACTCATGAAACCTACAACCCAAGAATATATTTAATATGTCCCTCTGTAGAAGGGGATCTGTTTGTTATCCAAGATACAAATGAGGGCAGATCAGACTTTCATGATGAATGAATGGCTGATAAAACAATCTTGAATTATGGCAGCAGATTTTACAAGGGTGACTCAGACCTCTGACCTCCACCAAGCTTCCCTATCATCCTGTAAGAATTGGAGAGTTCCAACTACTTCCTGGACTCCACAGCTAGGAGTCTGCTTATGACACACCTGGACAATATCCATGCCATTCCTATAACCTCCCCATTTAACTCACCTGTTGTATCTTAAAAGAAAAAACAGATGGATTTTAGAGAAAGGAAATTATTTTAAACTTAATTGGGTGGCAACACCAACAGCAGGTACAAATGTGATCTCTTCACAGGATCTATCAGCCCAGCCACTAGTTGTGAACCACAGTTAAAGCAAATAGTTTTATTCTAATTCAATGTGTTCATCTAATGGAGTTGAAAGTGTCTGAAAGATGGTGAAGGAGTCTTAAGCACGACCTCATAGGATAATAATGGTTCAGTCCCCTAAACTTTTTAAGCAGGCGCAGAGTTCTTATTGTCTATTCTTCTTAGAAACAGGCCTGAATATTAATTTACCTAGGAACCAAGTGACCAAGAAAGGAAGCCAAGTAACCATGTAAACAGCTGCATCAACTCTATTTTATCCAGTCCTCTACGACCTGACTGCTGTACCTGGCACCACCACTCTTCTATCAAGGGGAAGTGGTAAGTACAAAGGCTACCACACTGGAGGACCCCTGCATGTCTACTCCTGATGGAATCCCTCCTTCAACCCTCACCTATGGCTTCACTGAAGTTCTCTGTGACACATCCATTGAAAGGGGGAAAATCTGAATGTGGGAGATGGCTTTGCGTGATAAACTGGCACTAGCGGAATTACAGTACAGCATTTCAGCCCCTGCAGTAGTGGCCTTGAAGGAGAACCTTTTGGAGGGCAGAGTGTTAAGGTGAACACCTGGTTTACTACTTTGAGAGGAAGGAGAGACAGCTTCTTTCAATTATAATATTAAAAAACTGAAAAGAAGCAGCATAGCATTCTTAGGGTAGATATGTGACATTGACTGACAAGAGTCAGGTGAAATAAGAACCAAGCAAGACTGGTGGTAAGGGCAGCAGATGCTGAAGGGAGGTTTCTCCAATAATGGTGCCACTGCAATGTTAGGCTGCACTCTTTGTTCTGCTGCTTCTAGCTGGGAAGCATCTGAACCTGGATTACTGGCCCTCTGGGAGGTTCTGTGCCTTTGAACACAAAGTAATACATTCCATTCTGCTAAACTAGCTCAGTCAAATGGATTCTTTTGTCTCCACAATTATGGCTTGCTCAGTACCTTTTCAACTTCCATTTAGTTCACTTTCCTATACTGCAAAGGCTAGAAAGCCAAACATGTAGTTTGTAAGAGCCCCTTGTGGTTTATTTCTGTTAACTGGATGTATAAGACCCAAATTCAGAATGGAACTAAGCAGGGGTCGCAAGGGTGGTACAATAAGCACCAATTTTGATGGAGCAGAGCCGGGAGGCACAATGGTTCTTGGAGCCAACAGCTCTGAGGCAGGTTCCCTGTGGCATAGGAACACTGTGTGTGTGTGGTGGCGGGGTACCTGGGGGGTTAGGGGGATATCCTTCAGCATTCCAGGGCCCATATTAAGCATAGGTGAGACTGTGGTTGTTCAGATCACCACCTATTCTCCACTGCCCAAAACAGTACAAATGGCCGAATACACAACGTATAACATGGCAACCAAGACCAAATGGATGAGACTGACAGCAATTTATCAGTGACATGTATTTACAGCCCTGGGAGGAAAGAACAGAGCACACCATGCGGACTTACACAGGAACTGCACATGAGAGTACAGAGAAGCAGGAGGAGCTGTGGAAGGCTCAGAACTAGCAAAAGGATAAGGTGTCCCTGGTTACTGAAGAAGGTTTCTGTGTTGAACTTGTCTAAACAATTCTGCAAGCTGGCAGGATAATGAAACCCATCAGGTTGAGGGCTGGGGTTGTGGGGGTGCTAGGGGAACTAGCCAGTAGGGAGACTTTCCTGCTGCATGGGGGTTGGGGGAACATTTGGCAAAGGCAGGAGAATTCAAGTTAGGCTTCGGAGGCTCAAAGTTGTTAAGGTGGCACATGGAATTTTAGGCCTTCTATGTACTGGTGTGCGCACTGAAGATGACTAGAACAATGAAACCCAAACTGGAACCGCCCAGTGACTAGACAGGCTCAACCCTCCACACTGATGACCTGAACAGAAAAAAGACATGCTCATTTCAGAGAATAAACACTATCGAACTTAGTTCCTGTTATTATTAATACAAGGTAGTCTACATCTAATAAAAAATACTGGACATAAGAAACACTAGAGAATACATGTCTCATTATAAAGAATAAAATACTCAGCAGACAAACCTGGACCCAAAGATGGCCCCAAATGTTGAAAACTGTCAAATAGAAACTTTAACTATAATTAACATACTGTTTGTTTTTTTGTGGAAGTGTGAGGGCGCATTAGGGATCAACCAGGCCTTGTGCATGCTAAGCACAGGCTTACCACTAAGCTACACCCACGGCCCCTATAATTAATATATTGAAGGAGCTAGTTGAAAGGATGGATAACATGTATCAACAGATTGGGAATTTCAACAGAAATCAAAAGCATAAGAGAGAAACTATGAAAGTCAGGAAGAAAAACATGCTATCATACTAGAAGAATTCCATTAATAAGTTTATCAGTATACTGGACACAGAATGAGTGTATCAAAAGATTATATAAACTAAAATAGAAGCAGAAAAATCGATAAAAATAAAGAATGCCATGAACTGGTGGACACTATTAAACAATCTAGTAATGTGTAACTGGAGTTCCACAAGGAAAGTAAATGAAAAATATTCAAAAAGAAAATGACTAAGAATAATCTAAAATAAGGAAAAAAACAAATGACAATTATAGGAAGCTCAAAGAACTACAACTATTACCAAAACCAAACCAAAACAAAAACCTCTTTGGAGGCATATTAGAAAAGTAAACTATTGAAAATCAAAAGTAACAAGAAAATACTGATGAAGAAAAAGAAACACTGTACAATACGAACTTTTCATCAGAAACTGTACCACCAGACAAAGGGACAACTTCAGAGTATTAAAAGAGAAAAAGAAATAATTCTAAAAGAATGAAATATCTTTCTAAAGGGGACAAGAAAAAGTTCATCAAACAAAGGTGCATTGTTGACTAAACCTATACTACCAATAACTGTTTATACTGGAAGAAAACTTTCAAATAAATTATATAAACTTCAACTTTAAGAAGATACTTGAAGGAAATGCAGTAAAGCCCAAAGCAATGTGAAAGCAGGAAGACAGAAGCAAAACTCAATAAAACAGAAATAAAGAAAAAAAAAATCAAACAAACTAAAAGCCGGTTCTTTGCAAAGTTCAATAAAATTGATAAAAACTCCTAGCCGGACTGATCACAAAAGAAGGGTGGGAGGAGGGGGGAAGGAGAGAGACACAAGTTATGAATATCAGAAATGAACTGTGATGGGCTGACAGATCTGACTCCATGAGAACGTTATAGGCCAGACTCTAAGGGAAATGACTCTACAGACTCCATTTTGCTCTGAGACTCCATGTTATATAGGAAATAAGCTTCTCCCATGGGAACACCCTGCCTCTGTGCCCATCATCAGTTACTTAGTGTGACATGTTTAACAATACAGAATGACAATTCCTATGTAAAGAAAAACCTCTCTTTTGATTCCTATTGCTCCTAAACATTGTACCATGTGAACTGTGATTGTGTGGATGTTAGTAACATTCTTTAGTTTGTACCTAGGTAAGGGTCATTTTGACCCACTTCTCCCTCTGTTGATGATCTCATGATGTTAGTTTGTAATTTCGAATCATAGCAAAAGACACTTATGATTGATGTGATTTTTGGTATAAGAACCCCTGCAACTCTATGGTCGGGGCTGTTCTCCCAATAGCCACTTTTTGGGAGACAGTCAGCCGGCCAGCTTAATAAAGACTCAAATTTGGACTTCTCAGTGGTGATGGGTCTGTTCTTAAGTTGGCCCCATAACAGAACAAGTAGATATAACTATAGATCTAGCCTACAGACCTTTAAAGGATAATTTGAGAGGGGCTGAGGATGTTGCTCAGTGACAGAATACTTATTAGTATGCATGAAGCCCTGAATTCAACACCCAGTACACCAAGAAGGAAAGAAAAAGTAATCCACCATATCGAGAAACAAAAAAGAAGAAAACCCTACCTGTAATCACAGCTTATTCATAAATCACATCTTACAAAATTCAATATCCTTTCATGATAACAACTCAGAAAAGCAGGGTGTGATGGTGCACACCTGGAATTCCAGCTCCTTAGGAGGTAACACAGGAGAATCGAATGTTTGAAGCCAGCCTAAGCAATTCAGTGAAATTTTGTCCCATTAAAAAAGAAAAAGAAACCTCAGAAAACTAGTATAGAAGGGAGCTTCCTCAACTCATTACAAAGCATATATAGGCAAAAAACACACCTACTGCTGATTTCACAGCTAAGAGAAAGCATGAATGATTTCTCCCACAATTAGGAATGGGGAAAGAAAGGTGCTCTTACTATATTTCTTTTCAACATTGTACCAGAGATTCTAGCAAGTACCAAAGCGCAGGATAAAGAAGTAATAGTCATACAGATTGGAAATAAAAACCAAGACTGTCTTTATTTGCAGAAATCTGTAGAAAGTCTTAAAGGATTCATCAAAAATCTACTTAATTACGGCATGAGATTAATAAGGCTAAAGAAAATGTGACAAAAAACACAAATTCAATATATAAAGAATTCTCAAAATCAACAATAAGATAACCAAAGTGGGAAAAATTAAACATGAACAAAACATTTCACATCAAACACTTGTGATGCCAATGAACGCATGTAAAGATGCTCATTAGTGTTTGTGAAAATGCAAATTAAAACACAATGACCTCAGCACCATAAAAAGCAAAACAAAATAGGGTCTAGGGATGCAGCATGTGTGAGGCCCTGGGTTCAATCCCCAGCACCATAACAAAACAAAACAAAACACACACCACAATGAGAAGCTACTAGAGAGTTATTA
Source organism: Sciurus vulgaris (assembly GCF_902686455.1). Taxonomy (NCBI): domain Eukaryota; kingdom Metazoa; phylum Chordata; class Mammalia; order Rodentia; family Sciuridae; genus Sciurus; species Sciurus vulgaris. The sequence continues at coordinate 63,734,623 of NC_136475.1, forward strand.
GAATGGCTTTAAAAATGGTGCTAACAAGTGCTAGTGAGGATGCAAAGCAACTAAAACTGTTACATTTTGCTAACTGGAATGCAAAATGGTACAGTCCTACTGAAAATATCTGTTTGTCAATCAGGGTTTAATCAAAGAAGCAGGACCAAAAAGATGGATTTACCTTATTTACTTATTTTTTAATCTTTATTTTTAATAAAGATTTGTTATAATGATTTAGCCTCATGCAATTACAGAAGCTCATTTAACTGCCTCTTCAAGGTTGTTGTCTTTGCATCTGAAGCTCTGCCTTGGAGTATACAGGGTAAGCAGTTGGGAGAAGATGGTGCAAAGCCGGGGAGAGGAAGAAAAAGTTGAAACCCAGAAGCATGAGCTGGAGCCCAGACAATCAGAAAGAACCTTGTCAGTAACCACTGCCCTTGAACCTGCAAAAGCCAAAGGTCTTTCTTCATGGAGCTAGAAAGCAAGAAAGGCTTGGAGGACCCTAGGGAAGACAAAGTGACTGCAGTTCTAGCATTGCCTCATGCCAACAATGTGAGCCAGATCTACAACAGCATGTATGAGCTATAAACACTGCTGCGGCCTCAGATCTGCTCTCCAACCCCACAAGAGAATCTCCCCATGACCATCTTAACAAGAAACATAATGGGAAAGGAATTCTGCTAAATATAGTTCAGCTTAGCTACACTGATATATTTCTTTTCTTTCTTTCTTTTTTCTTTTTTTTGGTAATGGTGACCCCAGGGGTGCTTAACCACAGAGCTACATCCCAGCTCATTTTTATTTTTTATTTTGAGACAGGGTCTTGCTAAGTTGCTTAGGGACTCACTAAATTGCTGAGGCTGGCTTTGAACTCGCACCTCTTGCCTCAGCCTCCTGAGTTGCTTGGATTATAGGAGTACACCACTGTGCCCACAAGACCACATTAAATTTCTGTTGCATGTTTAGTGCCTACCCACATGCCTGGTATTCATTACACAGGTGTTCAGTAAACATCTGAACTGAACTGAGTTCAGAGCAAACACTAGACCATAAAATTACAGTGCACACCCAGCACTGGGAAAAGTAATTTCCCTTTATAGCAGTTCTCATCTCCTTTATCAGACCTATAGGTTTTGTCTTTAGGAGATTTGGTTCTTGAAATTTCTATGTAGTGTTGTGGCTCTATTATATCAATGACTGGTATATTACTAACACTGCACTGTTGTTATTCTGACCATCTGAAGCTAAATACCACCAATGAATTTTAAGTTCTCAGCTGCACATGCTACAAATTTAAATCATGGTATTCTAACAATTTGGGTACGAGTGAGGCTTTTCCAGTGACACAAACAGATCCATTAATTGTGTTTGGAATTTAAAATATCAACCCATATTGATAAGTAATAATTTTGCTTCAGTATAATTCAGGAGAGATGCAACAACAAAAGGCAAAATATTGGCTCACGTCAAATATGTGATAGTCTATAAAGATTCTATTTTCATTATTTAAAATACAAGAGGCTTTCACAGAAAGCTATTTATGAACCTCTGAAATAAGAATCTCCCTCATTTCAAAGAGATTTAATTACAGACAATAAGTCCATAAATACAAAGACAAAAGGAAATACATAATAGAACAGACAAGATTATGAAGTATGTAAAATGTAAAGCAAAGAGAACAGATTTTACATGTCCTCAGCACACACACAAATGGTAATTCAGTATGAAAGTAGATGAGCTAGTTTTGGGGGTCCCAAGGTGGGTGGGTGCTGTACTGGGAATCAAACCCAGGGTCTTGCATATGCTAGGCAGATACTCTTATCACTGAGCTACATCCCCAGCCCTGTGTTAATTTAAATGATTAAATTAACAATTAATTAAATTAAATGGCTATGTTAATTTAAATGAAGTCATCACTGTACAATGAATGTATATCAAATAATCATATTATACACCTGGAATGTACACAATTTTTTAATTTCTCAACTGCACCTTAATAAAGCTGAAAAAAGGTTGGCCATGGTGGTGCATGCCTATAATCTCAGCAACTCAGGAGACTGAGCCAAAGAGGATGGCAAGCTCAAGGCAGGCCTTGGAAACTCAGTAAGACTGTCTCAAAATTAGAAATAAAAACAGTGGGGGATGTACAGCAGTAGTAGAGTACCCCAGGGTTCAATTGCCAGGACCAAAAAAAAAAAAGGCTCTAAAAAAAGAACCAGTTTTTTAAAAAACAATAGGTCCTGTATATCATTAAGAAGAGTAAAAGACTAAAAACCATACAGTGAATTCTGCTACTTTGCTTGGTGGAGGTCATTTCTACATTAAAAGTCTATATAAAACTCAGGATCAACTATTATCAAGACAATCAGAAAAATACAGAAGAATTAAAGAAGAGCAGGAAGCCTAAACACAAGGATCAGAGATGTTTACCACAAATAGCCAGAACTGTCCATATTTTAACCTGGAACTCAAAGTTATAGGAGGTAAACTTGTGCTACCAAGGTTTACACCAAGAACTCAGTAACTCCTGCCACTGGATCTTACTCATAATTATTGCCCAGAACAAACGTCACTTACTCCCTTTATAAGACTAGCCTTCGCTCTATTTTGAGCAAATAAAAATTACTATGTGGGGGTTGGGTGCAATACCTCAGTGGTACAGTGCATGCTTAGCATGCTTCAGGCCCTGGGTTCAATCCCCAACACCAAAAACAAAAAATTGCTTATATTGAAGGCTTGCTAAATGAATACCAAATTTCTTGAACCAGACAAAATATTCCCATTCTGATATTTTATTTTATTCACAATTTTCTACTTACAAAGTCTTGACGTATATCATTGAAGTCCTTGCCATATTTTTCTAGTGCCTCTTCAAATAAGCTAGCTTCAGAGGCCGACCATTCTTCCATTTCATCTCTGCATAAAACAGGTCCTCCAAGTGGTACTAAGACACTAATTGCACTGCTCAAATCATAGCTGTGTCTATACAACGTATCCATAGCATGAAACTAGAGGAAAGAAACAAAACAGACAGGAAATGTCAACTAGATATGCACATCTCCTAAATTATGTAGGAATAAAAACACTAAAATGCATGATAATGCTTAATACAATATACTAAGGCAATATCTATTTTTAACAACAGAATTAAACAGTTAAAACACCAGATTACTGAATAATTTTTCAATATATAATTTGCTGCTTGGAAAGAATATTGACTCACCTTTTTAAGATGTGTATTTTTTTTTTTAAAGTGCATTCATTTGTTATGGCAACCTAACTAACCATGAAGATCCAGGATACTCAAGGTATTAAATTGGGAACCCAGAGAATTTCCTCACCCTTTTGGTTCAAAATGCTAAAATTGCTTTAATTATACTGTGTAAGACTGGTATGGCCTTTCTTTTTTTCTTTTAAAATATTTGTTTAGTTGTTGATGGACCTTTATTTTTATTTACTTATATGTGGTGCTGAGAATCAAACCCAGTGCCTCACAGATGCTATGCAAGTGTTCTACCACTGAGACACAACCCCAGCCCCTAGCCTTTCTTGACCAGGGTAAAACAGACTATTCATCAAAGAGTGGGAAAAAACATGCTCAGGTTGGATTTAGAGAGCAATGTACTAAAAGCAAGAGGTGGAAAGCAGTAGAATAAAGCATAATGGTTAAGACAAAACAAAATTACATGTTCATTTTAAATGGACAGAACAAAACTACAAATCCATGATAATATGGTGTTATGGTTTGGATCTGAAATGTTCTCTCAAAAGCCATGTGCTAAGAAGTCTGTATGCCAATTTGTGGTGCTGCTGGGAGGTGATGCAGCCTTTAGGAGGTGGGATCTAGTTGGAAGAAGTCAGTCACTGGGGGCACACAGTTGAATTTTATATTCTGTCCCTGGCCCTGTGTTCCCTCCCTCTTTCTTCTTCCACCTGCCACGAAGTGAGCAGCTTTGCTCCTCTACTTCCTTCTGCCATGATGCTCTGCCTCACCACAGGCCTAAAAACACTGGAGACAGCTGCCCGTGGATGCAAACCTCTTAAAACCAGAAGCCAAAATAAATCTTTCCTCCTTTAAGTTACTTCCCCAGGTAGTCTGGGGGCAGTGATGAAAAGCTGATTTGTATTCAAATGGTAAACTGGTTAAGATTTTGAAGACCACAAACAGATGACCAGGCTTGCTTAAAACAGCTATGCTGGTGTATATATTTCAAGGAAAAGTGATTTGAAAGGAGAAATGTTAGATCAGGACATACAATCAGATTTTTGTAAAAGTACCTTGTTTAGTTTACTTAAAAAAGCATTTCTTTCCAATTAGTGCAATGAACATACTCAGTTACAGAACTTCAAATTTTGAAAAACCTTTGATGGTTTTTCTACTGCAGAAAAAGAGATTCTTTCATATAACATATACAAAATGCTCTGCTGTGTATCAAAATCTGCACAAATGGAGATAGTTTCACTTCTACATAACAATAAGTCTCTGAAAATTTGCTTTTTAAGTGATTCCTAACTATATTGTAAGGGATTTTGTTAAGTTCCCTACTGGTACAAGACCATGACGTAAACTCAAATATCAACTGATAACTTTTGAGAGAGAAATTTATTTTAGCAAATGTGCATTAAAACATTAATCAAGACACTGAATGAGAATATAAACATGAATTTGTTGACAGAACTAAAGGTAGACATGTGCAGAACAGTAATTAACTGCTGTAACAAGTATTGACATCTCACTAAAAATATATCATTGGATCCCACAAAATAATAGCCAAGAAGAGATTTCATTATCAATGTCCTAGTTGTAATTACAGCTAAGGACACTAATCATGTGTAGTTTTTTTGTTGTTACTGTTGTTGTCATAACCATAAATAAAAAGTTCCAAGTGAACTTTTCTCACCTTTCAGCAGAAAGGGATGCAAAAATGTTAGAAATGACCTAGATTCCTTCATTTGTGTTCTGCAAATTTCAGAATCAACTAAACTCTGTTTTTCTAGCTAATTTTACTAAATTGACTGCTTATATATAGTATGTCATCTCTGAAACTTATTGTTTCTGAATAGCTAACTGTGATGCTATAATTCTTCAAGAGATAAAAAGTAATTTTTACAGTTAACAGGTGCTCTGACACCAAAAGTCACAGAATAAAATGTTTGTCTCAGCTGCTATTATATCAACCACTGAAACCTACAAAGCCCACATTTAAACCACAGCCCAGACAAAAGTGCAGTACCCATCAGTATGGGTAAAAAGTAAGTCTTATGCACAGTGGAATTCCTAGGGGACTGTTCTGTTGAAACCAATGATCATGTTTATCTCTAGAAGTCCCTATTACCTAGTCTTTCTGATATACACAGAATTTCCTTTGAATGGACTTTTATACAGCCTAATTCTACTCTTAAAAGCTTTAAGTAAAACATGAATATAGTATCTACAACAAAAGACATGATATTCAGTAAAGCAAATAAAGCTCAATCAAGGAAAGAGATGATAAAAAAAGACTTCGTAGTCTGACATACAGCCAATGACTTTTGGTTCATCACAAAGATAGTAAGTTTGAACTCGATAAGTTTGAGATAAGAACAATTAATAGATGGTGAGCAAAGTCAGGATACTGATGGGGAGGCACATGAAGGAAAACTTTAGGGATACTGGTATATCCACTTGGGTGGTAGATACATAAATGTATCACATATGTAAAAATTTATAAGCTGTGCAACAAAGTGTAGGACACTCTAAACACACTACTGTATATAGGTCTCCTATGGAACTGCCTCAGTGTAAAATATGAAAAAGAATTTTGAACTAAGCATTAAAAAAATCCTAAAATCTTCCCTCCAGAAAAATTTGCAAAGATACCATTTTTTTTTCAATCAAGAGACATAATACACATTGCAAGATCCATTCAAATCTAAATTTTAAAAATCATAACCCAGCACAAGCTGTTCTCTCTGCCAAAAAGCAGTGAAGGTGTTGTCACATTTCATCTCATTCATAACAGATGGAGATGACAAATAGAAGTATTTTAGGAGAGAGACTGACAAGGAAATCTTGGCAGAATTCTCATCTTTTGTTCATTAAGCAGAATCATGCTATGATAAATTGGATTGCTGTTCAGCAAATATTCATCCCCTCCCTGGACCTCCATAACAGACTATTCTTCCACTCCATCCATGCGGGGCTTGGCCATGTGACTTGTTCAGCCAGTAGAACGTTAAGATACATGATGTAACAGAGCCTTAACATGGATTTGTGCATTTGGCCTTGCCTTCTTGTGCTACTGGCTTTTGTCCCCATGGGAGGAGAGATACATGGAACAGATCTGAACCCAATATGCAGTTTGGCACCTACATCAGCCCATTCTGTTCACCAAAATCCTAGACAATCTGCTGGTGAGTTTGTGAGAAATTAACGCTTGCTCTCCTATGGAACTGCCTCAGTTTAAGAATGATTCATCATTGCCCAAGGTCACTTCATGGAACAGCCTGGACTTAATGTTTGCTGGGGTTGAAGGCTCAGATGAGAGACAACTCCCAGCACAGTCCATGGAGTCCAGCGCGTCTGTCATTCAGACTGCATCACAGCATTTTCCCCCACTATCCAATCTCCTCCATCCCTTCTCTTCCACAGGTGTTGATCCAAAAGCTTGCTAATACGTTTTTTTTAAATATTTCTTTAGATGTTGATAGGCCTTATTTTATTCATTTATTTATATGTGGTGCTGAGAAATCAACCAGTGCCTCATATTTATGCCGGGCAAGTGCTCTACCACTGAGCCACAATCCCAGCCCAAATTTTTTTGAATGAAGATCAGGGAAGTCAACCTGTTACATGCAGCTGATTAGTTTATTGATTTGTTCAGGAACAATTTTAGTTAAACTTTAAATTGATAACTCCAGCACAGGATGGGTATGGTGGTACCACCTACAGTACCAGCTACTCAGGAGGCTGAGGCAGGAGATTAAGCCCTGAAGTTTGAGGCTAGCCTAGGCAAAACCTGAGATCCTGTCTCAAAACAAACCCCAGTACTATTTTGTATTTTGTTTAGAGACAGGGTCTCACTGAGTCACTTAGCTTTTGCTGAGGCTGGCTTTGAACTCGTGACTGTCCTGCCTTAGCCTCCTGAGCCACTGGGATTACAGGCATGCACCTCCGTGCTGGGCTCAAAGATAAATTTTTTTTTTTAATTATAAACAAATGGGATACATGTTGTTTCTCTGTTTGTACATGGCATAAAGGCATACCATTTGTGTAATCATAAATTTACATAGAGTAATGTTGTTTGATTCATTCTGTTATATTTTCCCTTCCCCCCACCCCTCTACCCCTCTTTTCCCTTTATACAGTCCTTCCTTCCTCCATTCTTGCCCCCCTCCCTAACCCTAACTCTAACCCTGACACTAAAACCCCTCCCACCCCCCATTATGTGTCACCATCACTTATTAGCGATATCATTCGTCCTTTGGTTTTTTGAGATTGCTTATCTCACTTAGCATGATATTCTCCAATTTCATCCATTTGCCTGCAAATGCCATAATTTTATCATTCTTTATAGCTGAGTAATATTCCATTGTATCAAAGATAATTTAAGAAATTAAAATCACAAGCTGCCATTAACTGACATTTGTAAATCCAAATTTCTTTACCAATAACCTTAGATACGGTTGTTGGTACAATTTTCATTATATTTTCCCCAAGTTCAAATCTACAGTGACTTTCTGAGGTTTCCTCTATAAGCATTGAATTTATGGGAGAAAAAGTAAAGTAAAGCCAATGTTTACCCCCCACAAAGATATTTGTTTACACTTAAATTTAGGAAAAACATGAACAAACGACCATAAAAAAGAAACAATTTGGTTGGGGTTGTGGCTCAGTTGTAGAGTGCTTGCCTAGTACTTGTGAGGCACTGGGTCTAAATCTCAGGCACGACATAAAAAATAAAATAAAGATTAAAAAAAAAAGAAATAATTTTCCTAGGGTAGTCTGCAGGGCCTCAATGCTCATCTGTAATAGATAACCAGAGAAAAGAAGTGTGCCTAATACTGAATATTCTTGCCCTCGTGACATGTTTAACAGGAAAAAAATTTTCCGTATTTCACATTTCTGACTGAAGTGGACATCCATTAATACTAATTCTAATTTATAGTTTGGAAACATGAATAGTATTCATCATAAGTTATAGACTTGAGTTTTAAAAGTTATAGAAATTCTCATTTTATCAGTTTTATATTCATTTTGAAGGCTAGATTTCTAAGTTGATATTTAAAATGTTAATCAAAAGATAATTATTTTGCTGTGGCTTCTCTACTATCCTCAAATTCCCAGTACCCCGCAAGGCCCTAAAGGAAAATGTGTGCTTGAACAGGATTACAAATAAAGGGAATGAAGTGCATGATTAATAGCATTTCTACAAAGCGTTGGTATATAAAGAATAAAATTCTTGTTAAGTCAATGCTTCCTTAGGAAAATACTTGGTTTTTATAAGTTATTCTGGATGAAAAAAATGTAATGTAAAAAGTATGACTTGCTTTAAGAGAAAGATTATCTTTGTAAAGGAAACATCCTTTATTCAATTACTTTAAATCTTATTGTGACTTCCTTGTAACAGTTACGTTAAAAGGCATGGGTAATCATAACCTAATGACCATACTTAAACTTGATAATCCACTGTAATTAATGTAAGTATGACATGATAAAACTGCTCTCAGACCATCAATAAAGCTGTAAAATCAGAAGTGAGTGAGACTCAACACAGATGAGGTGGAAAAAGGACAAGTGCATCTCTATCATCAGTGTCTTCTCAGCAACAGCAACAAATACTTATTGACGCTGCAGCAGACATTGCTCTAAATGCTTCATGGGTATTAAGTGATTTGATCCCCAAGCTGATTCCACATGGGAGCTCAGAGGCAGACTTGTGAGGAGGCTGGAAAAGTGGTGACAGAGGTCTTGTTGGGGACTCTGGGGCACTGTGTCTTCCTCTCCTAAAGTGGGCCTCAAGAGCCAGGAGAGGCCAATGCTGTGAACGTTACCTTAAATGAAGATGGATAAACTGCTGAATAAATCGACTGTCTTCCAATAAACCAGGGCAGTCAGTGTTAGAGAGCTCTCTGCCTGTCAGAGAATACAGCAGCCCAGGAAAAACAGCCCCAAGTCATGCACCCACTGCCCCTACTCTGGGAAATCACTGCAGTTCCATCAAGTCCTTTCTTTGATTACAGGTATCAGCAATGAACAGAGCATATCTGTATACCCTTTGTTGCCCATTCATAACCCACCTAAAGCAAAGCAAGTGGGCTTTATTATTATCACCATTATAGGTCAGGAAACTCAGACACAGGTAGGTTGAGTAACTTGCCTATGGCTACATGAATCATAAGCTATAGATCCAAGGGGAGAAAACTATGGAATAAAAATCATACTCATGGGGCGGGGGCTATAGTTCAGTGGTAGAGCACTTGCCTCACATGCATGAGGCACTGGATGCCATCCTCAGCACCACATAAAAATAAACACATAAAAAGATAATTGTGTCCATTTACAACTAATTTTTTTTTTTTAAATTGTACCCACTTGTACACCTTTGTCCATAGTAGCAATATAAACAATAGCCACAAGAAGCAACACAAGTGCCCCATGGATGAATAGAATGTAGCAAGTACATACAATGGATCGTTACTCAGCATTAAAAAGGCAGGAAGGAAATTCTCATACATGGTACAACACAGATGAAACCTAAAGACGCACTAAGGGAAAGAAGCCACTGACTAAAGGACAAATATTACATGGTTCCACTTACATGAGGTCCGAGAGTAGTTGAATTCATTGAGACAGAAAGTAGAATGGCAACTGCCAGGGCTGGGTGCCATGGTGGGACTGGGATAGGGGAATGCAGAGTTAAAGTTTAATGGGTACAAGTTCCAGCTTGGGAAGATGAAGCTCAGAGATGCATGGTGGCGGTGACGACACACAACATGAACTTACTTAATGCCAGGGAACTATATTAAAGATGGTTAAAAAGATAAAATTGTTGCTATGTATACTTTACCACATTTTTTTAAAGTGTATCCTTTGCTTAAATCTTTATATACAATTCATAGTCTTCAGTCTGCATATATAAAGCTCTGGTGATTCAGACCAAGTATCTAAAATGATTTGGACTTCCAAAGTGCTCTGAATTTCATAATTTGTTCAGAGCTACTATTACTTCTCTACATTAGCACATCACAAAGTGACCTGTCCTAGACTGATGGACAGCCACAATTTACAAAGTTGATTAGGTGGGGCTGTGAGAAATCAGGCACAAGCACTGACTATGCAAAGATCCTGTGGCAGGATACAGATCATGAAATCAAAGGAGTAAGACTGCTCAGCTAAGCTCAGAGGACATAGTGTTCCAGCAGAGAGGCTGGAGAGAGAGGCCAGGCAAAACACTATAAACAGACAGTGTTTTATTAAACAGTCCTACTGACTAATCTGAATTTTTATCATAAATGCAATAAAAAGTCATTAAAAGGATATAAGATAGGTAACAGCAAAATCAATTATATTTTTAAAAGATCAGACATAATATAGGAATCAGAGATGTTCCAGGATGTGATCTGTACCCAACTAAATCAACACAGCCTCACTTTTCTCAGCACTGGACCTGTCAACAGGAAAGCTAGGTTTATAGCCCTATTTTGTCACTAATTAAAAATGAGTTCTTGGGGGAAGGAAAGATGGTGGAATGAGACAAATATTGTTACCCTATAGACATGTATGATCACATGAATGGTGAGAACCTACATTGTATACAACCAGAGAAATGAAAAGTTGTACTCCATTTATGTACAATGAAAAAATTAAATAAATACATAAATAAAAATGAGTTCTTAAAAGTCTGTCCTGTGCCTTGGGCTCCTCACCTGTAAAATATTCTATCCTAGGTTTCTAAGGTTCCAAACAACTCAAAAATCTCTTTTTCTTTGATTCTACCCCCAAAATGATTTTACCCTCCGCCTCCAGGCAAAAGAGAAATGCCAGGACTGAAGCTATTCTCCAGAAGCAGGTGACTGACGACATTCAGGACATCTGCTCCTCAAGCCAAGAGGTTACAGACCTTTTCTGATCAACATCACCCAACAGGGAGCACAGGCTGTACCTATATTAATGCCAGTCAGTTCTGGTCAACAAAGACCACATACACAACAGTGGTCCCATAGATTATATTGCCTAAGGACACCTTAGTTTGGTTAAGCACACTATGATATTCACACGATGAAAATGGCATAACATACTTCTCAGGATGTCTTCTTGTCATTGAGCAAGACATGACTCTAGTACTTAACTTATTAACCAATTCAGGATTCCTTTTGTTCTAAGTAACTTGGCAGGGAGGAATACTGGGGCTTGAAACCAGGACACTATCACTCAGCTACACCCAGGCCCTTTTCATTTTTGAGACAGGGTCTTGCTAAGTTGCCCAGGCTGTTCTCAAACATATGATCCTCCTGACTCAGCCTCTCAAGTGCTGGAATTATAGGTATATGCCATGCCTGGCTATTCCAAAGAATTCTGATTCCATAGATTGGGGGTAGGGGATTTTTGTAGGTATTGTAAATAGATTTTTTCCCCTTTGCATACTGCACAAAATAGACTTTATATTTTAATGAAACAAGGGTAAACTCTATGAAGCCTTCATGGACTTTGATGTTTTTAACAATTATAAACGTTACATAACTTAGATTAATATTTGAAATTCACATATTAGATGTATTCTTAGCAGATCTCAAAATAAGGAAGTTAGAATTAGGGATGGGCAACTTACCTACTTCCAAAATACTAATGATCTGACAAGCGGCATATGGTATCCTGGATAAACCAAAGTCAGACTAGGAATGCTGAGAGCCCACTACAATTCTTTCAGTGAAAGTCACAAAGAAAATAACCCATAAAAGGTTACTAGGGTTCCACAGTGCCATAGCCATGCCCTCTGCCTTTTGCAGCAGGAGGCCTTCAAGGTCAGGGTTTGGTCCCCTACTGGAGAAATCAGCTATTCAAGGTGACTGAACACAACTTCCCAGGTTAGGATACACCTCAGTGGTAAAGGCCTGCCTTGCATATGCAAAGCAAAGCAATTCCTAGTTGCCCTCCCCCAAAGACAATACAAAACAACTTTCTGAACCTCTCAGCTTATTTCTGCTTAGAATAATAATAGTGATTATTATTATTATTTAAGATAATGTATGTTATGCAAAAGTTACCTCCAAACTACTAAACACCAAAGAAAACAACAGAAGGGATGAAAATACTGGAGAGTTAGGAAGGTGCCTTCCTGAAAGGGAAATATTAGATAGCTATTAGAGAAAACACATAAAATGACACTTAAACTATAACTAAGGCATAAATGTCCTCAAAACGCTTAAGAATAGCCTTCAGCCAGATGCAGTGCCACACGCTGCAGTCCCAGCTACTTGGAAGGTTGAAGCAAGATGACTGCTTGATTCTAGGAGTTCAAGACCAATCTGAACAACATAGCATGACCACAGCTCAAAGAAAGTGTGTGTGTGTGTGTGTGTGTGTGTGTGTGTGTGTGTGTGTGTGTGTGTGTAAACAGCCTTCACTGATAGAAACAAATACTGCATCTTGAAAATTCCGGTCCTCTTCCTAAAGAAATCCACTTGCCATCCTGCACATTCACCAGCAGTGGGAAGCAAAGAGTCACTGGAGCTGCAAACCAAGAGCCCTCACACCCCTTAGGACAAATCAGCCCCAACAGCCAGCTGCCACTAGAGACAAGGAGCACCTCAAGAACTGGTTTGTTCACTCCTGCTCCTCAAGCAGGGTAGAAGAAATGTGCCATAGTGTGACAGGGGCAGCATCCCAGTTAGAACCTGAGAAGCATTGTATCATAACAATAGTGTTAAACACAAGAGACTGGTTACATACGTAACAGCAAATCTATACAAAGCAAGAACATGCAACTTTAGAAAAACCTCCCTAGCTGTTACAATAACGAAGCGTTTGATAGCTGGGGCCATAGCTCAATGGCAGAATGCATGCTTAGAATACTGAACACCCTCAATTCAATCCCCAACCTCATTCCATCCCCCTCACTTAAAAAAAAAAAAAAAAGGAATAACAGTTTATGTTATGTGGTTGGGGAAACATGGGGACAGAGACAAGGGGAACACAAAATTCCATGTTTTAGATGACCTCAACTATGTGTAAAAACAAATTCCACGCTTTTCTTGTTTTATCAATTATCAAAACTTACTTTGTCATGAACAAATACATCAACAAAACAGAAGACAACTGATTAAGAGTCCAAAAGCTGACCTTGCCAGATGTGGTGGAGCATACCTGTAATTCCAGTAACTCTTGAGGCTGAGGCAGGAGGAGCCCAAGTCTGAAGTAGTCTCAGTTACTTGGTGAGGTCCTAAGTAAGGTAGTGAGACCTTTCTCAAAAAAAAAAAATATACAGGGCTGGGCATGTAGCCAGTGATCAAGCACTACTTGGATTAATCTCTGGAACTGCCCCCATCACCAAAAAAAGTATATTTAGAACTTTGAAATTTGATTTAGGGGACATTACAAATCATAAAGAAAACAATACATTCAATAAAAGGTATTGAGATGATTAATTAAATATTCAGGGGAAAATTAAGTTTCTACCTCACTCCACATTAAAAAAAAAAAAAAAAGAAGCTCTAAATGGATGTACAGTCCTAAATATGAACAATGTGCTAAAAAAAAAAACTATTAGAAAAATGGGACACAGGCATAACACGATGTGACCAGTGAGGCAAGGATAGGATTATGCCGGTATAGGCCAAGGGAAACGAAGGCTGCCAGTGAACCATCAGGAGCTGGGTGAGGCAAGAAACGCCATTCCCCTACAGGCTTCAGGGCGAGCATGGCCCTACAGATGTCCTGAATTTAGACTTTTGGCCTCCAGAATCCTGAGACAATAGATTTCTGCTGTTTAAAGCTAAAAAGCACCACCAACAACAAAAAAAGTAAGTTTAAAAAGAATAAGTGAAGAATGGACAAAGGCTCTGAAGCTAAAACAAAAAGAAGAAAAACCTAAAAGAGTCAATAAATACATGAAATATGCTTAATTCCATTAAGTAACCAGGAGAACAGAAGTAAAACGAGAGAGCATCAGGTTAGTAAACACTAAAAATCTGAGAACGCCAAGTGCTGAAAATAATATAAGGAAATGGATAAAGAATGCAGAGAACAGGTCTGGGGTTCGCCTCACTAACGGGGCTCATGTTAAGCATGTGCAAGGCAATGGGTTTGACCCCCAGCATAGAAAAAGAAAAGGAAAAAAAAAAGAGAGAGAGAATGCAGATCACTCAATAACTCCCATATGTAAGTCAAGATGATTTGTTGAATTTTAAATTTCGACCATGCTATAATGTGGCTACATGTAGTCAAATTTTAAATGAACGCTATCCTATGGTGGTGTTCTCTTCTGTCCAACTCTGTCTATTGCTGTTAATTAAGTAACACTTGTCAGATTGGGAATTTCAGGAGTTATCTCTCTTTGAGAGTTACAGAATTAATTAGTGCATCTTTTACTACCAAAAATGCCTGTTTTTAAAACTAGAATTAGCTCATCTGTAGTCAGTAAATAGGAAAATGGCAATACACAAAGAAATTTTGCTAGTACATGGGAGACTTTCTCCAGCAATCAGAGAAAAATATTCTCAAAGTTGAGAATTTTGGAAAAAAAAAAGGGGTGGGACATTTGCATATGGTGGTTCACGCCTTTAATCCCAGCTTCATGGGAGACTGAGGAAGGAGATTTACAAATTTAAGGCTAGCCTCAGCAACTTCATGAAAGCCTGTCTCAAAATAGTTTAAAAAGGTGCTGGGGATGTAGTTCAGTGATACAATCAGCATTCTATTTAGTTATAGCCTAGAATAGTTTAACACATGCTCACACAGGAATGTGTGGGAATTTTCAATGCAGCATTACGAATAACAGCAAAACAAAAATGTTTATAAAGCAGTCCTAATGTTCAGCAGTAAGGCAATATATAAATAATATGGTCTAGGCATGGTGGCTCATAACTATACTCCTAGCTACTCAGGAGGCTGAGGTAGGAAGATCACTTGAACCAAGAAGTTCAGGGCCAGCATAAGCCTGGGCAAAGAAGGATCCTGTCTCTTAAAAATAAAAATATGTCAGGCATGGTAGTGCATGCCTATAATCCCAGCAACTCAGGAGGCTAAGGCAAGAGTTTGAGTCAGGAGGCAAGTTTGAGGCCAGCCTCAGTAACTTAGATCCTATCCCAAACTGAAAATAAGATGGCTGGGGGGACAGCTCAGTGGTACAATACCTCAGGTTCAATCCATGTACTGCAAAATTAGTTAATTAAATAAAAATAATAATGTGGTACAGTATTATAAGAAAAATACAAATATTACAAAGCAGTTAAAATGAATGAACTAGATATATGTGTATTAACATGGACAGATCTCAGAAATAGGCAAAGGGCAGAATGCTAACTAGTAAATTTAAACATGTACAAAACAATGTTTTTGGATCTAGAAATACACAGAACTATAAAAAACACAGACTGTATACATAGCAGATTAGTTACAGCAGCTACCTAATGCCAGGAGGAAGGGGTGATAGAGGTAGGAAGCACAGATGGAGGAAAAGAATTAGGATTCAAAAAGAGTATGAGGGACTTCGACATTAACTACAATGGTTGAAAAAAAAATTAATCAGAAGAACTAAAATATTAACATTTGCTTGAGGTGGCATTATGTGGAGTTTTATTACAGTATCCTCTGTACTATAATTTGCTATTATTATTATTATTATTATTTATAATGCACAAAAAGAGGCTGAGAAGAAGCATAATAAAATGGTAAGAGTGTTCTACTCTGGTAATGAGAACGAAGTTTTTTTTAGCTGCAACTGTACTACTTTTCAATTTTTCATAATAAGCATACATTAACTTTAGAACTGGGGAAAATAATTCTGAATAGGGAAAACTATATAGGTGTTGAGTAGATTCCATGTAGTACAGTCCTGGTTCATTCCAATACCTATTCCCTGAAGGTCCATACAAACATGATATCTGTCCTCTTGAGTCTACAGCAAAATAATCTCTAAGGTCTAGATAACCAAAACACAAACCTATTTTGGAACTCCTTAACTTGTATATAAAATATTAATATATCAATCAAGAGAACAAGATTTTCATATATAAACAACATTCTAGTCTTTGAGGAAGGATTTTAAAGAAAAAGTTTCCATAACAGTTATCAACTACTAATGCTTACATCATAATCTCCAATTGTATAAAAATACACAGAAAGCCTAAGGAAAAAATCTGATACGTACTCCAGATTGAGTTTTTCATACCACAAAAATACTGTATGGAAAGTATCTCAAACTGGTACATAATCAGAAAGTAATAAAACCATCAGGTACAGTGGTGTATGCCTGTAATCCCAGCAACTTGGAAGGCTGAGGCAGGAGGATCACAGATTCAAGGCCAGCCTTAGCAATTTAGCCAGGCCCTATTTCCAAAAAAAGAAAAAAAACAAAAACAAAACAAAACAAACTTAAAAGGGCTGGGGATGTAGGTCATGGTAAAGTGCTCTGGGTTTCAATCCCCAGTACCAAAATGATAATGATGATGATGATGATGATACCATCTATCATTCTATTCTGTTCCATCACAAAATTGAAACTTGTTATATACAGTGAACACTATTCAACTAGCTTAATCTCACCAAACCCTGATCTTCTCAACTATACAAGGAGAAACCTACTATGACTCTCATAAAGTGTTGTAGTAAATAACTCCAACTGACAGAAAACCTACAGGGCTTGAAGGGTGAAGAAAAAGAAACCAGTGCCAGGCCCAATGCTCAGCCATCACTGGCATCAGTTGTACAATTCAACTGAATAAGGGAAGCTTCAAATGATCCCCAAGGGGAAAAAGTAAACAGATTTAGAAGACAACCCCATAGTGGAATAAAATAAAATAGACATAAAAATGTTAAATATTGATACTTTAGACACTGATGCATGACAAGAGAATAATTTCTATAGCAACAGACTCAAGAGGTGATCACTTGCACATAAAAAATTGTTAAAACATTATGTGTGATCTAGTTATATAAGTATATAGGTGGAACACAGAAAATAAGCACAACCATAAAAACAGGTATGTCAGAATGGTGAATTATGACCCCCCCAAAATATCTTTTATATAATTTCATACCTACTCTGTAGATGTCATTCTTATTTATTTCAGTTCACACACACACACACAAAAAAACAGGTAACCCAAGTAACCTAACAGCCAGCCCAAGTTAACCAAGTAGTAGGAACGTCTAAAAACCAGAAAACACTCAAGCCTGCAATGTTTTCATAATTAAACACGTAACAAAAGGATAACCCCAAAATTTCAAAGGGCATCTTACCAATGTGATGTCTCGGGAAGCTGCAGCTGCGCTCATGTGCAAGCTAGGCTGCCTCACAGAACTGCTACAGTCCAGGGCTCTAGCAAATGTCCCAACAGCCCTAAATAAACCAAACACAAACAGGAAAAAGTAAAGCCCTTATTACTGTTTTAGGTCCTATAAAACACTTGTGCTATGCGTTTACTGTAAATAAAGAATTTTTGTACTTATATCTATATGATACCTATTAGCATCCCCCTCTTAAATGGAGAAATGGAGCCTCCGCAAGGTGAAGTAAATTGCCAAAAAAACAAAAACAAAAACAAAAGTACGCTGCATAATGAATGAAAAATTGTAAAAGAAAGGCAAAACGCATTGTTGGGTGTTTGAAAATCAATTATCACAGGAAATGGTTTTGTTTGAGTCTCTAGGTTTTGTGTGTGTGTGTGTGTGTGTGTGTGTGTTGTTGTTGTTGTTGTTGTGATGGTGGTGGTGGTGGTGGTGGTGGTGTTTCTCTGGGCTCAGTCTCCTGGGCTCACATAATCCTCCTACCTCAGTTTCCCCAAGTAACCGGGACTACTGGAGCATGCCACTAAGTATTTTCTTTCTGTAAGATTTAATACATGTTGAACAATCCTAACCTGAAAATCTAAAGTGTTCCAAACTCTAAAACCTTGAGAGCTAACACAACCAAAGTGGAAAATTCTGTCATGACACTTGGTTCCATGCACAAAATTATTAAAAAATACTGCATAAAATTACCTTCAGCCACATGTATAAGGTATATTTGAAACATAAATGAATTTTGTGTTTAGACTTGGAACCCACTCCCAAGATACTGCATTATATATTTGCAAATATTCCAAAATTTGAAAAAAATCTAAAATAAAAAAAAAAATTGCTGGGAGTAGTGGCGCATGCCTACAATCCCAGCAACTTAGGAGGCTGAGGCAGGATTCCAAGTACATGGCCAGCCTTGGCAACTTAGAAAGACCTTGTGTCAAAATAAAAAATAAAAGGGACTGGGCATGTAGATCAGTGGTAAAATGTCCCTGGGTGCAATCCCAGGCCAAAAAACTAAGGGAGGGACAGGGTTAGGGAAAGGGAGAGGGAGAGGGGAAGAGAAGATTGGAGCCGAGCTTGTGTGGGCATGAAGAAGGAAAGGGAAGAACTATTAGAAAATACCATGGAGTAATTATTTGGTGTTCATATTTGTTCAAGAAATATAAAGTAATTACCTGGAGAGTTCTGACCACTTTTTTTGCCCAAATTGTGAAATTCCAGTAACATTTTTTCCTTCAGCTATAATTAACTAACACAACTGTTTCTTGTATATATAATAGATTTCTACTGAATCCCATTAGAAACAACAAATTTTCACCATACTGGTATTCATTTGTGATTAAGAAGGCCTTCTTACAGGTGAGGAACCTTAATCTCAAGAGGTGCAGCATGAAAAGAAAAAGACATTCACTCCTTTTTGTTTGTATTTTAAACATGGTAGCTGAGGACGTTTTAAAAAACATTTTAATTAAAATGTAACATGAGGAAAACTACCACAATGTATATCTATTTAGTTATCACAGGTGAATGTACCCGTTCACCAGTATCCAGGTCAAGAAACAGAAGGAGATGGGAGGCTAAAGCCGGAGGATCACAAGTTCAAGGTCAGCCTTAGTAAATTAGTGGGACCCTAAGCAACTTAGTGAGACCTTGTCTCAAAATAAAAAGGGGCTGGGTATGTAACTCACCACAGATTCATTTTGCTCACACAGAATCACACAGTATGGACACTTGTTTCTTTATGTCAATGTCTGGCTTCTTTTGTTTAAAATGCTCTTTGGAGAGTTGTCCACATTGACAGATGGAGCTACATGAATTCATTTTCCTTCCTATGGAACATTCTTTTGATTCCCAACTCCACCTCTACTTTATCACTGATGAACATTGGGTGTTGTAAAACAAATATTAAGGAAATTCTGTAAACTCCTTAGCAACTCTCATTCTGATTCAAGCAAACACAAACAGCCCTTGGCAATCAGAAAAGGGGGGTGGGGGGAGACAATGCAAATCCAATTTGTCACCTGCAATTCAGACAACTTTCCAGAGCCTCTAGGCCAGAGTTTCCATTAATGATATCATTTCTACTCCTTAAACTTCAGTTTTCTCTACTCCACACACTGGGTTCCTTCCAGCAATATATAAGTGTCTTAATCTAATCACTTAATGGTCAGGCTTATGGGGCTCTGGACTCTGAATGCATAGGCACTAGTACAGTTTGTGACCTTCTGTAACCACTGCCACTATGAATGGTGCTGGCTAAGGATGTGCTCAGCCTGTTTTTTTCCTTTGTATTATAGAAACACACACACACACACACACACACACACAGAAAAATCAGATAATATTATAATGAAGACCTTTGCACCCACTGTCCAGATCTGACTAATTCTAATATATTGCAATACCTAATTCACTTTTTAGGGAAAGAAATATTATAACTTGGTTAGAATCCTCTCTATATATTCCCAAACCAAATATGTACATTTATATTCATTTATATATATATTGAGCTAAAGCATTGTTTTGCACATTGTACAACTTTTAATAAATGATCACATTGTATCGACATTACTTTTGAGATTTATCTCTTAACTGCATAGACCTCTAATTCATTCATTTTAATTGCTGTAAAGTAGTATTCCATTCTATGAGTATACCTCAATTCATTCATCTATTGCTTGCTGATGTACTTTTAGTTTTTTTTTTTTTTTTTTTTTTTTCCCAATTTAGCTACCATTGTGATGCTTTGAAAATCTCATTTACTTTTTGCTTTGTGGCAATTTTCCCCATGAGCATCATTTACTTCTATAATTGAAAAAATAAAAATAAAATTCTGTTCCATTCACTTTTTCAAGAAAAGAGGAAGGGTATGAAGCAAGTCAGCAAGACTGAAAGCTCTCAAAGCAAAGCCCTGAGCTTAGCAACAGACCTTACTCAAGCGTGGATACGGTGAGAGGAGTCCACATTGCACATTTTAATAGAACCTGACCAATCCATTCTAGAGTAAAGCCATGTCCAGAGCAAAGGAAATCATTGCTTTCATTAAAGATACAGGACTTCAGGTAATGAATTTCTTCTTTATATGTTTCTGTTCTCTTACATAATGAAAATTAATAAATCTATTTTCAAATTGAAATAAATGATAGTAAATCACATTATTTAGGAGGCGGTGTGACACATATTAAGCTTCCTCACATAACTAGAAAAAGATTGATACAATTAATGGGAAAAGGTAAATACAGAGAAAAGAAAATACACATACCTATAGATTCTTCAATAAAAAGAAATTTCTTTACTCAAAGATGCCATACTTACCGAGCTACAACTAAAAACTGGTCAATCTGTCGATCTGTAAGTGGGCTATTTGGATCCCAAACTTTAATTTCCAATTTTGACTGTTCTCTCTCATCTGATTCTCCTGCCCAAGAACAAAGGAAAGAGTCTTGGTTACTCACAAAGCACAATGACACACATGGCTGGTGACTACACTTACCACAGCATTAGAAATGTTCCAATATAAGGTGAATGTTCACAGTTTTAGTACATACTTTCAGACAGCAGATGAACAAAACCTGGTAAAGTGAACACTGAGGATAATAAAAAACACACCGACCACATGGCATCAGCATTAGCATGCGTTTCCTGAGCACCTGTAGGCGTGAGGCACTGAGTCCCATGCTAAGGAATACAAAGATGAAACAGAAATCATCCCTGCCATAAGACACTTCAACTATGATAAAACGCGTGCATACATGCCTCTGATACAAGCAAAAGAAATAGATGTCATAAGAGACATATAAATATGGCTGTAAGAATCCAAAGACCAGAGAAATCATGTCAGGCTAGCTAGGAAACAATGTCATGAAGGGAGCAGCATTTCTGCTAAAAACTGAAGGGTATGAATGTCCTGGCAGAGGAAGACTTTTAAAAACTATGACAATAGGAACAAAGTCATGGGTATTAAAAGTGATAGAAAAATAGCTCATTTTGTCTAGAGAACATCAAGGGGAACAAGAAGAGATAGTCAATAGAAGGGGGTTATAAACACATTACTGGAGATTCTGCACAGATTTTCTGAACAGATTTTATTTAGAGGTAATGGGAAGCTATTGCCTGTGTGTGTGCATGGCGGGGGTGGGAAGTACTGGTGACTGAACCCAGGGACTCACACATGTTTGGCAAGTGCTCTACCATTGAGCTATATCTCTAATGCATTTTACTTTATTTCCAGACAGGGTCTCACAAAGTTTCCCAGGCTGGCCTCAAACATAAGAAACTCTGTCTCTGCCTTCCTAGCCACTAGAATTACATGGATGCACCACTGAACCTGGCAAAGCCTTTGATTTGAGTAAGGAAGTGACAAATCCAGACCTAAACTTTAACTGACCTAGATAGCAATGGTACCTGATTTACTCTGCACAGGTACCTGATGAGGTCAAAAGACATTATCAAATTCCTTGAAGAGTTCTATTTGGGGTTAATGAGGGGCTAAAACATGATGCTGGAACAGCAACTAAGAGTAAAGAGAAGATTCAGGATGCCAGTGACACATGGACGTAGAGGGTAGAGTTCAAGTGTTATGGACTATATGGATAGGGCTGGCATATAAGAAAGAAGGAACACAAAAAAGGAGATGAAGGCCAAGGGAAAGACTCACTATGGAACAGGATACTTTGTTTTCTTTCTTTTCTTTCTTTTTTCTATATGACAGTAGAATGCATTTTGACACACAGTACACAGATGGAGTGTAACCTCTCATTCCTCTGGCTGTCCACGGTGCTGACTCACACCAGTAGTGTGATCATACATGTACACGGGGTAATAATGTGTGTCTCATTCCACTGTCCTTCCCATCCCACCACCCCACCCCTCCCCTTCACTCCCCTCTGCACAATCCGAAGTTCCCTGTTTTAACATCTCACAGGAGATACAACCATTGGGCAGGACTCAATGCTGAACAAAGCATGGCAGCAGGAAACAGGTCAAGTGTGATGGTGCCTGCCTGCGATCCCAGCGACTTGGGAGGCTGAGGCAGGAAGGGGGCAAGTTCAAGGCCAGCCTGGCAACGTGGTCAGACCCGATCTCAAAATAAAAAGTACTGCAGATGTGGTTCAGTGGTAAAGTGTCCCTGAGTTCAATACTCAGTCCCCCCCAAAAAAAAAGGAAGTGAAGTCATGAGAGTCAACCGGAATTTTTCTTTATGACCACGGAAATTTTTCTTTATGATCCCTACTGGGCTAGGAGCTCTTTGCTGATAAAGACTGAGTTTGGCTTTGTTTTGGTTCTGATCACTGCCATGTGTAATCAGGCGGCATGTCTTATACTCAGTAACATCATACCATGAAACGGAAGAGTCCCTGATGACCAACTCCTAGCACAGGACCCAGTAGGTATCAATGAAACAGGAGAGGACAGAACGAGGTGCCATTCAACCTGAGTCAGCCCACTACTGTCAGGCTGGAGACAGTAAAAGACAGGTAACTAAGAGGCCAACTGCCATTCCCAGCACAAAGCAGGAACAGAGCAGAGTAACAGAGACCTAAATAATTTTGAAAAGTTTTCATTTTTCATAGCTTTTGCTTACAAAAACCAATATTTTCCCTTTTTTCTTTTATCTATTTTTCCCTTTTTAATCTACAATATGAGGTATACTTTTAAACACTAGTTAAAAATCAAAAAAGTTGCAAACTGTGAAACTTGAGAATGGAGAACAACACATTTCCCTCTATCTTTAAAAAAAAATTATGTAAGAATTATTATGACAAAAAAGAAATACAGGAATGATAAAAATAAATGTACAGGGGATGAAGGTGTACGTCACCTTGTAGAGCTGAAGTGGTACGTCAGTATTAAGCCCCTTCTGTTATATTTTGTATAATGTACAGGTAAGACTGATATTTACTACTGAAATTTGAGTTAGTAAAATTGATAAATTTTAAGTACATCCATGAATCTACAGTATATAACAGAATTTATTATAAGAATTCTAAAATGAATTCACTGCAAACAATAAAAATACACTACTGAATGCACTCAGACTAACACCAAACATATAGACAATGCCAGAGAATGAAAAAGAGCAAACAACAACAAAAGAATGAAGAAATGCTCTACATCAAACAATCAATGTGGATAAAATGAAGGCTCATTTTATATTCACCAAATAACTATATTTCTATAACCGTTTGATCATCTTTTCACAGGGGAAAACACTATTAAGCTCTTGAATGAACTTAGAATTTGGGTTAACTAAATTTCCGCTAAGCTAGCAGCAATCTCTGAATGGCCTGGAGCAGTGGTGAATTCCAGGCTCTGGTCATGTGCACTCTAGCCACTGCAATAATCTCACTTCCCTCCTGCACTTATGATAATCCACGCCAAACACTGAGCTCCTACAAATGTATTTGCCAATTAACTACATCATTGTATATAATTTCCTATTTTTGCTTCATATAATTTGGAAAAAACGTAGATCCAGAGATGATTTTAAAAGTTAGTGTTAACCCTCCAACTATTTTAAAATTTCTAGAAAAGACAGAGTATATTCCTTAAGAATACCTAATGCCTTATCCCTTAAGTATATCAGTATATCCCTTAAGAGCACCTAATGGTGTCACATACTCAGAAGAACTAAGGCTGTTATTGCATTTTCATTTCAAGAGGTCCTTTCCTCAACAACAGGAAATGTTCTTTGTCCTAACTACACCTCTTTTCTTTGTACCAGTTAACAGCACTGTGCTTCTTATGCTGTATTAACTCAGAAATACGTAAGACAAGGATGCCATTTATCACCATTTTTGTGCAATATTGTTCTGAAAGTTCTAGGCAATGTTATTAAGATATGAATTACATAAATAGTGAGTTACTAGAAATGACATCATAAAAAATAAATATACAAAACTTGGTGTCATTTTGAACTTTCAAAATCTAGGGAACTTGGAAAACTAAAGTATTCAAAAAACAAGAGGGAATAATCATAATAAAAAGAGCACAGTTAAATCTTCACTCACATTTGCACCTAACACAAAAGTCATTTAATCCTTTATTTTCTTAAACCCTGAACTCATGCTTTCTCCATTGAGTATCCATCCATAGGCCCATATGTACAGGAACACTGAAATTGAAAACTGAATCTAAGACGCAGGGCCATGCCCTCCTTTTCAAACACTGGAGGAAATGTCTTCATAGCTTCTTCATCTGTAATTCAAAGCCTCTTCCATATGATTTCAACATAGTAGAAAGTGCCACAGATTTTGAGGCCACTAAATTGGCTAGTGCTTGCACTAGAGGAAGGCACTTCTGTAGAATCTCTGCCCTTTTTTCTTTTGTGGTACTGGGGAAAGAATCCAGAGCCTTACACATGATTGACAGGGACTCCATGACTGAGGTACATCCCCAGCACTTTTTTTTTTTTTTTTTTAACTTTATTTTTGTGGCAGGCTCTCACGAAGTTGCTGAGGCTCACCTTAAACTTGTGTTTCTCCTGCCTCATCTCCTGAGTATCTGGGATTAAAGGCGTGAGCCACCACACCCAAATACCTTTTTTTTTTCTCCATACATTCTCAACTGAGAATATTTTTCCTTGACTGGAGAACATTTCCCATATACTAATATAATTTCTACCTTTATCTACTGCCATTTTCCTATTTACTGACTACAGATGAGCTAATTCTAGTTTTAAAAATGCACTTATTGTAGTAAAAGATCTAATTAATTCTGTAACCCACAAGGAGAGATACCTCCTGAAATTCCCAATCACTAACAAGTATTGCTTAATTAACTGCAATAGACAGAGTTGGACAGGAGAGAAGTGACAGTACAGCTGAAGAGTGTTGAGCCCTGTGCTGAACACTCCACGAGAATTACCTCCTAACTCGTCAGCCAGTGCTGTTACACTCCATATATTACCACTCCCTTCGTAACAAGGAAGAAATATGAAGTTTCAGGGGCTGAATCATTTCCCAAGTTTATCCAACTAAAACACATCAGCCAGGTTTTAGCCAAATCTGTGAATCCAGAATCAATTTAGTTTAATAATTTAATGCTATTAGGTTTTAACAAAATTTTTAATTAACATGTAAAGTGTTTTTTCTTAAATTCTATATTCCAACACATTTAAATAATTCCAAACTTCCCACAAGACATCTTTTTCTATGGAAAATTCTCTACATGGCTTATTCAAACTTAATATAAGATTTAAAATCTGAAAAAAACTTTTACCTTCATTTGCAAACTACATTCTCATCATTCCAGATCTCCAGAGTTTGTTAGGTGGTGGGTAACTATAAGTGAATTTTAAAATTCCAAAGCCACAAAACACTTTTATTCACTAGCAAGAAAATGACACAACAATCTTTTAGAATCCATCAAGACATGTTCGCTAAGAAAGCAAGCCTGAAACATATTCTGGCATGGTACTGCTGCTGCCACCTACCCAGGATATTAATTCTAGTTCTACATCTCATGCCAATGCAAATGGGAATCTGGCCACTGGTCAAAATGTACCCACTTGAGAGGTTGGGGGTGTAGCTCAGTAGAAGAGCGCTTGCCTAGTGTGGGTGAGGTCCAAGGTTCAATCCCCACCACAGTTTAAAAAAAAAACCTCAAATCAACAAAATATATGCACCCAAGAGTATCAAAAGGTTAGTAAGCATGTCTGCAGTCAAATCCTAACTATCTGTTTCTGAATATTATATTTTTCTACTACTTAATTTCCCTGCAACCAGATCCTGGCTACATACAGCTGTTTCAGGGATCGTAATGTCTGTGCTTTTCAAGTGTGGTTTAACCTTTCATACACCCGTTAGTGTCCCTCCTCCCTCTCCCTCCAATATATGCATGAAAAATGGCAGGGGGGTGGGTCTTTAAGCTTGTATCAGTTGGTCACCTGATTACAAGTGAAGAGGAAAAATTCTGGATAAGCTAAATGCTTGAGGTTGCAATAAGAATCCAAAATAACTTCATTTCTGATTTTTTTAAAATTTGGATCAGGTGCAGTGGTGCATGCCTCTAAGTCCAGCAATTCGGGAGGCTGAGGCAAGAGGATCACAAATTCAGAGGCTAGCCTAAGCAACTTAGCAAGACCCTGTCTCAAAATAAAAAATGAAATAGCCTGAGGATGTAGCTCAGTGGTAGAGTGCTCCTGGGTTCAAGCCCCAGCATTGCAAAAAAGGTGGGGGGAGGGGGACATTTTTCTATAAACTCTACAAATGTAGTGTTCTTTGTTAAAGATGAATGTATAAATACAACTAACAAGTTATAACTTAAAAATGTACTATAACCTGTATGACTAAAACGATGTTTGGAAAAAAAAAAAGAAAAACAAACAAAAAAGCCTCATTCCCACAATATTTAAAAGTAGCCTTGAAGAAAGGAAAAGTTGTCTCTGGTTAGGACATTTCAACATCATCAAAACGTCTGCGCTCCCTAGATTAACTTAAAAGTTGTAGCCACATAAAAATAGAAGAGGTCTTTTCTGGTGTTAGCCAAATTGATGATTAAAAGTTCATTTGGAAAAATAAGGAATGCAGCAAAAGGTAAGAAAACATTAAAGGTAAGAGCTAAGACTGGAACTATTCTTCTCAGGCATTACCACATATTACCAAATCTCTGTAATTAAACAGGAGGGACAAGAGCACAGACAGACAGACAAATGTATCAGAACAGAAATTCAGAAACAGACCATACACTGCTTGATATTATAAAAATGATCAACAACTCCCAACCAAATTAGAATGCTAATAAAATCCAAAGAGAAGAAATCAACGAATTGATGACAAACTTCAATAGTAAGAAAAAAAATCTATAAAGACCCACATTCCACTCCGAGGGAAATGAGGGAACAGGGCTGGGAGTACAATTCTGTGGTGGAATGCTTGCCTAGCACATCTTGAGTTCAAACCCCAGCATCACATTAAAAAGAGAGAGAGAGAGAGAAAATTTCCTTATCACAAAACATGTAAGCCCCAAAATTACCATAGAATGGAACACAGTATAGAATTTCATATGTATGTAACAAGGAACCTGGAGGAACATGTTAAATAAAACGAGGGTGACAGCAATTAAGAAGGGATGATCTGAGGGATACTTTACTTTCAGTATAACTGTATTTCCTACATTTTGTGTTGTGTGCAATAAAATGAATTTTAAGATAGAAAAATGGAAAAAAGGCAAAGAGAATACAGTGGAGTCCTTCTGTTTTGCTAGGTTACAAGCAGAAGGGGACTCAACATAAGTACTTTAACTGAAGAGTTTACCTGGGGATTTTGTACCAGGTGTGCAATACTCACCAGCAGCTCTCAAATGGTAATCCCGAGTCCCATGGTTCACAAGGTTGCCTCAAGAAGTTCAATGAGTGTTATGCTTCCCACTCTACCCATAACAATCGGACTTTCTTATATTATTTAAGATTGTATTGTGTAATATTCTGAAAAAACCACTCACCCAGAGGACAACCAGGAGAAACATTGTGTTAAAAGTCAACTAACACCAGACACACGAGTCAATTAACACTTGTTCATGAACTATAGATATGTTACATTAAGAATATTCAGTCCCATTTTTCTAATCTGAAGGATGCCTTTGTTAGATAGCTGGCATAACTTATAAGCTGTTAAGAATCATTGCTTTCACCTGGAAAATAAAAACCTAAGAACCACAAGTTCTTTCTGAGGACCAAAAGAATAAATATTGCACCTTATGTGTTATTTTTGTTTCCTAAAATAATTTTTAAAAATTTCCAGTTATACCCCAGCCTTTATGCTTTTCAGGGGCAAACACCATATTCAAATGGTTTTTCAAATAAATGAGAACTTATGGGACTGCATGATCTGGTTTTGTTTTGTTTTGCCCCACTGTTACCTGAAGCATCCCAACTAGTATTGGTTCGGCACTTGTACATATCACTAATAAGCAAAAATATGTAACCTTACTATGTGCCTAGGCTTACATGCAGTGCTCAACAGAGGACCACAGAATCAACATCTCTGATAGACCACAATTATAAAAGTCAATAAAAACAGCATAAAAGATTACATGAATGACCTGATCTATACAGCTGAGAAGTAAGAGATTACATTTAGGGAAGAATAATGGAAGGTTGCTTGGGAATGCAAAACCAAGGCTGGGGGCCTGTGTAATGAGTACACAGATGGACTTGCAGAATTGTTTTACTAGGAGAACATACATTTGTCAAAAACTCACAGAATTGTACACTAAAAGGGTGAGGTTTACTGCATATAAATTCTAAGTTAATTAAAATAAGAAAATACCCTCATATAAATGACAACTTGGAAGCAGTTTGGCAATCTTCTACAAAATTTAAAACACACGTGCCTAGTGATTTAGCAATTTCACATCTTGGAACACATTTTCCAGTTATATCTACAGAGTATGCAGTATACATTATAAACAAGGATACTCACTGTAGCACTATTTATAAAATCCAAAACCCAAACTTTGTTACTGAAATAATGTTTATTAATCACTTAGGTACAGTGTTGTAAGTCTAATACCAAACACTAAGGACTCTAAACAACCAAAAATGATTTTTTTTTGTGTGAGACAAGGTGATTTGCACAGAAGAGAAGATCAACAAACAACTGAATGTGGTGGCTCACACCTTTAATTCCAGCTGCTCAGGAGGCTAAGGTAGGAAGGTTACCCAGTTTAAGGCCAGCCTGAGCAACTTAGAGGGACCCTATCTCATTATAAAACTTAAAAAGGGATGGGATGTATGTTCAGTAGTAAAGCACTTGCCTAACATGTACTGGGCCAGAGGTCTCCCCCCTGTAATAAAGTGACCTCACTACAAACAATCCACTCAAAAAAAAGTGCCAAAACAATTAAATAGACTTGGCAGTTCCGCTTTATCATTACTGACTGATCCTCCCATTACTTGAATTTATAAGAATTTTGAAGCCCAAGGTCTGATATGATTCATAACCACCCCTTACCCACCAAGGGCACCAATGTATTCTATGGTCTAACTCTTGTGAATTACCTGTGGACTCAAGTTTTGAGCTTGTGTTTTCTAGCAGTAAATCCTGGTAAAGACAGAGAAGAGCATATACATTTTAATAACCAGATGGAAGCAAAAACAAAAGTTAGAGGCCTTTTTGTGCCTAGCACAAATCACAAAGGCCTTCAAGAAAGACTTATTCTACACTTCTATCACAAAAAAAATTTTAAAGTTGCTATTATAATTCTTTTAAATCGAACAACAAAAGGGGTAAGACTTAATAGACAAAGGGACAAATACCTTTAATATTCAAGAAGTTCTTGTCAGGTGGAGGAGAGGAGATGGCCTGCCCCCAGCCACCTGCCTGTGCAGGTGCCATGCAGTGGTCCCTGTGGCTCCCCAGGCAGCCTCCGTCTTGAGATACTACAGGTGCTGCCATAGCCCTCCCGCCACGTGGTAACCCCCACTTAGGACAACAGACAGGGCCTGGAGGCAACTGCCTGTGGCAACAATGCCCATCACAGTGCTGCATAGCACTGCATAGGGCTCAGGGCCTGCCCTCCCAGCCCCATCTCTGAAAGTGGTCACCTTCGTCACCATTTTGGGTTACTGCTGCTGCCACTACCACCATCTTTAGTTGGGCAGCTTCCATGGTGGGACACCAGCCAGAGACTAGAAGCCCAATATCAAGTACCTACAGATTGACCAACGCCACCACCACCAACTAGGGACATGGCTGCTTCCATCTAGAGACAACAGGACCTGGAAGACCACTTCCAAGGTCCCATAAGGCTTGGTTACATCTCAGAGTCCCTTTATCTCTTCTCTGCTGCTAATGGTCAACTTCTGTTGATTCTTCTTTCATTCTTCATATGATCTTATACCTCTATATTCTCACCTCCTAACCTCATAAACATCACACGCTACATCCCAATCTCTTTTTGTCCAGCATTAGAAACTGTAGACACCATTGCACACCTACTGTTTGTACTGTAGACAATAATCAACGCATTAATTATGTTTATTGTAACAAAACTGTAAACATCTTATTAGGAGCTAACTGATTTAAAGCTGCATATTGGTTTGCATCAGGTGCTGGTAATACTGATTTGCCCCTTAGAGGCAAGGTACTGAAAACCTACAGGGACATTACAAATCTATAGGGTAGAAACTTAATACCTCAGATCCATACTGCTAGGGGGGAAGAAACAGACAACATGAAAAAACAAGGGAACAAAGTGCCCCAAACAAACCAAGACATCACAATAAAAGAATTCATTGACAGCACAGTAGAAGAAATGTCAGAAAAGGAATTCAGAATATACATAATTAAAATATCTGCAAAATAAAGGATGATATAAGAGCAAATACAGGAAACAAAAGATCACTTTGATAAAAAGCTACAAGAGTAAATGCAGGAAACAAAAGATTACTTCAATAGAGATAGAGATACTGAAAAAAAAAATATCTTTGAAATGAAGGACACAATAAATCAAATTAAAAACTCAATAGAAAGCATCACCAACAGACCAGACCACTTGGAAGACAGAACCTCAGACAATGAAGACAAAATATATAATTTTGAAAATAAGGTTGACTACACAGTGAAGATGTAGGAAAACCATGAACAGAACTTCTTATAGGTTTTTGGAAACCTACAGGGTCACTATAAGCCTAGAGGGGGGAAACTGCAATACCCCAGATCTGTACTCCTTGAGGGGAAGATACATGAACAACATGAAAAAACAAGGGAAGAAAATGATCCAAACAAATCTAGATTCTATATTCATAGAACACAGTGATGGTATGGTAGAAGAAATGTCAGAAAAGGAGTTCAGAATATACATAATTAAAATGATTCATGAAGCAAAGGATGAGATAAGAGAGCAAACGCAGGCAATGAATAATCACTCCATAAGCAGTTGAAAGAGCAAAGCAAAAGATCATTTCGATGAAGAGACAGAGATTCTCAAAAAAAAAAAAAAACAAACAGAATCCTTGAAAGAAGGGAACAATAAACCCAAATAAAAAACTCAATGAAAAGCATCACCAACAGACTAGACCACTTGGAAGACAGAACCTCCAGACAATGAAGACAAAATATTTATATCTTGAAAATAAAGTTGCCCAAACAGAGAAGATGGTAAGAAATCATGAACAGAAACCTCCAAGAACTATGGGACATCATGAAAGACCAAATTTAAGAATTTTGCGGACAGAAGAAGGCATGGAGACACAAACCAAAGGAATGCACAATCTTTTCAATGAAGTAATATCAGAAAAATTTCCCAAACCCAAAGAATGAAATGGAAAATCAAATATAAGAGGTTTATAGGACACCAAGTACCAAAATTACGAAACAGACCCACACAAGGCACAATATAATGAAAATGCCTAGAATACAAAATAATTATAGAAGACGCAAAAGAAAAAGTATCAGATTACAGGTAGGGGGAAACCAACAGGGATATCAGCAGATTTCTCAACCAGACCCTAAAAGCTAAAAGGTCTTGGAACAACATATATCAAGCTCTAAAAGACAATGTATGCCAACTAAGAATCTTGTATCTAGCAAAATTAAGCTTCAGATTGATGATGAAATAAAAAACCTTATAATAAACAAAAGTTACAAGAATTTATAATAGAAAGCCTGCACTTACAGAACATTTTCCCCAGCAAAATACTCCATGAGGAGGAAATGAAAAACAACAAGGAAAGACAGCAAAGGTAAGAATTATACAAAGGAAAAAGCCAATCAAAGGAGGTACCAAGTCAGTTACAAATCAAAGTAAGCCAAAATGACTGGAATACAAATCATATCTCAAAAATACCCTGAATGTTAATGTCTATACTCATTAATCAAAAGACCATAGACAATATGCTGCCTTCAAGAGACTCATCTCATAGGAAAAGACATGAAGGTGAAAGGGTGGGAAAAAAACATATCATACACATGGACTCTGTAGAAAGTAGGGGTTTTCATCCTCATATCAGATAAAGTAGACTTCCAGCCAGAGTTAGTCAAAAGAGATAAAGAAGGACATTTCATACTGCTAAAAGGCATCATATATTAACAAGACATAACAATCATAAATATTTATGCCCCAAACAATGGAGCACCTATGTACATCAAACACGTCCTTCTCAATTTCAGGAATAAAATAGACCACAGTATAATAATACGGGTGACTTTAACCCACTTCTCTCACCATTGGATAGGTCTTCCAAACAAAAACTAAACAAAAGAAACTATAGAACTCAATAATACAATCAATAACTTAGACTTAACAGCATACAGAGAATATTCCATCCTTCAATGAGCAAATACTTTTTTCTCAGCAGCCACATGGATCCTTCTCTAAAACACACCATATGTTACACCACAAAGCAACTCTAATCACAAAAAATAGAGATACTATCCTATGTTCTATCAGATCATAATGGAATGAAAGTAGAAATTCATGATTAAAAATAGAAGCTATTCCAACATCTGAAGACTAAATAATAAGCTATTGAATGACATATGGATAACAGAAGCATCAGGGAGGACATTAAAAAAATTTTTAGAGGTAAATGAGAATACTAATACAACACATCAAATCTCTGGGACACTATCAAGGCAGTGCTAAGAGGAAAGTTCATTCCATTGAGTTCATTCATTAAAAGAATAAAAGGTCAACAAATAACTGAACACACCATTATATATCAAGCCTAGAAAAGAACAATCAACACAAAAAGTAGAAGAACATAGGAAATAATTAAAATCAGAGCTGAAATTAATAAACCTGAAGCAAAAGAAACAACTGAGAAAACTGATAAAAGTGGTTCTTGAAAAAGTACATAAAATCAATAAACCTCTAGTCACACTAATGAAGAGAAAGAAAGAGAAAAGTCAAATTACTAAAATTCATGATAAAAAAGGAAATACTGGGCTGGGGAGATAGCTCAGTTGTGAGGCAAGCACAAGGCCCTGGGTTCAATCCCCAGCACCGCAAAAAAAAAAAAAAAAAAAAAGGAAATATTATGAAAGACACTATTGTAATACAGAAGATAGAAACTATTCTGAAAATCTGTACTCCAACAAAATAGAAAATCTCTAAAACATCAACAAATTTCTACATACATATGAACAACCCGAACTAAACCACGAGGACATATACAATTTAAACAGGTCAATTTCAAGCAATGAAAGAGAAGATGCCATCAAAAGCCTACCAACCAAGAAAAGTCCAAGACCAGAAAGATTCTCAGCTGAGTTCTACAAGACCTTCAAAGAAGAACTAATATCAAAACCCTCAAAGTATTCCATAAAATAGAAAGGAGGGAACCCTCCCAAACTCATTCTATGTAGCTAGTATCACCCTGATTCCAAAACCAGAAATCAAGGAAAGAAAACTTCAGACCAATATCCCTGATGAACATTGATGCAAAAATCCTTAATAAAATTCTGGCAAATCATGTACAAAAACATATTAAAAAGATAGTACACCATGATCGAGTGGGGTTCATTCCAGGGATGAAAGGTTGGTTCAACATATGAAAATCAATAAATGTAATGCATCATATCAATAGACTTAAAATAAGAATCATACGATCATCTCAATAGATGTAGAAAAGGCATTTGACAAAACACAGCACCCCTTCATACTTAATTCATTAGAAAGAACAGGGATAGTAGGAACATACCCCAACATTGTAAAAGCTATCTATGCTAAGCCCAAGCCCAACATTATTCTAAATGGAGAAAAATTGAAAGCATTCCTTCCCAAAACTGGAACTAGACAGGGATGCCCTCTTTCACCACTTCTATTCAACATTGTCCTTGAAACTCTAGCCAGAGCAATTAGACGGATGAATTTAAAGGGATATGAATAGGAAAAGAAGAACTCAAATTATCACTATTTACCAATGACATGATTCTATATTAAGAAGATCCAAAAAATTCCAAAAGAAAACTTCTAGAACTCATAAATGAATTCAGCAAAGTAGCAGAATATAAAATCAACACCTTTAAATCTAATGCATTTCTATATATCAGTGATGAATCCTCAGAAAGAGAACTTAGGAAAACTACCCCATTCACAATAGTCTCAAAAAAATAAAATAAAATACTTGGGAATCAATCTAACAAAAGAGGTGAAAGACCTCTACAATGAAACTACAGAACACTAAAGAAAGAAATTAAAGAAGACCTTAGAAGCTAGAAATATCTCCTATGTTCTTGGATAGGCAGAATTAATATTGTCAAACTGGCCACACAACCCAAAGTATTATACAGATTCAATGCAATTCCATTAAAATTCCAACATCTTTCCTCATAGACAAAGCAATTATGAAATTCAATAGGAAAATAAGAGACCCAGAATAGCCAAAGCAATCCTTAGCAAGAAGAGTGAAGCAGGAGGCATCACAATACCAGACCTTCAACTACACTACAGAGCAACAGTAACAAAAACGACATGGTATTACCAAAATAGACAGGTAGACCAATGGTACAGAATAGA
Source organism: Sciurus vulgaris (assembly GCF_902686455.1). Classification (NCBI taxonomy): domain Eukaryota; kingdom Metazoa; phylum Chordata; class Mammalia; order Rodentia; family Sciuridae; genus Sciurus; species Sciurus vulgaris. The sequence continues at coordinate 63,769,550 of NC_136475.1, forward strand.
AGACAAGAGACAAACCCACATAAATACTGTTATCTCATACTAAACAAAGGTGCCAAAAATATACATTGGAGAAAAGATTAGCCTCTTCAACAAATGGTGCTGGGAAAACTGGAAATCCACATGCAGCAAAATGAAATTAAACCTGTATCTCTCACCCTGCACAAAACTCAACTGAAAGTGGATCAAGGACCTAGGAATTAGAAGAGAGACCCTGCACCTAATAGAAGAAAATGCAGACCCAAATCTTCATCATGTTGGCTTAGGGCCTGACTTCCTTAACAAGATTCCTAAAGCTCAAGAAATAAAATCAAGAATCAACAAATGGGATGGATGCAAACTAAAAAGCTTCTTCTCGGCAAAGGAAACAATCAATATGCTAAGAAAGAGCCTATAGAAAGGAGAAAATCTTTACCACACACATTCTTAGAAACAGGCCTGAATATTAATTTACCTAGGAACCAAGTGACCAAGAAAGGAAGCCAAGTAACCATGTAAACAGCTGCATCAACTCTATTTTATCCAGTCCTCTACGACCTGACTGCTGTACCTGGCACCACCACTCTTCTATCAAGGGGAAGTGGTAAGTACAAAGGCTACCACACTGGAGGACCCCTGCATGTCTACTCCTGATGGAATCCCTCCTTCAACCCTCACCTATGGCTTCACTGAAGTTCTCTGTGACACATCCATTGAAAGGGGGAAAATCTGAATGTGGGAGATGGCTTTGCGTGATAAACTGGCACTAGCGGAATTACAGTACAGCATTTCAGCCCCTGCAGTAGTGGCCTTGAAGGAGAACCTTTTGGAGGGCAGAGTGTTAAGGTGAACACCTGGTTTACTACTTTGAGAGGAAGGAGAGACAGCTTCTTTCAATTTAATATTAAAAAACTGAAAAGAAGCAGCATAGCATTCTTAGGGTAGATATGTGACATTGACTGACAAGAGTCAGGTGAAATAAGAACCAAGCAAGACTGGTGGTAAGGGCAGCAGATGCTGAAGGGAGGTTTCTCCAATAATGGTGCCACTGCAATGTTAGGCTGCACTCTTTGTTCTGCTGCTTCTAGCTGGGAAGCATCTGAACCTGGATTACTGGCCCTCTGGGAGGTTCTGTGCCTTTGAACACAAAGTAATACATTCCATTCTGCTAAACTAGCTCAGTCAAATGGATTCTTTTGTCTCCACAATTATGGCTTGCTCAGTACCTTTTCAACTTCCATTTAGTTCACTTTCCTATACTGCAAAGGCTAGAAAGCCAAACATGTAGTTTGTAAGAGCCCCTTGTGGTTTTTCTGTTAACTGGATGTATAAGACCCAAATTCAGAATGGAACTAAGCAGGGGTCGCAAGGGTGGTACAATAAGCACCAATTTTGATGGAGCAGAGCCGGGAGGCACAATGGTTCTTGGAGCCAACAGCTCTGAGGCAGGTTCCCTGTGGCATAGGAACACTGTGTGTGTGTGGTGGCGGGGTACCTGGGGGGTTAGGGGGATATCCTTCAGCATTCCAGGGCCCATATTAAGCATAGGTGAGACTGTGGTTGTTCAGATCACCACCTATTCTCCACTGCCCAAAACAGTACAAATGGCCGAATACACAACGTATAACATGGCAACCAAGACCAAATGGATGAGACTGACAGCAATTTATCAGTGACATGTATTTACAGCCCTGGGAGGAAAGAACAGAGCACACCATGCGGACTTACACAGGAACTGCACATGAGAGTACAGAGAAGCAGGAGGAGCTGTGGAAGGCTCAGAACTAGCAAAAGGATAAGGTGTCCCTGGTTACTGAAGAAGGTTTCTGTGTTGAACTTGTCTAAACAATTCTGCAAGCTGGCAGGATAATGAAACCCATCAGGTTGAGGGCTGGGGTTGTGGGGGTGCTAGGGGAACTAGCCAGTAGGGAGACTTTCCTGCTGCATGGGGGTTGGGGGAACATTTGGCAAAGGCAGGAGAATTCAAGTTAGGCTTCGGAGGCTCAAAGTTGTTAAGGTGGCACATGGAATTTTAGGCCTTCTATGTACTGGTGTGCGCACTGAAGATGACTAGAACAATGAAACCCAAACTGGAACCGCCCAGTGACTAGACAGGCTCAACCCTCCACACTGATGACCTGAACAGAAAAAAGACATGCTCATTTCAGAGAATAAACACTATCGAACTTAGTTCCTGTTATTATTAATACAAGGTAGTCTACATCTAATAAAAATACTGGACATAAGAAACACTAGAGAATACATGTCTCATTATAAAGAATAAAATACTCAGCAGACAAACCTGGACCCAAAGATGGCCCCAAATGTTGAAAACTGTCAAATAGAAACTTTAACTATAATTAACATACTGTTTGTTTTTTTGTGGAAGTGTGAGGGCGCATTAGGGATCAACCAGGCCTTGTGCATGCTAAGCACAGGCTTACCACTAAGCTACACCCACGGCCCCTATAATTAATATATTGAAGGAGCTAGTTGAAAGGATGGATAACATGTATCAACAGATTGGGAATTTCAACAGAAATCAAAAGCATAAGAGAGAAACTATGAAAGTCAGGAAGAAAAACATGCTATCATACTAGAAGAATTCCATTAATAAGTTTATCAGTATACTGGACACAGAATGAGTGTATCAAAAGATTATATAAACTAAAATAGAAGCAGAAAAATCGATAAAAATAAAAGAATGCCATGAACTGGTGGACACTATTAAACAATCTAGTAATGTGTAACTGGAGTTCCACAAGGAAAGTAAATGAAAAATATTCAAAAAGAAAATGACTAAGAATAATCTAAAATAAGGAAAAAAACAAATGACAATTATAGGAAGCTCAAAGAACTACAACTATTACCAAAACCAAAACCAAAACAAAAACCTCTTTGGAGGCATATTAGAAAAGTAAACTATTGAAAATCAAAAGTAACAAGAAAATACTGATGAAGAAAAAGAAACACTGTACAATACGAACTTTTCATCAGAAACTGTACCACCAGACAAAGGGACAACTTCAGAGTATTAAAAGAGAAAAAGAAATAATTCTAAAAGAATGAAATATCTTTCTAAAGGGGACAAGAAAAAGTTCATCAAACAAAGGTGCATTGTTGACTAAACCTATACTACCAATAACTGTTTATACTGGAAGAAAACTTTCAAATAAATTATATAAACTTCAACTTTAAGAAGATACTTGAAGGAAATGCAGTAAAGCCCAAAGCAATGTGAAAGCAGGAAGACAGAAGCAAAACTCAATAAAACAGAAATAAAGAAAAAAAAATCAAACAAACTAAAAGCCGGTTCTTTGCAAAGTTCAATAAAATTGATAAAAACTCCTAGCCGGACTGATCACAAAAGAAGGGTGGGAGGAGGGGGGAAGGAGAGAGACACAAGTTATGAATATCAGAAATGAACTGTGATGGGCTGACAGATCTGACTCCATGAGAACGTTATAGGCCAGACTCTAAGGGAAATGACTCTACAGACTCCATTTTGCTCTGAGACTCCATGTTATATAGGAAATAAGCTTCTCCCATGGGAACACCCTGCCTCTGTGCCCATCATCAGTTACTTAGTGTGACATGTTTAACAATACAGAATGACAATTCCTATGTAAAGAAAAACCTCTCTTTTGATTCCTATTGCTCCTAAACATTGTACCATGTGAACTGTGATTGTGTGGATGTTAGTAACATTCTTTAGTTTGTACCTAGGTAAGGGTCATTTTGACCCACTTCTCCCTCTGTTGATGATCTCATGATGTTAGTTTGTAATTTCGAATCATAGCAAAAGACACTTATGATTGATGTTTTTGGTATAAGAACCCCTGCAACTCTATGGTCGGGGCTGTTCTCCCAATAGCCACTTTTTGGGAGACAGTCAGCCGGCCAGCTTAATAAAGACTCAAATTTGGACTTCTCAGTGGTGATGGGTCTGTTCTTAAGTTGGCCCCATAACAGAACAAGTAGATATAACTATAGATCTAGCCTACAGACCTTTAAAGGATAATTTGAGAGGGGCTGAGGATGTTGCTCAGTGACAGAATACTTATTAGTATGCATGAAGCCCTGAATTCAACACCCAGTACACCAAGAAGGAAAGAAAAAGTAATCCACCATATCGAGAAACAAAAAAGAAGAAAACCCTACCTGTAATCACAGCTTATTCATAAATCACATCTTACAAAATTCAATATCCTTTCATGATAACAACTCAGAAAAGCAGGGTGTGATGGTGCACACCTGGAATTCCAGCTCCTTAGGAGGTAACACAGGAGAATCGAATGTTTGAAGCCAGCCTAAGCAATTCAGTGAAATTTTGTCCCATTAAAAAAAAAAAGAAACCTCAGAAAACTAGTATAGAAGGGAGCTTCCTCAACTCATTACAAAGCATATATAGGCAAAAAACACACCTACTGCTGATTTCACAGCTAAGAGAAAGCATGAATGATTTCTCCCACAATTAGGAATGGGGAAAGAAAGGTGCTCTTACTATATTTCTTTTCAACATTGTACCAGAGATTCTAGCAAGTACCAAAGCGCAGGATAAAGAAGTAATAGTCATACAGATTGGAAATAAAAACCAAGACTGTCTTTATTTGCAGAAATCTGTTTATGTAGAAAGTCTTAAAGGATTCATCAAAAATCTACTTAATTACGGCATGAGATTAATAAGGCTAAAGAAAATGTGACAAAAAACACAAATTCAATATAAAGAATTCTCAAAATCAACAATAAGATAACCAAAGTGGGAAAAATTAAACATGAACAAAACATTTCACATCAAACACTTGTGATGCCAATGAACGCATGTAAAGATGCTCATTAGTGTTTGTGAAAATGCAAATTAAAACACAATGACCTCAGCACCATAAAAAGCAAAACAAAATAGGGTCTAGGGATGCAGCATGTGTGAGGCCCTGGGTTCAATCCCCAGCACCATAACAAAACAAAACAAAACACACACCACAATGAGAAGCTACTAGAGAGTTATTAGAATGGCTTTAAAAATGGTGCTAACAAGTGCTAGTGAGGATGCAAAGCAACTAAAACTGTTACATTTTGCTAACTGGAATGCAAAATGGTACAGTCCTACTGAAAATATCTGTTTGTCAATCAGGGTTTAATCAAAGAAGCAGGACCAAAAAGATGGATTTACCTTATTTACTTATTTTTTAATCTTTATTTTTAATAAAGATTTGTTATAATGATTTAGCCTCATGCAATTACAGAAGCTCATTTAACTGCCTCTTCAAGGTTGTTGTCTTTGCATCTGAAGCTCTGCCTTGGAGTATACAGGGTAAGCAGTTGGGAGAAGATGGTGCAAAGCCGGGGAGAGGAAGAAAAAGTTGAAACCCAGAAGCATGAGCTGGAGCCCAGACAATCAGAAAGAACCTTGTCAGTAACCACTGCCTTGAACCTGCAAAAGCCAAAGGTCTTTCTTCATGGAGCTAGAAAGCAAGAAAGGCTTGGAGGACCCTAGGGAAGACAAAGTGACTGCAGTTCTAGCATTGCCTCATGCCAACAATGTGAGCCAGATCTACAACAGCATGTATGAGCTATAAACACTGCTGCGGCCTCAGATCTGCTCTCCAACCCCACAAGAGAATCTCCCCATGACCATCTTAACAAGAAACATAATGGGAAAGGAATTCTGCTAAATATAGTTCAGCTTAGCTACACTGATATATTTCTTTTCTTTCTTTTTTTTCTTTTTTTTGGTAATGGTGACCCCAGGGGTGCTTAACCACAGAGCTACATCCCAGCTCATTTTTATTTTTTATTTTGAGACAGGGTCTTGCTAAGTTGCTTAGGGCCTCACTAAATTGCTGAGGCTGGCTTTGAACTCGCACCTCTTGCCTCAGCCTCCTGAGTTGCTTGGATTATAGGAGTACACCACTGTGCCCACAAGACCACATTAAATTTCTGTTGCATGTTTAGTGCCTACCCACATGCCTGGTATTCATTACACAGGTGTTCAGTAAACATCTGAACTGAACTGAGTTCAGAGCAAACACTAGACCATAAATTACAGTGCACACCCAGCACTGGGAAAAGTAATTTCCCTTTATAGCAGTTCTCATCTCCTTTATCAGACCTATAGGTTTTGTCTTTAGGAGATTTGGTTCTTGAAATTTCTATGTAGTGTTGTGGCTCTATTATATCAATGACTGGTATATTACTAACACTGCACTGTTGTTATTCTGACCATCTGAAGCTAAATACCACCAATGAATTTTAAGTTCTCAGCTGCACATGCTACAAATTTAAATCATGGTATTCTAACAATTTGGGTACGAGTGAGGCTTTTCCAGTGACACAAACAGATCCATTAATTGTGTTTGGAATTTAAAATATCAACCCATATTGATAAGTAATAATTTTGCTTCAGTATAATTCAGGAGAGATGCAACAACAAAAGGCAAAATATTGGCTCACGTCAAATATGTGATAGTCTATAAAGATTCTATTTTCATTATTTAAAATACAAGAGGCTTTCACAGAAAGCTATTTATGAACCTCTGAAATAAGAATCTCCCTCATTTCAAAGAGATTTAATTACAGACAATAAGTCCATAAATACAAAGACAAAAGGAAATACATAATAGAACAGACAAGATTATGAAGTATGTAAAATGTAAAGCAAAGAGAACAGATTTTACATGTCCTCAGCACACACACAAATGGTAATTCAGTATGAAAGTAGATGAGCTAGTTTTGGGGGTCCCAAGGGGGTGGGTGCTGTACTGGGAATCAAACCCAGGGTCTTGCATATGCTAGGCAGATACTCTTATCACTGAGCTACATCCCCAGCCCTGTGTTAATTTAAATGATTAAATTAACAATTAATTAAATTAAATGGCTATGTTAATTTAAATGAAGTCATCACTGTACAATGAATGTATATCAAATAATCATATTATACACCTGGAATGTACACAATTTTTTAATTTCTCAACTGCACCTTAATAAAGCTGAAAAAAGGTTGGCCATGGTGGTGCATGCCTATAATCTCAGCAACTCAGGAGACTGAGCCAAAGAGGATGGCAAGCTCAAGGCAGGCCTTGGAAACTCAGTAAGACTGTCTCAAAATTAGAAATAAAAACAGTGGGGGATGTACAGCAGTAGTAGAGTACCCCAGGGTTCAATTGCCAGGACCAAAAAAAAAAAGGCTTATAAAAAGAACCAGTTTTTTAAAAAACAATAGGTCCTGTATATCATTAAGAAGAGTAAAAGACTAAAAACCATACAGTGAATTCTGCTACTTTGCTTGGTGGAGGTCATTTCTACATTAAAAGTCTATATAAAACTCAGGATCAACTATTATCAAGACAATCAGAAAAATACAGAAGAATTAAAGAAGAGCAGGAAGCCTAAACACAAGGATCAGAGATGTTTACCACAAATAGCCAGAACTGTCCATATTTTAACCTGGAACTCAAAGTTATAGGAGGTAAACTTGTGCTACCAAGGTTTACACCAAGAACTCAGTAACTCCTGCCACTGGATCTTACTCATAATTATTGCCCAGAACAAACGTCACTTACTCCCTTTGTAAGACTAGCCTTCGCTCTATTTTGAGCAAATAAAAATTACTATGTGGGGGTTGGGTGCAATACCTCAGTGGTACAGTGCATGCTTAGCATGCTTCAGGCCCTGGGTTCAATCCCCAACACCAAAAACAAAAAATTGCTTATATTGAAGGCTTGCTAAATGAATACCAAATTTCTTGAACCAGACAAAATATTCCCATTCTGATATTTTATTTTTATTCACAATTTTCTACTTACAAAGTCTTGACGTATATCATTGAAGTCCTTGCCATATTTTTCTAGTGGCCTCTTCAAATAAGCTAGCTTCAGAGGCCGACCATTCTTCCATTTCATCTCTGATAAAACAGGTCCTCCAAGTGGTACTAAGACACTAATTGCACTGCTCAAATCATAGCTGTGTCTATACAACGTATCCATAGCATGAAAACTAGAGGAAAGAAACAAAACAGACAGGAAATGTCAACTAGATATGCACATCTCCTAAATTATGTAGGAAATAAAAACACTAAAATGGCATGATAATGCTTAATACAATATACTAAGGCAATATCTATTTTTAACAAACAGAATTAAACAGTTAAAACACCAGATTACTGAATAATTTTCAATATATAATTTGCTGCTTGGAAAGAATATTGACTCACCTTTTTAAGATGTGTATTTTTTTTTTAAAGTGCATTCATTTGTTATGGCAACCTAACTAACCATGAAGATCCAGGATACTCAAGGTATTAAATTGGGAACCCAGAGAATTTCCTCACCCTTTTGGTTCAAAATGCTAAAATTGCTTTAATTATACTGTTGTAAGACTGGTATGGCCTTTCTTTTTTTCTTTTTAAAATATTTGTTTAGTTGTTGATGGACCTTTATTTTATTTACTTATATGTGGTGCTGAGAATCAAACCCAGTGCCTCACAGATGCTATGCAAGTGTTCTACCACTGAGACACAACCCCCAGCCCCTAGCCTTTCTTGACCAGGGTAAAACAGACTATTCATCAAAGAGTGGGAAAAAAACATGCTCAGGTTGGATTTAGAGAGCAATGTACTAAAAGCAAAGAGGTGGAAAGCAGTAGAATAAAGCATAATGGTTAAGGACAAAACAAAAATTACATGTTCATTTTAAATGACAGAACAAAACTACAAATCCATGATAATATGGTGTTATGGTTTGGATCTGAAATGTTCTCTCAAAAGCCATGTGCTAAGAAGTCTGTATGCCAATTTGTGGTGCTGCTGGGAGGTGATGCAGCCTTAGGAGGTGGGATCTAGTTGGAAGAAGTCAGTCACTGGGGGCACACAGTTGAATTTTATATTCTGTCCCCTGGCCCTGTGTTCCCTCCCTCTTTCTTCTTCCACCTGCCACGAAGTGAGCAGCTTTGCTCCTCTACTTCCTTCTGCCATGATGCTCTGCCTCACCACAGGCCTAAAAACACTGGAGACAGCTGCCCGTGGATGCAAACCTCTTAAACCAGAAGCCAAAATAAATCTTTCCTCCTTTAAGTTACTTCCCCAGGTAGTCTGGGGGCAGTGATGAAAAGCTGATTTGTATTCAAATGGTAAACTGGTTAAGATTTTGAAGACCACAAACAGATGACCAGGCTTGCTTAAAACAGCTATGCTGGTGTATAATATTTCAAGGAAAAGTGATTTGAAAGGAGAAATGTTAGATCAGGACATACAATCAGATTTTTGTAAAAGTACCTTGTTTAGTTTACTTAAAAAAGCATTTCTTTCCAATTAGTGCAATGAACATACTCAGTTACAGAACTTCAAATTTTGAAAACCTTTGATGGTTTTTCTACTGCAGAAAAAGAGATTCTTTCATATAACATATACAAAATGCTCTGCTGTGTATCAAAATCTGCACAAATGGAGATAGTTTCACTCTACATAACAATAAGTCTCTGAAAATTTGCTTTTTAAGTGATTCCTAACTATATTGTAAGGGATTTTGTTAAGTTCCCTACTGGTACAAGACCATGACGTAAACTCAAATATCAACTGCTAACTTTGAGAGAGAAATTTATTTTAGCAAATGTGCATTAAAACATTAATCAAGACACTGAATGAGAATATAAACATGAATTGTTGACAGAACTAAAGGTAGACATGTGCAGAACAGTAATTAACTGCTGTAACAAGTATTGACATCTCACTAAAAATATATCATTGGATCCCACAAAATAATAGCCAAGAAGAGATTTCATTATCAATGTCCTAGTTGTAATTACAGCTAAGGACACTAATCATGTGTAGTTTTTTTTGTTGTTACTGTTGTTGTCATAACCATAAATAAAAAGTTCCAGTGAACTTTTCTCACCTTTCAGCAGAAAGGGATGCAAAAATGTTAGAAATGACCTAGATTCCTTCATTTGTGTTCTGCAAATTTCAGAATCAACTAAACTCTGTTTTTTCTAGCTAATTTTACTAAATTGGACTGCTTATATATAGTATGTCATCTCTGAAACTTATTGTTTCTGAATAGCTAACTGTGATGCTATAATTCTTCAAGAGATAAAAAGTAATTTTTACAGTTAACAGGTGCTCTGACACCAAAAGTCACAGAATAAAATGTTTGTCTCAGCTGCTATTATATCAACCACTGAAACCTACAAAGCCCACATTTAAACCACAGCCCAGACAAAAGTGCAGTACCCATCAGTATGGGTAAAAAGTAAGTCTTATGCACAGTGGAATTCCTAGGGGACTGTTCTGTTGAAACCAATGATCATGTTTATCTCTAGAAGTCCCTATTAACCTAGTCTTTCTGATATACACAGAATTTCCTTTTGAATGGACTTTTATACAGCCTAATTCTACTCTTAAAAGCTTTAAGTAAAACATGAATATAGTATCTACAACAAAAGACATGATATTCAGTAAAGCAAATAAAGCTCAATCAAGGAAAGAGATGATAAAAAAGACTTCGTAGTCTGACATACAGCCAATGACTTTTGGTTCATCACAAAGATAGTAAGTTTGAACTCGATAAGTTTGAGATAAGAACAATTAATAGATGGTGAGCAAAGTCAGGATACTGATGGGGAGGCACATGAAGGAAAACTTTAGGGATACTGGTATATCCACTTGGGTGGTAGATACATAAATGTATCACATATGTAAAAATTTATAAGCTGTGCAACAAAGTGTAGGACACTCTAAACACACTACTGTATATAGGTCTCCTATGGAACTGCCTCAGTGTAAAATATGAAAAAGAATTTTGAAACTAAGCATTAAAAAAATCCTAAAAATCTTCCCTCCAGAAAATTTGCAAAGATACCATTTTTTTTTCAATCAAGAGACATAATACACATTGCAAGATCCATTCAAATCTAAATTTTAAAAATCATAACCCAGCACAAGCTGTTCTCTCTGCCAAAAAGCAGTGAAGGTGTTGTCACATTTCATCTCATTCATAACAGATGGAGATGACAAATAGAAGTATTTTAGGAGAGAGACTGACAAGGAAATCTTGGCAGAATTCTCATCTTTGTTCATTAAGCAGAATCATGCTATGATAAATTGGATTGCTGTTCAGCAAATATTCATCCCCTCCCTGGACCTCCATAACAGACTATTCTTCCACTCCATCCATGCGGGGCTTGGCCATGTGACTTGTTCAGCCAGTAGAACGTTAAGATACATGATGTAACAGAGCCTTAACATGGATTTGTGCATTTGGCCTTGCCTTCTTGTGCTACTGGCTTTTGTCCCCATGGGAGGAGAGATACATGGAACAGATCTGAACCCAATATGCAGTTTGGCACCTACATCAGCCCATTCTGTTCACCAAAATCCTAGACAATCTGCTGGTGAGTTTGTGAGAAATTAACGCTTGCTCTCCTATGGAACTGCCTCAGTTTAAGAATGATTCATCATTGCCCAAGGTCACTTCATGGAACAGCCTGGACTTAATGTTGCTGGGGTTGAAGGCTCAGATGAGAGACAACTCCCAGCACAGTCCATGGAGTCCAGCAGCGTCTGTCATTCAGACTGCATCACAGCATTTTCCCCCACTATCCAATCTCCTCCATCCCTTCTCTTCCACAGGTGTTGATCCAAAAGCTTGCTAATACGTTTTTTTAAATATTTCTTTAGATGTTGATAGGCCTTATTTTATTCATTTATTTATATGTGGTGCTGAGAATCAAACCCAGTGCCTCATATTTATGCCGGGCAAGTGCTCTACCACTGAGCCACAATCCCAGCCCAATTTTTTTGAATGAAGATCAGGGAAGTCAACCTGTTACATGCAGCTGATTAGTTTATTTGATTTGTTCAGGAACAATTTTAGTTAAACTTTAAATTGATAACTCCAGCACAGGATGGGTATGGTGGTACCACCTACAGTACCAGCTACTCAGGAGGCTGAGGCAGGAGATTAAGCCCTGAAGTTTGAGGCTAGCCTAGGCAAAACCTGAGATCCTGTCTCAAAACAAACCCCAGTACTATTTTGTATTTTGTTTAGAGACAGGGTCTCACTGAGTCACTTAGCTTTTGCTGAGGCTGGCTTTGAACTCGTGACTGTCCTGCCTTAGCCTCCTGAGCCACTGGGATTACAGGCATGCACCTCCGTGCTGGGCTCAAAGATAAATTTTTTTTTTTAATTATAAACAAATGGGATACATGTTGTTTCTCTGTTTGTACATGGCATAAAGGCATACCATTTGTGTAATCATAAATTTACATAGAGTAATGTTGTTTGATTCATTCTGTTATATTTTCCCTTCCCCCCACCCCTCCTACCCCTCTTTTCCCTTTATACAGTCCTTCCTTCCTCCATTCTTGCCCCCCTCCCTAACCCTAACTCTAACCCTGACACTAAACCCCTCCCACCCCCCATTATGTGTCACCATCCACTTATTAGCGATATCATTCGTCCTTTGGTTTTTTGAGATTGGCTTATCTCACTTAGCATGATATTCTCCAATTTCATCCATTTGCCTGCAAATGCCATAATTTTATCATTCTTTATAGCTGAGTAATATTCCATTGTATCAAAGATAAATTTTAAGAAATTAAAATCACAAGCTGCCATTAACTGACATTTGTAAATCCAAATTTCTTTACCAATAACCTTAGATACGGTTGTTGGTACAATTTTCATTATATTTTCCCCAAGTTCAAATCTACAGTGACTTTCTGAGGTTTCCTCTATAAGCATTGAATTTATGGGAGAAAAAGTAAAGTAAAAGCCAATGTTTACCCCCACAAAGATATTTGTTTACACTTAAATTTAGGAAAAACATGAACAAACGACCATAAAAAAGAAACAATTTGGTTGGGGTTGTGGCTCAGTTGTAGAGTGCTTGCCTAGTACTTGTGAGGCACTGGGTTCTAATCTCAGGCACGACATAAAAATAAAATAAAGATTAAAAAAAAAGAAATAATTTTCCTAGGGTAGTCTGCAGGGCCTCAATGCTCATCTGTAATAGATAACCAGAGAAAAAGAAGTGTGCCTAATACTGAATATTCTTGCCCTCGTGACATGTTTAACAGGAAAAAAATTTTCGTATTTCACATTTCTGACTGAAGTGGACATCCATTAATACTAATTCTAATTTATAGTTTGGAAACATGAATAGTATTCATCATAAGTTAATAGACTTGAGTTTTTAAAAGTTATAGAAATTCTCATTTTATCAGTTTTATATTCATTTTGAAGGCTAGATTTCTAAGTTGATATTTAAAATGTTAATCAAAAGATTAATATATTTTGCTGTGGCTTCTCTACTATCCTCAAATTCCCAGTACCCGCAAGGCCCTAAAGGAAATGTGTGCTTTGAACAGGATTACAAATAAAGGGAATGAAGTGCATGATTAATAGCATTTCTACAAAGCGTTGGTATATAAAGAATAAAATTCTTGTTAAGTCAATGCTTCCTTAGGAAAATACTTGGTTTTTTATAAGTTATTCTGGATGAAAAAAATGTAATGTAAAAAGTATGACTTGCTTTAAGAGAAAGATTATCTTTGTAAAGGAAACATCCTTTATTCAATTACTTTAAATCTTATTGTGACTTCCTTGTAACAGTTACGTTAAAAGGCATGGGTAATCATAACCTAATGACCATACTTAAACTTGATAATCCACTGTAATTAATGTAAGTATGACATGATAAAACTGCTCTCAGACCATCAATAAAGCTGTAAAATCAGAAGTGAGTGAGACTCAACACAGATGAGGTGGAAAAAGGACAAGTGCATCTCTATCATCAGTGTCTTCTCAGCAACAGCAACAAATACTTATTGACGCTGCAGCAGACATTGCTCTAAATGCTTCATGGGTATTAAGTGATTTGATCCCCAAGCTGATTCCACATGGGAGCTCAGAGGCAGACTTGTGAGGAGGCTGGAAAAGTGGTGACAGAGGTCTTGTTGGGGACTCTGGGGCACTGTGTCTTCCTCTCCTAAAGTGGGCCTCAAGAGCCAGGAGAGGCCAATGCTGTGAACGTTACCTTAAATGAAGATGGATAAACTGCTGAATAAATCGACTGTCTTCCAATAAACCAGGGCAGTCAGTGTTAGAGAGCTCTCTGCCTGTCAGAGAATACAGCAGCCCAGGAAAAACAGCCCCAAGTCATGCACCCACTGCCCCTACTCTGGGAAATCACTGCAGTTCCATCAAGTCCTTTCTTTGATTACAGGTATCAGCAATGAACAGAGCATATCTGTATACCCTTTGTTGCCCATTCATAACCCACCTAAAGCAAAGCAAGTGGGCTTTATTATTATCACCATTATAGGTCAGGAAACTCAGACACAGGTAGGTTGAGTAACTTGCCTATGGCTACATGAATCATAAGCTATAGATCCAAGGGGAGAAAACTATGGAATAAAAATCATACTCATGGGGCGGGGGCTATAGTTCAGTGGTAGAGCACTTGCCTCACATGCATGAGGCACTGGATGCCATCCTCAGCACCACATAAAAATAAACACATAAAAAGATAATTGTGTCCATTTACAACTAATTTTTTTTTTTTAAATTGTACCCACTTGTACACCTTTGTCCATAGTAGCAATATAAACAATAGCCACAAGAAGCAACACAAGTGCCCCATGGATGAATAGAATGTAGCAAGTACATACAATGGATCGTTACTCAGCATTAAAAAGGCAGGAAGGAAATTCTCATACATGGTACAACACAGATGAAACCTAAAGACGCACTAAGGGAAAGAAGCCACTGACTAAAGGACAAATATTACATGGTTCCACTTACATGAGGTCCGAGAGTAGTTGAATTCATTGAGACAGAAAGTAGAATGGCAACTGCCAGGGCTGGGTGCCATGGTGGGACTGGGATAGGGGAATGCAGAGTTAAAGTTTAATGGGTACAAGTTCCAGCTTGGGAAGATGAAGCTCAGAGATGCATGGTGGCGGTGACGACACACAACATGAACTTACTTAATGCCAGGGAACTATATTAAAGATGGTTAAAAAGATAAAATTGTTGCTATGTATACTTTACCACATTTTTTTTAAAGTGTATCCTTTGCTTAAATCTTTATATACAATTCATAGTCTTCAGTCTGCATATATAAAGCTCTGGTGATTCAGACCAAGTATCTAAAATGATTTGGACTTCCAAAGTGCTCTGAATTTCATAATTTGTTCAGAGCTACTATTACTTCTCTACATTAGCACATCACAAAGTGACCTGTCCTAGACTGATGGACAGCCACAATTTACAAAGTTGATTAGGTGGGGCTGTGAGAAATCAGGCACAAGCACTGACTATGCAAAGATCCTGTGGCAGGATACAGATCATGAAATCAAAGGAGTAAGACTGCTCAGCTAAGCTCAGAGGACATAGTGTTCCAGCAGAGAGGCTGGAGAGAGAGGCCAGGCAAAACACTATAAACAGACAGTGTTTTATTAAACAGTCCTACTGACTAATCTGAATTTTTATCATAAATGCAATAAAAAGTCATTAAAAGGATATAAGATAGGTAACAGCAAAATCAATTATATTTTTAAAAGATCAGACATAATATAGGAATCAGAGATGTTCCAGGATGTGATCTGTACCCAACTAAATCAACACAGCCTCACTTTTCTCAGCACTGGACCTGTCAACAGGAAAGCTAGGTTTATAGCCCTATTTTGTCACTAATTAAAAATGAGTTCTTGGGGGAAGGAAAGATGGTGGAATGAGACAAATATTGTTACCCTATAGACATGTATGATCACATGAATGGTGAGAACCTACATTGTATACAACCAGAGAAATGAAAAGTTGTACTCCATTTATGTACAATGAAAAAAATTAAATAAATACATAAATAAAAATGAGTTCTTAAAAAGTCTGTCCTGTGCCTTGGGCTCCTCACCTGTAAAATATTCTATCCTAGGTTTCTAAGGTTCCAAACAACTCAAAAATCTCTTTTTCTTTGATTCTACCCCCAAAATGATTTTACCCTCCGCCTCCAGGCAAAAGAGAAATGCCAGGACTGAAGCTATTCTCCAGAAGCAGGTGACTGACGACATTCAGGACATCTGCTCCTCAAGCCAAGAGGTTACAGACCTTTTCTGATCAACATCACCCAACAGGGAGCACAGGCTGTACCTATATTAATGCCAGTCAGTTCTGGTCAACAAAGACCACATACACAACAGTGGTCCCATAGATTATATTGCCTAAGGACACCTTAGTTTGGTTAAGCACACTATGATATTCACACGATGAAAATGGCATAACATACTTCTCAGGATGTCTTCTTGTCATTGAGCAAGACATGACTCTAGTACTTAACTTATTAACCAATTCAGGATTCCTTTTGTTCTAAGTAACTTGGCAGGGAGGAATACTGGGGCTTGAAACCAGGACACTATCACTCAGCTACACCCAGGCCCTTTTCATTTTTGAGACAGGGTCTTGCTAAGTTGCCCAGGCTGTTCTCAAACATATGATCCTCCTGACTCAGCCTCTCAAGTGCTGGAATTATAGGTATATGCCATGCCTGGCTATTCCAAAGAATTCTGATTCCATAGATTGGGGGTAGGGGATTTTTGTAGGTATTGTAAATAGATTTTTTCCCCTTTGCATACTGCACAAAATAGACTTTATATTTTAATGAAACAAGGGTAAACTCTATGAAGCCTTCATGGACTTTGATGTTTTTAACAATTATAAACGTTACATAACTTAGATTAATATTTGAAATTCACATATTAGATGTATTCTTAGCAGATCTCAAAATAAGGAAGTTAGAATTAGGGATGGGCAACTTACCTACTTCCAAAATACTAATGATCTGACAAGCGGCATATGGTATCCTGGATAAACCAAAGTCAGACTAGGAATGCTGAGAGCCCACTACAATTCTTTCAGTGAAAGTCACAAAGAAAATAACCCATAAAGGTTACTAGGGTTCCACAGTGCCATAGCCATGCCCTCTGCCTTTTGCAGCAGGAGGCCTTCAAGGTCAGGGTTTGGTCCCCTACTGGAGAAATCAGCTATTCAAGGTGACTGAACACAACTTCCCAGGTTAGGATACACCTCAGTGGTAAAGGCCTGCCTTGCATATGCAAAGCAAAGCAATTCCTAGTTGCCCTCCCCCAAAGACAATACAAAACAACTTTCTGAACCTCTCAGCTTATTTCTGCTTAGAATAATAATAGTGATTATTATTATTATTTAAGATAATGTATGTTATGCAAAAGTTACCTCCAAACTACTAAACACCAAAGAAAACAACAGAAGGGATGAAAATACTGGAGAGTTAGGAAGGTGCCTTCCTGAAAGGGAAATATTAGATAGCTATTAGAGAAAACACATAAAATGACACTTAAACTATAACTAAGGCATAAATGTCCTCAAAACGCTTAAGAATAGCCTTCAGCCAGATGCAGTGCCACACGCTGCAGTCCCAGCTACTTGGAAGGTTGAAGCAAGATGACTGCTTGATTCTAGGAGTTCAAGACCAATCTGAACAACATAGCATGACCACAGCTCAAAGAAAGTGTGTGTGTGTGTGTGTGTGTGTGTGTGTGTGTGTGTGTGTGTGTGTGTAAACAGCCTTCACTGATAGAAACAAATACTGCATCTTGAAAATTCCGGTCCTCTTCCTAAAGAAATCCACTTGCCATCCTGCACATTCACCAGCAGTGGGAAGCAAAGAGTCACTGGAGCTGCAAACCAAGAGCCCTCACACCCCTTAGGACAAATCAAGCCCCAACAGCCAGCTGCCACTAGAGACAAGGAGCACCTCAAGAACTGGTTTGTTCACTCCTGCTCCTCAAGCAGGGTAGAAGAAATGTGCCATAGTGTGACAGGGGCAGCATCCCAGTTAGAACCTGAGAAGCATTGTATCATAACAATAGTGTTAAACACAAGAGACTGGTTACATACGTAACAGCAAATCTATACAAAGCAAGAACATGCAACTTTAGAAAAACCTCCCTAGCTGTTACAATAACGAAGCGTTTGATAGCTGGGGCCATAGCTCAATGGCAGAATGCATGCTTAGAATACTGAACACCCTCAATTCAATCCCCAACCTCATTCCATCCCCCTCACTTAAAAAAAAAAAAAAAAAGGAATAACAGTTTATGTTATGTGGTTGGGGAAACATGGGGACAGAGACAAGGGGAACACAAAATTCCATGTTTTAGATGACCTCAACTATGTGTAAAAACAAATTCCACGCTTTTCTTGTTTTATCAATTATCAAAACTTACTTTGTCATGAACAATACATCAACAAAACAGAAGACCAACTGATTAAGAGTCCAAAAGCTGACCTTGCCAGATGTGGTGGAGCATACCTGTAATTCCAGTAACTCTTGAGGCTGAGGCAGGAGGAGCCCAAGTCTGAAGTAGTCTCAGTTACTTGGTGAGGTCCTAAGTAAGGTAGTGAGACCTTTCTCAAAAAAAAAAAATATACAGGGCTGGGCATGTAGCCAGTGATCAAGCACTACTTGGATTAATCTCTGGAACTGCCCCCATCACCAAAAAAAGTATATTTAGAACTTTGAAATTTGATTTAGGGGACATTACAAATCATAAAGAAAACAATACATTCAATAAAAGGTATTGAGATGATTAATTAAATATTCAGGGGAAAATTAAGTTTCTACCTCACTCCACATTAAAAAAAAAAAAAAAAGAAGCTCTAAATGGATGTACAGTCCTAAATATGAACAATGTGCTAAAAAAAAAAACTATTAGAAAATGGGACACAGGCATAACACGATGTGACCAGTGAGGCAAGGATAGGATTATGCCGGTATAGGCCAAGGGAAACGAAGGCTGCCAGTGAACCATCAGGAGCTGGGTGAGGCAAGAACGCCATTCCCCTACAGGCTTCAGGGCGAGCATGGCCCTACAGATGTCCTGAATTTAGACTTTTGGCCTCCAGAATCCTGAGACAATAGATTTCTGCTGTTTAAAGCTAAAAAGCACCACCAACAACAAAAAAAGTAAGTTTAAAAAGAATAAGTGAAGAATGGACAAAGGCTCTGAAGCTAAAACAAAAAGAAGAAAAACCTAAAAGAGTCAATAAATACATGAAAATATGCTTAATTCCATTAAGTAACCAGGAGAACAGAAGTAAAACGAGAGAGCATCAGGTTAGTAAACACTAAAAATCTGAGAACGCCAAGTGCTGAAAATAATATAAGGAAATGGATAAAGAATGCAGAGAACAGGTCTGGGGTTCGCCTCACTAACGGGGCTCATGTTAAGCATGTGCAAGGCAATGGGTTTGACCCCCAGCATAGAAAAAGAAAAGGAAAAAAAAAAGAGAGAGAGAATGCAGATCACTCAATAACTCCCATATGTAAGTCAAGATGATTTGTTGAATTTTAAATTTCGACCATGCTATAATGTGGCTACATGTAGTCAAATTTTAAATGAACGCTATCCTATGGTGGTGTTCTCTTCTGTCCAACTCTGTCTATTGCTGTTAATTAAGTAACACTTGTCAGATTGGGAATTTCAGGAGTTATCTCTCTTTGAGAGTTACAGAATTAATTAGTGCATCTTTTACTACCAAAAAATGCCTGTTTTAAAACTAGAATTAGCTCATCTGTAGTCAGTAAATAGGAAAATGGCAATACACAAAGAAATTTTGCTAGTACATGGGAGACTTTCTCCAGCAATCAGAGAAAAATATTCTCAAAGTTGAGAATTTTGGAAAAAAAAAAGGGGTGGGACATTTGCATATGGTGGTTCACGCCTTTAATCCCAGCTTCATGGGAGACTGAGGAAGGAGATTTACAAATTTAAGGCTAGCCTCAGCAACTTCATGAAAGCCTGTCTCAAATAGTTTAAAAGGTGCTGGGGATGTAGTTCAGTGATACAATCAGCATTCTATTTAGTTATAGCCTAGAATAGTTTAACACATGCTCACACAGGAATGTGTGGGAATTTTCAATTGCAGCATTACGAATAACAGCAAACAAAAAATGTTTATAAAGCAGTCCTAATGTTCAGCAGTAAGGCACTATATAAATAATATGGTCTAGGCATGGTGGCTCATAACTATACTCCTAGCTACTCAGGAGGCTGAGGTAGGAAGATCACTTGAACCAAGAAGTTCAGGGCCAGCATAAGCCTGGGCAAAGAAGGATTCATGTCTCTTAAAATAAAAATATGTCAGGCATGGTAGTGCATGCCTATAATCCCAGCAACTCAGGAGGCTAAGGCAAGAGTTTGAGTCAGGAGGCAAGTTTGAGGCCAGCCTCAGTAACTTAGATCCTATCCCAAACTGAAAATAAGATGGCTGGGGGGACAGCTCAGTGGTACAATTACCTCAGGTTCAATCCATGTACTGCAAAATTAGTTAATTAAATAAAAATAATAATGTGGTACAGTATTATAAGAAAAATACAAATATTACAAAGCAGTTAAAATGAATGAACTAGATATATGTGTATTAACATGGACAGATCTCAGAAATAGGCAAAGGGCAGAATGCTAACTAGTAAATTTAAACATGTACAAAACAATGTTTTTGGATCTAGAATACACAGAACTATAAAAAACACAGACTGTATACATAGCAGATTAGTTACAGCAGCTACCCTAATGCCAGGAGGAAGGGGGGTGATAGAGGTAAGGAAGCACAGATGGAGGAAAGAATTAGGATTCAAAAAGAGTATGAGGGACTTCGACATTAACTACAATGGTTGTAAAAAAAATTAATCAGAAGAACTAAAATATTAACATTTGCTTGAGGTGGCATTATGTGGAGTTTTATTACAGTATCCTCTGTACTATAATTGCTATTATTATTATTATTATATTTATAATGCACAAAAAGAGGTGAGAAGAAGCATAATAAAATGGTAAGAGTGTTCTACTCTGGTAATGAGAACGAAGTTTTTTTTTAGCTGCAACTGTACTACTTTTCAATTTTTCATAATAAGCATACATTAACTTTAGAACTGGGGAAAATAATTCTGAATAGGGAAAACTATATAGGTGTTGAGTAGATTCCATGTAGTACAGTCCTGGTTCATTCCAATACCTATTCCCTGAAGGTCCATACAAACATGATATCTGTCCTCTTGAGTCTACAGCAAAATAATCTCTAAGGTCTAGATAACCAAAACACAAACCTATTTTGGAACTCCTTAACTTGTATATAAATATTAATATATCAATCAAGAGAACAAGATTTTCATATATAAACAACATTCTAGTCTTTGAGAAGGATTTTAAAGAAAAAAGTTTCCATAACAGTTATCAACTACTAATGCTTACATCATAATCTCCAATTGTAAAAATACACAGAAAGCCTAAGGAAAAAATCTGATACGTACTCCAGATTGAGTTTTTCATACCACAAAAATACTGTATGGAAAGTATCTCAAACTGGTACATAATCAGAAAGTAATAAAACCATCAGGTACAGTGGTGTATGCCTGTAATCCCAGCAACTTGGAAGGCTGAGGCAGGAGGATCACAGATTCAAGGCCAGCCTTAGCAATTTAGCCAGGCCCTATTTCCACAAAAAGAAAAAAAACAAAAACAAAACAAAACAAACTTAAAGGGCTGGGGATGTAGGTCATGGTAAAGTGCTCTGGGTTTCAATCCCCAGTACCAAAATGATAATGATGATGATGATGATGATACCATCTATCATTCTATTCTGTTCCATCACAAATTGAAACTTGTTATATACAGTGAACACTATTCAACTAGCTTAATCTCACCAAACCCTGATCTTCTCAACTATACAAGGAGAAACCTACTATGACTCTCATAAGTGTTGTAGTAAATAACTCCAACTGACAGAAAACCTACAGGGCTTGAAGGGTGAAGAAAAGAAACCAGTGCCAGGCCCAATGCTCAGCCATCACTGGCATCAGTTGTACAATTCAACTGAATAAGGGAAGCTTCAAATGATCCCCAAGGGGAAAAAGTAAACAGATTTAGAAGACAACCCCATAGTGGAATAAATAAAATAGACATAAAAATGTTAAATATTGATACTTTAGACACTGATGCATGACAAGAGAATAATTTCTATAGCAACAGACTCAAGAGGTGATCACTTGCACATAAAAATTGTTAAAACATTATGTGTGATCTAGTTATATAAGTATATAGGTGGAACACAGAAATAAGCACAACCATAAAAACAGGTATGTCAGAATGGTGAATTATGACCCCCCCAAAATATCTTTTATATAATTTCATACCTACTCTGTAGATGTCATTCTTATTTATTTCAGTTCACACACACACACACAAAAAAACAGGTAACCCAAGTAACCTAACAGCCAGCCCAAGTTAACCAAGTAGTAGGAACGTCTAAAAACCAGGAAAACACTCAAGCCTGCAATGTTTTCATAATTAAACACGTAACAAAAGGATAACCCCAAAATTTCAAAGGGCATCTTACCAATGTGATGTCTCGGGAAGCTGCAGCTGCGCTCATGTGCAAGCTAGGCTGCCTCACAGAACTGCTACAGTCCAGGCTCTAGCAAATGTCCCAACAGCCCTAAATAACCAAACACAAACAGGAAAAAGTAAAGCCCTTATTACTGTTTTAGGTCCTATAAAAACACTTGTGCTATGCGTTTACTGTAAATAAAGAATTTTTGTACTTATATCTATATGATACCTATTAGCATCCCCCTCTTAAATGGAGAAATGGAGCCTCCGCAAGGTGAAGTAAATTGCCAAAAAAACAAAAACAAAAACAAAAGTACGCTGCATAATGAATGAAAAATTGTAAAAGAAGGCAAAACGCATTGTTGGGTGTTTGAAATCAATTATCACAGGAAATGGTTTTGTTTGAGTCTCTAGGTTTTGTGTGTGTGTGTGTGTGTGGTGTGTGTTGTTGTTGTTGTTGTTGTGATGGTGGTGGTGGTGGTGGTGGTGGTGTTTCTCTGGGCTCAGTCTCCTGGGCTCACATAATCCTCCTACCTCAGTTTCCCCAAGTAACCGGACTACTGGAGCATGCCACTAAGTATTTTCTTTCTGTAAGATTTAATACATGTTGAACAATCCTAACCTGAAAATCTAAAGTGTTCCAAACTCTAAAACCTTGAGAGCTAACACACCAAAGTGGAAAATTCTGTCATGACACTTGGTTCCATGCACAAAATTATTAAAAAATACTGCATAAAATTACCTTCAGCCACATGTATAAGGTATATTTGAAACATAAATGAATTTTGTGTTTAGACTTGGAACCCACTCCCAAGATACTGCATTATATATTTGCAATATTCCAAAATTTGAAAAAAATCTAAAATAAAAAAAAAATTGCTGGGAGTAGTGGCGCATGCCTACAATCCCAGCAACTTAGGAGGCTGAGGCAGGATTCCAAGTACATGGCCAGCCTTGGCAACTTAGAAAGACCTTGTGTCAAATAAAAAATAAAGGGACTGGGCATGTAGATCAGTGGTAAATGTCCCTGGGTGCAATCCCAGGCCAAAAAACTAAGGGAGGGACAGGGTTAGGGAAAGGGAGAGGGAGAGGGGAAGAGAAGATTGGAGCCGAGCTTGTGTGGGCATGAAGAAGGAAAGGGAAGAACTATTAGAAAATACCATGGAGTAATTATTTGGTGTTCATATTTGTTCAAGAAATATAAGTAATACCTGGAGAGTTCTGACCACTTTTTTTGCCCAAATTGTGAAATTCCAGTAACATTTTTTCCTTCAGCTATAATTAACTAACACAACTGTTTCTTGTATATATAATAGATTTCTACTGAATCCATTAGAAACAACAAATTTTCACCATACTGGTATTCATTTGTGATTAAGAAGGCCTTCTTACAGGTGAGGAACCTTAATCTCAAGAGGTGCAGCATGAAAAGAAAAGACATTCACTCCTTTTTGTTTGTATTTTAAACATGGTAGCTGAGGACGTTTTAAAAACATTTAATTAAAATGTAACATGAGGAAAACTACCACAATGTATATCTATTTAGTTATCACAGGTGAATGTACCCGTTCACCAGTATCCAGGTCAAGAAACAGAAGGAGATGGGAGGCTAAAGCCGGAGGATCACAAGTTCAAGGTCAGCCTTAGTAAATTAGTGGGACCCTAAGCAACTTAGTGAGACCTTGTCTCAAAATAAAAGGGGCTGGGTATGTAACTCACCACAGATTCATTTTGCTCACACAGAATCACACAGTATGGACACTTGTTTCTTTATGTCAATGTCTGGCTTCTTTTGTTTAAAATGCTCTTTGGAGAGTTGTCCACATTGACAGATGGAGCTACATGAATTCATTTTCCTTCCTATGGAACATTCTTTTGATTTCCCAACTCCACCTCTACTTTATCACTGATGAACATTGGGTGTTGTAAAACAAATATTAAGGAAATTCTGTAAACTCCTTAGCAACTCTCATTCTGATTCAAGCAAACACAAACAGCCCTTGGCAATCAGAAAAGGGGGGTGGGGGGAGACAATGCAAATCCAATTTGTCACCTGCAATTCAGACAACTTTCCAGAGCCTCTAGGCCAGAGTTTCCATTAATGATATCATTTCTACTCCTTAAACTTCAGTTTTCTCTACTCCACACACTGGGTTCCTTCCAGCAATATATAAGTGTCTTAATCTAATCACTTAATGGTCAGGCTTATGGGGCTCTGGACTCTGAATGCATAGGCACTAGTACAGTTTGTGACCTTCTGTAACCACTGCCACTATGAATGGTGCTGGCTAAGGATGTGCTCAGCCTGTTTTTTTCCTTTGTATTATAGAAACACACACACACACACACACACACACAGAAAAATCAGATAATATTATAATGAAGACCTTTGCACCCACTGTCCAGATCTGACTAATTCTAATATATTGCAATACCTAATTCACTTTTTAGGGAAAGAAATATTATAACTTGGTTAGAATCCTCTCTATATATTCCCAAACCAAATATGTACATTTATATTCATTTATATATATATTGAGCTAAAGCATTGTTTTGCACATTGTACAACTTTTAATAAATGATCACATTGTATCGACATTACTTTTGAGATTTATCTCTTAACTGCATAGACCTCTAATTCATTCATTTTAATTGCTGTAAAGTAGTATTCCATTCTATGAGTATACCTCAATTCATTCATCTATTGCTTGCTGATGTACTTTTATTTTTTTTTTTTTTTTTTTTTTTTTTTCCCAATTTAGCTACCATTGTGATGCTTTGAAAATCTCATTTACTTTTTGCTTTGTGGCAATTTTCCCCATGAGCATCATTTACTTCTATAATTGAAAAAATAAAATAAAATTCTGTTCCATTCACTTTTTCAAGAAAAGAGGAAGGGTATGAAGCAAGTCAGCAAGACTGAAAGCTCTCAAAGCAAAGCCCTGAGCTTAGCAACAGACCTTACTCAAGCGTGGATACGGTGAGAGGAGTCCACATTGCACATTTTAATAGAACCTGACCAATCCATTCTAGAGTAAAGCCATGTCCAGAGCAAAGGAAATCATTGCTTTCATTAAAGATACAGGACTTCAGGTAATGAATTTCTTCTTTATATGTTTCTGTTCTCTTACATAATGAAAATTAATAAATCTATTTTCAAATTGAAATAAATGATAGTAAATCACATTATTTAGGAGGCGGTGTGACACATATTAAGCTTCCTCACATAACTAGAAAAGATTGATACAATTAATGGGAAAAGGTAAATACAGAGAAAAGAAAATACACATACCTATAGATTCTTCAATAAAAAGAAATTTCTTTACTCAAAGATGCCATACTTACCGAGCTACAACTAAAAACTGGTCAATCTGTCGATCTGTAAGTGGGCTATTTGGATCCCAAACTTTAATTTCCAATTTTGACTGTTCTCTCTCATCTGATTCTCCTGCCCAAGAACAAAGGAAAGAGTCTTGGTTACTCACAAAGCACAATGACACACATGGCTGGTGACTACACTTACCACAGCATTAGAAATGTTCCAATATAAGGTGAATGTTCACAGTTTTAGTACATACTTTCAGACAGCAGATGAACAAAACCTGGTAAAGTGAACACTGAGGATAATAAAAACACACCGACCACATGGCATCAGCATTAGCATGCGTTTCCTGAGCACCTGTAGGCGTGAGGCACTGAGTCCCATGCTAAGGAATACAAAGATGAAACAGAAATCATCCCTGCCATAAGACACTTCAACTATGATAAAACGCGTGCATACATGCCTCTGATACAAGCAAAAGAAATAGATGTCATAAGAGACATATAAATATGGCTGTAAGAATCCAAAGACCAGAGAAATCATGTCAGGCTAGCTAGGAAACAATGTCATGAAGGGAGCAGCATTTCTGCTAAAAACTGAAGGGTATGAATGTCCTGGCAGAGGAAGACTTTTAAAAACTATGACAATAGGAACAAAGTCATGGGGTATTAAAAGTGATAGAAAAATAGCTCATTTTGTCTAGAGAACATCAAGGGGAACAAGAAGAGATAGTCAATAGAAGGGGGTTATAAACACATTACTGGAGATTCTGCACAGATTTTCTGAACAGATTTTATTTAGAGGTAATGGGAAGCTATTGCCTGTGTGTGTGCATGGCGGGGGTGGGAAGTACTGGTGACTGAACCCAGGGACTCACACATGTTTGGCAAGTGCTCTACCATTGAGCTATATCTCTAATGCATTTTACTTTATTTCCAGACAGGGTCTCACAAAGTTTCCCAGGCTGGCCTCAAACATAAGAAACTCTGTCTCTGCCTTCCTAGCCACTAGAATTACATGGATGCACCACTGAACCTGGCAAAGCCTTTGATTTTGAGTAAGGAAGTGACAAATCCAGACCTAAACTTTAACTGACCTAGATAGCAATGGTACCTGATTTACTCTGCACAGGTACCTGATGAGGTCAAAAAGACATTATCAAATTCCTTGAAGAGTTCTATTTGGGGTTAATGAGGGGCTAAAACATGATGCTGGAACAGCAACTAAGAGTAAAGAGAAGATTCAGGATGCCAGTGACACATGGACGTAGAGGGTAGAGTTCAAGTGTTATGGACTATATGGATAGGGCTGGCATATAAGAAAGAAGGAACACAAAAAAGGAGATGAAGGCCAAGGGAAAGACTCACTATGGAACAGGATACTTTGTTTTCTTTCTTTTCTTTCTTTTTTCTATATGACAGTAGAATGCATTTTGACACACAGTACACAGATGGAGTGTAACCTCTCATTCCTCTGGCTGTCCACGGTGCTGACTCACACCAGTAGTGTGATCATACATGTACACGGGGTAATAATGTGTGTCTCATTCCACTGTCCTTCCCATCCCACCACCCCACCCCTCCCCTTCACTCCCCTCTGCACAATCCGAAGTTCCCTGTTTTAACATCTCACAGGAGATACAACCATTGGGCAGGACTCAATGCTGAACAAAGCATGGCAGCAGGAAACAGGTCAAGTGTGATGGTGCCTGCCTGCGATCCCAGCGACTTGGGAGGCTGAGGCAGGAAGGGGGCAAGTTCAAGGCCAGCCTGGCAACGTGGTCAGACCCGATCTCAAAATAAAAAGTACTGCAGATGTGGTTCAGTGGTAAAGTGTCCCTGAGTTCAATACTCAGTCCCCCCCAAAAAAAAAGGAAGTGAAGTCATGAGAGTCAACCGGAATTTTTCTTTATGACCACGGAAATTTTTCTTTATGATCCCTACTGGGCTAGGAGCTCTTTGCTGATAAAGACTGAGTTTGGCTTTGTTTTGGTTCTGATCACTGCCATGTGTAATCAGGCGGCATGTCTTATACTCAGTAACATCATACCATGAAACGGAAGAGTCCCTGATGACCAACTCCTAGCACAGGACCCAGTAGGTATCAATGAAACAGGAGAGGACAGAACGAGGTGCCATTCAACCTGAGTCAGCCCACTACTGTCAGGCTGGAGACAGTAAAAGACAGGTAACTAAGAGGCAACTGCCATTCCCAGCACAAAGCAGGAACAGAGCAGAGTAACAGAGACCTAAATAATTTTGAAAAGTTTTCATTTTTCATAGCTTTTGCTTACAAAAACCAATATTTTCCCTTTTTTTCTTTTATCTATTTTTCCCTTTTTAATCTACAATATGAGGTATACTTTTAAACACTAGTTAAAAATCAAAAAAGTTGCAAACTGTGAAACTTGAGAATGGAGAACAACACATTTCCCTCTATCTTTAAAAAAAAATTATGTAAGAATTATTATGACAAAAAAAGAAATACAGGAATGATAAAAATAAATGTACAGGGGATGAAGGTGTACGTCACCTTGTAGAGCTGAAGTGGTACGTCAGTATTAAGCCCCTTCTGTTATATTTTGTATAATGTACAGGTAAGACTGATATTTACTACTGAAATTTGAGTTAGTAAAATTGATAAATTTTAAGTACATCCATGAATCTACAGTATATAACAGAATTTATTATAAGAATTCTAAAATGAATTCACTGCAAACAATAAAAATACACTACTGAATGCACTCAGACTAACACCAAACATATAGACAATGCCAGAGAATGAAAAAGAGCAAACAACAACAAAAGAATGAAGAAATGCTCTACATCAAACAATCAATGTGGATAAAATGAAGGCTCATTTTATATTCACCAAATAACTATATTTCTATAACCGTTTGATCATCTTTTCACAGGGAAAACACTATTAAGCTCTTGAATGAACTTAGAATTTGGGTTAACTAAATTTCCGCTAAGCTAGCAGCAATCTCTGAATGGCCTGGAGCAGTGGTGAATTCCAGGCTCTGGTCATGTGCACTCTAGCCACTGCAATAATCTCACTTCCCTCCTGCACTTATGATAATCCACGCCAAACACTGAGCTCCTACAAATGTATTTGCCAATTAACTACATCATTGTATATAATTTCCTATTTTTGCTTCATATAATTTGGAAAAAACGTAGATCCAGAGATGATTTTAAAAGTTAGTGTTAACCCTCCAACTATTTTAAAATTTCTAGAAAAGACAGAGTATATTCCTTAAGAATACCTAATGCCTTATCCCTTAAGTATATCAGTATATCCCTTAAGAGCACCTAATGGTGTTCACATACTCAGAAGAACTAAGGCTGTTATTGCATTTTCATTCAAGAGGTCCTTTCCTCAACAACAGGAAATGTTCTTTGTCCTAACTACACCTCTTTTCTTTGTACCAGTTAACAGCACTGTGCTTCTTATGCTGTATTAACTCAGAAATACGTAAGACAAGGATGCCATTTATCACCATTTTTGTGCAATATTGTTCTGAAAGTTCTAGGCAATGTTATTAAGATATGAATTACATAAATAGTGAGTTACTAGAAATGACATCATAAAAATAAATATACAAAACTTGGTGTCATTTTGAACTTTCAAAATCTAGGGAACTTGGAAAACTAAAGTATTCAAAAAACAAGAGGGAATAATCATAATAAAAAGAGCACAGTTAAATCTTCACTCACATTTGCACCTAACACAAAAGTCATTTAATCCTTTATTTTCTTAAACCCTGAACTCATGCTTTCTCCATTGAGTATCCATCCATAGGCCCATATGTACAGGAACACTGAAATTGAAAACTGAATCTAAGACGCAGGGCCATGCCCTCCTTTTCAAACACTGGAGGAAATGTCTTCATAGCTTCTTCATCTGTAATTCAAAGCCTCTTCCATATGATTTCAACATAGTAGAAAGTGCCACAGATTTTGAGGCCACTAAATTGGCTAGTGCTTGCACTAGAGGAAGGCACTTCTGTAGAATCTCTGCCCTTTTTTCTTTTGTGGTACTGGGGAAAGAATCCAGAGCCTTACACATGATTGACAGGGACTCCATGACTGAGGTACATCCCCAGCACTTTTTTTTTTTTTTTTTTAACTTTATTTTTGTGGCAGGCTCTCACGAAGTTGCTGAGGCTCACCTTAAACTTGTGTTTCTCCTGCCTCATCTCCTGAGTATCTGGGATTAAAGGCGTGAGCCACCACACCCAAATACCTTTTTTTTTCTCCATACATTCTCAACTGAGAATATTTTTCCTTGACTGGAGAACATTTCCCATATACTAATATAATTTCTACCTTTATCTACTGCCATTTTCCTATTTACTGACTACAGATGAGCTAATTCTAGTTTTAAAAAATGCACTTATTGTAGTAAAAGATCTAATTAATTCTGTAACCCACAAGGAGAGATACCTCCTGAAATTCCCAATCACTAACAAGTATTGCTTAATTAACTGCAATAGACAGAGTTGGACAGGAGAGAAGTGACAGTAACAGCTGAAGAGTGTTGAGCCCTGTGCTGAACACTCCACGAGAATTACCTCCTAACTCGTCAGCCAGTGCTGTTACACTCCATATATTACCACTCCCTTCGTAACAAGGAAGAAATATGAAGTTTCAGGGGCTGAATCATTTCCCAAGTTTATCCAACTAAAACACATCAGCCAGGTTTTAGCCAAATCTGTGAATCCAGAATCAATTTAGTTTAATAATTTAATGCTATTAGGTTTTAACAAAATTTTTAATTAACATGTAAAGTGTTTTTTCTTAAAATTCTAATATTCCAACACATTTAAATAATTCCAAACTTCCCACAAGACATCTTTTTCTATGGAAAATTCTCTACATGGCTTATTCAAACTTAATATAAGATTTAAAATCTGAAAAAAACTTTTACCTTCATTTGCAAACTACATTCTCATCATTCCAGATCTCCAGAGTTTGTTAGGTGGTGGGTAACTATAAGTGAATTTTAAAATTCCAAAGCCACAAAAACACTTTTATTCACTAGCAAGAAAATGACACAACAATCTTTTAGAATCCATCAAGACATGTTCGCTAAGAAAGCAAGCCTGAAACATATTCTGGCATGGTACTGCTGCTGCCACCTACCCAGGATATTAATTCTAGTTCTACATCTCATGCCAATGCAAATGGGAATCTGGCCACTGGTCAAAATGTACCCACTTGAGAGGTTGGGGGTGTAGCTCAGTAGAAGAGCGCTTGCCTAGTGTGGGTGAGGTCCAAGGTTCAATCCCCACCACAGTTTAAAAAAAAACCTCAAATCAACAAAAATATATGCACCCAAGAGTATCAAAAGGTTAGTAAGCATGTCTGCAGTCAAATCCTAACTATCTGTTTCTGAATATTATATTTTCTACTACTTAATTTCCCTGCAACCAGATCCTGGCTACATACAGCTGTTTCAGGGATCGTAATGTCTGTGCTTTTCAAGTGTGGTTTAACCTTTCATACACCCGTTAGTGTCCCTCCTCCCTCTCCCTCCAAATATATGCATGAAAAATGGCAGGGGGGTGGGTCTTTAAGCTTGTATCCAGTTGGTCACCTGATTACAAGTGAAGAGAAAAATTCTGGATAAGCTAAATGCTTGAGGTTGCAATAAGAATCCAAAATAACTTCATTTCTGATTTTTTTAAAATTTGGATCAGGTGCAGTGGTGCATGCCTCTAAGTCCAGCAATTCGGGAGGCTGAGGCAAGAGGATCACAAATTCAAGAGGCTAGCCTAAGCAACTTAGCAAGACCCTGTCTCAAAATAAAAAATGAAATAGCCTGAGGATGTAGCTCAGTGGTAGAGTGCTCCTGGGTTCAAGCCCCAGCATTGCAAAAAAAGGTGGGGGGAGGGGGACATTTTTCTATAAACTCTACAAATGTAGTGTTCTTTGTTAAAGATGAATGTATAAATACAACTAACAAGTTATAACTTAAAAATGTAATATAACCTGTATGACTAAAACGATGTTTGGAAAAAAAAAAGAAAAACAAACAAAAAAGCCTCATTCCCACAATATTTAAAAGTAGCCTTGAAGAAAGGAAAAGTTGTCTCTGGTTAGGACATTTCAACATCATCAAAACGTCTGCGCTCCCTAGATTAACTTAAAAGTTGTAGCCACAATAAAAATAGAAGAGGTCTTTTCTGGTGTTAGCCAAATTGATGATAAAAGTTCATTTGGAAAAATAAGAATGCAGCAAAAGGTAAGAAAACATTAAAAGGTAAGAGCTAAGACTGGAACTATTCTTCTCAGGCATTACCACATATTACCAAATCTCTGTAATTAAACAGGAGGGACAAGAGCACAGACAGACAGACAAATGTATCAGAACAGAAATTCAGAAACAGACCCATACACTGCTTGATATTATAAAAATGATCAACAACTCCCAACCAAATTAGAATGCTAATAAAATCCAAAGAGAAGAAATCAACGAATTGATGACAAACTTCAATAGTAAGAAAAAAAATCTATAAAGACCCACATTCCACTCCGAGGAAATGAGGGAACAGGGCTGGGAGTACAATTCTGTGGTGGAATGCTTGCCTAGCACATCTTGAGTTCAAACCCCAGCATCACATTAAAAAGAGAGAGAGAGAGAGAAAATTTTCCTTATCACAAAACATGTAAGCCCCAAAATTACCATAGAATGGAACACAGTATAGAATTTCATATGTATGTAACAAGGAACCTGGAGGAACATGTTAAATAAAACGAGGTGACAGCAATTAAGAAGGGATGATCTGAGGGATACTTTTACTTTCAGTATAACTGTATTTCCTACATTTTGTGTTGTGTGCAATAAAATGAATTTTAAGATAGAAAAATGGAAAAAGGCAAAGAGAATACAGTGGAGTCCTTCTGTTTTGCTAGGTTACAAGCAGAAGGGGACTCAACATAAGTACTTTTAACTGAAGAGTTTACCTGGGGATTTTGTACCAGGTGTGCAATACTCACCAGCAGCTCTCAAATGGTAATCCCGAGTCCCATGGTTCACAAGGTTGCCTCAAGAAGTTCAATGAGTGTATGCTTCCCACTCTACCCATAACAATCGGACTTTTCTTATATTATTTAAGATTGTATTGTGTAATATTTCTGAAAAAACCACTCACCCAGAGGACAACCAGGAGAAACATTGTGTTAAAAGTCAACTAACACACAGACACACGAGTCAATTAACACTTGTTCATGAACTATAGATATGTTACATTAAGAAATATTCAGTCCCATTTTTCTAATCTGAAGGATGCCTTTGTTAGATAGCTGGCATAACTTATAAGCTGTTAAGAATCATTGCTTTCACCTGGAAAATAAAAACCTAAGAACCACAAGTTCTTTCTGAGGACCAAAAGAATAAATATTGCACCTTATGTGTTATTTTTGTTTCCTAAAATAATTTTTAAAAATTTCCAGTTATACCCCAGCCTTTATGCTTTTCAGGGGCAAACACCATATTCAAATGGTTTTTCAAATAAATGAGAACTTATGGGACTGCATGATCTGGTTTTTGTTTTGTTTTGCCCCACTGTTACCTGAAGCATCCCAACTAGTATTTGGTTCGGCACTTGTACATATCACTAATAAGCAAAAATATGTAACCTTACTATGTGCCTAGGCTTACATGCAGTGCTCAACAGAGGACCACAGAATCAACATCTCTGATAGACCACAATTATAAAAGTCAAATAAAAACAGCATAAAAGATTACATGAATGACCTGATCTATACAGCTGAGAAGTAAGAGATTACATTTAGGGAAGAATAATGGAAGGTTGCTTGGGAATGCAAAACCAAGGCTGGGGGCCTGTGTAATGAGTACACAGATGGACTTGCAGAATTGTTTTACTAGGAGAACATACATTTGTCAAAAACTCACAGAATTGTACACTAAAAAGGGTGAGGTTTACTGCATATAAATTCTAAGTTAATTAAAATAAGAAAATACCCTCATATAAATGACAACTTGGAAGACAGTTTGGCATCTTCTACAAAATTTAAAACACACGTGCCTAGTGATTTAGCAATTTCACATCTTGGAACACATTTTCCAGTTATATCTACAGAGTATGCAGTATACATTATAAACAAGGATACTCACTGTAGCACTATTTATAAAATCCAAAACCCAAACTTTGTTACTGAAATAATGTTTATTAATCACTTAGGTACAGTGTTGTAAGTCTAATACCAAACACTAAGGACTCTAAACAACCAAAAATGATTTTTTTTTGTGTGAGACAAGGTGATTTGCACAGAAGAGAAGATCAACAAACAACTGAATGTGGTGGCTCACACCTTTAATTCCAGCTGCTCAGGAGGCTAAGGTAGGAAGGTTACCCAGTTTAAGGCCAGCCTGAGCAACTTAGAGGGACCCTATCTCATTATAAAACTTAAAAAGGGATGGGATGTATGTTCAGTAGTAAAGCACTTGCCTAACATGTACTGGGCCAGAGGTCTCCCCCCTGTAATAAAGTGACTCACTACAAACAATCCACTCAAAAAAAAGTGCCAAAACAATTAAATAGACTTGGCAGTTCCGCTTTATCATTACTGACTGATCCTCCCATTACTTGAATTTATAAGAATTTTGAAGCCCAAGGTCTGATATGATTCATAACCACCCCTTACCCACCAAGGGCACCAATGTATTCTATGGTCTAACTCTTGTGAATTACCTGTGGACTCAAGTTTTGAGCTTGTGTTTTCTAGCAGTAAAATCCTGGTAAAGACAGAGAAGAGCATATACATTTTAATAACCAGATGGAAGCAAAACAAAAGTAGAGGCCTTTTTGTGCCTAGCACAAATCACAAAGGCCTTCAAGAAAGACTTATTCTACACTTCTATCACAAAAAAAATTTTAAAGTTGCTATTATAATTCTTTTAAATCGAACAACAAAAGGGGTAAGACTTAATAGACAAAGGACAAATACCTTTAATATTCAAGAAGTTCTTGTCAGGTGGAGGAGAGGAGATGGCCTGCCCCCAGCCACCTGCCTGTGCAGGTGCCATGCAGTGGTCCCTGTGGCTCCCCAGGCAGCCTCCGTCTTGAGATACTACAGGTGCTGCCATAGCCCTCCCGCCACGTGGTAACCCCCACTTAGGACAACAGACAGGGCCTGGAGGCAACTGCCTGTGGCAACAATGCCCATCACAGTGCTGCATAGCACTGCATAGGGCTCAGGGCCTGCCCTCCCAGCCCCATCTCTGAAAGTGGTCACCTTCGTCACCATTTTGGGTTACTGCTGCTGCCACTACCACCATCTTTAGTTGGGGCAGCTTCCATGGTGGGACACCAGCCAGAGACTAGAAGCCCAATATCAAGTACCTACAGATTGACCAACGCCACCACCACCAACTAGGGACATGGCTGCTTCCATCTAGAGACAACAGGACCTGGAAGACCACTTCCAAGGTCCCTATAAGGCTTGGTTACATCTCAGAGTCCCTTTATCTCTTCTCTGCTGCTAATGGTCAACTTCTGTTGATTCTTCTTTCATTCTTCATATGATCTTATACCTCTATATTCTCACCTCCTACCTCATAAACATCACACGCTACATCCCCAATCTCTTTTTGTCCAGCATTAGAAACTGTAGACACCATTGCACACCTACTGTTTGTACTGTAGACAATAATCAAACGCATTAATTATGTTTATTGTAACAAAACTGTAAACATCTTATTAGGAGCTAACTGATTTAAAGCTGCATATTGTTTGCATCAGGTGCTGGTAATACTGATTTGCCCCTTAGAGGCAAGGTACTGAAAACCTACAGGGACATTACAAATCTATAGGGTAGAAACCTTAATACCTCAGATCCATACTGCTAGGGGGGAAGAAACAGACAACATGAAAAAACAAGGGAACAAAGTGCCCCAAACAAACCAAGACATCACAATAAAAGAATTCATTGACAGCACAGTAGAAGAAATGTCAGAAAAGGAATTCAGAATATACATAATTAAAATATCTGCAAAATAAAGGATGATATAAGAGCAAATACAGGAAACAAAAGATCACTTTGATAAAAAGCTACAAGAGTAAATGCAGGAAACAAAAGATTACTTCAATAGAGATAGAGATACTGAAAAAAAAAATATCTTTGAAATGAAGGACACAATAAATCAAATTAAAAACTCAATAGAAAGCATCACCAACAGACCAAACCACTTGGAAGACCGAACCTCAGACAATGAAGACAAAATATATAATTTTGAAAATAAGGTTGACTACACAGTGAAGATGTAGGAAAACCATGAACAGAACTTCTTATAGGTTTTGGAAACCTACAGGGTCACTATAAGCCTAGAGGGGGGAAACTGCAATACCCCAGATCTGTACTCCTTGAGGGGAAGATACATGAACAACATGAAAAAACAAGGGAAGAAAATGATCCAAACAAATCTAGATTCTATATTCATAGAACACAGTGATGGTATGGTAGAAGAAATGTCAGAAAAGGAGTTCAGAATATACATAATTAAAATGATTCATGAAGCAAAGGATGAGATAAGAGAGCAAACGCAGGCAATGAATAATCACTCCAATAAGCAGTTGAAAGAGCAAAGCAAAAGATCATTTCGATGAAGAGACAGAGATTCTCAAAAAAAAAAAAAAAACAAACAGAAATCCTTGAAATGAAGGGAACAATAAACCCAATAAAAAACTCAATGAAAAGCATCACCAACAGACTAGACCACTTGGAAGACAGAACCTCAGACAATGAAGACAAAATATTTAATCTTGAAAATAAAGTTGCCCAAACAGAGAAGATGGTAAGAAATCATGAACAGAACCTCCAAGAACTATGGGACATCATGAAAAGACCAAATTTAAGAATTTTGCGGACAGAAGAAGGCATGGAGACACAAACCAAAGGAATGCACAATCTTTTCAATGAAGTAATATCAGAAAATTTCCCAAACCCAAAGAATGAAATGGAAAATCAAATATAAGAGGTTTATAGGACACCAAATGTACAAAATTACGACAGACCCACACCAAGGCACAATATAATGAAAATGCCTAGAATACAAAATAATTATAGAAGACTGCAAAAGAAAAGTATCAGATTACAGGTAGGGGGAAACCAACAGGGATATCAGCAGATTTCTCAACCCAGACCCTAAAAGCTAAAAGGTCTTGGAACAACATATATCAAGCTCTAAAAGACAATGTATGCCAACTAAGAATCTTGTATCTAGCAAAATTAAGCTTCAGATTTGATGATGAAATAAAAACCTTATATAATAAACAAAAGTTACAAGAATTTATAACTAGAAAGCCTGCACTTACAGAACATTTTCAGCAAAATACTCCATGAGGAGGAAATGAAAAACAACAAGGAAAGACAGCAAAGGTAAGAATTATACTAAAGGAAAAAGCCAATCAAAGGAGGTACCAAGTCAAGTTAAAAATCAAAAGTAAGCCAAAATGACTGGGAATACAAATCATATCTCAAAAATAACCCTGAATGTTAATGTCTATACTCATTAATCAAAAGACATAGACAATATGCTGCCTTCAAGAGACTCATCTCATAGGAAAAGACATGAAGGTGAAAGGGTGGGAAAAAAACATATCATACACATGGACTCTGTAGAAAAGTAGGGGTTTTCATCCTCATATCAGATAAAGTAGACTTCCAGCCAGAGTTAGTCAAAAGAGATAAAGAAGGACATTTCATACTGCTAAAAGGCATTCATATATTAACAAGACATAACAATCATAAATATTTATGCCCCAAACAATGGAGCACCTATGTACATCAAACAAGTCCTTCTCAATTTCAGGAATAAAATAGACCACAGTATAATAATACTGGGTGACTTTAACCCACTTCTCTCACCATTGGATAGGTCTTCCAAACAAAAACTAAACAAAGAAACTATAGAACTCAATAATACAATCAATAACTTAGACTTAACAGACATACAGAGAATATTCCATCCTTCAATGAGCAAATACTTTTTTCTCAGCAGCCACATGGATCCTTCTCTAAAACACACCATATGTTACACCACAAAGCAACTCTAATCACAAAAAAATAGAGATACTATCCTATGTTCTATCAGATCATAATGGAATGAAAGTAGAAATTCATGATAAAAATAGAAGCTATTCCAACATCTGAAGACTAAATAATAAGCTATTGAATGACATATGGATAACAGAAGACATCAGGGAGGACATTAAAAAAATTTTTAGAGGTAAATGAGAATACTAATACAACACATCAAAATCTCTGGGACACTATCAAGGCAGTGCTAAGAGGAAAGTTCATTCCATTGAGTTCATTCATTAAAAGAATAAAAGTCAACAAATAAATGAACACACATTATATATCAAAGCCCTAGAAAAAGAACAAATCAACACAAAAAGTAGAAGAACATAGGAAATAATTAAAATCAGAGCTGAAATTAATAAACCTGAAGCAAAAGAAACAACTGAGAAAACTGATAAAAAGTTGGTTCTTTGAAAAAGTACATAAAATCAATAAACCTCTAGTCACACTAATGAAGAGAAAGAAAGAGAAAAGTCAAATTACTAAAATTCATGATAAAAAAGGAAATACTGGGCTGGGGAGATAGCTCAGTTGTGAGGCAAGCACAAGGCCCTGGGTTCAATCCCCAGCACCGCAAAAAAAAAAAAAAAAAAAAAAGGAAATATTATGAAAGACACTATTGTAATACAGAAGATAGAAACTATTCTGAAAATCTGTACTCCAACAAAATAGAAAATCTCTAAAACATCAACAAATTTCTACATACATATGAACAACCCGAACTAAACCACGAGGACATATACAATTTAAACAGGTCAATTTCAAGCAATGAAAGAGAAGATGCCATCAAAAGCCTACCAACCAAGAAAAGTCCAAGACCAGAAAGATTCTCAGCTGAGTTCTACAAGACCTTCAAAGAAGAACTAATATCAAAACCCTCAAAGTATTCCATAAAATAGAAAGGAGGGAACCCTCCCAAACTCATTCTATGTAGCTAGTATCACCCTGATTCCAAAACCAGAAATCAAGGAAAGAAAACTTCAGACCAATATCCCTGATGAACATTGATGCAAAAATCCTTAATAAAATTCTGGCAAATCATGTACAAAAACATATTAAAAAGATAGTACACCATGATCGAGTGGGGTTCATTCCAGGGATGAAAGGTTGGTTCAACATATGAAAATCAATAAATGTAATGCATCATATCAATAGACTTAAAATAAGAATCATACGATCATCTCAATAGATGTAGAAAAGGCATTTGACAAAACACAGCACCCCTTCATACTTAATTCATTAGAAAGAACAGGGATAGTAGGAACATACCCCAACATTGTAAAAGCTATCTATGCTAAGCCCAAGCCCAACATTATTCTAAATGGAGAAAAATTGAAAGCATTCCTTCCCAAAACTGGAACTAGACAGGGATGCCCTCTTTCACCACTTCTATTCAACATTGTCCTTGAAACTCTAGCCAGAGCAATTAGACGGATGAATTTAAAGGGATATGAATAGGAAAAGAAGAACTCAAATTATCACTATTTACCAATGACATGATTCTATATTAAGAAGATCCAAAAAATTCCAAAAGAAAACTTCTAGAACTCATAAATGAATTCAGCAAAGTAGCAGAATATAAAATCAACACCTTTAAATCTAATGCATTTCTATATATCAGTGATGAATCCTCAGAAAGAGAACTTAGGAAAACTACCCCATTCACAATAGTCTCAAAAAAATAAAATAAAATACTTGGGAATCAATCTAACAAAAGAGGTGAAAGACCTCTACAATGAAAACTACAGAACACTAAAGAAAGAAATTAAAGAAGACCTTAGAAGCTAGAAATATCTCCTATGTTCTTGGATAGGCAGAATTAATATTGTCAAACTGGCCACACAACCCAAAGTATTATACAGATTCAATGCAATTCCATTAAAATTCCAACATCTTTCCTCATAGACAAAGCAATTATGAAATTCAATAGGAAAATAAGAGACCCAGAATAGCCAAAGCAATCCTTAGCAAGAAGAGTGAAGCAGGAGGCATCACAATACCAGACCTTCAACTACACTACAGAGCAACAGTAACAAAAACGACATGGTATTACCAAAATAGACAGGTAGACCAATGGTACAGAATAGAAGACAAAGAGACAAACCCACATAAATACTGTTATCTCATACTAAACAAAGGTGCCAAAAATATACATTGGAGAAAAGATTAGCCTCTTCAACAAATGGTGCTGGGAAAACTGGAAATCCACATGCAGCAAAATGAAATTAAACCTGTATCTCTCACCCTGCACAAAACTCAACTGAAAGTGGATCAAGGACCTAGGAATTAGAAGAGAGACCCTGCACCTAATAGAAGAAAATGCAGACCCAAATCTTCATCATGTTGGCTTAGGGCCTGACTTCCTTAACAAGATTCCTAAAGCTCAAGAAATAAAATCAAGAATCAACAAATGGGATGGATGCAAACTAAAAAGCTTCTTCTCGGCAAAGGAAACAATCAATATGCTAAGAAAGAGCCTATAGAAAGGGAGAAAATCTTTACCACACACACATCAGATAGAGCACCAATCTCAGGATATATGAAGAACTCAAAAACTTAACACCAAATGAACAAATAACCCAGTCAATAAATGGGATAACAAACTGAGCAGACACTTCACAGAAGAAATACAATCAATCAACAAATATATGAAAAATGTTCAACATCTCTAGTAATTAGAGAAATGCAAATCAAAACCACCCTAAGGTTCCATCTCACCCCAATTAGAATGGCGATTATCAAGAATACGAGCAACAACAGGTGTTGGCGAGGATGTGGGGAGAAAGGTACACTCATACACTGCTGGTGGGGCTGCAAATTAGTGCAGCCGCTATGGAAAGCAGTGTGGAGATTCCTTAGAAAACTTGGAATGGAACCACCATTTGACCCAGCTATCCCACTCCTTGGCCTATACCCAAAGGACTTAAAATCTGCATACTACAGAAATACAGCCACATCAATGTTCATAGCTGCTCAATTCACAATAGCCAGACTGTGGAACCAACCTAGATGCCCTTCAATTGATGAGTGGATAAAGAAACTGTGGTATATATATACTATGGAATATTACTCAGCCATAAAGAATGATAAAATTATGACATTTGCAGGCAAATGGATGAAATTGGAGAATATCATGCTAAGTGAGATAAGCCAATCTCAAAAAGCCAAAGGACGAATGATATCGCTAATAAGTGGAGGTTGACACATAATGGGGGGGAGGGAAGGGTTAGAGTTAGGGTTAGGGAGGGGGGCAAGTATGGAGGAAGGAACTACTGTATAGAGGGTAAAGAGGGGTGGGAGGGGTGGGGGGAAGGGAAAAAAATAACAGAATGAATCAAACAACATTGCTCTATGTAAATTTATGATTACACAAATGGTATGCCTTTACGCCATGTACAAACAGAGAAACAACATGTATCCCATTTGTTTACAATAAAAAAAAAAAAAAAAAAAAAAAAGAAACAAAAAAAAAAAAAAAGAACACAAGTAACAATAAGTGTTGGAAAGGATGTGGGGGAAAAGGTACACTCATACATTGCTGGTGGGACTGCATATCAGGGCAACCACTCTGCAAAACAGTATGAAGATTCCTTAGAAAACTTGGAATGGAACCACCATTTGACCCAGTTATCCCACTCCTCCGTCTATACCCAAAAGACTTCAAATCTGCATACTACAGTGATGCACTCACATCAATGTTCATAACAGCTCAATTCACAACAGGTAAGCTATGGAACCAACCTAGATGCCCTTCAATAGATGAATGGATCAAGAAACTATGGTGTACATATACACAATGGAATAGTACTCAGCCTTAAAGGAGAATAAAATTATGCATTTGCAGGTAAATGGATGGATTTGGAAGATATGCTATGTGAAATAAGTCAATCCCCAAAAAACTAAAGGCCAAATGTTTTCTCCAATATATGGATGATGATCCATAATGGGGGAAGGATGAAGAATGAATAAAGGAACTTTGGATTGAACAGAGGGGAATGAAGGGAGTGAAGGGAGCAGGGGAGTGGTAAAGATGGTAGAATGAGACTGATATCATTACCCTAGGTACTTGTATGATCACTCTACATCACTTACAACCAGATAAGTGAATAATTGTGCTCTATTCATGCAAAAGAATCAAAATGCATTCTACTGTCATTATAACTAATTAGAACAAATAAAAATTAAAATTAAATTCCAGTGAGTTACAAGAAAAAAAAGAAGTTCTTATCAATAAATAAAAAATAAGAAACTAAATAAAAAATACATAAGAAATTGACAAAAGAGCTAAAGGTAACTATGCAAGCATAATCATAATTTTTTAAAATAAAAAAACAATAAACAATGACATAGTAATATGTATCTAGAAGAAAAAAAATAAAAATAAAGGCAGGCAAGAGCCCTAATGACCACTGTTGGTGGGAGAATCTGTCCCTCATACATATATTATGCAGCCTTTTTAGAGGGCAAAGCATTTTCAGAATCTAAAAAGTATATACAGGAGTGAGGGGAATAGCTGAACAGGAGGACACTTGCCAGGCATTCGCAAGGCCCTGGGTTCAAACCCCAGCACCGCAAAAGAACAACAAAAATTTTACATACCATTCAAGAGAGTTGTAATTAAAAAACAAAAGAAAAAAATTCTACAATATAAATATATCTTTAGATTTTCTGTCAGCATCTTTTGTAATACCAAAAAATGGCAACACCTAAGACTCTATCATTATGAGACTGGAAGAGGAAATCATACATCCATGGAAGGAAAAGCACAATAACATCACTAAACAGAATGAATTCACTCTACTTATATAAAAATGCTAGTCATATACTGTGGAGAAAGAAGCAGTTACAGAAAAACGTGTGACTTGCCACTGTATGCGGACTGTTCCTGCAGGGATTATAAGCCCAGGTGTGAACAAGAGAAATGCCCTGAACAAGAAATATAATTAAATATGTGGGTAAAAAAAAAAAAAAAAAAATATGTGGGTAGAATGAGGAAGAAGAGATGGCATTCATCGTCTACCTTATACATGGTATTTGAGGGGTGGTACCGGGTTTCTCTACCATGGAGACACATCCTGAGCCCATTTCAGTTTTCATTTTGAGAGAGGGTCTCCCTAAATTGCTTAAGGCCTCGCTAAGATGTTGAGGCTTTGAACTTAGAGCCTTGTGAGTTACTTGGATTACAGATGTGTGCACTCCCAGCTTTAGTTTTTATTTTAGGAAGGGTCTAGCTAAATTGCCCAAGCTGGCCTCAAACTTAAAATCCTCCTGCTTCAGCCTCCCAAGTAGCTGGGATTGCAGGCATGTGCCAGTATGCCTGTGGCATTTTATTTTTTAATGGTAAAAATATTTTACTTTATATTAGAAAATAGATTTTAGTGTACAGTTATGACAGGAGAAAGAAACTAAGTCTTGCTAGGAAGGATCTATTTTTAAAATGCAAAGCTTTCAGTTCGTCTGGATACATAAAGTACCCAGATCAGCTAAAAACCCACCAAAATGTAGCTATTCACAAGACTCCACGGCCACCTAGGCTAGATGACTTCAAAGGAATTTAACAATCTCAAGGAATAAGTATACCACATTAAAACACAAGCTCAAAACCACTAACAATCTTAAAGCTATACTTAAGAGACATAAAACTCAAAACCTATTAAGTCACAAATGAATAACTGATGAGAAAAATCATTTCCCACTATTTGTTATCCTTCTAGGGCTGGAAGGGCTCATAACTTTTAAACTGTCCTCTTAAAGCTTATTCCATATGAGGATGAGAATATTTGAATTTCAAAATACAGGTTTTCATAGGACTTGAACCCAAAAGAAAACGTACCTTCCAAGAGCATTTCTGGAATGTCTGCTTGGTATCTAGGACCCACTCTGATTTCACCTTTGTCAGCTAATAGTGTTTTCACTGAGGGGTCATAGACCAAGGAGTAGAAAAAGGTATCCTGAAAAAAATGACAGAAAATAAACTTAATTCCTTTTTATAAAGCAATAAAATCAATGTCACAATAATGAAAGCATAAAACTTTAGAGACTATATAAAATTTCCTTTATGTGAATAAATTATAACTCTTAAAAGAGAGCATGGTATTATTGTCATCATGTACAACAGTGCAGAATTTAAAAAGCAAAATAAATAGCTTTAAATAAAGTAGATTAGGTTTTATTATTTGTTTTAATTTGAAAGAGAAAAACATTAACTGTGCTAAACAGTGTTTTGGAAAGCTAGCAAAGTTAAACCAAAACTCAAAGATAAGACACCTAAAATCAAGTATCTTCTAAGCACCAAGCAGCAGGGCTGTCTTTATGAACACGGGCACCCTAACTTTTGAACTGTCCATACTACATTTTATTCAAAATATTAAAAAGCACACACATCTCACATTGACTACAGTATGTATGAGTTGAATTTACATGTGGTTTATTAATATTACAGTAGAAATGTAATTGAATATGTACTAATTATAATTCTGCAGTTCTCTTCTAAATTCTGAAGTACAGATATGTGTACAGACAGGCATACAAACATAACTAAACACTCCACCACCAGCAGAACACACAAACACTCCAATGGTCCCTTAAGAAGCTCAAATGCCCTAAAGTTACTGAGCCTAATGGACTGGCCACCAGTCCTTTACTGAATTCTGCAAAGTCACTGGAGTATAAACCAGCAGAGTCCTATCTTCTGCTTCCCATTAGGATCAAGAGATTATGTACTGCACAAGGCTATGCATTCCATGCCAGAAGGGCTTATCCCTACCATCAGCATGTCACCAATACCAGTCAAGCAAGCTGCAATAAGAGGTA
The DNA here is from genome assembly GCF_902686455.1 of Sciurus vulgaris. Classification (NCBI taxonomy): domain Eukaryota; kingdom Metazoa; phylum Chordata; class Mammalia; order Rodentia; family Sciuridae; genus Sciurus; species Sciurus vulgaris. The sequence continues at coordinate 63,814,194 of NC_136475.1, forward strand.
ACTGTCAGACCGTGAAGTGATTCCTTTTAGGGCTCTTACATACTGTAATAAGGACAGAGGGGGGAAAAAATGAAATTATTCCATCCACTGAGAAATTCCACACAGTATTTTAACCATGGATCACTGTCAGGAGAAAAGATTAAACAAGTAAGTGCTAAAAAGTGACACTAATATGTGATATTTGTGCATATTTTAAAATGCTATCTAAGAAGAAGTAAAAATCTGCAGGAATATATAAATCATCCTCCTTAGCAGAATTAGAGGGGATGATCCCTACGTACTCAGGATTGTTTGTTTTGCTTTGTAAACAAGAGAAATAAAGCATATTACTGAGTAACTGGAGACACTGCCAATGGCTCACCCCAAGATTTAAGACCAGAGATACCTAAGGTCCCTTTTAATCTGTAAAACTCATTAATATGGTACTCAAATAAAAAGGAATTTTAGGGGTTAAGGGTTTAGTCCAGAGGTAGAGTACTTGTCTAGCATGTGTTCAATACACACACACACACACACACACACACACACACATACACACACACAAGGATTTTGCCATAATAAAAAAAGAAAGAAAGAAATGAGTATATGTAGTCAAATAGTTGTTTAAAATCCTTAAATCTGTATTTACTGATATAGGAAAATACTCAAAATATGTTTAGTTTATAACAGAAGTTACAAAACACACACACACAAATGTTTTCAGAGTGTTTAAATCAGTCAACTCACGAACAGCTAAAAGTAAAGGACAATGATTACAAAGCTGTTCTTTAACAACTCTGAATATGTCAACCTCATTATTCTATGCACTTTTAATTTATTTATTTTGTGGCACTAGTGATTGAACCCAAGGCACTCTACCACTGAGTTACAACCCCAATCCCTTTTTTGCTTCTTTGGAGACAGGGTGTCCTAAGTTGTTCAAGTTGGCCTTGAATTTGCAATCCTCCTGTCTCAGCCTCCTGAGTAACCAGGATTACAGATAATATGTATAATTCTGCCCTATCTCAGTATTTGAAAATGACTAAAAAACCAAGCAGAGCTTTCAAGGATGATCTTATAAAAGACGGGAGCAAATTTAAAACACACACACAAAAATGTTTCTCAAATCAAAACGTGTATGATACAAGCAGTATTATTTTCCTAATCTTTCCCTCCTACAAAAAGAGAAAGAGATTCTTTAAATACAATGCCAGAAGCCACTTCTTAGCCCAAAGATTGAAAAGGAGTAAGTGGTCAAAAATAAAATGGCTACAGGTAAAATTATAAAGATCTTTGCTAATTTTCATCAACTAAAGTCCTTAACAAATGACAAATGAGAAAGAAAAAAAATTAATTGAAAAAATTCCTCTTATCCAAATACACTGAAACAAAATGAATGTCTTGCCATTTTGTGTCTTCTGTGAATAAGAAGAAATTGTTAATTTCTGAGCATTATTATCCATCATTTTGTACAGACTAATGAAAAAAACTATCTTTTTTAAATTTCACAAGTGTAAGTTATAAAGACTGTTACATTTTATCCACTTTGAAAGTTTTAGTTTTTTAAAATAGGTTTTCTAATGAAAAATAGCTCTCCTTGTTTGTATTTACATTTTTATGTTACACTTTCTTTTGAGATAGGGACAACACTTTTGAGTATAGAAGAAAGACTTTCAGAAGGAAATATGTCTCTTAATTCTTTTTTAAAAATATAATTATATAATAAAAATGGGGGGGGGCAGGCACAGTGTCTTATTTGGGAGACTGAGGCAGGAAGATCATAAATTTAAAGCCAGTCTGGGGATTTAATAAGACTGTCTCAAAATAAAAATAAAATAAAATAAAAATAAAAAGGGTTGGCATATGGCTTAGTGGTACAGCACCCTGGGTTCAATCCCCAGTGCAAAAAAAGGTAAAGAAAAAAGACAAAAAAATACGAAAGAAAAAAGACAATGGGAAAGGGAGTATAAAACAAAAAGATTTAACTTCAAAACATTAACAAAAGTAAAATATATTCCCATAATACCAATGATTTTTAAATGTTGTCTAATATTATGATACAATAGAACATACAAATACATGTTGTCTAATATACAACATTCTGTTTATAAGAATTGCCTCACTCCAATGAAGTACATACTCTAATTCAACCTGTAAATGTTTCTTGCTGAGATTCAATGAAAGAAATATTAATCGACAAACTTTATTAGGATTCCAGAAAAGAAGACAAACCAGCAATGGCAAAATCTCATCCGGAGAGAGTCTAAAAGAAAAGCCATCTATTTAACAGAGTATAATGAAGTATTTATTTGTTAAAGTCAAAGTATAGGAAATAAGTATACCAAACAAGTACACTAAAGTACCTATTTATTAAAGCCAAAGTATTATCTAACTCATGCTGTACTTAATAAAGGATTTCACTGGTGACTGAAAAACAAGGTAGAGTTTTTGCTCTTACTTCAATTAACCAGGAAAATGAAATTACCCAAACACCGTCTAGTCATTACACCTTTACTGTAACACAGCTGAAATGGTGCCACAATAATTTGGTACAAAACGAAATAAAATCAAAGGTATGGGCTTCATATGAAATAAAGAGGGAAAGAAACACAAAGCAGGAATGACTGTGAATTACCTCTTTCTCAAGATATGACAATACTGATTCTGTCTCATTCAGAAGGGCAACACTGCATTTTCCCCTGTTGGAAGATAAAAACATGAAAAAGTGTCAGTCTGTCATCACTTACCTTCACAGTGATGGCACATGCAAAGCCAGGCATACTAAAAGGCAGGAGTAAGATTCAAACTAAATGGCAGTTAGGAGTACATTTAAATGCATATATTTACACTACTTATACCTGCTTTACAATGCTGGTGTTGGGTAACCCACAAAAAAGGTCTGTCTTTGCAGGCATTTAGAGAGGTCAGCCAAGGCAGGAATTGTGTAAGGTGGTAAATCCTATCAACATGTAATATTTTATAGATCTTTCCTAATTTAATTATGGGGGAGTGGGGTGGGTGGATATAGAGACCTCAGACTGAGTTTCTTAATCTATAAATAGGTATTATAAGTTAAGTTTATACAAGGGATCTTCAAACAAAAACAGCACTATACAAACCAGTTACTAAAATAACATTCAGATTTTTTAAATAGTCACTCCATACAAGAGCCAAAAAATAATACACCTTCATAAGGATATAACTAGTTTACCTTTATTGAAATTGTTCTACAGACTAGTTAAAATTTAAACATCAGGAACTTCAATAGAACAAGGGACAACACGAAGATCCACAAATTCTCAGACCCTGAGATCTGGAAGTATTTCGTTTTCTTTCTTTCTTTCTGGTACATGTGTGCGCGCGCATACGCACACACGCTGCCAACTGAACCCAGGGGCTTGTACATGATACACCCCAACTGGCATTTACCTTTGATCAGAGGCCTGGATTTGACTTCAGATATGAAAATCTATTTTAAAAAGGCTTGCCTAACACTTCAAGAAAAACTAAGGTTATAGGTAGAAGTACTTATTAAAACCACTTAAAAATTTATTCTCATCAGCTTCAAAATATCACTCTATCTCCAGATCTGGCTAGGAACTCCTAATGGATTATTCAAGTTAGAGGCACTAGGGTTTACAATCTTTGGGTGGGGGCTGGCACAAAGTATCTTTATATGTCATAATATCAGACTTTGGATATAGTTCACAGCAGAGAGCTTGACTCACATGCAAGGACCTGAGTTTGATCCCCAGTACTGCAAAAATAAAACAAAACGAACAAAAAACACTAAAATGTCATAATGTCATTTGATTTTTCTAAACAAAAAAAGTTACAACAGCCTCAAAAAACAGTATGCAAAAACAAATACACCACATAAACATTAAGTAGGAAAGAAGAGCTTGCTCTTGGATTACTAAAGTACAATTCAAAGTAAAACAATTACTGAAAGCAAAACAAAAGACCAAAATCAAACTAATATATTGATGAAAGATACGTTTTCCAAGAATTTTGCAATTCTGTCCTCATTTTTTTTTTTTTAAATTCTCATAAAACATCTTTCTCTGGTAATCATCTTAAGTTAACGTAACTTAGAAATATTACTCTGAGGGCATATGGTACTTACACGGTATACTATCTACTCTCTTATTTGGTTCCTGGAAGAGTTATAAGGATTTCTGTTTATCTAATATATTTTATTCATGCATTATTAGTGAATGTAGAAAAATCAGCATTATTCCTTCAACACTCATAAGACTCCAAGTCAACAAACACCTGACATTCCCTTACAAAGGACAGAACCACATGCAGAGACATTAATCTGGTGCATCAGTGCATCAACACGTACTCACACGTGCAGCATGCTGAGGCAATAGTGGGGTTTCTGAAGAGTCTGAAATACTTTTTTTGCAATGCTGACAAAGCAATATACATTGACTTCATTAAGTAACATTGAATATTAAATCATGTTCAGGTACGGTGATGCACTCCACCACACAGGCTGAGGTAGGAGGAATGCCAAGTTCAAGACCAACCTCAGCAACTTAGCAAGCCCCTCAGCAATTTAGTTGGATCCTGTCTCAAAATTAAAAAAAATAAAAAGGGCTGGGGATATAACTCAGTGTAAAATACCCCTGTGTTCTATCCCCAGCACTTGAAAACAATTTTTTAAAGATTTTTTCTTTGTGCCATACCAGACTTTATTGACTCCCAGTATCTTGGAGATGGGTCCAGGAACCTGCACGATTCACAAGTATGACCAAAGTGGTCCCAACATACCCAAACTTGAAAACTAACACCTAGCTGGAAGTGAAATTTACATGCCCATCAAACGCAAGGCCCTGTAATCAATGTCCAGTATCACAAAAATAAACAACAACAAAATAACTCCTGTAGTTGCAAAGATTGACTTTAAATTCTCTATGTTCAACAACAGCAGCATTAAAGAAAAGCAATTTTTACATTGGCTTTCTGACTCTTAAATTTTCCAGAAACTCTGGACTCTGAAAGTTTATCATATTTTTAAAAAACCTCAAAATGCTACATTCTGTGATTAGAGATTCAGTGAACAGAGAGTTTTATTCAGCATTTAGTCCCCTGAATACAATGACCAACCAAACAAAAAAAAAATGATGTTCAAAGATCCAAAGTGCTTTCAGAAGATTAAACAGAAACACTTTAAAATGGACTGAAAAGGAAAAGTCAAACATCAGAGGAAAATAATTTCCAAACCAGAACTCTATGCCTTAACCAATCCTTAGCCAAGGGTGAAATACACATTAAGATATGCAAGCAGTAAAAAAGTTTCACGTTAGAACGTTAAAAGGAAAAGGCAAAACAATGATAACTCCAAGGAAAACAAAAGGTTATACAAGAAAGAATATGTAAGAATATTCACATGTTCATAACACAAAGATGGGTTGTTTAAAAAAAAAAAAGTCATGGAAACTCTGGAAACACGAGAGAAATGGAATAGAAAAAAATAAGTGAAGAGAAATTTCTAAAGTGAAAAATTAATAATAGCAATTAGATTGACATATGCATAAGAATGGGAAATAACTATAGAGTGGGAAATAATTATACAGTGGGAACCATCTTGGATATTACTGGACAATTATATATGATTTTTTTAAAATAACAAAATCTAAATACAAAATGGAGGAGGGATCTTAATTAGATAAAGTGCATAGACCTGTACACATGCTAAACCCAGGGTGCAAGGACAGCTGGCAATGATGACTCTACTACGTCAGGCCTTCTTGAACATGGCACTACTGACAGATATTAGTCTGATGTCAGAGCTGTCCTAGCACTACACCCTAGGTTGGGCATCCCTGGCCTTCATCCACTGGATGACAGTCATTCCTCCTCACCCAGTTTCCATATTTGTTAATGAATAGAAATGAGAATGAGGCAACTGACTCTTATCAGTAGGTAAAGTAGAGAAATGAAAAGCCAAAAAAGAGAAGTCTGAATTAATGCAACAGGTCTATGGTTTTGTGACGAAAAAGAAATAACAAGCAGTGTTTTGGGAAGCCCATAATATCTGTGGCACGGAGAACACAGACTTGGTAACAAATATGAAAGAAACTGTCAAAGAGGAATCAAGAGGAGAATGCCCTTCTCTTGATGCTACCCTTCCCTTTTATAAGAAGAACCATCTTAGAAGACGTGGGATGTTCCAAAGACACCAGTAGATGTAGGAAGATCCTCATCTCCACGGCAGAATAACAAGTACATTGTTTTGACAGCAGAAAAATCTTAGTACCGCAACACGTGGAACACCAGTACTGGTGACAATATACTGGATATGCTTTGCATCTAATCCAGTATTCCTCTGCACTGTGATTCAAATAAGAGACACTTCAATCCATACGCTAGTAAAATGTCGTTTCAAAAGAAAGATTATGTAGAATAAACACTATCTTCAAAAAAAGCAAGCTAGAGCTGGGGATGTAGCTCAGCCAGTAGAACTCCTGCCTAGCATGCACAAGGCCCTGGGTTCCATCTTTGGTACTGCTTTAAAAAAAAAAAAAAAAAGTGTCCTTGACACTTTGACTTTAAATTTTTTTACCTGTGATATGTTTTCTTTACTTACTATATTTTTCCTCCAGTCTTCCTTCTACTAACAATCCTAAGACCCTAATAAATGCACTACATAACTTTCTCATATTAAATTCATTCCTTAAAGTCACACTATGCATATTCACCAATGGTACCAGAGTGGCTAATTCAAATTTTGTTTACAGACTACAAATAAAAATTGAAAATTTTTAACTTTTTGGCAAGGGGGACCTGGGGGGGCGATATTGGGGATTTAACTCAGTGGCACTCCACACCACTGAGCTATATCCCCACCCTTTCTATTTTAAGACAGGGTCTTGCTAAGTTGCTGAGACTGTCCTTAAACACTACAAACTTCCTGCCTTAGCCTCCTCAGTTACTGGGATTAAAGCCATGTGCCACCATGTGTGGCAAAATCTAACTTCTTAAAATAAAAACATTGGCATAATAAAGTGTGAAAGAAGAAAACTACCTTCATTAGAACCTTTTTTAAAAAAGATTCCAAATAAGCTTCTATAACAATAATGGCCAAACTGAAGCGAGACAGCTAATTCACAGGGGAGTACTCTTTTATTACTTATATGAAGACATATATACGAAGTACAGAACACTTAAGTACGACACTGTCAGCAATTTTACTTGGTCTCATTTTGCAGGTATACTCCAAACCAAAAATGTCAAATCAGGCCGGGGAGATAGCGCAGGCAAGTAGAGTGCTTGCCTTGCAAGCACAAGGCCCTGGGTTCAATCCCTGGCACCACAAAAAAATCACCTATACAAAAAATTTATCCTTTGCAATATCATTTTTAAAAGCAAAAGACTAAACTGAACCAAATATCCATCAGTTGGGATTAAATAAATGAGCAATATACAAAAGTCATAAATAAAAATGTGGCAAGGCTGAGGACACAGCTCAGTGGTAGAACACCTGTTTAGCATGTCTGAGGTGTAAAACCCTGGGTTTGATCCCCAACGCAGAGTCAAAATAATAATAATAAGAAGAAGAAGAAGAAGAAGAAGAAGTCTAGATCTTCATGATCCAAGATCCAATATGGAGCTATCCCCTAACTTTATTTAAAAACCCCAACATAGGGCTGGGGTTGTGGCTCAGTGGTAGAGCACCTGCCTCACAAGTGTGAGGCTCTGGGTTCAATTCTCAGTACCACATATAAATAAATGAATAAAATAAAGTCTATCAACAACTAAAAAAAATTTTTTTAAAAACACAACATAGCAGCATCATAATTTACTCCATAATATACCTAAAGACACAGCCTCATTGCTTTTATAAGCACAGAATGCTAAAAAAGAGAGTTTCAATTTCTAAAAGGAGGGGGTTCTGATCAGTTTTCTGTGATCCTAAAAATGAAAGCACTGCTCCATCATCTGCTGCTTTTGGATGGGGAGGATTGCCAGGGCTCAAACCCAGGGCCTTGTACATAATAGACAAGAGCTCATCCACTGAGCAATGTCCCCAGTGGCCATCCATTGCTTCTGGTTCCAGGGTATACTAAGCATTCATCCAAACCAGGTACAAATCAACCTAACCATGGTAAATTCACTCTGGCAGCTGGGCACAATGGTGCAAGCCTGTAATCCTAATGACTCAACAGGCTAAGGCAGGAGGATGACAAAGTTGAGACCAGTCTCCCTCAGCAACGTAGCAAGGCCCTCAGCAACTTAGAACAACCCTGTCTCAAACAACCAAACAAACAAACAAAAAAAAGGAGTTGGGGGTAGGACTGGAATGTAGCTCAGTTGTAGAGCACCTTTGGGGCCCAATCCCCAGTACAAATAAATACTCACTCTGGCAATCTATCCCCATCTACTAAGAATAGCTTTGCAGAGTGTTTGAAACATTCTTTGTTTACACAGGAAAAAATTCTGTTCACAGATAAACATTTTGATCATCTATTAGTTTCTGATATATATATGACCACCTATTGAAAAAGTCTATCTTCAAAAATTAGTTGCTCTAGCCGGTTGTGGTGGCACACACCTGCAATCCCACCAGCTCAGGAAGCTGAGGCAGGAGATTTTATGTTCAAAGCCAACCTCAGTAACTTAGTGAGGCCCTAAGCAACTTAATGATACCCTGTCTCTAAAAAACTATATTTAAAAAGGACTTGGGAAGCTGGGATTGTAACTCAGCAGTAGAGTGTTTGCATAGCATGTGTGAGGCACTGGGTTCAATTCTCAGTACCACATTTTAAAAAAATGAAATAAAGGTCTATTAACAACTAAAACGAATTAAAAAAAAAAAAAAAAAAGCGGGGGGTACTGGGAATGTTGTTTAGTGGTTAGCACCACTGGGTTCAATCCCCAGAACCAAAATAAAATTAACTGTTCTAGGTAAAATATGAACAAAAAGTTTAATTGCAGACTTTGAAGATGTGTGGGAATGTTTTCCCAATGTTGAATAACTTATCAGAATCATAATTCCATAATTTCCAAAACAGTATAACTCAGTTTCATAAAGAGACTAAATCCCTAGTGCTATAGTTTTTTGTTTTGTGGGTTTTTATTGTTGTTGTTCTGTCATGTTTTTGGTGTTTCGCATTGAACCCAGACCTTACTCTAACATTGAGCTACACCTCAGCCCACTATAAAATATTTTTATTCAGTGACATTTCATAGCATCTCAATAGGGGAGTGTAGAATATAATACATTAAATGACAGGCAAAATCCCATGTGTTTGTCTCTTCTGAAATGCCTTTAAAATGACAAGAGAATTAAAAACAAACAAAAAACTCCAAACCACTATAAAGAGAATCCAAGAGGGCTATCAGCAAATAAATGATTTCAAGAAAATTCTGGAAGACAGATGGAAAAGACTAAGCAGAGCAAGCCAAAGTCCATGATGAGCATTTTAATTCAACAGGAAAACACTAGAGACATTTCCACCAAGATCAGGAGCAACACATATAAAAAATTAGGATACAAAGCCTAAAATTCATGCAAAGGAAGCTGTTGCTAGGGAAGCAGGAACTGACCTACCTAGTAGAGCACTGCAGAATTTCCAGCTTACAAGAGTAGAACCTTGAAAAGCTCCACAAGTGCCATCAAAGTCTGCCCACCTAAATGGAGCCCCTGGTTAGACTTCCTGCTTATCTGATTTAGAGTAAGAGAGACTATGAATCATTTAATACTTGAGGACAGGCTACTGAACAAAATATTAAAAATAAATTTTAAACTGAACAGAGATGATTTGGAGGACAAAACAGAATTGTGAAGATAGTAGAAATATTAAAAATATTGGTAAGGATTCTGCAATCATAAAACAAAAACAGGATGCAATGAAAAAGAACATTCAGTCAGGCACACAGTGTGGCACATGCCCATAATTCCAGCTATATGGGAAGTTGATACACAATGTCAAGTTTGAGACTTAGGGAGAACCGTCCCAAAATAAAAAATAAAAAGGGCCAGGCATGTAGCTCGGTGATAAAGCACACCTGGGTTCAATCCACAGTACCCTCCCCCAAAAAAAGGGTAAAAGTTATAGCGTTCAGGCTGGGGTTGTGCCTCAGTGGTAGAGCACTTGTCAAACAAGTGTGAGGCACTGGGCTCGATTCTCAGCACCACCTATAAATAAATTAATAAAATAAAGGTCTATCAACATCTAAAAAATATTTTTTGAAAACGTTATGTTTAGTGACAATGAAACTTTGACAACAGTGGGGTAATTCCTTCAAAATTTTGAGGGAAAATAATTTTCCATCCAAAATTCAATACCAAGCCAAATACTATATTAGTATACAGTATTAAATTAGCTATGAATTTCACTCCAAAGTAATTTAAGAAGTATTATGAAATATGTGAAAGAACAATTGAGTCTGATGCAGTTTGACATCTCTGCTATAAGTTATTATATATTGAAAAATAAAGGTGAAAAGCAGCAGGAATCAAAACCAAAACAACCCAGAACTCATTTTCACAAATTTTCTCATTATAAAAGTTTTGTTGAATTCTGTTGAAATACAAATAAAATCAAATACTTAACATAGGAAAGTTTCTCTCTATAGAAGTATTTCAACTACTTCATAAAGAAGGAACAGTGTAATTATAGAACATCACCACTTGGTAACAACTATGAATCAGCGGATCTCTAGGCAACAAACAAACTGCCAGTAACATTCTGAAAACGGACAACCAAGCATTATATATCTCCTGATAATACAATACCACCTACAAAGTTGTTTTATTTCTGGTGTGTCCCCTTCCCCCTTCAACTATACCAGCGTGGAGAGAGGAACATGGTAAAAGACACCATGACAATACAATCAGTGAATTCCACAGGGAAACCAGTTTCTTCCACAAAAAATGCTAGGAGAAAACAGAGCAGGAAAGGGGAAGCCTTCACTTTCCCCTATGGCCACTCAATTGACTGACACCATGTCCACACTACATATTACCATAATGCCTTTACCATAATCAAGAGGTATTATATACGTGAATCTGTTCTGGGATAGACCGTTTCACTGGTCTATTTCGCAATCCACTTATTAAGGCTTACTAAGGCTTGGAGAGACCCTGTCTCAAAAAATAAGAAGGGCTATGGGAGTAGCTTGGTGGTAAAGGTTAGAGTAGGGTTAGGGTTTTATAATAATTAATGTAAGGTGGTGTAGTTATAACTCTTAATTATTATAACTCTACACTATCCTACCTTAATTATTATAACTCTGCAAGTGTTTTAATAGCTAATGAAAGCAATCTAGGTTCTCTTTTTTGTTTCAAGAATGCCAAAAATAGGGCTTGGCATGTGGCTCAGTGGCTCAGTGGTCTAGTGCCCTTGAGTTAAATCCCTGATATCAAAAAAAAAAAAAAAAAAAGATTTCTTTATATTCCTAATACTCATTGAAGACTTCAAAGAACTTTTACTTATGTGGGTTATGTCTAACAACAGTTACCATGTTAGAAACTAAAACTGAGAAAAAAAAGTTAAAATTTAGTAATTAATTTAAAATAAAAATAAAGTAGCTAGGTACAGTAGTGCATGCCTATAATCCCAATTGTTAAGATATGGAAAATAATGAACCCCAAAATATTGTGGCCTGGGAAGAAGAATTGAGAAAGAAGGCAACACACTGATAACATTGATCCTTTCCCAAGGGGGATCCAAGATGGCGGTCTAGAGGGAGGCTGCATTCCTTGTCGCTCCGCAATGCCGGATTCAAACAGAGGATATCTGTTTCTCCGTGAGGCAGTTTTTGCTGCTTATGGATCCCCTGCTCTTTACCCCATTTGTCTGCTGTGGTCACCTGCAAGCTGCCAGCATATCGATGCCTTTTTTGAGAGCAGATTGCTCACTGTCAGGCGTCTATCATCCGCCATTTGCCTGCCTCTCGCCTGTCCATCGCCTGCCTTACCCCTATCCATCACCCAACGCTCGAGGTTCACCTCCCGATCTTCCGACAGCTGCCAGCAGATTGACCGCAGACCGCCAGTGGAGAACCAGCTGCCTGCTGCTGCCTGGAAGTTCACTGTTACAGTACCTGCAGGTTTGATTACGCGTGGCTGCCGCCATTTTGAGACAACAGCCAGGCCCTGTAGGACCCCTGGCCGGACTGACTGAGTCCCATCTCCAGGATCCCTCAGCCCAACCGATCACTCCCTGTCTCTGGGGCCCTCACATCAACTGACCGCACCCTGCCGCCAGGACCCCCAGACCAATTGACTGTGCCCTATCACCGGGAACCCAGACCAACTGCTTGCACCCGGCCTCCTGGATCCCACAACCACACCAAACACACCCGATCTCCAGGACCACTGCCGGACCAACTGCATCCTGTCTCCAGGACCTCCAGCTGACCACGTCCACCCCTGAGCTGCAGCTCCCCATTTGCCAACACATTTGGAAGCCAGAGCAGCCATCTTGGATAATCCTGATCCTTTCCCAATACATTCTTTCCCAGTGACAAGACAAGCCCTGGGAAGAAAATATCCATTGAGCCTAGAATGACAGACTCTGGGAGGCGGCCGAAGCATTGATCCTTCCCAAAATAAATCTTTTCCAGATAACTATCCGCGGACCCCAGACCCTTCATCTTCTCCAAGTCAAAATACTGCCCAGTGAAAAAAAAATCTCAAATTCCTAAGTGCCCAAACTGACATGCTCAGTCATAAAGTCACCTATGAATGTAACCTATATAAGCACAGACTCCCCTTTTGTCCAGTGGCTCGTTTTCCACCAAGAAAGTGGGTCCATCAGATGTGTGATTTCATTGCTGAATAAAGGCTATGTTGATTCGTGAAGTCTGCACCTGGCTCAGTCACTTTGTGCTAACACCAGTTACCCAGGAGGCTGAGGTAGGAAGACCACAAAATCGATGCCAGCCTCAGCAACACGAGACTCTGTATCAAAAAACAAAAGGGGCTGGGGATATTGGTAAAGTTCATTGGTAAAGTGCTCCTAGGTTCAACTCCCAGAACCCTAAAATAAACAAATGAATAAATAAATAGTCTATATCAAATTAGAAAACATTTATGAATAATTAATATATTTTTGAAACAAAAATTTTAATGAAGAGTGAGTGATAGTATTTCATATTTTTTGCAAATCTGTTCAATCAAATTCTATCTTGTTTTTTTTGGTACCAGGGATTGAACCAGGGGTGCTTCACCACTGAGCCATATCCCCAGTCCTTTTTATATTTCATTTAGAGACAGGGTCTCACTGAGTTGCTAAGGCTGGCTTTGAACTTTTGATTCTCCTGCCTCAGCTTCCCAAGTTGATGGGATTACATGCATATGCTATCATGCCCAGCTTCCAATTTCTATCTTGATGGGCAACCAGATTTCCCTCACTTTTATTGAAGTATATAAGACAAAAATTGTATATTAATGTTATACAATGTAGCCTTTTGATATACACTGTGAAAAGACTAACAATTAGATTTTCATGTAAAAAGTTCTTCAGGTTCAAAAAGTCTACCAAATACCCACATCTAAACAACCATGGTTTATCTTTCAGCAGTTATTTCAAAAATGGTGTTCCAAAAGAAGGCAGGTACTTTAGCTCATAATTCAAACAAGCCTATGACTTTGTTTCAAGACAACCATCACACTTCCAGAAGCAGTAGAAGTGAATTTAGGGTGATTTCCCATTTCATTACACAGAATGTTAAAAAGATAAATGATCTCGCAAAATAAGGTGGTGGTGATGGTCAAACGACACTGTCGATGCACTGAATGCTGCTGCACTGAACGCCATACAGTAACTAAGGGGTAATCAAAATTAACAAATTGTATTGCCTTGCTAAGACCAGTTAATTCTTAACTTGAAATTGCTTTAAAAAAAGAAAAGAAAAGAAAGAAAACAACTGTGAATGTGTGGAACTGCAGAATACATGGCCACTAGCAGATTCTGGTGCCACAGCCTGATCTGTGCTGGGGCACCAGCAGTTTTACCCACCATTGTTTTGCACCATAAGGGCAAAATGCACACAAGGGAAGAGCCAAGGAACATCTTCCTGTTGTTATGAAAAGAGTCTTGAGTTCTCAAACTTCCTTATAGGTCTTTGGGTATAGCGAGGGCTACAAAAAAACCATACTCTGAAAACGCCTCATCTTCATTGTTCTTGGTCTTTCCATTTCCATAAAATTTTAACATGATGTAAAAATTCTTTTAAAAGCCTCAATTTTTACACACACACACACTCAAAACCCTGCTGAGGTTTTATTTGGAATTACATTCATATCAAGCTGGGGAAAACACATACTGCCATGATATATCCTGCCTTTAATGAAGTTGTACTTTAATTCCTTCAGCAACGCTATGGAGCTTCTATGTAGAGGTTTGATACATTCTCTTTAAACTCATCCCCAGGCATTTGATGCTTTTTGATAATACTGTAATTTAATTTTAATTCAGTTTCCTGATCGATCCCTCTTCACATTTATACATAAAATGGATATAGAAATTGAGACAATAAGAATTATAGAAGAAAACACTTGAGAATATGTTTACCATCTTAAGAAATCTGTCTACTCTAAGACAGTGCCATTTGGATTAGTTTTTGACTAAGTGCTCCTTCTGAGTAACAAACTATTCTTATTCAAGTTTCATTCTGGTCCTTCAACTACATCAAAGTTATCAGGCATGTTTGTTAAGTTCTAAGGAATGGAATTTCTCAGATTTCATTTAACTTTTCTCTACTTCTGCTGTCACATCATTCATTCTGCAAGTATCTGTCTCCCCCACTAACCAGGGCTGAGGCTATAGCTCAGTGGTAGAATGCCTGCCTAGTGCACATGAGGCCCTGGTTTAATCCCTAGCACCAAACAATACAAGAAAAGAGAGACGGGGGGAGGTTAACAAATCTAGAACAAGCAAAGATTAAAAACAGCACAGTGAAGATAAGCACTATTTAACAAGAGATGGGTATACACACAGTGGTGTGGCCTCTCAGTCACTTCAATTAAATTGCAGCAACATGATAGCACCCAGCAGTAAGCATACTTAGGATTCAAAAAGAAAAATGCATTAATGACATACAAAAATTTTAGTCGTTATGTTTATTTTTTGATACTTGGGATTGAATCTAGGAGCCCATTACAACTGAACTTTATCCCCAGCCCTTTCTATTTTTCATTTTGAGATAAGGACTTGCTAAGTTGCTGAAGATCTCACTAAATTGGTAAGGCTAGCCTTGAACTTCTGGTCCCCTCCTGCCTTAGCCTCCAGAGTAGTTGGCTTTACAGGCATTCACCACAGCACCCAGCTTGTAGTACTTCTTGATAGAGGACTATGGCTATGTATGGGGATCTTTTTTTGCATTTTCCACAGTTCAACAATTACATTGCTTCTATAAGAAAATATATTGAGTTTATTTTTTAAATTTAGTATGCTAAGGGAATAGTAAAATGTACATATTCATAACATACTATAGTGGGAATATAAAGTAACAAAATAATTCTTGAAGGAAATTTAGCATTTCATAACAAAAATGTTTGAAATTTATACTCCTGAATTAGAAAAGTGCTATCAAATGGTAATGGTAGTTAATGTCACTGCTAATACTGAAGAAGGCAGCATTAAGAGGACTTTTTAGATGGATGAATGAGGTGGCACAGACCTTGCCACTGTAATACTAGCCACTCAGGAGGCTGAGGCAGGACAATCAAGTTTGAGGTCAGCCTGGGCAACTTAACCCTGTCTCAAAACAGAACAAAAAAGGTTGGGGATATAGCTCAGTGATAGACCAATCCTGGGCTGAATTTCCTCTGAGAGGTGTGAGGGGACAGGGGAGACTTACCAGTAAATTTCTTTTCAGTAAATTCTCTTCCTCAGAATCAGCCATGTTGTCAGGCAAAGAAGGGGACAGAAATGAATGTAAAATGACATTTTCCAACTGCACAGATTTTAAAATAATACCTTTCTAATTATATATCTGTGCTTTTGTTTCAGAAAAACTGGAACTCTAGAAAAGTATAAAGATGAAAGTTGCTTGTACTTTCCGATATTAAAACAATCCCACAGTGAACATCCTCAGATACTGCTGCAGTGCGGATCTGAATGCCCCCTCCCTCCAAAGGCTTCTGTGTTAAATGCTTAGTTCCCAGCTTGGCGCCAATGAAAGGTGATGGAACTGCTGAGGTGAGACCTAGAGGGAGGTTTTAGGTCATTGGGGGCATGCCCACAAGGGGGACCAAGGGACCCTGACTCACACTCTCTTCGTGTCCCAGCCATGAGGTGAACAGGCTTTGCCCTACCCCATGCTCCCTGCCAAGATACAAGCCCCAAAGCAATAGGACCAAACGATCAGACACTGATACTTCTGAAACCCTGAGCCAAAATAAACCTTGTCTCTTTAGAAGTTGATAATCTCAGGTATTTATCTCACTAATGGAAAGCTAACAAAGAAAACTAGATCAAGAAATAGGGCTACTGCTATGAGCATTCTTGACGGTGTGTGTTATGGCTAAGACATTAGGTGTCCCCCAAAAATTCATGTGTAAGACAATTCAAGAAGGTTTAGAGGTGAAATGAGAACCTTAATCCAATCAGTGAATTAGTCCCCTGATGGGATTGAGTGGTAACTAAAGGTAGGTAGGTTACAGCTGGAGGAGGGATGCCTCTGGGGTTTATATTTTGTCCCTTAGTCTCTTTTCTCCTGATTTTCATGTCCTGAGCTGCTTTTTTCTGCTACATTCTTCCACTTTGATATTCTGCCTCATCTTGGGCAAGAGTAATGGAGTCAGCTGGCTGTGGACAGAGACTTATGAAACTGTGAGCACCAAATAAACTTTTCTCTTCTAAAATTGTTCTTGTCATTTCTTTTGAGCACTGTGGTAAAAAGCTGACCATACATTAAGTTCAGAAGCCTTTGGGATTGGTTCACAGGTGGACTTTGGAATAGAGAAATCCTAGAACATGAAGCTTAATGGGTGACCAGAAGATTGATAAGAATCCAGATAGTAAAGGCCAGACTGTGAAGCTTCAGAACGAAAGGAGAACTCTACTAGGAACTGGACTAGAAGCTGCTAGTATTACACTATGGTAAACAATATGGCTACGATTTTCCCATGCCATGAGATGTTGTGGGAGACTGAGTTTAAAAGTATTGAACTAGTTTAGCTGAGAAAATTTTAAGGCAGCAAAGTGCTCAGCTCACAGCATGTTTGTTATTGGCTGCTTTTAGCCAAATTTACTGTGAGATCCGAAGCAAAGAGGAGTGGTACTGAAAGATTTAGAAAACTGGCCAGAAAAGGAGCGTACCCAAAGGAGCAGGCAAGGAAGGTGTAGTTGCCAAAGAGTTCAGAAATGTTAAAAAGAAGCCAAAGGGGATGGGGCTGTACCTCAACTGTACACTAGTTTGGTCAGCATGCATGAGGTCCTGAGTACAGTCCCCAGTATATGTCCCCCTTCTCCTGAAAAAAGGAAACCAAGGATTTTGCACCAGGATAAGAAGTAAGCCTCAAAGGCAATTAGAAAGTAGCAAGACCTCACTGATCACAGATTCAGGGTGGGAGAAATGCAAATTTGTTTCAAAAATGTGACAGGGCAGTCTTATGAACAGAAAGCCCCCAGACCCCCAGATTGCCCAAGACCACCTTAGGCTAGAAAGGCACTCAGAAGTCACTGTGGAAGTGATTCAAATGGATCAAATGTAGCCCAAACCTGCAGCACACCCTGGTGTCTTCCACGTGATGCTGGTTTTGCAGATATGCAAATATAAGATTTAATGGGGTTATATAGGTGACCACTAAGATTTCAAAGGAAAGCCTTGAGAGACCAGGCAGTGAGGGGCAGTATCAAAGTCCCTGTAAGGAACCCCTGACAAGGTTATGTGAGAGTAAAGTCAAAAATGCAATGGAGCCCAGCACACACCTGTAATCCCAGTGACTCGGAGAGCTGAGGCAGGAAGATAACAAGTTCAAAGCTGATCTCAGCAGTTTAGCAAGGACCTAAGCGACATAGTGAGACTCTGTCTCAACATTTAAAGAGAAAGAAAAAGGTTGGTGATGTGGCTTAGTGCTAAAGCAGCCCTGAGTTAAACCCCAGAACCAAAACAAACAAACCAAAAACAACTGCGATGAAGATCTGAAGAAGGAAAAGAAAACAGGAATGTGGAGCATCTATCAGGAGAAGCTGAAAGCAGCATGCTAAGCCAGTCCAAGAAAGTGGCCCCGTGGACTGCAATCAGCAAAACCATAGGAGTGGGGCTGCCCAAACCTTTGGGAGCCCACATCCTGCCACAGTGAAAGCGTTAGGATCTAACGTTTACCCTACCAGGTTCCAGTCTTGCTTTGGTCTGATCCTCCTTGCTATTTTCCTGTCTCTCTCTTTTGAAATAGATATTTTACCCTAGGCCATTTCATACTGGCTATATATAATTTCTTACTGACTTTCATGGGGGTTCACATCTAGTTTGCCTTGAAACCCAGAGGAAGAAAACTTTGGACTTGGACTTTTAAGCAATGTCGCAATAGTTAAGACCAAACTCTTAGATACACACACACACACACACACACACACACACACACACACACACTTCTACAAACTTGTATGAGAACTTCTGAACAATGAAGTTCTAAATTAAGGACTGCAGAATCAAGGACATACAATTTACAATTTGACTGCTTTTCTGATTACATTAACACTCTAAAAATAAAAGCAACTATGTCCCTCCTCTCACCAATAATATTTCTTCCCCTATACAAATCCTGTTGGCTGAAAGCATTTCCATTTCTCCTTTTCTCATAGATGCTGTAAAATGTTCATCAACTGATTTTTGTTTGGTGACAAATAGTATGTACACAAACCAGATTTCCTACAGAGAAGCTTGTATTCCAAATAGGTAAACTCTCATTCTAATTCTAATGAGAATTAAATGAACTTTAATTCCAATTTTAAATTATAATCTAACATTTCATTTAAGAAGAAACTGCTCTTGTAAAAACTTTAACTTCCTTAAAGAACAAAAGTTAAACAAAATGAAAACTGCAATTTTCAAATTCTGAATGACTATTGTGTACAGTGTTCCACAGTGGATAGGGACAAGATAAACTAAGACAATTACTTTCAAGAATCTTACAATCTAAGATGAAATCTTCTATGAATTTTACATTCTCACCAGCTGCTTAAGAAATTTTCAAAACTGAATTAAGGCTGGGTTTGCAGGTACACATCTTAATTCTAGCTACTCAAGAGACTGAGGCAGGAGTATCACAAATCTGAGGCCAGCCTGGGCAACTTTGAAAGATTCTGTCTCAAAATAAAATATAAAGAGCTGAGACTGTAACTCAGTGTTTACCTAGCATGTGTGGGTTCCTGTGTTCAATCCCCAATACCATATTTAAAAAAAAAAAAAAAAAAAAAAAACCTGAATTAAGGCAGTTTCATGTTTTAGAGGAGAGAACACCATATACGAGCAACACGGCATCCTTAACTCAAGAAAAAATTCACTACAAGTTGACACTATAGCTGTTTTTTTACACAGCAATGGTGATAGTGAAGGTGATGCTGGTTCGATCTGTATTCTAGAATCCTAATCTGAACTATCTATAAGGAAAGGAATACTAAAAATTTCTCTGAACACCCTTGTCATTATGAGACTGTGCATCTATGTCTTTAAGATCTACCCTACCACTAACACCAAATGCTCGTTCTGGAATAGCTTCTCAGACTTTTTTTCAAAAAGCATACTCAGGCTGGACACACCCGCTCAGCATGTGCCAAGGCCCTAGGTTCCATTCCCAGCACCGACCAAAAAAATACTGCCACGCTGGCCCACTGTTCAGTATCCCCAGTGACTCAGGAGGCTGAGTCAAGAGAATTTCAACTTCGAGGACAGCCTCAGCAACTTAATAAGGCCCTAAGCAACTTATCAAGACTGTCTCAAAACCAAAAATGAAAATAAAGGGCTGGGAATATAGCCCAGTGGTAAAGTACCCCTGGGTTCAATACCCAGTGCCAAAAAAAAAAAAAAAAAACTAATAAAAAAATGTAATAGTATTTTTAATTTTTAAGTAATGAGATAGACAGGGCCCCCACAGTGGTGTTCTGAACTAGGGCCAGGTCCACCAACCTGGATATAAGTTTCTCCACCACCACTCACTCCTTGAAACAAGATAAACTTGGAGAACAAATAATCAGGTCCAAAACACCTTACTGCAGAACAAACTGGGACCAATAACCAGCAGGTACCTAAGGAATAAGATACACTAAAGACTCACTTCAAAGGTTGTGGTCCAGATCTCAAAGTTGGCAAGTAGGAAAGAATTGGGTCATTTTAAATATGACTAACAGTTGCACCAGAGGCAGGAAAGAGGCATTAATCATTGTAGGTACCAATACTGTAATTAGCTGCTATTTAAAAGTCAAACTTTATACATTCTAGATACATAAAAACTAACATTAAGGCGGGGTAGTGATGCATTCCTATAATCCCCTTAACTTTGGAGGATGAGGTAGGAGGATACCAAGTTCAAAGCCAACCTCAGCAATTTAGCAAGATCCTATCTCAAAATAAAATAAATAAAAACACCAGGGATATAGCTCAGTGGTAAAGCACCCTTGTGTTATATCCCCAGTGCCAATAATAATGATTATTATTTTTAATGTATTCTTTTTAGCTATAGTTTTTAAAAACACAAATATTGGACCATACAAAAGATAGACCCATAAACTCAGGAAGCAATCACCCAATCAAGAAGAAATTTACCCAACTAGGGCTGTAGCTCAGTGGCAGAGCACTTGCCTAGCATGTGTGAGGCACTGGGTTTGATCCTTAGCATCACATAAAAATAAACAAACAAAATAAAGGCATTCTGCCCATCTACAACTACAAAAAAAAATTTTTTTAATACTATAGGATATCCATCAATCCATATGTGGAAAAAATGAAATTAGATCTCTCTCTCACCTTGCACAAGAAAGTCAAATCAAGGGCTGGGGAGATAGCTCAGCTGGTAGCTTGCTTGCCTCACAAGCACAAGGCCCTGAGTTCGATCCCCAGTACCACAAAAACAAACCGAACAAACAAAAAAAAGTCAAATCAAAATGGATCAAAGACGAGAATTAGACCAGAAATCTTGCATTTGCTAGAAGAAAACACAGGGGCAAGACTCCATCATATAGTGCAGGCACCAACTTCCTCTACAAAACTCCTAAGGCCCAAGAAATAAAACCAAAAATCAATAAGTGGGATGCCATTAAATTAAAAAGCTGCTGCACAGCAAAGAAAATGATTAAATGCATGAAGAGAAAGCCTATAGAATGGGAGAAAATCTTTATCAGCTGCTCCTCTGACAGAAGATGAATATCCAGAATACATAAAGAACTCAAAAAACTTTACACCAAAAAAGCAAATAACCCAATCAATAAATGAGCAAAAGACTGACCAGGCATTTCTCAAAAGAAGAAACACGTGGCCAATAAGTATATGAAAAAATGTTCAACATCTCTAACAATCGGGGAAATGCAAATCATAACAACACTAAGATTTCATCTCACTCCAGTCAGAATGGTAAAAATCAGGAACAATATTATGTTCACTATCAGGAACATTATTATTCAAATAATAATGAAGGCTGGTGAAGATGTGGGAGAAAAGGTACATTCATACACTGTCAATGGGACAGCAAATTAATACAACAATGTTGAAGAGCAGTATGGAGATTCCTCAAAAGATAGGAATGGAGTCACCATATGACCTGCCTATCCCACTCCTTAGTATTTATAAAAAAAAAAAAAAAAACCCACTAAAATCAGCATAGTATAGCAATACAGTAACTTCAGTATTTCCAGCAGCACAATCCACAACAGCCAAATTATGGAATCAGCCCAGATGCCCATCAATAGATAAATGGATCAATAAAATATGGTGTATATATACACAATGGGGTTTTACTCAGTCAAAAAACAGAATAAAATTATGGCATTTGCCAATAAATGGATGGAAATGGAGTGCATCATCCTAAATGAAATAAGCCAGATATCACAAAGATATAGGGAAGATCACTAGAATAAAAGGAGATAAAGAGGGAGGGAGGAGAGTCAAGAAAGGGGAGAAAATACAGAATGAATTTAACAAAATCATGTTATATGCGTATATGAATATACCACAGGGAATTTCACCTTTATGTAACTGTAGAAAGTGCTAATCAAACAACAACAAAAAAAAAGCCAGGCACAAGGTAGGAGGGCTGCAAGTTCAAGACCAATCTCAGCCAACTTTAGTGAGACCCTGTCTCAAAATTTTAAAAAAAATTTTTAAAGGACAGATAATGTAGTTCAGTGATAAATACCCCCGGGATCAATCTACAGTACCAAAATAATAAGAACAATAATAATAATAAAATAAATAAACAAGTGAAAAAAATCAGTAGAGAAAGGAAAATAGGGGAAGAGAAAAGGAAAAGGAAAGGCAGGAATAATGGGGACTGAAATCAAACTCCATGCATATACGATTTTGTAATAATAAACCAAACTAGTACATATAACTCTAATGCTCTAATGAAAATAAAGTAAAAAAGCTGGACACAGGGGCTGGGGAGATAGCTCAGTTGGTAGAGTGCTTGCCTTACAAGCACAAGGCCCTGGGTTCAATCCCCACCACCCAAAAAAATAAAAATATAAATAAAAAAGCTGGACACAGTAGCACATGCCTATAATCCCAGCAGCTCGGAAGGCTGAGGCAGGAGGATTGCAAGTTCAAAGCCAGCCTCAGAAACTGAAGGAGGCCCCAAGCAGCTTAATGAGACCCTGTCTCAAAATAAAAAAATTTTTAAAGGGGGATGCAGGAGTGAGTGGCTGGGATGTGGCTCAGTAGTAAAGTGCTCCTGGGTTCAATCCCTGGTACAGAGGGAAAAAAATATTTCCCAGTTTCGACTATACTACTACCATTACAACATTTTCTTTTAGTATAATTGTAAAGTTTTCATGCTTAAATAGGTTTTAAATTTAGTTCTATTTGAACTAAGAATCTATATGGAAAAATTAATTATGTGAAATAAAAATTCAAAAAGCTGCTTGGGCTCTCCCTCTCCTCCTCCTTTCTTCCTGTAATCTCTGAGTGTCAGCCCTTTTTATTTACTGTTTACTTTGTGACAAGGTCTCACTAAGTTGCTGAGGGCCTTGGTAACTTGCTGAGGCTGGCCTCAAACTTGTGATCCTCCTGCCTCATTCTCCAGAGTGGCTGGGATTACAGGTTTGCACCACTGTGCCCATTTAAAATCATAATTTTTTTTTTTTTTTTTTTTTTTTAGTACCAGGGATTGAAATCAGGGGTATCTGACCACTGAGCCACACCCCAACCCTAGTTTGTATTTTTGTTTTATTTAGAGACTCTCACTGAGTTGCTTAGCATCTCATTTTTGCTGAGTCTGGCTCTGAACTCAAGATCCTCCTGCCTCAGACTCCCAAGCTGCTGAAATTGTAGGCCTGCACCACTGCACCACTGCATCAAGCAAGACATTAATTCTTAAAAACAGGATCCACCTTAGATTTTTACCTCCACACAGAATCTTATTTACAACTGCCTGGATTTTCTTACTTCGATGTCTTGGTAAAGACAGACAAAAACATAAGATCTGATCTTTAAAAAAAAAAAAAAAGCCTGATCTGAAAGTCTTGGCATTCTCCTATGACATGGGCACAATTCTCCTATGACATGGGTGCGATCCAGATTTACTTCATAAATAAACAGTCCCTCCATTCAAAAAAACACAAAGCCAGATGTGGTGGCACACACCTGTGATCCCAGTGATACAGGAAACCGAGGAAGGAGGAAATTCAAAACCAGCCTCAGCAACTCAATGAGACCTTGTCACAAAATAAAAAATAAAAAGGGCTGAAGATGTTGTTCAGTGGTTAAGTGCCCCTGGGTTCAATCCCCAATACCAAAAAAAAAAAAAGAATTACTGCTGGAACAGTGGCACACACACCTATAATCCCAGCTACTTGGAAGGCTGAAGGCAGGAAAATTCCAAATTTAAGGCCAACCTGAGTAACTTAGTGAGACCCAGTCTGAATATTTAAAAAAAAAATTTTTTTAAAGGAATGGGGATGTAACTTAGTGGTAGAATGCCCTGTGTTCAACCTACAATACGAAGGAAGGAAGGAAGGAAGGAAGGAAGGAAGGAAGGAAGGAAGGGAGGGAGGGAGGGAGGGAGGGAGGGAGGGAGGGAGGGAGGGAGGAAGGAAGGAAGGAAGGAAGGGAAAAAAAAAAAAAAACAAAGTAACTGGAATCGTTCTATCATAAAAAATTCTATAGATGAGCCTGAGTCAGGCACTGTGGCACACAGTTGTATTTCTGGCTAATCCAGAGGCTGAGGCAGGAGTCTGAGGCTAACCTGGGGAATTTAGCAAGACTCTGACCAAAATACAAAGAACTGAAGATGTAGCTCAGGCTTGCCTAACACATGCAAAGCTCTGGGTTCAATCTCTGGTAGCACAAAAAAAGGAAAAAAAAAAAAAAAGTTCAATAAATGCTAGAATTATTTAAGACCAAATTCAATACACATGAGCTATATAAAACCTGGGCTATATATAAGACTGAAAATAGGAGCCTTAAAATCACAAAGCGACAATGTTGAGAAATAAGGAAGGAGGTTGCTGCTAAATAACCAGCATATCAACTTTCTCCAACTGTAAGCAGCCTTCCTCAAATTTACAAATGTTCACCTACTTATGGATGAATACAGAATGCAGGTACGCAGGTACATTTGTGAATCAGATGACACTAATTGAAAGACACTGAATTGTTGCTCTGTGTAAGAAAGTCTAACAGTAAAGTATGAGTCATACACCCCCCATAAAGACTGAACACAGAAAAATACAGTCTGACTACAGGTCTAGCAGCTGGCATAACAATATATGCTATAGAGCTTTAAAATATGTATAGCATATAATCTATTACTAAATGACCTAAGGCACTTGCATGAAGGAAGTGTGCTGCCTCTCTCCTCTTCCCCAACCCCCAAAAATGACCTAACGGGATTCTCACTGGTCAAGCAAAGTCTCACAGGCAGGAATGAGATGAATCACCAAGTCTACCCAGAAGAGGTCTAAGTCTTATTCATTCTTTCTCATTTCCAGTGGAATCAGAAGGAACAAAGACTTGCCTCCTGCCACATTAGGAAGGGTGCAGCATGCACTGAGTATTATAGTTCATTGAGTACAAAAGACAGCAAAAATGCCTGTCAGGTTTTCTCCCCTATGTTCAAAGTGGCACCAAGAAAATTCTAGGCACTTGATAATGTCCCTGAGAACAAAAAATCAGTATTCACCAAATTACCCCTCTTTGCTGCCAAAGAACAATGGGACTTCAGTAATTTTCTCCTTTTAAAACAGAAATAGGGCATGACTTCAACATTAGCAAAATATCAAGACCACTCCAATGTACACTTGTTCTGCATCGGCATGTGGGCTGGCTAGTACAGTTCTGTGCCTTGGCCAGAGCCTGCCCCAACTCCATTCTGTTATTTGAAAATGAGAGCCACAATGAGAAGGTGTAGCTCTGCACTACTCCCTCTTAGCTAGGGCAAAAATAAATGGCTTTAAAAGTCTATGTCTCTTCACTATAATTCAAAGGAATTATTACTTGGTAATACACAGCCCCAGGTCCTTATCTTACTCATTAAGCACTTAGAAGTTTCCCAAACTAAAAGATTCTCAGGAAATGTGTTCAACAGAGACTGAAGAGGACTGGGGCTAAAGCTCAGTGGTACAGTACTTGCCTAGCACACATGAGACCCTGAGGTTGATCCCCAGCACCACAGAAGAAGGAAAACAACTGACCGAAGGATCGTGTATACTAGGTAAATTCTATATTCCACACAGGAGGGTATGGATAATTAAATTTCAATATACTCTCCCAGCCCTTACAGAAGATGAAAAACACTAGTTTTTTTTTTCCATTCCAGGCAATCTGTTAAAGGAAAGCAACATTACTTGTAAACAGATTCCAAGCTATCAGAAGGGTAAATTAAAAATATACTTGTGTGTTTTGGATACATTCTTTAAACCATTTGTCAGATTCTTGTTCTAGCATGATTCTTATGATTAGCCACATAATTTCAAGATTAAAATGAATCTTTATGTTCAAAGAGCTTGTTCCAGTAAGTAACAAATATATATGACTCTTCAGCATTGATTACTTGTACACATTTTCAAGAGAAATCTCAAAAGCCAGGGTATGTCTGTAATTAATCCTAGCAGCTGGGGAGAATGAGGTAGGAGGATCACAAGTTCAAAGCTAACCTCAGCAACTTAGCAAGGCTCCAATCAACTTAGTGAGACCCTGTCTCAAAATAAAAAAAAAAAAAAAAGGGCTGTGGATGTTGCTCAGTAATAAAGCACTCCTGGATTCAATCCCCAGTTTGAAAAAAAAGAAAGAAAGAAAAAGAAGAAGAAAAAGAAAAGAAAAAAAAAAAAAGTCAGTATGTTTTCATGTTCTTTGGGCAAAATTTATGTCCTTATTTTTCTTTTCTTAAAATAACTTTACTAGTCAGGTATGGTAGTGAAGACCTGTAATCCCAGCTGCTCAGGGGGCTGAGGCAGGAAGATCGCAGCCTCAGCAACAGCAAGGGGCTAAGCAACTCAATGAGATCCTGTCTCTAAATAAAATACAAAATAGGGCTGGGAATGTGGCTCGGTGGTTGAGTGTCCCTGGGTTCAATTTTCAGTACTCCCCCCCCCCAAAAATAGCCTTATTAGTTAAAATACTCTCACATTACCTGATATGATTATATTTTCCAGGAAAGAATATAAGTCACACAGAAAGTACTAACTAGCCAACCCAACCACAGTGCCTTTAAAAAACATAAATAAAGTCATGACAGGGTGTTTACAATAAGGGGGTAATCAAGTTATTTCTGAAAAGATTAAATAAAAAAGAAGTATAGTATCTTTGTCCTTCCTATCATGGAAGATTCACATCCACTTCTGAAAAGAGTTATATGCAAAGGTGTCAAGTTGGGGGTGCGTGTGTGTGTGTGTATGTGTGTGTGTGTGTGTAGGTACAAGAATCAAATTACAGCTTTAGAAAGACTGCAAACCTGTCTGAAACCAAAAATGCAGACTTAAGTTAAATCCCAGCAATGGGAATAAAGAGGAGGGAACAATTATTGAAGTAACTGACACATTTTCTTTTCATTTATAAACTCTTTTTATGATCGTCATGACCAGCTATAGCTGGAAAAAAGGAAAAGAAACTATGAACTAAATTTAAAGGATTTTTTTTCCCCTAGTACTGAGGACTGAACCCAGGGGTACTTTACAACCTAGCTATATTCGCAGCCCTCTTTTCTTTTTTCTTTTGAGACAGGGTCTAAGTCACTGAGGACCTCACTAAATTGGTAACATGTGATCCTCCTGCCTCAGCCTCCTGAATCACTGGGATTATAGCATGCGCCACCATGACTGGCTGAAGGAATTTTTTTAACCTACCTTAAACACAGCACTCCCTCCCATGTTTCACCCTGAACCTGGCTGCTCCCTGCATACACCCCACGCTCATCTCTTCCCTCTACCTGGTATGTGTCCCACATTCTCATGAAAGGTGAGTAAAGACTCTTTTCTAAAGCTTTCCTGCCTTCTGAGTTCAAACATTTTGTTATACCTCCAAGACGTACTTATTACAGACTGCACTGAAAAATAGCTCAACTCTATCTATGGTTAAATTCTGTCACCACCAGTAGATCATGATCCAGTAAAGTCCATCACCATTCCAATACAATTCTTAAACTATAGAGACTGAAATTTTCATCATTTTTGTAGCCTATCAATGCACAAAGCAAATGCCAATAAATGAGTAATAAAAAAATATCAAGTTTTCATTCCAGAGACTCTCAAAAAGAAAATAAAAAGCCACATATCCTAAAGGCCAAGAGTCACCTATCTACAACTAGATCTTGAGTTCCAGCCTTAGGGTTCTAATTACTACATATATACTTTGCTAGGAATCTGGAGAAGATCTGTGTTTCCCAAAATGGTATGTGCTGGACACTGTTCTACATGAAGGTTACAGATACTTAAGTAAAAACTGTGAAAATCAGAAATAAAGTTAAAAATGGTTACATTACTGCAGAACTTTAATACGCTAATACACACTTTTAATTTCCAGATAAAATTCCATTATGAAGCCTTTAATAAACAAGATCCTGGAAAGAGTTTGTAAAATACTTCAAAGAAGTCTTTGGTTTTGGTCACAATGTTACTGGGTACAATAGATTAACTTCTAAAAAAGTTCTTACCTGATATGCTTTGCAGGTAAAGATTCAGTACTTGGCGTGACATAAAGAGCTTCCCTATGTTTCAACTGATGTTTCTGTTTATCAGTCAAGTCAGCCTCAACTGTTGTTTCAGATTCTTCTTCAATTTCTTCTACAAATAAAATTCAAAGAATTCATTATTACTGTCTATTTGGGTATTAAGACAGAATTTAAAAGATAGGTCAAATCAACATTTATTCAATATTCTCTTCAAACTAATCAATTTTAGATTTACATATTAAATTTATCACTTCAATTACAACCATAAAATTAAGTTCTTTGGGCCTCAAAGAAGAGAAACTCCAATTTAAAAATAATAACCAGGCTGGGGTGCAGTTCAGTGGTAGAGTGCACATCTAGCATACATGAGGCCTGGGTTCAATTTCCAGCACAACAAAAAATAATTAAATAAAATAAATAAAAATGAAAAATGGCAGAAGGAACACAAGCATTCATCTCTCTTCCTCCAACAAAACTATAGCAAGATGATAAAATGTATTAACATTTCAATGACAATGAAAACTGAAGCAGAGAAAAGAAAGAATTTTGACCAAGCCAAGCACAGTGGTTTACACCTGTAACCCCAACAACCAGGGATGCTGAGGCCAGCCTCAGAAATTTAGCAAGGCCTTCAGTCAAAATAAAAATTTCTCAAATAAAAGTAAAAAGAACTATGAAATACAAAGGGATGGAACACTTACAAATTCACCCTATGCAGCCAGTGTCACACTCACCAAAACCAGATAAGGAGAAAACTACATCCCTGATGAAATTTCCTTCTGTTGTCTGAGGAGAATTATCACTACAGATGATATGATCCTATCCTCAGAAGACCCAAAAAACTACCACAAAAGACTTTAAGAGCTAATAAACAAATTCAGCAAAGTAATGGATTACAAAATCAGCATACAAAATCAATAGCTTTCCTATATACCAGTAATGAATCTAGGGAAAAAAAAAGGAAAAACAATCCCATTCACAATAGCTTCAAAAAAATAAAATACCTAGGAATAAATTTAACCAAGAGGTGAAAGAGCTCTACAATGAAAATTACAGAATATTAAAGAAGACCTTAGAAGATAGAAAGACCTCCCACGATCATGGATAGGCAGAATTAATATTGTGAAAATGGCCATACTACCAAAAGCAGTATACAGATTTGAAGCAATCCCCATCAGGATACCAATGACATTCTTCACAGAACTAGAAAGAAACAGTCCTAAAATACTTAAGAAATAATAGAAGACGCAGAATAGTCAAAGCAATTCTAAGCCAAAATAGCAATGCTGGAGGCAACTCAATACCTGATTTCAAATTATACTACAGAGTTGTAGTAACAAAAACGTCATGGTACTGACATAAAAATAGACTACACAGCCTGATGGTACAAAACAGAAGACCTATCGACAAACCCACATGATATGGTCATCTGATCATTAACAGAGGTGCCAAAAAATATATATTGGAGAAATGACAGCCTTTTTAACAAATAGTGCTTGGAATACTGGTTATCCATATGTAGAACATGATACTATACCCTTATCTCCACTCTGCACAAAAATCAACTCGAAATGGATCAAAGACCTCAGAATTAGACCAGAAACTATGTAATTCCCAGAAGAAAATGTTGGGTCAACACTCCAACAAATTGACACAGGCCACGACTTTCCCATTGGGACCCCTAAAGCTCAGGAAATAATTTCAAGAGTTAATAAACAGACAGCACCAAATTAAAAAGCTTCTGCACAGCAAAAGGAACAATTTGAAATGTGAAAAAAGAACCTACAGAATGGGAGAAAAAATTGGTAGCTACTTTTCTGAAGATTAATATCTAGAATATATAAAAAACTGAAAAAACTTAATGCCAAAAAACAATCCAATTAATAAATGGCTGAATGAATTAAACAGACACTTCTCAAAAGAAGAAATACAAATGGCCAACAAATATATTTAAAAATGCTCAACGTCATTAGCAATTAGGGAAATGCAAATCAAAACTACACTGAGATTTCATCATACTCCAGTCAAAAAGGCAGTCATAAAGAAAACAGTAAGTGTTGGGAGTGACCAAGGAATGGGAGGCAGAGAGTAAGGAGGGAAGTACTGGGTAGTGATATTGGTAAAATTATATTGTTTTACTGTGTGCACGTATGAATAGGTAACAAAAAAAAATCCCATCATTATGTACAACTATAATGCACCAATAAAAAAACGTAGAAAA
Organism: Sciurus vulgaris; assembly: GCF_902686455.1. NCBI lineage: Eukaryota > Metazoa > Chordata > Mammalia > Rodentia > Sciuridae > Sciurus > Sciurus vulgaris. The sequence goes on from NC_136475.1 coordinate 63,844,679, forward strand.
AGTGGACGATATAGACCATCTGGTAGGGTGATGGCTTTGCAAGCAGAAAGGCCCAGGTTCAAATCCCAGCACCTTAGGATGGAAGAAAAAAAAAAAAAAAAAAAAAAAAAACCCAAAAAAACGTAGAAAAAAAATAATAAATGTTGTAGAGTATGTGGAGGAAAATGATCATTTTTACAGTTTGGTGGGATTATAAATTAGTGCAACCACTATGGATATCAGTATGGAGGTTCCTCAAAAGAGCAGGCAGGGAACCACCACCTCACCCATCTGTAACAATACTCGGTATTTATCCTAAAGAATTAAAGTCGTACTGCAGTGGTACATGTATACCCATGTTTATAGTAGCATAGTTGACAATAGCCAAACTATGGAACCAGCCTAGGCAACCATCAATGGATCAATAAAGAAAACATTAAAAAAAAAAAAATACATACACACAATGGAGTTTAATTCAGCCTTAAAGAAAAATGATATTATGTCATCTGCAGGAAAATAGATGGAACTTGAGAACATTAGTAAAACGAAGTAAGTCAAACATAGAAGATCAAGAGTCATATGTTTTCTCCCATGTGAAAGCTAAAGAGAAAAAAATAAGTGGGGGGAAATCAAAGGGAGAAAGTATAGGAAAGGGAACAGGAAGATAGGGAGGGAGGGGCCAAGTGCTAGGGAGTGATATTGGCCAAATTATGTTATTATATTGTGTGCATGTATGAATATGTAATAACAAATCCTGCCATTATGTCCAACTATATTACACAAATTTAAAAAATGAAGAAAAAAATAAAAATAACTGGGAATATAGCTTATGATAAAATCACCTTGGGTTCAATTTCCAGTGCAAGGAAAAAAAAAGAATTTCGACCAACAAAAAGATGGGCCCTTGGGAGGCTAAGGCAGGAAGAGTGCCAAGTTCGTATGACCCTGTTTCAAAGTAAAAGTTAAGAGGTGAAGTGGGTGGCAACAGGAATGTAGCAGTGGTGAAGTACCCGTGGGTTCAATGCCCAGTCCAAAAAGAAAAAGAGAAAGGAAACGCAGAGCCAAGTGTTGTAGCACATGCCTATAATCCTAGCAACTCAGTAGGCTGAGGCAAGAGGATCGAAATGAGGACAGCCTCAGCAATTTAGCAAGACTATGTCTCAAAATAAAAAATAAAAAAGAGCTTGGGATATAGCTCAAGGGTAAAGCAACCCTGGGTTCAATTCCTAGTATAAAAAAAAGGAAGAACATGGAAAGTAGATCTTAAAAAAAAAAAAAAAAAAAAGGCAAACACTTAGAACACACAGCAGAAAGGAAGATGTAATAACCCATGTGCTTACAAGAGGGATGCCAACAGGGGAAAGGCATAGAGACTCTTCTGACTTAGCCCTTGAAGATCTCAAGTACTGAGATAAGAGAAGTGAGGTGAAGAACTTGAAAAGGGTTAAAAGCCTCTGTGTAACAGAATAATTGAAGACAAGAATACTATATTTTCAAAGGGAAAAACCAGAAAGCAAGACAGGATAAAAAAGTTTCAAATTTGAAAACACAAATTAGAAGGATAATTTCCCCCAGAAACTCGAATACATGAAAGTCAGAGATAATCAGAGAAAACCAAAAGGATAAAAAAAAATTACGGGAACAACCATGTTGTTGTGAAGGGAACAACCTTCATGTTGACCATGAAGGTCAACATTCCAGTATTAAAGGTTGCAGGAAGAAAAAAAAATAGAAAAAACAGATTGTCTTTCACTCTTTCTGTAGGGAGAGAGGTTAAAGCAGAGACTAAGCAAATAAGTGACTCAAGAAAAAAACATTTTTAATCTACTTGTAAGTAGCAACACTTTATGCTAAGACGGCAGAGCAATGCTATTCCAAGAAGAAAAACAATGCTCACACTACAACTATTGACTACATAGTAATCAATCTATTTATCAAGCCTGATACAGAGTAACAAATCTTTTCTTTCAATTCAACCAGCATTCATTAGGTTGCCACATCAAGCACTATTCAGGTGCTGGGGATACCTCAGTGAACAAAACAGTTACTAGTAAGCAATTCTAAATACATGCATTTGGGAAGCAGGGCTGGAAGAAAGGGACAAGAAAAATAGGAGACAAAGTTCTACATGCTATCTTTTAATATCAGATTTAATAACTTCTTTAAAGAAAAAAATCACCCAATATCATTTATAGACATAACTACAATTTAAGTTACATACTTTTTAAAAACAGAATACCTCGACGGGCAGCCACTCCTGGCTGTGTATACACAGAAACAGTGGAAGCACTGAGAACTCAAAAGCGGAGGGGTGGGCTGGATCCTCGCCAGCAAGAAGAGCCCAAGGGCCAGCCCAGACCACCTGATGTGCCTTGGAAGCCTTGATCTTCAGACAAGAATGAATTCTATACACACAGCAAGGTACTTCTGTTTCATACAATTATTTCAGGAACCAAGTCCACAAAAGGGATTTTTATCAAATATGATCTACTAACTATAGTAGTTCTTTTTTAATTACGTGAGGGCAAAAAGCGGGCTAAGTTCCCATCTTTCCTACTTTCAAATTTTTATTTCCATCCCCTACCACTCCCACCCCACCCCAGGTGCTTCCTATAGAAACCAAAGGCAATCTACGTCTAAGCTACATCCTGGCCCCTTTTTATTATTTTTCTTTCTTTCTTTCTTTTTTTTTTTTTTTTTTTTTTTTTGTATTTTATTTAGAGACCACAGTCTCACTGAGTTGCTTAGCCCCTCACTGTTGCCGAGGTTAGCCTTTAAACTTGTAATCCTCCTATGTCAGCCTCTCCAGCAGCTAGGGTTACAGGCGTGCACCATGGCACCTGGTCCTACTTTCATACTTTTAAAAAAACTATAAATTGAAAATGAATTTGAAAATTGATTTTAAAAAACTCACCTAGGTGAGCGCAGTGGTGCACACCTGTAATGGCAGCAACTCAGGAGGCATGAGGATCACAAATTCAAAGCCAGCCTCAGCAAATTAGCGAGGCCCAAAGTAACTTAATGAGATCCTGTCTTAAAATAAAAAATAAAAAGGGCTGGGGAGGTAACTCAGTGGAAAGTACCCCCAGGTTACATCTCTAGTACCAAAAAACCCAACCAAACAAAACTCACCTAGGACTGGGAATTCAGAAGTAGCTGGGTGGTAGAGCTCTTGCCTAGCAGGTACAAAGCCCTGGGTTCAATCCCTAGCACCACCAAAAAGAAAAAGAAAGGCAAGAGAGAGGAAGGGGGTCAGGAGGAAGTGACTTGCCCAGCTCAAAGAAAGAATATGGCAATTTAAGAGTCTTTGAATGTTCTTTTTGATGAACTACTCAAAGAGAAATATAGCAATAAAGGAGTCATTTACTTGCAGGTCTAATAACATTTCACCAGTGGAGATCAATAACGTTATTGCTGCATTGGCACTATTAGTACCAGCAAATAAACATTACCTACAAAATTATACTTCACCTAATTAGAATGTGAAAAATTGGTGTTCTGAAAGACACAGTTAAAAGAATTCCAATGTATATCCAATAGAGCTAAAACATCAACAAGCACCTCAAATAATAACAGCAGCAAAACTTTTCTTCTTTTTCTTCTTCTTTTCTCTGGTGCTAAGAATTCAACCCAGGGCCTTAGCATACTAAGCAAGTGCTCAACCACTAAACTACACCTCCAGCCCTAAATCTTTTTTTCTTATACAACCCCAGAAGTACTAGCAGAAAGAACTAAAAGTTCTGAAGTACAACCTAACCAAAGACAGAAATCACCCCAAAAACATCTTTCCATTATGACATTCACTAAGGAAATCCTTTTTAAAAATTTACTAGTGAGGGGCTAGGGCTGTAGCTCAGTGGCAAAGCACTTGCCTAGCATGTGTGAGGCACTGCATTTGATCCTTAGCACCACATTAAAAAAAAAAAAAAAAAAAAAAGCAAATAAAATAAAAGCAACTACAAAAAAAATTTTTCTTTTAATTTACTAGTGAAATTCCACTTACATATTTCTATAAATCTGCACCACTTTAAGTAGCAATAAAGGAATGATTCTCCACCAAGATCCTAAAAACACTGAACAACACTGGTGAAACTTAGCATTTAAACAAGAAAAGTTTTTAAAGAACAAATATAACTAATACTAACTAAAATTATGTACAGCCGGCTTGGGGGCTTAACTCAATAGTAGAGCACTTGCCTGGTGTGCATTAGATCCTTGCTTGATCCCCAGCATGGCAAAATATGTAGGTATGTGTGTGTGTGTATCTGTGTATGCACACACATACATATACAGGCTAACATCTACATCATTTTTAAAACCATTTTTAAATATGGAACTCCATATTTGTTGTCTTATTAAATTTATTAAAGTAGAAATCAAGTACTACAAAGCAATAGAAGACACTGAATACCTTATTATTTACTATATTTTCTTTGTCATGGGAAGAGTGTTAGCACACAGTTTATTAGTAATAAGGCACCGGGGGAAAGAGCATAGACGGAAACTGTACAAAAGCATTTCTTGGAGTTTTTGCTTTGTTTTGTTTGATTTTGCCATACATGGGCATTCTACCACTAAGCCAAATCCCTAGGCCTATTATATTTTGGGACAGGGTCTCCTTACATTGCTTGGGCTGGCCTTGAACTTTTGATCCTCCAGACTCAGCCTCCCTGAGTTGCTGGAGTATAGGCCACCAGGCCTCACTTCTTGGATTTTAAAGAGCAATTGCTACACTTGGAATTTCCATTTTATCTGTAAGTGCCATATAATGCATGACCCAGCAAGGTTACTTTACATTTTAAAGTTTTAGATTGCAAGATGAGAAAGATGCTACTATCACAAAAGCTCTGCAAGCCCACTTACATTCCTAGGCTGAGAGGGAATGGGATGAGGCCAGCACAAAGTCGAAGAAGCAAGGTTCAAAGATATGTCACTAGCTGAGTGCTCTGGAAGTCCCCAAGCATCTAGTTATAGATTCAGAGATCAGTTTCAGCAGCAGGTTATAATCAGAGACTCTGGAAAACTTTTAGAGATTGGCCTTGTGGCCCAGAGGCAACTAATAAGTTCAAAGTAACTGAGCAACAAGGAACAGAACCCAGGGAAGGACAAGCCATTAACAATTCTAGGTACTTAACTGAAACTGTATATTTTTCCAAACAGGTCAGAATTATAATTTCTACACATTAGTTTGGGAGACTGAAGAGGAGAGGGGCAGGTAGCAGGGAAAAGGAGTCTTCCACAGTTATTCTCAAGCACCTTTACCTTTACTTTAATAAGACAGTACCCACAGTGATAAGATGTCAGCTATTATAAACCATATAGAAAAGTGGCTGGTAGGCTGGAGATATAGCTCAGTTGGTAGCGTTCTTGCCTCGTAAGCACAAGGCCCTGGGTTCAATCCCCAGTACAAAAAAAAAAAAAAAAAAAAACAGAAAAGTGGCTGGTAAACCACATGGTGGCACATGCCTATAATCCCAGATTGGGAGGCTGAGGCAAGAGAATCGCTCAAGGTCAGGTTCAGCAACTAAGTGAGACCCTGCCTCAAAATAAAAATTAAAAAAAAAAAAAAAGAAAAAAAAGAATTGGGGATGTAGCTCAGTAGTAAAGTATTCCCAGAGCTCAATCCCTAGCATCCAAAAAGCTTTTGTTATATTTTTTAAATTAAATTTAATTACAAGGATTTTGACAAATGAGATTTCAAACTATAAAGAAAAGAAACAATTTCACAGTTTAAAAGCAAATAATACATAAAAGGCGATTACACTTCTGTCACTAGCAGGGAATAATTTAAAACTGAAATTAAGGAAAAATTATACTTAAAGTAGCACCAAAATGAATAAAACACCTGTAAATACACTTAACAAAAGACAAAACTTACATGTTAAAAATGATAAAACATTGCCCAAAGATATTAAAGACCCAAATAAATGGAAAGAAAATCCATGCTCAGAGTTTGGAACAGCTAATATTGTTAAAAATGAAAATACTTCTCAAATTGATCAACAGATTCAATGCCACCTCTAACAAAATTCCAACTGCCTTTTTAACAAAAACTGACACTCATCTGAAAATTCAAATGGACATTTAAAGGAAACAAAATAATTTTAAATAAGGACAAACTTAAGACAACCCACACTTACGGACAAACTTAAGACAACCCACACTTACTTCAGAGCTACAACAATGAATCTCCGTGGTGATGGCATTGAGGACAGACATAGATCAATGTAGTATAACTGAGTACAGAAGCCAGCCCACACATCCATGGTCAGTTGATTTTAAATAAAAATGCCAAGACACGTCACTGGGTGAAAGAATAGTGAATAGTCTTTTCAGCAAATGGTGCTGAGACAATTAGATATCCATAAGCAAAAGAACAAAGCTGGACTCCCACACTTCACATCATATAAAAAATTAATTCAAAATGGATCAAAGAGCTAGATGTAAGAGCTAAAACTCTTAGAACAAAATATAGTTACAAATCTTCAAGACCTTAGACTAAGCAATGGCTTCTTACCTATAATACCCAAATGCATAAACAACAGAAGAAAAACTAGATATATTGGACTCAATACTAAATGACATGATCAATAAAGCAAGGAAACCAAATGTGGTGGCACACACCTGTAATACCAGTAACTCAGGAGGCTGAGGCAGGAGGATTACAAATTTAGGACCAGCCTGGGCAACTTAGAGAGATCCTTCCTCAAAATAAAATTTTTAGAAAGGGAGTACTGAAGGCTGGGGGTGTGGCTCAGTGGTGGAGGGCTTGCCTAGCATGTGTGAGGCACTAGGTTTGATTCTCAACACTACTTATAAATAAATAAAATGAAGGTCCATCAACAACCGAAAAATATTAAAAAAAAAAAAAAAAAAAGAGAGAGAGAATACTGAAAGGTAGGTCACTGGTACTGCACACTTAACATGCCTGGTGTCCTGAGTTCAATCCCCAGCACCACACACACAAAAAAGGTATGGGTCTGGGGAGGTGGTTCAGTGGTAGTGCACTTGGCCAACAAACACAAAGGCCCCAAATTCAATCTCCAGTTCAAGAAGGAAAAAAAGAGGAGGAGGAGGAGAAAAAAAGAAAGAAAACAGCAAGGAGACTGAAAGGATACAGTGATGCCAAAGAAGCCTCCTCAGTCCCCACCATCACACCCCCGCATCCCATCCTGCATGTGCACATGCACAAGAACTACTGGACCAACATCTGGAGCACAGTCTTTCCTTACTGGGAAACCAGGCGTGGTCAGAAAGGGTCTATCCTCTACCACTATACATTCATAGGTAACCTGGCCCTAAATCATTCATAGATGACCTGCTTCTAGAGAGTCAAGGTTTTGTATATACCAGAGCAGCTCCCTCATCCTTTCAGTGATATACTGAAAGTCAGTCCTTCATACAAGGGATTGTTCAATTAAAAAAAAAAAAAATGCAAAGAGACAAACCACAGGAAAAACCATCAAATCAAAAGGTCTGGTATTCTGAATATATAAAGAACTCTCCCAACTCAAAATTTTTTTAAAAATATGAGCAAGTACAATGGTGTACATCTGTAATCCCAGCTACTGAGGTGGCTGATCTCAAGTTTGAGTCCAGCCTGGTCAAAAAAAAAAAAAAAAAGACAACCCAATTAAATGGTGGGCAAAGCATGTGAAAATACATTCAAACTGGGCACAGCAGCACATGCCCGTAATCCCAATGACTTGGAAGCTGAAGCAGGAGATTATCAAGTTCAAGTCCAACCTCGAAAACTTAAGTGATGTCTTAAATAATTTTGCAAGATGTCATCTCAAAGTGAAAAATAAAAAATGGCTAGGAATGTAGCTTAGTGATAGAGCATCCCTGGGTTCAATCCCCAGTAACCACTCCCCCCCAAAAAAGAAATATATTCAATTGCATTAATCAAAGCACTAGGGAAAGACAAATCAAAGCCACAATGAGATTACGATCATAAATCACTTAAGATACATTTTGAGAAATGCTTCTTTCATCCTGTGAACCTGAGAGGGTACTCATATAAACCCAGATGGTGCGACCTACTACACAACGAGGGTATGTGGTAAGCCTATTTGTTGCTCCCAGTCTATAAAACTGTTCAGCACATTACTGTACAATAGTAAATACTATAGGCAATTGTAACAAATTAAGTGTGTATGCCTAAACATATCTAAACATAGAGAAGATTTAAAAATACTAAGTGATAAGGAGTTTTCATCTCCCTTACAATCTAATGGGATCACATTTATTATGTGTGGTCCATCACTGAAACATCATGATGCCACATGTGACTAAATTTTACACAAAACAGAAGGGCTATAATCAAAATAATCTCATACAACTAAAACCAAAAATGAACCATTTATATGAAATATCTAGAATACAAAAACCCAGAGACAGAAAGTAGATTAGTAGTTGCCAGCTGGAAGGTGAAATGGGGACTATTAATGGATACAATTTCTTCTAAAGCTAATGAAAATGTCCTGAAATTAAATGACAGTAACAATTGCATAAATTTGCGATTATTCTAAAAAACACTGAATTGTACCTTTTATCTTTTTTTCTTCTTTTTTTGGGGGGGAGTCGGGGGTGTTACCAGGGATTAAACCCATGGAACTTAACCACTGAGCCACATCCCCATTCCTTTTTAATTTTTATTTTGAGACAGGGTCTTGCTAAATTGCTTAGAGTCTTGCTAAGTTGCTGAGCCTGGCTGTGAACTTGCAATTCTCCTGCCTCAGTCTCCCTACCCACTGTGATTTTAGGCATGCACCACGGCAGCCTGCTGAATTGTACATATTTTTAAAGGGATGGATTATATCACAATTTAAAAAAAGGTTAAACCCATCCAAAAAAGGCAAATGAAGGGGGAAAAGGTCAACAAAAGGTGAAATTCAGTGCTACTCAATAGCTAAAAATTAATGAGACTTTTGGGAATGTAGCTCAGTGGTAAAGCACACCTGAGTTTGATGCCCAATACCACAAAATAATAATAATAATAATAAACAAAAATAAATATAAAGAATCCTTACTACATGTTTTGTAACACAAATTTTAACACATTTTTTCTGGTAGAACAACTACGCCAGCAGCAGTTCTCAAGCTTTTTAGTCTAAGGAACCATTTACACTCTTAAGTCCTATTGAGGATCATAGAGAGCAGAAATTTTAGCACACAAGAAATCCCAAGCACAAAGTCCATTAGCAGGGAGAGTGATGATGTCATAAGCATCACACAGTCTCTGGAACACACTCACAAGGGAAGTGGCCAAACAGTTAAATGCCAGCTTAGTGTCATCATAGCTTCGACCTTGCAGGCTCCCTGAGAGGGAGGTCAGCAGCAACTGATCTATGCAAAGGAAAATGTCACGGTCAGTCTCAGGGGAAAAGAAAAAAATTGACTAAACCGAGGGTATTTTACTGTACTGGCTTTAAGAAACTTGTCACAGAAATTATATCTTTACACAGTGAGATACAATGACTCATAAGTTGTTCTACAGCAAGTCAGGATCCCACCAGAAATTTAAGCTATTTCTGCTTTACATTTATTATGTAAATAGGCAAAGGCTGCCCAATCTTATAATAAATTCAAAGTCCATCTGGAATGTTATGCACCCTTAACATGCCACCATGCAATTTTCCATTTGCTAAGTTGTAAAACCAAAGAAACAAAATAAAATAATTAGGAATAACCAAATCATCCACCCCAGCAGAGAATCATCTTCTCCAGTTCATTACCAACACAGCCTCCAGCATCTTCCCAACACATAACTTGGAAGTTTCTTCCCCACTTCACTAACTTTCAACAAGTATTCATACAAAAACTAAATTTTCATGGTTATAAAGCTCCTAAGGATCTGCCCTGCCATATACATTTTATCTGGACTCCTGTCATCCCCCTACTCAGGGGAAGGAGAAAAAAAAAAGGAAATTTACTGATATGCCTCCCCATGTGTTCGGGGACTTCTTTCTGAAAGACATAAAAGTCCTGCCCTGAGCCAAGTGTGGCAGTGCCTACCTGTAATCTCAGTGACTCAGGAGATTGAGGCAAGAGGATCAAAAGTTCAAAGCCAGCCTTAGCAACTCAGTGAGGCCCTAAGGAACTTAGTGAGGCCTGGTCTCAAAATAAATAAATAAATAAATAAAAAAGGCTTGGAATGTGGCTGAGCAGGTAAGGACCACTGGGTTCTATCTCCAGTACCTAAATAAATAAAGAGTCCTGCCCTGATTAAGATTATAGTTCACTCTGGATTCCAGGTAAGATGTGTTACACTTTTGAACACAGTAAATACCATAAAGTGAGGAAGGGTGCTCCAGAAATAGGATAGAGGAAGTTGACAGCCCTTGAGAAACCAGCAGAGGCTTATTTGAAGAAACATGTATAGTATATGCCAACACCTCAGAGGGAAAGGGGTAGGGTGTGGGGGTCCCTGATTTCAGAGATGGGAGGACACAAACTCCCGCTAAGGTGAGTTCAAACTTGGGCTCACTGTGTGAATGTCCCGTTTCCACCACCACATCCTGCCTACAAAATCAGATGAGAGCTTCATTAGGACAACTATTTTTTGTTTTAAAACTGAAAGTCCATATCCAGAGAACTCCTCAGGTTCCATGCAACTAAGTACAGTTGGTCATCTCAGCCCTGATTTTACCCAAGTGAAGTCTTATACTTTGGCCTACTATATCCTTTATGGTTAACATTCAAAAGACTGAAAACACCAACTCTCCTTAAAAACACAGTCCACCTAGAATTCTCTTACAAGAACAGAGGAAATAAAAATTAATTCAAGTACTTTGGAAAATTTGTTTGGTAATACCTATAAAAGTAATTTGTACCCACGACTTCACCCAACAATTTTACTTCTAGGTATTACAAAAGAGAAATGAGAGCTAAGTGCACCAAAAAACTTGTACATGAATGTTCACAGCAGTTTTATTCATAGTCGCCAAAAACTGGAAATAACCCAGTTGTTCATCAATAGGCGAGTGACATTAAAGACTAGACAAAACAAAGAGATGGACACAGACATCAGTATAATGACCCTGCGGAAGGTGAGAGTGATACCGACCAGGAAGAGGCACAAGAAAACCATGAATACGGGAAAGTTTCGGGTTTCAGTTTTTGTTGTTCTTGGTTTTTTTTTTTGGGGGGGGGGGGTGGCGGGTACCAGGGATTGAACTCAGGTACTTAACCACTGAGCCGCCAACTCCAGCCCTTTTAATTTTAAGACAGAGTCTCATTAAGTTGCTTAGGGCCTCACTAAATTGCTGAGGCTGGCCTTGAACTTGTGATCCTCCTGCCTCAACCTCCCAAGTCTCTGCAATTATAGGTGTGCACCACCATGCCTGGTTAAGTTTCTCTATCTTGATTTGAGTGGTAGCAATTTAAGTATGTACATATGCGAAAATTTATTCATCTACTCACTTTAGCCATTCACTATATTTTATGCCTCTATTAAAAAAAAATTTAAACAGGGATCAGCTCTACCCTACTACTGGTAACAAAATTATTAATTATTGAGCTCACAATATATATAAAATATCAGTTTTCTCAACAATGGACCACTAGATACTAAGCAATGAAGGACAGTAACCCTTGAAAGACAGGAAATAAATGAGAAATGCCCTAAAACTGGCCCTGTTGACTGCCTTGTGAATTTCCAAGCAACAGCATGGGGAAGAGAAACTGTACTCTCAGAGCTGAGATAGAGCTGAGAGACCTAGAAGATGAAAGCAACTAGAATTCAGAAGACAGAGCATCAGAGAAGAGACTGAACAGAGTGGAAACCTGGAGCGCTGCAGAGGGTTCCTGGAGCACAGTGCCCATGGGTGCACTCACATGAACCATCAGAGGCCAGAGAAGATTACTAGAAAGAGTTCCAGGGAACCGGACCCACTGTTCACACAAGGCAATGGAGTGTGTCCATTCCCAGTCACACCCCAGTTGCATGTGTGGCATACTGGGTAAAGTACACAGAAAGATCTTGCTTTAGTAATGGGGAATAATTAAGCCCTTGACTGAGCACTGCTCCACACCTACTTGCCAAATCATAAAGGCAACAACCAAAAGATCAAGCTGTTTCCAAGTAACTTTAACTGCATCCCAGAACAAAGTTCAAGATGTTTTACAGGAATAAAAAAAATATCCATAGCCAGGAGCAGTAGCATACCCCTGTAGTCCCAGCTACTGGAGAAGCAGGGACAGGAGAACTGCTTAAGCCCAGGGATTTGAGGACAGCACAGACAACAGCAAGATCCACCTCAAAAGAAAAAAAAAAAAGAAAAAAGCTGGAGAGCTAACATTATTTAATTCCAAGAAGAATTAAAAAACTACAATAACCTAGGCTGGGGTGTAGCTCTGGTAGAGTGCATGACTACCACGCACCAAGGCCCTAGGTTTAATGCCAGTACACAAAAGTAAAAAACAAAAAAAGAATGGTAGAATAATCAAAATCATGTTGTGGGCAAGAAGGAAGACAAATCAATCATTAAAACAGAATAGTAAATCCAGAATAAACCAACACATACACGATCAACTGATTTAACAAAGACAAAAGCAATCAAAAAAAGAACATGAATTTGTAGCATACACCACATGCAAAAATTAACTAAAAAATGCATAATTTATATGTTGAATCTAAATTATGAAACTTCTGGAAGAAAATACAGGAAAAGACTAAATGCTTCCAGCTGTACAGCATATACCTATAAACCCAGCACCATGGAAGCCTGAGACAGGAGGATCGTGAAATCAAAGCCAGCAAGGCCCTAAGAAACTAAGCAAGACCCTGTCTCAAAATTAAAAATAAAAAGGACTGGGGATGTGGCTTAGTGGTTAAGTGCCCCTGGGTTCAATCCTCAGTACAAAAAAACCTAAGTGCTATTGAATATGAAAGTAAAACTGACATACAGTTTCTGGAAAGCTCTTTGGGAACATGTATTAAAAACCTTTAAAAATTATACATGTCAGTCAGGTGTAGTGGTGCATGCCAATAATCCCAGCAATTCATACACACACACACACACACACATACACACACACACACACACACACACATATACGTATAGTATATATACATATGAATGCCCTCTGATCTACTCATTCCACCAAAAAAGACATGAGAAATTCATCAGGAATTACTAGTTACTCACTGAAACTTTTAATTTTTTGTTGTTGTTGTAGATGGACACAATACCTTTATATTATTTATTTATATTTTTATGTGGTGCTGAGGATCAAACCCAGGGCCTCACACATGATAGCCAAGTGCTCTACCACTGAGCCACAATGCAAGCCCCTCACTGAAACATTTTTATATTCTTTTTTCCAATATCCAAAAACTAAGTAACCTCAAACAGTTATATAATGATAAACTATTTAAACCTGTAAATAATGTTTTAATGAATTATCAATATAAGAAACACAAAACAGATTATACCATAGGATACAACTTTTTTCAAAGTTTTAACCAGTTGGAAAACCAAAGATCAAAAAATTTAGAGTCTACCACGGACAACACTGGAAACAAGAATCAGCTGTAGGGTACAGTATTACAACTACCTTTCCTACGGCCATTTGCTGTGCCACCTTTCTTTCTGGGAGTCTCTCACTAACAAGCTTCATCATTCTACAAAACTTCTCATAATCCTGTCATCTCTTCCTGTCCTGACTAGTTACTTACATGACAAGAAATATAATAATTATCAAGTTTTTTAAAAGAAACTTCAGTGCTGGAGGTATAGCTCAATGGTAGAGCATTTGCTTATTAGCATGCACAAGGCCCTGGGTTAGGTCCCCAGCAACACCAAAAAAAATTTTAAAAAGTACTTTTCAAATCAGGAAAAACATAAAAACAAACAAACAAAAAATCCCCAAAGTATGTAGAGTAGTAAGTAATCTGAAAACCATCTAAAGAAGATATGAATTTGCTGCTGAAGCTACGAAAACCCAACAAACATACTGTACCTCACTGACCAAAAAAAAATATATATATACAAAAAGAGGAAATAAAATCTTTAACCTTTTGTTATCTCTAAGTATGTTTTTCTAATACCTTACCTTGAATAATTTTCCTATGGGGATGAAATTAATTTCTGTCAGGAAATAAGCAAGTTGCAAACACATGAATTATCACCACTTTTTTTTTTAATTTGAGATGGGGTTTAACTAAGTTGCCCAGGCTGACCTAGAACTGAGATCTTCCTGCCTGCCAAGTAGCTGAGATTACTGGCATGTGCCATCAGACCCAGCAAATCACCACTACTCTCAACTGAAAAGCAACCTTGGCTAGTCAGCTATTTTTATGATTTTGCTACAAAGATTCAGAGTTCCAAAATATAAAAATAATCATGCAGATGGGCATGGTGGTGCATGCCTGAATTCCAACGACCAAGGAAGCTGCAGCAGGAGGATCACAAGCTCAAGGGCAGCCTGGACAACTTAGCAAGACCCTTTCTCAAAATAAAAACATAAAAAGGTCCGATGTGGGAAAGCATGCTTGGGTTCAATTCCCACCACTGCAAAACAAACAATAAATTAAGACTTTCATTCTTTTTCAAAATCATATCCCATCTAGCCCCATAAGTCAACAAACTTTTGACAATACAAATATGGTATGTCCTTGGGAAGTTTCAAAAATCAGTGCCACATAGATATCCAGTTTCCTCAGCAACACTTGTTAAAAATCTTGTATGTTTTGGTACCCTTGTCAAGGACCAAATGACTATCTATGTGACTTTTTTTTTTTTTTTTGGTGCTAGGGATCGAACCCAGGGCCTTGTGCTTATAAGGCAAGCATTCTACCGACTAAGCTATCTCCCCAGCCCCTTCATGTCTATTTTTATGCCAATACTAACATGTATTTGTTACCACACCTCTATAATATGAGACTGGGTATTATAAGACTCAAGCATTGCTTTAATTGCTCAGGATTGCTTTGCTATTCTGGGTCTTTATTTCCCCATATGAATTTTAGGATTTTTTTCTTGTTCTGTGAAGAATGTCATTGGTATTTTGATGGGGATTGCTTTGAATCTGAAAATCATTTTTGGTAGTATGACCATTTTGACAAAATTAATTCTGCCTATCCATGAACATGGGAAGTCTTTCCATCTTCTGAAGTCTTCTTCAATTTCTTTCCTCAGTATTCTTCTATTTTCATTGTAGAGGTCTTTCACTTCCTTGGTTAGATTTATTCCCAGGTTTTTTATTGTTTACTTTTCTTTTGTTTTTGAGGCAACTGTGAATAGAACCCTTCCTGATTTCTTTCTCAGCAGGTTCGTTATTGATCTTGTACCTTGCTATCTTGCTGAATTTGTTTATCAGCCTAGAAGTCTTCTGGTGGAGTTTTTTTGGTTTTTGTTTTTTTTGTTTTTTTTTTTTAATCTTCCAAGTATAGGATCATATTAGCAGCAAACAAATAATTTGAATTATTTTTCTATCTGTATGTCTTTAATTTCCTTCATTTACCTGACTGCTCTGGCTAGTTTCAAGTACTATACTGAATAGGAGTGGTGAGAGTGAACACTCATGTCTTATTCCTGATTTTAGAGGAAATGCTTTTGAGCTTTTCTCCATTGAGTATGACACTGGCTTTGGATTTGTTGATGTAGCCTTTAGGAAAATGAGGTAAGTTCCTTTTATCTCTAGTTTCTTCAGTGATTTTAATATGAATGGATATTTGATTTTGGCAAAGGCTTCTTCTGCATCTGTGGAGATGATCATGTGATTTTTGTCCTTAATTCTATTTATGTGATGAATTACATTCATTGATTTACATATGTTAAATGAGGGACTTTGCATCCCTCAGATGAAACCAACTTGATCATGGTATAAAAATCTTAACTGTGTTTTGTGGGAGAGTACTGGGGATCAAACCCAGAAGCACTTTACCACTGGGCTATATCTCCAGTTCTTTTAACTTTGAGATAGGCTCTTGCTAATTTGCTAAGGATCTTACTAAACCACTGAGACTGGCCTCAAACTTTCCATACTCCTGGTTCACTTCCTGGATCACTGGGATTACAATGTGAGTCACAAGTCCCAGCTCCTTATTGTTGTTTTGAATCCAGATTGTAATATTTTATAAGGAGTTTTGCATCTGTTTATCAGCAACATTGGTCTATAGTTTTCTTTCCTTGATGTGTCATTATATGTTTTTTATAGTAGGGTGATACTGGCTTCATAGAATGAATTTGGGAGGGTTTCCTCCTTTTCTAGTTTATGGACTAATTTTAGGAGGACTGGCATTAGTTCTTCTTTAAAGGTCTGGTAGAACACAGCTGAGAATTCATCTAGTCCCAGGCTTTGTTCTGTTGGAAAGCTTTTTATTACTACTTCTATCTTGTTGCTTGGTATTCGTCTGTTTAGGTTTCCTATTCTCTTGGTTCAACTTGGATAGGTCATGTGTCTAGAAATTGGTTGATATCTTCTAGATGTTTTAATTTTTCCATATGTAGAATTAAACAGATATCTACCTCTCACCCTGCACAAAAATCAATTCAAAATGGATCAAAGATCTAAGAATTAGAATTAGATCTAAGAATTAGTTGCTTCTGCACTGCAACTGCAGTGCTTAAAAAAAAAAAAAAGAAAAAAGTCAACCCTCCAACAGATTAGCACAGGCACCAGCTTCCTTAATAAGACTTCTAAAGTTTGGGAAATAAAACCAAAAATCAATAATGGGATGGTATCAAATTAAAAAGCTTCTGCATGGTAAAAAAAAAAAAGAACAAATGTGTTAAGAGTCTACAGAACAGAAAAAAATCTTTAAGGAATTCATATCCAGAATACATAAAAAAAAAAAAAAACTCAAAAACCTAAACATAAAAAAAACCCAATCGATAAATGGGTAAATGATCTAAAACAGACATTTCTCAAAAGAAAAAATACAAATGGCCAACAAATATTTAAGATGTTCAATATCCTTAGCAATCAGGGAAATGCAAATCAAAACTACCCTGAGATTTCATTTCACTCCAGTTAGTATGGCAATCATCAAGAATACAGAGAACAATAATTGCTGGCAAGGATGTGGGGAGGAAAGATCTACTTATACAATGTTGGTGTGACTGCAAAATTAATATAACCACTTTGGAAAGCAGTATTGATATTCCACAAAAGACTAGGAGTAGAATCAACATATAGCCTAGTCATTCCAATTCTTGGTGTTTATCAATAGAACTAAAATGACTATACCATAGTGATACAAGCATACCAATATGCAGCAGCACAATTCACACAGGAAACATCCAGAGCACCTGTCAGCAAACAAATGAATAAAGAAAATATGGTGTGTGTGTGTGTGTGTCTGTGCGCACACATATAGAGAGTTTTACTCAGTCATAAAGAATGAAATTATGTCATTTGCTGGCAGATGGATGGAACTGGAGAACATCATGCTAAGTAAAATAAGCCAGACTCAGTCAAAGGTCAAATGTTTTCTCTCATCAGGCATGGTGGCACATACCTGTAATCCCAGAAGCTTGGAAGGCTGAGGCAGGAGGATTGCAAGTACAAAGTCAGTCTCAGTAATTTAGGGAGGCCCTAAGCAACTTAGCAATACCTTGTCTCAAAACAAAATATAAAAAGGGCTGGGGTGCTAAGTTAGGCACCACCTGGGTTCAATTCCCTATATAAAAATATATATATATATATATATTATTAAAAGTACAAAATAAGAAAGTGTGAGTGCTTGGTGTAGTGCTAAAACTTTAAGTGTTAGTTTTCCTTTTTCCAGACAGTCCATTGGTAACTAAGACGAGTAAAATCTATTTTGATGTACAACATAAGCTATTCCCAAGGAACTGTAATGCAAAGCCTGTGAACAGACCAGAGAAAACACAAACATCTGAATTTCAATTAATGATAGCATATAACTAAAACCAAATGAAATGTTGATGAGTTCTTATAAAATGCACCAAAATGCACATTTTAATAACTTAATTTTATTTAGTTTTTCATGTGGTGCTGAGGATCAAACAGTGCTTCAAGCATGCTAGACAAGCACTCCGCCACTGAGCCACAATCCCAGCCCAAAACGCACATTTTTTAATGCTTCTAGAATACTACTTGTAAGTAACTTAACTTTTTTTTTTTTTTGCGATGCTGGGGATTGAACCCAGGGCCTTGTGCTTGAGAGGCCAGCACTCTACCAACTGAGCTATCTCCCCAGCCCTGTAAGTAACTTTTCTAAAATAATGATTTGTATTTGTTCCCTAGCACAGAACAGCTATGATTCCTTAGAACTAAAGACCCCTAAACGGCTGCCAGGAAAAATGGACAAACAAGCAAAGTCCTCTTGGACAAAGCAAAATTTTGTTCACTACACATGAAAAAAATAAAATAATGTCCCTCTTACATCTTAGACAGAGAAAACGATAGTAAGTGGAGAAAAAGGAAAGAACATCTGAACCCTAGGCCCAGAATTTGTGCTATGCCATAGGTGCCTGTGGTCTCACCTCTCCTCAGCAACAATACCAGCCTTTCCTCTTTTTAAAGTACTTTATCTCTCTCTGCAACAATAGTCTCCAACAGGGGTTAGAGATAGAGCTCAGTGGTGGGGTTCATACTTAATACATGTGAAGCCTTGCATTCAATCCCCAACATAGCCACAAAGCAAAAAAAAAGTTTTCCATCATGCTATCATATTCCTGTTCTTACCAAAATTTGTCACGAAACAATTCTCTTTGCTTTCATAAAATGCACAAGCAACTTTACAAGTTCTTTACAAGAGTTAGGCATGCTTCCTGTGTGGGTGTTTTTGTTTTGATTTTTCCCAGTATTAGGAATTTAACCCAAGAATGCTTGCTCTAACAATGAGCTACACGCCTAGTCTTTTGTATATTTTATTTTGAGAGAGGGGCTTGCCAAGTTGCAGAGGCTGGCCTTGAACTTGCTATCCTCCTGCCTCAGCCTTCTGAGTTGCTAGGGTTACAGGTGGGCAACACCAAGCCAAGCTCTCCCTATGTATTTCAACTATTCACCTCCACCACAGCACTTACCATACACTGTAGTAAAACAGCCTGTACTATGACCATGGATTAAACATCTTCTGAGGGCAGGAACAGCACATTGGTCAGAGCTAACAGCCCCAGCATCCAGTATAGGTACATGCTGTTCATAGTGAGATTATAAACTGAATTACAAACTGAATAGAATAAGCTATAAGATGTTGGGGTGAGTATGACCCATAAAAAAAAAAACTGGATTTGAGATTTCCAGATTCCAGTTTTAGAATGTCAGCCACCTGGTATACAATTACAAACAAGGTGTATTAAACACAGAAATAATAATCCTTGTGCAGCACCATCACCATCACCCAGCATAATCCCACCACACTGGATGTCTGGGTTTTCCTTCCATTTGGAGAGGAGAGATGGAAAAGCTTAACACTAGTTCCCAGTCCCCTATGTTCCCTGAGCTGGAGGGCATCTGGCACGAGGGGTACTGAGAGACTGAAGCTAAGCCCATCTTCCAGAAGCTCTTCACTATTAATCACTACCAGGCAGAGCTGAAAAGCTGGAGCCAGTGTGAAGACAGATTCACTAAGCTCCTAGGAGTCAAGAAATGCAAAAGCACTGGCAGCATTCTGATTTAACTTCTAAAGCCTTGAACCAAGATTTCAGGTGATCATTTCCCAACTTCCTGGGTATGAGAAAGGACTGAAAAAGTATGGCCCTAACAAAGGTCCAGAGTAGGGTTTCAGAGCAATAGGCTTTGGGTGTGGGCTGGTTCTTCGTGTTACTCTGATCTCTAGGAATCTATTTAGATCTATTCCTTCAACCTTTTCATCATTTCGTAAGCACTTAATTTCTAGTAATAAATCAAATCCAGTTTAGTTTCCATTTCATTCACTGACTCTAACTGATATAAAATCAGCTACCATTTTCTACATGTCTTAGCATTTGCCACAAGCCCTTTAATCATTTAATCCCCGCAAGAACCCTTAAGATGGGAGGGTAATAAGGCAAAAAGTACTAGCAAGACCCTTGCAAGCATAAAGAAACTAAGGTTCAAAAATCTGTCCCACAATGCCAAATTGTGCAAACATGAAATAAAGTATAAGAACATTTCTCTTCTCCAAAATAAATTCTTACTGTTTATTCATTTATTCATTTATGTATTTATTGGGGGGTTATCAGGGACTGAACCCGGGGCACTCCACAACTGAGCTACATCTTCAGTCCTTTTTACTTTTTGAGAGGGTCTCACAAAATTGCTGAGTCTGACCTCAAACTTGCAATTCTCCTGCCTCAGCCTCCCAAATTGCTGTGATTACCGGTATGCTGATCAGCTTCCAAAATACATTTTTTGGGGGAGTGGGTGAGAACTGGAGGGATTGAACTCAGGGGCATTCAACCACTGAGTGCCTGAGTCACATCCCCAATCCTATTTTGTATTTTATTTAGAGACAGGGTCTTATTGAGTTGCTTAGGGACTCTCTTAAGTTGCTGAGACTGGCTTTAAACTCTTGATCCTCCTGCCTCAGCCTTCCAAGCTGCTGGGATTACAGGCATGTGCCACTGTGCCCAGTCAAAATAAATTTGAAGAGATAAATTAAAACATACAAAGCAATAAGCAAAAGACATGATACTAGTCCCACTAGATAACTCTGGGCCAAGAACTCAGCTATAAAATGCAGAGGTTCTGGGGCCAAGTGGCAGAATGTGAGCTTAGCATGTACATCGCCTAGTCTAGAATCCCTAGCCCCCAGTACCAAGAAAGCAACTAATAATGAATTTAATACAGAGGTTTTAAACAGATGATAAATAAGATCCTTCCAGTTCTACACTTCTATGGTTTCAAATGCTAACTGATTAAATATATTGTGCTTCCTAAATAACAGCAATATATAAAGGTAAAATTACTAGCAGAAATAGAAGTCACAGAGAACTGGAAGGGTATTTCAGTGGAAAGAGCCCTGGCCTAGTAAGCATAAAACCCTGGGTTTTATCTCCAGCACCACCAAGATAAACAAAAAGGAAATAAAAATAGTAGTTGTAGTAGTAGTAGTAGAAGATAAAGAATTCAGTGTAAGGCCAGGTGTGGTGGCACATGCCTGTCATCCCAGCAACTCGGGAGGCTGATGCAGGAGGATCACAAGTTCAAAGCCAGCCTCAGTAACTTAGCAAGGCCCTAAGCAACTTACCAAGACCTTGTCTCAAAATAAAAAATAAAAAGGGAACCTAAGTACCCTAAGTACCATTCAGCAAATGAATGGATAAAGAAAATGTGGTATATATACAATGGAACATTACTCATCCATAAAGAAGAATGAAATTATGGCATTTGATAGTAAATGAATGAAACTAGAGAAGATCATGCTAAGTGAAACAAGTCAATCCCAAAACACCAATAGCCCAATGTTTTCTCTGATATGCAGATGCTAACTCACAGTGGAGTGGACAGGAAAGACTATAAGTACCTTGGATTAGACAAAGGGGAATGAAGGGAACGGAGAGGGGATGTGAACAGGAAAGACAGTAGAATGAACCAGACATAACTTTCCTATGTTCATACATGAATACACAACCAATGAAACTCCACATCATGTACAACCACAAGAATGGGAAATTATACCTGTGTACATGATATGTCAAAATACATTCTACTGTTATTTATAACTAATAAGAACAAGTTTTTAAATATTTTAAAACATAAAAATAAAATAAAAAGGGCTGGGGATGTTGCTTAGTGGTTAAGCATTCCTGGGGTTCAATTTCCCAATACCAGAAAAAAAAAAAAAATTCAATGTACATATTATACCTCAACAAAAAAAACTTAAAAAAACATAAATTGCCGGTGAAAAGTTTTAGATTTGCTATTCTAACAATAAAAAATGATTTTCACTTAACTAGTTTTATGGATATAAAAAAAAAATCTGTATTTTTCCAGCCCACATATTATGCCATACAATTATAAAAGTAAAGGCCACATAGAAAGTCTAAGATTATCTAATCACTGGAATGCCTCACTTAATGATCAATAAGCAATGTGACATCAATTTTTTAAGTATTAATATAGTACTTGCTTTGTCTGAAAAAAAGTATAAACTATTAATATTCAAAGGAATAAATCAATAAGAAAACATCATAAAATATAATTAACTTGTCAAATAAACCTTTGTAACACAGCTGATAATCTGACTAATGAGATACTAACTTACTACAACTGCTAATTGTAAAATGTCATTTAAAAAACAAAAACATTATAAAACAGCAACAGAAAAATGGACTCATAAATCACCTGAGTTGAATCCCCAGTATCAAAAGTAAATAAATAAGATCATTTGTATAAGATAAATAACATACAATACTGATTTTTTTTTATTTTTTTAGATGAATGACAAAGGATTATATTGCAAAACCTAAAGTAGATGAGCAAAGGCTCTCAAACAAATATATGCACCTTAAAAGTATTTACTAGAAAACAAGAGATATATCGGACCTTTCTAGCAGGGGGAAGTTATCTCCCAGTGAATAATGGAATCATGTTGCCAAGTTCCATATCAATTCCTATTAAGACTCTGGGACTTCATTATGTATTCGGTGATATCTCAAACATTGACACTACTGGCCACAGACATTTATAATATTGAGCAATCTTCTCAAGAACCAGTTTCTGATTTTGTTTGTTTTGTTTTGCAAGGCTAGGGATTTTACCCAAGACCTTGAGTATGCTAGGCAAGCCCTCTATTACTGAGGTATATCAACACTCCCAATAATTTTTTGTTACTTTTTTTTTTCTTTTTTTTTTTCCCTTTTTTTAAGTACCAAGACTTGAAGGGGTGCGTAACTACTGAGCCAGAACTTTTTACTTTTCATTTTGAGACAGGGTCTCACTAAGTTGCTTCGGTAAGTTGCTGAGGCTGGTTTTGAACTTGTGATCCTTCTGCCTAAGCCTCCCAAGCTGCCAGGACTACAGGTGTGTGCCACTATACCTGGTTCAGTTCTTACTTTCTGATGCTTAAGGTTTTCTTTGGGCTTTGTTAATAGACAAACATTATCAGTAACACTATTAATAGTGTTACTTCACCACTGAGTCACATCCTCAACCTTCTTTATGTTATATTTTGAGATAGGGTCTTGCTAAGTTACTGATGCTGGCCTCAAACTTACAACCCTCCTGCCTCAGCCTCCCCAGTTGCTGGGATTACAGGCATGCACCCCTGGCCACTTTAAATTTGTTATAATTTCTTAGGTTGTTCGTTTTCCTTCTGTTGAGTTAGGGTTTATCTGGGCCTATTTATTCATCTATTACTCTAGTAACCTAAGCAAAATAAAATAGAATGATTCATTTATATATTCCACTGGCTATCCTTAAATTATTAACAGATATAACTACTAGAGTCAACTTTCTTTTTGTGCTGCAGGGGATCAAACCTAGGGCTTCACGCATACTAGGCAAGCATTCTACCACTGAGCCACAACCCAGGCTGCTCTAGTGAACATTCTATCAACCTAAGTTGAACAGTACCTATAACCTTCCCTTTCCCCCAAATATTAGACTTGTCAGAGGACTTTTGCTTTCTCTCCCTGTTTCTAATGTTCTGGGAAAATAATCTAGTATTTCATTCCCAGTTATTGAATTATGTTACACTTTTCAAGTGCTGAAAAACACCTTTACTTGATCTTTCATGTTGTTACTGAATTCTCAATTTAATTTGTTCTTCTCACCAGGTACGATGGTGCACAACTGTAATCCCAGCAACTTCAAGGATTCGAAGTTCAAGGCCAGCCTGGGTAATTTAGCAAGATCCTGCCTCTAAATGGTACATAAAAAGGCTGGGGACATAGCTGAATGGTAAAGCAACCTCTGGATCAATCCTCAGTACTGCAATATATAAACAAACAATTCTTAGTTTTAAACTGCTTTACATTCTCAGCAGTGTGATCAAATCTTGTCCCCTCTTGCTCCATCTCACCCAGGGATGTGAATCATTCCTTTGTCCACTATATACTCACTACATACACTACTCATCTGTTGGTCACTTAGTAGTCATCTTGATTCCTGCACTGCTTGTGTTCAAGTAATATTTTTATTACCAACAATGACCCCAAAGCACAGGAGTGCTAGAATTCGCATATGTTGGAAAGAAACCAATAGTGCTTCCGTCAAGTGAAAGGTCAAAGTTCTTGACATAAGAGGGGAAAAAAATCATATGCTAAATTTGCTAAGATCTACAATATGATAAAATATTTTGAATAGCCAGGTGTCCTGGAATGTTCCTATAGACACATCTTGAGGCCAGTCACATAACTTTTATTACAGTATATTGTTATAACTGTTTTAACTGTTGTTATTAATCTACCATGCCTAATTTATAAATTAAACTATATCATGGGGATGGATGCACAGGAAAAAACAGCACAGATAAGATTTAATAGGACCTGTAGTTTCAGGCATCCACTGAAGGTCTTAGAACACATACCCCACAGTTTAGGGAAGACAACCCTGTGTAACTGCAGTCCTGCTAGTGATTCTACGATACAGGTAAGCAATTTATAAATTCACCACACCTTCCACAAGTCAGGCCCCTGAATTTACACATATTGAAATGCAGGACACATTATTCTATTATTTTACTATTTTTTTATTTCTCTTTTACATTTCTATTAGAGAATAATACTGAGTTCTGGGGAACTTTAAATATTACATATACAAGTTTTACTGTGAATGATTTTTGGTTTTGGTTTTGCTTTTATTGCCATGCTGGGGAAGGAACCCTATCAATGAAATTTATTTCACATTGTTAAAGAAAGTATTTTCCCTGACTTGTGCTCACTCAGGCCAAAAATCGTTTATAAGTAAAATATTCAGTGAAGCAACAATGCAAGATCTCTTCAGTTTAGTTACTGTCAAAATAAAAATGAGGTTTAAAAAATTATCAATAGGTCATCAAAAACTTAAATACTTTTTAAAAACTGACACTGAAAAATGCAAAAACAGCTGGGCACAGTGGTGCACACCTGTAATTCCAGTGATTTTGGGAGATGGAGGTAGGAGGATCACAAGTTTGAAACCAGCCTCAGCAATTTAATAAGACCCTATCTCAAAATAAAGAATAAAAAATGGCTAGGGATGAAGTTCAGTGGTTAAGTGCCCTGAATTCTATCTCTGGTACGAAAATAACAAAAACAGAAAAACTATTATGATCTTATTTCAGCTAACTGTGGCTGAGTTACAAATCACCCCAAAACTTGGGGGCACAAAACAACAACTAATTTTTTTGGTTCACAGGTTCAGGGTAAGGAATTCAGGCAGTGTACAGCACCAAGTCTTATCTTCGTTCCACAATGACTGGAACCTCAAGAGGAAGACTCATAAGGTTGGGGCTGGATTACTTGGTGCCCCTTCAGTCACCTCTGGTCCCAGACTCAGTAAAGACTATCTACGCTGGCACAGACACACAGCCTCTCCCTCTCCACATGTTTTTTTATTTTTTGAAACAGGGTCTTGCTAAATGGACCAGGCTGGCTTCAAATTTGTGATCACCCTACATCAGTCTCTTGAGCGGCTGGGATTATAGCTATACACCATCACGCCTGGCCCGGCTAATAAATTCTCAATCCCATACATGAACCTCAAAATAAATTCCCAGTAGGACATGGTGACATGCCTATAATCCCAACTATCTGGAAGGCTGAGGAAGAAGGCCAGCATGAGCAATTTAGCAAGACCTTGTCTCAAAAATTAAAAAATAAAAAGGGTTAGGAATAGAGCTCAGTAGTAGAGTACCCTTCAGTTCAAGCCCCTGTACTGAAATAAAAGATACCATATGGATCTTTTATATTTATATTTAAATAAATATAAATGATCTAAATTTTTCAATAAATAATTTGAAGGCTAGGATATAGCTCAGGGGTAGTGTACTTGCCTAGTATGAGCAAATTCCTGGGTTCCAACCCTAGCACCATATAGATATCAACAAATATATACTACATATATTTTTTTTTTTTTCAAAATATTATAAGATGAGCATGGTGGTACACCAGTGCTACCAGATACTCAGCAGGTGAGGTGGGAGGATCACTTGAACTCAGGGGTTCAAGGTCAATCTTGGCAAGATAGAAAGAGAGAGAGAAAATAAAGAATAATTCATATCATAATACTTTGTATACAACTTAGAAATAAATTGGCTAGGTGTGGTGGTGCCCATCTGTAATCCCAGCTACTCAGGAGGCTGAGACAGGAGGATGCCTAGTTTAAGGTCACCCGGGCAACTTAGCAACCCTATCTTAAACTTTTAAAAAAAGATGGGGGTCTGGGAAAGTGTACCTGGCGCCACTTGGGGGATATTTGAGGCCCTGTCACTGTACCTTGGTACCCCGCTCCACGGCAGTTCCTGAGACCTCCCCCAACCACACTATTTATATCAATAACCTCAATGGGAAGATCAAGAAGGATGAGCTGAAGAAGTCCCTGTACGCCATTTTCTCCCAGTTTGGCCAGATCCTGGATATTCTGGTGTCTCGGAGCCTGAAGATGAGGGGTTAGGCCTTTGTTATCTTCAAGGAGGTCAGCAGTGTCACAAATGCCCTGCACTCCACGCAGGGTTACCTCTTCTATGACAAGCTCATGTGCATCCAGTGTGCCAAGAGCGATTCAGATATCACTGCCGAGATGAAGGGCACCTTTGTGGAGAGGGACCACAGTGGGAGAAGAGAAAGCCCAAGAGCCAGGAGACCCCAGCTGCCAAGAAGGCTGTGCAGGGTCGGGTAGCTGCTCCTGTGGTGGAAGCTGTCCAGGGACCTGTCCCGAACATGCCACCAAGGACTCAGGCACCTACATCATGCACCACATGCCAGGTCAGCCTCCTTACATGCCACTCCCTGGCATGATCCCACCACCAGGTCTTGCACCAGGCCAGATCCCACCAGGGGCCATGCCCCCGCAACAACTTATGCCAGGGCAGATGCTACCTGCCCAACCTCTTTCCTAGAATCCACCAAATCACAACTTGTTCCTTACCAATCTACTGAAAGAGACCAACAAGCTCATGCTATCCATGTTTTTCAACCAGTTCCCTGGCTTCAAGGAGTCTCCCCTGGTCCCTGGGCAGCATGACATTGCCTTTGAGGAGTCTGACAATGAGGTGCAAGCAGGGGCAGCTCGGGATGCCCTGCAGGGCTTTAAGATAACCCAGAACAATGCCATGAAGATCTCCTTTGCCAAGAAGTAGCACCTTTCCCCTGGTTCCTTACCCCCATGCCAGAGCTGTCCCTTCCCCTTGGCTCAGCCCCTGAAGGTAAGTCCCCCTTTGGGGGCATTCTCAGAGCCATGTGTGAGTGTGTGGTCACCACACAGCATTGTACCCAGAGTCTGTCCCCAGACATTGCACCTGGCACTCTAAATTAAATTAAATTAATTTAATTAAAGTGGTTTTCTGAGGTTTGGTTTTTCACACACACACACACACACACACACACACACACACACAAAAGGAGATGGGGGCTGGGGCTGGTGCTCAGCAATGCAGAGCTTGCCTTGCATGCCTGAGGCACTGGATTTGATTCTCATAACCACATAAAAATAAATAAAATAAAGGTATTATGCCCATCTATAACTAAAAATATTTAAAAAAAAAAAAAAAAAAAAGATGGGGAATGCTAGGGCAAAGCTCAGTGGCAGTGCACTTCCTATGTACAAGGCTTGGTTTCAAATCTCAGAATCACAAAAGAGAAAGAAAATATTAACTAGCCAGGCAATATGGCACACACCTGTAATCTCAGCTACTGGGGAGAATGACACAGGAGGATTTCACATTTAAGGCAAGCCCAAGCAACACAGCAAGATCCCATCTCAAAATACTGGGAGTATAGCTCAGTGGTAGATAACTTGCCTAGTATTTAAGAAGCCCCAGTACTAAAAGTTTAAAAAGAAAGCAAAAAGGGGCTGGGGTGGCTCAGTGGTAGAGCACTCGCCTAGCACACATGAGGCCCTGAGTTCGATCCTCAGTACCACATAAAATTTTTTTAAAAAACAAAGGCATGGTGTCCACCTAAAAAAATATACTAAAAGAAAAAAAAAAAGAAAAACTAAAACCAACTGCCACCCAAAAAATACTTCCATTGAAACTAGAAGGAAAACAAGTCAAATAGAAAGCTCCAGGTAACAGAAAACATATCATGAAAAAACATGAGACTTCAACAGTTTTTTAGTCCAAGAGAAAGATAATTAACTTACTAGCATGCTTGTCCGCAAGCATTATGAGAGTGTTGGATATATCTCGTCGTCTATAAAAGCACACTACCTTTGCTTCCACGTTGCCACTTGCAGTCTAAGAAATAAGAAAAATTAAAAAGTTACCTGGGGGTTGATGGTGCAGTTCAGTGATGTGGCATGTGCTCAGTCAGTTGTAGTGGTACACACATGCAATACCAGCAACTCAGGAGACTCAGGCAGGAGGATCACAATTTCAAGACCAGCCTCAGAAATTTAGCAAGTTTCTAAGCAACTTAGCAAGACCCTATCTCAAAATACAGAATAAGCAGGGCATGGTGGCACATGTATGTGATCCCATCAGCTCAGGAGGCTGAGGCAGGAGGATTGTGAGTTCAAAGCCAGATTCAGCCATTTATTGAGGCCTTAAGCAACTCAGTGAGAACCTGTCTCTAAAATACAAAAAAGTGCTGGGGATGTGGCTCAGTGGTTAAGTGTCTCTGAGTTCAATCCCCAGTACCAAAACAAAAAGGTGGCTAGGGATGTAGCTCAGTGGTAAAGTGCCTCAGGTTCAATTCCCAGTATCAGGAAAAAAATATTTTTTTAAAAAAACATGTGCTTAGAATTCATGAGGTCCTGGGTTTATTTCCCAGGCTTGAAAAACAAAGCAGTTACCAAACTGTCAAACAGTTTATAAAACAAAACTAGATGCTGCACAATTATAAGATCATTCTCCTTAACACTATGCCAAACACAACTACAGGATAACCAGGGAGCTATAAAGTTTAAAGAAAGGTCAGATGTGGTGTACATGCCTGTAATCCCAGCTACTCAGAAGGCTAGGCATGAGGATCACAAGTTCAAGGTTAGTCTGGGAAAATTAACTAGACCAAGTCTTAAAACAAAAATATAAAAAGGGGTGGTGGTGTGGCCCAGTGGGAGAGTACTTATCTAGCATATGCAAGGCCCAGGGTTCAACTCTGAGTGTGGGAGGGAAAAAAAAATCAAATGAAGATAAGCAATATAATTCTTGTTCAGGTTCTGTGTGTAACCGTGATATCAAATATACCTCACTGGTATCAATCCCACTAATATGATTAGATTGCCTCAATGATTAAAGTAAGACACAGTTAACTCTAAATAGCCTTAAGAAGTTAATCCCCCAAAACTTTAAAGCCATATAATTTATTTGTGACATGTAAACTTACCTTTTCTAAACCCATTCCCAGAAAGCACAGGCCAACTCTAAAATCACCCAGCCCTCCCCTAAAAACTCATGCTGAACTGGTGGTAAAGCTCTGTAAGTGGGAGCAGTCATCATGTAGTACAGACCAGATGACCTGAAAATGCATCCTTCCAGCCCAGGGGAGTCTACAAGTACATCACAGTCAATATTCTCAGCGCTACTTAGTTTACCTTCACACATGAAAGTATTAAACACCTTGAGTTATGAACACTGAAGCTCTTATTTCTTTTTGACTACAGTCTAAGATACAATCAATATTTGGTTAGGCTGTAATTTACTGCAGCTGAGGCCCAGACTCCTATACTCTTATTCTCTATGAATTCTGAGAGCTTTAAAGAAGGTTAATCATTCATTATATAGTTCCATGGAAAAACACATAGATTACAATAAACTGCCATTGTAATTTCCAATTTCTAACAAATTTTAGAACATGTTTTCTGAATTTCTCTGGGTGTATAGATACATTCAAATACAAAGAAATAAGAATATCTATGTGCTGCAGTAAATGTGCCAATTTTATGAAGTTCAGCAGCAGTATTTTAGAGTGAGAAACAGTACTGCAGAAATATTGCCCCTTAAAACTGAAATTGTATTAAATTCCAAACCAAAATGTTTCTATATTTCACAGTATTATGAGCAAATACATCCTCCAGAAATAATGATCCAGCAATCCGCTAAATGAACAGGCAAATATTGCCATGTAACTAAAATCTATCTATGACTTCGGCAATAAGCTTTTTATCATTTTTTCCTCATTAGTGACTTCCTCCAACAGGGATGCTCTAAAAAGATAATTTTTATCTAAACCCGCCTGAAAGATGGAGATGTAGTTCAAAATAAAAATTCTCAGGACTAGAGGTGTAGACAGAATAAATGTTTAACATGTGTGAGACCCCACATGCTCAATTTCCAGTACCAAAAAAAAAGCAAATGATTCTATTCTGGACCATGCACACACAATACAATACCCCTCTACAAAACACATACACATACACACATACACATACACACACACACACACACAAGAGCACTCCTCAGAAGCTTCAGTATTCAGAACACTGGACTGCAGCCCAGTGACAGTCCACAAATGTTACTAGGGTATAATAATGATTACAAGGGGGCGGGGAACAGTGGAGCATGCTTGTAATCCCAGCAACTCAGGAGGCTGAGGCAGAAGGATTATGAGTTCAAGGCTAGCCTCAGCAACTTAGCAAGGTTCTCAGCAATATAGCAAGATCCTGTCTCAAAAATAAAAAATATAAAAAGGGCTGGGGATGTGGCTTAGTGGTAAAGTGCCTCTAGATTCAATTCCTGATGTGTGCATGCACACACGCACGCGCACAGGCACACACACACACACACATACACACACACACACAAAGAAATCAAAATACTCTGCAAATAGTAAAGCTTTGTACAAGCATTAATATCACACATTTGAGAAATTCACTAATTCAACAAATATTTACTGAATGACTTCAACTATGTGCCAATCATTATTCTAAGACACTTAAAATTCACTACACACTCTAGTTAGGAAGACAGGCAAAGGAAATAATGAAAATTAAGTGTGTATAGATATGTATGTATGGGTACACCTCTGGGGGTAAGGGGGTTTACCAGGAATTGAACCAGAACTTCAGGCAAGCTAAATAAGCACTCTTTCACTGAACAACACCCTGAACCCTGAATTAAGTATATCTGAAGGTGATGACACCTACTTGAACTCTGAATCTTTGTGTGTGTTTGAGTGTGTGTGTGTGTGTGTGTGTGTGTGTGTGTGTGTGTGCACTAGGAATTAAACCTAGGGGTTCTCTACCACTACATCCCCATCCTTTCCAGTTTGAGACAGGGCCTCACTGAGTTGCTGAGACTGGCCTGGAAATTGAGATCCTCCTGCCTCAACCTCCTGAATCACTGGATTACAGGTGTGCGCCACCACACCCAGCTGGTGAATAGTTTAGAGTTGCCTGAGTTCTTACACCAATACCATAAAAAGGAAGCACCTCACAACTACATCCAATAATTCCCACTCAAAGACTGGTCTAAACTTGAGGTTAGCCTCTTCATTTGGCAGTGGTCCCAAATCATATAATTTTTTTTTTTTTTTTTTTTAATGCAAAGTCTTTGGTTATCCCAGAAGCAAACAGGGATTTTAAAGGTCTTTAAACAAGTAATGACCTACTAGGCCAAGCCTGTGTTCCTGAGACTCAGAACTGAACCAATCTTCAGATGGCTTTTTTTCCTGGTCTTTCAGTATTGGGAACTGACCCCAGGGCCTTGTGCATGCTGGGCAAGTGCTTTACCACTGAGCTACATCCCCAGCCTCCAGATGGCATTTTTGAAGAAAGGTACTGGCCAAACAATCCAAAAGATTCTAACACTATGAATTCTCATAAGTCACAGAAATGGGCCTCAAAAGAGTCCAGAGAAACCCAGAGTATCAATAGAAAATGTATACTCTGCATAGTTTAGAACTGCTTCCCAATGCCTCCATTGCAAAAGCTCATCTACTGAAACAATCACAAATGCTTCTGTCATCTTAAACATTTGGAATCAGGGACAAACCTTAAAATTTTATTTTACCTGGGCCATTGTATAAAGCTAATTCATATTTTCAAAAACTGTATTCTTACTAGTCTAGTCTAGTATTTTACAAATTCCCTTCACTATTTTCCAACTTGCTCCTTCTAAAGCTGGAAGAGAGAAATATGAATTAACTAAAAAGGGAGAAACACATGACTAAATATAAAAAGGAACTGAGTTATGGAAACAACCTGCTTTTCAAGGCTCTAAGCAATTGAAAGAAATCTGCCAACTTTATGTATGTCTGGTATCGGGGATTGAACCCAGGGTGCTTTACCATTGACCTACAACCCCAATCCTTTTTTTTTTTTAAATGTTGAGACAAGGGTCTGGCTAAAATTACTCAGGTTGGCTTAGAACTTTTGATCCTCCTGCCTCAGCCAGTAGAGTTGCTGGGATTATAGGCATGCATCACAGAAGAATCCTGCATAACTCTCTAATCTGAAATCTCTACTTCAAGAGAGTCTGGGACCTCTTATGCCCTTTACCCAATTATCCTCCAGTGGGAAACATAATTTTTAATATTAGAATCGAGAACACTCAGTCTATACCTTGTTAAGTTCTTCTATTCTTCTGATTAGGTATGGATTGCTGGAAGAATTCTCAAAGTAGACATAATCTGTAATTAAAAGAAGTTACAGAATTTAATCTTTTCAATATAAAGTTCATATTTGGCAATGCACCACTTATTAAGTTAGTAAGAACTTAATCCATTCATTGTTAATGCAACCTTAATAGAATCTCTCCTGTGTGTACTCTACATATATCTTATTTTCCTGGCATTTTCAGTTCATGTTTCAGCAAGTTCTCCCAGACTTTTGTCCTACAGTGTCATTTCTCCACTAAACCAAGACACCTGTCCTCATCACTGAGTAGTGATGGCTTGCCAAACGTGTCCTGTGTACCCAACTTCCACATCTTTTCCCTCCAATCCAATTTGCTCTGGAGTATGCTTCTCACATAAAATTGTTGACCTCAGACAATTTCAGAGCAAGGAAAAGAAGTTTAACAGCCCAACCTACACTTCAATCACCAACTCTGAAAGAAAAAAATCAGGTGGGCTGAAGGAGGTAAGAAACACACTGACAAACTTTTCTACAGCTCTACTTGGGAAGATTATGAAGAAGCGGGAGGAGAGGGTCATTGGCAGAGGCAGAGCCTTCTGGGGATGTTGTTGGAATCTTCTCATCCTTTTACCATGTTTAATCCAGAGCCATTCAGACTCTTGTTTATAAAGAAGTCGCCGCACTTTCAACAAGGACAGAAATTTTCAAGTGCGGCTTCTCCTCTCATCTAATAGCCTCACAGAAAACTTCCCACTGTGTGTTTATCCGAGGCTGGACGACACTGTTACTGTCTACCTTAGCGGCTCTTTCCCGTCTCCCTCCTGCAAAGTGGCCTCATTTAGCCAGGCCATTCCCACCACCATCCATCAGGAGCTCGGCTAATGAGCAGAGAAGAACAAGTCTCACACACAAGCACGCCACTTATCTGAATTATTATTTTACCAGGAAAGAGGGAGGAGGGCGTCGTGAGCAGGGAGAAAGTTTGTTTGACCTTATTTCTCTCTTCTGCAGAAGCCTGGGAAGGCAGGCAGCAGAGGAAAAGTCCGGGCTGCGCTCAACTCCTCACCTCTGCCCGAGGCTCCCTGGCCCCCTACGCCCCACTCTTGGGGGTCTGGACAAAAAATGCAGGGGGGCATTGGGAAGGTGCAGGGCCCTGGCCCTGCAAACAGGCCTGTCCAGCTGTGCCCTGGCAGGGCCCCCATCGTGCCCACCCTCACTCCCACTGAAGGGGGTTGTGGGGGAGGGGTGTCCCCGTGCTCCCCAGCCCCCAGTGCCTAGAAGCCACGTGAGGAAGGGCCACCCTGGCAGGGGGCTCGACGGTCCCTGCTCCCATGGGGTTTCACGGAGGTGGGGGATGTCCGATTCATGCCTCTTGGCGGAGGCCCGGCCCTTAGGGCCGGGGCAGCGCTAGGGCAGAGGGTGGGCCCCGGCCCCGTGCGGACCCCGCGGGGGGAGGGGAGGTGGGGTGGGGGCGGGGAGCCCCGACCCCTGAGCGCCCCGGCGCCCCCCGCCCCTGCGCCCCGCGCTCCGGCGCCCGAGGCTCCAGGCGGTTAGCGTGCGCTCGCCCGGACCCCCGCTCCCGCAGCCCGCTCCCAGACGGGCCGGGTCGGGCCGAGCCTTCCTACCTCCGACCCGGTACATGTTGGCCGCCATGTCCGCCCGCCCGCCCGTGGAGCCCGAGCCGAGCCCCGCCCGCCGCCGCCGCCGCCGCCTCAGCCTCGACCGCCGCCGCCGCCTCCTCGCCGCCTCGCCGCGGGGGGAGGGGAGGGAGGGGAGGGAGGGAGGGAAGTGAGGGGAGGGGACGCCGGGGGGTGGGGGCTGGTGCCCGCCCCCAGCGCCAGGCTTGCGAAGCCTAGTGGGCCGCGCCGGGGAGGCCGGGGAGGCCCGAGCGCCGCGGGGCCGGCGGGAATTGGGGTGGGGAGGGGGAGCGGAGGCTGGGGTCTGACTGCAAGTGGAGGACCCGGGCCGGGTGCTAGCCAGAGCATAAGCCTACTCTCGCAGATGCGGGCCGGGGGCTGCTGGAGAACTGGGATGGGACCGGAGGCTCGGCCTCTCCGGGGCGCCTTTGCCCCACTGAGTACCCGGGCACCTGCCCACCCCAAGACAGGTTCTCCTTCCCGGCTTCTGACCCTGGCACCCCAGCGTGTGAGACCTCCTGCGCTTGAGCGCCAGTCTAGGTGCAAACTCTGGGATGCAAGTAAGTGCAGCAGCAGGGCGCCTTCCTCCCTCGTGGTGAGGTTTCTGTGATGGCTTAGCGCCTGCAGGCCTTGGGCCAGGAGGACCTCTAGTGCTTTCAGCTTTCTTCTGTCAGACCCACACAGGGACAGGGCTAGAAAAACCGGCTCCGTTGCGAGGTCCCCCTCAGTGCACTGGCAGGTCTATTATGGTTTACCCCCATGCTGAGCTGAACAGAACCAGCTCCCCCACATCCTGAGGCCCTGCCTCCAGACAAGGCCAGCACGTGCATGGATGGGAAATTGGGCCTTTAGTAGCATTGGGGGGGGGGGGGGGGGGTCCCTTTGTCTATTCCGAAACTTGGCCCTACAGTTCACCTTCACACACACGCACCAAAAGAGAAGATATTGTCAGTCATCTTGCTGTTAGATGGACAATTAATTGGTGAAGTGCCTAAAACCTTTAACTGGTTATTTTATACAAGGTTATTTTCCCCTGGGTGTGGTGGCGCATGCCTGTAATCCCAGCTACCTGAGAGACTGAGACAGGGGGACTGCAAGTTAGACTCCAGCCTCAGCAATGGCCCTAAGCGACTTAGCAAGACCCTGTCTCAAAACAAAAAAAGGGCTGACTGACGATATCACTCTGGTAAAGCACCCCTGGGTTCAATCCCCGGTACCAAAAGAAAAAAGAAACTATTCCCAGACATTGGTTGGTGCATAGTAAACATGAAGATGATGGCTGTCGCGGGTTGTTTGGGTTATCTGGTGACATAGCCTTGTGCTTCTGACTCTGGATTTGAAACAGCAGGGTGAGATGTGCCCAGAAGAGAAAATTGTTTTGGTTGCCTTATGATGTTCCCTTACCACAAAGTATTGAGGTGAAAAAAAAATAAGAAAAAGTGCAGCACCTTTGCCTGAATTACACAGACTGTGACCTGTTTCCTCATCTGCAAATTGGGACACTCACTCCGCAGGTGTGCTAAGGATCAGTTGTGATGATATCTGAAAATGCTTGGTAAACCAGAAAGCGTAAAGTACTATGCAAATAACAAGTGTCTGTATGCCATGTGTCAAACAGCCTATATCAGCTCTTCTAACCCAGAGAAGAAAACAAAATATTCTGTTGTGCGCACCGTATAGCTGTTGTTTATCATATTTGGTTTTTTTTTTTTTTTTTTTTTTTTGAGGTACTGAGGATTGAACTCCGGGAAACTCTACCACTGAGCTTTACCCTCCAGCCTGTTTTATTTTTTTAATTTTGAGACAGGGTCTCACTAAATTGCTGAGGCCGACTGGCCTCCTGAGTCACTGGGCGCCACCACACCCAGCCATCATAATTCTTTTACTGGAGATCCCAGCAAAAACATATTGTGACATATCTGACATCACTCCATTTCTGAGTTGCCACACAAATAGGCTGAATGAATCACCTGGAGTAATACACTAAACTAGAAGCAGTCCTGGCTTATAGTCTAGCCCTTTCCTCTGACCTAGAATGCTCTCAACCACACACACAAAAAATAAAAAAGCAAGCTATAGGATTCATTATTTTTTAAATAAACGAGCAATTTGTCCTGCCTCAAAATATTTTTGTGTTTTTGTTAGCTCTTTGCCTGCCTGTCTCATGTCCCATCTTTGCAATCCTTACCAGGTGTTTGTGGTCACTATACTAACCACAATAAATGTGTCAAAGGTGCCAAGAAAACTCCCCACAACCACACCCACCCTTTTCCCTTAGGAACTGCCTTATCCAGAAATATCCCATTAGAAGCTTTAGAAACTTGGGGGAAGAACAGAGGGTAATGATGATGGCATGACGGGACCTACTTTTGCTCTCCCTAGATCGAGGGGTTTTGTTTTTTACGATACTATGGATTGAACCCCAGGGACGCTCTATCACTGAGCTGTGTTCCCAGCTCTTTTTTAATATTTCGAGACAGGACCTCACTAAATTGCTTAACTGGCCTCCAATTTGCCATCCTCCTGCCTATCTGGGATTACAGGCATGCGCCACAGTGCCCCGCAATGCTCAATATCTTCAAGAATAAATGTAAGTTACTAAATCCCTCTGGACTCAAATTCTGCAAAATATGACTAGTGAGGATAGCTGCCTCAAAGGCTTGTGGTAAATTTTAAAGTGTTTGGCACATGTTGGAGAGCTTCAAACTTGTTAGGTCCCTTCTCTCTATTCCAGCCATTCTCATTCACCACTAAGGAAGATATGTTTCTCAGACCACACCACAAATCCCAGGGCAAATCTAGCTCTCCCATGGGTAAAATGCCCTGCAGTGCTGTTGGGATAAAAGAAACATGGGAGCCAGGGGCAGTGGCCCACACCTGTAATCCCAGGGACTAGATGCAAGAGGATGTGAAGCCAGCCTGAATAATAAAGTGAGACCCTGTCTCAGAAAGACTAGGATTTGGGCTGGGGAAATAACTGATAGAGTGTTTGCCTTGGAAGTACAAAGCCATGGGTTCAGTCCCCAGTACCACCAAAAAAAAAAAAAAAAGGCTTAAGATTTGACCCAGTTATCCCACTCCTCAGCAAATACCTAAAGGACTTTAAGTCAGCATACTATAGTGACACAGCCATATCAATGTTAATAGCAGTTCACAATAGCTAAGCTTAGGTGCCCTTCAACAAATGAATGGATAAAGAAAATGTGGTACATATACACAGTGGAATACACAATGGAATATTACTCAGCCATAGAAAAGAACGATGGCATTTGCCAGTAAATGGATGGAATGAGAGACTATCACGCTAAGTGAAATAAGTCAATCCCAAAAAACCAATGGCCCTCTCCGATATGCAAATGCTAACACACAGTGGGGGTGGGTGGAGAATGGAAGTACTTTGGATTAGACAAAGGAGAATGAAGGGAAGAGAGGGGATGGGAATAGGAAAGACAGTAGAATGAATCAGACAGAACTTTCTTAAGTTCATACATGAATACGTGACCAGTGTAATTCCACATCATGTATAACCGTGAGAATGGGGAATTATACCCCATGTACGTATGATATATCAAAATATATTCTACTGTCATGTATAACTAAAAAGAACAAAGAAAAATCAAAAATAAATTTAAAAAGCTAGGGCTAACTTTGTGGGTCAGTGGTAGAGTGCTTGCCCTGAGTTCAATCCCCCCACACATACACTCACACACAAAAGGGCTCAGGATGTAGCTCAGTAGTAGAGCATCCCTCATTCTGATCTCCAGTATGGGGGGGTGGAAGTGGGGAGGAAAAGCATGTGGAAGGGATTATTTGAAGGCAAAACATCCCCTCTGTCAGTCTGCAGTGTCCCACCATTAACTGGAAGAAGTAGATGCTGGAAGAAAGTTCTAGATGAGACAGAGTTGGTTTTCATCTCCATTTAACAATGGAGGTTTTTAGACACGCAAAAAATAAATAAATAAAATAAGAGGGTGCTGGCTGCAGTCTGGGAGTTTTGTGATACTGAATCCAAGAAAGGAGACTGGGAGATGGAAAAAACCGGATCTGAAGCCAGAGGTCAGACTTTGAGTGAGGGACTATATGTCTTGTCGTTTCTGTTTTCTGTGTAATTTGTTTCTCCCCCATTTTCATTAACTTGTGTCTTAGTAAAATTCTTCTGGAAAAGGCCAATTTACTCAGGTATTCCTGGGTTTTAAAGGTGGACAAATGAATCCCAGGAAAAAGGAAGGTATGTGACAGCAAGAAGCAAAAAAAGAGCCCCGGAAGGAAAGGAAACCAGAGTAGGGTGTTTTCCAGCTTTTCTAGTCATGGAGCTTCTCCTTCGTTGGCTCTCCTGGGCTAAAGACATGAAGTCCAGGACTAACTCCAGGAAGTCCTGGTTTCAGGAAGTATGTATTTTAGGACCCCATAGTTCTCGTGCCCTCAAAGGGGTACTCAGTCATTTGGTTCCATGCACAAGGAGGCTCCTTCTCTAGTGACAATGCTGTTTCCCCTTCCATGTAGCAGGAAAGGGACTGGAAGTTATAATGGAGACAAGGATGAGCCCCTGAAGGGTAGCCTAATTGACCTTAGTGTTCTCCCCACCCCCATTTTTTTGTTTGTTTTGTTTTGTTTTAGTTCTGCGGTTCTTTAGCACTGAGCCACATCCCCAGCCCTTTTTATTGTTTTTATTGTCACTATGTTGTTGAGGCTGGCCTTGAACTTGCGATCTTCCTGCCTCAGTCTCCCAAATCGCTGCCATTATGGCCTGTGCCACTCCCCCAGCAAGTGTTTCCTTTTTATTATTATTTTTAAACTTTTTAAAAATTATTTTTGCCTATTGTGGCTTTGAATAAAAGGTGGCTGGGCAGTATAGGATGTGTGGTCAAGAAAATGAATTGTAAGGGGCAATCACAGGGAATGACTACAAAGACAAGTCAAGCTACAGCACAGAGAATGAATCAGAGAGGGGAAAATTCAGCCAGATCAATTGGATGGTGGGTAAGAAGTGATGGCAGCCAGCTGGGAGAAAAACAGATAGGTTTGGGATTTACAAGAGAGGATTTATGGCGACTTTGGAGGGTGCAACCGGTGGACAGACCCGGGTAGAGACTGGTGAATGGAGCATGCAGGAAGAGTGGCAGGTTGGAGAAGGTAGCTAGAGATGAGGCAGGTGGTGTTCGAGGCACCTTTGGAAACATCCAGGTAGATGTTTGGTCTTTTAAAAAGTTGTATGAACAAGCATGGAGCTCAGGAGAGAGGTCTGAGCTGGAAACACTGTCTTCTGTGTCACCAGCAGCCCATAGCCCAGCCTGTCTGGTCTGAAGATCGAGCCAAACTATTGCCCTAGGGCAAGAAGCAGGTTCCTGGAGTCCTTAGGTTTGAACAGAAACAGGTTTAACAGGTTAGGGATCTCAGTCCAGGTCCAAATGTGCAAACAAGGCAAGGCAAGGGCAGAGTCACACAGTCACTGGCCAGGGCAGACAGTGAGGCCAAAGAGGAGTGCCCTCTCACTAGGGCTAACCACCCATCTCACTAGGGACAGCAAGGAAAACTCTAGAAAGTGTTAACTGAGTTCTCCCTCAACCCTGAATCCTTCCCCACCAGCCCTGAAAAGTGGGGAGGGGAGGAAAGGAGAAGGGAAGGGACAAGGGCTAAAAAAGCAAATGTGACTCATTTCTATCTCATCCTCTTCCCTCTGAGATGGTGGAGTGGGTCCAATGGTGCCCCTACCCTCCCCCCAAAATGGTACATTGCCATGAAATTAAATATGACCTTATTTGGGAAAAGGGTGTTTGCTGATGTAATTAAGTTAAGGATCTCAAGATGAGTTCATCCTGGGTTAGGGTGGGTCCTAAATCCGATGACAAGTGTCCTTACGAAACACAGAAGAAAAAAAGACGCCAATAAGAGAAGGCCATGTGAAGGAAGGGGTAGAGACTGGAGTTACATGGCCCCAAACCAGGGAATGACAAGGATTTCCAGCAACCACAGGATCAGTGGAAACCAGCCTTGCTCACACCTTGATTTCAGGCTTCTGGCCTGCAGAACTGTGAGAGAATAAATTTCTGTTGTTTAAAGCCACCTGGTTTGTGGTCATTTGTTACAGCAGCCCTGGGGAACTAATTCAGATGGTATCTATCACTCAATTTTAAGTAAACATAGATTTAGCCAGAAAACAGTGAGAGCACTATCCACAGAGACTAAGGGACATAAAAACCAAAGGAAGGGCTGGGGATGTTGCTCAGGATTTGTGTATTTGGATTTTTTCTCTTTTCTCTTTGCAGATTGAACCCAGGGGCACTTACCACTGAGCTATATCCCTAACCCTTTCTCTTTTTTTTTTAATCCTAGGGCAGGGTCTTGCTAAGTTACCCAGACTGCCTCAGTCTACTGAGGTGTGCCCCACTATGTCCCACCAAGATATATTTTTAAAGCAGAGCCAATGGCCTTTTGTGAAGGACTGGATATAATGGCTGAGAGGACAAAATAGATGTATGTCAGCACTTCCAGGTGCCATAGACATCTGTTTGGAGGTGTTAAATAGACACTGCCAATAGGCACTAGATCTGGGCTCTGGGGCTCAGCAGAGGCCTAAGGTGGAGATGGCAATCTGGGAGCTATTGCTGCACACAAGGTTCATGAAGCCAGGGGCTGGGGAGAGCTCCTTAAGGGGAGTGTAGGCAGAAAGCAGCCACACTGTGGGCGAGCCAACACTGAGAGCAGAGGCTGGTTCTGCATTCTGGCCACACCAGGGGAACTGATGTGACAAAGCCAAGCTCTACCCTCCAGCGCCCTGATTTAATTATTGTGGAGTGGTCCTCGGTTTTAGGTGAAAAACAAAAGTCCTCAGGTGATTCTGATGTGCAGCCAAGACTGAGAACTCTACAAGTCCTGATCAGGAAGAGGAGAGCCCAAAAGGAGGAGGTAGTGAAGGAAGCCAGAGAGTACCAGGTCCCAGGAGCCAAGTGAAAAAGGGGAAGGAGTTCCTACTGCGACAAACGTGAAAAATGAACCCCTGGATTTGGCAAGGTGGTATTACCATAGACCAATTCTCCTGTCATTTGCCTTTTGTATCCCCAGTTGTCTCCCCTGTGACCCCCATCCCTTTTTACTTTTTGAGATAAGGTTTCACTAAGTTGTCCAGGTTGTCCTCAAACTTAAGATCTTCCTGCCTCAGCCTCCTGATTAGCTGGGATTATAAGGTTGCAATGCCATGTCCACAGAAGGATTGCTGTGGTTCTTAATTCTCCAGGTCCTAGGCAGTTCAACGTGAATCGGTAGGGTTCTGGTCTTAACAGGACAGAGAAGGGGACTCATGAATCCCCTGTACCCTGGCTGCCCTCCACCAGACTAAGGAATGGAGACTAAATTTGTTCCTATCATCAGGTCTTTTTATCTTTATCTATAGGTTTGTAGCAGCAGCCCCTTCCATAAGACAAAGAGGGAAGTTTACTCGCACTCTTGATTTCAAAAAAGAACCGAAAATGTTGGAGAGCTCAAAGCTAAACTTTGAACTGCTAGATAAATAAATCATTGTTTGTTTCCTTTTATCTCTGCAAAGTTTTGGAGAGGAAAGAAAAATTACAGAGCTGCCCCAAGAGGCTGTTTTAACAAAGCCAGGCTAGGACCATATCATTAGTGGCAACTAACATGATGTTTCACATTTAATTGCCCAGATCAGAGCAACCAGGAGCCGGCTCCAAAGACAAGGTACCTGGAGGCAGCCTAACCTTTCTGAGGTTTTGGCAAAGGATGCCCAGGACTTGTCCAGCCAAATTCCAACATTGTTCCTTTCTGTAAGAGACAACATGTCCATCCTCTGGAAACCCTGACTTTACCCACTGAGGCTTTTAGAATAACAGGGTGAAATCTGGACCGTGTTCTTAGTATGAAGGATGGAGCCCATATTAGGGTCTAGAATTCTAGAAGCAGGGAGAGAAGATTCCAGCATTTCACAGAGTCCTGGTTTCTCTGCCTTTGAATTCAGGGGCCTCCTCGAATCTAATGTCCTCTTCTTCTGCCCCACACCCACCCAAGGAGACTAAATCAGGCTTTTCCTGAGTGACCCTCAGCCTCCTCACCAGATTTGAACACTAAGACCTTGGTTTTCCTCCCTGCTCCCACTTCCCCCACCAAGAGCACCTCTCTCACCTCCTACTCCCTCAAAGGCCCCTCAGGTCTGGGCTGGAGTAGGGACTGCTTGCTTGCTTGTCACAGTAACTCCTTCCAGGAGTAGCTCTGAGGCGCAGACCTTCAGAGCTCGCGACCGACTTCTGCATCATGGCCCAGCTTCCCTGAAGCATCTGCAGCAGAGGGCAGGCCCAGAGACTTGAGGGATGGAGTAACTCCCAGCCAGTGGCATGTTGCTAGTATCAGATGCATTATTTATGCCGCTGGTGTCAGCACGGCTCCCAGGCACCAGGGGAAATGGAAAAGGCACTTGGGTCTGGGCTGATTAAACTAAATATTTAAACAGGAATCAGGAATTGAGGAAAAATCCATTTTTCTTCAGTAAGGCAGAGAGTGCCACAAATGACTCCAGGGCTGGAGTCTTGGTAAACACCATCCAGATCAGAAGGGAGGGCTGGGGGCCCCTGGTCCGTGCTGTCCTTCAAAAGTCAGCTTCCAGACTCCTATGCAGAGCAGAAGGAGGGGATTTTCAGGGGGCTGGGGAGGATGAGAAAGGAAGGGGAAAACAGAAGCAGAGAGGTCTGAGAGCCCTGAGACTGGGAGACACCAAAACAAAGTCAGGCCGAATTGGTGTCTCTAGCTACTTTTTCTTTCTAAACCAAGGACTATCATCTTCTTGTCTCAAAAGATGTTCTGAGGCAGGCACCATGCCACATGCCTGTAATCCCAGCAACTCAGGAGGCTGAAGCAGGACGATTGCAAGTTCCAGACCAGCCTGGGCAACTTAGTGAGATCCTGTCTCAAAAAATAAAGTCAGAAATGGTGGCACACACCTGTAATCCCAGCAACTAAGGAGACTGAGGCAGGAGATCTCAAGTCTGAGGCCAGCCTCAGCAACTAAGCAAGACCCGAAGCAA
The DNA here is from genome assembly GCF_902686455.1 of Sciurus vulgaris. NCBI lineage: Eukaryota > Metazoa > Chordata > Mammalia > Rodentia > Sciuridae > Sciurus > Sciurus vulgaris. The sequence goes on from NC_136475.1 coordinate 63,887,883, forward strand.
CTTATCGAGACCCTGTCTCGATAAAAATGAAAAGGGCCAAGGACCTGACTTAGTGGTAAAACACTCCTGGGTTCAGTTCCCAGTACCAATGAATAAATAAATGAATAAACAAACACAAAACATTTTTATTTTGTGTTGGGCAACTACTCACCAACACTCTTAATTCTTTCTATCCCTAAGACACTTGGTCCCAACCAGGAAGCTGATTTCTACCCACTGCACACAAGTAAAAGTAGAACTTTGGGTTGAGTGCGGTGGAACAAACTTGTAATCCCAGCAACTCAGGAGGCTAAGGCAGAAGGATCGCAAGTTCAAAACTAGCCTCAGCAACTTAATGAGGCCCTAAGCAAATCAGCGAGACCCTGTCTCTAAATAAAAAAAAAAAAAAAAAAAAAAAAAAGAAGGGCTAGGAATGCTGCTCAGTGGTTAGGCACCCCTGGCTTCTATCCCCAGTACCAAAAGGAAAAGGTATATATACACACTAGAGTTTTATTTAGCCGTAAAGAAAAATGAAATTATGACATTCAGGAAAATGAATGGAACTAGAGACCATCATGTTAAGCCAAATAAGTCACACTCAGAAGGTCAAGGGTCATCATGTGTTTTCTCTCATCTGCTGAAGCTAGAGAAGAAAAAGAAAAACAAAGGTGGGGGTGAATTTCCTAAAAAGGGTGGAAAGGGATCTCGGGGTAGGAGAGGGGAGGGAGCAGAGGAAAGCTGGGGAGTGAGTTTGACCAAATTATATGGTTATACTCTGCATGTACAAATATGTAACAACGAATCCCATCAATATGTATAACTATAATGCACCAATAAAAAAAATGAGGAAAAAAAAAAAAGACCCTTCACAGAGGATGGATGCCAGGGAACAGACCTTCATCTAAGATTCCCCAGATTGGAGGAAATACCAGATCTGAAAGGGAAACTTCCAGGTGGAAAGAAAGTGTCATTTGGTCTGGGTTTTCCTCTCCGTGTGGTCTCTCTCTTGCTTCTCTGCAGCACTCACCATCCTGGCTCCTAGGGATGTGCTTCTTCTCAGCCCCTGCAGGAACAAGTGCCCTTTTCCTCCTTTCCTCTAAGGACAGCTGAGACAGGCTGACATTTTCTAAATTAACTTTTATAAAAACTTAGGAAAGAAAAGGAAATAATTGCAGAAAATACAAGTGCATAAGTTCATTTCAGTTCAACGTTAATGGAGACGCTGGTGTTCAGGGCCGTCCTCTGGGATAGCTTGATAGATGGAATAGAGTTCCTGAACTTGTAGAGCTCACCGCCCAGTGAGGAGGCAGGTACAAAGACATGACTGGTTATAATCTAATAAAAATGAGGGTTATAGTAGCCCAGAATTGGGAGCAATTAATTCGGTCTGTGGTAGGGACAGCAGCACCAGTCAGGAAAGCCTGTGAGAGATGATGATCTATGTCCTCAGAGGACGGTAGGAGAAAACGCGGTGCTTTCCCTAGAGCCGGCAAAGGAGATTTTTGTTGTTGCTACTGTTTTTGCAGTACCGGAGATGGAGCCCAGACCTTCTGCATGCTCGGAAAGCGCTCTATCACTGAGCTACACTCCCAGCCCTCGGCTTTTCTAAACTTAGGATTGCACGCTCATTCTGGCCCCTACAGTGTCAGAGGAGAAATTGACCAATCAATCAATGTACAACATTAAGTAGCTAAAGAAATGCTGAGTAAGTACTGGCCAAAAAAATAATAATAATAATTTCCCCCCAATGATAGGGATTGAACCCAGGGCCTCAAGCATTCTATTCAAGTACTCTACCACGGAGCTACATCCCCAAGTCCACCAAAATGTCTATTTTTCTTGTCTTTTTAAAAACTACTGGAATGTATATTTCATTTTTTATGATACTGAAGATGAAACCCAGAGATATTGTACCACTGAACTGTTTCCCCCAGACAGTTTTTTATTTGTTTATTTATTGAGACACAGGGGCTCACTATGTTGCCAAGTTGTAAATACAAGACTATCCTGGGCAATTTAGGAAAACCTTGTATCAAAAAATAAAAAGGGTTAGGGATGTAGCTCAGGGGTAGAGTGGCCCTAAATCAATCCCCAGTACAGAAAACAAAAAAAAACCTTTTTTTAAAATTTTGAGACAGGGTCTCACTAAATTATTGAGCTTGGCCTGGAATTTGTGATCCTCCTGCCTCAGACTCCTGAGTGGTTGGGATTACAGGTACTCTATCTGACCCAGCAAAACAATTGCCCCCACCTCCGCTTCTTTTTTTTTTTTTTTTTTTTTTTTAACCGAGGAGTGCTTAATCACTAAACCACATTCTCAGACCTTTTTATTTTTTATTTTGAGACAGCATCTCACTGAGTTCTTTAGGGACTGTCTAAATTACCAATGCTGGCCTCTAACTTGCCATCACCCTGCCTTAGCCTCCCTTAGTTGCTGGGATTACAGATGTGTAAACTCAATCCTTTTTAAAATTTTTATTTTGAGACAGGGTCTTGCCAAGTTGCTGAGGCTGGCCTCAAACTTGGAATCCTCCTGCCTCGGCCTCCCAAGTCCCTGGGTAATATTACATGTGTATGCCACTGACCACCCCCCAACTCCTAGAACCAAGGGCCTTGCACATTCTAGGCAAGTGCTGTACCACTGAGCTCCATTCCCAGCTGCTCACCCCCCAACACTTTTTAAATTAAGGGAAAATTTAAAATGTGAAGATGAGGCCAAGTTAGTCCAGAGATTGTCACGCCTCTTGGGCGCCTGCACCTCCTTTTCTATTGCGTAACCTGTTTGCAAGGAGCCAACAAGTCTGCTCCTGAGCAGAAAGAAGAAAGGGAGGAAGACTCTGAGACAGAGGGGAAGGCAGAAAGCTTCTACAGCTTTCCAGTGTGCCCCTGATTCTGCCCCTGGGTCCATGAAACGCTCCTCTCTCCTTAATAACAAATGTCCTTTTTGTTTTTCTTCAAGTTAACTTCACTTAGTTTACATACACAAACAAGGCTCCTAACTAATAGAGATGCCAGAACCCTGTGCTTGCCAGGCTAAAATGAAACTTTATTGTGTAGTGGCTACGGGGAGTCACTGAAGGGTTTGAAGCAAGTATGTGATTAGCATTTTAGAAACACCACACAGAAGCAGCAAGGACAAACCAGAGAGAGGCAAAACTGGTGCAAGAAGCTTTGGGGCAAGAGTCTCCGTATTTGTTCCTAAACTTGGTCAGATTCACTTGCATTCTTACTTATTCATCAATTTATACGAGAGAGAAAGGAAGGAAGAAGGGATTCCTACAGTGGATATAGACCCTGCGTGTCTGATTCCCACTTCTCAGCTATCATCTCCTATCTCTGTCCCTCCAATTTACTACAGCTTAGGCGATTCTCTGAGCCTACAGACACACACTAGTCTCAGGACTTGGCACATTTTTTTATTAAAATTTTTAAAATTTTATTTATTTATTTATTTTTATTTTTTGCACTCTACTGGGGGTGAAACCCAGGGATACTTTACCAGCCCTTTTTTAATTTTAATTTTTTAAATTTTGAGACAGGGTCTTACTAAATTGTCCAGGCTAGCCTAGAACACGGATCCTCCTTCCTTGGCCTCACAAATAACTGGAATTACCAAGCCCAGGAGGCCTTTGCAATTCTACACAGCTCCCAAACTCCCTCTTAACAAGTCAACTATCACTTCCTCAGTATAGTTTGCTTATTTTGCAGCATCGGAGATTGAACCCAGCAATGTTTTTACCACTGATCTACACCCCTGGTTCCTCTTTTTCTTTTTCTTTTCCCCCTAGTCTGTCCCTCCCTCCCTCCCTCCCTCCCTCCCTCCCTTCCTTCCTTCCTTCCTCCCTCCCTCCCTCCCTCCCTTCCTTCCTTCCTTCCTTCCTTCTTTTCTCTTTCTATCTTTTATTTGGGATTGAACCCAGGGGTACTTAACCACTGAGTCACATCCTCAGCCCGTTTTTGTATTTTATTTTGAGACAGTGTCTCACTAAGTTACTTAGGCCCTTGCTGAATTGCTGAGGCTGGCTTTGAGCTCACAATCCTCCTGCCTCAGACTTCTGAGCCACTGGGATTACATATGTGCACCACTGTGCCCAGCTCATTTTTTATTTTGCGATGGGATCTCTCCAAGCTTCCCAGGCTGGCCTCGAACTTGAGATCCTTCTGCCTTTGCCTCCAGAATAAGTAGGATTACAGGCAGGTACAACCATGCCCAGCCCTGCCCATTTGATTTAAAATTATAACTTCTGCTCAACTCCATATCACACTCTCCTGTTTTACTATTCTCGTAACATAGCACCATCTAACATAGCACATATTTCACTTACTTTTTATCTGTTCCTTTTACTAAAATGTAATTTTTTTCTTTTTTTTATTTTATTTTATTTTATTTTTTTAGGATAGGTATGTCTATCTGTTTATTTTCTACCTTCTCCTCAAGACCCAAAATAATACCTAGCAGATAGAGGATACTTAGGAAATACACAGAGCTGAGCCAGGCATAGTGGTGCATGCCTGTAATCCAAGCAACTCAGGAGGCTGAGGCAGGAGGATCCTAAGTTCAAGGTCAGCCTGGGTAACTTGAAGAGGCCCTGAGCAACTTAGTGAGCCACTGCCTCAAAATAAAAAAATAAAAAGGATTAGGTATGTAACTCAGTGGTAGCACATGTATTTAGCACGCCAAAGGCCTTGGATTCCATCCAAAACAAACAAAACAAACAAAATGAAACTCTTCGCTGGTTAGCCAGTACTTCCACCATCAAATTCAAATTCTTAGCCCAATATTCAAGGCTAGCATTTTTCAAACTGTTCCCGAGCTCCCTTTCCCAGTCACATGTCCCAACTCTTCTCTCTAATGTCCTTCACCAAATCTGAGCCACCCTTGATCAAGACATGGGCTTTCCTGGTTCTGGGCCTCTGTATCTGCATTTCTACAACCTGGTTCTTCCTCCTGCTGCTCCAGTGGGTAAACCCCTCAGCTTATACAACACTTCCCTCCCAGGCCACTGACACCCTTCACACTACTCTATTGTATAATCACAGGTTATCTGGGCTTGTCCCTACAGTGGGCTCTAGACTTGGCTGACATCAGAACTGCAGGATGGTTTGCTGTTTTTCTGGAATACCTGGGCCCAATCCTAGATCAACTGAATCTGTCTCAGAGGAGGAACCAGGAAATCTGTATTTTCTAAAATTCCTCCATTTCTATGGTAGTGGTGAGTGTTGGGGTAGGGGGACCTCCGCAGCTCCAACACTACGTCTTTGTGAAGCTGTGCTGGTCAGTCCCTTTGTTTCCACCTTTGCACAGCTCTTGCTATGGGATCCTGTGACATGCGTCTCATTCTGCCTCACTTATTTGTCCCACCCTAACCACATTCTGTCCCCTGTCTGCCCACATGTCCTATCTCCAACCCAATGCCAGTTGTCAAGAGCAGAGATTCTATCAGTTCCACCGCAGAACTCATGAACATGGACGTTTGAGGAGAGTTGCAAGTGCCTAAGGAATAAAACCAGGAAAAACCTCTAAATAGAGAGCATTTCGGAAACGACATGCAATTTTTTCCCCAATTCTTTTTGGCATGACTAAGAAAAAAGATGACCAACTCTCTGGTTGCCAGGTTGGATGGCAGGGGATGATGCCCAAGTCAGGATTTGGTTAATACACATTTTACTGAAAGAAAAGAGTCCAGGGATTAGCAGGGTCACAAAGTCAAATAGGACCGAAGAGGAAATCCTCATTCTGGACCCCAAATTGCCAGCACCCCAAACACTTCTTACCCCATATGGGGCCTGGCCACACCTTTGTCTAATTTCCCCAGTGACTTTTGTTTACTTGGAGCCATGTTAGCATGTGACAATGGAGAAATCCAAGGTACCCTCCTGTTTTTCCATTTACAATTTAAGAGCCTGCAATCACCAGGCGCCTCCATTCTTTTTGCTATTAGCTGAAGTTAATGGTTTTTTATTAAAACTCTGAGGCCTTCCCTCTGCCCTTACCTCCCCCACTAGGTTATCTAAAAAGTGAATTTCCCGATCAGCCAACCGCCCTTTCAGAAGTGGCTCAGGGATGCTTCTTTTAAATAGTACCATTATCATGGTGGTTAGCATTATCCTGAATCCTTTCAGTTGTTGGCATTTTTCTGGGAAGGCAAGTTCAAAAATTCTTTAAAAAAGGATTCAAGGGGTCTGGAGATATAGCTCAATTGGTAGAGTGCTTGCCTTACAAGCACAAAGCCCTGGGTTCAATCCCCAGCACTGCCAAAAAAAAAAAAAAAAAAAAAAGGATTCAAGGAACTGTGGGTGTAGTTCAGCAGTAGAGGGCTTGCTTAGTAAGCACCAGGTTCAATTCCCAGCACCAAAAAATTGTAATAATTCAATAACCAGGACTGGGAAGAAAAATAAATAACCAGGGTTGGGGGTGTAATCCAGTGGTTCTCTTATGAGAGAATAGATGTCTCTGGAGAAGGGCTCGAGGAGTTCCCAGAGGAAAGTGGGAACTCAACACAGACCCACTGGGGTTCTTGGCATAGGGGACTGAAGAGAATTTCAGCATGAGCCAGACGAAGACATAAACAGAGGTTTATTTAGGAAAGCAGATACATATTCAAGGGAGAATGCAGGCTGTCTCCAGAGTGAGAAGCAGCCCTGACTTGGGCTGGGGGTCCAATATTTATAGAAGGCTGTATCAGGGGCTGGACTGGAGGTGGATCTAAGGTGGAGCTGCACAATTTCGAGCCACGATTCCCTGCCCTTGTGTATTTCCCTCACTTTACAAGGGCATGCTCAAGATTAACAACTATGCTTTCTACATCTCAATGACTTGTGGGTGTTTCTTTTAATAATCACTATTGCTCTCTCTTTATCCTAAATCCCTATCTCAATTTGGTATGGGCTTAGCATGCTCTAGGCCCTGGGTTCCCCAGGACCCTCTCCATCAAATTCAATGACGAGAATTTCCAGTTGTATTTTCTTCCAGCTGCAGCATGGTGCAGTCAGTGGAAGGCAAGGAGGTTTCAGGTGGGAAGTCCTGGTTTGGGGTGAGGGGTGCAGTTCAGTGGTAGAGCAGTGGCAGAGCATTTGCCTACCATGACTGAGGACCTGGGTTCCATCCCAAACTCTGCAAAAAAAAAAAAAGGAAAAGGAAAAACAAACAATAACTTGGAGAAGAAAGTCTCATCTTGACTTTCAACTGGACTCAAATCGGAAACTCATGGGCCTCTGTGTTGACATCTGTAAACCCGCTCTTGTAGTCCAAGATCCTTCTGAGGCTCGTGCCATGCAATCTATTGAATGTGATATGTCAACTTTAAATGTGCCATGCACGAGGCTAAACTGGAAGCCTTGCATGTTTATCTAAAGAGGTAAGCATTATACCTGTATTTTACAGGTAAAACAACAGGTATTCCTCCTTGACACACCCTCACTCCTCCCTCTCTCTCTCTCTCTCTCACACACACACACACACACACACACACACACACACACACCACAGACTTTTTACTAGTTGCCACTTTTTGATTCTATCTGGAACTTCCCACTCTGCCCTTCATCCCTGAAGCATAGCTACTGGTCCACTTCTGGTCCAGAGCAGTTCTCTTCTGAGTTTCTGACACAACCCTGGGCATTCTTGGTTCTTTTTTGCACTTTTGAGGAACTCTTTGTCCTGCCAATCTTAGGAGGCCATTCCTCCAATTTGCTCCCTTGCCTCCTCCATAGCTTACCTGGGCAGGAACAGCTGCCTGGCCTGCCTGGCCCTGGTCTCCCTCCTGCATCTCCCAGACTCAGCTAGAGCACACAGTGACATCAAACGCACTGAAAGATGCCTCTGTGCTCCTTTGATCTCCCAGCCCTTGTGCCTGCAGGTCCCTTCTTTTACTTCTCCAGGCAGTTCCTACTAAGGACTTAGAGATACCTCTTTCCCCAAGTGTGTGGGGTACCTACAGCATTTCTGCACACCTACATTATGGCACATTACTTTTTTTTTTTTTTTTTTCTTTTTGAAGATCTTGAAATATAAATTCTGGTATCTAGGTAGGAAAATGCTTGAGAAATTGACATTAATAGGGTGTAAGGAGGTGAGGCATACTGCCCAGTACCTAATGGGAAATGAGGCTGGACAAGCAAACACCGGAAAATCTTAAGAGCCTTAATTGCTAAGAAGCTTTGCATTTTACTCTGTAGGTAATTAGATGGCTTTTAAGCAAGGAGCAACACTGGGCAATACTGAGCTTCTGGTCTTTTTAAAAAAATTTTTCAGTGCTAGGGGTCCAGTCCATGGCCTGGAATATGCTAGGCAAGTGTTCTGCTACTGAGCTACATGCACCCCCTACCCCTGCCCTGTTGGGTTTCTGTATTGTTTTTGCTGTTGTTTTCTTTTTTGGTACTGGGGATTGAACCCAGGGATGCTTTACCACTGCATAATATCTCCAGTCCTTTTATTTTTTATTGTGAGAGAGCATTTCACTAAGTTGCTGACCCCGGGCTCTAACTTGAGATCCTCCTGCCTCAGCCTCCTGGTCACTGGAATGACAGGTGTACACCACTGGGCCCAGCCTCAGGCTTCTGTTTTTATTATAATTTAATTTTATTTTTATGTTTTATTTTGCAACAGGGCCTCACTAAGTAGTTTAGGGCCTTGCTAAATTGCTGAGGCTGGCGTCCAGTTTGTGATTCTACTGTTTCAGAGCCACTGTGCGTGGCTATGGGCTTTTTTTTTTTTTTTTTTTTTTTTTTTTAACTTAAAGTATTTTTTTGGGGGGGAGAGTGAAATCTTTATTTTTTTTAAATTTATTTTTTATGTGGTGCTGAGGATTGAACCCAGTACCTCGCACATGTGAGGCAAGTGCTCTAACACTGAGCTACAGTCTCAGTCCCAAGCTTCTGTTTTTAATGAAATAGTTTGGCCCTAGTATAGGAAATGGACAGAGGACAGAGAAAGAAAAGTGGGGTAGTTAGTGAGGAGACTATTGCAACTGTCCAGGCAGGATATAAGAGTGTTTAACCAAAGGGCTGTTTTGGGGTTCAAGAAAGGGAATAGATGGAGAGGAGGAAGAACGGATACGGGGGGCTTTGGCTTGGCATCACTGCAGGGAAAGGTCATGAAGGGCTTGCTTAGCGCCGAGCTGGAAAGAGCAAATTCGTGGGGGAAGAGTAACTTTCGTTTTGGTTATAATGCATTTGGCATATTCATGGCCATATCCAGTGTGGTTGGAAATGCATATGAGTCTGCATGTAGAATGGAGGCCTATGATGTAGATTTATGAATCTTGTCGTTGGAGATGACAGTTTAAACCACAGGCATGGAGAGGATCACTGAGGGAAAACATGTAAAGCCAGGTAAGAACCTAGCATTTTTTCATGTTTTTCTTGTTATAATGTCACTAATCCGTACGTCAAGTGACATTAGTAATCTACTTGAGATTTCACCTTAAGGACAAGATTCTTTTTTTTTTTTTTTTTTTTTTTGTAGTGCTGGGGATCAAACCCAGGGCCTTGTGCTTGCAAGGCATACTGTCATCACCTGGATCTGGAAAGTTCCAGAAGTTCCAGGCTCTACCTCTCTGGGAGTCCTAAACAAACCATTATGTTGACCAAAGAAGGGACTGTCGAAGGTGAGATATTAACATACAGCTGTTGCCTAGTTTTACAGGCAAAGTATTCCTCAGTACTCAGGAATTCTTTGCATCTCTGGATGATTCTAACATAACACAAGTCCATGACCTGCACTGTCAGAGAACTCATTCACACTGTAAACCCAAAAGGACGCCATGCAGACCTCAACGGATTCAGAGAAGCCTTTATTCATCCGTGGACTTTGGGCACCACTGGGGCACATTTTCTGGATGCACAAATGGTCGTCAGTTACAGAGGAGATTTTGGTTTTATAGGGTATAATGAGGATGATGTAATTGTGTACGTGCAGTTTTGACTGTCGGGGTTAGTTGTACAGGTTAAAACTTTAACTTAGGAGGGTAGTGGTAAAAAAGTTGAAACTCGTTGTCTGGGGAGATGAGAGTCCAGACCCTGAGGGATGTGTACTCAAATCTTTCCCATTGGTATTTGCTGTGCCTCCATTTAGGACTAATTTGTGATGGGGGAAGGTCATGGTTTAGGACTCAGCATTCAGTATCTACCCCTTTCCCCCAGGGCTGTTGGGAGATTAATCTTTGGTTAGTTTCTTTTCCCTCCTCCTCAGCCTCACCTCTTTCCATTTTTCTTGCGGTGGGGTGGGGGACTATCTTGCAGGAATATTATTTTCCATAACCTTTCACACACTCCCACCCCCTGCACAGAGTTGAGCCATGAGTCATGTTTATTATTTAGAACACTGCTCCCCTGATCACAGCTGACTAGAGTAGAGGAAGACCTGACTTAGGTGGGTTACTCAAAAATCTTGATTCAGAGCTGGATATGGTGATGCATGTCTGTATGATCTTAGTGATTTAAGAGGCTGAGTCCGGAGGACTGCAAGTTCAAGGCCAGCCTTGGCAACTTAGTGTCTGTCTCAAAAAAAAAAAAAAAAAAAAAAAAAAAAAATAGAGCGTAGGGTGGGGATGTAGGTCAGTGGTTGAGTGTCCTTGGGTTCAAGCCCAGTACCAAAAAAAAAAAAAAAATTGTTCTGGGAAGCGAGGTGTAGCTCAGTGGTAGAGCATATGCTTATCATGCATCAGGTCTTTGGTTCAATGTCCAGTACCCAAAAAATAAAAATAAGAATAAAAAAATAAAATAATCTGGGTTCTGAACAGGTCCTGATGAGTCTGTTGTTGACCTAGGAGCACATACACATTTTGGATGTGCGTGTCTGCCGCTTTCCCCAGGAGCACAGAACAACCCTGTCTGCAGCAGGAGCAGAGTAAAGCAAGGAGTGTCTGCATTGCTCCAGAAAGACAGTACACACTCCAGAAAGCCAAGAAAACAGCTACCTGGCTCCTTGGCTCCAGAAAGACAGTACACACTCCAGAAAGCCAAGAAAACAGCTGTCTGGCTCCTTGGCTCCACACAGCCTTCCATTTCTAGATTTCATTCCCTCCTGGGGCTGTTTTTTTGAACCCACAGGTTCTGTATTCCTTTTTGCCTAAGCTGGTCTGAGTGGCTCCTGTTATTTACAAGGAAGGTGCCTCACTAATTGACAGCAACCATCTGGTAAGGGCCTCCTGGGGAGAGGTTTGAATAGGTTTTACTGAGAAGACTCAGGCAATACCTAAATCCTATCAAGAGGCTAGAGTATATCCTTAGGACTGAAAGGGATTTAGTGAAAGCTGTCACCTAATCAACTGTGACTAGGCACAGACAGGAGTCTAGTACAAAATGGGTATTTGAAGAGGTTTTTTTGTTTTGTTTTGTTTCGTTTTGTTTTTGGTCTCTCTAGTACTGGGTATTGAAATCAGGACCACTCCACCCATGAGTTCCACCTCCAGAACCTTTTTTGGGGGGTGGGGTAAAGGACAGGATCTGATTAAGTGACTGAGCCTGGACTCAAATTTACAGTCCTCCTGCCTCAGCCTCCTTAGTTGCTGGATGACAGGTGTACGCCACCATATTTGATTTAGAGTTTATTGACAGGCTAAAATTAAAGGCAAATATCAAACTGGGTAAAAATATTTGTGACAAAAGACCAATACATTTTCTAACTATATCAAAGGTTATTTGCAAAGCTAATGCCCACTGTTGGGTATAGGGGGCAGTATTTTGTGCATTCAAAGTAGGACTCCTCCTCCTCCTTCACCCTTCTCAGCCCCTGGTGACTAGACCAGGCAGTGATGCTCTCTGGACCAATCAGAGCCCTCCCTTGGCATTTTAAAATTTCTATCAGAAAGAGAGGAAGGTTCAGCTAGATGAGAAACTGTAAATCTGATCTGGCAGGGAAGGTCCCAGCTGAGCAGAGGCCATTCTGTGGCAGGAAGGATAGAGCAGATATACAAACAGAAGGTGACATTTGAGTGTCTGAGTCCAGCTGTCCATGCTGAAGTTTGGTATGATGAGCCAATTAAGTCCCCCTTCAGCCTAAGTGAGTTCAATTTGGATCACTAGCAAGCAAGCATGCTGATGGACACACAGGCTACCATTGAGGAAAACAGCACAGAGAGTGGGTGAGTGGGTGCGAAGGTGTGGCTTGTGTGTGTGTGTGTGTGTGTGTGTTGCTGGGGATGGAACCCAGTACTTCCTTCATGCCAGGCAAATGCTCTTAAGCTGAGCTGCATGCCCAGCTCAAGGTGCTGCATTTTGAGGAAATGATGTGGCACATCTTTTTGTTCACTGATGAAGGAATATCCTTACCGTGCAGACATCGAGATATGTTCTAGGAGGCTCCGGGTGGGTTTCCTTAAGGCACTTAGAGTACAACGTATCAAGGGCTTTATTTATTTGTATTTATTTATATAGTAATGCTAGGGGTTTAGCCCTGGGATCCGCTCTCATTAAGCTGCATTCCTTTTTATTTTATTTTGAGACACTCTCCCTAAATTGGTACTGGGGAGTGAATCCAGGGGTTCTTAAGTATTGAGTCACATCCCCAGACCTTTTTTGTGTGTGTTTTATTTAGAGACAGGGTCTCGCTGAGTTACTTAGGGCCTCACTAAGTTGCTGAGGCTGGCTTTGAACTAGGGATCCTCCTGCCTCAGCCTCCTGAGGGGCTGGGATAACAGGCCCTGTAATAACACCATTTTGATTTTGACAACTTTCACATTTGTTTCATACTCCTTAAAAGCAGGAAGGTGTGGGGGCAGGGGAAGGAATGAAAGAATCTATTCTCTTTCACCTTCTACTGCCTGAAATGTGGGATTCTAAATGCCATCTGGGACCATGCGACCATAAAGCAATATCTTCATTGTCATCCAGGTCCTGGGCTCCTTCCCTCTTACTGCTCTGCTTTCTTCATTCATGTCTCATGCTCCAGGATGGCTGATAGAAATCCATACAGTTCTTCTAGTTATGTCCAGTGGCATATCATAGACAAAGTCTAAAATAACAGTAGCATAAACAAGACAAAAGTTTATTTCTCTCAAACATTTCTTACCCTTAAGAGAAAAATAAACTTCTGTCTGTTTATGCTTTGGTTATTTTAGGCTTCATCTGTAATATGCAACTGAAGCTAATTATCCATCGAGTAATCTAGAGTATGCACTACAGTACATTGGAGAATTTAGTGGTGGGATCAATTCCGGGTAGATTGTAGTAGTGAAGGGTAATATCCCATGGGAATCTGCTCCCAAATATGTTAGGGTCTTCACTAAGCAGACTACTAAGCTACTTCTGAGAGGAGGACTGAGAGGGTGTTCTGTATCTTTTCTTCCTCATTTGGGGGCAAGCCTTCAGGTTCCCTGTGCTGATGTCTGTCTGTTTCTTAATTTTCCCAGTGCAGATCTCTCGAGGGCCCAGAGTCTAGTACACACACTCACACTCAGACAAAAATAATAATACCTGTAATCCCAGTGATTCTGGAGCTGAAGCAGGAGAACTGCAAGTTCCAGGCCAGCCTCAGCAATTTAGTGAGCCTCTGTCTCTAAAAAAAGGACTGGGAATGTGGCTCAGTGATAAAGTGCTATTGAATTCAATTCCCAGTACCAAAATAAATAAATAAATAAATAAATAAATAAATAAAAACTTCAAAGCTACAGAGACTTCGTGACTTCATTGGTTCCGTTCATTGCTATATCCTGAAATACAACAGTGCCTAGCATGCATAGCAATTTCTCAATAAATGTTGCTGAATGGAAGAATGGCAAAATAAACAAATCAGGGTCCAGATAGAGGGGGAACTTAGCCACAAGTCTATCACTGACTGTTTTTCCGGTACCCATAGATGAGGCTGAAATCAGCTGCCTTCAGGGTGCCTGCCATTTGTCTCAGTTTGCATGGCAGAGCACGGTGCCTGTTGGCAGGGCCAATAGAAGTTCTGACAAATGTCTTAATCATCTTGGCAGCACCCTGTAGACCTCTGGATAAGTGCGGAACTCAGTCTCACTCAGAAGGGTAAACAACCAGCTCTTAGGAATTGCAGCCACCCCTGCACCAACCTTTCTCTAGGGCTTTGTCTGGGATAGAAACCGCTCCTGGCTATCCAAGTGGCGTTTCTGTTGGTTCTGGGTGATGACTTCTAGGGCTAGGAGGGGTTGCCTGGCTATGCATTTCTTCAGGTGGCATTTTGAGTTTCTGGATATTCTGGTTCCCAAGGAAGGCATTGACAGGACCATCCTTTCTTATGGCAAAGGAGAGGTTGCAGTTGGATTGCTGAATAACAGAACTTGCTGCCTCTGCCATGCCTCAGCTCTAAGAGACCCACCAGTGCTTTAGGCTTTGGATTCAATTGTATGGTCATGGGGTATTAGGTCTCTGACAGATTGCCCTTTAGGTATAGAAGGTGATCTCTTATTTTTTATTTATCTATTTATTTATATTTCTTATATCATGTAGCTTCCTCTCTTCTAGCAGGGCCAAAATATAAGAAGACAAGGGCTTTTTTTGTTTGTTTGGTTTTTGTTACTGTGTATTAAACTCCATGGTTGTTTAATCACTGAACCATATCCCCAGCCCTTTTTACTTTTCATTTTGAGACAGTCTCACTAAGTTGCTTAGGACCTCGCTAAATTGCTGAGGCTGGCTTTGAACTTAAGATCCTCCTACCCCAGCCTCCCAAGTAGCTGGGATTACAGGCATGCACCACTGCACCTGGCCAAAATACAAGGTTTTAGAGTCTTGGTGCTTCCAGAACCTGAGAGAGAGAGAGAGAGAGAGAGAGAGAGAGAGAGAGAGAGAGAGAGAGAGAGAGAGAGAGAGAGAGACCAGACCAACTCAAGGTTGGAAGCATGTGTGTTTATGACTTTTTTTGGTCAGGGTATGTGAAGAGTGACAGGGATAAGAGGGAATGGTTGCAAACTTTCCAAGCGAACATGAAGCTCTTTTTTAGGAGACTAATCAAAGGGGCAGTGGGTTAAAGAGAATCAGGAAAAGGGAATAGTCTGCAAAACCTGGGATTTGCTTTCTGTCTTTAATGGATTGAGGAGTTTCTAGTTTAGACACATATTTACTGTCTTAGTTTGTGTTGCTATTGTAAAATACCTGAGGGTGGGTATTTTATAAAAAGAAATTTATTTTGACACAGATTTTATTTATTTTTTATTAAAACAATTTTTGAGGGCTCAGTGGTACAGCGTTTGCCTGGCACACATGAGGTCCTATGTTCAATTCCCAGCATCTCAATAACAGTGCTGGGGAGCAAACCCAGGGCCTTGTGCATGCTAGCATGCTAAGGAACCATTTTACCACTGAGCAACACCCAGATCCTTGGTTCATGACTTTATTTATTTTTTAATTTATTTATTTATTGTGTATAAAAGGGTAGGGTTTATTCAAATGAGGAGAAGAGAAAAGAGCAAGTGGATATTCCATAAGAGTTGCCCATGATTTAAACGAAGTTCAAGAGCGTGGAACCAGCCTCAGCATGGCTTCTGGTGAGGGCCTCATGTTGCGCCACAACCTGGGAGAGAAGAAGACGTGATCTCATGCAGAGGAAGGATGTGGGTGAGACACTGGACAAAGGAAACTGACCAGCTCCTTCTTTCTCTGTTTCTTCCTCTCTTTTGTGTGTTGGAGATCAAACCCATGGCTTGTGTGTGCTTACCACCAAGCTACTTCCCAGCCCTTTTTATTTTTTGTTTTAAGGCAGGATCTCACTAAATTGGTTAAGGCCTTGCTAAATTGCTGAAGCAGGCCTCAAACTTGTGATCCTCTTGCCTCGGCCTCCCAAGTAAGAACTCTGCTTTTTTAGTTCTTTTAGGAGTCGGGTTCCTTCCTTTTGTGGCTCCTCTATCCTCTGGGGCCTCATGGTATCTCCCTGTTTGAGGCTGGTCTTTGCCTACATCAATTTCCAGCAGCAGGGAGGAGGAGAGCCTGTGGAACAGATACTGCTGACTTCAAGGCCTCAGCTCTCTTACCATTGGTGAGAATTTGGTAGATGAACACACTGCACTGAAAGATTGCCCAGGATCTGTAGCCTTGCTATGTCCCCTTCCTTATGTAGTAGAAAGAAAGACTCTCTATCCTCTGAAGGTTTGATAATTGCGTTTATGAAATAAACAGTAGACAGATTAACAGGAACAAAACCATTTTAATTATGTGCATCCGCATGGGAGTCCCACAAAATATTAGACTCGAAGAAGGGCCAGATGATTGAAGCTTATATAGATAGCATCCTTAGCCAGAGAAAGGAATAGCAGCTCAGGGCTTCTGGGATGTGCTAGTGACACAAGTTATGAAGGCGAAGGAGGGAATGACAGGGGACAAAGGTTGTTCTGCTGTGCAGAGGAAGAGTCTCTCAGTTCATGAACAGCCTTCAGGATAGGTGGACACACACGCTTCCTGTCTCTTGTCATGTGGTGCCCTGGGCTGTCTTGGATTCTGCCGGCCAGAGGGCTATCACCCTCGAGGATGAATCAGTGCCTACCTTCTGCCTGATCTTGCACTTTGAACCTCCAGGGCTGTGAGCCAAAACAAAACACTTTCCTTTATAAAATGAAAAAAGGAGAGGAGGAGGAAGAGGAAGAAGTGGCACCCTGTGATAAAGTCTGTAGGGTCTGCTGGCTGTGGGCATCTGCTTGTAATCCTAGTGACTCAGGAGGCTGAGGCAGGAGGATTGCAAGCAACATAGGGAGATTCTGTCTCAAAATTAAAAGAGCTGGGAAGGTAGCTCAGTGGTGGAGCATCATTGGGTTCAGTTCCCAGCACAATCAATCAATCAATCAATCAACCAATCAATGTTGTGAGTTGTGTACAGGGGTGTTAAATGCTTTATAGGTGGGAAAAATAATCCTAGAACCAATTTATTCATATCGTCTTCATCCTCCTCCTCCTCTTCATCATCTTGTCTTTTTTTTTTTTCTTGTTTTTTCAACCTTGAGGATCCCCTTTTTTGCTAGATCGGGCTTTCCATTATTTAATTTTTAATTTTATTTTATTTGTGGTACTGGGGATTGAACCTAGGAGTGTTCTACCACTGAGTCACATCCCCAGCCCTTTTAACATTTTATTTTGAGACAGGGTCTCGCTATGTTGCTTAGGGCCTTGCTAAATTGCTGAGGCTGGTTTTGAACTTGCAATCCTCCTACTTCAGCCTCCTGGATCAGTTGCTGGAATTAAAGGTGTGCACCACCACACCCTTGTCCTTTTATTTATTTATTTATTGGTACCAGGAATTGAACCCAGAGGTGCTTAACCACTGAACCACATCCTCACTCCTTTTTATATTTTATTTAGAGACAGGGTCTTGCTAAGTTGCTGAGGGCCTTGCTAAATTGCTGAGACTGGCTTTGAACTTGTGATCTCCCTGCCTCAGCCTCCCAACCATTGGGATTGGAGGTGTGCACCACTGCGTCTGGCTCCTTTTTATTTTTTTTTAAGGCAGTGTCTCACTATGGTGTCCAGTCTGACCTTGAACTCCTGGGCTCAGTGGGTTATGCTGCCTCAGCCTCCTGAGTAGCTGGGATACAGGCACACCACTGCAGCTGGCATAAGTTCACTCTTCTTTCCCCACTTTTCTGTACTGTGTCTTTGGAAGGAGTCACTATGAGCAACCTACGCTAGGAGTGGGGAGTTAAGCTCCACCTCCTTGAGGGCAGAGAGTCTCCATAAATGACGATAATTATTTTGTACAAGAGATTCATGTTTTTTCCCTGTTTATGTATTTATTCAATAATTTATTATGTTGAGTATAAACTCATGAATATTTATTTTATACTTTGGGTTATAATCCAAAAAAACTTTATTATATTACTCAAATTGTTCTAACTTTGGTCATTGGAAGCTCTTTCCTTTGGTTCTTCTGTGGTTTTGATAAGCGCCAATAAATTTTTTTTTTCTAAGCTCTTCCCTACATTCTGGCATCGTGTGATACTCTGTGTTCATCTTGTGTATTTCCTACCCTAAACCTGAAGTAAGCAATTTCTCCAAAGAGCCCTGGTTATTTTTATTGAAAATTGGTATTAAAACCAAGATCTGGGTGCTGGGTGTGCTAGACTCAACTTTACTTTTCCCTTCCGTTATTTCTATTTATTTATTTATTATTTTTTTTAGCTGTAGATGGACACAAAATCTTTATTTATCCTTTTTTTTTTTTTTAATGTGGTGCTAAGGATCGAACCCAGCAAGTGCTCTACCACTGAGCCACAACCCCAACCCTTCCCTCTGTTATTCTCTAATTAAGATAAAATGTACTATACTTTTGCATAGGTCTACTTTGGTTTCTCTTTTAGCTTCCTAATTTCTTTATATACTTTGACAGTCATTCTTGGCTTGCCTGCTTTCTCTTTCTTCCATTATTTTTGGTATAAGGGATTGAACCCAGGGGCACTTAACCACTGAGCCACATCCCCAGTCTTTTTATTTTTTATTTTATTTTTTAAATTTTGAGCCAGGGTTTCACTAGGTTGTGTACAGCCTTGCTAAGTTGCTTAGGCTCGCTTTGAACTTGCAATCCTCCTGCCTCAGCCTCCTGAGCCACTGGGATTACAGGCACGCATTACCACGTCCTGCTTTCTCTCTACTTAAAGCCTCTTAAATGGGCTTTAGCTGAACTGATGTGCTTGGGTGAGCACCATGAATTTCCTCAACCACATATACTATTTCAAGTCTAGACTTAAGTCCCTGCAGCCATTTCCTTCTTTCCTAATATATGGGCATGGACATTTTATAAAATAAAATTCAACATTTTTCTTGAGTTTTTATGCCTGTAAACACGAGAATTCTGTGAAACCATTGTTGAGGAAGGAAACAGGGAGTCTCCTCCTTAGACACCTACGGAACTAGGCTAGGTGGGACCCTATACCAGAAAAGGCTTGAATTCATGAAGATAAGTCCATTTTCTGGGCTTAATGAAAAACCTGGATCAAAGGAAAAGACAGCAATATTTCTGGTGTTTCTTATAGTTTATCTCTATTGTTGCCATCCTAAAACTAAGTGTGGCCAAAAAATTCCTATCCCTATACTTTAACAAGCACACAATCAGTTTTTACAGAATGAACTTTTAAGGTAAATACAGGAGCTGTTGGTGTAGCTTGGTGGCAGAGCACTTGTCCACCACCTCAAAAAACAAATCAAGAAGAACAACCACACACAGGTATGCATGTGAAAAGAAAAATGTAAAAGCATAACCTTGTTTTGATCTACAAACAGCATAGAAATGGTGAACCAGTTGGGTACAGGGCTGCACCCCAGTGATCCCAGCGACTCAGTAGGCTGAGGTCGGAGGATCACAAGTTCGCTTTTTGTTGTTGTTGTTGTTGTTGTTGTTGTTGTCTCAAAACAAAAATATAAAAAGATCTAGGGAGGTAGCTCAGTTGTAAAGCTCCCCTGAGTTCAATCCCCAGAACCAAAAAAAAGGTGAACTAACTGGTCTGTGACCTGGCTCAGTGGCAAAGTGTTTGTTAGCATGCAGGATGCCCTGGGTTCCGTCCCCAGTATGGCTACATAAATAAATAACAAAAAAACTCAGATGACTGGAGTTGTAGCTTAGTAGGAGAGTATATGCTTAGTATGTGGGGTCCTGGATTTGAATCCCAGCACTGAAAAAAACAGAGGGTCATAGTTTGCCCACTTCTGTTCTAGAATATCTGCTATTTATCCCTTTTATAGTGTTTAGAGCTTTAATCCACCTAGAAGGGTGGAGGTGATAAATAAAGCATGATTGTAGAGAGTCATCACTGAGTGGGAAGTTTCTCTTTTGGTCTCTGAGATTTTCAGTCCTAGGGGCATTTATTAAACTGAGGTCAATGAACCTAAGCTTAGTAACTTAGCCTTTCTCAAATTCTGAACAGGGATCAAGTGTCCCAAGTATTCTCTTTTTATTCCAAAAAAGTACCTTAAATATGTCAAAAGGACACTGTCAAGGGATGGATGAAATGAAATGCCACGATAGGGGTTGCAGGAAAGGGCAGTCCCTCCTTTGCCTAGCTGATGATTTAGCAAGTTAGTAGGAGGGTGGGCAGAGGGAACATTCTTCTAGGGGACCCTATAGGGACAGATTCAAATGACATGGCAATATTACTTATATACCTGGAGTTCTCACAATTGTGGGTTTTATTGGCATCATTAAAATTGGAGTTTCTTTAAGGGCCTATAAGTCAGGGGATGTCTCAGTAATATCTAAACTACAAGGAATATAAATATCACTCTTGAGTTGGTTATAAGGTGAAAGCACAATGAACTATAAATTGAAAGAGTAGACTAATGCTGATGCAATGGAAGTGACATACATTTTTCTCCCTTTCTAGAAATATCTGTTGCTACTGAGATAGGCCACAGTACAGTGGGTGAGTGTTTCCTAATCCCTTGACACTGTCAAAATGAAATATGCTCCATACCTAGAGGAGGGAATGCCTTGGCACCCTCAAACTTGGGACGCCTATTTTCTTTTTCTTCGGAGATTTACACTGACATCTGCTCTAATTGTTCTTGCAGTTTCATCCATCACAACAGGAGCTAGTGAAAGGAAACACTGTTCAGTGTTCTCTGTTACAAAAATTTTTGTGCTTACTTTCCTCTGGAAAGAAAAATCCTACTTGGAAGACCTAAAGGACTCTTTTCTTTTCTTTTGGTATTGGGGATGGAACTCAGAGACACCATTGAGCTACATTCTTGGTTTTTATTTTTAAGAAAGGGTCACACTGAATTGGACAGGCTGACCTCAAACCTGTGATCCTCCTGCCTCAGCCTCTGGAGTAGCTGGAATTACATATGGTCCTGGGCCATTGCACCCAGCTACTATCAAACATTAAACAAAGAACAGGGTCCTGCAGCCAGAGGAAAGTGCTCTCTGGGGGACAGGATCTGATGTGACTTGGCCACACAGCTGCATGGGATAACAGTTCTGGAAGAAAAGTCCTGAAAAGCAGGGAAAGCTACAATAGGCTCTCATATTCCCCCCCCCCCCCCTTTTTTTTTTTTTAACTGAACCATAGGCTCTGTTGTCTGACCCAGGTCTGAGACAGGTTCACATCCACCTAATTGTACCTTCTCCAGACCACTTTGAGTAGTTGAGTAGACTGGTACCAGGGGTTCAACCACTGAGTCACATCCCCAGCGCTTTTTCTAAAAAAATTATTTATTATTATTTTTTAAAATTTGAGACAGTGTCTCACTAAGTTGCTTAGGGTCTCTCTAAGTTGGTGAGAATGACTTTGAACTTGTGATTCTCCTGCCTCTGCCCCCCAAAGCCACTGGGATTACAGGGGTGTGCCCCTGTGCCTGGTATCCAAACCACTATGAAAAAAAGGCAAGTAGCTGGGTGCAGTGGTGCACACCTGTCATCCCAGCGGCTCTGGAGGCTGAGGCAGGAGGATCTCGAGTTCAAAGCCAGCCTCAGCAAAAGTGAGGTGCTAAGCAACTCAGTGAGACTCTGTCTCTAAATAAAATACAAAATAGGGCTGGGGATGTGACTCAGTGGTCGAGTGCCCTTGAGTTCAATCCCCAGTACTCCCCCTACCCCACAAAAAAAAGGCAAGTCAGTCGGGTGGATGCACCAGTGTAGTCCTAGTTACTGAGGAGGCTGAGGCAGAACCCAAGAGTTCAAAGCCAACCTGGACAACATATGGAAACCCCATCTCAAAACGAAACAAAAACATCTGTAAGTCTTCCAGATAGCTGTTCCTCTCACCTCTTCACTCAGTTATTTTTGCTAAAATGTCTCCGAGGAAACTGAGGTAAATGCCTGAGAGTTTTTGACATACAGGGTAATAGGATCATACACAGTAGAATTGGATGATTTTATCTCCAGTTAAGAACTGGAGTTCTTAAATCCAATACTATAAAAATAGTATTTTAAATCCTGCACCTTGGAGAAAAATGCAATTGCTCTTGAAGAGTATATCAATTATTAAGTGTGGAGCCGGTGCTATTTTGGTTGCATCTACAATGGGAAGATCATTTCCAGGAATGCCATACGCTTCCCTTCAGTCAACCCCAGCCCCAATCTTTCCTGAAGCAGAAATAATAGCACTGGGCATGGGGGAGGAGGGCTGGCTTGTGGGGCCGGAAACAGACTGTTAGAGGGACAGAAGGGTAAGAACAGCAGGTGTTTTTGGAAGCTGACTTCTAAACTAGTTAATTTTGGTTCATTTGTGTTGGTAAAGGCAGCCCTCCTCTTTGCAGAATGGATAGAACACAGTGGGGAACTTTCATTTTAAAAATGTCTTTGATATTTCTTCTGAGTAGAATGTTCCCTGTTTGCATATGCCCTGCCATGTGATAAGGGGCAGAGTGGGTGATCCTCTACCTGTCAGGCTCTCCCACTTCCCTCTTGTCTGGGCTCAAGGACTGCCTTGCTGGAAGGTGTCTCCCTTGACCTTGAGCATCCAGGCAGCGGTTGGGTCTCTGAGATGTCAATATACCATAAAGGCGACAGCTTCAAATATTTCCTTCTGTATTTTCCTGCTTTCCTCTCTGTATTTTCTACAGTTTCTGAGTTCTGTAGTTTCTACAGTTCATAACAAAGAGCCTCCTGAATCCATATCCGATTCTTTTTGGATAGATCATTTTTCCTTTTGTAAGGTAACAGCCTTATTGAGATAGAACACACAATTTGTCCACTTCAAGTGTTCAATTTAATGGTAGACAGCTCTTCTTCCTTGCACCCCTGATCTGCTTTTGCATCAACTCCTTCCTCCAGGGACAGTCTGGATGGGTGAGGGAGACCCAGAAATGACTGGGGCTGATCCCAACAACTTTTCTGACTAGGGCATCTGTAGGTAAGGAGTAACCGGGGAACAACACATAGATCCCTACTCAGTGTGTAGGGTTTTTGCAGTGCTTTTAAACACCAGAAACAGATAGATACCATAGATACAGGAGAAAGCAGAGCCAAAATTTCCACCAATGTGCAAAAATTGAAGTGGTTTCTCAGAAAAAGTCTGAATTTCCCCAGATGGTCAATTCCAGTCTCATACACGAATACTGCCAGTTTATATATACATGAATACTGCCAGTTCAGCACTCAGAACAGTATTGAGATCAATGGTAATAGTCATTTATTCCTTTACTCAACAAATAGTTACTGAGCTGGGGTAAGGAGCCAGACACTGTTCTAGAAGCTGGGGTGGGTGTGAACTGGCCCTGGGATCCCAGCTTTCAAAGGAGGTGAGCAGTCTGGTTGGGAGACAGATGATAAACAGGTAAAGGTGAATAAGCAGGATGATTTTTGAAAGATTAACTTTATTTTTAAGAGCCACTTTAGGTATGCAGCAAAGTTGAGAGAAAGGTACAGAGATATCCTGTCTATACCCTGCCCTCTACATGCACAGCCTCCCCCACGACCAATATCTGTGCCAGAGTGGTAATGGACACATCATAATAACTCCAAGTCCATAGTTCATATTAGGGTTCACTGCAGGTATTGGACATTCTATGGGTTTGGGAAAATTAGGTTTTCTTGTGGGGTTAAGGGAATTAAAAAAGACAAAAAAAGAAAAGAAAAGAAAAGAAAAAGGTTGATATGCTGGAATGGGTGACCAGGGAAAGCTTCTCTGAGGAAGTAACATTTGAACTGAAACTTGACTGATAAGAAGGAAATCAGTCACATATGCTCTGGGACAGAATGTTCCAGGCAGAGGGAGTAGTAGGCGCCAAGGCCCCAGGTGAAACTGTGCAGGGGGAGATGCAAGATATAGCAAAAATGGGCCAGAGAAGGCTGGGGGTGTAGCTTAGAGCTAGAGTACTTCCTGAGTGCGCACAAGGCCCAGAGCATGATCCCCTGGGCTGAAAATACAAAAGAGAAAAGAATGAGCCTGAGGACAAAGGTAATCTGGAAAGAGGACCTGTGCTGAGATTTTTTTTAAAACTACATTTTTAAAATATTAAAAATAATCCTTTCATTGTTTTTAAAGACAAAGGTTTACAATAACAAATAGGTTTTATAACTACCCTAACATTCTCAGTCTATCCATAAATTTATTTTATGAGTCCTTTAAGAAATCTCACCATTTGGGCTGGCAATGTAACTTAATGGTAGAGCACTTGCTTTGGGGTTCAATCCCCAGCACCACAAAAAAGGAAATCTCACCATTTGTCTATTGGTCTGTTTATTTATTTATTTTCCATACAAAGGAGGAATAAATTTAGTCTACGGCTTAGGACCTAGGCTTTTTTGTTTAGCAATTTAGTTTAGAAACAAGTTCTATGTGGCCAGGCCTGGTGGCACATGCCTATAATCCCAGCTACACAGAAAGTTGAGGCAAGAGGATAAGAGGATGAAAATTTCAAGTCTAGCCTGGGCAACTTAGCAAGACCTTGTCTCAAAAAAAAAAAAAAAAAAAAAAAAGGGCTGGGTTGGGGATAAATTCCAGGGCAAAAGCACCCCTGAGCTCAATCCCCAGTACCATAACGGGGGAACAAAAAAGGCAAAAGGAATAAAGAAAAATACACGAAATGGAGAGATTAATATAATAAAACCCTCCTCATCACCTTTGCCCTCACCACCTGACTTTGATAATTGATTTGTGGCCAGGCTTTTTTCAGCTGGATGTCTACCCACTTGCCCCATCCTTGATGATTATAATTATTTTGGGGATGTTAGGAATTGAACCCAGGGGCACTGCACATTCTAGGTAAGTGCTCTACCACTGAGATATAACTGCAGTTGAGAATTGATTATTTTTAAGCAAATATTAGATGCTATAAAATTTCATCCTTAAAGCATTTCAGGATAAAGTGACTTTTTTTTTTTTTTTGGTACCAGGGATTGAACCCAGAGGTGCTTAACCACTAAGCCACATCCCCAGTTCTTTTTTTATGTTTTATGATTTTATTCATTTTTTAATATTTTTAGTTGCAGATGAACATAATACCTTTACTTTATTTTTATGTGGTGCTGAGGATCGAACCCAGTAACCTCACATGTGCTGGACAAGCACTCTACCTCTGAGCCACAACCCCAGTCCTTATGTTTTATTTTGAGATAGGGTCTTGCTAAGTTGCTGAGGGCCTTGCTAAATTGCTGAGGATGGCCTTGAACTTGGGATCCTCCTGCCTCAGCTTCCCAAGCTGCAGGGATTACAGATGGACACCACCATGCCTGGCTGAAAGTGACTTTCCTAAGATTAGTTATCTTGAATAATATTCTAGATATGTCTGATCATATCCTTTGGTATCAACTAACTTGTTCCTCCCTCCCCAGAGATGGTTTTTGTCTTTGTTTTATTTTTAAGGTATTGGGAGTTGAAACTAAAGGCACTTTACCACTGAGCTCTATCCCCAACTCTTTTGATTTTTTATTTTGAGACAGTGTCTGGAAAAATTGCTGAGGCTGGGTTCTAACTTGAGATCCTCCTGTCTCAGCCTCCTGAGTAGCTGGGATTATAGGTGTGCATCATTGTGCTGGGTCCCGGAGGTGTTTGATGCTTGGCAGATGGGAGAGTACGTGGTGAGTCAGCAGGGGAAGCAAGAGAACCTGCCAATTTGGGTTTCAAGACTGGGCTGCAGCACTTACTAGCTAGCTGTGGGACCTTGGGCAAGTCATCATCTTAGGACTGATCCCAGGGCCTTGCATATGCCAGGCAACCTCTCTACCTCTAAGCCACATACCCAGCCCCTTCAGCAAGTCACCTAACCTCACTTCCTCATCTGTAAAATGAGGGTAACAAAAAGAGTATTTCTGTGGAAAGTTGAGTGCATGGTGTCACCTAAAAAGGTGAAACAAGGGACATGGAGTGGTGATGGGAGAAGGGCTATTTCAGTCCTACTTTGGAGGACCAGAGTGACGTTTGGGGGAAGATTAAGAAAAGCAGCTGTTTTGTAATGGCACCAAAAATGTTTCTGCTGTTAATGATTATACAGTGATGCTCTCAAAACTGGATATTTAAGGCAGAGAGTACTTATTTTGCTTGTATAAGAGCACAAAGTGTCCTGGAGCAGAGAAAAAGGCAAGGGCATTGGTGAGAGATGGAGGTGATATCTTTCTAGTGGATTTTCATCTTTAAGAATGTGGTCTAGCTGCTGGGATGGTTCAGAAGGCAGTTAATGGAATGAAGCCACTGAACTAGGACAGCGTGGCTGGCAATGCACAATGGCTGCTATGACCTATGAAGGGGATCAGACTATGCCACCCCAAAATATGCCACTTTGACCTAGGATTATTTCGAGCTGCAAATGAGAAACCACACACACACACACACACACACACACACACACACACACACACACACACACACAGAGTCTGTGCACTTCCCTCTTTACCAGCAAGGGCAGGAAGATGTAGTCACTGAGATATGCTAGGCTCTCATTAGCCCGAAGATGGCACCAGAAGAATCTCCATGATACACCTTACTAAAATTCTTATCTCTTATTAGTTTCCTCCATATATTTACTTCTCCATAGTCTGCCACCCCTAAAAATCTAGCCTCTGTCCCCTTTGTTTTGTTACTTCTTTACAAATTTATTGTTCTTTGTTAATATGCTATATAAGCCCAAAGTCTTAAGTACCCCTTTGGTTTTCTCCTGAAATGGAGTGAATAAACTCTTGTTCTTTTGTTATTTGTGTTGTTTGTTTGAGATGGGGGTCTCACTGTTTTGCCCAGGCTGGCCTGGAACACTTGATCCTCCTACCTCAGCCACATGAGACTCTGGGAACACAAGTGTGTGCCACCATATCCGACTAAATTTTTAAATACACAATGAAGTGTAGGCACTATGTTGGATAGTAGACCTCTAAGACTTATTTCATCTTGCATAACTGAAACTTTGTGCTAATAACTCTTCAAATTAGATTTTTTCAATTTTGAGATGGGGTCTTGCTATGTTGCCCCAGGTGGTCTGATATTCCAACCTCAGCCTCCTGAATAGCTGAGACTACAGGCCAGCGTTACCATGTCTAATCAAATTAGAATTCTTTCAGGAAAGTACTCTCTGAACTTTGACCTTGAAAATGACAGTTTTGCCTTATCCAGAGAAACTGTGCATTATGGGCTAGGCCATTAGAGTCTTTCTTTTATACATAATTAGAGAAGCATTAAGGTTACATTTCCATTCAAAGAGCTACTTTTTAAAAGACTGCACCTACTGATTCTGTAGAGGCTGAGAAATAAACTGATATAAACACAAATATTCGGAAATATGAATTAACAACAGAGCAAGGGCTTTTTAAAGCAAACAGGGCTGATAAGTCAGATGCCCACAAGGAATTTCAATTTCTAAAGCTTTGGGGCAGGCAGGGTATTTAGTCTGCTGTGCGAAGTGATGGAGGAATTCATGTTCCAACCAGAGTTAGCACTGTAAGGGCTACAACTTCAATGAATTTTGATGTTTCATGTTACTTATTTGTGGTTGGTCACATTTTTAGGTGAATCAATTCACTCAACTGATTTGTACTTACTTAGAACTGAGGAGAGAAGTGAGCCTGGCTTGTTTGGCTACAGCACACATGAAGTGAGATTCTCCCAGTGTTATGCCCTGAACTATACACTGGCACCTATGCAGGATATAGCTACAGACCTCACATTATCTCATGCTTCATACCCTTGATAATAGTGTCTTTATCTTTATGAATGAGAGAACTGAGGCTCAAAGAGGTTAAGGAGCTTACTGAAGCTCACTTAGCAAATAAATTGTGCAATCAGGTTAGGGAGACCCCTAATAGCAAAGTTGGACTTTAATTTATAATTAAAATTTCTGTAGATCAATATAGTCTTTTTATTTTACTTGTTTATTTTCTCCCCTGTTTCCAGGAACTGGGGATTGAATCTAGGAGTGCTCTACTACTGAGCTACATCCTCGGACCTTTTTATTTTTCATGAGGCTGCTCTCAAACATGAGAATCTCTTGCCTAGCCTCCCAAGTCACTAGGATTACAGATGCACCATCACAGCTGGCTCCTTTTAGGTTTTGAACTGGGGAATGCTTAGATGGAAATTGATAGAAGGAAGAACTGTCTGGTGGCATTATACAGGATTCACAGAGGTAGGAAAGAACTGGTGTGCAAAGAGAGATGGTAGAAGGTTTTGACTACAGGCCATTTGCTGGAGACAGGGTGACTAGTTTGGAACTAAAAGACCTGCTTTTGTTTTGTTTTGTTTTGTTTGTACCAGGGATTGAACTCAGGGGCACTTCACCACTGAGCCATATCCCAAGTCCTTTTTTTTTTTTGGTATTAGGAGTTGGGGGAGCTCAACCCTGAGTCACATCCCAGCCCTTTTTAAGAATATTTTATTAGAGACAGGGTCTCACTGAGTTGCTAAGTGCCTTGCTAAGTTGCTGAGACTGGCTTTGATCTCGTGGCCCTCCTGCCTCAGCCTCCTGAGCCTCTAGGATTACAGACATGCGCCACAGTGCCCAGCTCTCAAGCCCTTTTAAAGTTTTTTATTTTGAGAAAGGGTCTAACTAAATTGCTTAGGGCCTTGCTAAATTGCTGAGGCTGACCTTGAACTTTCAATCTTCCTGTCTCAGCCTCTGACCTCAAACTTTGGATCCTCCTTCTTTAGTCTCTGTCACTGGGATTACAGGTATATGCCACCACACCTGGCAAGAATGCTTTCTAAACCAGATTATATTGAGACAAATCAATCATTTCTGCATCTTTCTGTATTCTTTGTTTAAGAAAATGATTAGGGTATTGCTGCTGCTGCAGGGATAGATGTTAAAATCCAACAAGAATATTACTTTTGAAACAAGTGAAATGATTTAAATTCATCTCTGTAAGAAATTTTATGGAAAATATACTTTGGAGGCACAAATTGCACTGTCATCAAATTAATTTGTTTTCTAAGCTCAAATTTAATTTAAAATGAGATATTTCTTCAACTACCTCAATCCACAGACTGTCAAGGGATTTTTGGATAGAAAACACAGGAAACAAATACAGTAATGTTTGAGCAAATAACCAGCACAATAGTTAGTCTGTCTTCTGTTGCTTGTGATGC
Organism: Sciurus vulgaris; assembly: GCF_902686455.1. Classification (NCBI taxonomy): domain Eukaryota; kingdom Metazoa; phylum Chordata; class Mammalia; order Rodentia; family Sciuridae; genus Sciurus; species Sciurus vulgaris. The sequence goes on from NC_136475.1 coordinate 63,916,751, forward strand.
TTCTGGAAAGTATTTTTAACAACTTACTGATGAATTGGCTATTGCTGGTGTGAAGCCAGGGTTATCTCTGGATGACACCTGCAAACTTTATTCCATCCCAATGTTCTAAAACAAACCCATTAACAAGCCCCGTTAAATCCTTGGTCTGCATTTCTTATAATTGACCTTCTTTCCATCTTTCCATCCCTAGGTTGCTGACATGGCCTTCTCTTCAAAATAACTCACAGGGCAAAGGCCTCTTCCTGAAATAAAGCTTTCATCAAGATATTTCTGTTATCAAAATTGGGGGGATCCCATTGCTTACAGATAAAGTCTTAATACTGCAGTTGGGCTCCCCATTGTTTCAGCCAGGCAAATGCATGCTCTTTCTTTAGACATTAATCCTCCACCTACTGAGATCCTGCTACTTGGAATCCTTTGTCGTTTCTCTCTGACAATTCAGGCCATCACCTCCTTCCATTCGGACTTGAGATTCGCTTCCTTTAGTATGTTTTCCTTGTTTAAAAGCTATTTAGCAGATAAAAAAAAAAACTTCTTTGTTTTTGGGCTTTTAATCACATTAAGAGCTTTTAAGATAAATTATCCAAGTCTTGGGATAAATAACTTACAGAGATTTCCATTCTTTAAGAACCACCCAGAGGGATTTTACTTTGTCAGAAACAACACTCCAGTTTTTAGGCGTCTGTCTTTTCACTAGGAATCCACATGAGAACCAGAGCAAAATGATTCTTTATGGTGACCTCTAGCGGGCACGGGACAATCCTACAAAATTGTTAAAAGTGGAGGGCAAAGTAAAACCCTTCCCAGTAACCAGCAGGGTTACTCTGTGATCAGATGACCGTATCCTACCCCACCCTTATTTTTTCTTTAAGCAAGTTTTGCATCTAACATAGTTTGCCTTACGACTCACCTGTTTGCCTTCGGCGGGTTGGGCTGCCAGTGTCGGATGTCGAGTGAACTGCTGGTAGCGGTTCAAAATAATCCCTACCAAGTAGAACCCATTCCCTGGGCATCCAGCAGAGCTCGGGGTTGTTCCCTCCGCGGAGCCTTAAGGGGCTCTTCGAGCTCCGGGGCTGTTGCTGTAAGCCGGATCAGGGGTGCAGGGGGGAAATCGCGACATTATGGAAAGGATGCCGACGAAGGCAACGGGAAATTCTGTTTTGGCCAGGGAATCCTCCCCAGACTTTCACCCTACTCTACCCGAGGCGTCACGAGAGGGTCCAGGCGCGCTTCACGTTGGCGCCTTCCAAGGACAGGCGCCGGGGAAAGCGGAGGCCCGGGCCGTTCCGCGGGCGGCACCGCGCGGGGGCTGGGGTGTGAGGCCGCCTTCGAGCACACGGCACGTGGGTCGCCCTGCACGGGGAGAGGAAGCGCAAAGTCTGCAGGAAAAGCAGCGGCGGGTGTGCCTTCTCTGAGGAATCCTTTGGGGCAGTCTCAGAAGCTGGGACAGTTTCTGGAAAGAGCTCTTGCCAAACGCCGTCTGTCCCTGCCCCTCAGACCCTGCACTCCAGACCTCACCTCTGCACCCTTCCTTACCCTCCTGTCGCTTCCCTTCAGGGGCTGTTAACTAAGGCCCTTGGGAGATGCACAAGTCATCCCGATGGCCAGGGGTGGGGACGTGGCAGCAGGCAACCTGGCCACTGGGCTTGGCTCCCCCTCCACCAGGACTCCCCTCTCCTCGCATCCCCGCCCTGCGGACCCCTCCTGGCCATGGCAGGCGGGAGCGCAGCGGGGAGCCAGCGTCACAAGGCAGGGAGCCCGAGGTCCAGGGCGGGGCGCCGGGGAATCCCAGCCCGAGCGCGCCCGGGAGGTGCGGGCAGACGCGGGCGGGCAGAGGAAGGCGGCGCGCGGAGGGAGGTGAGCGGCGCGGAGCCGGCAAGCGAGGAGGAGGCCGGCGAGGGAGGCCCCGCCCCCGCTTCTCCGAGCCGGCTTCTCGCAGCCGCGGAACCCGCTCACTTTGCCTCTCGCCTCTGGACGGCTGCGGGGCAGCTGCCCGAGCTGCGGCGGGCGGGAGCGCCTCCCGGGACCCGGAGCCTTCCGCACGGCGCCTTCCCTCGGCGCCCGCGCCCCTCAGGGAGGACGGCGCCGCCGCCTAGGAGAGGGCACCCCGGCATCGCAGGGGGCATCCCCGGGCGCGAGGGGCGGCGGCGCCGACACAGCCTCGTTCCGGGCCAGTGGGGCGCAGCGCTGGCTCTGGAGGGGACTCCCTGGCTACCCGCAGGTACTGCCGCGCGGAAGGCGCGCTGCTAGCAGCGACGCTGGGCTGCCGAGGAGGCTAGAGCCGAGGGACCCCGTGCCGGTGCGGGGCAGAGAGAAGCCCCGAGGGAAAGCGGGCCCCGACGGCGCTCTCCCGGGTCTGCCTGAGGCAGGCAGGCCCCGCGCGGCGACTGGGAGACCCTTGAGCTGTGGGGTCCCAGGGCAGCCAGCCATGACCTTCGGGCGCAGCGGGGCGGCTTCGGTGGTGCTGAACGTGGGCGGCGCCCGGTACTCGCTGTCTCGGGAGCTGCTTAAGGACTTCCCGCTACGCCGGGTGAGCCGGCTGCACGGCTGTCGCTCGGAACGCGACGTGCTGGAGGTGTGCGACGACTACGACCGCGAGCGCAATGAGTACTTCTTCGACCGGCACTCGGAGGCCTTCGGCTTCATCCTGCTCTACGTGCGCGGCCACGGCAAGTTGCGCTTCGCGCCGCGGATGTGCGAGCTCTCCTTCTACAATGAGATGATCTACTGGGGCCTGGAGGGCGCGCACCTCGAGTACTGCTGCCAGCGCCGCCTCGACGACCGCATGTCCGACACCTACACCTTCTACTCAGCGGACGAACCGGGCGCTCTGGGCCGCGATGAGGCGCGACCCGGCGGGGCCGAGGCGGCTCCCTCTAGGCGCTGGCTGGAGCGCATGCGGCGGACTTTCGAAGAGCCCACGTCGTCGCTGGCCGCTCAGATCCTGGCCAGCGTGTCCGTGGTGTTCGTGATTGTGTCCATGGTGGTGCTGTGCGCCAGCACGCTGCCCGACTGGCGCGCAGCGGCCGCTGACAACCGCAGCCTGGATGACCGGAGCAGGTACTCCGCCGTCCCTGGGAGGGAGCCCTCCGGGTAGGACGCACTGCTTCTCTGCCCGTCCGTCCTGTAGCGTCTGTCCGTCCCGTCCGTCCGTCGCGTCTCCGTCCTGTCCGCCTGACTGCCAAGCCAGGCAGGGTTCAGGGCCCAGGGAGGCCCCAGGCACGCCAACTAAGGGACGGGTTGGGCACTGGCCGGATCTGGTACCTATCTCAGCTTGAGGGCAGATCCCCAGGCCTGGGTAGGGGCAGATGGAGATACACAAATCTCTCATCTTTGTAGTTTACTTCTGAGCAAATAACGACCTAATTAATTTTCTCTAAACTTTTGTTGTTATTTTGCAATAATTTAACTCTGGGCATTTAATAACAGTTTGAAATATTTGCCAATTTTTGGTGGTGTTTGAAAAGATGAAATCTTGTTCTGGTGAAATGTGGTCTGCTGTGCTCTGCCCACACATGCTGTACACCCTGCCCCCGGCATAATGTGTGCTGTAATGGAATTGCCATATGATAAAAGACCCTATATTTAACGACAGACTCCAAATAATGGATGTCTGTGTCCTTCTCTGCCTTCTTTCCCCACCAAGGAGGAAGTGAGCAAAGTTCCTGTCCACCCCTTGGTACCAAAGATACACACTGTGACTCTCAGAGGGTCTTCAGTATGGGGAGGGAAAGAACCATTGCCTTGGGAGAGGAGAAAAACCAAAACTGCCCTAAACCCAGAAACAGTATCTGTATAGTTTGTTTTTTTCTTTTCACTTTACTAGATGAAAGGAGAATATTTTAATCTTTTTCTAAGATGGGGCTTACCTCTTAATGGTGATAACACTTTTCTGTTTTTAGTACAAGTGAGTTTATTTTGCATATTTGGTGGGAGGAATAAGCATACTAAAGTTGGACTTTCAAGAGAGACAGCCATTTTGGGCACAAAAACCAAGTTGTATGTTCTGTTTTACCTTTGTTTGGTAACTGTTTTAAGATTCTCCCTCCATTCACTTTTTATTTTATTTTTTTCCTAGTTACTTTTTAAATTCAAGCTTCCACCCTGTAATCTTTTTTTTTTTTTTTCTTGATAGGATGTGGTATGCTAGGAATGGTGCTATTCTTCTTGATTTTGCAGTGGATTACTTCCACATAATCTTCTTCCTGTGGGAAGTAAAGATTTCTACATAAATCTAAGTAAATAAAATTGTCTAGTATCATGGAGTCTATTACTGATATGTCATCTTGGCATGAAATCCAAGATACACGCTTTGAAAAGAAATATATTAGGAAACTTTGTTTATTGTATTAGGTTCTAACTGTTTTCAATTTACAGATAAGAATTACTTGGTACTCCAACAGAACAATAAAATTAATTTATATATCTAAATACGTAAGTGCCCTTGATTTTGATTTTTCCCCCCTAAGAGAGTCACGGGAAAATGAGCCATAAATGATCAGCCTTGAAATGATTCACTAGTAACTAAGAATTCTAAGATCCATGAAGACTTGAGCTATATTAGTAAAGGAAACAGGAGAATTGAGTTATTAGCAAAGATTCGTAGGGAGTAGACTACGCCAATATATAAGCAAAAACAGTGGGAATACAGAAATAATAATTGTTTGAGGGAGTCGAGGTGTTTTGGGAGAAGGGAAAGCTAGACTGCTGATCATTAATGTACAGCATTTGGAAAGAAGTGAGAGATGAATGACAATTTCAGGGAGAAAATCAGAAGAAACCAAAAAGGGAAGAGGCAGAGATGGAATAAAGGGAGGCTGCAAAAGAAGTGAGGGAAAAAGAGTAATGCTTAATTCGTGTATATGTATTTCATGTATATATATATAATTATTCAAGTCAGAACTGTTTCCTAGACACCCAGATATTTCAGGCAAATGCATGTTTTTCTTGGCTTAATGGCCCAGTTTTAAGCTTCCCTTTAGGAGTGTAGGTATATCAGACCAATATCTGTAATCCCAAACAGATGAACCGAAGGATGACTGACTGACGGAGGATGCCCCACATTACAGAGAAAGCCCCTCACACGCCTCCTTCAACCAAGAAGTACAGTCTTTCAAATCCTGCTTGCTTGTAGTTGCTGAAATTAGTCTTTTTGGGGGTGGGGGGTGGGTACCAGACAATGAACTCAGGGGCACTTGACCACTGAGCCACATCCCTAGCCCTATTTTGTAGTTTATTTAGAGACAGGATCTCACTGAGTTGCTTAACCCCTTGCTTTTGCTGAGACTGGCTTTGAACTCGCAATCCTCCTGCCTCAGCCTCCCCAGCCATTGGGATTACAGGCGGGCACCATCTTGCCTGGCTAAAATTAGTCTTTCTAAAATATCATTATGGTCATTTGACCATAATTGAGATTTATCAAATAAAGCTCCTTTCTTGGTCTTCAAGGCTCTTTACAATTTCATCATAACCTACTACTCTTGGTTTATCCCGTCATTAGGTGCAAATATCTTTTCAGTATGGGCTATATTCAAGGCACTGTTTCAAATATTGTAACTCTTTATTGTAAAGAAAAGTTGGATGTGTAGAACTTAAGAGACACAGTAGATTTCTTGAGATTGTTTTGAGAAGGCATTTAAGGTTGGGGAGGGTGAAAAATGCCATCATTGAAAGGTTACAAAGGTTTTGCACTGTCGGACACTGATGGGGTGTCATTTATATAAAAACTAGTTTAGGCAACCTGTACAACCATGTGTGGGTTGTGTTCCACCTGGGAACAAAGTAAGGATATTTCCAGGTGAAAGTAACAGCATAGGCATGAAACTTGTGTATTGCCTTCAGGGAGTGAGAATTTAGTGATGGAGTGAGAGGTGGCTGGAGAGCAGATGTGAGGGAGAATAATTTTATTTTCAGACAGTGGCTGCAGTGGTGAGCCATTGGCTGGTTTGTAGGGTTTATGATGTGTGGGTTATGCATATAAAGTAATGAATGTAGCCAGGTGCAGTAGCCATGCCTGTAATCCCAGTGACCTGGGAGGCTGAGGCAGGAGGACTGAGTTTAAGACAAGCCTCAGCAACTTAGTGAGCCCTAAGTAACTTAGTGAAAACTTGTCTTCAACCCCTGTTACCCAAAAAATAAAATAATGACTGTGGTGTGTACCATGAATTGGAGGGGAGTGGAGATTATACACAGTAAGATGAATTTGAAGATCTTTGCAGAGAGAGGGAATGAGAACCTGCTTGCTTTGTGGTGGTAAAAATGGAGGATAGGGGCTGGGGATATAGCTCAGTTGGTAGAGTGCTTGCCTTGCAAGCACAAGGCCCTGAGTTCAATTCCCAGCACCACACACACACAAAGAAAAAAAAAAAAAAAAATAATGGAGGATACATGCTAGCTGTGGAACATTCCAGGAAGAATTAAAATTACTACAGGATATTGGAAAGCTAGAGGAATCAGGGACTGATTCAGTGGATTTCCAGATGCTACCAAGTACTCCCTATGACTTGAGGGTCCATTTGTCCAACCCAGCCTGCTCACTTGTACCTAAAGTCTGTTTACTGTGCAATCTCTGGCCTCTTGAAATAGAATCATTGATCAAGCTCAACTCCCTGTTGTTTCTCTTGAAGCCTTCACTATGTATCCTCCTGAACATCTTCAGGGATTCTTATTTGTACTGCTTAATTGGCATCTGTAATGTAATTCCTAGCATGACAGTTATTTTCTCATATCTATGTGTCCTAGCTGCTAAGCTTGGGTTAGACAAAGAGACCTACAAGACAGGTAAATTTTCTTATGCTATTTCTTATCATGGCATTTTTTAGAAAAAATTACTTTTCAGCCACAATAAATACATACTGTTTATATTCAAAATAGAACCTTTCATAAAAATATTTTCTTTTTTTTCTTTTGGTACTAGGGATTGAATCCAGGAGTGCTTTACTGCTGAGCTGTATCCCAGCCCTTTTTTATTTTTTATTTTGACTTAGAGCCTCATCAAATTGCTAAGGCTGGTTTTGAACTTGCAAACCTCCTGCCTCAGCCTCCCAAATCTTGGGGTTATATGTGTGCCACCATGCCAGGCCACAATATCATCTTATGCACCACCATGCCTGGCCATAATATTTTATTACTCTGTCAGCCCCTGTATTAATTATAGGTAGTACTGATGATTGCACCCAGGGCCTTACACATGCCAGGCAAGTGCTTTACCACTGAACCACATCCCCAGCCCCAGAAATATATTTTTTGTTGCATAGTTTGAAGAGCTGTGTGGGATAAGGCCGTGGACTTCAGGTGCCAGAACTCTTAGTTAAAGCAGATGGGATCCTGTGCTAGAGTAAGAAAAAGTCTATCAAATCAAGAATTTATCAAGTACTTGTTGTACAAAAGGGATAAGGAACATGATTTCTTTAAAAAAAATTTTTTTTTCCATGCTAGGAATCAAACAGGGCCTTGCACATGCTAGCAAGCCTTCTATCACTAAGCTACATCCTCAGCCATTTTTAAAAGATTTCATCTCACTAAGTTGTCCAGGCTACCCTGGAACTTTCGATCCTCTTGTCTGAGCCTCCTTGGTAATTGGGATCACAGGTATGTGCCAGGGTACTCCATCAGAAACTGCCGGATTCTTTGGAGAAGCTTCCTGGGCCCAGTCTCCCCTCTCCAATTCATGGTACACACTACTTTCACTACTTTATATGGCTGTCCTGTAATTGTTGGACATTTGTGTTGTTTCTTGTCTATAGCAGGTGCTTTGATGAATATAGTGTGTATTCATATTATTTTGCTTGCTTTTTTTTTCTCCCTCTGCAGCAGGGGAATTGAACCCAGGGGTGTTCTACCATTGAGCTACACCCTCCGCCCTTTTGTTTTACATTTTAAGACAGGGTTACTTAGTTGCAGAGTCTGTCCTTGAACTTGTGATCCTCTTGCCTCCGCCTTCTGAGTCCCCAGGATTTAGGCATGTACCACCGTGCCTGACATTATTTTTTTCCATTCACAAATATACCTTAGGATAAATTTTTGAAAGTTAAATTATTGAGTTAAAGGACATGTACACATAATTTTCATAGATAATTCCAAACTACTCCAAGAAAGAGGGTATCAATTTATACTCCCACCTACAATGTGTGAGAGATCACGTTCATACTCTGAAGGTGAAGAATGATATGTAGTAGTTTAAGTTTGTTTTGATTAATTTTGAATAAGATCATGCATCTTTACATGTATTGAGAAGTCACTCATCTTAAGGGTTTTTTCTTTCTTTCTTTTTTTTTTTTTTTTGTGATGCTGGGGATTGAGACCAGGGACTCATACTAAGCATGTCTATCATTGAGCAGCACCCCTTACCCCAATGAATTTCTGTTTGAAGTTTTTCTTTTTCTTTCTTTCTTTCTTTTTTTTTTAGTATTAAGAAATTTGTTTATAATACGAGTTGCCAAGGCTGGCCTTGACATTGCAATCCTTCTGCCTCAGCCTCCTGAGTCACTGGGATCATAGGTGTGAGCCATCGTGCCCAATAAGCTGATGTGTTTTAAAAAGACCACTGACTGCTGGGTAGAAAATGTACAAGAGGTGAATAGCAGATTCTGCAAAACCTGGCAGGCAAGAGATGTAGGGGATACAGCAGGGGAGAGGCGATTGGATTCAGGTCAGTGGTGGGTTTTTATGATGACTCATTCACCAGAACTAGGAATGTGTGAGATGTTGTGGATTGAGTGAAGCAGTGCCAGGGCCCACAGACATTGGGGTCTCTCTGGTGTGACCACCGTGGCCCACGTGTAACTCTGTTACATAGGGTCTGCTTCCCATTTTAGGATATTGTGAGGAGGAGACTCTGGAAGAGGGATGCCCAGAGGGCTGGTGGGAGACAGACCATAGATCCTCTTCCTTACCGTTCACCTGAAACCGTCTAATTGAGAGTATTTTCTCATGAGCCAAAGATCTTTAGTGAACACATGCGCAGCCTCCCTTGATAAACAGTCCTAGTAACTAATTAATCTTAGAACGGTGATGCGCTTAATGTTTTATCTGATTAAGAAGATAAACTAGATTCTTCAGGCAGTTTGCCTTCCAGTCACATCTGAATATTATTCTGACGCTGCCAAGGTCAATGTTCTTTTTGGCCCTTTAACGTATAGACGAATCGTCCTTTTTTATTTTTTGGTACTGGGGATTGAACCGAGGGGGACTTAACCACTGAGCCATATCCCTAGCCCTTTTTATTTTTTATTTTGAAACAGAGTCTTGCTAAATTGCTTAGGGCCTTGCTAAATTATTGAGGCTGGCCTTGAATTTTGTATCCTTCTGCCTCAGCCTCTCAGCCTCTGGGATTATAGGTGTGTGCCACCACACTCATTCAGCTCATTCTTCAAAATAACTAAGCATTGCTGCCTTTTCCATAAAAAGATGCTGTTTGCTTGTTGCTTTTGAGAAGTTATGACCTCTGAAAGACAGGTCAGATATAAAGCTGTTCCTTTCACTGTCTGGTCCCTTTTGCTTCTGGACTTCTGTCCCCTCAGACAGCCTCAGTAGAAGTTTTTTGAGTTTTTAATCTCTAGCAGGCAAAGTCTTGTGATCATTTTGATCTATTCTTCAGAAATTCTTTCCAAAAGTTGCTTCACGTAGGAATTTTGATCTTTAATTTGTATTACTTTGTGTTGTGGTGATGAGCATTTGAGGAGATTTTTAAATGTTTAAATTTCTCACAGTGTTATTTTAAGCCCAGGTTAAGGAAATTTAAATAATCAAAATGAAAAGCAGGGTGATGGAAATTTAAAAATCAATTGTATTCTTTCCATTGCCTTTTCGTTCAATATTATAAAAATCAAGTAGGTTTTAAAGTATGTTAAAAATAAAAAGCAGTATTTTAAATTGAATGTGAAAGTCTCAGTGCTTTTATTCTGCAGATAAGATGGTTATTTTCAGAAGTCAGTAATTAATAGATCTTTGATAAGATTGAACATAACCCAGAACCTTGGTTAAATCCTGCTCTTTTACAGTAGACTGTTTCTTTTAAATATGTATTGGGTTTTTCAATCTGCTGACAATTTTAGAGTCCTGTGGAAACTCTGTTTTGTTAATGTCTTTTAACCAAAGTGCTTTTGGTAAGCAAATCAGTTTCAATAATATTATTTTATTTTTTAGTTAAAACTTTGCTTATTGGAAAAAAAGTGTTATGATGTGAAAAGTTAACAAGTCCCTGTCTCCTCCATCCCACCACCCAGTTTCTGGGTATTCCATGCATATACAAACGCATATGTACACACATTTGCATACATGTATATAAATACAGATGTGCATACATATATATTTATATATATAAAAATATTTTCTTTGAAAATATATAATTCAAGCAAGATCATTCTGTATTTATGTTCAGCAATTTGCCTTTTTCATTTAACCACACATCTTGGAACTCTTTCCATACAGTTCATGTTTTTCTCATTCTTTTTAATATCTGTATAGTATTCCATTGTATGGATGGGCCATCATTCATTTAATAAGTGTCTGTCCTGGAGATAATAGTAATGATTGTAATAGCCATTAGTGTATACACACACACGTTTGTGTACATATATCTATACTTGTATAAAAATACACACACGTGTATGTATTTATTTTTGAGACATTTTTGCTATGTTGCTCAGGCTAGCCTTGAACTCCTAGACTCAAGCAATTCTGCCTCACTCAACCTTCTGAGTAATTGGGGCTATAGGCATATACCACTGTGCCTAGCCATAATGCACATTTATTGAATACTTAAATATATTCTAGCCACTTAAGTTTTTACATAATTTTGTCATCTAAGTCTCATTAGAGTCCTATGAGATAGTGCTGCTTTTATTCCCATTTGTGACTAAGATTTAGACAGATTAACTAATATGTCCAGGCTCACACGAGTGGGTAAGAGTTACCCCAGGTTCTGATTCCCACATCCCCACTCCATTGTATTGAGAAATGATTAGTTTGCTTCAAGTTCTTAAAAAAATACAGAGTGGTGCAGAGAACATTATTTTTCACATCTCTTTGAAAATGAGTGTGAGTCTAAATGTAGGCTAAATTCCGAGTGGAGAAATAACTGAATTAAAAGGATTATACGTTAAAAAATTTTGCTATGGGGGACTGGGGATGTAGCTAAGTAGTAGAACATCTCTAGCATGCACGAGGCCCTGGATTTGATACCTAGCACCACAAAACAACAACAAAACCCCACAACAAAAACAACTGGGGGAGAGAGATTTTATCATCTTTCCCCTTAAAGTCTGAATGAAAATCAGTGCTGTTCTTTTATTTATTTAGTTTTGACTTTTTGCAGAGCTGAGTATTGAACCTAGGCTCTCATGCATACTAAGCAAGTGCTCTGTCATGGAGTTATATTCTCAGTCCCCAAATTCACACTTCTTTAAAAAAACAAACAAACATGGTACTGGGATTGAACTCAGGGCCCGGGACATGTGAGACAAGTGCTCTACTGCTGAGCTACATCCGTAGTCCCCAAATTCACCTTCAAAGTGCATAATTCAGTGGTTTTCAGGATATTCGCCGAACTGTGCAACTATTACCATCTGGACTGCTTTAACCATTGTGGTTTAGTGGTGTGCTTGGGGGAGGATAAAATGTTTAGAAAGCTGCATCCCTTGATTGGCTTAGAAGGGGACCCAGGCATTTTGACTGAGCAGATGAATCAGAGGAAGCAACAGACAAAACATTTGTGTTTGAATAAATTAATTGATCAACTGGTGGGTTCTGCTGGAGTGTTTGGAATAGTATATACATTTAAATGACCCTCTTTGTGAGTACTGAGGTCTCCTCATAACTCTGCTGGCCAAGGGAAGTAGGTAATTGAAGCAATCATTTGACTTTCCCAGGCAACACATGTCAAAAGGGAAAGGCTGTGGTGGAAAGAACCAGGGCTGAGAGTCAGGAGGGGGTGTGTGTATGTGTGTGTGAGAAAGAGAGAGAGAGAAGAGAGAGACACACGCAGACACAGTTAATTAGCTGCCCTCATTTAGTAGATTGTGATCTCCCACAGAAAGGGTGGATGAGAGAATAAAGACCAAACCCTCAACTAGAAGGTAAACTTCCTTAGCTGTATCTTTCCAAGTCTTAGGCCCCTGGTTACTGTCTAGCTGTCTTGAGGTTGCTTGAATGTCTTAGATTCCTTTTAGTCTGTTCTTTGAGAACAGAAATTCTGTGCTTCGCAGCACATGGTTCAGTGCCTCACACATGGGCAGGCACTCCATATATATGTTAAAATGAATGATGCATGTGAAAGAACCATGCAGAAACAATAGTGTTTTTATTTTTGTTATTTTGGAAGAGTGGGTATTGATAAGTGTCTTCAACCTAGAAAATCTATAAGCAGGATTTTTTAAAAAAATAGTTACTGGGGGTTGAATCCAGGTCTTCACACATGCTAGGCAAGCTCACTACCATGGAACTACATCTCTCAACCCAAGGTTTTCATTTGTGTGTGTGTGCGTTTCCTTTTTGTTGATACTGGGGATGGAACCCGGGGACACTTTGCCACTGAGCTACATCCCAAGCTCTTTTTATTTTTTGAGACAATGTCTGATTAAGTTGCTTAGTGTCTCACTAAGTTGCTGAGGCTGGCTTTGAACTTGGGATCCTCCTGTCTCAGCCTTTTGAGTCTCAGGGATTATAGACATGCAGCACCATGCCCGGCTTCACATATTTTTATTGGTGCATTATGGATGTACATGATGGATTCGTTGTTACATATTCATACATGCACACAATATAATGTGGCCAATATCACTCCCCAGCACTTCCCCCTCCCTTCCTACCTCACACCCCTTTTTCTACTGATCTAAGGGCTTAGTTGTCTGTTTTAAGAGTTTAGTTTTGATTTGTCTTCTTTCTTTATTTTTGATGCTGGAGATTGAACCCAGGGCGTCCTCCATGCTAAGCCTGTGCTTTTCCACAGAGCTATGCCTCCAGCCCCATTCTCTCTCCCCCCTGTTTTTATTTTATTGGGAACGGAACTCAAGGCTGCTCTACTGCTGAGCTGTATCCCCAATTCCCCTTTAAATTTTTTATTTTGAGACAAAGTCTTGCTAAATTGCTGAGGCTGGCTTTCAATTTACCATCCTCCTGCCTCAGCCTCCTAAGCCACTGGGATTACAGGTGTGCGCCACCACACCTGGCCCCAGTTCTCCTTTTTGAAAATGGAAAACAGTAAAGATTTGGGTTTACATCTGAATGTGGGTTTGAGCAAAAGACTTAATTTGCTTCCTCCCTTTTTGAAGTGGGGTGTGTGGGAAGGAGCAGGAGGTCTCTCTGTTCTCCACATTTGCCTCAAAATTGTGATTCTCTTGCCTTAGCCTTCTCCTAGCTGGTTTTACAGGTGTCTGCTACCACTCCCATTGGGCTTAATTTTATTTTATTTTTTATTTATTTATTTTTAAATTTTTGGTACTGGAGATTGAACTCAGGGGCACTCAACCACTGAGCCACATCCCTAGCCCTATTTTGTATTTTATTTAGAGACAGGGTCCCATTGGCTTGTTTAGTGCCTCACTTTTGCTGAGGCTGGCTTTGATCTCAAGATCCTCCTGTCTCAGCCTCCTGAGCTGCTGGGATTACGGGCTTACACTACCACGCCCAGCTTGCCTTAATTTTAAAAGCTCACTCTAGGGGCTGGGGTTGTAGCTCAGTGGTAGAGTGCTTGACTAATGTGTGAGCTCTGGGTCCTTAGTACCAAGGGGGGGAAAATGCTCACTCTGGCCCAGGTAATGAGTCCAGGTCAGGTCTGCTGTTAACTGAGTGGTTTCCTTAGCTGTCTCAAAGAAGCTTTTAAAATCTGGTTTTACCTTGACACCCAGAGGACCGCCTCTGAGATCTGGTCCAGGCAGCTAAAGTCCAGGGTTTCCTTGTTTATTTTGTGGGAGGAGATACTGGAATCAGCTAAGTTTGCCTCTGCCCTTACGGTGTAACCATGATCTCAACTGGTCCCCTACACTCTTAGTTGCCACAGTGGTAGAATTTTGGAGCCTGCATGTGAACTCAGCCCCACTGGCTGTGTCTTTGTACAGATAGAAAGCTGAATATAGTTATTATTTTTATTTTTATTTTATGGTTTTGTTTTGTTTTGTTTTTGTTTTTGTTTTTTGGTCCTGGGGATTGAACCCAAGGTCACTTTGTTACTATGCTACATCCTTAGACCTTTTTATTTTTTATTTTGGAACAAGCATCTTGCTAAGTTGCTGAAGATCTCACTGAATTGCTGAGGCTGTCCTTGAACCTTTGATCCTCCTGCCACAGTCTCCTGAGTAGTTGAGAATATACGTGTGCAGCACTGTGCCCAGCTTTCTCTCTCTCTCTCTCTCTCTCTTTTGGTGCTGGGGATTTAAACCAGGGCTGTGTAACCACTGAGCCATATCCTCAGCCCCCACTTTTAAACTTTTTTATTTAGAGATAGGGTCTCCCTAAGTTGCTTAGGGGCCTCTCTAAGTTGCTGAGGCTAGCTTTGAACTTGTGATCCTCTTGTCTCAGCCTCCCGAGTGGCTGGGATTATAGACATGCACCACTGTGCCTGGTTTGTTTGTTTGTTTTTCAATTAAAAGTTTTTTGGTGGTTCTGGGTATTGAATTTGAGGCCTTGTGCATGCTTAGCATGTACTCTACCACTGAGCTACGACCCCAGCCCAAGTATATGTTTTTATAATAATCAGCGTGATGGAATGGGAAATTGCAGAAAACACTTTTGCACATACTGGAATGTTGTGACTGTCTCCCAGAAAAGTACTTGTGCAATTGGCTGAGTCCTGAACTGAACTAGTGGCTCTCTTCATGACACACCAGTCACTTTTATTGCAAGAATGACTAACACACTGGGTTTATTCCTACTTGACAGTAGAGTAGACATTTTCTCAAAAACAGAAAGGTGAGTCTTTGAATTTGAGGAAAACAATGGACAGTGTTTGCTGCTGATGAAAAAATTCAAGCTTTCAAGAAAAGTTAAAAATTTGGAAAACTTGAATTCATTCCGGATGCCTTCTTAACACTTTTCTGATTAAATTTGTGCTGGTGTTAATAAATGTCATTTTTAGAATACAGAATGAGGTGTTGGGGTAAAGTTCAGTGGTAGAGTGTCTACTTAGCATATGCAAGGTGAAAAAAAAATCTGTTTGAAAATGACTTAGTTTTCTCAATTCTTTTAAGATTCAGTAACATTTAGAGACCACTGTGCCTCAACTTGCTAGAGCCAGACAAGAACTGGGGGATGGTTTGGGGACCACATTGCTGTAGGTTGTGATAATGTCATAAAGTGTCAGGAGATGAGTGTGGTCAGCTAGAGGGTGGCAGATCAAACAGCAGGTCGCTGAGTAACATGTTAAATAACTAGCTTGATGGGAGAGGACAGTGTGTTATGGAAGCATCTAAACTCTAGACAGTCCTGAAAAGCCTGGAGGATGACATCAAGCTCTTGGCTTTTATTCAGTTCGTCTTCCTAGGATCATGCCAGGGTTTTACCCACCTCTTTATTCATTTGCTTATCCTGTGTCTGCCTTGATGATCACTAAGGATCTGATTGTAGGCTATGATATATTTTGAAGAAAAACCTATTTCCAATTTTGTCCCCATGTCCCTTGTGAGCACCTTTGCACGGTGCATAATTCTGGTGTGTGTGAGATGTGAGTGAGCAGAATAAATATGATGGAGCTCTTTCCAAGTGCTCAGCAGTAACACAAATTGCCTTACGTGTACAAAACCTTCTGAGTTTATCCATTAGCATCTCGGGATCACACAGGCAATGGAGAAGTCAAGTGATGGACTCTCTGGAGGCCAGATAGTGCGAGGGGGTTGGGATCAGCCAGGTTCTGGTCCCAGAACTGCTGTACATGGCTGAAATTTCATTGCTTTCTGTGTAACAGCAGCCCTGTCTTTGGGTGTGTAAATGATGCGTGGGGAATTTTGACTCACATTTCAAGAACCAAATTAAGGACCAAATTAAATTTAATTGGTAGTTATTGTCATATATGTCATTTAAGAACTAAGTAAATGGAAAAGATTTTTTTCTATCCCTAGAAAGATAAAAACTAAATTTTAGCAGTTCACAGTACAGTATACAATGGGCTTTTAAACAAATTGCCCCTATTTTTCAATTAACATAATTTATTTAAATGTTGGTGATAAGCCCATTATAGTAAATGTTCTGAGGAATTTTTCTTAAATACAAAAGACTATTGGGAATAAAACAAGATTTAAGCATTTAGAAAAATGAAGAATTCCTTATGCCAATCAAAATGTTTTCCTTAAATACAACTACCAAAAACTTGAGAAGAACAAATCAATCTGTGAAATAAAAGAAACTTGCTTTACAAGAGGTAGAAGAGGAAATTATGCATAAAAGCCATTATAAAGTCTTTCAGGCATGTAAAAAATATAGATTATAGTACAGTGAACATTTGTATACCACCCAACAGAAGAAATAAAAAATACTATGTGTGTCCACTAGGCCCTTCTCTCCCATTAAAATCCTTTCCTTTTCCATATAGAAATTGCCATCTCATAATTTTGATGTTATTATTTCCATGCACTAAAAATATATTCAATATGATGCATGTATATACGTTTATGTGTGTGTTACTTAGCTTTCCACTGCTATAATAAATACCTGAGACAATCAACTTAATAAAGAGAAAAAAGGTAGCTGGGTGTGGTGGTGCACACCTGTAATTCCAGCTACATGGGAGGCTGTGGCAGGAAGATTTCAGGTTCAAGGCCAGCCTCAGTCACTTAGGGAGAACCTGTCTCATATAAAAACAATGAAGAGCTGTGCTGTAGCTCAGTGACAGAGCATTCCTGGGTTCAATCCCCCAGTATCAAAGGAAAAGAGAGAAAAAGAGGGAGAGAGAGAGAGAGAGAAAGAGAGAGAGAGAGATTTATTTGGGCTCTTAGTGTTGGAGGATTGGCCCTGGCCCTATTGCTTTTGGGCCTAAGATGAGGCAGTATATCATTGCAGAAATGTGTGGGAGAGCAGAATTGCTCACCCCATGGCGGAGAAGCAGAGAGGAAGGGATTGGGGTCCTATTATCCTCTTTAAGGTCACATCCCCAGTAACCTAAAAGGACTCCTCCCCCTGACCGCTAGGCCCCACATTGGAAGTTTTTACCACCCCCCCAACAATGCAAACTGAGAACCAAACCTTTTACCATGTGAGCCTTTGGGGAACATTCCAGAGCCAAACTCCAGCAGTGCATCTGCACATAAAGTATGGTATCATTTTACTACTTTCAACCATTTTTATAGATGGTATCACTAGTGGAATCTGCAGCTTGTCCTTTTAGGTCAGCTTTATATTCTGATGTTGATTCCTATAGCTGTAGTTCTTTCGTTTTAACTGTAATACAGGAGGTATTGATTTATTTGTTCTTCTGTCTGTAGATGTTTTGCTATTACTATAGTGCTGCAGTGAATAGTTTGATTCATTTTTCAGTGCACACATAGGAGAATTTCTTTAATGTATCTACTCAGGATGGGAGTTGCTATATCCAAAGGTATGCATGTTTCTCCCGGATGCTGCTAACTGGCTCTCCAGGCGAGTTGTATTGATTTATACTCTTTTTGGTAGGGAATAAGGCTTGTTGCTCAGTATCCTGGCTCTTTTTGCATGTTGCCAGAATTTAAAACTTTGCTTATATGGTGGATGTGAAATAGTATCTCATTTTTTCTTTAAAAATTATTATTATTATTATTCATTATTGTGTTACTGGGATTGATCCTTAGGGATGCTCTACTTCTGAGCTACATTCTAAGCCCTTTCTAGTTTTTATTTTGAGGCAGGGTCTTGCTAAGTTGCTGAGGCTGGTCTTGAACTTGTGATCTTCCTGAGTTCCTGGGATTACAGGTGTGCACCACCATGGATGATTTAAATTAATTTTATTGAGATATGATTTAATATAAAATACATTACACCCGTTTTAAGGTATACAGTTTGGTGACATTTGACCAGTGTATATACTGATATGAGTACCATTCCAATCAGGTAAGAAATTGCCTTATTGCTCTCAGTAGCCACTGATTTCTGTCACTAGATTTGTTTTGTCTTTTTTAATTTTTTTGTACTAGGTATGGAACCCAGGGGTGCTTTACCACTGAACCACATCCCCTGCCCTTTTTATTTTTTATTTTGCTAAGTTGTTTAGAACCTCACTAAGTTGACACTGGCTTTGAACTTGGGATACTCTTGCCTTAGTCTCCTGAGCTGCTGGGATTACAGGCGTGCACTACCATGCCCAGCTAGCATCATGCTTTTAAAAATTCATCCATGCGCTATTTGTATCATTGGTATATTCTTTTTTTTTAAATTTGAGATATAATTCACATAATAAATTTTTCCTTTTTGTTTTTCCTTATTTTTAGCTTTTTTGAGAAGGCTTCTTGCTGTATTATCCAGGCTGGTCCTAGACTTGTGGACTTCAGTGATCCTCTTGTGTTCATATATAGCTGGGGATTTACAGGCATGCACTACCATGCTGGGCAAATTTACCATTTTATTTTTATTTTTATTTTTTTTAAGATTGCTGTGATTTTTTTTTTTTCAGTTTGAAATCCTGATTACAATAAAAGCAGTGAGATGAAGCTTTACAAATATTGCAAAATTATGACATCATTGTGAAAATTTACTGTTATAGAGTTGGGGGTTTTTGCTATACTCTCTGTATGGTTCAGTCCTCATCACTATTCAAGATCATTTTCAGGGCTGGGTTGTAGCTCAGTGGCAGAGCGCTTGCCTAGCACACGTGAGGCACTGGGTTTGATCCCCAGCACCACATAAAAAACTAAATAAACAAAATAAAGGTATTGTGTCCATCTAAAAATAAAGGTATTTTTTAAAAAGAACATTTTCAACACCCCCAAAAGAAATTGAACCCTGAGCGATCATTTCCCTTTCCCTTCCATCCCTTGACAGGCATTTATCTATTTTCTGCCTCTCTGGATTTGCTTAGTCTGGACATTACATATGATGGCAGTTATACAATGTGGAGCCTCTTATCTCTGGCTTCTTTCACTTAGCATGATGTTTTAAAAATTCATCTATGTTGTCTTTTATTCCTTTAAAAACTTTTTTAGTTGTAGATGGACACAGTACCTTTATTTATTTATTTTTATGTGGTGCTGAGGATCGAACCCAGTGTCTCACAAGTGCTAGGCAAGTGTTCTACTACTGAGCTACAACCCCAGCCCCTATTTTATTCCTTTAATGATTGTGTGATCATTCCACATTTTGTTTATCCATTTATCATTTGGTTTGTTTCTGCTTTCTGACTATTCTGACTTTTGGGAACATTCACGTCCATGTGTTTTTTTTTTTTTTTTTTTGATACTGGGGTTTGAACCCAGGGGTGCTTAATCCTGAGCCACATCTCCAGCCCTTTTTGTTTTTTCTTTTGAGATAGGGCCTCAATAAGTTGCTTAGGTCCTCACTAAATTGCTGAGGCTGACTTTGAACTTGGGATCCTTCTGCCTCAGCCTGGGGTTACAGATGTGCACCACTGCACCCAGCACATGTCCAAATTTTTGTGTGAATATGTTTTCATTTGTCTTGGTTAGACAACTACTAATGGAATGCTGGATTGCATGGTAATCATGTTTTAACTTTTTTTCATGTTTAACTATTGTATAGAATATACTACCAGCTTATCATTTACTACTCGATGGACATTTGAAGAGCTTCTTAGTTTTAGTTATGAATAAACTGTTATGACCATTTATGTACAAGTGTTTTTGTGGACACATTCTGCACCCACCCCCACCCCCCCACCCCCCGCTTGGATTAACACCTAGGAGTAGAATTGCTGGATCATAGGTAGATGTATGTTCAATTTTTTTCCAGTACTAGGGATTGAACCCAGAGTCTCGCAATTGCTAGGCAAATGTTCTATCACTGAGGTACATCCCCATCCCTTTTTTATTTTATTTCGAGACAGGATCCATTAAGTTGCTCAGGTTGGCCTGGAATGAGACTGGTAGTCTCCTGCCTCAGCTTCCCAAGTAAGTGGGCTTAGGTGTGTGCCACAAGATGTATTTTTTTGTGTTTGTTTTTTTGGTACTGGAGATTGAACCTCAGGGGGCCTCTACCTCTGAGCCCCATCCCCAGCCATTTTTAAATTTTTTATTTTGAGACAGGGTCTTGCCTAGTAGCTGTGATTACAGGTGTGCACCACCATACCTGCTTAATTTTTAAAATATTGTCAGCCTTGGGTATTCATGGGGATTGGTTCCAGGGCCCCAGTGTATATCAAAATTTGTGGATGCTCAAGCACCTTATATAAAATGGTATGTAGTATTTGCATTTAACCTATGCATATTCTCTTGTATCCTTTAATCATCTCTAGATGAATTATGTATTACCTAAGACAATGTAAATGCTGTGTAAATAGAAGTTATACTACATTGCTTAGGGAATAATGATAAGGAAAAAAAAATCTGTAGTGTCCAGGACAGATACAATGTTTTGATTTCCAATTATTTTTGATCCACAGTTGACTGAGTCCATGAACCTGGAACTCTCAGATTCAAGGGCCTGGATACTCAAACTGTCTTCCAAAGTGGTTGTACCATTTTATATTCCCACTAGCAGTGTCTGAGAGTTCCAACTGCCTCATGTCCTCACTGTACTAGATATTATCAGTCTCTTTAATTTTAGCTTATCTGGTGGGAGTGATACTTCATTGTAAGTATAATTTGCATTTTCCTGCTTAGTAGTGAATTTGAGCATCTTTTCATATAATTTTTTACCATGTGAATTTCTTTTTTTTTTTTTTTTTTTTTTTTTTTTTCAGTACTGGGGTTAGAATCCAGGGGTGCTTTTACCCCTGAATTAAACCCTAACCCTTTTTTCTGTTTTATTTTGAGACAGTGTTTCACTAAGTTGCTTAGGGCCTCACTAAATTGGGGGGCTGGCCTTGAACTTGCCATCCTTCTGCCTCAGCCTCCTGGGTTGCTGGGATTACAATTGTACCCCACTGTTCCCAGCGCTTTTTTGTTTTTTGAGTTTTTTTTTTTTTTTTTTAAAGACAGGGTCTCACTAAGTTATTGAGGCTAGCCTCAAACTTGTGATCCTCTTGTCTCAGCCTTCTGAGTTGCTGAGATTATAAGCATGTGCCACCATGCCTGGCTGGATTTCCTTTTTGTGAATTGTGTTCATAGCTCTGTCCGTTTTTCTTCTTTTCTTTTCCTATCCCTTCCCCTTTCTTTCTTCCGAACTGGGGATTGAATTCAGATCTGCTGTACTACTGAACTGAGTGTACATTCCTTTTTATTTTTCATTTTGAGATAGGGTCTCACCAAGTTGCCCAGACTGGCCTCATTCTTAGGATTCTCCTGCTAGA
Organism: Sciurus vulgaris; assembly: GCF_902686455.1. Taxonomy (NCBI): domain Eukaryota; kingdom Metazoa; phylum Chordata; class Mammalia; order Rodentia; family Sciuridae; genus Sciurus; species Sciurus vulgaris. The sequence goes on from NC_136475.1 coordinate 63,938,112, forward strand.
GGCATCTGAATTTAGTGGATTACTTCTGTGCTCCACAGTGCCTGGCTACATTTTTCTTTTTCTTAATAGTTGATTGTACACCCTCTATACTGATTTCTGTCAGTTGTGTGTACTGAAATATCTTCTTCTGATTGTGGGTAGACTTTTCACTTTGTTTATGATGCTTAGTGTATAGAAATCAGTTATATTTTTATTTACTTACTTTTTTTTGGTGTTGGGGTGGAACTGAGGGTCTGGGCATGTTAGGGCCTGTGCTCTATTACTATACCATCAGCCCCTGTGGATTTTTTTTTTTTTATTGTAAACAAATGGGATACATGTTGTTTCTCTGTTTGTACATGGCATAAAGGCATACCATTTGTGTAATCATAAATTTACATAGGGTAATATTGTTTGATTCATTCTGTCTGTGGATTTTAACATAGACAAACTGATCATTCTCTTCCTTTATGGTTTATGTGGTTTTTAATTAAAGAAAATAACCCATGTCTCAAAGATTGTAAAGATTTGACTAAAAATAAAGTTTAAAAGGGCTGGGGATGTAGCTTAGTGGAAGAGCATTTGTTTGGCATTCTCAAAGTCCTGAGTTCAATTCCCAATACTGGGGAAAGGAAGAAAATATACTTATAAAAATTTGAGTTAGCTTTTACTTTTCAAGTATGGTCTTAGTCCTTCTACAATTATTTATGCCGTGAGGGGTTTAAATTTTTTTTCATATGGCTAATAGTTTTCTCAGCATTATAGAATAGTCCAACATTACTCACATTAATCTGGAGAGCTTCTTCTGCCATATATTTAGTTTCTGTGAGTGTGTAGATCCTTTTTAAAAGGATATCATCAACAATAGTAACAAAAGTTGTAAGGTACCTAAATGTAAATCTAACAAAAGATATAGACAGATTTTTAAAAGAAAAATCATAAAACTTTGCTGAGAGACATTAGAGAACACCAGCGTAAATGAAATTCTATACTCTGCTCAAGGATAATAAGACTAATGTAAATTGGGTTCCTTTCTCTCCATTAGTCTTCCTGTTAATTTGAGCATCAATGCCACACTATCTTAATTAGCATAATAATATAATCAGCTTATTGATTTCCAAGAAAACCCTTATGGGAAATTTTGATTGTAATATGTTAAATTTTTTTTGCATTAAAGTTGTGGATTAATTTGAAATAGTTGGCATGTTTACATTAGTCTTACCATCCATGAGTATAGTATATAATTTCATTTACTCCAGTGTTCTCTAATGTCTCTCAGCAAAGTTTTATGCATTTCTTTTAAAAATTTGTCTTTATCTTTTGTTAGATTTATATTTAGTTACCTTATAAATTTTGTTACCATTGTTAATAATATCTTTTTAAAATTCTCAGTCTCTTTCTTTTTCTTTTTCTGGTATTTGTAATTGAACCCAGGGGTACTTTACTACTGAACTACATCCCCAACCCTTTTTATTTTTTATCTTGAGACAGGGACTCATTGAGTTGCCCAGGCTAGACTCAAAGTTGTGATCCTCCTGCCTCAGTCTCTGGAGTAGCTAAGACTACAGGTGTGTACCACCACTGCCTTGATATGAGTTTTTATAAGATGATCTAGTTTGAAGAGGGAGATGGGCTCTCAATATCCCTTCTTTTCTCATAATTATTTTATGAATGAATTGCCAGTTAAATGGAAAGGGTGTAGAACCATCTGGTAGGGATGTACGGAGTGGGAGCAGATGAAGTTTCAGGATAGGATCGAGTTTCTTGTAACATTCTTCAGGTCACTGTGTGCATATTGGGGTGGTGTGAAGAAGCAGTGAGGTTGCTGCACATGTAGGGTGAAGGGGGCCCTTCTGGAGTGGAGGGCAGGGACCTGGGAGGTCAGGCGCTGGTGCTGTGGGTTTCTGTTGCTCTCACCTCTGGGAAGTTGTTTAATGGCGAGGATCAGAACCACAGATTTTGGGTCTCCCCATCCATATGCCCACCCAGACCATGGTAATCTTCTGCAAAGTCAGTCCTTAGCTCTGTGAAGAGACACATCCCTTATTTCTGGGTCAGTTAGAGGGAAACACTCCTGACTAAGCCTGAGACACACAGAGCCTTCCAGAGCTAAGGCAAACTACCCAGGCTTCTATGAGAGGGAATGAACATGGGCACCAATGCATTCTAACTGGTTCTAGATTGATGAAAGTCTTTAGGTAATTAAGCTTCTCAAAGGTGATTTCTGTCTTTGTATCTGTTATGAAAATCAAGAGAATGGTTAGAGTGGCCTTGTCTTGAAATTAGATTTTCTGGGTGTTTTTTGTTTCCTTCACTTACCTTTTCATTTAGAGAAGCTCTGCTTGGCTCCTGCTCCTTGCCTATCTGTGGGAGGTGCAGGTAGTGGCTGAATGTCTGCTAAGGGTGGTCTGCCTGTGCCATCAGACTGGGATGTGCTCACATGCTCCCAGCCATGACCGTGGACCCCCTATAGCCAGCCAGTTGCAGGGTCTTGAAGTCCTCTGGCTTCTCTCTCCCATCACTTCATTTAAAAAAAAAAAATTTTTTTGTATATATTATTTTTTTATTTGCAAAATAAAAAGTGTTAACAATAAAATAAATCTATTTCTGTGAACCATATGATAAATGAGAGAACGAACAATTACAACAAAAGCATCCCAACAATCTTCTCTCTGAACCTGACAGCAGGACTGTTCAACCTGTTTTCCAAAATATTACATCATCAAGCCCATCATTTACCCAATTTTCCACTGCTCTTCATGTCATGTGTTCTTTTTTTAATAATATCAATAATTTAAATATAAATGATCTAGATATTGTAATTAAAAGGTATAATGTTCAATGTGTGTAAAAAGCAAACAATATCTATATGCTCTATATATGTCACACTTTGAATATCAATACGCCAATAGGTTAAAAGCAGAATAAGGGGGAAATAATCATGAGAAATCTGAAGTAGAGCTATTAATATAAAATAAAGTTCAAGAAAAAGTATTTTCAGAGCTAAAGGGGAATGTTTAATAATCATAATATTGTAACTTCTTCAAGAAAGTATAACAATCCTAAATGTGTATGTACCTAATAACAAAATTTCAAAATACATGAAGTAAAAATTAATAAAACTAGAAAGACAAATCCCCAATCTTATTTGGAGATTTTAAGCCCCCTCACTTTGCTGGAATGAGTAATAATGTAGAAGATTTAACATTACCAGCCACCTTGACCTATTTGTTATTTATAGAGAACTATATACAAAAATGACAAGTAGAAAATTAATAGACCATATTCTATCATAAAATAAGCTTTGAGAAACTAAAAAAATGTGAAATCATGTAGACTGTTTCCTGCATGATTTATTACATTAGAAATCAATCACCTTAAGATATATAGAGTCCCACCCCCACATCTCAACTACTTCAAAATAAAACAGCACGCTTATAAATACCTCAGATCAAAGAAGAAAGCACAAGAAAAGTAAATAAAAAGTGCTTTGAACTAAGTGATAATAAAAGCTTAAAATATCAGAATCTCTGGCATGAAACAGTACCCATGCACAATTATAACTTAAAGTATTTGTATCAGAAAGAAGCTAGAATAACAATTGAATTATTTTCAAATTAAGTAGTAGGAAGGAAAAAATAAGAGTAGAAGCAGAAACATGAAATCAAAAAGAAATAATACAGCTAAAAGTTGATAAAAATCTAACAAGTCTAATCAAGAAAAGAAGAAGAAAAAACATCAATGGAAAGGGAGCCATCAAAACAACCCTACTGATGCTAAAAATGTATTAAGGTAATATTACAATTATATAATTACAATTATATAGCTTACATAACTTGGTCTGTTTTAGAGGGTAGAAACCCCTGCTTGTTTACGCAATCCATATGAGTGATATGTTTTTTCCCATCCTTTCACCTTCAGTTTGTAGATGTCGTTACCTATGAGATGAGTCTCTAGGAGGCTGCATATTGTTGGGTCTTGTTTTTTATTCCAATCTGCCAGTCTAGGTCTATGATTGATGAGTTCAGGCCATTAATGTTCAAGGTTATTATTGAGATAGGATTGTGTTCTTGGTTATTTTGACTTATTTCTAGTTTTTAATTTGAATTAGTTTCTTGTTTGATTGACTATTCCTTTAGTGTAGTTTTTTCTTTTGCTGGTTCACTTTTTTTAAAATTTCATCTTCATGGAATATTTTGTTGAGACTAATCTGAAGTGCAGGCTTTCTGGCTGTGAATTCTTTTAATTTTTGTTTATCATGAAAGATTTTTATTTCATCTTCAAATCTGAAGCTTAATTTTGCTGGATATAGGATTCTTGATTGGCATCCATTTTCTTTCAGAGCCTAGTATATGTTATTCTATGACCTCCTCACTTTGAGGGTCTGGTTTGAGAAATCAGCTGAGATCTGAAATTGTTTCCTCCTATATGTAATCTGATATTTTTCTCTAGCAGCATTTAAAATTTTATCCTTATTCTGTATACTAGGCATTTTCGTTATAATGTGCCTTGATGTGGGTCTGTTGCAATTTTGCACATTTGGGGTCCTGTAAACCTCTTGTATTTGATTTTCCATTTCGTTCTTTAGGTTTGGGAAGTTTTCTGATATTTCATTGAAAAGATTGTGCATTCCTTTGGTTTGTGTCTCCATGCCTTCATCTACCCTGATAAATTTTTTTGTTTTTTTTTGGTGGTGCTGAGGATTGAACCCAGGGCCTTGTACTTGAGAGGCAAGCACTCTATCAACCGAGCTATATCCCCAGCCCCTATCCTGATAATTCTTAATTTGGTCTTTTCATATTATCCCATAGTTCTTGGAAGTTCTGTTCATGGTTTCCTAACATCATCTTTTTATGGTCAACTCAGTTTTAAAGGTTATATATTTTGTCTTCATTGCCTGAGGTGTCTTCCAAGTGGTCTAATCTGTTGGTGATGCTTTTTATTGACTTTTTAATTTGGTTATTGTTTCTTTCATTTCAAGAACTTCTGGTTTTTTTTCCCCCCCCAGAATCTCTATCTCTTTATTGAAGTGATCTTTTGCTACCTGTATTTCCTCTCTTACGTCATCTTTTACCTTGCAGACTAGTTTAACTATGCACATTCTAAACTCTGATGTTTCTTCCATTGTGGTATCAATGGATTCTGTAGTTGGAGCATTGCTTTGCTTGAGGCAATTTGTTTCCTTGCTTTTTCATGTTGTTTGTGTGTCTGTCCATCTAACAGTTATGGATCTGAGGCAGTAGTTTCTACCCTGTGGGCTTATAGTGTCCCTGAAGGTTTCCAATACCTTACTCTTCAGGGGGAGACAAATAATAACAATAACAAACAATTTACAGTATTAAACCATAGTTCCTACTATGGCGTCTACAGTGTTAATTATCACAATAAACAAATGATATGATCAGTTATGCCTATAATAAAAACAAGTTTGCAAAAGGGTTTACATTTTCAAATGGTGGACAAAAAGAGGACAGAAGTGATATAGTATGTGATGATTATGAGGGAGGAGAAGAGACAACAGAAGAGATTAAAAGAAGAGTGAAAGAGAGAACAATAGAGATTGACTTGCAGAAGAAAAGAGAGAATCCAGAGAAAAAGGTAGAAGAAAAAATGTACATAAAACAAAAATTTAAATAAAAACAATTAAAAATAAAAAATAAAAGAATACAAAACAAAACTAAAATATACTAATCAAATATCCTAGTTCACAAAAAAACTAATTCATGTGAAATAACTGGCTTCAAAAATACTAGAGATGAGAAGAAAAAAATGGAAAACTATATAAATGACCATGTACCATTAAGTTCACAATTAAACAGTGAAAAAGAATTTTAAAAAATCTTGATGAAAAGTTAAAGAATTTTTTCTGTTGAGTTCAAGATTCTCAGCTTCTCTTCTTGGCACTTCTAGGTGGGGTCTTCTGGAGTGTGATGCTCCACTGTCCATATTGCTGCATGAGGGAGGTAAACCGTAGGTGGAGTTCCTGGAGGCAGGCTTTAGGCTTAGGCGGGCTCCAGGCTCTTCACTGAATGCCAGTTGGGCTGGCATCCCCAGATTTTATATCAGCTCACCTCCAGTGCCAGTACTTGCTGGTCTGTGCTGGAAGGCTTTATCCCAGGGCTTCCCAGGGTTCCACTCACATGGTGGGGTGCCAATTCTTAGTCCCCTACGTTACCTGCAGACTCCACATTTCCTGGTCTTGGGTTCAGTCTCCAAACAATTTCTCCCACCCTGGCCCTTCTGAGTTCCTGGCCAGATGTGCCTCTCCCAGCAGGTCCTGCAAGTAGTCAGATTGGAGGGGGAGGAGTAGAGCCTGGTGGGTTTCACAACCAGTTTTCCCTTGTGTAAAACTCTCTCCACGTTTGAATTTCTTTGGTCACTTAAGCACACTCTGTAGTGCAGTATGTGTTTACAGGGCCTGTGTTTGAGGCCAAACTTGGGTATGCCAGGAATCGGCTTCCTCACTTTCTGGCCCCCAAATCAGAGCTGCAAAATGGTTCCTTCCTTTGTCCTCTGCACACTGACTGGAGATGCCGGCTTCTTTCCCCACACTTGAACATTGTGCAGCGCATCTTTCAGGTTCGCAGGGCAGTGTCCTTGATCTCTAAGTGCTCTTTACCCAGACACACCTCGAGCCTTCCAAAAATGTTCCTTTAATTCCCTTATTCCTATTATGCTCATGGAGGGACCTCTCTGGCTGGAGCTTCTGGTCCGGCTGTGAGTGACTGTGCTGCTGGGGACTTCTTTATTTTATTATATCCAACCTCCTGTGCTTGATTTGCTTTGAATGTCCAGTTTTAGGTTCCAGTAAAGTCCCCCCTCCCATTTTTTTTGTTCACCCTCCTTGTGGAGAAGCTACCTGTGTGCTTTCTTGGTTTCACACCACGGAGCAGCCAGGAATGTGACCTCCTCTATTCCGCCATCTTGGATTTCCCTATCACTTTATTTCATTTCATTCAATTACCATTATCTCCTTCCAGTTTGAGTTCTGTTTCTCTGACATGTGTCATAGCCTTCTGACTCACTGTGCCCTCCAGCCATCCCATAAACTACTGCCTCGTGTGTATTCCCACAGCATGTGGTATGTGGCCTCTTCCCACATGCAGGTCTGGTAAGTATAACCACGTGTGGAAATGCATATTGAGTGAATGAACCCACCTGTTTCCTAGTCATCCATGGGGTCCCTTTGCTTTTAGAGCAGCAACTGGATCTTCAAAACCTTTTGCTGTCAAGCTGCCAGGTCTGCACCCAGCTGCCTTTCCCAGTCTCCCTCTCTCCCCACTGCACATCTCATTGTGCATCTGAGTGGGGCTGTTGCCTGAGCCGCTTGAGACACAATCCTCCCTGCTTTTCTTGATGTTAGCCCCTCCTCTAGTTTTCCACTAGCATTGCTTGGTTTTTGGCTTTTATTTTGGTGTTTGAATATTTTGAAATTCCCTGAGTAGACCCTATCCTCCCTTTTCCCCCAGCAGAAATGTCCGTGCTGTAGACCAAGCACCCCAACTGTGTCACTGATGAGCCACGAGCCTATTTCTTCATCTGAATAGTAGAGATAATACAATGGTGATGACAAACTTGTAGGCCCTGAAGGATAATAATAATATACACCTAAAAGTTTTTTTTCTTCCTGGGTACTGGGGATTGAACCCAGGGGTGCCTACCTCTGAGCTATATTCCCAACCCTTTTTAGTTTGAGAGAGGGTCTCACTAAATTTACCAGGCTGCACTCAAAATTGCAACCTTTCTGCTTCAGCCTCCTGAATAGCTGGGGTTACATATGTGCCAATGTGCTTGCTGGTCTTCTTTTGTATGTTGAATAGTCTTTATTCTCCACCTCAAAAGTTTATTTAAAAAAAAATAAAAAGCCTATCACATTGACCGTATCAAAACCATTTCTTGCCAAGCATGGTGGCTCATGCCTGGAATCTCAGCAACTTGAGAGGTTGAAGCAGGAGGATCATAAGTTCAAGATCGGCCTTTGTAACTTAGCAAGACCTTGGTTCAAAATTAAAAATAAATAAATAAATAAAAGGGCTGGGGAGTAACAAACAAACAAAAACACCTCTTTCTGAGGTTTTAGAGTCTCTGCTGAGACACACTAGCAGCACAGAATTCCAAGCAAGATACTACCTTAGGCTGAATCACAGTGTACTTGCCATGTATTTGGGTTGAAAATGAAATTGATTATGCTAAAAGGAGTCAGGGAAGATAAGGGTTATTTTTATTAACTGCCTGTAATTTTTCACAGAAACATTCTGGTCTTGGTGGAGATCTATATATGATAGGTAGGCCTGGTCTTAGCAGACCTTGGGTAACTCAGACAGGTGTTGTGGTCTTTAGATATCTGTGCAATCAAGAACTTGCTTGTTCTTTAAAGAGGGTCACTGGTCCCTCTTTACCAATAAGGAATGGGGATCTGGAGCCTGTGTTGCCAAAACTAGAGGACAGGAGGACAGAAGGACAATGGGAGAAATGGGGCAGCTTCCTTGAATGAGGGAGAGAGCAGCATGTTCTGTTGTCTAAAAGGAGAGTGCAAAAAATAAGGGAAGCTCCATTGGAGATGGTTAATGAGAGAAGAGATCCAGCAGTTGTAGCAGCCCCTGCCCCTTAAAAACTTTGGGAGAAGATCCCAGTTCTCCTTAACCAGCCCCGATGCCTTTCTGCTCACCATTATTGTTACCCTGACATATCACCCTAAAGAAATTGCCACCCAAATACAGGTGTGTGGTTTGGATCTGAAAAGTCCCCCATAGGCCCATGGGTCTTGGACCCTTAAGAGGTGTGGCCCAGTGTGGCATCTTTAGGTCACTGTGGCTGGGCCCTGGGATAATGAGACTATAGCCCTTCCTCATTTTTGTTTTTTTCAATTCCTGGCCATGAGGTGGGTAGCTTTGCTCTACCATGAGCTCCCTACCATGATGTGCTGCCTTGCTGCAGGCCCAAAAGCAACGGGGCTAAGCAGTCCCATTAGAGGGTGGAAATCTCCAAACTTTGAGACAAAAGAAATCTTTTCTCCATAAGTTGATTATTAGGTATTTGTTACAGTGACCAAAAGTCGACTAACACAGCAGGCATGAGTAAACAAAATAATGTAAATCAAGGAACAGAAAAGAGTAAGTGTGCATTGACTGTGGCTACAAGAAAAGACCTATATCCCGATAGGATTTGATGTATGACATAGTCAGTGAGTGATATTACTCTGCCCTTCATTAGCTGTGGTGCATGAGCACATTACTCTCTTTGCCTCATTTATAGGAGGGACTGATAATAAAACCTGTCACATTCGGTGTTGTGAGAGTGAAATGAATTAATATATCCAAGTTCAGATGAAATGAATTAATACGTCTAAGTTGGCATTTGACTAAGTGCTCAATATGTGTTTTTCTTTATTCTCATCGGTAGAGATTGGAAGATAAGTAGATGAATGATAAAGTTCTTTATTTTTTTTCTTTAAGGTACTTATGAAAAAAATCATGTTTTAAAAAAAAATCCTACTTTCCCCCCATGTAACTTTGTCATGGAGAAAACTCTTATAAGGGACATCAGAGAGACTTCAGGAAATATGGTGGATGTTGATGTGCAGTTTGTTGAAAATTTTTATTACACTACCTATTATTAAACTGTACTTGTCTGTTAGAAATGTGATTGGAAATACCTTGCACATTTAAGTCTGAAAGCTGTGGGTATGGGTGTGGATGACTTTTCCTTTTGTGGTTCTCCTGGGGTTGTGCAGGTTGATTCAAGCTGCTGATAACTCGATCATGATGATTGCTCTTCTGGTTTGGCAGGGTTTTTACTCTTTCTTTAAAACTGTTTTTAAATTGGAACAGTAATATGTGTGCATGGTAAAGCATTTAACAGCACAAAAGGGAATAAAGTAAAAAAAGTGAGTTTCCATCTAGCATCAGGGTTGAGGTTCCCTCCCTGGAGGCAGCTGGTGTTAACAGTTTCTTGCGTTTCTCTCGTGTGTACACACAGAATTTTAGCACACTATCTGCACACAATTCTAGCACACTGTGTGCACACAATTCTACATACTATATGTACTGTTTTGCACCTTGCTTAACCATGCTTCTTGGAGAATGTTCCACACCAAAACACAGTGATATACTGCATTCCTTTTCATAGTATAAAATTGAATCATATAAAATAGTTGATTTTTTTTTTTTAAATCTTAAGAGCTGTCTTTATTGGTTGCAACAATAAATAGGAGAGAGATTATGATGACTCTCACTACTGGGGTGGCGTCCAGAGACTGGGACACCACCCTCCAAAATGCTGATATATAACTGACAATTTTGCATGATTCAACCCAAAATAACTTTGAGAAATATATTTATATAATCAATTTCCTATAGACAGACATTTGTATTTTTTTTAATCATTGGGTATTATAAATAATGGATCTTGTCATACATGTTTGTGTTAATACACTGGTGCGTATGTAGGATAAATTTTTAGAGTGTATGGTTGGGGCTCCTGTGTAGTATTAAGCTTGATGGATTCTGCCAGTTGCTCTTGTAAGTGATTTTAACAATTTGTGCTGCTGCCAGCAATGTGTAAGAATATATGCAGAATTCTTGAAAGAAGAAAAGAATGAAAAGGTAGAATATTCATTCTTGCTTTCTGTCTTAGTCCATTTCCTGTGGCTGTAATTGAATACCATAGATTAGGTAATTTGTAATGAACAGAAATCTCTTGGCTCACAGTTCTGGAGGCTGGGAAGTCTGAGATTGAGGGACCAGTATTTGGTAGGCACTATTTTGCTGCCATATCCCATAGTGGAAGCATCACATGGAAAAGGAGAAAGAGGGGGAGAGATGCTCAAGAGGGGGCGAACCCACTCCTCTAATAACAAACCCAGGCCTGCAACTTGGCATTAGCCCATTGTGAGGATGGAGCCCTCCTGATCTAAACACCTCTTAGAGCTCTCACCTCCCAATACCATCATAATGGCAATAAAATTTCAACACGAGGTTTGAAGGGGACGAACATTTAACCATGGCACCTTCAGTTTGTACTCAGGAAGGCAGTGAAATTAATCTTCTTTGTGTAAAAATAACTATGAGCTCAGGGGTAGTGATAATAATTGTAGTAATGATAATGACAGCAACAATTTAATGAGCATTTATTGTATGTTAGGCAATGTTATAACCCCCCCCCCTTTTTACAGTGTGATTGTGATTAAGTTGAATCCTATAGTAATTTAAAGTTTGTGTCTTTTTTTGGCAGTGATTGGTGATTGAACCCAGGACCTCGTGCCCACTAGACTCATCTCTATCACTGAGCTACAGCCCCAGACCTTTAAAAGTTTTATTTAGAAGCCAGGTGTGGTGGCACATGCTCCTAACAGTGACACAGGAGGCTGACACAGGAGGCTCTCAAGTTCAAGACCAGCTTCTGCAATTTAGTGAAATTCTATCTCAAAAAAAGAGGAAAGGACTTGGGATAAAGCTCAGTGGTTAAGTGCCCCTGGGTTCAATCCACAGTCCGCTCCCCCCCCCAAGGTAAAAAGAAAAAAAAAAGGAAGGCAGATTGAGGCTCCAGCCTCCTTGAAAATGTGGATTGAATCCCATCACTGCCCTTTCCTTGACACTTGGTGGTACTAGGAATTGAACCCAGGGATGCTCTGCTACTGAGCCACATACCCAGCCCTTTTTATTTTTTGATTTTGAGACAGGGTCTCACTAAGTTGCCTTGCTGAGTTTCTGAGGCTGGCCTTGGAATTGTAATCCTTCTTCCTCGGCTTCTTGAGCTTTTGGAATTGTAGGTGTGCACCATCAGGGATGGTGGATTTCCTAACTTTGAAAGGTCAAATAATATTTCATCCTATGTTTATACCATATTTTCTTTCTTCATTCATTCATCAATAGACATTTGGGTTGCTTCTGCATATGGTCTATTTTAAATATTCTGTTACGTATATGGGTGTACAGATATTCCTTCAAGATCCTGCTTCTCAATTGTTTATATACTTAGAAGCGAGATCGCTGGATCATATGATATGTCTATTTTTAATTTTTTGAGAAGCTTCTGTACTGTTCTGCATAATGGATGCACCATTTTATAGTCCCATCATGGCTATGGAGTGGTCCACATCTGAGGCCTTTGCATTCTGTTGAAGTCATTTATGAGGTACTGGGTTCACATCTGCTGTGTACTTGCTAAGTTAAGTGTTTGATGGATTTGGAAAGCGAGGGCAGGGCATATAAAGCTGAATCAGGCAAAGAACTTTCTGGGTGGTGTGAATATTCTATATTTTGATAGATGTTTGGGTTACGGGTTATGTATCATTAAAACTGCGAATGTACATTTAAGGTTTGCACATTTCATTGTATATAAAATTTACATCAAGAGAAAAAAAAACCTAAAATATTGAACTCCTGTTAATGATATGCACTCTGAAGTTTTAGAGGAAAGAGCACTGATGTCTGCAATTTATTTTGAACTGCATAAAAAAAGAGATTAATGGACAGATAAAGAGAACAATTGGTGATAAGCAAGTACAATATATTTAAAATATTAATGAATCTGTTCTCTTTGAAAGTTTTCATAATAAAATGTTGGGGGTAGAAGATGAAAACAGCACCCAGAAGTCCCTGATCTTTACCTTACGCAGCATAATTAATGGCCTTTTGTGTCCCAGTCTAGTCTTTTTTTGAGGTAGCAGGAGAAAATGGAGTCTGATACCGGTTAATCTGAAAACATTTGATCCCGACTGTAGCCTGTTTATAAACCTGAGTCATTCCCAGAAATGCCTTCTATCTTGAGGGATCTGCCAGCAATTAGTAATGGCCAATGGTTGCAAGCAATGTCAAAGTCCTCCAGGACCTGAAGAAAGGGACACTTTTTGCATCATAACTGTCTTGGTCCATTTTCTGCTACAATACCAGAATACCAGATGGGTAATTTATAAACAATTTACTTGGCTCATGGTTTCTGAGTGTGGGAAGTCCAAGGGCATAGCCCAGCAGCTGGCACAACCTTAGTGCTGTGTCATGGCAAAAGAGCCAGTGAACACGTGAGAGATGATTTTTTTCCTCCCAGTACTGGGAATTGAAACTAGGGCCTTGCATATGCTAGGCAAGTGCTCTGCTACTGAGCTACAACCTCAACCCAAATTAAGTTGAATTTATCCTTTTTTTTTTTTTTTTTTCTGGCTACCAGAGATTGAACCTAGGGGCGTTTAATGACTGAGCCACATTCCCATTCCTTTTTATTTTTTATTTTGAGTCTCACTAAGGTGCTCAGGGCCTCACTAAAGTCCTGAGGTTAGCTTTAAACTTGCAATCCTCCCGCCTCAGCCCCTCAAATCACTAGGGTTGCAGGTATGCACCACCATGCCCAGCGAATTTATCCCTATTTCAAGGAGCTCACTTCCAAGATGATCCACTTTCTTTGAGGATTGAGCAGCATTGATTCATTGGTGAGGACAGACCCTCATCTCCTAATCACTTTTTAAAGCTCTTATTTCTGAGTTCTGTTAGAAAGGCAATTAAATTTCAACATGAATACTTGTGGAGGGGACACTCAAACCATAGTAATAAACTAGAACACAATTACACATAATTGAAGTGAAGCTTTCATAAAACTGTACTTTCATGTGCCCTGACATTCTTTTTTTTTTTTTTTTTTTTTCAATATTGGGGATCAAATCCAGGGCCCTCATACATGCTAGGCGAGTGCTCTCTCTCTCAGTTTTTCTAATATTTTCTGTTCTATTTTTGAAAAAGAAGTTTTGATTCACTGATGGATAAGAATCTATATTCTCAAAAATGCTGTTCTAACATAAACCACAGAGACCAAGAGATTAACACATACCATTTACCATTATAAGTGAGATAAATGGACACCACCACGAAAACTATCCGTGCTTTTGGATGTTTCTGATAACTCTCAAGACCTGTAGATCTGAGTTTCATTATCTGTGTCATTGCAGTTCCTTAGTTGTATGATCCTGAAAAAGATGCTTAACCTGTCAGTCTTAGTTTTGTCATCTGTATTATGGAGATATGAGGGGAATACATGCTTCATAGAAGATCCTCCTGCCTGTGCCTCCCAAATTGCTGGGATTACAGGTGTGTGCCACTGCACTTGGCTCAGAATTCCTCAAAAGGATTAAATATGATGATCTCTGTACAGTGCTCAGCCTAGTGCCCAACTGAAAGGTTGCAGTAAGTTGTCAACATTTTTATTAGTCGTGCATTCAGGAACTTCTGTATGTTTGGACCGCAAAAGCAACGGAATGGCTTCTAAGGAATATGGTGTTCCTCATTACCTTCTTCAGTTCCTTTTTCCTGTTGGTTTTCTATAGAAGTAACCTTCAGGAGTGCCCCGTTGTTTTTGCAGTGCTCAGTAAACAGTACTCGCTTTCAGCCGTTGTTGGTGGCACTGGCAAGAGAGCCATTTGGAAACATGGGGAGTTTGGCAGGCTGAGTGGTGTTTGTTTTTGGAGACTGCCTTGGCATAATCCTAGGTGGAAGCGATGCCTGGGGTTTCTCACTGATTCATCCCTTTGGTGTGAATTCTGGAGAAACCGCATCTGACTTGAGGAATGGGCAGGAGGAGCCCCCAGGACCTCACTGCAGATGTGCTTCTTTGAAATTTCCTTACTGAGGGATTATTCCACATCATTTGAATTTTCTCCTTTTTAATCTGAACAACTTGGGCTGCTGGTGGAAATAATTAGAAACTGTGCTGGTATTTTTGGCACAATTAAAAATTTTATTCTTGTGTAATTAATAGAATCTTAGGATTTTAGAGCTGGTAGAACCCTTGGAAGATCCACACAACCCTGCCACTTGATGGGTAAAAGCTCATCCATTAGAGGGGACACAGCATGGGATCTCATATATCATGAGGGCAGTGCCCTTCCTTGCTCATGTCAGCTAGAGAAGAGTACGTTAGCCAGAGAGCTGGTACGTTTATTACAGGTTGACTATTCTTTATCTGAAATGCTTTGGACCAGAAGTGTTTCAGGTTTTAGTTTTTGGAATATTTTCATACATATAATAAAATCTCTTGGGAATGGAATCGATGGTCTGAAAAACACAATTCATTTATGTTTCATATACACATGACCTTGAAGGTTATTTTATGCAGTATTTGTAATGTACCTGTTTTTGACTGTTGCATGATGTCAGGTCTGGAATTTTCCACTTATGTGTCATGTCAATTCTCAAAAAGTTTTGGATATTGAAACATTTTAAATTCTGGATTTGCAGATTGGGAATGATCTCCTTGCACTACAGTGCGCTTCTGCAGTCCTTTCTGAGTGCACAATTTACTACTCCCTATATTTACCAGTTTATCACCTAGGGTAGCAAGCAACTTGGAAGTCTCAGTGGCTTAACACAACAAAGATTTACTTTTTGCTCACATTTTGTATCCAATCTGGGTTGGGTGTAAAATGTCTTTGCTCTGCTCAGTTACTCATGGACTTCGGCTAATAGGGGCCTCATCATCTTAACAGCAAGCCATTTAGCATACATGCCTTCCAGGTTGCCATGGCAAGACAAAGAACTCACACCCACTCTACTATGCATCTGCCCAGAAACGTTAAGTCATTTTGCTCATGGCGCATTGGTCAGAACTGATCACATGACCCTGCTGGATTGCAAGGGATATGGAAATATGGCTAATACATGGAATATTCAAGCTTTACTAGGGAGAAATGAGGCAAGATATTAATGCTTGTTAAAACAGTAGTTTGGAAAATTGTAGTTTCCTGTTTTCTAGGTCTACCAAGAGTTTTATGACTCTACCAGTTTTCTGAGGCTCCAAATTCACGAAGGCCATTGTGGCAGCAGCTTTTTTTGTTATCCTGGTGAGGACAGGGAAATGCTGCCAACCACAGGGTCCATGAGCAGAGCAGCACACAATAGACCACATAGGAATTGTGGGGTCGGCTGTAACTAGATTGTTTGGATTGTGGCATGCATCCTCCTGGTTACTTTGTGTGGTAAGCTGCCCCTCACCAAAAAAAAAGATAAGAAGGATCTAATTCCCTGGAACTGGTGAGTGATACTTTATATGGCAAAAGGAATTTTATAGAGATGTGATTAACCTTCAGATGGTGGGGTTATTCTGGATTATCCTGGTAGGTAGTAGTGCCATTGTAGCTTGTATTGTTAAAAGGAGGAGGTTGGGGGAGATGTCATAGAGAAGAGGAGGGGGCAGTGGGTCATGGGGACAAAGAGTGGCGTGAAGTGACCTGGAGCCAAGGAATGCCTGCAGCCACTAGAAGCTGGAAGAGGCAAGAAGTGAATGCTCAGAACTTCCAAAGGGATATGACCTGGCTGCCATCTTGATTTTGACCCAGCGATACTGATTTTGTATTTCTGGACTCTGGCTTCTGTAAGAAAGTAAATTTCTTTTGTTTCAAACTACTAAGTTTGTGTTTTGTTTTGTTTTTTTTTTTTTTAATGGCAGTGACAGGGAACTGTAATATACTTTGGTGCATAAAATAGCATTTTTCATCTATAAAAGTGGCAGAGATCACCAAATTCAGTAATACTTTACATTGGTGAGGCTGTGGGAAATAGACTGACCTGTGTTGCTGGTAGGAGGGCAGTTTATATAACATCTGTGGGGGTAGTTTGGCCAGATCTAAAAACATTATCTCCTTTGACCCAGTATATTGTTCAGAGTTTGGAGTTTATCCTTATTATATGTGGACATGTTTGAACTGATATAGAAACAAGAATATTCATTGTACCATTGTTTGTGGTAGCCAGAGATTAGAAACTTCCTAAATGTTCATCAAGTGAGCTGGTTAAATAAATCACAACACAAACATTCAACAGAATACTGTCACGACATTTAAGAAATGAGGAAAGTCTTTATTCAATACTAATATGAAATGATCCACATGCCCTCCACACACAATTTTATTATAATGCTGAAAGAATTCTTTAAATTTTTTTTTTTAGTTATAGATGGACACAGCACCTTTATTTATTTATTTATTTATTTATGTTTATGTGGTGCTGAGGATCAAACCCAGTGTCTCACATGTGCTAGGCAAGCACTGTACCACTGAGCCACAACCCCAAGCCCTGGGAGAATTCTTAAGAAACTGATATGTGTGTCCCCACATATGAATGTGAATATCTGTTCAAAAAATAAATAAAAGTTAATGAAATAAATGAAGTTAAGTTTTATGGCACCACAAAGCCCTGTGATAAGGAAACCTGATTAGTTGTGTTTACTTGTTTCCATGAGTAGCAGCCTGTGCAGCTTGGGTTCTGTAGAATGCTCTAGAGTAATTCTTTTCAGTATATTACCATTCTTACTCTCATCCTACTTACTCTGATTTTTTTTTCCTCCTTCTACTGGACTTCTGATGTTTAAGTCTAGGTAAGAAAGAATTAGGAAAAAATGAATGATGGTATGCTAATACTATTTTAATTTCCAGTTAAAAATTTTTAATTAATTTACAATTTCTCCTGAAGTACCTCTGTCTTCATGCCAGGGCTTCCTAACTGGCATGCTGAGATTTGATTTCCTCAGGCTTAGAGTATACAGGGCCAGGGCCAGAGTGGCCAGAGCCCTCAGGATGGTGGTTTCTGCTTAAAAGAATTCTACCCTTTGGCTCTAGGAGGTTGTGTAAATATTAATTATTTTCAATGTGTGCAGTGATGTGGAAAGGTTGGTAAATATGACTGTAGGCAAAATGTGGACGTATATTTTTAAAATATATATGCTACATAAAAATAATTTAGGAAATAATGAAGTAGTTGTGGTCTTCAGGGCATCCTGGTGGTGGTTTGCTCCAAGGTGGGAGTCCTTGGCCTTTTCCCACTGAACTGGGATGAGGACAGTGGGGAGGTGCACCTCCTGCCCAGGACCATCAGGAGGAGAGGAAGAGGGATGTTTTAGGAAATGATTTTGTACTTACTCTAATCTATCAAGAGAGAAATGATCAAAAGACAGTGGGCATGTCCACTGTGGATAGGAACAACACCATTCTGACCTGCCTCATAAAGGTTACCACAGTTAAGAACCTCTGTCCCCAAAGACTGAAATTTCACACGGTGGCCAACTCAATTTAAGTTAATTTCAAGTCACCAAACAAGAGAGTTTTTAGGTATTAATGATAAGTAAAAAAAAAAAAAATCATTTAAAGGCTGTATTACTTATCACATAATATGTATAAGAACTTTATGAAGTTCAGTTTTCATGAGAACTGTGCTGTTTGTCCTTCTGTTGCGTCCTGGTGGGTCTGATGATGTTGGTGATGCTGTCTGTTCTTCATGTTTTCTGGAAAAGTAACTGAATTAATATGTCAGTGTAGTACTATCTGAAGAAATTCAAGAGCTATTAAAATGCTTAAAAATAAAGTGATCAATTCTTCCTTTGTTCTCTCGACAGGATAATTGAAGCTATCTGCATAGGGTGGTTCACTGCAGAGTGCATCGTGAGGTTCATCGTCTCCAGAAACAAGTGTGAGTTTGTCAAGAGACCCCTGAACATCATTGATTTACTGGCAATCACGCCATATTACATCTCCGTGTTAATGACAGTATTTACAGGGGAGAACTCTCAACTGCAGAGGGCTGGAGTCACCTTGAGGGTGCTCAGAATGATGAGGATTTTTTGGGTGATTAAGCTTGCCCGACACTTCATTGGTCTTCAGACACTTGGTTTGACTCTCAAGCGATGTTACCGAGAGATGGTTATGTTACTTGTCTTCATTTGTGTTGCCATGGCAATCTTTAGTGCACTTTCTCAGCTTCTTGAACACGGGTTGGACCTGGAAACATCCAACAAGGACTTTGCCAGCATCCCCGCTGCCTGCTGGTGGGTGATTATCTCTATGACTACAGTTGGCTATGGAGATATGTATCCTATCACAGTGCCTGGAAGAATTCTTGGAGGAGTGTGTGTTGTCAGTGGGATTGTTCTGTTGGCATTACCTATCACTTTCATCTACCATAGCTTTGTGCAGTGTTATCATGAGCTCAAGTTTAGATCAGCTAGATATAGTAGGAGCCTCTCTGCTGAGTTCCTGAATTAATGCATTGCAAATCAATTCTTGCATACACTTGGTTTGATAGAAAGGGTTGACGCTGCTTCATATTCATGTGTTTCTTGATGGGTGAGCACTGCAGTGGCATTGTCATCGTCTTGGTAGGATAAAAATTATCCTTCCCAGCTGAAGGGATAAAACAGTTTACTTACTACAGAGTAAATAGGATTGAGACTGCGAAGGAAGAGCAATGACTCCTAGAGTAAACTTTAGGACTTTATTTTGTTTAGATTTGTCTCTTCCTTGCCTTGAACAATCACATAGTTGTTTTTTTTTTTTTTTTAAAGTACATTATTTGGACACTTTAAAACAGAAAGGTACTATTTTTCAAATGTTTTTCCATCCTAACGAATTCTGAAGAAGCTTGGAACTTGTAGTGTTATTTTTTGAGACTAACATTTTCATTTCTAAATGTTTTATAATTTCTTGTATCAATGTCAGAAGTATCCTGGAAACATATGTCACATGCAGGAACTGTTTAACAAATACTTAAAAAATTTTGGCCAAAATTTAAACTGTATAATGGAGCTAGATGCAAGTGTGAATATTATTTGAAACACTTTTCCATATTTATCTATCCTCTGCTTTATTTTTTTGCCTATTATTTACCTTATCATGGAAGCTTGAGTATGTTTACCCTTTTCTATTTTGGGTTTCTTTATCTCTTTACTGAAATGACTTCAAGAAAGTGTTTAAGAATGAAGAGAGCTTGTATTGTTTAGCCTTTTGTTGGATAATATTAGAATTCATTGCTGTTACTAGGTGATAATCATTCTAACATTCAGATGTCCAAACAAGAATATTTCCATCATAAAAATGATAATAGAAATAGTTGATATTATCAGTATTACAACCCGTATTTGTCATCTTCTGTTCTTAGTTTTCTCCCCAGACATCATGAGTTTAATGAGACTTACCAGATGAAAGTATATTTATGTGGCCTTTTGATACCAAAGTCATACTTATGTGTTGTCACTAGATTTTCATTAAAAAAGGAACATTATTGTACTCTTAGTTGCTGAGTAGCTAAGTCAGTTTCAAGCTAGCTAGAAGCAATGAATACATAATTATTTGACCTGATCTTCACCATCATAAATCAGTTATGGTAAAACTCTTTTTTGTAAGACAATTGAGTAATGTACCATATTAATCTGTCTAGATTATTAGTACTAGATAATGTGCAAGATGATTATTTAGTGCTAAATTTTAACAATATGGACTAGAATTTTGCCTTTTCATCCAGTTAATAAAAGAAGTCATTTAGAAACAAAAAATTAAAAGTCATAGATTTATGAATAATTTATTGTGCACACTGTAACTATTGGGAGTGGAGGAGAGAGAGGTTGGGAGGTGGTCGATAGGACAGAGAACCTAGATGTAATTATCAAAAAAGAAATGGGCATTACCAGGAGTGGTCATTAAAGGAATGATCTATCAGCTCATTCAGACTTTTGACTATTATGGGTAGAAACTCAGGGCAAGAGAGGACACGATTGTGAGGGAGTTGTAACTAAAGCCTGGATCTCCAGAACCCAACCCTAGCCCTGCAGTTTTGTTTATTTTTTTGTAATGATTTTTGTGTACTGGAGACTGAACTCGGGAGCCTTCTACCACTGAGCTACATCCCAGCCCTTGTTGATTTTTATTTTGAGACAGTGTCTTAATAAGTTGCAGGGTCTGACCCAGAATTTGCAGTCCTGCCTCAGCCTCCCGTCGCTGGGATTTCAGGCATGCGCCACTGCACTTAGCTGGGGTTTTGACACCCATTGGGTCTGACAAAAGCCTTGAGAAACCACACACTTCTTTGTCATTGTCATTACTAATGTAATGATAGAAAAGCTGTTGTATTTTCCCTAATTTTCTTTCCTGAATTTAGGTGATATTTCAGCCATTAAAAATCTCACTCCAGGGCTGGGGTTGTGGCACAGTGGTAGAGCGCTTGCCTGGCATGTGCAAGGCCCTGGGTTCCATACGCAGCACCACATATAAATAAATAAAATAGAAGATCCATTGACAACTAGAAACAAATAAACAAACAAAAAAACACCTCACTCCAGGGCTGGGGATGTAGCTTAGCGATAGAGAGAGCTTGCCTAGCCTGTGCAAAGACCTGGGTTCAATCCCCAGTACTGGGGGAAAAAACCTCATTCCATTTTCCCTCTATTTCTCACTTATATGCTTCCCCCCCTCATTTGTATGCTGCTTTTTTTACATACTGAGTACATTCTGTTATTTATTATACATTCATTGTATTTTAACATAACTGAAACATGTGGCATGGATTTTTAAATTTATTTTTACCAGTTTGAACTAAGGCTTTGTGATTCAAACAAATAATGTGCAGATTATTTAATGCACCTTCATGTTACTAATAAAAATACGATAATCTTCCATTTACTGGTACTGGGAACTCTTCTTGTGAATATGCATTATCTCCCTAAGTAAATTATAGCTTTTCTTGAGAACTGAGACCCTCTCTCTTGCACACACCTGCGCTTCCCCTCAGTGTCCAGTCCTGGACATAAACTTTTGGCTGATGTGGAGATAGAAACTTCTACCTGAAGAGGAAAGGATACGGATGTGCCTGTACATGTACATGTATAGCTACACACAGACACACATACAGACTTCAAGTTGCCCTTAAGTAACAAGTCAGACATCTCTTGTTGATAATGCCAGATTTTGTACAGGGCTGCTTTCCAGAAAGAAGCATGTGGGTTAAATGCTAAGAACAGTAACACTGCCCATTCCTTTTTTGGTATGGGGGATTGGACCTAAGGATGCTTTATCACTGAGCTATATCCCCAGCCCTTTAAAAAATTTCTTTTTTTTTTTTTTAATTTTGAGGCAGGGTCTTGCTGTGTTCCTGAGGGTCTCACTAAATTGCTGAGGCTGGCTTTGAACTTGTGATCCTCTTGTCTGCCTTCCGAGGTGCTAGGATTATAGGCTGCTGGTTGAAACAGTTGCATTTGTTCTTGGTTATTTCTAACCACACTTTTTTATTTACTTTTTTTTTTTTTTTTTAATGTGGTGCTGAGAATCAAAGCCAGTGCCTCACACATGCCAGGCAAGTGCTCTATCACTGAGCCACAACCCCAGCCCATCTAACCACACTTTTTAAACTTTTGAGTGCGTTAAAATATTATTTCACTGTGGCTGCCAGTAAGTCAAAATAATGTTTCCTTTTTTAAACTTCTGTGAGATGCTTTTCCTCTCCTATTATTGGGATAAGTAGAGATGGATTAAGTTGAATGTTGGTGCTGGAAGAATTTTCTTCGTTGGCTTGATATTTTCTAGAAGTGACTGATTTTTCTTCTTTTCTATAGAAATGAAAATAAAACTCTGAAAACTCCTTGTTCAGATTCACTCTTAAACTTTGTAATGTCAAACTTAATGCAGAGCTTCAGAGAATATTTCCAGAGCCCTCTGACCCAATATAAATGGGTGTCCTTTATAGCATGCAATAAACAATCCAATCAATCAAACCTGGTTAAATATGTTATAGGGTCATAGGAAGTTGAAAGTAAAGAGATATTGGAGACCCATTGGCCTACCTTGCCCCAGTAGTATACCCTGTGTCCCATGCAGATCATAGCAACCAGGGAGGTGGCTCTCTTTGGGTTATGATTTAAGCATGGTCACAAGAATGTTGAATTAGGACCCAGAAACCTGATTTCCAGACTTTTGTTTCAAGTATTCTTTGGATATACTTCCTTTTAAAAATAACATCAAAAGAAATGAAGGATTTCTTTTAAAAATATTTTCTGTGAGGCTTTGGAGCCACCCTCCCCCTTTAGTTCTAATTAAAAAATGTTTTGTTTTTTTTTTAATCTTTTCAGTGTTGGCCATGGAATCCAGGGCTTAATGCATGCTAGGCAAGCAATCTGCCATTGAGCTATGTCCCAGTCCTCAAATATTGTTCGTAGAAACCTTAGATGTCAGGAATGACAACTTGAAACCAGTACAGAGTGTAGGGAACTCACATTTTCATAGGATTTTCCCTTCTCAATGCCCCTGTGCTCCTTACTGACTTTTGCCCCTATGTGTTGACCCCGGGCCTCATGCATGTTAAGCAAGTGCTTTAACAATGAGCCATATCCCTAGCCCATCACTAGGACTTTAAATTGCAAAACCTGTTGTGTACCCAGTCACATATATAAAAATAAGTATAGGCATTTCACAGTTACAGCATTATTTAGAAGAGCCAGGCTGAGAAATATCCTAGCTGAGTAGGAAGTAACATGGGTAGAAGCTCTAATGGAATGTTCTGGAGAAGTTCCAGTTTGGTCCAGGAAGGTTGCATACACTTCTCTGTTTGTTCAGCATGCATTCATATGGTGTTTTGCTTCCTGCCTTTTCAGAACCCATCTGCACTCATAGGATGGGGCATATCAGTTCTGCCTCTGAAAAAAACTAATGATTTATTGCTCCTTTTGTTGTGGAACCTTCCATAGACTTGTGAAATGTCTTCTGTAAGCGTGATTATATTGCCCCATTCTGTGATTAACTTATGCCTAAACTTTCAGATTTTTCTATCTGTCCCAGGTATTACCAATAAGTACTTAAATTTTGGCCATTACTATGAGCTTAATTGCCAGTTTGTGAAATTGAATTTGATAATCTATATTTATGCAGTAATTTCAACAAATTTAATTTTAAGTAGCTTTGGAGGAAATTCTGTGATTTATATTTAAAAATACCAAGAACACTAAACCAAGTATAGTTAAAGCTTAAGTGACATTTAGTGGGTAAAAGCCAGAAGGAATATTATTTGGCTTTCACCTGCCAGGATTAAGTGATGCTATGTCATTTATATCTGAAGTAGTGCTCTGGTGTACTTACTTATGCAGCATTGTATTAAAATTAAAACTAAAATTTCCCATAATTTTGTATAGGGTAGCTCCCCCACCCCCACTTGATTTCAGTTATTTCTATTGTTTTAAAATTAATTCTATAATTCTGCCAGTGACAAAGTAGAGACCATTTGTAAGCTGGATTTTAAAATGTTTGTTTGCTTGCTTTAAGAAGCATAAATAATGATAGGTGTATTTTGCTGTATTAGTGCACAATGATATATTGAAAATATATACTGCTTTTTATCTGTATCTTATAAACTCAATATTGCACCTCTGATAAAATTTCATGCTTGGGGCTGGGGGTGATGCTCAGTGGTAGAGGGCTTGCCTGGCATGTGCAAGGCCCTGGCTTCAATCCCCAATTACCTAAACATAGACAAACAAAAACTTCCATACTTTCCTATTCTATAATACAGATGACAGGAGAATTTAATTTCTTTGGTGGAAATTAGTATTTGTAGTTACAGATCCTGATCTTTGATATAAGTAAGATGTTTATTCTGTGGTCACTGCAATATACATTTTTATTTTATCTTATTTTATTTTTTAAAACCATAACCATTTTTTCATATGAATTACTTGGAAATCAAATTTGAAATCATAAAGCCAATGTAAGACTTAATTTTTATATTTATGTGAAAACTATTTTTGTTTCCATGACAAAAATGGAAAGTTTAAATTTTTTGTTTTGAGATAAATTGCTTAGTATCTTATCCATATTTTTCTTTCTTTTAAAAAAATCTTTTTTAGTTGTAGATGGACACATACCTTTATTTTATTTATTTATTTTCATGTGGTGCATAAGGATTGAACCCAGGGCCTCACACATGATAGGCAAACACTCTACCACTGAGCTACAACCCCAGCTCTGTATTTTTCAATTCAGTAATTTTTTATCGCTCTGAGGGCTTATTTAAAAATAAATAATACAGCTAGGTGTGGTGGCATATGCCTGTAATCTCAGCTATTTGGAGGCTGAGGCAGAAGGATTGCAAGTTTGAGGGCAGCCTGGGCAACTTACCAAAAATCTGCTTCAAAAAATTTAAAAAAGGGCTGGGGATGTAGCTCAGTAGTAGAGTACCCCTGTGTTCAATCCCCAGTGCATACATACATACATACATGTAATAAATCACATAAATATTCTGGTTTTAAAATTAGAATGGTAGGTTACAGTCACTTTCTTTAAGATTTGGTTTACAATCATTTAAGAAAGCTCACCTTTTATCAGTTGACTGTAGATGTGTATTTTTTGACTCAGTCCTTTCTAGTAATCTATATGTCTTTTCTTATGCCAACACTACACAGAAGACTAGCTTTGTAGTAAGTCTGGAAATCAACAAGTGTGAGTCCCTTTTCACTTTCAATACTGTTTGTCCTGTTCTTGTTCTCTTTCATTTCCGTGTGAATTTTAGAATTGGCACATCCTTTTGTCTTAATAAAATGTAGGTGAAATTATCAAAATTTCACCTACTAATTGCATCTGTTGACCATTTAGGGGAGTTTTGCCATCTTAACAATGTTAAGCCTATCAGTCCATGAATATGGACTGTCTTTCCATTTACTTTGCTCTTCCTTAATTTTTTTCATTTGTGCTTTATAGTTTTCAGTGGCAGATCTTAAATTTCTTTGGTTTAATTTATTTCACCGCCAGATTGAACCCAGTGGTGCTCTATCACTGAGCTACATCCCCAGTCCTTTCTATTTTTTTGAGACAGGTCTTGCTAAGTTGCTCAGGCTGGCCTGGAGCTTATAATTCTCAACCTCCTGAGTTGCTGAGATTGCAGGCATGTGTTGCTGCACCTGGCAAATACAACTGATATTTTAATATAAATCTGTGTCCTATAATCTTGCTGAACTTATTTATTAGCTCTAATAGTTGCGTAAGGATTCTTTAGTGTTCTATATGTATATAAGATCATATCATCTGCAGTGAAATAGTTTTACTTTTTTCTTTCCAATCCGAATTTTATTTATGTCTCTTGTTTAATTGCCCCAGTTTGTATTTTCAATACAGTGTCAAAAAGAAGTGATGAGAATAGACATCCTAGTCTTATCCCTGATCTTAGGGGGAAAACTTTCAGTCCTTCATCATTAAGCATGATGTTAGCTTGGGTTTTCCCATAGATACCCTTTGTCATGTTGAGGAAGTTTCTTTCTGTTTCTTCTTTGTGAAATGCTTTTATCATGACAGTGTGGTTTTTGTTTTTGGTACTGAGGATTGAACTTAGGGGTGCTTTACCACTGAGCTATATCCCCAGCCACCACAACCCCTTTTTAAGAGTCTCACAAATTGCTGAGGCTGGCCTTGAACTTGCAATCCTTCTGCCTCAGCCTCTGAAGTCACTAGGGTTACAGGCGTGAGCCATCATGCCCGGCTAACAATGTGCTTTAATGAACAGATGGAAAGCTTTTGTTGTGACTTTGAGTTGTTATCCTATCTGTGTTAGAAAATACGTTTTGTTCAAGTGAGTTTCTAAGTCACTAAAAGATACTAATCAGGTTGAAGCCATAAAAGTGCTTCTTGATAGTTTTTGGACAGCTCAATTGATATACATTTTATGGTTTCTAAGTCTATTAAGCTGATTCTCTTCATTAACCTAAGTTAATTTGGGTTTGTGTTCTCTTGCCTAAAGATACAGAGACACAGAGATATAAGAGACATAAGATGATTTGTTTCTGTTGGTTGATTTAATTTAATGCTTCTTTATTACCTGACCCTGGGCTTCCCTAACACGTATTCCTGGAGTATTAGGAGCATACCAGAGGGTGTAGAGCTAGGATGGCTATCTCTCCAGGAGGTGAGTGTGAGAGCCTGTCTTGGGGTGCCCTGATAGAAGAGCTTGAGAAGCAGGAAGTCTGTTGAGCTTTCTGGAATTGGGCTTCCTGGTAGTGTTGAAGTCTGCATCTTTCCACAGTACTTATATGAAAGGCACATGTCACTGAATTACTACTGAGGGGAAGCAGGTCTCAAAAGCAGAACTTGGTAATTCACCTATGGCATTGCCCTTGAAAACAATTTAAAAAAATCTTTTGTGTGCCTTGTCTAATGAATGTCACTCTTGTACTGGGCTCTAGGGGGTACATAGGGATGATCATCAGCAGACCTCACCCTGGCAAATACCTTCTGAGAGATGCTTGTGTGTGGAAAAACCCCACCTGTGCTCGAGACCACTTCTTTGGTTTAACCTAAGTCTCCTTTTTGCAAAATCTGAGCCCAGATTTTTAAAATATAATTTATTATCATGTGTATGATCATTCTGAAATTTCTTTAGGAAATTATGACAGTAAAATAAACTCAGTATTATGCATAAGTAACACATCCCCACATGGCTGGAAGATCTCTTGCCAGTTTTCCAGTTTGGCTAACTTCTGATAGATACAACCCCTCTGGTATTTTTGAGTAATTTTGTGAGTAACATTGCTAATGTAGTATTTGAATGAATACTTAAAATTCTCTGATTTTGTACATATGCCCCAAGGGCCTTTAGCTAATGGTTATATTTTTAATAAATCATATGAATGCTAGGCAAATGTTAATGATCTTCAATGCAAATGTGGGTATCAAACCAAATGAAGTTATGAACCAAGACTTGGAACTCATTACATAAATAATATTCATATTTTTTAAAAGTGTTTAGGGAAAAAAGATTTTAAAGAGAGGTATTTTTGCCATAACTGTAAAATATATGTTATTTGGTACTATTCATAAAAACTGTTCTTAGGAATAGCAGGATCCCCACTTACTAATCATTGAATGCTTGAATAATGGCTACAATTCTTAAAAATTTAGAGCAATGAATGTTATAGAACTCTTTAAATAAAAGTAGTATGTTAATGTTTTATAATTCTCTTATTTTTCTTATACTTATAAATATTCTGAAAATAAATATCTGGTCTTAGTTGATCATTCTAATATAATTTGCTTAGAGGAAAAAAAAATGAAGCTAGCAGTCCCTCAAAAATGTGCCTTTCCCTGGGTCCGCAGCTCAGTGGTAGAACACTTGCTTAGCATGCATGAGGCTCTGGGTTGAATCCCAGCGCTGCAAACCAAACAAAGCAAAAACCTTTCTCCTTGTATTATAGTCTCTCCTTCCAGGGAGGCGCAGGGGTCACTACAGGTAATGGGGTGTTTACTGTAAGGACACAGCAGCAGCTGCCTGCTTGAGTGTGGTGGTTCCAATTTCGCCTCTCCTGCCTCCCAGGGTTGGCATCCAGACTGGCATCACTCTGACTTGTGTGGCATCTCTGCTTCTCTTCCAGCATCTTCTCCACTCCAGGTCCATTGCTTCATTCTCTTCCCACTTTCCCTGTTCAGATTCCAGAGTGGCATTAGCTAACTAAGCCTGACCATCTTCTGGGTAGGGAGAGGTTTCCAGGGGAATGGGGAGATTGCTACTGGCAGGGCAGTTTCCCTTAGAAGGAGGTGTTAGAAGAGCCGTCATGGCACCAGAGACACTGAGCAGAGCAGCCACTCTGGCCCACCACATGACATTGTGCTGATTGGACCCAGTGAGCAAGAAGTAGCAAGAACTTAGCTGTCACAGTGATTGGCTTGCCTGGTTTATTCAAGAGTAGACAATGGATTTTACTCAAAACTCTAATCATTCTTGTTATATAGTTATAATAAGAGTGAGTCATTCTGTAGGCAGAAGCTGTGGCTGATTTGTGGCTCTAGAAGTGAAGTCAGTGCCATGTTTCACAAAGTACTAAATTAGCAGATTTCTAGATCTCTTCAATTAAGGGAACACTTAACTTGGCGTTTATACTTGGAGCTCCTTACACAACTCCCCACCCCCAAACATTAGGACATTTTTACACTGGAGCAGCTCTGTGAGATTGGTACCAGTGAATACTCGAGGGTGCTTTTATCTATGTGTTCTTGTAGGACCCGGCAGGGGACCTCACAGCCATATGGTACCTGACATCACTGTGGAAGTGAGATCTGGGTTGCCAGTCTTTCTGGTTACTCAATATGTGGCTGTTTTAATGTTTATTGTTTTTGTTGTTATTTATTCAGATTGGTAATCCCATTTTGTTTCTCTTATTTTGATCTAATTGGGAAATTTAATAAGCAATTCCTGCCAAACTTCCCCTTAGAACAACATTTTTTTCTAGAGTGTTTGATTAAATTATTAGGTGAAACTAATTAGTTGGTTTGTTTTTCCCCCTCTTAATGCCATAGAGAGTTTGGTAGAAGAAATGAGTGCAGTAATTGTCAAACTTAAAAAAATAAGCAATCTACCTTGTTGTTGGTTTATCTTTGTATTTGGGCATAATGAATACTGTCTTTCCATCTTAAGGAAAACATTTTGAACGTGAGTACAGTTAGTAATCAGATTTTTTCACTGGATATATTGCATCAAACTATTTAATAATTAAAAGTACCTAGACTCTACAAGCCTTTGGGCTAGAACAGAAATCTGGGGTATATTTTTTCCACCTATGTTATATCATAATTTTTTGTTTTCAGGGCTGCAAACTGATGACTTATACATTAACACACCAAATGGCTTGCAATTTAGATTTGTATCATCCTTCATTTCAGAAAGCCATCTACTAAAATCTCCAAAGATAAGCTGTTAGGCCATTTCTAACTTGAAAATGAAGAATAGATCTACTTTTGTAAAAATCACACAATGTAGATTTTAAAAATAAATTATGAATACCATGTCATGGATTATATTTTATTTAAATTATTTATGTAAAGGTATGTCTATTTTGCACTAAGAAGTATCTTATACATCTAGTCACTTTTGTATCATGATGGTTTAGTTTTATGTTGAAAAATGATAGGAAACATTTTTATTTTTGCTTTAATTTTGAGCTGATCACCATACCCTCCCTCATAAAACCAAGGCCTCTCTTTAGTCCAGAATAGCTTGAATTTTGGTGCAAATTTTTGTTATTTTCAGAAATTAAATCGAAGTAGCCTTATATTAAAGGTAGCCTTATGTGGAGAGCCTTATTACAAAGATATCAGAACATTTAATTTCTAGTACTTTTTCTAGAATTCAGAACCTTGGGTATTTTGGAGCATATAAGAACTTTGAGAAGAGTTCTCTATTTATGGCTGAGGTATGTTATGTACACTGGATGTCTTTATACTTTCTGACATTTGCATTTATGTTGTGGAAAGTTATACCTCGGTTTCTTGTTTGGCACAATAAAGCTCATCAACAGATAAATTGTTCTGTGTGTATGTGTTAAAAGATTCTTGCCTTAAAATAGAGTACTCATGTGGCAAAATGGTCTTCTAGTGATTCATCTTTCTGTGTGCCTGGTCAATGCAGGCCTGATAAAGTACAGGGAGTATGAAAGAAGATGAAATAGCTTTCCATTGTTAATAATCTGAACCTGGATTAAAGGTATTTGGGGCATGTAATGATTTTGTGGAAAAGGTAATGTGTCTGTTTGACTTTTACTGTTAAAGATGGCAAGTGGTTGAACAGATAACATTTGTTTTGGTTTTAACCATTATTTTTTTTGACTCTGTTCTAAAAGGAAATAGTTATTGAAAGTGCATATGTGGTCAGTTTTACTACTTCCACTGTGCACACATTGCTTCAGCTAACCGTCATCACTGATGGCCACTGCACATGTCATAGAGAGATCAGACGTGCTGCATCAACTGATGGAAGTGGTAACGTGGATAAGCAAAGATTGTTTTATAGTTCGGGATTTAAGGTCATAATTATATTGTCTGATAGCTCTTGTAGGAAGGATGGTTTATGGACACATAGCTTTTATCTTCTAATATAGAGTCTTAAATCAGCTCAATTTATGTGATGTAATTTTGTTTTCCACTTTGATGCAGGATTAGTAAAGTCTGCGGTCATTTGGTTCCTCGCTTTTCTTACCTGACTGTGTTAATAGAGTTGTCAGATCTTCTATAGTACCTATAAATGTACATCAAATGTTTAATTGATGGTTGAAACTTTTTAGCATCTTCAGTCCTTGAGGAAGTACTATTTTATAAAAAGTAACTTTGTTATGATATAAATATGTTGAATGCACACCAGAAAAAAAAAAAACAAAACTGTACAGCTTTAACATTTGAAGAGTTAATAAATCTTGCCTTTGAGAACCACCTGGAGCTGGTACTAACTACTGTTATCTGTTGAATCGATTCCATTAATTGGTGTAGTTTTTTTTTTTTTTCCTTTTTTTAAAATTTGTTCTTATTAGTTATTCATGACAGTAGAATGTATTTTGATAGATTATACATATATGGAGTATAACTTACCTTCTGGTTGTACATGATATGGAATTACATTGGTTATGTAATCATATGTGCACATAGGAAAGTAATGTCTGATTCGTGTAGTTTGTTCTTGATGAACTTAATTCCCTTCTGTTTGGAATCAAAACTTCACTTGCAATAAACGACTGGTGGATGAAGCATAAAAGGCGTCTCCTGGCTGTGACAGTGCCTGTGCGGATTGGGTGGCTGCAGTCCATCATTTGATCCTCTGGCCGACACTCATGTTTTCCTCCTTTGCAAGTACTCCTCTTCTCTGTGGTAAGAACATAATTAATCTACGTGAGGTGAGTTTCCAGGGGACGGTAATGGGTACCCAGTGGCATAGAAAATATATAGTTAAGTGAGAAATCTTGGAAATTTGCTGCTTGTTTACAGTGTGTTCTTGGTGACAAAAGTGCCTGCCAGACTCTTTCAGTTCTAATGACTCTCTCCTTCATGCCCACTCTGTCTGCACCATCCCTGCCCACACCCCACCTTTGACCCCATGGTGCTTTCTCCCCATTGCCCCGTCGGTATTGCAGACACATCTCCAGGAAGCAGGCCGGCAACACCAGACAGCACTTTCCCTGGGGCAGAGACCCTGCTTACCTTGACTGTCTCAGCAGGCCCTGGTGAAGGGCTTAATTGTGAAAGTCACCCCTGCAGGAGATGCGAGGACCTCTTAGGGCAGATTAAGTGGGTTCCTTCCTGGACAGTTATTGAATGGGGCCCAGCATTCCCTCCAGGGTCTCTGACCAAGGTGTGAAGTGGTTTTCCCCATGTTGGGTAGAGAGGTTTCCTTTGATTTATTGCTGGTAAAGTTGTTGCTTCAAGAGCTGGGCACAAATTCCACAAACAGTAGGGAATCACAAGAAATTTGTGCTAATTGCCTTTAAGATAGGAGCCCATTTTGTCAGGTAACACGTTTGGGCTGTTAATCAGAGTGATGATTTCTAAGCCACAGGGTTTGCTTCTTGTCTGAGTTTTTCTTTATATTTTATTTTTGGAACTAATCAGGTTTTTGTTTTCTTCTGGGGAAAAATAATAGCAAATGTCAGCCTGAACATTATATGACTGGGTTATTTTTCACAAATAAAAAAAAAAAAAAAGCCCAAGCCAGGGTTCCTGGTTGAAATTTTGAATACCTGAGAACATCATTAATGTTTTGATAAAAAGAGGTGGTAAGAATCTTCAGCGGCCACCCTCCCGCTCATCTTTCATTGATGTCTCAAGTTGATAAGTGATAGCTATCAGAAGTTTCAGCACCCCTACCCTCTGCATATTAAGCAGGGTCTGTCCAAGTACTTCTCCTTTTGTGTTCAGCCTGTGAATACAGCGAAATCTGATGAATATTTGGACAGAAATGGGCTTTGGCACTCAGCTATAAGAGCAGTGTAACCTTTCCAAGGCCAAAGAATTTTTTTGGTGTGTGGGTGGTCCTCCTGTCTGCTGGAAACAGAAGAAAGTCTTTCTGCCTTGCCAAGTCCTGCGGAATTTGTGGAGCTTGAGGTGGGAATCTCGAGGACCCCGAGGGGTCTGGGGAGAGAGGAACTTGAGGTTGACTTGACTTAGGCAACCAGTTCTTTTGTCGAAGCTAGCTAGGAGAGATTGGACTCATCTTAAAAACAAACTGAATTTTTAAATGTATAAAAATAGTGTAATCCAGCCCGGTGCGATGGTGCAGGCTGAGGCAGGAGGATCGCGAGTTCAAAGCCAGCCTCAGCAAAAGCAAGGTGCTAAGCAACTCAGTGAGACCCTGTCTCTAAAGAAAATACAAAATAGGGCTGGGAATGTGGCTCAGTGGGTGAGTGCCCCTGAGCTTCAATCCCCGGTAACAAAAATAAAGACAAAAAAATAAAAATAGTGCGATCCAAATACTAGACAATATAGAAAACAGGAAGAAAATAAGCACATGCTTCCCAATCATTTAATAAGCAGCTGTTGTCACTCAGTTTATTCCTCTCCCCTCATTTCCCTCTGTGCTTGGCTCTCCCCACACAGTGGAAGACCCCTTCCCTGTGGCCAAGGAGCTCCTGGTGGGGAAAGAGACCAGTGAAGAAACATTAAAGAGACTCAGAGGTAGGAGAGAGATTATGAAATGGCCTCTGTGAGGGTCCAGGGGACAGCTGGATGGCTCAGGAGTCCAGGAAGGCTTCCTGGCAGAGTGATTATTAAAATCAGTCAGGGAGACAGACCCTGAAGGGCTCATAACACTTGTAGGGCTCAGCATGTACCAATGCAAGACGAAGGAACTTGTTTTGACATTTGCTCTTGGTTAAGTAAGTGCGCAGAGGGGCTTGTGAGGCGTGCTGTGAGTAAGCAGAGGTCACATTAGGAAAGGACTCATGTGCCAGCCAAGGAGGTGGGTATGAGTCTGCATGCAGACTGAGAGCCACTGAGGGTCATAAGTCAGGGAATGATATGACAGTGTTTGTACTTAAGGAGGGTTTCTGGCAGCTGCCTCAAGCGTGAAGTGAGATGGGTGACAATTTGGGGAAACCATTGTTACCATCCAGGTAGGAGGAAGTGATGAGAGTGGATCCTGTAGCAACGATGAGAGAGACAGAGTGAGTGAGCAGATTTTGCTGGGGAAGAGGTCCATTTAAGACTTAATGTTTTGAGGAGCCTGGGTATAATCCAAATGGAAATATCCTGCAGGCTGGTGGCTCTCTGCCTGGAGCCCTGGGGAAAGGGCCCATCCAAATGGTCAGGATTTGGGAATTCTCATCTGTAAGTGGAAGTAGAGGCGAATTGGACAAGGCTATGAAAAATGCCTCAGAGAGAGTATTTGGAGACTAGAGAAGGAAACCAAGGCTTGGTCCTTGGAGACCCCAAATGGGACCAGCAGAAGAAAGGGTGTTGAGAGGCCCTGAGGAAGGTGTGGCTGTTAAATGCCTCCCCACAGTCACAGGAGCTTTAGAACTGAAAGTGTCCATTGAATTCAAGGAGCCAATAAGGGATTTGGGAGTAAGGATGCAGGTTAGAGCTTCTTCGTAGTCATGGTTATAAACAGAGTGGACATAAAGGACATCAACACCAAACTGTTGGCATTTCCCTCTTACTGTAGAGTGCCCATTCCTTAGGATAAGACTCACAGAGATGTTCCAAAGAGCCTTATCATTTTTATGGCTTTGGAACTATGCTGTCACATGATATTCAGATTGGGGCATCATCAATAATGCCTGATATTGTCAATTTCACCCCATTCTCACCAGCATACAGTTTTACCACACTAAATCATTTTCCTAATGCAACTGAAGAATCATGAGTTCTCACTGTATAGAATTGCTATCTTCTTGACCACTGGACATGTCTTATTGTCAATTTTAGCTTCTGGATAACCAGATCAAAACCCATATATTGAACCAGAAGTTTTAAAATTGAAACAGAAAGCCAGCTTGTCAAACCACCTGACCGTTACTGTGGGATTGGCTGCTCTTGCACTGTCGTCCTGGATAAAATGCTTAATTAATCTCTCTGGGTCTGTTTCTTGACTAAGAGAATTTGCTGGTGTTTTTTAAAGTTCTTTCCTGTGTTAAGGTTTTGAGCTATTCAGCTCTGTTTTCTGCTTCTCCCAGCCGACAGCCAGCCCCAGCTAAACACTAGGAAATTGACAGATCAGAAAATGTATTTTGCTTTGGAGTAGGAAGATATTACCTACAGAACAATAAAGACTCTAAGTATTGTATTCATTAAGAAAAATAAATAGCCGATAAAAAGAAGAAAGGCTGGGCCAGGTGGCACAGGCCTGTAATCCCATCGGCTCAGGAGGACGAGGCAGGAAGATCACAATTTCAATACCAGCCTCAGCAACTTAGGAAGTCCCTAAGCAACTTAGTGAGACCCTGTCTCAAAATTAAAAAAAATAAAAATGGCAGGGGTGTGATTCAGTGGTAGAGTGCCTCTGGGTTCAATCCTCAGTTCCAAAAATAAAAAGAAAGAAGAAAGTCAGGGTCATCTTACTATAATAATATTCCTACTCCTACTCTGCTCTTTAGCTACTGGCTACTTATCAGGTTTTAGTTTAAATGTTTCTCAGGGGACTTGTTGCCCCTATAATAGATTAGATTCACTAGGTGTTCTCTCATCCCTTTGGTCCTCCTTTATTTATTATCACTTCCAAGCTATGGCTGCTTACCACAACAGTGACCTTCTATGTGCAATTAATTACGGTATGCCCAACACGCAGCCTAGAGCCAGCCTTGGTATGTTTACTTATCAAGGTTATTTTTTCAGCTGGACACGATGGTGCGTACCTCTAATCTCAGTGACTCAGGAGGCTGAGGCGGGAGGATCGAAAGTTCAGGCCAGCCTCAGCAACTTAGTGAGACCCTGTCTCAAAGTAAAAACCAGAAAGAGCTGAGGATGGAGCTCAGTGGTAGTGTATCTCTGAGTTCAATACCCAGTACCCCTCCAAAGATACTGTTTCCTTCTAAGAATGAGGTCAGTTTATGATACTGTTTCATTATTTGTTCTTCATTCCCATTAAATTCTTTTTCTGTGGTTGCCTATTGTTTAGTAGTGCTCCATTCTCACTCAGAACAATTTAAGCAAGAGTGCTCTAGTTTAGAAATACGGCCTGGGACATAGGACACTTAAAGGATGGAGCAGTTCAATTTTTTAAAAAATGGTTAAACTAGCTGAACACAGTGGCACATCCCTGTAACCCAGTTACTTGAAAGGCTGGGGCAGGAGGATGGCAAGTTGGAGACTAGCCTGAGCAATTTAGTGAGACCCTATCTCAAAAAAAAAAAAAAAAAAAAAAAAGACTAGGGATGTGGCTCAGTGATAAAGTGCCTAGGGTTTAATCCCCAGTACCACAAGAATGAAAACAAACAAACAAACAAAAAAGGTCAAACTGTCTAAACTGATCTGATGTTGGAGAGCATGATTTATCACCGCGGGCAGTGGCTCCAAGGGGACCTGGATAAAGTGATGGAGGAATTGAGGAAGGATGCTGGTGGCCAGCCTCTCGCGTGCTCTCACGCACGTGATGTTGCTTAGCCTCTGCAGCATTCCTGTAAAGTGTTATTAACCCCTCTTGCACATATCTCAGGGTAGTGAAATAGCACCCCAAAACACTCTAGCTATTTGTGGCAGCTAAATTCAAACCTTGGTCTCCTGACACTGGATCTTCATTTTAGGTAGTCTACCCCAGGGGAGGGCTGGGTCCCTGGTTACAGGTAGACCACAGTGCTGGTTCTCTTGCTGGCAGAGCTGGCTTTGATGGGGTTGAACCCCAGTGCACACAGTCAACCAGTTTTTTCGTGAGTGCTGCTGTTTGTCAGCTGTGGGTAGTTACTTTATTTGGTTGAAGCTACATTGAGCAAGCCCAGAACATGAAATCAATGAGTGATCTTACTTTTTATCAGGAGGCTGAAAGTTCAAGTTGTATTGAGTAGCTGAGGGCCAAGGCCAGGCCCTCCAGCTCTAATTTAGCAAACCTTGATTCAAAGTTTCCACTTCCTTGGGTCTGTCCTTTTGCAAAGATATTAAGAAGTACCATTTGAACTTTATTCTGGCCACCTGGGAAATAGCAGCACAGAACTTCCAGGGGCCTGTCAGGAACAATGTGACATAGTTTGAATAGCTGAAAATCAGAGTAGCATTTTCAGTTAAAAACCAAGAGCAGCCACACAGAATAGCATTGTATTACAAATGACGTAGCTGAAATTCAGTATATTCTTAATCACATTTAGACTCTGGAATGGGCCACTATGATAAGCTTCAGCTTTATTCAAAAGGGACTCTTATTACTAATAATCATTAATCATTGTGAGCCATAAAGTCTGATACAGAAGAGTAGGAGAATTAAAGGATGAGAAAAGTGAGTATCATGTTCAAGAGTCTCATTTAATCACATACGGCTTCCTGTGATATGATTTTAATTTTTTAACAACTACTCTTCGTTTATGGAGATTCTGTGGCTGGCTGCCAACCAGTGGAACCACCCAAGCTTTTCCTAATAATTTAAAAATATACATTTGCATGCATATTTAAAAAAGATTGAGATGGAGATGTTTATGATATGTGTTTTTAACCACAATGTTTAAAAGCCCACACATTCATGGTGATTCATTATCTCTTTTCTGTATCTCCCTTCTGATCTAAAGGAAGTATTTATTTTTAAAACTCTTTATTACTTTTTAAAATTGCATACAATTATTACAATTGAAATAATACAGAAGTCTACAAAATGAGAAAAATTTTTTTCACTCCAAATTGAACTCAGCAGGCACCTGCTGGTAATACTTTGTTGTGTAATTTTTTAATGATAGTATATATTTGGCTACTTATAGATCAAAAGAGCACAGTGACAATAGCAAAATGTGGAAACAACCCAGGTGTCTATCAGCAGATGACTGGACAAACAAAAAGTGGTATATACATGAAATGTAATATTATTCAGTCTTAAAATGAAATGAAATTCTAATACATGTGACACATGGATGAACCTTGAAAACATCATGCTAAGTGAAATAAGCCAGGCTTAAAAGAGGCAAATACCGTATGAATCTACTTATGTTGAGGGGGTTGGGGATTTGTTGTATAATGTGTATAGAATTTCTATTTGAAATTCTGCGATGAAAAAGTTCTGGAAATGGATACTGGTGATGCTTATACAACATTGTGAATGTCCCCAATGTCATTCATTTGTTCATTTAAAATGGTTAAATTTAATGCTTAAATTTTACCATTTTAACATAAAATGGTAAATTTTATGGTATGTATATTTTATCCAATAAAAAAAGAGTAAGCCAGACATGGTGGTGTATGCCTGTAATCCCAGCAACTCAGGAAGCTGAAGCAGGAGGTCGGCAAGTTCAAAGCCAGACTCAGCAATTTAGTGAGGCCCTGAGCAATTTAACAGGACCTGGCCTCAAAAAAAAAAAAAAAAAAAAAAAAAAAAAGCTGGAGTTGTGGTTTAGTGGTTAAGCACAACCAAGTTCAATCCTTGGTACCAAAAAGAGAGAGAGAAAAAAAAAAAAGAACCACACAGTGAGTATATAATTTTTTTTTTTCTTTTTAGTATTGGGAATTGAATTCAGGTGTGCTTTACTACTGAGCCACATCTCCAGCCCTTTTTATTTTTATTTTGAGACAATTGCTGAGGCTGTCCTCCTGTCTCAGCTTTCTGGGTCACTGGGATTACAGGAGTGTACCACCACACTCATCTATAATTCTCAATCCTACTCTAAACACAGAAATAATAGCTAATGGGCTGAGGGTGTAGCTCAGTGGTAGAGCTCTTGGCTAGCATGTGTGAGGCCCTGGGTTCATTTTCCACCCAGGACTACAACAACCACCAAAAAAAAGAAAAAGAAAAAGAAAGAAAGAAAGAAAGAGAGAGAGAGAGAGAGAGAGAGAGAAAGAGAGAGAGAAAGAAAAGGTAAAAGATATATGATACAAAAGATTTTAAATGCAGTTACACTGTCAACCTGAAGTTTATGTTACTCACTTATGTTAGTCACAAATGAATGACATTGGGTACATTTACAATGTTTATGTTAGTCACTTTGGGCTGTTATGCATCAATAACCAAAGACAAACTAACCACAAAAGTCTATTTCTTGCTGATGTTACATGTCTTTCACAGGTTGGCTATGACTCCACGTGAAGGAACTGTCTTTATCTGTAGTGTTGCCATTCTTGTGTCAGAGGAAAAAGAGAAGACAATGAAAACATGAGACTCAAATCTTCTGCCTGGTAATGTCACGTTTTATTTTTATTTACATTTTATTGACAAGGTAGTCATGTGATCCAACCTGACATTATTAGGTTGAGAAAATATAATCCTCCCATGGGAGTGATAATGTGATTACTATAGGGCTGTAACCAGACATAGGATGCTTGTCTGTGATCATGGAGGAAGGGAAGCATCTATACATCTGAGACCTAACCGTGAGCTAGTGCAGGATCTGGTCTTAACACTATCTGGATGGGGCCAGAGTCCTAAGCTCTAGTGTGAGGTCTTCTTTAGATCCCTGTAAACACAAATTACAAAGCACTTGTGGAAGTGTAGGTCTATGAAAAAGAATTTACAAATCTAACAAATAGAGACTTTATACCAAGAAATAGGAATAATTGGCTAATCCAAAAGACTTTATGATAAAAAAAGTATGTTTATGTGTTTAAAGATATAACAGAGGACTAGTATCAGTGAACTGAGATCAGGAAGCAATGAAAAAAGGACAGGAGAATGTGAAGCCTAGCACAGTTGGTACATGCCTGTAATCGCAGCAACATTGGAGGCAATTTAGCAAGACCCAATTTTAATGGCTGATGTAGCTCAGTGGTAGAGTGTTTAGCATGCATGAGGTCCCAGAATCCATCTTTAGGTACCACAAAAACAAAAATAAAAAACAACCTTGAATCAGTCAGGATTTAGTTCAGAAACCCAAAACCACTCTAAATACTTTCAGCAGAAAGAAGTACAGGGAATTAGCTGCTTCCAAAATCACTAGCAGGCCTGATAGTCTAATTATCCAGATATGATTTTTAAAAAATTGCTTCTAACAGTTTCTGGCAGATAATATGGTTATATGAGTCTTTATTAGATAAAAATTTAAAAGGTAAGTTGAGAGCTGTTGTGGGATTAATTATTTCAATCCTATCATCATAGCCATAATTCAGATGTCAGGAAGCCAGCACTGCTGCTGCCAATACAATTTCCTCAGGTCCACAAAGGTGGTGACTGCATGCTGGAATACTGAGACAGGCGTATTTGGTTCTTGGCCACCATCACAGCAGCAGGTTGGAGTTTCCTCCTTGTTTCCATCCTCCTGCTCCTGCACATATGCATGTGATTGGTCAGAGTTAAATGCTGTGGAAGCCTGTCATGGACTCTGGGAAATTTGATTTTTTTTTTTTTTTGGTCTTTAAGCCCCTATAATTCAGAGGGAAACAGAAGCATGTGAGAATGAATGTCAAGTGCTAATCAATGATATCTAGTACAAGTAGCTAAGAATCAGCTTAATGAGAATGTACAAAGACCCTTATGAAGAAAGCTAAAACACTGTTTAAGGGCACCAGAGGGGACCTGAACAAATGGAAAAACATTCCATGGTTTTGGATCAGCAGACTCAGCATTAGCTCTCTCTCTGATTGCCATGCTTTCTCCCACCATGATGTTCAGCCTCATCCAGAGCAATGGAGTCGGCTGATCACGG
The DNA here is from genome assembly GCF_902686455.1 of Sciurus vulgaris. Lineage (NCBI taxonomy): Eukaryota > Metazoa > Chordata > Mammalia > Rodentia > Sciuridae > Sciurus > Sciurus vulgaris. The sequence goes on from NC_136475.1 coordinate 63,978,387, forward strand.
ACTGAATCTCTGAAACTGTGAACCAAAATAAGCTTTTCCTTTTCTAAAAAAAAAAAAAAAAAAAAAAAAAAAGACTCAGCATCATAAAGAGGTACTTTCTCTAAGTTAGTTTATAAGAAATAATAAACAAGCAATAAAAATGCTGACTTGTTTATAACTAGATAGGCTGATTCTAATATTCATATGGAAAAATAAACAAGAATGGCGAGGAGAGAGTTGAATAAGAAGATCTGTGAAGTGGAACGAGCACTAACCAAATCTTAGAGCACACAAACTCAAAAATGAAAATAGTGGAGTGTAGAAAATGAATAGATACAAATCAAAAAAAAAGATTAAACTACATAAGAAAATATTTGTATATGTTAAAAGAGCTATCTCAAATCAGTGTCAAAGAGAGAGGGCATTCAATAATTGCATTGAGACAATCAGGAATCCATCTGGAAGAAAACTGACTCTCTGCCCCAAAGCATACCCCAGAAAAATTCCCAAGTGGTTAAGGGTTCTAGATAAAGGTAAAACACAGAACTGTAAAAGTACTCACAGGAAACAGGAGACATTCTTCCTAACTGGAATAAAGAGGCTTTTATAACTTTGACCACAAAGTTCTGCATAGCAGAAAGAAAAAGAAAGAAATCACCATAAACAAAGTCAAAAAATTTAAGGAAAAACCAGTTGCAGCTTACATCCCAAAGGACCATTCTCCCTAATATGTTAAGAGGTCGTAATCAATAACCAATAGAAAAGGATCAACAGGCAAATAGAAAAATGAGCCAAGAATTTGAACAGACAGTTCACGTAGAAAACATTAATTCCCTTAAATACATGAAAATATGCTCAACATCATTCAGAATAAGAGAAATGCAAATTAAATGTAGACTGAGATACCATTTTTCACCTATCAAATTGTCAAAAATTGAAAAGTTTAATAATATACTCTGTAGGGTGAAGCTTTGGGGGAAACAGTGGGTGGGAGTATAAATTGGTTCAACCTCTGTAGAATTCAATTTGTCAATTTTTCTCAAAATTAAAAATGCACGTATCCTTGGACCAAGCAACGTCATTTCTGAGAATCTATCCCACAGATACACTCTCACATACAATCTGACGTATGTATAAGGTTATTTGTTGTGCACTGTATAGAAAAGATTGTGAACAATACAATTATCACCAAAATGACCAGTTTAAAATAACTTATGGAATATCCAACAATGGGAATACTAGGTATTTAATTCACTACATTAAAAAGGAATGAGGGAGCTGGGGAGATAGCTCACTTGGTAGAGTGCTTGCCTCACAAGAACAAGGCCCTGGGTTCAATCCCCAGCACCGCAAAAAAAAAAAAAAAAAAAAAAGAATAAGGAAGCTCATGTCCCAATATGGCAAGATCTAAGAAGTATTATCAATTGGAGAAAGTTGGGTACACATCACTGTATGTACTATACTATCTTTCTGTAAAGGGGATGAAAGAATAAGTACAGATTCATATTTGATTATATAGAAAAGTTAACCAAAAATTCTAAGTTTGGTCCAAAAATTTAGAGGTATGAATTATGTGATCACATTATGGCAAGCACAATGAAATGGCTTTAGTAACTGTGCACATCTGGCTAGTATGAGGACCTGGAGGTTCAATTGTCAATTATGATATACCCAAAAAAGTATTGTTGGGGGACATAGTGCTGATGGATTTTATTGCATTTTCATAAAGACAGTGGATGAATAAATAAGAATTTAAGGATCGAGGATACCTAGGGTTGAACTACACCTGGTAGATGGGAGACAGATGGGAACAAGCCTATCAGTTGTGTATCTTTATTTATTTATTTATCATTTATTTATTTTTTATATTTTGAGATAGACTCTTACCATGTTACCCAGGTTATCCTCGAACTTGCAAGCCTTCTGCCTCAGCTACCCTCCTGGCTCACTGTGTAATTAAAAAAAAATTTTTTTTAACCATATGACTGTTTTAAGTAGGAAAAATATTTGAAAAAAGTGTTTTAATTAAAAAGAGGTAAAGGATACTGAAGTTGTAACTCAGTAGTAAAGCACTTACCTAGCATACAAGAGACCCTAGGTTTGATCCACAAAAATAAATAAAAAGTAAATAAATAAATAAATGGAGAGAGAGAGAGAGAGAGAGAGAGAGAGAGAGAGAGAGATGAGAGAGAGCGTGCGCGCGCAAGAAAAGAGGTATTATCAACAATTCTGTGTCAAGAACTTTGAAGCCAGGTGTAGTGGTGCATGCCTATAATTCCAGAGATTCAGGGGTTTGAGCCAAGAGGATCACAAGTTCGAAACCAGACTCAGCACCTTAGAACCTGTCTCAAAAAACGAATACATGAGATGAAATAAAGTAAATTTGAATATTTAGGGGGATGGTTAACTTTCTAGAACATAAATTTCTCTAATGGACCCAACAAACACTGATAACCAGAGAAGACTAATAAGCTATTATTAGACTAATAAACTATTATAATTAAGTGAATAGATTGTCAGAACTCTTCCCACTCCCCATCCAAAATCTACTGGACCTAGACCATTTTATGGGCCAATTTTCCAAGAAAAAGCTCTTGTGCTATGCAAGTTATTCCAGAGAAAAGAAAAATAGAAACAGTTGCCGAACTCATTTTGCAAAGATGGTATAACCTTAGTACTGAGATTGGATAAGGAGAGGGCAGCACAAGAAAACTAAAATCAATCTTTAATTAGACATATATGCAGAAATTCTAATTAAATTACAATATTAGTACATTAAGTCCAGCATTGTATTTTTAAAAATCATCATGACTATGCAGGGTTTATTTCAGGATAACATTAGGAATATATTAATTTAGTTAATTCACTACATTAACAGATTGAAGGAAAAACACCATATGACATAAATAGATCCATAAATAGTATTTAGCAAGATTCAACACCCATTCATGATAAAAATTTCTTGGCAAATTAGAGATGAAAAGCCTCCTTATCTTGATAAAGGATATCTACCAAAAACCCATAGAGAACATTATTCTCAATGATTAAACTTGGGAAGCATTTCCACGAAAGTCAGGAATGTAATAAGGATGCTCGTGGTTCTTACTCGTGTCCAACATTGTGCCAGTTGACCTAGTCACAGTGTTTAAGAAGCCCACGAGACCAGCAAAGTAGAACTAATAAGGATGTTGTCAAGGTGGCTGGAGTCAAGCTCATCATAAAGAAAGCTGCATTTCTTTTCTTTTCTCTTTTCTTTTCTTTTCTTTTATAGGGAATTGAACCCAGGGGCGCTTACTCACTGAGCCACATCCCCAGCCCTTTTTGTAGTTTGTTTAGAGACAGGGTCTCACTAAGTTGCCTAGGGTCTCACTAAATTGCTGAAGCTGGTTTTGAACTTGACATCCTCCTGCCTCAGCCTCCGGAGCCACTGGGATTACAGGCCTGCGCCACCACACTGGGCCAGCATTTCTTTATATGAGAAATAACCAATTAGAATATAAATGAAAGGAGAGAAATAAAGAAGCACAAGAGCATTCACATTAGCAAGACATGATATTTAGAAAGAAAAGTCAATCTCATATTTAAAAAGTTTAATAATGGACTGGGGGAATAGCTCTGGGATAGAGTCCTTGCCCACCACGTGCCAGGCCCAGGGTTCTACTCCCAGCACTACAAATAACACATACTAAACACAGTGTTGAAAAGCTATACAAGCATATCTAAAAACACATAAGAAGAACTGAATAAACCATGTTTATGGAAGAGAAGACTCAATAATCTCAAAGTGGTAATTCTGCCCAAATAGAACTCTAAATTCAATGTGACTCTAACAAAATTAGCAATAGATTTTTGTAGCCCTTTGACAAACATTTATAAAATTCATGGGGAAGATGAATGGTTATAATCCAAACCCAATTCTAAAAAAGAATAAGTGCCAGAAGTCAAGGCATTGTTAAGTCTAGAGTAATTAAATTTGTGGATATTGATGCAGAACAAACAAATAGATCAGTGGAACAGAACAAAGCATCCATAAATAGTTCAAGGATTAGAAGATCTTGGGATGTGATAGGCATGGACTCACACACCAGCAGGAAAGGGTGGGTGTTTAATAAATTGGAGAAGGAAAATTGTTTTTCTGTGAGAAGATTAAAAAAAATCACTATCCTATGCCATACAAAGAGATAATGAATTAACAATCTGAGGCTGAAAAGTAGGACTTAAAAATGATTATAAGGAAAATGGGGTTCTCTGGAAAAATAGAATGAATAGGACATATATGTTGATTTATTATGGGAATTGGCTCATATGATTATAGAGGACTAGAGTTACAGATCTGTTGTCTGTTACCTAGAAAACCAGGAAATGTAATTTTTAAGTTTTTGAATATGTGAGCCCCACTTCCAGAGTTGAAACAATATTATATGTGCATGTACATGTAAGCTTCAGTCTCTTCCCTCTTCTACCCCATCCTCACCCCCATAAATAATCATCTGTATTTGCCTGTGATTTGTCTCTCCAACTTTATTTATTAGTATTTCCCCTTCCTTCCCACATGAAATGTAACTTGCCTTGCCTTACTGTGCCTTGCCTTTTCTTCCTCAGTACCTCCTATTTGCAGTGGTCACTCTTCGTTGTCAAATTGACTGGATTGAGAGCCGACTGAGAGCCATCTAGACAACCAGTGAAACACTTCTTGATGTGTCTCTGAGGGTGGTTCCAGAGATGATTGGCATGTGGGTCAACAGACGGGGGAAGGCCCACCCTGAATGTGGGCAGCACCTGTCCATCAGGCCTGGGATGGGATGGTAGAAAAAGCAGAAGGGAGCAGCTCTCTGTGCACTCGCAACTAATTTTGAGCAGGTACAGTTTATTTATTTATTTCATTTTTTGCTGCTCCCATTGCCTGTGGATCCCCGACTTCAGCTTTTCTGGTCTTTGAATGTGGACGTGGCACCAGTGACTGTCCCGGGAGCTTCCAGATCTTAAGCCGTGCATTGGGGCTGCATCATTGATCCCTCTTGTTCCAAGGCTTTTAGTTTCTTGGACTGAGCAGTTCCCGGTTTCCCCAGCTCTCCAGCCTGCAGGTTGCTGTTGTGGGAATATCCAGACTCTGATTGTGTAAACTAGTCTGATAAATCCCCTCTTTTAATTATATATACATTCTATTGGTTGTGTTCCTCTGGAGAATGCTGACTAGTACATTCTCCCGTGTCAGTGATTAATTTCTTCATTGCTCTTTATGCCCAGTACACCATTGTGTGGCTGTATTTTAGTTTATTCACCTAGTTCTCTAAACAATCGATGTGTAGGTTCTTTTTAAAAATAATTTGGGGGGCTGGAGGAGGTACTGGTGATTCCCAGGAGTGCTCTACCACTGAGCTACATTTTCATTCCTTTTTAATTTTGAAACAGGGTCTCACTAAGTTGCCCAGGCTGGTCTCAAACTTGTGATCCAAATTGCTGGGATTGCAGGCGTGCACCCCCACAGCTCCTCAGATAGGTTCATTTTCTAAAAAAAAAAATTTTTTAGTAGTAGATAGACAAAATACCTTTATTTTATTTATTTTTATGTGGTGCTGAGGATTGAAGCCAGTGCCTCCCACCATACAAGGCAAGCACTCTACCACTGAACCACAACCAAAGCCCCTCAGAGAGGTGCTTAAATAGTCTTTCCACCAATCCTGCTGCTCCTGGCTTCACCTCCCCAGCTGTTGACCTGCTGCACCTGTTGCTGACAGTCCTGGGCCCTCGGTACCTGTAGAAGGAGTGCTGTTTGTTATGTCCTACCTGTTGACCTTCCATTCCACTTTCTTGGAACTGCCTATATCACCGGTCACTTCTCCATCTGCTTTCAGTTTCCAGTTTCCTAGCTGCTCTCTCCTCTTTTATTCTCTTTGTCTTTCTGGGCGAGCATTGTTTACAGATCTCTTTACAGGTGCTTTAGAGGAGTGCAGGGAGGGAGCAGGACTAAATACATGCATCTAATCCACCAGATTTATTCCATTTTTGATTTAGAAAAATGCTTTGATTGGGCTGATGAGTATTTGAGTTGAGGAAGATTTGCTTCTGCCATTTCAGGGCTCTGGGCATCCAGACACAGGTGAGGCAGTGCCAAGGGGAAGTGGAATTGCCCAGTGCTATGCTGGGGAGCAAGGGAAGATGTGAGAATGGTATAGTTATGACAAGGGCCTAGAGAAGGTCAGAGCTAAAGTGACACAGAAAACTTAGGGCATGAGGAGAGAAAGGTCTCTGATAGAAACTCCCTATGGGGAGGGCTGGCTGAAGAGCTTTGGAAAAGAATCTCCTGATGTTCACTTGTAGGCTGTTTGCTGTGCTGCAGTGTCACAGAAGACTGTTGTCTCTTCCTGTGTCTACTTTCCCCTTCCTTCTTAGTGGTTTTTAGCTGGGCACATTATCACCCAGGATCAACAGCCCACTTGCCAGCTTCCCTTGCAGCAAATCATGGTCACGTGGCTCATATATATCTGGTCAATGGGATATAGCAGAAATGTGACCAAGTGCTAGACAATAAATGTGAGCAGAAATGTTATGTCAGAATCCCAGGAAGGTCAATTAAAGGTGGTTTACTCAGTTGAGATAAACTCTTTCCCTACCCTACCCCACCCCCCATTTGCCTTTGCTCCTTCCAGACTGCAACTTGCATGCAATGACCAGAGCTCCAAAATTTATTGTGTGTTATGAGGTGTTCATGAGGAAGGAAGAGGAATCTGGGTTCAGGACTATGAAGCCATCATTACCAGAACCCGACTGCTTATCTCCAGATTTTTTTTTTTTTATGTAAGTGACAAATTAGTTTTTTTCCTGTTTTATTATAATAATCACTATCCCATGTCAAGTACTGCTTGAAGTGCTTGGTGTATATACTTAATCATTTAATCCTCACTCCACACCTTTGAGTAGGTACTAATACTATCCCCGCTTTACATATGAAAAGTGAGGCAAAAAGAGATGAATTAGCTTGCCTAAAGTTAATCAATCTGGATCTAATAATGACAGTCTGGACTTGTAAGAACTGTGCTGCATTGCCTCAACCTGCATAAACATAGCCCCACCCACTCCTACCTGACATGCCTGTGCAGTACCACCCCAGAATCTGCTTCACCACAGTCTCATGTCAGAAGGACCAGACAGTAAGCACAGCCCTCCCCACTGATGCCCAAGACATGAAGGTAGGAGAAACAGAGACCAGAGGAAGGAACCACGTGACTCGAAAGGGCAAGGAGAGCATGAGCCAAGAGCAGATGGGAGACAAGCACTTTACCCCAAATAGAGCAGAGGAGGGTGGTGCAGAGTCTCTGGAATTCCCATCTGTGGAGTGTTTGCAGCATTTAGGGTCATTTCCTCATTTAGGGTGTGGGCTTTGGTCCATTTTGACTTCATTTGAATTGAACTGATGAAAGAATTCTTTAGCTAATTTCAGATGCCATAATTGTTATGAATATAGAGATCCCCATAGATTCTGCTTTATCTATGGTAGGGAAAATCAGGGGCCAACTTCTAAGATGCTAAGAAGAGCACTTGGCACCATAAACCCATCTTTATTGATTGGATTAATCAAAGACAAGAGATACAAAGTGTTAAAAAAAAGAGAGACAGTGTGTGCTAGACATCCCATCTCCTGATTAATGAGGAGGCTGAGAAGAACAGATTTCTCAGGGGGCTGTACAGAGATATTTGGGCTGCTCCTATTGCCACCTTTTCTCATAAGTTGCAATCCTTGGTCCCCAAGCTGATTGCAAATAAGCCAATTTTAAGGATACCATTGTAAGCTCGAAGGTGCTGGAAGCAGAATTTGAGGTCATGCTAATTAGCTGTGAGTTATGGGTGCTATCCAGGTGATTCAGTTTGCCCTGTATCCTTAGGCAGCTCTTAGGGGCTTGTCTCCTGGTCAAAGAAGTGATGACAGTGTGTGGGACTCTATGAGGAGGCCATGGCCTGCCTGGGGAAGCCCTCTGATTTCCCTCTTATTCTTAATAAAGACACAATGCATAATGAGGCAAATGGGCCACATATTTGGAATGCAAATCTGGCCTGCAGAGCCACATCCTGGCTGAGCTGCCTGGGAGGAAAACAGTCTTAGCAGCAATCAGCAGAAGAGTCCTTCTGGAAGATTCCCCCGGAGAACCTGTGAACTTGCCCATAACACTCCCTCAGAATGAGGGGGTTGGCAACGGCCTGGGGGAAATCCTAAGCCAAAGCTGAACTGCCCGGAGAAACAAATAGGTGTCCCCAAGGAACCTTGCTGAAGAGTCCAAATTGGACTCTCAGAGAAAATAAGAGAAAATGAAAATATAAGTGAATCAATCATGGTTTGGACAGATTTGGAGGTTGGAAGATAACTCAGCCTCCAAGTGCTGGCCTGAGGATTGCTGTAATAGCTCACCAAGTATTTGGTAAGTTTTTGAGTCCCCTAAGAGAAATGGGCCTTCCTAAGGAAAGAACAAAGGCTTCTAATCCAACAGTTCTGAGGAAGGCGAGGAGCTGCTCTGCCTGATCAAAACGGCCTTATCCAGAGGAGTGTGATAAACAACCCGGCAGCCTTTTCTTCCTGCCTTTTATTTTCTTCCTTCTGATCATTCATGTATTTCATGATTCTCATTCCTTCATTCACTTTGGCCCCTGGGGATAGGGTCACGGAGCAATCAGGGATACATCCAGGAACAGAATATTAAAGGCGCCATCCTTGTTCCACATTAGAGAGAGAACATTATAGAACCATGGAAAATGAAGCAAATCATTCACCAAGGGCAGCTCAGAATAGACCGTTCCCTGGCTCTGCATCCGCCATTCATAAATGAATCCAGAGCTTTTCTAAAGGAGCTTAAAAGATTTCGTTCCTAATCCTTTTTTTCCCCTAGAGCTTTGGAAATATGGCTCTATAATTTAATGATTACAGGAGATGAGCAAAAGAATGAACTAAATAAGATAACATCAGCTTGCTTCGTAATGAAGGGACAAATTTTCCAAATATAGAGCAAAATCCAATTGTGTTATTATTGTTTATAAATGTTCCCTGCATGACATTCACATGAGAGACCCAGTTGAAACACATGTGTGTCCTTTCACACATAAAGAGCTTTCGCCTTGGCTCTATATAGAGTTGGAGGAGGCACAAGTCAGTTTCTCAAAATCACCCTCACTGCCATTACAAGAGTAAACTGCTAACAGAGCAAGTGTAAGCTGGAATAAGTCAACCCCCAAAACAGTGAACAGTAACCACTAGTTAACAGGCGAGATTAGAAAACCCCCAAACACCAGGGGCTTTCCAGTTGTTGAAAAAGATAAAAATTAAAAAATGATGCCACATACAATACAGTGAAGTGTCCTGAATTGGATCCTGAAACCATAAAAGGATCTTCATGGAAAAAACTGGTAAAATATCAGCAAGTCACCAGTTTAATTAATGGTAATGTACCAGTGTTAATTTCTTAGTTTTGACAAATGCATCCTAGTCAGGTTATACATCATTGTTGAAATAAACTAAGTGACGTGTGTATTTAAACTCTCTGTTCTATCATTGCAACTTTCCTATAGATACAAATTTATTCTGATAAAATAATAAGTTCATTTTTTTAAAAAAGTGAGACTGGGTGTGGTGGTACACACCTGTAATCCCAGAAGCTCAGAAAGCTGAGGGAGGAGGATCAGAAGTTTTTCAAGACCAGCCTGGGTAACGTAGCAAGACCCTGTCTGAACATAAAAAAATTTTAAAAAGTAAAGGGGCATGGGGATGTAGCTCAGTGATAGAGTGTCCCTGAGTTCAGTCCCTAGTACTGCAATCAGTCAATCAAATTTTGATTGGGTTGTGTGCACTTGTAGTTCCAGCTACTCTGGAGAGGCTGAAGCAAAAGAATTGCAAATTCAAGGACAGCTCAGCAACTTTAGGAGACCCTGACTCAAAATAAAATAAGGACTGAGGATGTAGCTCACCCCTTATTTTATTTAGGGAGATTACTCTTGGGTTCAATCTCTAGTACTGCAAACAAACAAAAAATGAGGCCACATTTCCTTTTGTTGCTGGTGGGAGAATAAAAGGGCATAGTGTTCTGACACTACACATCAGAAACTAGAAGTGGGCATGCCCCTTGACCCATGATTTCATTTCCAGGAATTTGTCTTAATGAAATAGGTGTTCATCTCAGCATTCTGGGATATGGGGAAATTTGGCAACAAACCACAAGGCCAGAATTTGATACCATAGAAACAGTGTGGAATTTACAAAGTTACTAAAGTGATGTTGGAGAAGTGAATTTCCCTCCCTCCCTCCCTCCCTTCCTTCCTTCCTTCCCCCATGCTGGGGATTGGTCTCTGGGTCTCACACATGCTAGGCAGGTGTCCTACCACTGAGGTACGTGACCCAGCCCTGGAGAAATAAATAAATATATATATACACTGGGGACTGAACCAGGGGCACTGAACCAGGGAGTCACATCCCTTTTATTTTTTAGAGTCAGGGTCTTGCTGAGTTGCTTAGGGTCTTGCTAAGTTGCTGAGGTTGGCCTTCAACTTGGAGATGCTCCTGCCTCAGCCTCCCAAGCTGCTCGGATTACAGGCATGGGTCACCTTGCCTGGCTGGAGAAATAAATTTGATGATGTGGAAAACAATCAACATGTTGCTGAGTAAAAAAAATCGGGTGACAAAGTAATCTGTGTAGTATGACTTTATTTTTTAAAAAATCTATGTGCTTAGCCCATCTTGGAGGGTGCTTGCCTAGCATGTGGAAGGACTGGGGTTTGAATCCCCAGCACCACAAGATGGAGGAAAAAACAATCTATGTGCTTAAAAGAATGGCAGGATATATGTATCAGTATAAATAGTAATTTTCTCTAGGTGGGTGAGATTGTTGGGTTCCATGGACCAAATTACATGCCCCCAAATTCGTATCTGAGTCCCTAACTCCCAGTGTGACTGTATTTGGAAACAGGATTCTTAGGATGTAATTGCGGTTAAATGAGGTCATGAGAATCCTAATTGCAGAGCATTGGTGACTTTGTAAGAAAAGGAAGAGAACAATCCCTCTCTTTCTTTGTGCACAAACTGTGAAAACCCTGTGAGGGCACCACAGAGGGCAGTTGTCTGAGAGCCAGGAAGAGAGCCCTCACCAGAATCCCGGGCTGGCTGGCACCTCGAGCTTGGGCTTAGTCCCCAGGACTGTGAGAACATAAATTTCTGTTGTTTAGGCCACACTGTCCATGGTATTTTGTTATGACAGCCCAAGCTAGGACAGTATTCTAAATGTTCTTGTTTTTGGTCTTTCGTTTTGGGTCTCATTTTTCTATAGTGAATATGAGTGTGTGAAATTTTTATTCTTAGAGCTTCACTGTATTGAGAGAAAAAAGTACAGCTTGCTAGGTCTCCTTCAGATATAGTCTTTGAGTGGGATTGGCAAAGTCACCCAGAGAGCCTTACCCATGGGGTCAACTTGCTGTCAGCCTCCTTAGGCCCAGGACACTCAGGGAGAGGTTGCAGCCCATCACCCCGGCATCACCGGTAACTCAGAGTCGGTCTCACAGTGATTTTTAGTTTAAAACATGCACCTGTAGACATTAACTTAGTTGACCGATATAGCAGTAAGCTCCTTAGGGGGCAGGTTTGGGAAGGTTAGGGACTTGCCCAGTGTGATATGGCCAGTGATGATAAAGCCAGGGCCAGGAGCCAGGCTCCTTCCCTCAAGACCAGTGCCTGACTTTGCTGTCATCACCGCATGTCTAGCTCCTTTTCCCCCGTTAGTCTTGGGCCATCTTGTGAGTAGGATTCAGAGATCTGACTCAGTCTTCCAGAGTCCCACCCCAGGCAAATTCTGGTCCTCATAAATTTCATATTGGAAATAGAAATATGTTACATTCTCCCACTTCCATGCCAACCATGAGCTATTCCTGGGCCATGTGTTTTCTGGAACCCCAAAGGCTGTGCAGGCTTAGGCAGAGTCTTGAGCAGCCACTCTTGATTTATTCCTGTGCAGAACCAGCAGGCTGCAAGGCACAGCCTGGACCTTGGGCCCCAGAAAGAGGCAGCGGGTCTGGAAATGGCTCTGTTGGAGTTGCAAAAGTCAGGATCTGACAGTGTTGGGATCCAGTTTCAGACCTATGTATTTATGTATTTGTTCTGCATTGGCAAGTCTGAGCTTGGATAAACATCTTTAAATCCTCTTTGGGATTTTTCAGTTTTCGCATTAGTGAATGAGAACAGTTGCAGACATTGGCACTGTTTGCTAGGTTTCTGAATGTTCAGGAACTTAAGTAAAAATTAAGGTGACTAAATGGAAGAACCAGGAAGAGTTTGCATTGGCATGGGAATTGCTACTGCTCTCTTTATGGAATTTAAAAAATAATCAGTTTACTTATAAAGTAGGTCAATAAAAAGAATACTGTTTTAACTGTGCCTTCAACAGTTGTATATCAGTGCTTGAAATGTGCAAGGCGTCAGGCCAAACTTGAGGACAAGCAACACTGAATACAGAAATATCTGCTGTCAAGGCGAGGACAGCTCACTAGGGGAGTCAGTTGTGTGCTCACAGTATCATCGTCCCAGACAATCAGGTGGTAGAAATGTGAGGTGGGTTATTTTAATTATCTTAATCACTGGAGCCATCTTTGGCACATGATCAGAGAGAGAGAGAGACTGGCTTGGTGTCACACACTGGGCCAGCGTGATCAGAGTTAAGACTAACCCAAAGATGCAGATTCTCAGCCCTGCTTCTTCTGAACTGTCCCTCAGGAGAAGGGAGAGCTGGAGGCTTCTCCTGAAGGTGGGGAGGGAGGCTTCAGAAAGAGGAGGCAAGAGCGAGCTCATGGAAGCCTCCCCCACTCCCAAACTCACACTTGCTATCCATTAAGGCAGACAGATTCAGACTCTTCAGCATGACCTCCAAGACCCTCCATGAGGAAGGTCCAACGTGAGGACAGTCATCTCTCCAAGCTTCTCTTTGCCTTTCCTGCTCCCTTTCCTTTTCGAAGATCAGAATATGTGTCCCCAAAATATGACTGATTCTTGAGTTGAAGACAGTTAGGAAGAAATAGGTGCAGGAGAGCTCTCCCACTTCCTCCATTTGCCTAAAGGCAGGACGTAAACAAAAGACAAAAGTATCCAGGCCACTTTCTACAATGGAGAACAAAGGTTAACCACTGAAGATGGCTTCTAAGTCTTGTCTTCCTGGAAGTAGTACCCAAAGAATCTGCATTAGGACTAAGAAAGACAATAGAATGAATCTGACATCCCTTTGCTCATATATGAATACATAACCAGTGTAACTCCATGTCACGTAAATTCATGAGAATGGGATCCTAATTGGAATGGGTTATATTCCATGTATGTATAACATGTCAAAATACACTTTACTGTCCTGTATGTCTAAAAACAACAACGACAAAATGAATCTACATTAACCTTACTTTCCTTTACCTGCCTTCCCCCAAATTGCCACCTGTAGTTTAAATTGTTTTTCCTAAGTCTTGTGACTGCTCTAAAAATGTGCCATTCTTTGTTGAAGATGCTGTATTAGCTGGAATTCAAAGCTTCATTTTTGGGGACTGCTCATTCCCAGGGTCTCCCATGTACATGTGAGATACACATATTAACAAATAAACTTCTATTTGTTTTTGTCTCGTTGATCTGTGTTAAAGGGGTTCCTTCCAACTAAGAATTATGGAAATTGATCGGTAGCTGGCAGATGTGAATGGTGGGAATATGAGGTTAAGGGAATAATTCTATATAGTCTGGGCCTACTTTCCTGACCCCCACATGCGTTCTTTTAAAAAGGAATTTACCTGCCAGGCATGGTGGCTCAGGACTATAATTTCAACCACTTGGGAGGTTGAGGCAGGAGGTTTGAAAGTTTGAGACTAGCCTCAGCAACTTAGCAAGAACTTGCCTCCAAATAAAAAATTACCGCTCAGTAGTAAAGTGACTCTGGGTTCAATTCCTAGTAAAACACACACACACACACACACACACACACACACACACAAAGCAATTTACCTGAGACCACCCTGACCCTGCCTGCCTTAAGTCAACAGCAAACAACCTGTCATCTGCTGGAGAAGTGTAGACCCAAGGGCTCTTCCTTGCTCATAAGAACACAAGTCACCCTAAAGGGGAACTTTTGTGACCTTTACACAGACCAGTTTCCAGGACTTGGGGAGATAGGATAATTAGAAAAAACCTCCAACCATAAAAACTGTAAGAACAAATCCCAATTAGGTGACCCAGAGTTGACTTGGCTCTTTGGCGCGCTCATTATAATGGTAAAATCTGCCCTCCATGAGGTAAGACCATGTGCAGGGGACTTGAAAGTCTGGTGCAAGTCTGCTGTCTGTCAAAAGCCAAGAGATGACCTGGGCAGGACTTTCTGGAAACTTCCCTGGGGCCCCCAGTAAGACAGGAGGGTAGAAGGGGCATGCCAAACTTCTCCTCCGGGAAGACCTGCTTTCTCCCTTTCTCCTTCGAGAGTGTTTTCTTTTTTCCCTCTTTTTCCCCTTTCTAATAGCTCATGTCTGCTACTCTGAGTAAATCATTTGAAATCTGCAGTGTAATCACAAAGAACCCATGACCAAGGACCTTCACGAATGCCGTGCTTTGCAGTTATTCTTCCTGAATTGAAATTCTGCACTTTGCTGGCACTGGGACTTGTGCATCACGATCCCATGCCACTTTGTTGTCCCTGCTGCAATCCTGTGCCTCTCTCTGTCTAGCTCAGACACCTCAGTCTCTATCTTTCCACGGTCTCTGCCTTTGGAAGGGCCTCGCTTTGCCTCCAGTACTTGGTGGGGCCTTGTATCACAACAGATGGGCGACGACCTCTCATTAGTCTTAGTGGCTATATGTTCCTTGAGGGTAAGGACTTGGTCTTCTGTTAGCATCTCAAAGTCAGAGCTTATGCCATTCACTTTTGGCATCCTCGGGGCCAACTTCACATTCTTGGTGATGATGAGTATTTTTTTACTGGAATTAAATTTACTTTCTTCTGCTGCTTGATGCTTAGATGGTCAACAAACCTTTGTTGAATTGATTTGAGGAAGGCATGAGGTAAGACTAGCATTGGGGAAAGCATTCATTCCCCAATTATATTCAAGACATAGCAGAGACCTGAAGTTAGAAATGACAGCTGGCAGTGCAGCTGATTGCCTGTATGTCCCAGCTTCCTGGGAGTGACAGAATGGACTTTTTACTAAAGACCACACTGACCAGGCTTACACCCTGCAGAGCTGGGGGGAGGGAGGAGGGTAGAGGGGAAAGGGAAGCTTGGAGAGGCACCTGGATGCTACATTTTGGGAAGGGAAGAGAGCTTTTTAGTTTAAATGATAGAACATACTGTTCTGCCAACATTCCTTCTTATAAAGCTAGTGAGAATCATTAATGGTGTTTTTTTATTTAGACAGTACCTTTCACCTGAGCAATCGTGAGGTTTAATGACCAATAAACTGATGGCTTGGGAGACTGCTCTAATAATTTTATTTTTGTAAACAAAAGAAAATGGACCCAAGGAACTAGGTGGTTTTTTGGCAACTGTGCAGTGGGTTCGGAATTAAGCCAGGGCTGGAGATCCAGCTGACTCCCGGTTGCAGTTAACCTACGCGCTGCTCCGGGCTGGTGCTCTGAAATCTGTTGTCCATGTGCCTGAAAGCTAAGATGTGCTGTGCTATGCCACCTTCTCAGGACTTCAGGCTGTCTCCAGAGGGTGCCTGAGAAGGCAGGGGTTAGGTGGCAGCATTTTGGCCTGTGGTGGAGCTCCCTGTGTGACTTGTACACCCAGGTGTCGGGCCTGCAAATACTTGTAGATGGCTTTTCTAGCTGTTTAGAAGCACCCATCCATTCTCAGCCCTTTATTGATTTCCTGCTTATGCCACCAGCATGGCCACCCAGGATTCTGTGTATATGAAGCCAAGAAAGCCAACCAAAGCTTAGTGGTTTACAGCTGTTTATCTGCCCCTTTGGTGCCATACTGGTGGTAGAGCAGGCTTAGGCCATCAAAAACTGCTTAAGTCACCAAGAACTGACCAGAGACGAGGAAGGGGCTTTAAGCCAGGGAGGAGACTTTGCAGGGGGAAGGGGTGACTTCCTGTCTTCCTTCTCTAAGGATAGGCACAATTGCAACGACAGGCTTATCAAAGTTGGCTTTTAACTGCCATCACTTGATTTCTAGGCTGAGCTGGCCTCTTCCCTTTGAACTACAGCTGTTTAGCTCAAGTCTGTTGGAAAAAGTAATCTGTTCTTTAAAAGAAAAAAAAAAATCATTTCTTAAAGACCGCAGTGCATCCCACTGCCCAGGGTGTGTATCATGGAACAGACACGAGTCTGACATCCTTTCGGTTCTGTTTCAGGCCATTAGCTTAATGACTCTGGTTCTTGGAAGCTCTGCTGAGGACAAGACTTACCCTATTACATAAACATATTCATTTGCCTGAAAAACGTGTGTTATTGTCTTCTGAGTGATGGTCACTTAAAGTAATGCTTGTGTGTTTTCCTTTCTGGCGATTGTGAATATTATTTAGGCCCTTTGGAAAAATGATAACAGCTTCAAGTAGCACCAAGAACTGCAGAATTTGCTTTCCTCCCAATCATATTGGGTATTATGATCATTTTGCACAAGTTAAGGACTGGTACTGTGCTGTCACTGCTGAGAAGATAATTAGGAGATAATGTCAGTGGCAGAGAAAGTTGTCAGAGCAGAGTGGTCTCCTGCAGCCCTCAGAGTGCTCACAGTGTGGATATGGGGGAGCTGAGTCCTTAGTGGAGATGAATGTGGAGGAAGAGCCAACTATTCCTTTGCCACTAAGGAGATGAGCATCTTGCAAGCAGCAATATTCTGCCAGTGCTGTAGCCTGCCAAGTGCCTACCTCACTTTCTTTCCAACCCCCTCACCTGGAGACCAGGCAGAGGAGGCACCCCTGATTAGAAGCACAGCCAGGACAAGGAGGCAGCTAACTGAATTTAATTCACTGAGGTGGAACCAGTTTTATGCCAAAGCTAGTAAATCTTTTGCACTCAGTTCTCATCCCCTGAAAACGGAATGCCAATTATCTTCGCAAGACAGATTGTGTGGTTGAAGGACAGAATGGTGGGTAGTCAGGGAACAGCTGGCGGGGACCCCAGGCTCAAGCTCTGGCCCACCTTACTGGGTTACCCAGTTCCCCTCTCTGGCAGGGCCTGCTGTGTGACAGGGCCCAGGGTCTGTGAGGCAGACCTTGTGATGAGACTCTAGCTACCAATTTAGATTTGCAAAGTAAACAAAAATGCAACCTCTCTTCTCCACTCTGTGACAGGCCAGCAGAGCCTTCTGGGGTAGGAGTGTGTGTGAAGCTTATTTATGGAAACACTGTGTTCCTTAAGGTTTCAGATAGAACGAGATACCATGTATTTCTAAACTGTCAGTCACGCCTGCTCTGCCAGCCAGCAGCATGCTGGTGACCCTGGTTTCTCATAGGTGGGATCATTCATTTCCTCTTCTCTTTTCCATGTTTCCTCCCTACCCCACTTGTTCCATTTTGGAGCTGACCAGATAGCCCCCAGGCATTATGCACTTTATTTCTCCTGGAAAGAATAGTTCACATTTAATCTTTCTTCAAATACTTAGCAAAAGGTCTGACCCTTAACAGATGACAACAAGAATGGATTGATTGATTGACTGAATGATCAATCCATCAATTGATGCAGTCCTGGGGATTAAGTCCTGTACTATATCCCCAGCTCTTTTTTATTTTTATTTTTTGGTACCAGGGATTGAACCCAGGGGCACTTAACCACTGAGCGACAAACCTAGTCCTTTTTTATATTTTATTAGAGACAAGGGTCTCACTGAGATGCTCAGGGCCACTTAGGCTGGTTTGAACTCAAGATAATCCTGCCTCAGCCTCCTGAGTAGCTGGGATTGCAGGTGTGTGCCTCTGCACAAGAATTTATGGGATTAATGAGTGAAAGAAATGTTTTCTTATTCTTTCACTTTCTTTTCAAGAAACTAGGCCAAAGAGGTGACTTCAGTGCCTTTGGGTTGCAATCTTTCTGGTTTGATTCATGAACCTTATCCATCAAAACTGGGGTGGGAGTAGTCATGACAACAGTGACAGGGACTTGCTCTCATCATCTTGGGCCCCAAGGGGTGGAGTCCTGGTACCATGGGTCCTGGCAGGTCACTTGCCTTCTTTGTGCTCAGAAGAGGCTTGTCACACATAACAGCTAATTTCATCAAACTAGCTGGGGCCTTTTACTTTGGGCCCCAACTCAGGAACAAAGGAGTGAAGGAAGATGCTCACATAGGCACATCCTGGTGTGGGTGTGCATTATATGAATATAGTCAGATAAGACAAAATTAATTATAACAAGAAGATAAACCCCCCCAAAAATCTCACCCAAACAGAATGATCTTGATGAATTTATAATGACTGAGATTTATTTTCTCTTAAGAAGAGACCATTAATTATTAAAGATTGACTCCGATGAACTGTGACTAAAAACTGATAACTGTATACAGCTTGTGACAAGCGAGGGGGTGGGAAGAAGAGAGTTGTAGTTCACCAGAGTCAGAAGTACTAGTGGGGTGTTTTCGGTGCCTCGGTCAGGCCAGGAAAATCACGGGTGGCAGCTGCTGTGGGGACTGAAAAGTCATTCTCAAGGGACCCAACCTCGGCATAGGACTTTGAGGGTGCAGCATAAATACTTCCTACTGTTGTCTATATTTTCTACAAAATGGAAATATTCTTCTATTTGGTAAACTTTGAACATATAAAAGTGAATGAAGTTGAAGGTATATATCATGGCAATCCTACCTCTTAGTAATAATCACGTTGAGCAGATAATATGGGTGCCCTGTCATATTCCCTGGAGTCCCCCCTTTGGTCACCTGTAAACGGGTGTCATACCAAGACCAATGACGGTCTCTGTAATCCCTCTCAGACAATTCTGACAGGCTCTAAAGGGCAGGATCTCAGGAACCCAGAGCCCTGTTACACAATCTTCCCAGTTTCATTGCTTCCTCACGGAGCTTCAAGATCACCTCCCAAATAAACTGCTTGTACCCAATCCTTGCTGTGGGGTGGGCTTGGGGAACCTGCCACACTCATAACCTCCCCCTTCACGTACATGCAGGGAGGTCGTGGTTGGCTGCCGCCGCCTCTGCCTCAAGCCCACCTGTGCAAAGTGCTCCATTTGCTGCCCAGCTCTCTGGTCCAGGCCCCAGCTCCCTTCCCACCAAGTCCACGTTCCTGCCCAACGCATCTTTTCTTGTTTACTTCCGTGATATAAACACATTGCGCAAGGAGTGCCTTAATTTACAATTTCATATTTATTCAACGATCATTTTCTCAAGTACTTCTGCGTGTCAGTCACAGGGAAGGCTGAGCCTTTCTCTTGTCTCTGTCCTTAAAGCCAGGGAGCGGGACAGACAGTTTTAAAATCGCTGTACTGTGCTATGCAAGTGCCATTATACAGATTGAGGGAGAAAGTTGGGGTTGGTGTCCAGAACGCAGAATGTTTCTTGTAATAGAAATAATGTAGCGTATGATTGGAACCAGACAGGTATAGCAAGCTGAATAATGGTTTCCCCAAAGATGCCTCCCCGTTCTGACCTCCAGAATCTATAACTATGTTACTTCAAGTGATAAAAGAGACTTTGTAGATACAATTAAATTAAGGACCACAAGATGGGGACATTATCCTGGATTATCTAGGTGGGCTCCATGTAATTACAGGGGTCCTCATAAGAAGAAAGCAAGAATGGCAGAGCATGAGGAAGACAGATTTGAAGATGCTACACTGCAAGCTTAAGAGGATGGGAGGAGAGGCCACAAGCCAAGAAATGCAGACATCCTCTAGAGTCTGGAAAGGACAAGAAAGGAGATTCTCCCCAGAGCCTCCAGAAGGAACTACGTCTGCAGTCACCAGGACTAAAGTTCGCTGAAACTGATTTTGGACTTTTGACTTACATTGTTTTAAACCTCTGAATCTGTGGTAATTTGTCACAGTAGTAAAAGAGGAAACTGACAAAACAGGTTAAGTTAGTAAAGAATCTGATAATCATAGCAACTTGAGAAGCTGTGGCAAGAAGTTGGCAAATTTGAGATTAGCCTTGGCAACTTAGCCAGGGAGCTCCTGTCTCAAAATAAAAATAAAAGGTTTGGGATGTAGCTCAGTGGTAGAGCTCCCCCAGGTTCAATCCCCAGTACTGGGGAAAAAAAATCTCAATTAAATTCGAATTTCAGATCACATCCTCTTTGATTTAAATAATTTTGAAACAAAAAAATTTTTTTTGTGTGTGTGAGTATATCCCAGGCACTATTTGGGACATACTTATGCTGACAAAATTATTTGCTATTTCTCTGAACTTCAAGTTTAACATTTGCTATTTGCTAAGTCTAGTAACCCTTTCTAATGGTAGCCGAATGGGAGAATGGCCCTACTGAGAGCAGGCCCCAGTGCGCAGGCCTCTTGAGACCCTCTCAGTCCCTGGGAAAACTAAACTTCTCTGACTGTCACTGTTTCAAGTATCCCTGCCCTCTAAACCCAGCCACAGGACCATCTTGGGGGTGAAGCAGGGGTGGTCTGGACAGTAGGCAAGGCCCCCTGGAAGCACCACTGTGGCAAGTACAAGTCCTTTCTGTGTCAGCTGAAGCTAGATGGCTCAGGCCTGCACTAGGAGGCTCTTCAGAGCACTGTGACAAGATGGTCGTGTTGGCCCAATGAATGACATGTCCTTAGGAAGCCGGCAACACTTTTAGAAGTTGCCATAATCATTTAGTAATTCAAAAAATGCAAATTAGAACAACAACACGATTTAGTTTTTGCCTGTCAGATGAGCTAAAATTTGAATGATGACCATGGCAGCTGACTTACTGCATCCCAGGCACTGCGGCGATGCCTTTAAGAGGGATTCTCCTAGGACCATTCGCGGCAGCCTTTGGTGTAGGCTTCTCATCCCTGAATGGGAAACAGGGCTTAGTGTGGCTGGGCAGGGGGAATACCCCCCGAGGGACTGGGGACCAGGACTCTTCACTGCAGCCTGTGTCCACACACTCCCAAGTCACTGGGTGACAGCTGTGTGGCACTGCACTCAGCTCCATGTTCTTCATATGGAAGACAGGGGTTGGAATTACAGGTATTTTGCTTTTGTTTTTGTGTTTTTCTGCATTTTTTTCCATATTTCTACAATGTGTTCATTTTGTAAAAAGAACATATGTTTTTTGGTGCTGGGAAGTAAACCCAGGGGTTCTCTACCACTGAACTACATCCCTATCCTGTTTGTTTAGTTTTGATACTGGGCCTTTTTATTTTTTATTTGGAGATGGTCTTGCCAAATTGTGGAGATTGGCCTTGAATTTGTGATCCTCCTGCCTCAGCCTCCCCAATGACTGGGATTGTAAGCCTGTGGCACTATGCCTGGCAAAAAGAAAAATATGTTTTTAAAAAATGACCTTAAAAGGCTGTGGTTGTAGCTCAGTGGTAGAGCGCTTGCCTAGCATGTGTGAGGCACTGGGTTCATTTCTCAGCATCACACACACACACACAAATAAAATAAAAATAAATAAATAAATAAATAGAATAAAGGTATTGTATCCATCTACAACTAAAAAAAGTTTTTAAAAAAATGACCTTGAAGGGCTGGGGTCATAGCTCAGTGGTAGAGTACTTGCCTAGCAGATGTGAGGCACTGGGTTGGATTCTCAGCACCACATGTAAATAAATAAATAAAATATTGGTCTATTGACAACTAAAAAAATTTAAAAATAATGACTTTGAAGCTGGGCACGGTGGCACACACCTATAATCCCAGTGACTCAGGAGGCTGAAGCACAAAGATTGCAAGTTCAAGGCCAACCTCAGCAACTTAGTGAGGTCCTCTACAACTTACCAAAACCCTGTCTCAAAATAAAGGACTGAGGATGTAGCTCAGTGGTCAATCATACCTGAGTTTAATTCCCAGTACCAAAATAAAAAAAGATCTTGGTAACATATGCAAGTTTGTTTAACTTTATAAATTAACAGGGCCCTACACTCACCTGTAATCCCAGTGGCTCGGGAGGCTGAGGCAGGAGGATCTCAAGTTCAAAGCCAGTCTTAGCAACTTGGTGAGGCCCTAAGCAACTCAGTGAGATCCTATCTCTAAATACAATATGAAAAAGGGCTGGGGATGTGGCTCAGTGGGTAAGCACCCCTGTGTTCAATCTCTGGTACCAAAAAAAAAGTTAATAGGTTCCAGGAGCACAGATCAGGAGATGCAGTCCATAAGTAATTAAACCCAAACCTGTCTACTAACCAATCACATCCTCTTTGATAAAGGTGTGCCAGAAATGACTTGATTATGGCTCCTCCTCTCTGTGCAGAAATAGGAACACCCTCCCAGTTCAACTAGAGGGATCAGGGGAAGGCCCCTGAAGTGTGAGAAGTCCACCTGCTTTCCAGATGCTTCTGGTCTTGTTGAGGCTCACACAAAACGCGGTGGGAGGACTGCAGAGGCTTAACAGAAGTGTGAGCGTGTGCGTGTGTGGGTGTATTTCAGAGAAAAGATTACCTAGACCCTGCCACGGTTCCGAATCTCTCCTGGAGGAACAGGGGTGAGGCAGATGGATCAGGAATTGACCTTGAAGGATGAGGAGAAATGAATGGGGATATTGGGAGAGAGGGTCAGTCAGCACTCAGTTTCTGGGACTGTGTGATTAAAAGGCCTGAGGTGAAATGAGTCAGGCTGGGGCTGGCAGGAAAGGAGGCAGACATTTAGGGAGACTCAGATCATTCTTTGGAAATATTGTAACTTTTTAAAAACTATTGACTTCAAAAGTAATATATATTCATTAAAGAACACGTACAGAAAAACACAAGCAAAATATAAAAATCACCATTTAGAGATCATTACTGCTACACTTTTTGGTATGTGTCCTACTGAACATGCTGTCTCACTGTCTGCTATGGGAGAGGCTATTCGGTGTCCCCCATATGCACTCTCCCTGAATCCTTTTGTACTGAAGTGCCATGATCTCTCTGAGTGTAGGACCCATTTTCTAGTCTCCCATGCAGTGAGGTATAGCTGTGCGATTGATTTATGGCCAATGGATGTGAGCAGAAGAGATATATGCAAATTCTGGCTCATGTCCTTAAAAAATGGAGGTTTGTCCTTCCTGTCTACTTCTCCCTTTCCACCACAGCTGTGATGCCAGGAGCCGGGGCAGCCATTGTAGGCCATAAGGAGGGTAAGGATGACAGGGTTTTAAATTTTTTAAGTTATTTTTGAGGATAAGAGAGTGACAGTAAAGAAGGAACCTAGGTTTCCAACCCTGTACACCTCTGTTATGGTCTAGATGAGGTGTCTCTTAAAAGCTTAGGGGTAAGACAAACAAGTAGGATTAGAGGTGAAATGATTGGGTTATGAGGTCCTCACCTAATCAGTGTGTCAATCCATTTGAATGAATTAGCTGGCTGGTAACTGCAGGCAGGTAGGGCGTGACTGGAGGAGATAGGTCACTGGGGCGTGCCTTTGGGGTACATATTTTGTTCCTGGTTATCAGAACTCTCTCTCTGCTTCCTGGTGGCATGTCTTGAGCTACTTTGCTCTGTCACTTTCTTCTGACTTGATGTTCTGCCCCACCTCAGGCCCAGAGCAATGGAGTTGGCCATCTATGGATGAGACCTGTGAAACTGTGAGCACCAAATAAACTATTCTTCCTTTAAAATAGTTCTTGTCAGGTCTTTTAGTCACCATGACTAAAACAACCCTTTATTGGCCCTAGACTCCATTAACTTCTATCTTGTTTAAGTCACTATTTTATTTTATTGTTGTAGATGGACACACTACCTTTATTTTTATTTATTCTTTAAATATTTATTTATTTATTGTGCTGAGTCAAGTGTGAGGCAAGTGCTCTACCACTGAACTATAGCTCCAGTTCAACACCCTTTATTTATTCATTTATTTATTTATTTATTTATTTATTTTTGTGTGGTGTTGAGGATTAAACCCTGGGCCTCACACCTGCTAGGCAAGCGCTCTACCACTGAGCCGCAATCCCAGCCCGAAGTCACTATTATTTTGACCTTTGTTTTCCCACCTGAAATTGTATCTTCAATAATATTCCTGCTTTGAAAAAAATTAACGCTATGTTAATAACATATTCCAGTATCCAGAATTCTACAGCGTGATTTAGTAATGGATTCAAAGTGTTTAATTTTGCATATGTGTCATGATTTACTTGTACAATTGCTTTCTGTTTTGTTTTGCCAGTGCTGGGGATCTAACCTAGATCCTTACACTACACCATTGACCTTTATTCTCCCAGCCCTACAATTGCATAGTTTTGATGGTGGATAGTTTATTTCCACTTTTCCACCACAATGCATATCTTTGAAGATCCATCTTTGAGTATAATGATGAGTATTTCTTAGAACGAATACATAGAAATGGAATTTCTGAGCCAAAGAAGTGACACATTTTAAAGACTTCAGTTGGCGAGGGGCTGAACTATGGGTGACTGCAGATTCCCCTGGGCCCTTAATACCTTGGGTGTTAGAATTAACATAAGGCCCATCGGCCCACAGGTTTTTTGAGAACTTAGAAAATTAGGCAGAAACATTTAGACTTGATAGGCATGGGGGAGGGGCAGGTTCTCGACTGGGGATGATATGGTAAAAGAAGACCGGAAGAGAGTTTGGGGATAAACTGGAGAGGAAGAGACTGAAGTCTTGGCCACAGTACCTGCTGGGGAAGCCCAGGGCTGAGAGCCAGCGTGAGGGGAGGAAGGAGGTCAGGAGAGATATTTCCATGAAAAAACTGAGTGGCACCTGCCCTGAGGAGAGAGCTGGAGGAGGGAGAGGTGGACCCCAGCCTGTGTCTGTGGAGGAGAGACTGGGGCCTTCAAGAAGCTGTTCATCCATTTGTTCAACAAATATTTACCGAGCTCCTGCTCTGTGCCAGGAAGAGAGACAAAGTCCCTCCTTTCACAAGCTCATGGCCCAAAGGGGGAGGAGGACAACTAAGAGCTAAGCAAATAAACAGTTTCAGATCATGGTGGAACACGGAAAGCAAGGGGGCAGGGGGACATACGAGGAGCAAGGCTGGAAGCCTCTGCAGAGGGACACATTAGTACCTTTCCAATCCTCATCTGGTCCCTGAGGCTCCTGGGACCAGGCCTGGAGCCTCTGGTGGAGGATGCAGTGGGAAGATCCGCTCCTGCCAAAGGCCTGTTCCCGGAGTGCAGTGGGAGGCCAGGCCGCCCCCTCCCACCAGAAACACCAATCCAGGATGCTCTGGGCTGATCCACAGCAGTGGTTCTACCAGCTTACTCAAAATAGCTCCTCTTCGCTGCTCAGTTTCTTCTTTCTTACACTCTCTCCCATTTTGAATCCACAGTCACCTTTGGGTGTCCTCAGGATTGGCCTGGGCAGCCCCTGAGTTAGGAGCCTGTGCTCCCTTCTTTCAACAGATCTCACACCCAGACCCCAGAATTTTCTGCCATGCTCTCACCTTTGCATCTGCTGTCAGTGAACTCTGGGGAGCATGAAAGGATGATCTGCCTCACTCCTTACCAGGGAAATGCAAGTCAAACCACAAGAGCTACCACTTCACACCCCCAGGATGCTACTGTAAAACAAACAAACCAACAAGCGTGGCAAGGGTCCTTGCACATTGCTTGCAGGAATATAAACTGGTGAAGTAGCTATGCAAAATAATATGGGGACTCCTTAAAAAATTAAACAATTAATTATGATCAGGAATTATACTCACAGGAAACTCAGATATTTGTAACCCATGTTCATAGCCACATTGTTCGCAATAGCTAAAAGGTGGAAGCAACCCACATGTCTATGGACAGATGAGTGGAAAAGCAAAATATGTATGTACCTACAATGGAATATTATTCAGTCTTTAAAAGGAAGACCATTTCGGCCCATGCTACAACATGTATGAAACTCAAAGACGTATGTGAAGTCAAATAAGCCAGTCACAGAGGACAAATATTGTATAATTCCTCTTAGATTTGTTTATAGGGCAGACAAATTTAAAGGTACTGAAAGTAGAGTGGAGGGTGCAAGGGGAGTTAGTATTTAATGGGTACAGGTTTCAGTTAGAGAAGTGTAAAAAGTTCTGGAGGTGGATGGTGGTGATAGTTGTAGGGCAAGTAGTGAATATGCTTATTGTCACTGAGCTGGAAAATTAAAATAGTTAAATGGTAGATTGTGTTATGTATATTTTATTTATTTATTTATTTTGCAGTATTAGGAATTGAACCCAAGGTTGCTTTACCCTCTGTGCTGTATCCCCACTTACTTTTTATTTTGAGACAGGGTTTCACTAAGTTGCTGAGACTCTCCTTGAACTTGCAATCCTTCTGCCTCAGCCTCAAAGTCACTGGGATTATAGGTGTGCGCCATTGCACCTGGCTGTTATTATATTTTAGCACACATATACACAGTCTTCTGAAGAAGTCAAGGGTGGTGTTCTGTCCCACAAAGAAGTGCAGTGAATAAACTTACCACTGCTAAGTCTTCGGTATTTGCGGGACATTTATATGCTTTATTTTATTGTTTCTCTCAAGAAGGCTGAACCATTTATCTGCATCATACAAAGCAGGAAACAGAGGCACAAAGAGGTGAAGTGCATTGTCCAAAGTTTCCAGCTAATAGGTGATGTCACGACTAGAACCCAGGTGGTTGGCATCAAAGTCTAATCTTTAACCCTCTTCCTGCATCTTCTTTCTAGAAAAAGTCAACTCTACTGGCCAAGCAGGCAACAACTTTTGGTAAGGGGTTGCTCTACTTTGGATTTGAAATGGTCCCCAATAGCCCCCATGCTGCAGGCTTGGTTGCCAGTCTGTGGAGCTATTGGGGGGTGGTGCCTAGTGGAAGGAAGTAAGGTTACTGAGGGTGTGCCCTTGAAGGGGTTTTAGGGACCCCAGCTCCTTCCTCTTTCTCTTTCACTTTTGACCATGAAATGAGCAACCTCCTCTGCCATATGCTTCTGCCATAATGCACTGTGCTGCTACAGGCCCAAGCTACAGGGTTGTGTCCATGGACTGAACCCTCTGAAACCATGAGCCAAAATAAACCTTTCCTCTTTTAAGTTATTTATCTCAGGTATTTGTCACAGTAACAGAAAGCTGACTAATGCAGATACTGAAAAAATGTGAGCACCTGCAGAGTCTTGCATTCATGAGACCTGGGTAAGTCCCATGTGTTTTGCCCTGTTCTGGGCTCTTGTTCCCTCCACAGGGATATTTTGGGCAGGGATGGTGATTCCTGGTATTTTCCACTGCACACTCTAACACACTCTACTTCTCCCCTGCAGCTTTGCTCCCTTCTCTTAGGACCCACTGCCTTTTGACATGAAAAATGTACTATAATGAGTCTACTGGCTAATTAATTAAAATGGGAAAAAAAATCCCAATTTTCATATCTGAAATGATTAATTACATAAGCATTAACGCCTCTGCACACCCAGAACGGCATGTCTTCAATTTAAACTTTTCCAGCACATTATTTTCTGCTGATGTGTGTGTTTTCTGTCCATATGAGGCCGATTTCTCATACACCTCAGTCCATTTCACAGCAAATGGCCTCAAATGGTGTTTATCCTGCTCATTAGGAGACTTTATCAATTAGGCAGGCCTGGCTGAGCGGCCTGTCCAGCTTGTGTGGCTGTTCTGGTGTCTTCTCAGCATCTTGAGCTGCCTGGGATACCCCAGCTACCCAGCCCCCTCACTACTCCTTAAGGGCCACTGCTGCAGGGCGAGTCTTTGGCACTTTTTACCAGACTGGGACAAAGCCCTCGCATTAGAGAAGACTGTTGCCTGGTGCTTGTACTTTATGGATTTTTAAATGCTTCTTGTTTGGCTCAGACCTGGGCTCCCAGCTGCCACCTCATTGCATCTTTCAGTACATTTTTAACCTGAAAAACCTGGGTCCCCCTGCTTCCTAGCACCTGGCCTGCTGCCTCCAACCTACGCCCCATGTGGGACCTCTGTGTTCCCCTCACCTGTCTCCCCTTGGCCTCACCCTTGCCCCTTGCAAAGGGTGAGGTCAGGGCCTCAGAGCCTACTCTGCAGTGGTTGCTGGGGCTTGGGCCCTGGGTGGGCAGCAGGAGAGGCCTGTGTGCTGCCCCTTCCCTGCTGCCTGCTATCTGTGTGCAGTAGCCACTTTGTCCCCAGGGTTGTTGCCTAGGTTCAGAGTGGAGCTCAGACCTTGCTGATGTGAGCTGGTTGCTGGACAGCCAGGGAAAATAGTGGCCATTTCACAAACAGAAATGTTGATATGCAGTGAACTATTGGATGGTGTGGTTTTCCAAATCAGGGTGGGAAACCCAACATGTCATGAGCAATAGAGGAATGCATTGGTGCCTCTGGAGGTAAAAATCACAACGTGAGGGTAGAAGCCTACGGAGGCAGAGCCCTGTGTGGCTGGAAGATGGGGATGTTAATGGTGGGCACATGGTGAGAATGACACTTCCATATTCCAGAACCATAAAATGGTATTTTTCTCTCTGAAATTGTGAAAAAGAGAAGTTATTATGCTTCAACATTTAGACAGAAATTAAAGCACTTTTCAATACAAGTTGAAATTATTTTTTTTATTCCTGCAGTCTGAATTCATTAGCAAATGAGGTGGATTGTCCTCTTTCAGGACTTAACACGTAGGTTGCTTTTAGGAGAAAGGTCTGCTTTCTCCTTTCCACCTTTATCCCCTTAAACCTGTGCATTGCATGTCACATACCCCGATTCTCCTGAAGCCACATTTCAAGTACTTAATAGCTGCACGGGACAGTGGTCACCTTGTTGGCCAGCCCAGACATAGGACATTGCTGTCATCACAGAGCATTCTACTGGACAGTCTGCCAACATACCTCTGTTATGGAAGTTAACTGTGCATTTTTTGGCCATGTTCATTGAATAGCATATTTGTACACTATACTATAAGAATTTTAAAAATAACAGACCATGCCACCAAAGCTCTCACTGCACAACTACATGAAGTTGTTTCTTCTTTTCATGACCCTTTTTCAAAATGTAAAGTTCACCCTAATTTTCTAAACCAAAGTTTGCAAGCCCAGGAGAGGGCATAATTGTTCCATGGTAGCAGACCAGCATCTGGCCCTCCTTCTATCAACGGCCTCTCTGTTCCAGGGCCACTCCTGCTATCCCCAATGGTCCATCCATTCCACATCCTTCTCAGACTGACTCTACCCATTTTCCATGAAGATCATCTCTTTATTGGCCGGACAATGTCAAAGTGGCTGAACTGTGTCCAGAGCAGCCTGCAGAGGCCCTGCCCTCCTCCAGGCATAATCACAAAGCTCCATTTGTGCCTCGAGGTGCTGCTGATCAGTTGCGGTCTCCAGTATCTGTCAACTCAGGTTACATGTGGCTTCATCAAGGGAATTTAATGGAAAGAAATTCTTTCGCTGCAGTATTTGCAATCAATATAAAAATAGGGTTGGCCTTTTTTGCTTTGTTTTTAATTCTGAGGCACAAAATTCTCACCAAGAGTTGTTCTTCTTGCATCATTTAACTTAAAATTCTACCAAGCTGCTCACCCTGAAGCTTGCAGGATAAATGGCACTTTTACAACCCACCGGAAATTAAGCGCCAGATGACTGACAGCATTACTGCTCTCTTGGAAGAGTGTGGCCACTACTCTTAGTTCTCTAATTGGATCCTCAGCTCCTGGAGTGCGTGTGGCTGGGGACCGATGGCCCTGGGCAGCAGTCCCAGATCCTGAAGAAAGCAGGCCTGGTGGCCTGGTTTGCACTGCTATCATTGACTTTGTCCTCCTGGCTGCTGAATGTTGGCCGAACAGGTTTTGGGATCAAAAGTCAAAGCACTTCTGTGGAGGCTTTGGAAGGCCTTCCTGGGAAGACCATGATCAACAAACTTGCCGATTGTGGCCTCCCAGGACCAGCCCCAGCCTTGCTGGCGAGGTTTTCCTGGTACCCATTTATATTGTGGATAAATCTGATAAACCATCCTGTGGTGAAAGCCCTGTGTAGAAGCAGCCTCATTCACCTACTGAAAGGCACTAATGCTGGACACCATTGTTCTGAAAGAACCCTTTGCAATTAGAGCAGGCAGAGGAGAAATAATTACAGAACTACATTATTAGATCTGTTCCATAGAACATTTTTTAAAAACCCAGCTCAATTTACTGAGAGAAAAATTAAAGCAATCTCTCCTGCTTTTAAAGCACCTGATACCATTCTGTGCAGCCTCCAGCAGCAAGCTGGATGCCCAAACCAGGAGGACATTGCAGGGATATGTCACAGAGAACATGGCTGGGGCAGGTGCCAAGCAAGGACAATGCCGAGAAGCCAAAAACGGGGAAAGAAAACGATGAAGTGAGGCCCACCCAGAAGGTAAACAGCAGAGCTCCACACAAACCCCTTTGGGGGCTGGGAAGGGAGCAACTGGGCAGGCCGGGAGATGACAGAAGCTTCGGTCCCGGAGCCTGGGGCACTAACTAGAGCCACTGTAGCCATGATAAATCCTTAAGAGCCACCGTTTGTTGGTGCCTGCTCTGTGCCAAGGTTGGGGTATAGGGCAGAAGAGGATTTAATAGGATTTGGCGAAACCCTATTCCATTCTGTCTGCCCAGTCATTGATTATTAGTAGTAACAGCAAATGCTACAATTCAATGAGTGCTTACTATATCCTAGGCATACACATGAATACACCCAATCCTCAGAAAGTAAAAGTCTTTTCCATTTTATGGTTGGAGAAATTGAGGCTCAGTGTAGTGAAAAATCCTGTGGCAGGGACAGAAGCCACTAATTAAACACTGTTAATAATTAGTGTCCCAGGAACTTTCAATTCACTGGGTAAATAAGGTCCACCTAGCACAATGGTGGGAAAAAGAAAGTGATTTTTATGACTTGGCAGCATTTGTTATGAGTTTTCTAAACAATACACAATGTTCAGATTCAGTTGTGACCTGTATTATTCATATTACTAAATCATTTATTTTGACTGAATAAATGGAATTGGTTTAGAGAGACACTTAACGTAACCTATTCTTTAAATTTGCGGAGATTTTTGTAACGCTCTAATGTTTCTTTTTAGTGGGTGTCAGAGAGCTGGGGACGGGCAGGAAGGTGGGGTGTTAACAGGCAAACATAGAAAGGATTCTTCATAAAAAAAGAAAACACGTCTAGAAATGATTGCTCCATAAACAAAACATGAGTGCACACAGCAATTTCATGTTCTTGTTCCACCCACTCGGTTGTTCTTAATGATTCAAGAACAGAACTGCCTGGGCAGATTTACAGGCTCAGCGTTCCTGACACCTGTACCGAAACAAGGCTGTGTTCACAGAGCGCCTGCTTCTGCTCAGCGGGGGAAACAAATACCTTGGCTTGGATTTTATCTGTACCATGATTTAAATTAAAATAGATGCAGTTATTCTCCAATATGCATCTGCCGGCTGTTAGGAGACAGGAGTGGTGCCAGGCCAGAGGACAGGGTAGCTTTGAAGTTTGCCGGTGGAGTGAGATTGAAGCTCACACAACTAAATGCCACCGAGTCTTCCTTCAGGTCTTCCTGTTGTCAGAAGGCCAAGTTTTGACCTAAGTCTTTGGCTGGGAGCCTTTGGGTTGTTTGGAATCATGCCTTAGCAATTGCTCTCCTGGGTCAAGCACTGAGGGGGGTCAGTGGAGGCTGCAGTCGTGTTCTGGGCAGAACTGTGGACAGAGGTTCAGGTGCAGGGCCACTGTCCCTGACTTGGGCTTTCCAAGTCTCTCAACAGTGGTTTGTGGAATATCATACTTCTTCTAGTTCCCTTTCTTTTATTTCTTTCTTTCTCATTTTTTTTTTAAAGACAGTATTTTAAAAATAACTTTTTTATGTGGCGCTGAGGCTTGAACCCAGTGCCTCACACATACCAGGCAAGCGCTCCACCACTGAGCCACAACCCCAGCAAGTTCCCTTTCTTCTGAGGGGGAGATGTGTCTTCCATTAGATACTTCCCCACGGGTTTCTAACTTTCTCTTAGCCTGTTTTCCACAGCCTTCGTTTCCCAGGCCTTAAGCCTGTCCGTTTCTATGAAGAATACCCAGGCTGACTTTTCCAGCCCGCCTCCCGACAGCAGCCAAATATTTTGGAGTCATCCAGCAGGCAGCACCAGGCACAGGTGATCACGGGCAGGAGTTTGCTACCTGATGATACACGAGGACCCTGTGATTTAGAACCTTCTCTGTATTTCTGAGACTCAGCAGGGAAGGGACTTGTCCAAGGTAACTGAACTGGTCAGTAGGAAGAACTGGGACTCAAAGCCAGGTTGGTCAGAGACAGCCCAGGTACCTGTCACCCTCCTTAGTGAAGACTTCAGGATCATGGCTTTGGGTTTCCATTATAGCAGAGACTAAAGATATACCAAGTCTCTGTCATTTACGAGTCTGAGGAGGAAGGGGAGCCTAGTAGAACTATAGATCTGACATTTGAAAATGATTTTGAATTTTAATGCCAATACTGAAAGGTTGGCTGTGATTTCAGTGGGATGCCAGACTCCTTTCTTTGGCCTTCAAGCTCTAAACAGAGATTTCATGTTTTTGGTGACTGTTTTTATATTGGGATCCATCGGACAACTCTGGTCCGGCTGTCCCATAGTCTTTTCTCTTTTTCTTTTGTTTTTTTCCCTCACCACTGATTGAACCCAGGGGCAGTTAACCACTGAGTCACACCCCCAGCCTTTAAAAAAATATATATTTTATTAGAGACAGGGTCTCTAGCTGAGTTGCTTGGGGCCTTGCTAAGTTGCTGAGGCTGGCTTTGAACTCGTGATCCTCCTTTCTCAGCCTCCCAAATTACTGGAAGTACAGGTGTGCACCACTGTGCCCAGCTGTCCCATGGTCTTACAGAAAATGCATTACTTTTGGAGAAAGGAAGAGGGAGGAGCAAAAGGGAGCAAAAGGAGTTGAGGAAATGGAGATTTTTAGGTCACAATATCTCTGTTGTTATTGTACTGGGGATTGAACTCGGGAGGAGGGCATTACCACTGAGCTACATCCCCAGCCCTATTTACTTATTTACTTACTTACTTATTTATATTCTGAGACAAGGTCTTGCTAAATTGCCCAGGCTGGGCAATTGAACTTGTGAAATCTCCTGTCTCAGTGTCTTGGATTATTGGAATCAGAGATGTACACTACCATGCCTGGCTTAGTTTACATTTTTATTATAACCCAGCTAAATGTACACAAACATAAATGCCAAGAGACTGAAGAGTCTAGTGGTTTACATCATATTAAATTAATTTGGATTTATATCAGTGACTTCAGATCCAGTTTTATTATTTTTATGCAAAATTATTTCTCATATGCATGTCCATGTATTTACATATTGTCTTTAAGGTTTTCCAGCACATTTCATCTTATTTAATCCTTTCAATCAACCTGTTAAATTGAAATATTTATTCTGTGCTCAAGAGAGAGCCTAAGGAGCTAATCATAGTGGTGCATTAGGGAGGCTGAGGCATGAGGTTTCCAAGTTTGAGGCCAGCCTCAGCAACTTGGTGAGGTCATAAGCGACTTAGGGAGAACCTATCTCCAAATAAAAAGGGCTGTGACCAGGCACAGTGGTGCATGCCCGTAGTCCCAGTGGCTTGGGAGGCTGAGGTAGGAGGATTGTGAGTTCAAAGCAAGGCACTAAGCAACTCAGTGAGACCCTGTCTCTAAATAAAATACAAAAATAGGGTGTGGATATAGCTCAGTGGTACAGTGCCCTTGAGTTCAATCCCCAGTACCAAAAAAGTAAAACAAAACAAAACAAAAAATCAAAGAGAGGGGTTAAGGAACTAGCTAAGGTCACACATGTAATGGATTTGGAATCCAAGGAATCTGGACATATTGACTTACAGTGGTTACAGAGCCACAGGGTACCCCATGTTTTCATACTGGCTAGGTCCAGGTAGATTTTTTTTTCTAAAGACAGAAAGTTCTACTACTGCAGACAACAATTTTCCCCCCACAGCACGAGAGATTGGACCCAGGATCTCCTGCAGGTTAAGAGGTTAAGGAAGCAACTACACCTACCAGCTACAACCCCAGCCCAGGTGCCTGGTTTTAATCTTCTTTCCACTTGATTACCACTTTCCATAGCCATCAGGGTACTCATGGAAATAACTACCCAGGTTGGTTGCTCGTTCTCATGGCAATGTACGGCGGTAATGTTCATTCATTTTCTCACTCTTGTTTGTTCATGTGTTGTTTTGATTGATTGAATCATTCATTCATTCTTTTCTCAAGTAGTCCTGTGTAAAACCATCATAGTGTCAACCCTAATGGGCAGAACGGCCCTTGAGTCACCCTCCCTGTGGCCTGACACTTGGCATATCACAAAGAGTTCCTCACCTTTACTCAGGGGTGATTAAAGAATATCCTAAATTAACTGGTGGTTTGAGGTTTAAGTACATGGAAACATTTTAAAAATTCCAATTTTTATGCTTTTTACGTGTTTTGTATTATTTGCATGAGTATATTCAGGCTTACAAAAGTCATATCTACTCATTGTAAAATATTTAAATATTTCTGACATTTATGACCAGAAAGTGAGACTCCTCAGGGACCAGGAACCACCCCTTCCCCACAAACTAGGGAAGATCACTGCTTACCTTTTATTCTAGTTACAGAACAACAGTTACATCTACTGTGCTTTTATAGATGTTAATGTAAAGTAGCATGAATCTCGTTCTGGATTTCTATGCATAATTAAGTGTATTTAAGATGATTTAAAATAAATTATGAGTCATACCTCAGCCTTTCTTTACCAGTGAAATGAAATGCAATGTGTCAAAATTGACTTAAATCCATAATCTCTGTAGATGTGCTTTTGACTTGCATATAAAGGAAAGCGGGCAGACAAGAGTGAGGCAGCTTCACACACTGTATTGACATTCAACAATGAGAAGGTCAGAGTACGGAGCTGATGTCAATATGTTCATCCCAAACTGCAATAAAGCTGTCCCTGCAACTGCAGTCCCAGCTGCTGTCTCCCCTCCTTTGGGTGAGAAATGTGCCATTCAGACCCTCCACTTCTTGGCTATGAAAATACCACGCCTTAACAAAGGTTTGTTGTTCAATATCGATATAAATCCTAGAGTTCAGGTTTTCACGACAAAATTTCCACACCAGATAGGGCTTTGACAAAAAGACTAGAGATGACAGCTGAGATTTCTGCCACATGAAAATTACGAATAATTGCACGGCAGGTTGTCATCTTCTACGTATCATAAAGTGAGTTTTGCTCTCCACTTTGCTTTTTCCTGGAGATGCTTTTCTTGGTCGGGGGGTATCACTAGCAGTTTTAAGTGTTGGAAAAATGGATTCCCTCTACCTCCTTTTTTTTTTTTTTCAGAGAGGGTAGACACAAACCACAATAAAAAAGGCAATACTTCACTGTAACACTGTGCTAGATGTATCCCATTTTCCACCAGTGAGAATACCTTAGAATGGGCAAAATTTATGTGCACACATCTTTCCCCTCCCAGGTTAGGGGAAAAAAATCTGTTTGCAGATTTGGCAGCAAAGAAACAAAATGAGGGAAAGTAAGGCTTTGGGGGGCCTCTGTCCTTAAGGTCCTTTCCCATGCAAAAAGCCCCAAACCAATTCTAAATACTCATATTTCTGTTCCCAACAGGTGACACCAAAGCCAGGTGATAAATGAGCCCTCCTGAATACAGGGAAGGGTGGAAGGAATCAGAAAGAGGGGCCCACGATCAACTGAACTACTCCAGGGCTACATGTTGTAACTGCACACCCACCGAGGGTTGATTTCTTAAAACTCAATTCTGGGAAAATGAAAGAATTAAAAAATTAAGAATTATTCCACACGGCAGTTCCTATTTATACTCAGCATAACCCAATTTAAAATTTTTATCGGTGTTCCATCCATTCCTCAAGTGCTTTCACAGAGCTGCCTGCCAGAGGCCATTAGCGTGCAGCCTCGCAAATGGAGAAGCAGTGGAGTTCTGATGCACCAGCCGGCATTCTGACAGGCTCTGCACTCACTCAGTTCACCTGGTGATGAACTCTGCACTCTGAGTTGTGGTCACTTTCTCTCAGAATAGGATCTGGGGAACAACCTGAAGGGACCATGATAAGAAAGAAAGATCATGTCTTTGATGTTGGGTGGGATGTGCAGATACGAATGAGAAGAGGGTGCCTTAGTACTGTCAGAGTGTGCTGCGTTTTATTTGGGAAATGAGACAAAATCTTCCCTTGATCATCCACTCCATGTGACATCCCAACCCACACTCTGCTACTGACATTTTATCTCCCACTGAACAGCCCGGCTGTTGTAACATTTTCAGGATTCTTAATTTATGTCTTGCAGGATCTAAAATCAGATGGCAGGGACTTTAAGAAAATAACCAGTGTTGACAGGCACCTTTATACTTCAAGAAGCTGCTACACCTTAATGCTGCTAAGAACCAGGGAAACAGTGTCTCCTTTTTCCAAAACATGGCCAGAAGACAGTGGGATGGAGATAAGGCGCTTTCCTAAATCATTTAATTTCCCCTTTCCAGCTAAACTCTATGAAATACCTTTCTTTCTACCCATATTCACTAGCAAGCTTATTTTTTTCTTAGCATGAGGAATTCCAGCATTTACTTATTTTATTGAATTTTTAATTTTTTTTTTTTTTGTGGTGCTGGGGATTAGAACCCAGGGCCTTGTGCATGTGAAGCAAGCACTCTACCAACTGAGCTATATCCTTAGTCCACAATTTAAAAAAATATTTGTTCTTTTTAGTTCTACATGACAGTAGAATGTATTTTTGACATATCATACATACATAGAGTATAACTTCCCATTTCTGTGTTTGTACATGATGTGGAGTTACACTGGTTGTGTATTCATATATGAACATAGGAAAGTTATGTCTGCTTCATTCTACTGTCCTTCCTATTCATATCAACCCTCCTTTTCCTCCACTCCGTCCTGTCCAACTGGTAACCACCCTCCATTGTGAGTCAACACCATTCACAACACCACTTGACTTTTGGTTTTTAGGATTGGTTTGTCACTTAGCATGACAGTCTCCATCCATTTAACAGCAAATACCATAATTTCATTCTTCTTTATGGCTGAGTAATATTCCATTGTGTATATGTACCCCATTTTCTTTATCCATTCATCTGTCGAAGGGCACCTAGGTTGGTTTCATA
This sequence comes from Sciurus vulgaris, assembly GCF_902686455.1. Lineage (NCBI taxonomy): Eukaryota > Metazoa > Chordata > Mammalia > Rodentia > Sciuridae > Sciurus > Sciurus vulgaris. The sequence continues at coordinate 64,015,510 of NC_136475.1, forward strand.
GCTTAGCTATTGTGAATTGAGTTGCTATAAACATTGATATGGCCACCTTAATATGCTGATTTTAAGTCCTTTGGGTATGTGAGGAGTGGGATAACTGAGTCAAAGGTGGTTCCATTTTAAGTTTTTTGAGGAGTCTCTATACTGCTTTCCGGAGTGGTTGCACCAATTTGCAGTTCCACCAGCAATGTATGAATGTCCTCCACATCCTCATGGATATTTACTGTTACTTGTTGCATTTACTTAATTTAAATTAGACTGACCAAGAAAAGTTTATGGTAACTAAGATTCTTATATATAGCTGAGAACCGTGGAAAAGCAAAAGGACCCAAAGATAAACATCAGCAACTTATTTTAAGCTTTTTAAATTCCTGAACTTTTTTTTACATTACTTTTTAAAAATATATATTTTTAGTTGTCGATGGACCTTTATTTTATTTATTTACATGCCGTTACTGAGAATCAAACCCAGTGCCTCACACATGCTAGGCGAGTGCTCTACCACTGAGCCATGACTCCAGCCCCAATTCCTGGACTTTTGATTCTTAGATCACTAGAGAGGAAGAAGATGATGATGATTACTGCTCTATAGTACAGGCAGATGAGTTTCCAAAAATGGAAATGATTATAGTCTTAAATCATTCAGCCATGAGGAAAATGGGACTCAGACTCAAATAGCATGTTTTATCCATTATATGATGGCCTTGTAAAAGCAGCTTATATTATGAATCTGCTGAAATCTTGCTCTTTAGGGTATTGGTAGTGCTGAATATTTGAGAATTTGGGGCTTATACTTCACAAAGCTGGAATGCTCGTGTGCACCTTGACCCTGGAGTGCTCAGCCTTGACTCCCCTTTTTAGAACGGATTTATATCTATTTACCTATAATACTGTGTTTAAGAGTGCAGAATCTTGAGCTTGATGAGTAACTCTGCCACTAGTTGCTGACCTGGGACAGTTGCTGTGTTTCTCCTCGCCTCCTTTTCCTGTACTATAAAATGGAGATGATAATAGCATCCACCTCCTAGGGTGGTTATGAAGATTAAAAGAGTTTATGGAAAATTCTATATCAATGTTAGAATCATTCATCAGTTTACTACATGCTTTCATAAATACACTATACATGTATCTATTTATAATGTGCCTTTCTAATCAGAGGTTTAATGAAGAAAAGTTTTGCTTCATCCCTAGAGATTAGGGAACTAGTATACTCCTTTTATGAAATAACTTGCCTATAGTGGAGGCTTATAAACACCTCTACATCGAAATGTACTGAAAGTAGCCCAGATCTTTCTGGTGTAAAATTTTACAAATGGGGGGCTGGGGAGATAGCTCAGCTGGTAGAGTGCTTGCCTTGCAAGCACAAGGCCCTGAGTTCGATCCCCAGTACCGCCAAAAAAAAAAAAAAAAAAAAAATCTCACAAATGTTTCTAGTCACCTCCTCTCCAGCTCATTTGTCTCAGAGAGCACAGCCTGGGAAAGGAATGAACAACCAATTCCCATAAAATTCAGATGAGAGTCAAAACTAGTTCTGAGGAACTGCAAAATTTATCTCTTGTCGACTGAAGTTTTAGGTCACTATGTGTGTGTCCTCTGCACGAAGCCCAGGAAGCTATGTGTATAGCATTGGGGCGAAAACCCTAACAGCCCCGGGTACTAAACAGTTCCTTAGCAGATTTTCTTAGGCGCTGTCCCTCCAAAGTTGCCAGCTTAAGCCCGGTCGACGGGTCTCTACTCCTAGGCAGACAAAAAGCGAGACGCTTCACTAGGTTATCTAGGTCGGGAGGAAGGAAGCAAGACTAAGAGCAGGTAAAATTTGGTACAGAAGAAAAAGCTTGCACCAGACGACCAGGTGGAAGCCTACAGCCTCCGCTTTTCGCGGTCCTGCCTCGCCCCGGGTTCCGCCCAGTCCTCGGCCCCGCCCAGCCCTCGGTCCCACCCATTCAGTTCCAGGCCCCGCCCAGATCCCTTCGCGCCTGACCTTGGCGGAGCTTCTGCAGCCGGACTTGGTCCTCGAAGCGCTTGCGCATTTCTTAAGGCGTCTTGGCATTGCCTTAATCTAAATAGAGGGAACAGGGAAGCTCGTACTTCCTACGAACTCCGACCCAGCAGCCTTGTATGCTATTTTAGAGCTGGATTTGCCTTTCATCGTCCTAAGAACCCGACTTCTGTTCCCCTAATGTCGCTTAAGAAAGCATGTTTTAAGTTAGGCACTCTCCAGGCAGCCCGCCTCTTGGAGCAGGGTCCTTCCCCTAGAGCCTTGGGACCGCAAGAGGGGAGGCGGGGTCCTTCTCTGGGGCGGTCGCGCAGGCAGCGGCTGCGGAAAGCCGGACGCGGAGCATCATGTATTACAAGTTTAGTGGATTCACGCAGAAGTTGACTGGAGCTTGGGCTTCGGAAGCCTACAGCCCGCAGGTAGGGGTCGCGCAGCAGCGACTCAGGAGAAATGGCGGCTCCGGTCCCCAGGCCAGGCGGTCTCCTTGAGGACTTCTGCCCACCGGTCGGGTCGGTTCAGTTCATTCGCACCTCCCCGCACCTTTCCACACCTCCCCACGCTGACTTGCAGTGGTCACTGAGGCTCATCTTGTGTGAGTGCTCTTCCTTCAGGCGGGCTTGGCCCTGCGCAGACACACTGCAGGGGTCAAGGTGACCCTCGGGGTCGTTGCCTGTTTAAGATGGATGACTAGGGAAGCCAATAGGACCAGAATGTAACCCTCCTGCAGTGGAGGTTCGGCCCTCTTGCTCTTTTGGAGAAGTCTGTCTTTCGGCCTTCCGGACTTCAATTTGTTACTCCTTGCCCCAGCCCCAGAGGCTTCCTCCGGCCAGCCGCAGATGGGAGGATGGGGATGACTGCACCCGGCAAAGCCATGGGGCGGGAGGGTTCGTATGATTCGGATCATTGGGAGACAGCCGGCTCCTTCAAGGGCTTGGGTAGCCTGGGAATTCCCACTTCTCCACTGTGAAGTGGTTGACGGTGCACTGTTTCAGTTGTTTGCACAGTATGCCCATTTCTCTCACATTCTACAGCTTGAGATGAAGAATTTTTGAGTTCCGTACACGTTTGGGCTCCAGTACTAATTTTACTGCTTTAGTTGAGTGACCTTGGCCGAGTTGCTTAATTTATTTTGCGCTCAATTTTATCCCGCCTGTAGTGCAGATTGAATGAAATGTGTCAAGTGACAGGCGCTTTTGGCAGGTAGTTCTCCAGAAGCTGAATCTGAGATAACTGGAATAGTAGGGGCACAGATGGGGGTAACGAATTTTTTTATAATTGTGCCTCTTGGCCTTTTTTTTTTTTAGGTGAGGCACTGCATCTTGCTCAAGGGAAGAATGTTTAAGAAGGATTCCAATCTGGGATGGGGTTGTAGCCCAGTGGTATAGCACTTGCCTAGCATGTGTGAGGCGCTGGGTTCGATTCTCAGCACCACATATAAATAAAGGTCCCTTGACAACTTAAAAAAAAAAATGATTTTGATCTAAGATTAGATGTGCTGTTAGGGTAAGGAGGGCAAGAAGGAGGTGGGGTTTTGTTTTTTAAGGGAAATGGAATTGGGAGGAAGAGTTTAGGGTTTGTAAGTGTTGAGCTTGTGATGATATTTCATTTCTGGTAGCAGTTGGATTTATGAATATGGCGTTTAATAGGAAAAAACCCACAGGTGGTGGTCGACTGTGGTGGAGGGATCAGCCAGGAAGTACATAGGGAGGATAGGTGGGACCATGATTCAATTATTGAAATATGAAGGGAGAGGAGGAAAATTTATCCAAAGAATAGTCCAGGATGAGGAGGGGAATCAGTGTAGTGTCACTGAAACTTAGTTGGTAATGAGTTGTAAAGAAAGAATTGTTAGTAGTGTTATGGTGAATAATTTTGCAAAATATATTGGAAAGTGGCCATTTCTATCCTGTCCGCTATTTGTTAGTTCACAGTTTAGTTTGATAAGTTTTGACATTGTGTAATCCATCCCTATGAAGTTCCCTCATACTCTCTCCCTGTCAATCCCTGTACATCTTCTTATTCTGATTTTTATCATTGTAGATAGTTTTGTCAATTTTTGAGCCTTATGTAAATGGAACCATGCAGTATGTACTCTTCTCTATAAGTCTTATTTTAAAAACATTTTTGAGTTAGCCATGATACCCATATTAGTATTTCATTGTATGGCTATATCACAGTTTATCCATTCTGGTGCTTGTAGATATTTTTTTGGGGGGGTGTACTGGGGATTGAACCCAGGGTGCTTTACCACTGAGCTAGATCTTCAGCCCTTTTTATTTTTTATTTTGGGACAGGGTCTCCCCAAGTTGCCCAGGCTGACCTCAAACTTCATCCTCTTGCCTCAGTCTACTGAGTAACCACTGCACATGGTTTAGATGTTTTTGTTTTGTTTTGTTTTGTTTTTGTACTGGGGATTGAACCAAGGGATGCTCTGGGATGCTCTACCACTGAGCCACATCTCCAGCAACACCCCCCCCCCTTTAATATTTTTTTTAGTTGTCGATGAACCTATATTTTTCTTTCTTTCTCTCTGTCTCTTTCTCTCTCTTTTTCCCTCTCTCCCTCTCTTTCTTGTGCTAAGAACTGAACTCAGTGCCTCACACATGCTAGGTGTGCACTCTACCTCTGAGCTACAACCCCAGCCCCTCCAGCCCTGTTTATTTTTAATTTTGAGACAGGGTCTTACTAAGTTGCTCAGGGACTTGCTAAATTGGTTAGGCTGGCCTCAAACTTGCAATCTCTTGCCTCTGTGTCCGGAGTTGCTGGGGTTACAGGCATGCACCATCATGCCTGGCTCACATATTCTTTTAATAGCGCTCTCTCTATTAAATCTGAGTTTTAACTCCATTAAATCTAAGTTTTGATGCCTAGTAAGGAAGTAAAATTTCTGGCTAAAACTGGCATAGCAGAGATTACCTTAAGATACATTTGTTATAGATAGGGCTTTCAGATTTATGGTGCCTCTTGAATAGTGTTTCACTTGAGAATTTGAACTTCTTTAGTTACTTAAAGATTTCTTAAGCTACATTGAAAGAAAGGAGCAATATTGTGTACACTTTATGGACTGTAGATTTCAGAGTGATTGTGACAGTGCTGTCCTGTCTTTGTGTGGGATGTGTGTGTGTGTGTGTGTGTGTGTGTGTGTGTGAGAGAGAGAGAGAGAAAGAGACACACACACACCTGACAAATAGGTGCTCTGATGTTGCTAATTAGGAGGAGTACTTCAACTTGTCCTTTTTTGAAAACACTAGCACACTATAAAATGAAGATATTTGCAATATTGTTATTATGTAAAGTGAATAACCTAACATGGATTAAATAACCTGATATGGAAAAGCTGGTTCTGTAACAATAGCACAGAGATTTGTAAGTCAACTTGATGGCAAGTAGTTGTTGCAAGGGTATTTTCCAGTGGTTGTTGAAAAGTGTTTTCCTTACCTTTCCATGTCCTGTGCCAAAAATAAATTCAGGCCAATAAGCACATGAAAAGAGTCTTAACATCATTAGTCACGAGGCAACAGCAAATCAAAACCACAATGAAATGCCACTCGACATCTACCAGAATATCTATAATCAGAGAGGCAGACAGTAGCAAGAAGTGTTGGTGAGGCAATAGAGAAACTGGAACCCTGTGACACTGCTAGTGAGAATGTAAAATGGTGCAGCCACTTTGGGACACAGTTTAGCAGTTTTTTAAAAGGGCAACATAATTTTACTGTTTGGCCCAGTAATTATTTCCCTGGTTAGGATGGCGAATGATATTCTAGCTAAAGAGAACTGTAAAAGGAAGGAGTGGAGCATCATTGAGTAGGTAAGCTTGGCTGTGGAGGATGGAGGTAATTATGAAGGGGCTAGGATCAGAAAGCAACTTAATGCAGAAACTTATAGTAGTTTGTCCTTGATGATGAGAGAGCTGTTGGAGGTGAGGAAAGAGGACTCCAAGATCACGGGAATGGGAGCATGCTGGTGCTTTCAACAGGGAGCTCCTGAGTGGGTTGGCCAGTGAATTTTGGACATGCTGAGTGTGGTATCAGAGGGACATGAAGGCTTGTAGTTTGAAATGAATTGACTTGGTCTGGGAGAAGTAGTTCAGTCCTCAGCACCATGAAAAGGAAAAAGAAAGTGAGGCATTGCAAACTGAAACTGGTTTCTAGTTCTAAATCAGTGAAAGGTTCACAGATTTCTAACATTTAAAAATTTGGGCTGGGTGCAGTGGCGCCCGCCTGTAATCCTAGTGGCTCAGGAGACTGAGGCAGGAGGATCAAGAGTTCAAAGCCAACCTCAGCAAAAGTAAGGTACTAAGTAACTCAGACCTTGTCTCTAAATAAAATACAAAAATAGGGCTGGGGATGTGGCTCAGTGGTCAAGTGCCCCTGAGTTCAATCCCTGTTACCCGCCCCCCTAAAAATGGGATAATTCTTTTATTTCTCCACCCTTCTCTCCAAATCTAAAAAGTAGAAGGAAAAAAATGTTGGTTCAATCAACTTTTGGGGAAAAAAAATCATGTTTACCTTTCTCTTTAAAAATTTGGAGCCATTAGGGACTAGGATAGCTCAGTGGTAGAATGCTTGCTTAGCATGTTTGAAGTCCTGTGTTCAGGACCTAGCAACCCCCCTGCCATTTGTTTTCCCTTTTTGGAGCAGATAAATAGAGTAGGAAGAACTCAATTATTATACATGGCCCTTAATCAATTTTGGAGGTAGGGATTATGTAAACAGCTGAGAGAGTCAGTGAAGTAAAGTCTGTGATTTCTACTTGATTTATGGTCCACTTATTTTAAGAACAGCTTTCAGTTGTTTTCTCCTTGCTGTGGGAGGTGTGGAGGCTCTGCCAAGCACTGATGAACATGACTTTGGTTTATTTAAGTCTGGTAAAGCTATAGCCTTCCTTAGCTGACTTACACATTTAACACGTATTTACTGGCTGTTGCTTTTCTAAGTCTTGGGAATAGAAGCAATGAACAACACATGCCAGAATCTCGGGGCTTTCTTGTAATAGGGGGAGACACAGTAAACAAAGTAGAACATAGTATGTTTGGTGGTGGCAAGTCCTGTGGAGAAAAATAAAGCATGAAATGGTAGATTGTTCTCAGAGTAAGGGAAGAGGGCATACAATTTTAAAAAGGGTAATGAGGAAAGGTGACATAGGGTCAAAGACCTGAAGAAGGTGAGGGTACAAACCATATGGATACCTGGAGAAGACCATTCTATGTAGAAGGAACATACTGGGTGTCTAGGAGTTTTTTAATTTTTTAAGGTGTAGATGGACACATACCTTTATTTTATTTTTTATGGGGTGCTAAAGATTGAACTCAGTGCCTAACATGTGCTAGGCAAGCACTTTGCCACTGGGCTATAGCCCCAGTCCAAGTATAAAGTTATTCAAATAAGCATATGTAAGAAGATTGGGCAGAATATACAATAATTGATAGGATGAGATGAGATTTAGGTAACTTTAAAATTCTATATTCTGAATTTTTCTAATAATATAAATGGAAATATTGAATTAAAGCTGTTAATATGGTTGATACTCCTGTTTTCAGATGGTACTGTCCAAAAACTTTTTTGTAGTTTTGAGTCACTGGATAGGTGAACAAACACAGTTAGGTATATAGTCCCTTCTAAAATGCTCTCACATGAGTCCTGTTCAAACATGAATTTGCTTTTCAGAGATGCTTGGTAGAAAGTACTTTTAAACTTCTACATTCAAGGTGGAATAATCATTAGGAGACAATACAGTGAGCTCACAGAATGATAGAAAGGAGGATCTAATATTCTCCAGTTAATATAGAGCCTTGTTATCACAGTAGCAGGGCCTCTTTTTTCTTTTCTGACTCCTTCTGAGTCCCTGTCTCCACTTGAGTGTTACACACTAAATGTAGGGCCACACCTACATTATAGACCAAAATGGATTGTGGTTTTTAAGCAATAGCTGATGGAAATATGGGGTATGAGTAGTGGAAATCTAGAAAGCCAGGGCTCTGCACTTTATGGAGGCTCAAGTTTCAAAACTTGGCCCTTGATTTTCATTGTGTGACCTTCAACAAGTTACCTTCTCTGATCCAGTTTTCTCCTCTATAAAATGGGAACAGGGTTGCTGACAGGATTAAGCGAGGTAATGCTTGTGAAGTGTGGAACATAACACAGGCCAGATAGATAATTAGCTGCTATTCCATATCATTGATGTCCATTACTAACATACTGTGTTGGTATATTAGCTCACTCAGACGAGAGAAGGGACAGTGAGGTCCCTAATGAGATCTAACCAAATATTCATATACATTATAAATGTTTTACTGTATGTATTTCTGGAATCTCAAATTGGATCTTCATTGTCTTTCCTACCTTACTGGTAGGGAATTCTTGACAGTTTGCTCTGGGAAAGCAGCTTAAGGTGTTTTGTCTAAAGTTTGAGGACCAACTCAAGACCCATTAATGCAGGGTTGAAGGGACCCTTTTCTTATTCCTTGTGTGTGGGTGAATGGCTGCTCCAGACAGCCTGCTCCTTGAAAGTTTTGTTCAGATGCCCAGACATAACTTTCAACTTACTGTTTTCCTTTTTTTCTCTGCAGGGATTAAGGCCTGTGGTTTCCACAGAAGCACCACCTATCATATTTGCCACACCGACTAAGCTGACCTCTAGTCCCACTTATGATTATGCTGGGAAGAACAAAGTTCCAGAGCTACAGAAGTTTTTCCAGGTGAGGGATGACACTGAGGAACAGAGAAGCCTATGAAGTAAACAGGCTTAAAAATTCCTTCTGAAACTGAGTCTTAGTCTAGTTTACTACCCAACCTCCTCTTTATTGAAATAGAATTCCCTTGCTTTTAGTTTGAGTCATAAACTAATGGAAGTTTATATAGGTGGAGACTTCACGCTTAACAAAGGACAAGGTGGTTACTGTCCTCATCAGCATTTAAACATATTCAGGCTTTCCGGTTGGATAGATAGACGCATGCTCCTGGTCATTCATTGCATAGAGAAAGCAGTAGCTTGCGCATTTGTGTTTGTGACACATGCAGTGACTTTTGGCAACAAGTTTTAATTCTTTTTTATTTGCTTGGTAATAAAATTCAGTGAGCTGTTAATGGAACTAAAGAAGATCCTCCTGGGTTTGCTGATGAACACAGAGAAGCCAGAATTGAAATCTCAGATATTCTTTTTTTTAAAAATTTTTTTAGTTGTCAATGGACCTTTATTTATTTATTTGTATGTGATGCTGAGAATCAAACCCAGTGCCTCACACATACTAGGCAAGCACTCTACCACTGAGCCACAACCCCAGCCCCAGATATTCTTAAAGTTAATCTACTTACAGATAATTGAGAACTGATTATAACTCACTTGTGAGTGCCATGGGAGTGACAGAGCCTGCTACTGCTTTTGCTTTCCCCCTCTCAAACATATGCCCAGATTAAGACCATCTTAGAGTACTTTTCTTTTGGTCAGTTTAACCCCTTTTTCTGATAAATAAGATTTGAGGGGGCATTTGGAATGTTGAGATGCAGTGGAGAAGACAGGAATGTTGGAGGCTACAAAATAGTGAATTAAACATCTTGTGGAGTCTGATTATTAAATGGGGCCTTAACTATTTTAATATAGTTGAATACAAAATGGACTTGAACCTATAAATTGAACTGGTGTGCTCTGACTTGGTTCCCTTATGATCAGAAGCCAAACTAAATGTAGGATTACTTGGAGAGCATTTCTAGTGCCTGTGTTTTTTGTTAAGCTATTATTGCCTTTGCTTTTTAAAAAGCTCCCCAGTGTTCCTTTCCTGGTTAAGTAATATATGATAAATGCCTTTGAAATTTGGAGTGTGTTATGTGCTGTTGCCTCAGATTCATTTTGGAGAATAACTTGAGATTTTTAAGCTTTAGCTACATTTTAAAGAAAATATTAGTGTTTTAGTCAGTGTTTTCATGGATTAGGGCTTTTCCATTTTTGTGTTGACGGATAGTTTCACAGTAGACAAATTTGTTCTTTATTAGCATGCAATTGTAAAATCTTTTTCTTATCAACTGTGTCCTTGTCAATTTTTGCTTTCAAGAAATCTGATGGTGTGCCCATCCACCTGAAACGAGGCCTGCCTGACCAAATGCTTTACCGGACCACCATGGCACTGACTGTGGGAGGGACCATCTACTGCCTGATCGCCCTCTACATGGCTTCACAACCCAAAAACAAATAAGTTAGGCTGCAGGGGACTGGTTTGTTTTTTGGCATAAACCCTTTGAATTTTCATTGTTTCTTCTCATTTTTTTCCCCCCTCACTTGGATGGTCTACTTAACATTTTCACAGGAAAGGAAAAAAAAAAAAAAGAGAGAGAGAGAGATAGAAGACAGTATTTTGGTTTGTTTATGAAATGCATATGGCCTGTCAGATGTCAGGCTCATTTGACAGTTAAAACTATTGTTTAAAGAAACACTGTGCCGTGTGCTTGGGCTCCTGATTTCCCTGGAGGTTCTGGATGAAGTTTGCACACAGGCTTATTAATGCCAGTCTGTGCTGAGGGCCTCTGGGACTTGGGATTGCATATTTAAGCATGGAGTGCAGAAGCCTTTCTGGATTTTTATGTGACTGAGAATGGAAGACGAAATCCAAGGCCAGATGCATGAAATGAGGGGTTTGAGTCAGTAGTCACCTTGGGGAATTTTTCCATATTGCAGCAAAACGTTAATAGAAATTATTTGCAGCCTGCCTGTATTCATCGGGCAGTTTGTTTCAAAGGGTTATTTGCCTCATCCCAGATCTTTAGTGAAATTTTATGTGTAATTGTTGTGTATTCCATCATGGGAACAGAGAACACCTGTTTACTGTTGCACTTTAGATTCATGTCTGTCTTGTTTGTTAATGCAGCTGTGCCACAAATTCTACATTATGTTTTAAAAACTTGTTACAGCTTTAAATTATGGTTTATTTTGATGATGGAATAAATACGTGAGTGAAAAATTACAAGTTTTTGAAGTTCTTTTAAATTAAATGACCTTTCAGAATAATTGGAGAACACTAGAGGCATCGTAATCCTAAGTCTCATTTCTTTTTTGTTTAATTAGGCACAAGGTAATCTTTACAAAATGGTTCCTCAAAGTCAAGCAATAGGAGTCTAATGGCATATTAATGATTACCATATGGCTCCTTGTAAGAAACCTGCCGTTCCTTAGTGAAATGTACCTGTAATGCACAATTCACTTAAACATTTATTTCCTATGCTGTCAGACTTCAGACTGGTAGACTTCACTTACTGTATATTAATGCAGGTAATTAATTAACAGGTAGAATATTAGGTGACCATCTGTATCTTACCATAACAAAAAACTGTGACCTCTTTTCCCAATATTGGGTATTGGACCCAGGGCTACTCTACCACTGAGCTACATGCCAGTTCTTTTTTTATTTTGAGATAGGCTCTTGCTAAACCTGAGGCCAACCTTGATCTTGGGATCCTTTTGATTCATCCTCCCAGGTAGCTGGGATCACAGGTGTGTGCCCCTTGCCCAGCAACAAATCCTTTTGCAAGTTGTTTTCCGAGTCTTTGTTAATAAAATTGAAGGAACCAAATGAGTTGTCATTTGATCATTGATGAGTATTTTTGACAATCACTATATAACTAAGTTTATGATCACAGGAAATTTAACCAAATTTAAATTTCAAAATGTTATAGAGAATTATGTCTGATAAGTAAGGGTTTCGAGTCTAAAATATTAGGGTATAATTTTGGGGGTAAAATTCTAGGTGTGAGAGTGAAATAGAAATTCAAATTCAAGAAGAAATTTCTGACCCTTCTAGTGCTGTGGTTTGAATGTCCCCACCCAAACTCATATTGACATTTAATCCTCATTGTGAAGTAAATAAAGGAAGGTGGGAAGTTAACCTGCCTGTGGTGTTTGGAGGTGTTTGGGAAGATAAGTAGGGTTAAATGAGACTGTAGGGATGGGTCCCTAATGCAGTGGGACTGTGGCTATAAAGAAAAGGAGGAGAGACTGAGCTAGGATGCTTTCTGGCCATGTGATGCTCCGTACTTGGGCATCTGTAGTCCCACTAGCAAGAAAAGCCTCACTAATATGGCCACCTGATCTTGAAATTCCCAGCTTTCAGAACTGAGAGTAGAATAAGCCTTTATTCTTTATAAATTACCCAGTCTGTGGTATTCAGCTATAGAACAGAGAATGGAGTAAGACAAATATACATTTGTTTTCTATTTTATTTTTTTGTAGTACCAGCGATTGAACCCAGAGCTTCAAACATGCTAGGCAAGATCTCTACCACTGAGCTGCATCCCCACCAGACATTTGTATTTTTAACTAGGTAAAAGTAGGTATCCATTTGCAGTGGTATTTATATCCCACTAAATACATTTATAACTGATTTAACAGTTAATATTACACAACAAATTATATTATTTTTGCTGGGGGGTTGGTCACTGAGGATTGACCCCGGGGCAGTTTACCACTGATCTACATCCCCAGTCCTGAGCTGCTGGAATTACAGATGTGTGTCACCATGCCCAGCTCCAGAAATTATACTTATTGCAATGTAAATTTAGGAAAATTTTTAGGTGGTAAGCTTAAATAGGCAAACAGGACCAGGCTCAGTGGTGTTTATCTGCAATCCCAGCTATTTTGGATGGTGATACAGGAGCGTTGCAAGTTTGAAGCCAGCCTCAGCAACTTAGCAAGACTTCCAACAACAATAACAAAAAAGAACCAGGAAAGAAAACCCAAAAAAACAGGGCTGGGAATATGTTTCAGTGGTAAAGTGCTTTCCATACATGCTTGAACCCCTGGGTTCAATCCCCAGAACTGCCCACCCCCAAGAGAAAAGACAAAAGGCAAAAGCTTATAAATTTTTAATTTTTTTTTTTTAACAAAAGAATAAGAACTATAGATAGAAGCCAGGGATGGTAGTGAATACCTGTAATCCTTTGCCTATTTAAACTTGCCATCTAAAAATTTTCCTAAGTTTTAAATAATTACAGTAAGTATAATTTCTGGAACCAGACACAGTGGCACACACCTGTAATTCCAGTGGCTTCAGAGGCTGAGGCAGGAATTCAAAACCAGCCTCAGCAACTTGGTGAGGCCCTAAGCAACTAAGCGAGACCCTCTCTAAATAAAATATAAAAAAAGGGCTGGGGATGTTGCTGAGTGGTTAAGCCCCTGTGGGTTCAATCCCTGGTACCAAAAAAAAGAAGAAAAAGAAAAAGATAGAAAATGGCTACTTTCACTTGTTTTAAGAAGTGCCCACCTACTCCTCCCTTCCTCTGGCAGAATCTTTCAGATTCTGATTAGCCTTCCCTCTCCCTGCCTCATCCTGTGTGACTTTGGTGTGAAGCCTTCAATGCATGGCTTTGAAGTGGCTTTTAGGACACTGGCCAGCTTTTTGTCTACTTTTTTTCTTGGTGTGGCTTGGGTAGGCTTTCCTGGGTGTCTGATGTTGAGGTTTGTAACCCTCAAGGTGTCTTTTTCTGATTTTTCACATGGTGGGAATCTTTCCAGACCTCTCACTTTCTGACCCATTGGTCAGCAATAGCTAGAGATTACACCTTTGGCAATGATAATTGTGAGAATTTCTGTTGCCTGGTCCTGGTGAATGATAAAACTCGATACTCTGACTGATCCATCCTAGGGTGCATGACTGATCAGGTGCCACACACTGCCCACGTCAGGGTTTGGTTGAGAAGTGGGGCCCTGCCCTTTGGTTGTCATCCTTGTTTCTCCTCTGGACCTTTCAGATGCTTGGGCCTCAAAAATGAATAGCATAGCCTTGCCTTTGGTAAGTAAGCCTGGAGCTTATAATCCAGGGAACTCCTTTAAAAGGCATTTTCAGGGTCCTTTGGAGGGCGCCCCTGAGTCTCAGGTTGGGTGGAGGAGCTCTGTAGTTGGCCCTCACCTGTCCCTGTGTGAGTGCCTGTGACTGGTAGGGTTTGGTTGCTTTACAGCAGGCTGTCTCTGGGTGGAGCAAAGCTCATGCCACAGTAGCCACCTCCTGTTAAGGAGGGGAGTGGACAGATCATTTGCAGTCTCCTCTGCTATTCATTCACAGCTGTCACCTGCATAAGCTTGAACCTGAACTCCTGGCCTTTGTGTGGCTCCCAAGTTGCTGGAGTGTGGTGCTGCTGCAGGCTGTGTTGGGATTGGGACCAGATGCTGCTTGCTCAGATCTGGAGTCTGTGAGAGCTGATTTCCAAGGGAACTGCTTGCAAAATACTAATGGAGAACGGGCTGAGCAGAATGGCTAGGAATAGCATTCCTTAGATAACATTTTTCCCCTTGCGTTCTGACACAGCCTGCCTGGGACATCTTGCTTTCCCTTGCCCTGACTTTGTCCATGGTCACTGACATTTGTTGTGGTCATGTGGCTTTCCTTCAGGACCAAAGCACAGGTCCTTCATGCTGCATAGTATGTCCTAGCCAAATGGAATCTTTGCTGACTCTAAATATCACTTTCTGATGGAAGCCAGCTGAAGCGGCTTTGGCTGTAAAAAAGGGTGGCCTTGCCTCCCAATTAGCTGGGGAAAGTTTAGGAAGAAGACAGGTGCTCAGTGCAGTAGAACCTGGGCACAGCTATAAGGAAACACAGACCAAGTTAGGGGCTTGGGTTTTCTGAGGCAGAAAGGTGGAGGCTGAGGTGTGCAGGACTGTACCTGGTACCAGGAACTAGGTGCAGAAATTGGGGTGTTCCTGAGGGCATCTTTTCAGGCAGAAGGCTCTTCACACATTTCATTAATCCTAGGAGAGAGAGAGAAGTGGGGAAGGGGCAGGGTCCACGGTCCAGGGTCTGTTCAAAGGTCTGACTGCCAGGTTAAGTCTTTGTGAGTGTGGAGCCCTAAGCCAAGAGGGACGCAGCCTGGTTGCTTCTTCAGTCCCAGCCCCCACAGGTTATGGAAGCGCCTTGCCACTGGAGGCATGATGTTCCACAACGATTAATACCTCACGGGCTCCAAGCCCAACTTCTTCCCCCAACCCTCCACTATTTAGGCTGCCAAGCCACCATGCCATACAGCACATTAATTTGAAAATTGTCTTGCAGCTGAATGAGTTGATGATGACTTCAAAGTTCATTGATGTTTAATTAGAACCATCTCGAGACTAAACCTGCTCCCAGGAAATTATTCTGACCGAATAATTAAAGAGAATAAAGGTTAGATTTGAGTTTCTAGCTAAGTCCGTGTTGCATTCAACATCTCTAAAACATGAATTCCATTAACCTTTCATGAACCAACATTAAATTGCTTTCAATTAGTTGTCATTCTAATTAAAGTACGATCATACAGAGGTGCCTTTGTTTATACTTGGGGGATGTTCCCTTCTCTCCTCTGGAACAACATCCTCTTGAAGCAGTCGTTTGGAAAATCATTTTTCTAACTTTATGTGTACCACTGCTCCCTGAGTCGGGACCATTGAGCACTGGGGGAGAACAGAGCCAGAGAAGTAGCCTCATGTGCTGCAGGAGGGCAGGTGAGTCATCACTGTTGGCGGGTGGATCGACGTGGGTCATTTGGAACAGTGTGTCCTGTGGCAGGGATGATAAACTTCAGGAATAGGTGGGGTAGCCCAGGTGAGTTTGGGCAGCCTTGAGGAGGCTCTGGGTTCTGAGGTGAGGAGGCATGCATGACCTCTGGCGAGGTCACGGGGGCAAGTCAGGAGGGGTGCTTGATGTAGCTCATTCTGAACCTTTGCACCCTGGGTGTGAGTGGCCTTGTTCCTGCCAGGTGATGGATATGAGTCCTCATCTGGACCTGTCTGCAGTCTCAGTGCCCCAACAGCGAGCATGCCAAGGCTCCTGTCCAGTGGCCATGGCAAAAGTCGGAGAAGGACTATGACATCTCTGCTGGGGGACTACCTGTTCCTGGTCATCAAGCATTGTTTTTTTGTGTTTCTTTTCCTGTTCAGTTATGGATGTGATAAGTTACAACCAAGACAGAATCTCCAGACCAATGCAGGATTCCTCTAGGTGGAACTTAAGGCCCAGAACCTAGGAGGCCAGAGGTGAGATCTGCTTTCTTGACAAGGTCAGAAATACTGTGTAACCATACCATTATGTATCTATTTGAGAATGCAAATGTGTGGTGGGGACATTTGCTGGCTTTGCAGCACTCTGGGCTTAGAGGAACTTACGTGTGGTCTGGAATCTGGGCAGATGGTGACAAAAACAGAAGGGACAGCCTGAGGAGACAGTCGAGCCTCTGTCCTCACACTTGGGCAGCTTGGGCCTGTGGTTTCCTAGCCACCAGCTGACTTGGCCCCTTGCAAGCTGTGTCTCGAAGTCTTGCTGGGCTCTTGTTCCTAATTCCTCTGCTCCCTGGGCTATCACTGGTTCCCCACAGGCTTTGTGTGTGTGTGCTTCCCTCATGGAGTCATCATCAGGTACCTTGCTTGTCCTTCCTACAGGCTTTCCACAAGCAGGCCCGGGGTTACCCAAGGCCAGGCATCCTGCCTCCCTTAGACTTGGGACTTGTCCCATCTTCGTCATTCCCTGTGGACCAGATTCTGGTGTGGGGCAGGGGAGAGCAGAGAATGCTGACGCTTCGCCTGGCCTTCGAGGTACACGGAATGATGAGCATGGCCAGAGTGTACCAGAACTGCCCAGAGGCAGGCCCAGGACCCAGGAAGGCAAGGGGAGAGGTGGCAGGGATGTCCCCAAGGGGATACTGTTTAGACTGCATATGGCTCGAGATGGTGCGGAAGGGAGGAGGACACGCTGACATGTGGGTGCATCTTGGGTATGCCTGTGAGCTGGGAAGGAGAGGAAACGTAGGATCTTTGAGAGGGAGGGATGCTCGGCCTGCTCACGAAGACCCTTTCTGGGGCTCTTGCCAAAGAGCACTTGGACTCTGGTTGGTAAGCAGCAAGTGTATGTGTTGGGGGCAGCCACTGAATCCAGTGTCTTCTTAGTTTCTTTGAACCTGTTGTGCCAGTGTGGAGGACAGATTGGACGGTGGAGACTCAAGGCACTCGAGAGTTAGGATTTGTGACAAAATAACAAGGGCCTGGGAGCAATGGCAGCAAGTGCAGAGGAATGAATCCCAGGGATGTTATGAAGGCCTGGGGAACATAAACTGGCGACTGGAGAGCAGTGCAAGGGGGAGGGAGGCTCCAGGATGACAGCTGGGATGACAGCCTGGCTTTCACAGGAGTGGAGGTGTAGAGACTGGGACCAACAGGCAGGGATTGCTTTGTTCGACAAACCCCATTGCTGTGAGTCCCCCAGGCAAGGAATCCAGTAGGTAGTGGGTATGGAGTTGAGGCCCAAGGACTGGGTGGGGGGTACACATTTGAAAGTTGGGTGGGTGTGACATTGGTCAGGGTAGAATGAGGAGATAGAGACGCCCCAGACTTCACGGTGGGGAGTGAGAAGAGCCTGTCATGCTCATGGGAGTGTCAGAATAGGAGGCAGCAAGGCAACCATCATCTGTAGCGAGAGAGGTCGGAACAGAGGTCATCCTGTGGGAGTACTGACAGGAACATGGTGGCAAGGCCCATTTCTGAGCGCTGAGAACACTCTGTCCTCTGGGGGACAGTTACACAGACACACACACGTACGTATATAAACATTCCAGATGTGTGAACCTTACTGAAAGTTATGCTTCGGAAAAAATGTTTTACAAATGAAGGGAAGGAGGAAAGAAGGTTAGGAGGGAAAGAGGCTGGGGAAAGACAGGAAGCTGGAGCAAGTGGAGCCAGGAAAGGGAAGGGTCTTCAGGAAAGAGCAGGATGACCAGTGCCACTCAGGAGCTGAGGTGAGAGCAGTTGGGCTGGCTTTGGAGAGTGGCATGGATGTGGTCTGGGCCTTGGAGGCCGCCCTGCCAGTCAGTCCTCTCGGTCACTGTTGCTGTGTGTCTCTGAGTGGCACAGGACAGACCCTAACATTGAGAACATGGAGGAGTGAAGAGACATTGCCAAGACCCTCAGGGCAAGGACATACCTGAGAAATCTTACGCTTTCTCTAGCTCCCAGCAGTGCAGAATGGCCATGTCTGTGGTTTCCTGCATGCCCTCTCAGACAAACCCATGTTTAAATTTGATAATGTTCAATAAAAAATGTAACTGACCACTATGATTTAATTAAAAAGTCATGTCTTCTATTTTAATGCAAGAGTTTCCCATAGAAACTGCTTCAGCTTTGGTGGCTGTGAATGGTGGCTTTATTAATGGAGCCACCTGCAGGCTTCCCTTGTTTCCCTAACAGTTTCTCATGTAGCTCACGGCTTCCAGTGCAAGCATTTTATTGTGAGCGAGCCCCACCCAGCGATTTGGGGGGACAGTCATCCCTACACACTGATGTATGGACAGCTAGTCTCTCTCTCATGCTCTAGGAAGCTGGGTCTTCACAGAGCAGGTGGGGGTAGAGCCTGAGAGCTTGCCAGGGTGGCTCTGTCCTTTGGATTGGATGCTCTTGGTGAGCAACGCCCAATTTCCAGCCCCCACCCTGCCACCAGTTTGGGATCAGGTAAGTGGTCCTTGGGACAACACAGATAGTACCTAAATCCCTTCACCCACGCCAGGAAATGCTTTCCTGGGAACCAATTAATTACCCTCAGTTTAACTGTTCATTGCGGTCTTTTTCATTATAGCTAGCACAATCATGCGTCGCTTAGTAATGGGGATTCATTCTGAGAAATGTGTTTTTAGGTGAGTTGGTCATTATGTAAGTCACAGAACATACTTAAACTGAGATGGCTAGGATGTCACTAGGTGCTAAACCTACGGGACCATGGGCATGACATGACTGTAAAGTCTGCTGTCTCCTTCTTCCCTTGCTCCCAGAACAGGCTACTCTAAAGATGGGGATGGAGTTGGCTCACACCAAGGCTCCAGGGTCCTGTGAGGCTCAAGTCCTAACAAGGGGATTCTCGGCTCAGCTCAGAATTCATTCATCCTCTAAATGGAAATGTCAAAGCCTGGCAAACATTCTTGCTAATGATTCTGGTGATGGAGCTGTTCAGGGGCAGCAAACAGTAGGCCACATGAAAATGAATTCCGCTGGTGCAGCAGGGGCTGTGGCTCTTGGGGAGAAGTCTGATGACCTAATCTCAACACTGTAGTAGCCTCTGGTTCTTGAAAAAGAGGGAGATTCTAATCATCCCTTTCATTTTATTCTGAATAAGGAAAGGTGGCTCAGTCCAAGCACCTGAGGGAAAGCAGAGACTGGGTGGTTATGAGAGAGGGTTTCCAAGGAAGGTGGAGAGAGCGGCAGTGATACTCGGATCAGCCAGGTGCATGATAAACAGGTCTAGAATGCCGTGGCACCTGAGGAGAAACGCCAAGGCTGGCTCTGTCCGTCTGTGGCACAGGCAAGTGGCGCCTCGTACTGTTAAATACTGGCTGAGCATCCCTAATCTGAAAACCCCAAGTGCTCCAGAATCTGAATTTAAGTGCCAAGATGATGCCACAAGTGGAAAATTCCACACCCAACCTTGTGATGGGTCACAATCAACATGCAGACACGCTAAAAATAATGTATAAAATCACCTTCAGGTCATGTGCCTAAGGTATATTTGAAATATATGAATTTTATGCTTATCAAGATCGATCTCTCTCTCTCACACCTTCAGATATTCCAAAATCATAAAGCAACAAAAACAAAACAAAAACACCAAAAACTCAAATCGGAAATACTGCTGGTTCCAAACATTTTGGATAAGGGATTCTCAACTTGTACCAACCAACAATCACTAAAGGGGTGAACCAGAAGATGAACTGTCAGTGTGCTCAGGTGCTCTCTTCTCTCTCCTGCCCCAGGTGCTGAGCTTTCAGACCAACACCTCCCTTACCTGGTCCTTCATGTCCATGGCAGAATTAGGAATTCTCCCAAACGCCTGCGACAGAACCTCAGGGCTGGAAAAGCTGCAGACACCACCCAGTTTCTCCTTTACTTGACCTGTAGGTAGAGCACTTGAAGTACACAAGGACAGAAATAGGATCAAAAGATGTCATGAAGTAAGTCCCCTTCTCCAT